>NC_047090.1:159149119-160369119 GCF_902459505.1 Geotrypetes seraphini | reverse complement strand
GCAGTTAGTTGCGGCAAGATCCCGCGATGACTGTGGCTGCCGGTCCCTGCACCCCCCCCCCCCCCCGACGTCACTTACTTCTTCCCAGTCATCACGGGACCTTCTTCACTTCAGCACGGCTGCTGACTCTGCTCTAAGTACAGCAGCTGCACTGAAGTGCTGTTTGAAGCAGCGCGGGAGGTTCCGGATCCGGCTGGCTGTGCACCCCCTTGGAGCGTGCACCCGGGGCGGACCTCCCCCCCCCCCCCCCCAGTACACCACTGGTTGTGGTCAAGGCAGGATAAAAACACTCAGCACAGATCAGTCAGGGAGACCCAGAGGATCACCCATGCCTCCGCTATAGAAGTGTAAGCTACAGAAGTTATATTCAGGTAGGCCAAGTTTATCTTGGAACCATGCTGAAACCATATCATTGGAATTAAAAGCCAAAACTGCTTTTAGCTGTTCCTCCCCACCTGCTCAATTGCAATCATGCTGCATGCACACTGTTTTTTGTTTTTTTTTTTGTTTTTTTACATTATAACTGTTGCACTGACTTTCACTGTATACTCTCTCTGACTTGCTGCCAACATCACTGTGGAGGCTGGCTTTCAAATCCTGTGCCCAATCAGACAGCGGGACTGCTGCTGACATCACGTCCAGTCAGACAGCAGAACTACTGCCAACATCACTATGGGGGTTGGCTCTGTGAATATAGGGGAAGAAAGTTATTCACAAAATCAGGGTATTCATGAGAGGGCAGCACATCTAACCTCCGCAAATACGGAGGGCGACCTGTATATTTACATATATATATACTAGTGTTTTAGCCCATTACATTCGTTACAGTAACGGGTGCTAGAATAGCCCCACCTATACCTTTTACCATTTCCTTTGTACTCTTTTGGCCCTCCTGACAGGGTCTTTACTTACCCGAGGCAGCAGCAGCAGTCCTGACGTACTAACCTTTCCTCCCTCAGTGCCCCAATGCAGCAGTGGTCCTACCATTTCCATCTCTCCCTTCCCTCCTTTCACACCCTCTACCATCTCCCTCTGATCCTGTTTCACCTCTTTTGCCATCTTTCCCTTTCCTGTCCCCCTCTGTCCGGCCCTCCCCCTATTAATACACCTCAATCTCAAGGTGACCAGAATTCAAACGTTCCATGGTATGTATTGGAGGAACTTATGTTGCTTCTTCAATGATTGAAAGTGTCTAAAAATAAATGGGAGTCCTCAAAAATAATGGACCTCTGGTAGACAGAAAACTAAAGGAAGGCAGTGTAGGGAAATAGAGGGACCTAAAAAAGCATGAGGATGGCGAGAAAGAGCTGACGGTAGCTAATGAATCGTATTGGGGAAATGAATGAACTTGGAATTCACTTAAGAAGCCACCGCAGG
Source organism: Geotrypetes seraphini (assembly GCF_902459505.1). NCBI lineage: Eukaryota > Metazoa > Chordata > Amphibia > Gymnophiona > Dermophiidae > Geotrypetes > Geotrypetes seraphini. Next base: position 160,367,742 of record NC_047090.1, on the reverse strand, counting down.
AACATGTTTCGCTCTTTCTCCCTCCTGCTGATTAGCGGTGCCCGAGCATGCGTAAGAGTCGAGAGTGCATGCGTGGTTGCCAAGCTCCGGCGCAGTGTACTTCACGGTTGACAGGGGCCGGGAAGCTGGTTTGCTCTGCAGGGACAGTGCAGTGTCCGCAGCCGCGCGCACATCCAGGGCTCGAGACCCTGTACGGAAGAGCATCCTGCGGACACTGCAGACAGGTGAGTTCCCGAGGCGACCTCTAGTCCCGGGTACATTCCGTGGCCACCTTCATGCTCTCAGTCTCAACCACCCCAACTCCTGCTGTCCATGTGCAGGAATCCCTGTTCTCCTGTGACTGTGGGGCCGTTTCTACAGCCGCGAGGTAGAGAGCAGTGCGTCGGACTTCAGGCAAGGAGCAGGGCAGACTGAAGAACAGCACGGCCGACAGCCGCCGTGTCCGACATCCGCCTCGGGAGAGGAGAGTGTTTCGCGCGCATGCGCACTCCTATCTGCGGTGCCCTACAGCACACGGAAAACGGAACACGCGATGGGAGTGCGCATGCGCGGCTTAGCCTTTTATTATATTAGATACACACAGACATGCACAGTTACGTGTGGAGGGGCATTTTTGTTACAATATCTAAATCCGAGTTTAGATGTTTTGTGGAACATGCACTAAAATCCAGTTCTGAATATGACCATTTTCAAAAACTGGAAAACGTCACTCTTGGGGTTTTTTGAAAATGTGCTCTGTATGTCTATCCTTTGTGCGTCTATCTTTTTGGACCATTTTTTAAAAATAAAACACATCCCAATGAAAAACGCACAAAACAATCCATTATTTTAAAACGGCAATTGTTCAGTGGTGCATCTATCTTTTTGAACCATTAAAAAAAAAAAAAAAAGTCCATATGAAAAGCACACAGAACAAGCTATTGGGATGTAGGAGTAACATTTGTACTAGACTGGTCACACAGACATCCCAGCAAAGCAGAGGGGCATCACGGGAACACTGTAGTGAACTTCACATAAACCTGCCATGGTATATAAAAAAGAGCCTTTTAAAAACCCACCCATAATCTACTGTACAACACCAGGGGACACCTCACATGTGGGATTGGGGTGGAGTTGGGGAGGTTCACGGATTCCACCATAAGTGTAGTGGTTAGAGTGGAGTATGGGCCTGAGTCCCCATCTCTATGGTTCACTGACTATATATATCACAAAAATTGGGAGTTATTGCTTATGCAGCTGGATATTATAATCAAATAATATCTAAAATCACAGCTTTATTAATGTATCTTCGTTAAAAATAATACAAAATTTTTTTCTTTTAAAAATTAGTAAAGTGCTCAGTCCGTGTAATCATTAGTGCATTGATAACTTGCCGCAGTGGTTAATCTGGGGCCAACATAGTCTTCATTGCCCTTTTACCAACCTCACACCGGGTAGTAAACAGTATATGTAAACAACTTATTTATAGTCTCTCTTTAGGTTGGATTTTGATCATAACCACTGAATAAATTGTGAAAGTGAATTTGTGCAAAAGTGCTATGGTGCTGTAAACTTGACTCCTTTGGATTTCATCTACCCCCCGACTCGAGTTTCGAGATTGTCTTCGTCAGGAGGGGTACTGTCAATCGGCTCTCTCACTTGGGGAGAACGAGCAATACCGGTACCAGGTTCCAGGTACTGTTTACTACCCGGTGTGAGGTTGGTGAAAGGGCAATGAAGACTATGTTGGCCCCAGATTAACCACTGCGGCAAGTTATCAATGCACTAATGATTACACGGACTGAGCACTTTACTAATTTTTAAAAGAAAAATTTTTTGTATTATTTTTAACGAAGATACATTAATAAAGCTGTGATTTTAGATATTATTTGACTACACTGACTGCCAGGTTACTCCAGGAACCTGCTTGCTGCTCTACTGTGTTTGCCTTGTTGAAACATGTTTGCTGCTCGAAATTGCTCCCACAAACGGTAAGCTGGTTGTGTTTTCTCTCAAATTATTTAAAGTGTTCAGGTCCTAGCAAAAAATATATTGAGGTACTGTTGAAGTAAAAGTTGAATATAAAGGGCATATTTTGTCTCTTTGCCATTGTAGTTTACCTCGCTCCTGAAGAAAAGTTTCTAGTTGAAACATGCATGTCGGGGGAGGTGCAGGAGGAACTGTCTACTGTTAAGATAAGTGACGGGTTCCCTATAATCACAGCGCTAATAGGAATAGGAAAACTATTAGGCTTGAGTTATATATAAAAAAACAATTGATACATCGTTTTTTAAAAAAAACCAAATACATGAAAGAAAAGAAAAAATACAGAATGAAATAAAGTCAATGAAGTTATTAAATCTGGACTGATGCAGAATAAAGTAACCGGCAGTGTGGTGCCTAGTTACAAACAGAAGGTCCATACAAATGTCTTAAATTGATATAAATAGCCACAAAATACAGATATAGTAGAAACACAATTGTAATGGAGAAACACTTCTACGATGGTCGGATATAAGTTGTCTACCGATGGATGCCTGAGGCGCTTTGGCGTCTGTTTCTAAGTTTTGATCGGAGACATTACACCCTGTAGCTGTAAAGTGAAACGCTGGCCACCGTCGGTGTACCGATCATTTAAAGCTAAGTAGTGATAAGATATTTTTTTTATCTATCATTCAGTATTTCCATTTAAGAATTTTTCTAATAGTGCAGAGTTCTTGTTATTTTAGGAGGTTTTTTGAGCCAATGAGGTGAACGCCTTACCACCGCTACTCCACCATTGTGGAGGTGGGAGGGCCCTTGTCTGAGGCTTTTTCCTCCGTTGATATCTACATTGAACCTGCACTTGTCTTCATTCCATCGGTAGACAACTTATATCCGACCATCGTAGAAGTGTTTCTCCATTTAAATTGATATAAATAACATTGGTTGAAGAGTAATATTTTTGTAATATCTTTGGAAGTAAAACTTGATATAAGATCAATTAATAGTAGCATTTGTTAAATACATGTATGCATGTAATTTTGTAAACCGCATAGTTATTTTGCGGCATATAAATTTTTAAATAAATAAATAAAATAACCATAACATCTAAAGATATGTACTGTTTTATTTACATCTTTGGGACGGAGCAGGGACTGCTGGGGGAGTGTATGAGGGAGGGGGTCATGCTTACATCCTTCTGTGGTCAACTAGTCAGTTAGGGCACCTTTTGGGGTCTAGCCCCGTATTCTTAAATGTTTCATTATGGCAGATAAACGTCTAAGTCCCGCCCACACCATGCCTCTAACACTCCCCCTTGAGATGTAGATGCACTGCAGATGAACAGCATAGATATCTGTCTAGAGATTTCGAGAATAGTGAATTGGAAGGTTTTGGCGAGAAAAGTGTCTGCCCCTTTATGCCACACTTTGGATGTTTATCTTTTTTTGAAAATGAGTCCCATAGAGACAGGTGCACATATAAGCACACATATATGCAGAGAGGATAGATGATATTCCATAAGAAACTCCCTCTGTTGCCATACCCTATCCCAACTGGGCTGGATTTTAGAGATAAAAATAGATATTTCATTTTATTTGAGGCATCTTCAAAATTTTCGCATTTTTATTTTTTAAAACCCTATATATTAAATATCTCAAAAGCAAATTATATCACTACCTGCAAGAAAGAAATATTGGATGCACAGTCAGAAGGAAGTACAACCAGAGTCTCATGAAATCACCAGACAACAAAGGTAGGAAAAATTATTTTCTTTTCAATTTAGTGATTGAAATGTGCCAGTTTTGAGAATTTATATCTGCTGTCTATATTTTGCACTATATTAGTCTATTTTTCTATAGTTGTTACTGAATGCATATTTTAAAGTCATCTGCGTTGACCTCTTAAAAAAAACCAAACGAATATAAATGATAATTAACATTTTCTCTGCATACAGTATGCTTTGTGTTTTTCTAATTTTGTGGTTATCATTGTGTATTAATAAGATTATATTCTGTGTATATATGAAAAATGGATGGAAGAAATTGCATTACAATTAGTATTATTATTATTATGGGGTGGGGTCAGGGGCAGAGCTTGGGGGCGTCTGGAGTGGAGCCTGGGCAGGTCTGGGGTGGAACTTGGGTGGGGGTACTCGGTTGATACTTGTTAGACTTAGGGGGTACTTGCCTTGAAGAAATTGAGAAACACTGTTCTATGATATGCCCTCTTACCACTTCTCCTGCTCCAACCATTCCCCACGAAAATATGAAAATGCAGAGACTTTTTGAAGAACCCTCATATATTGCAAATTCTGTTGTGAAACCTAGTAACTGATAAGGAAGCATGGTAAATACCTGTCGCCATGAGAATAGAGGCGTAGCGAGGGAAGTTGGCGCCCAGGGCGATGTTGCCAGCATCACTGTGCTGTGTGCCCCACCCCTCTTTCCTACCACTTGGTCAGCCCCACTCTTCCCGCTGCTTGGGCGTCCCCCCGCCCCCACGTACCTCTTGAAATGTTTGCCAGCACAAGCAACATCTCCCACCTATTTGTGCTGGCGTCGGCTCCCTTCTGATGTCATGTCCTGGTCCCATGACCAGGACGTGACATCAGTAGGGAGCTGATGCCGGCAAGAGCTGCAACTGGAAGATGTTGCTCACGCCAGCAAACATTTAAGGAGGTAAGTGTGGGGTGGAGAAGAGGCGCCCCCACCCCCCATGGAGAAGGCACCCAGGGTGGTCCACCCCCTCCCCCCTTACTAAGCCACTGTGTGAGACAGAGACATCCTGTGGTTAAACTATATAATCCAATTGAAACTTGTTGATAGTGACATCTAATGGTTATATATATTATCACATTTTGTTTTCGTTGTATTATTCTTTCCAAGAAATGCACACACAAGTTTTGGAAAGAATTCCATGAGCCATGCTTCACATGCTTTCCCCTATTTGTTTATTTGCTTGTTTATATTGTATACCACTAAGAGATTAGTGATAGATAACACAGGTCCACGGGGCCTTTGTCTAGGAGCCCTGACCGATTTAGGAACTCCTAAGGTAAACATAATGAATAGCATATATACAGTATTTTGAAATATGTATCCTTTTAATAAGGCCCCCAAATAAATCTTATCCTGTCCCTTCTGCTTTTATTAATCAGTGGTAGTATCACGATAGCCTCTCGTTCCTAACAATCCCTTTTCCTGAGTCTCCTCCTCCCTTATTCACCTTCTGTAAATGCTTCCCAAACGGCATTTTGCTACTGTGAGGGCGATCCAGCTCTTTGCTGCCATTCCCTCACTGCACTGATTTTGTGCGTTGCATTTGAAGTGCAGTCTCCTGTGTTAAGAGGGCCACCAGAGCCGCTTCCTCTCTATGCTGTCCCTCCCCCCCCAACTTAGAACCCTCCCACTCTCTCGCTTCTTTCCTGCCAAGTGTGTACAGACGATCTGCTGCCTCTCTCCATATTGCCAGGTACAGTCACCCCAGCTGCCTCCTGCTGTACTTCCAGCACTGCTTTTGCCTTTGTATTTGCACGGCATGCTGCTGCCCCTGTGCACAGTCAGACACCACCATCTCTGTTCTCGCAGATTTACACATGCATTGATCTGTTTTCAGATTTCTTTTGTAGCGATTACTCTCACAATAACATTCAGTGAGATGCCTTTTTTTTATTGGACTAACAATAAAAAAGGTATTACTTTATTTCCTATGTTTTATTTCTTTATACTACCTTGGAAAGTGGACTAACACGGCCACCACACCATTTCACCCAGTGAGATACCTAAAATGTAGACATTCTGGAATTTGTTGTTTAATTAAAAATGTGGTATACATGAAAATTCACATGAGATTTGTATCAGACCAGCGTATCACAAACTGTGTGCCGCGATGAGATTCTGGGTTTGCCACGAGACGCCAGCAAGGAGGAGAGGCGCCGGTGCGGGCTGATTGCTTATTGGATGTGCCTCTCGTGATGAGAGGTACGCCCTGTAGGCAGTGAGTCGGTGCCGGTGCCTCTCCTCTCCTCTCCGAACCTCCTCCAGCATCCCCCCACTGGCATAATAATAGCAGGCACTGCACATGTGCAGACGTTGACGTGATAACATCACGCATGCACGTGACATCACTGTGTTGATATCCGTGCATTTCCAAATGCCCTCCAGACGTGGCACTAAGTTTGGTGTGCTGCGGCTTCAGAAAGTTTGCAGGACACTATGTCAGACGGTTTCATATGGTTAGCCCAGATTGGAAAAGGTATGTCCAAATCCACTCCCAATTTGTGGCAAATCCCTTCACTGTGTGACAGAAATGGATAGAACTATGTATGTATGTATACATAACGTGACCATTTATTTTTTTCATCAAAACGGGACATCTATTAATTGTCAGTCCCGATCCCAATCCTGCCCTAGCCCTGCCTCCCAATCCTGCCCCCAATTTATTCCATTCATTTTTCATATACACTTAATATCTTATTAATTCATAATGGTAACCATAACATTTTTTTTTAAAACCCACAAAGCACACTATACGCAGAGAAAATGTTAATTATCATTTATATTTGGAGGGTTTTTAAAGATGTCAAGGCAGCTGACTTCAAAATATGCAATGCCACCTCAGTAACTATAGAAAAATAGACAAATATAGTGCAAAATATAGACAGCAGATATAAATTCTCAAAACTGACACTTTTTGACCACTAAATTGAAAATAAAATCATTTTTCCTACCTTTGCTGTCTGGTGATTTCATGAGTCTCTGGTTGCGTTTCCTTCTGACTGTGCATCCTTTCTTTCATTTCTTTCTGCACTCAGGCCCAACAATTGCCCCTTTCTATTCCCTCCCTCCTTCCTTCCTTCCTATGTCCTTAGTACCCCCAGTGCCTCCTTCCTATGTCCTTAGTGCCCCTTCCTTTCCCTGCTATGCCAGTTTTTTCTGCATTATATTGTAAATGCTTTCTGTCTATATCTGTTTTTAAATCCATTATTCTAATTTGTATTTTGTCTGTATCCCATGTATTAGCTCACCTTGTTGTGAACCGCCTAGAACTTTCGGTATAGTGATATGGCGGTATATAAGAATAAAATTATTATTATTATTCCTGTGTCCTTAGTGTCCCCAGTGCCTCCTTCCCATGTCCTTAGTGTCCCCAGTGCCCCTTCCTGTGTCCTTAGTGCCCCTTCCTATGTCCTTAGTGCCCCCAGTGCCTCCTTCCCATGTCCTTAGTGCACTCAGTGCCTTCTTCCTATGTCCTTAGTGCCCCTTCCCATGTCCTTAGTGCCCCCAGTGCCTCCTTCCTATGTCCTTAATGCCCCTTCCTGTGTCCTTAAAGCCCCCAGTGCTTCTTCCTATGTACTTAGTGCCTCCTTCCTATGTCCTTAGTGCCCCAGTGTTGCCACCGCCGCCCACTGCTACTTCCAGTCCTTGCCGCAACAACCGCAGGAAAGGCATATCCAGGCGCCAACCCAGAAGCCTTCTCCCCAACATCAATTCTGATGTCGGAGAGGAAGTTCTGGGCCAGCCAGCGGGGATAAGGCTTCTGGGCCGGCACCTGGACATGCCTTTCCGGCTGTTGTTGCGGCAGCGGGCGTGATAGCAGGGTGCGAGCCCATTCTCCCGTGATCACCTGTCCTGTTGTCCCCACACACAACTTCAGGATGCCGTCACTGAAAATGGGACATTCAGGCATCCTGAAGCTGTGCGTGGGGACAACGGGACAGGGGATCCGTGGGGACAATGGGACAGGGGATCAGAAAAAAGGACAGTCCCATTCAAAATGGGACGTATGGTCACCTTACGTATACACAAATTTGATTTTCTAAAAGTGATAGACTCTGTATTCAGGTTGCACCTTAGACCTTTATTATGATGTCCTCAGTTTTAGCTAGAGAATGACACAGGGACAAATTTTTCCCTGACCCCGAGGGAACTCATTTTCTCATCCCGTCTCCACAAGTTCTTATCCTGTCCCTGCCCCATTCTTGCAAGCTCTGTCCTCATCTGCACAAGCCTCAAACACTTTAAAATCATAAGTGTTCAAGGTGGTTAAGGCAGAGCTTACAAGAATGGGGCAGGGACAGGGACAGCGACAAAACTCACAAGGATGGGATGAGGAAATTGAGTTCCTGCAGGGACGGGGAAAAATTTGTTCTCGTGTAATTCGCTACTATGTATATTAACCTTTTTGTGGCTGAACCAACCCCCCACCCCTCCTGCCACATGCACGCCGCTTCCCTTCCCCCGTACCTCTGTAACATTCCTGGCACGAGCAACAACCCCCAAGCTCTTCCTCTGACATCACCTCATAGGTGCGGGTCCAGGAAGAGACATCAGAGGAAGAGCCAATGCTGGCGTAACAGCAGCTTGGGGGTTGCTGCTCGTGCCAGGAACGTTACAGAGGTACAGGGGAAGGGAATCATCATGCATGCGTGGTAGTGGGGGAGGGGGGCAGGGAAGGAGCATGGGGCAGAGAGTAGGACAGGTGCTTATGCCCTCACCAAGATGGTGTCCAGGGTGGACCACCCCTGCCCCCCTTTACAATGCCACTGGCTAGATCCCAAGTAGTAAAACAGATGTTATGCTGCTTATCCTAGGAATAAGCAGTGGATTTCCCCAAACCATCTCAATAACAGCCTATAGACCTCTTTTAGGAAATTATCCAAGCCTTTTTTAAACCCTGCTAAGCTAACTGATTTCACCACCTTCTCCGGCAACGAATTCCAGAGTTTAATTATGGGCTCCTTTCACTAAGCTGCGTTAGCGTTTTTAGCGCATGCAGCATTTTAGCGGCTAGAACTAACGCCAGCTCAATGCTGGTGTTAGCGTCTAGCGCGCGGGGCAATTTAGTGTGCGCTATTCTGCACGTTAATGCCCTAATGTGGCTTAGTAAAAAGGAGCACTATATGTAGTGTGAAGAAATATTTTCTCTGGTTTGTTTGAAATCTACTACTTAGTAGCTTCAGCGCATGTCCCCTAGTCTTAGTATTTTTGGAAAGAGTGAACAAGAGTTTCACATCTACCCTTTCCACTCCTCTCAGTATTTTATAGATCTCTTTCATATCACCTCTGAGCCGTCTCTTCTCCTAGCTGAAGAGCCCTAGCCGCTTTAGCCTTTCCTCATAGGGAAGTCGTCCCAAATCTTTTATCATTTTCATCGCCCTTCTCTGTACCTTTTCTAATTCTGCAATATTTTTTGAGATACGGTGACCAGAACTGCACACAGTATTCAAGCTGCAGTCATACCGTATAACGATACAAGGACATTTTATTTTATTTATTTATTTAAAATTATTTATAACCCGCCTATCTAAAAATCTAGGCGGGGAACAATAAACATACAAAATGAGTGAAAAACAAATGACAAAATACAAAGACAGAATACAGCAAGGATATCATAAATGCCTCATTGCACAATCACAAAATATATCTTCAAACAACAACAGTTCAATGCTAATACAGTCACAAAGTAACCCACAAAAGCAGAATCTCATATACACTCACAGTTGGTACCAAAAGCGTGTTCGAATAACACAGTTTATTCTTCTTTTCTAAATTGACAAAGAATGGTCAATTGACGCACTGAATCCGACAGGGCGTTCCACAAAACCGGGCCCTGGTCCGACAGCATAGATTTGCGATTGCCAGTAAGTTTCACAGTTGCTAAAGATGGAATTTCCAATCTCAAGCTATCAGCAGATCGTAACTCACGGGAAGGAGAACGCCATCGGAAAAGCAAGCGATTACCCGACGGACAATTGCTTTGAAGCACCTTAAACATCAGACACAGAATTTTAAATTCCACCCGCATTCCAATGGGCAACCAATGTCACGCACGCAATACAGGAGTGGTGTGATCGAATTTCGAGACATGAGCAGTAAGGCGGGCTGCAGCGTTCTGTGCCATCTGCAAAGCACGCAAAACACATTTGGGCAACCCTAAATAAATGGAGTTGCAAAAGTCAAGCAGCGGCGTGATCAATGACGTGATGACTGTACGAAAGTTGTCATCCAATAGAGAATCATGCAGCCTCCTTAATAACCACTAACTATTTCCTGTGTTCTTCTCCAATCTCTATTCTATGAAGCTATATGATGCCCGCTCACATACTGCGGCATCATATATACTGCTAAGAGACTAAAGTTCTTCAACCTATTACAAACATAAACTTCAATATATAAGTTTATGTATAAACATTTATCTTTTTATTATTTTCATTTGTATGGACCTTCAGATACTAACCGGACCATGGATAGTGTCCAGCTATCTCTTGTCTTCGTCAGTCCACTTTATTGTTTATTTCAATCAAGACTCTAAAATCCATTTTAAGTTTCATAATTCATACTCATGTTGCTAATATTCCTTTATAAACTACTTATTTATTATCTTATTCTTCGTTACTATCACTTCATTTCATTTCTATTCCATTACTTTATGTATTTCTGGCCACACAGAAATGCCAGCAGAGCATTGGGGTACTCAAGGGGGCTCACAGTGAACTTCACATAAGGGTCCGAGTTACACATCCCACCAAAATCCCCTTACATTGTATAAGGAGCACTCTAAAACTCACCCAAAACCAACTGTACCCAACTATCTACCACCTCAATTGCCCTTATGCCTGTGGGTATTACCTATATGTCAGTACGGTAGATTTTGGTGAGCTCATACTTTCCACCACAAGTGTACAAGTTGGGGTGGCATATAGGCCTGGGTCCTCTTCTCTGGAGTCCACTGTACTGACCACCCAGCTACTCCAGAAACTTGTTTGCTCCTCTAATAGGACTGACAAACAGATCTGTACTATTTCATTCAGATCTTTGGGGGCTGGGGGAGTCAGTGACTACTGGGGAGTGTGTGTGTGTGGGGTGGGGGGTATGCCTTCATCCCTCCAGTGGTAATCTGGTTAGTTTAGGCATCTTTTGGCCCTTATTTGTTCTTAAAACAGGTCTAGTCCACTCCCAACATCTAAATGGTGCCCTTGACACTTATTGAAATGTTTGATTATCAGTGCAAAATGGCCAAATTATAATCTCGCCCAAAACACGCTCCCTTGAGATTTAGACGCACTGCAGATGAATAGCGTAGAACATAAGAATAGCCACACTAGGTCAGGCTAATGGTACATCTAGTTCAGTATCCTGTTTCCACAATGACCAATCCAGGTCACAAGAACCTGGCAAAAACTCAAATAGTAGCATCATTCCATGCTACCAATCCATGTCTGTCTCAATGGAAGAGTATGAACTTTTCCTCCAGGAACTTGTCCAAACCTTTTTGAAACCCAGCTATGTTAACTACATCCTCTGTCAACACATTCCAGAGCTTAATTATCCCCTGAGTGAAAAAAAAATTCCTCCTATTGGTTTTAAAAATATTTCTCTGTGGCTGTTGGAGGAAATTCTGGGCTATTTGGGTTTGGGTCTGGGATAGTTTGTCCCATGGCGTCCGAAGTGCCCTCTTGAATTTTTGACACTGGAGTGGGGGTGGGGAGGGAATGGGGAGGGGTTCTTGCCTGGTTTCTTGGTTGGGTCCATTTGTCTCCGCGCAGACACCACGCGGTAGACTCTTTCATCGTGTGTTTTGGTTTTTGGTTTATGGTTGTATTTGTTCCCAGAGTATTGTACCTTTTATCTTGTATTTCTATTTCAAAATAAAAATTTATTAAAAAAAAAAAAAAAAATGTATTTCCCTGTAACTTCATCGAGTGTCCCCTAGTCTTGTAATTTTTGATGGAGTCAAAAATCAATCCATAAGAAAAACGTCTTAGGAAGTAGGTTTCAAAAATGGTGATTTAGACGTTTTGATGATTAACACATCCAAATGTCACTTTATGTCATTTGTTGGACGTCTCTGTGTTTTGAAAATGAGCCTCATATTGACTTTCTTAAATATGCAGCAAATAAAAAAAGCAAGCTTACAACTGGTAAAAATCACAGGTTCATTCATAAATGTTCACAACACATACCTTTCACACCTTTATGATCACCTGGGACATCTTCATCCTGACTGATAAAAAGCTGGATGCCAGAAAACCGGATATAGTGGTAAAAGAGAGAAAAACACCAGAACAGCATTGATTATAGATGCGGCAGTCCCAAGTGATTACTCAATGAATCACAAGGCGAGTAGGAGATCCTCAAGAAACACAGTCTGAGACCAAGAAAATGTGGCAGAAAAATTTCTCATCATGGCGTAGGAGCGAGGTTCTTTCCTGTCATGGTATGTGCAAAACTAACCCATTTGGAGAAATTGCCCCCAACTGAAATATGATTTCTATGTTTGATAGAATAGTCAAATACAATAACTGATTTTAAGAATCACAGAAATCCAATAAATAGAAAAAAAAAAGGTGGAACCTATACGGTAAATTAATTCTGGTGCTTTCAATTTTCTGGAGACCAGATAAGCATTTTTAACCCTTTCAGGACCATAAGGATCGTAGGCCAATTTTTGTGGTTTTGACGACATTTTTATGGTAAAAAGGGCTTGCAGATGCCAAAAAATTGATTTTTTTTTGTGAAATATCATTATTTTTTTTTTTTTTAAATCACACTTCTGGCTTATGGACAGTGTGGCAAGTGAATCTTCTCGTCAATCTGGCAACGACGCTAATGAATGAATGTCGGAACCAGTTTGTTTACATAAAGGCAGTATCATATGGAATCCGTACATATCAAATTTAGAACTGTAGACTATCCCAATCAAAATTTATAGGATTTTAAAGTTATGGGACAAATATGTCCCTTGGTCCTGAAAGGGGTCTACGGGCCTATTATTTATTTATTGAGATTTATTATCCGCCTTTATAAAGAGATTCACCCAAGGTGGTGCATAGCAAGTACAGTTCAACATGAAACTTACAATTTTGTTAACAGCATAACAGTAGTAAAAAGGCCAAATATAAACATAAATACAATGAATGAGGTAAACTCAAAATCAATAAACTGAAACGTAATAATAGGCCTAACATGAAACAATTTAAAAAGATATACTTATTAACAGCACTGAAATTCAAATACGGGGAATATACTGTATACAATGAAACACCTAATAAACACACATCGGAACATTAAAATAACAGATATGATGCTAATGCTATTCTAACATTAGCCTTATTTTAATTAAAAGGCCCATTTGCTAAGCTGCATTGGGCGCTAATATGTTCTGTAGGGCTACTTTTTTCTAGCTGTATTTTAAACACTAAACATGACTTTCCTCAATTGCTATCCGTGCCCTAATCTGATTTTATGCTCTGAAATGCAACCTAAAATACTAATTTAGACGAAACCACTTTTTATATAAAAGCCCTAACAGAGACTCTAAAGCAGTGGTTCTTTACCTGGGTTCGACCAAACCCCAGGGGTTCGGTGAGTCAGTCTCGCGAGTTCGGCGGAGGTCAAAACACACCTCCGACTCATATAGCGCTTCGGTCACGTTCAATCATCTATCAGTTATTCAGTGATTTTGATCAAGACTGATCGTGTACTCGGTTTCTTGATCTATCAATCAACAGCAGAAGTCACACTGATTTGCAGTAAATTTCATTATTATGTTATTATTATTCGAAATATAGGAGAACTTTTTTGTTTTCAAAATTGATATTATTTTTTCCCTCACTGTATACCTATGTTTTGAATTTTTATAAATCATATTTTATTTTTCCAATAAAGAAGGGTTCGGTGAACACGCATATGAAACTGGTGGGGTTCAGTAAGCCAACAAGGTTAAGAACCACTGCTCTAAAGACTACACTATTGCCTAAAGTGACTTTGCTGTAAAAGCAGAGTACTGAACTAAAAAAAGAGAAGGACAATGAAATAACCTACTGAAGCCCAAGTTTTACCTTTTCCCAAGTTTGCTAGCAGGTAAGATATTCCAATGGAGTTTTTCTTCTCCTTAGCAGATCCTCTCTCAGCATCTCTTGGGACCTGGGTTGGCCACTGTTGGAAACAGAATACTGGGCTTGATGGACCTTTGGTCTGTCTCAGTATGGCAATCCTTATGTTCTTATCTTCTAACACAATTTAAAATTGCACGCCATGGGATGTGCTCAGCTGTCCTGCAGTAAGGTCCGGATTCTCTAAATGGTGCCGTTGTTGGCAGCTACCTTCAAAGCAGCTGCTGATCACATGTCAATCACGTGACATCGCCGTTTAGAGAATCATGCCTCTGGCAAAGGTAGGCGCCAGAAATGTAGGCTAGGCTTTTCAAGGCCTACATTTCCGGTGCCTACCTTTCACCTGAATTGCGCCTATGTAGGCACTTTATAGCACCAAATACCACTTCAGGTGTTAGCCACGCCTACAGTGGCATTAGGTGCCATAAAGCACCTCCGGAGATTCAATTCCAGCACCTTTTTTTTAGATGCCTCAAAATTTCTTTTAAGTCCTCTTTTAAATGGCGTTTTGGACTTAACTTAGGCACCAGTAGGGTGCCCACTGGTGCTGCCTTTTAGAGAATATAGGGCTCATAATCGAAAGAGAAAAACATCCAAAAACCGGCCTAAGTTGGCACTTGGACGAACATTTCCCAAATACGTCCAAGTGCCGATAATAAAAACGGGTTTTGGACATATTTCTAAACGACCTAGGCCTTCATAGTGCCGCTGAACGACCAAAGATAAACAGGGCATTTCGGAAGGAGTGTTGAGGGCGGAAATTGGGTGGGATATGGGCCAGCTTAGACTTAGTCGTACAGCATGTATAACCAAAAGTTATACAGCCCAGGATCGACGGAACTTGGACGTTGTGACTTAGACCATGTAAAACATGGTCTAAGTCACAAAAACCCACCTAAAGCCACCAGATAAGCACTGTAAACACATAAAACAGACCCACACACACTACCCCAGTGATCACCAACCCCCCCCCATAAAAATATTAATCACACCTTTAAAATTCAGCCTCCAGACCATCATCACCTGGCCACCTGGCATAGGAAAGCCTAGTCATCCAGCACAGAGGCGGCTTAAGTCGTCTTGGGGGGGGGGGGGCATTAGGAACCTATAAAGAGGAGGACCCATGCCCATAAGTCCCTGTAATTACTGCATTAATACTTAAACATGTGCACTCCCCTATACATCCCCAAACCCTTTTTTACTGGCATATAAGTGGCTCCTGCAGACATAAGGGCTATTGGGGTGGTAGATAAGTGGGTCTAGGGGATTCTGGAGGTGGTTTGGGGGGCTCACCGTGACCTATAAGGGAGCTGTAGTGAGGAGAAGACATGGCACCCTTTTTGTGAAGTTCACAGCAGTGCCCTGTAAGGTACCCCACTATTTAGATGCCATGTCTGGGTGTTCTGTCCATCGCTTTGCAGACCCCTTCCACGTCCAACAGGGCTTGTTCTAGGCATTTTTGACTTGGACAAAAAGTTGGACGAAAATGTAGTATAAAGATGGACGATTTAGAGACTTGGACAATCAGATCAGCAGGACGTATAGTTAGATGATTTTCGAAACAAAAAAATTTTGGACATATTTTTCGAAAATGTGTCCTAGGCTGTTTTTTACTTTGGACGACTTGTGACTTAGACGAAAACGGACTTAGACGTCCCTTTCGGTTATGCCCCTTCACAGGCCTAATTGCCAAATGTGTGCAGACTATGTGCTAAATATTTTTCATATCAGGGGGCATGTCTAGGGCATGAAGAGGGGGCATTCCTGTACTAACTAGTTAGTATAAGAACATAAGATTTGCCGCTGCTGGGTCAGACCAGTGGTCCATCATGCCCAGCAGTTCACTCACGCAGCGGCCCTCTGATCAAAGACCAGTGCCCTGACACTAGCCCTACCAGCGTATGTTCTTGTTCAGCAGGAACTTGCCTAACTTAGTCTTGAATCCCTGGAGGGTGTTTTCCCCTATGACAGACTCTGGAAGAGCGTTCCAGTTTTCTACCACCCTAACTGGTTAGCGTAGGATTATCACATAAGCCCTAGTGCGTGTTTATCTAAAGCAGAGAAGGACACACTATTTCAAAAATTACTTACAGATATGTAAAATAAACCAGGAATATAAAGAATTACATATCCAAAATTAACCCCCCTTTTACTAAGTCGGAATGCTAAATGCTCCAACGCTGCTCTGAGGCTCATAGATAGAAACTTCTACCATGGCTTAGTAAAAGAGGTTCTAAATTTATCTCTCTTATATTCAAGACTCTCAGAGGAGAAATTTCCAAAGCACTGTCGATGAGAATATCAATTCACCACAGCTCTTCATCAGTCCAACTTTCTATAATTTTTTAAGAACTTTTCAGTGCTCAAATTTCATTCCAAATAATTGACTTTATCGTACAAAAACTTTTCACTACACAGGCTGTTTCAAGTCAAGTTCCCCCTTATAAGTGGATATCTCAACAACATTCATTTTATTTTGGATATGCACCGTATTTTTCACACTATAAGATGTACCTGACCATAAGATGCACCCACCTATAGAGGAGGAAAAACCAAGAAAAAAATTCTTAACCAAATTGTGTGCCCTGTACCCTGTTCCCCCCTCTGGTAGTCTAGTGGTAGGCCAGGACAGGGTACAGGGCACGTCTAGTGGTGGGCACATCTAATGGTAGGCACATGTAGTGGCAGCCAGCAAGCCCCAAGCCAGCCAGCAAGTCCCCCAGCTCCCCCGTACCTTTTTTAAAAGTCATGAGTTACGAGAACTAATGGTAGCCATTCAGGGAGCAGCACGTGACCAAGCAGGACCGCGAAAAGCTCGCAACTGCCTTCTGCACCGCTCTGAGTCTGCTGCAACAGATGGAGGCAGCCATCCAGTGAGGGAGGGACAGGTGCTTTCAGCGCTGGACTGACAGATTTTTAAAAAAGGTACCGAGGGGGGGGGGTATATTTGCTCCATAAGATGCACCCTTATTTCCACCCACTTTTGCGAGGAAAAAAGTGCTTCTTATGCAGCGAAAAATACAGCAACTCTTTATATTCCTTGTAACATTAGTACATGGTTATTAATAGAAAAAAATGGAAAATTGGTCATTTTACTGCTGCAGTAAAAATGACCTTAGCATATGGGAAAAACCCGCATAAGGTACGCCAAGGCCAGTTTTTGCCATAGTTTAATAAGCGCTGTCTTTGAATACATGACTCCTATTTTTAAACATATTCCTTTCTTTTGTTAATAAATTTGGTTTTATTTTGAAAACCACTCTGATCTGTCTGTCAGAAAGGGTGGCATAGCAAGTTTTTAATAAACATGGGCTCTGCACTGCTCTGATGCTCTTAGGAACTCTATGACCATTGGAGCAATGCAGAGCATTCAGCGTGCTGGCCGGCATTAAAAACCTCTTGTGCAGTTTTGTAAAAGGGGTGGGGGGAGGGTTTAAGTGACTTGCCCAGGGTCTAGGGACAGAGGAGGTACCTGCATATAGGGCCCCTTTTACAGAGGCGCGGTAGCGCTTCTGCCGTGGCAAATGCACCAAAGCCCATAGGAATTTTATTAAATATAAATTGCTACTGATGTTTTATCAGAGTCTCAAGCAACAGTCATCAAAATACGTGCAGGTTTTTCACTTTAAAGCCTTATGTACCACCAAGACCACTGTGCTCTGCAGCTGTCTCAGATTCAGTTGTTCCCTCCCCAAAACAATTACATTTGGAAGCAGTGAGGAAGAGCACATTTTTTATTTGCAGGTCCAACAGAATGGAACAAACTTCTATTGTCTCTTCAACATTAGAAAGACTTGTGTCAGTTTAAAAAACTCTTGAAGCGTCATATTTTTTTGACAAATGAAATATGGGCTCTGATGTTTGTGGTGCTTGAGCTGTGTTGAATCTGTACTGTGTTTTAATTATGTTTATTTTACATGAGAATAGCTTTTCTGGGTCAGACCAATGGTCCATGAAGCCCAGTAGCCCGTTCTCACGAGGGGCCAATCCAGATTATTAGTATCTGGCCAAAACCCAAGGAGTAGCAATATTCCATGCTACCGATCCAAGGCAAGCAGTGGCTTCTCCCATGTCTTTCTCAATAATAGACTATGGACTTTTCCTCCAGGAAATTGTCCAAACCTTTCTTAAAACCAGCCACGCTATCTGCTCTTACCACATCCTCTGGCAATGCGTTCCAGGGCTTAACTGTTCTCTGAGTGAAAAAATATTTCCTCCTATTGGTTTTCAAAGTATTTCCCTGTAACTTCATCGAGTGTCCCCCTAGTCTTTGTAATTTTTGACAGAGTGAAAAATCAATCCACTTGTACCCATTCTACTCCACTCAGAATTTTGTAGACTTCAATCCGCTTTGAATAAAAACAGTATATAAATAATAAACTATAACGTTTCTTGGTTGTTTTTTGTTGTTTCAAGATATCATCATTTACCTTGTATGGTATAATATACTCCCTCTTTTACAAAGCTGCGCTAGTGTTTTTAGTGCCGGCCATGGCCACGGCTCAGACACTCATAGGAAGTCTATGAGCGTCTGAAGTGTTACCGCGGTGGCCGGCACTAAAAACACTAGCGCAGCTTTGTAAAGGAGGGGGATAGTTACCAATTAAAAAAGCAAACAAACAAGAAAACACACTCACCTAATGTCTAGTCACACTCCGATGTGCACAATGTTCCTAAACAATAAATGCAAACTACTGGGACCAACAGCCTATGAGTATAGTGTTGAATGCATTTGTAAATAGCTCTTGAGTTTTCTGCTTTCTAGTCATTTTCAACATTTACAAGACTACTTAGATGGAATTCTGTAACTCAGGGTGTAGGTGCAACTATGAATCACATATGTTTATTATAAATTGATTGAACAATTGATACATTATGGGGCTCATTTTCCAAAAAGAAAACCATCCCAAAACTGGCATAAAGTGGCAGATGGATGCTTTTCTCAACAAACCCTTCTAATTTACCCTTTTTGAAACCTATTTTCTAGACAGATTTCTATGCTGTGCATCCATAGTTCATCTAAATCTCAAGGGAGCATGATAGAGATGTGGTGTGGGTGGGCGGGCCTAGGGAAGGTTATGACCTGGATGTTTTTCTGCCATAATCAAACATTTTAGAATACATCCAGGGTACAATTTGGACGTTTGGTGTTAGACCTATTTTAACAACAAATAAAAGCCTAAAAGGTACCCTAACTGACCAGATGATCACTGGAGGGATGTAAGCATAACTCCCACCCCAAAATATGTAAATGAAAACAGTACATACTTGCCTGTATCACAGCTTCAGATGCTTCAGCAAGCAGGTTCCCAGTCGCCTGGTAGTCAGTGCAATGCACTGCATAGAAGGGGTCCCAGACCCATATCTCACTCTAACTATTACTCTTGTAGTAGAGCATGTGAGCCCACCAAAATCTAATCTAATCTAATCTAAACCTTAAGTTTATATACCGCATCATCTCCATGAGAATGGAGCTCGACACAGTTTACAAGAACTTAAAATAGTGGGTAGAGAAGAAGAAAAAGGATTACATGAACTTATGTGTAGAAGGGGGGAGAGAAAGGGGGGAAGGATAGAGCTACAATTTGCTGAAAAGCCAGGTTTTCAGTTGTTTGCGGAATAACTGAAGGGAGCTCAGGTTCTGCAGCGGGGTGGTGAGGTCGTTCCAAAGACCTGTGATTTTGAAGAGAAGGGATTTTCCCAGTTTGCCTGAATAGTGGATGCCGCGTGGAGAGGGGAAGGCTAGTTTAAGCCTTTGGGCAGTTCTGGAGGAGTCGGGACTGGAGGAGTTGAAAGACAGTGGGATAAGAGGAGGCAGGATTCCGTGAATGATCTTGAAAGCCAGGCAGGAACATTTGAAATGGATTCTGGAGATTATTAGGAGCCAATGAAGTTTGGCAAGGAGTGGGGAGGCATGGTCAGACTTGCGTTTTGAGAAGATCAGTTTGGCTGCAGTATTCTGGATTAGCTGGAGTCTTAGAATACTTTTTTTTGATAGATTTAAGTAGATGGCGTTGCAGTAATCTAGTTTGGAGAGGATGATGGGTTGAACAAGGATGGCAAAGTGTTGTTGGCTGAAGTAGGATCTAGCTTTCCTCAGCATGTGAAGGCTGAAAAAGCATGATTTTGCCAAGGAGTTGAGGTGGTTATTGAGGGAGAGAGAGGAATCGATAGTGATACCAAGGACCTTGCATGAGAACTCGAGCTGTAGTGTATCGCCTGTGGGTAGTGTGAAAAGTGTGGGCAGGTGTTCGAATTTTGGGCCGAGCCAGAGTAGTTTTGTTTTAGATTCGTTTAGTTTCATCTGTACCGAGAGGGACCAGGCACGGAGTCTCATTATGCAAGCTGTAATGTTTTCGTGGAGGTTGGTGAGGTTCTGGTCAGTCTCAAGGAGGACAAGGATGTCATCTGCATAAGTGTAGATTGTTTCCAGGGGGGATAGTTGAAAGAGTTTCAGGGAGGACATGTAGATGTTAAAGAGAATAGGGGAAAGGGGTGATCCTTGAGGGACACCGCAAGATGGAGTCCAAGGAGTGGACATGGTGCCATTTGTGTTGACGGTGTAGGAACGAGAGCGTAAGAAGTTTGAGAACCACATTAGGACGGTAGAGTCGATTCCAATCTCGGAAAGTTGGTAAAGTAGTATGTCATGATGGACGACATCAAAAGCAGCGGAAAGATCGAATTGTAGTAGGACAGCGAATTTGTTACGTGAGTGTAGTTGTTGTACCTTTGAAATTAGGGAAACTAGGAGGGATTCAGTGCTAAAGCAGGGTCTGAAGCCATGTTGGTAGGGGTGAAGAATGGAGAATCTCTCGAGATAGGAGGAGAGCTGGATAGCAACTATGGTTTCTAGAAGTTTGGTAAGTAGAGGGATATTTGCTATGGGACGGTAGTTTGATGGTAGGGAGGGGTCGAGATCGGCTTTTTTCAGAATAGGTGACAAGGCAATGTGGCCCATTTTTGTGGAGAACAAGCCTGATAGTAGAGCAGAGTTAATGAGTCTCGTAAGGGAGGAGATGGCCTGTGCAGGAATGTTTTCATAAAGGTGGGATGGGAAAGGATAAGAACATAAGAACATAAGAAATGCCATCTCCGGATCAGACCTTCGGTCCATCAAGTCCGGCGATCCGCACACGCGGAGGCCCTGCCAGGTGTACACCTGTCGTAATTTATAGTCCACCATATCCTTACATGCCTCTCTTAAGGAGATATGCATCTAGTTTGCTCTTGAAGCCTAGGACGGTCGATTCCGCAATAATCTCATCAGGGAGGGCTTTTGCAGGATTTCAGTCTGAGGCAGAGTTTAGAGATCTGGGGTTCAGATATGGGTTCAAATGTCGTCCAGGATCTATCCACTGGGATAGGGTTTGAGTCATTGGGAGGAAGAGAATTGTAAGAGACTGCTGAGGGGAAAGAGCTCCTTATGGTGGAAATCTTTTCATTGAAAAATTTGGCTAAATCGTTTGTGGAAGGAGGGGAGAGGGGAGAGGTGGAGTCATTTTTTGAGGTTAAGTTTCGCCAGATGTAGAACAGAGTACTATTTTGATTTTTTGATCTGGTGATTTTATCTCCATAGAAATTCTTTCTTGCTTTTTTTAGTATTGTGTTATAGCACTTGATGTTGTCTCGCCAGGATTGTTTGTCTGAGGGGGATTTCGATTTTTTCCATTTCCGTTCCAGGGCTCGACAATTCTGTTTTAGTTCCCTGTGATATGGAAGGTACCACCCTAATCCCACTTTACCAACATGTAGGTGCCACCTGCAGGTATAAGGGCTATTGTTGTGGTATGCAGTTAGTCCAGTAGGTTTTGGGTGGGTTTTAGATGGCTCACCACACAATATGTATAAGGAGGTTATACATATTGGTGAGATGTATACTTGGGACCATTTATGTGAAGTTCATTGCAGTGCCCCACTGCTCTGCTAGGATGTCTGTGTGGCTAGTGTACTACAAATGCTGCTGGACCCTCCCACAGACCAGTGGCCTGTGTTGTGTGTTTTTCTTTTGGATGTGTGGGGAGGGGAGGGTTAATGGTTCCATTTTTGAAAAAAAACCCAAAACCCCACTCAAGATAGATGTTTTGCAGTTTTGAAAATTTTGCATGTTTTGTACTGGATTTTTGTGCATCTTCCACAACACGTCCAAACTCAGATTTGGATGTCATATCAAAAATGGCTCTCCACATTTCTCCCTACTAAATATACGCAAACTCTTAACTCGTGAATAAGTAAACAAAACAATACAGAGTTTTCACTGAAAGGCAAGCATTTGGGTACCTACAGCATCCATGTGCATTAGCCACTTATCACTAAAATGGCTGAAAAAAATGAAACTTTGTCATTTGACAATCACTGCATATGTTGTCTTTGAAAAACAATTCAAGTTTCAAGTTTTTTAAGTTTATTATGGCTTGATATACTGCTTTAAATACCAAAGCGGTTTACATTGTACAAAGTTAAAAAAAAAGGATAATTAAAAACAGGGGAAAGGACATACATACAAAAATTTTTCAAGCACTTACTGATAGCAAGATATGTTTAATAGTGCATGATGACCTCAATATATTTTCAATTCTCTGAAACTTCAATAGAGATAATTAAACTAAATATAAAGTATGAAATATGAAATATAAAGGAAAAATCAGCTTTTGGAGTCTAAAGACAAATGTGTGTAATCAGCTGGTGCAGGAAAATGTCTCAAGTGCAACAGTAATCGGAGGTAACCCAACCATTAATCGAATCTATTTTTTATATACCGCGTCATCACCTAGACGGAGCTTGACTCGGTTGACATAAGTGAATATCAAGGGAAAGTACAGTTCAACTAAACATAAAAATTAAAATCAATCCCAGTTTTGCAGCCAGCTAATGGGAAGTAGGTTCCCATCAACTTAGGAGAGTTATTTAAATTACCTGAGACAAATATCTAAATACTAGCTGATCACCTGGCGTTGCCCGGATATAAATTCCCTTGAGGAACTTTCACTTCAGGATTAACATCACACAAATTTTCAATTTTCACTTTCTGTTTAGGCTTCACCACACCACAGCTGCACTTCCTTATATACTGTTAAATGACTGTGACATCATTCTCAAAGCTGGTACCGCTCCTCCTCTGCCCCGCCTCTTCCCATTCCTCCCCTCTACGTGTGCACCCCTCTTCCCTTCCCCATAACTCTAGTTGAAGTTGTTTGTGGCGTTGCCCAGCTATAATTTCCCTTGGGTTTTGGTTTACATTCACTTGAGGATTAACATCACACCAATTCTCAGTTTTCAGTTTCTGTTTAGGCTTCACCACACCAAAGCTGCACTTCTTTATATACTGTTGACTGTGACATCATTCTAACTGTGTGACATCATTCCCCAAGCTTCACACCATTGGTCCAAGCAATATCTGTCTTTTTCGATGATTCTTTACATGTCACCCCTTCCCACCCCCACAGTATTTTCCCCCAGATAGTAATTGATATGTATACTAAGTTTGGTTGAAATCTGTCCATGCGTTTTGGAGTTATGCTGGAACATACATACATACATCCGATTTTAAATAGATAGATTGGGGAGAGTGTGGCGCAGTGGTTAAAGCTAAAGTCTCAGCACCCTGGGGTGGTGGGTTTAAACCTATGCTGCTCCTTGTGACCCTAGGCAAGTCACTTAATGCCCCAGGTATATTAGTTAGATTGTGATCCTACCAGGACAGACAGAGAAAAATGCTTGAGTACCTGAATAAACTCATGTAAACCATTCTGAGCTCTCCTGGGAGAACGGTATAGAAAACTGAATAAATGAACTAAACTAAACTTTAAGTTTATATACAATAAAGATAGAGCTCGACACGGTTTACAGGTAATTCAATAAATGAGGGAAGGACATAATAAGAAATTAGAGGTTAAGAAGAGGATAGCTAGCTTTACATTTGAAATAAATAAATAAAGATTGTTGAAATAATAATGTCTTGTGGAAAGTTTGAAAAGAAGCTAGTGTTCTAATAGTAGAGGGGAATCGATTCCAGATCTCTGTAAGTCTATATGAATAAGACCGACATAGCATTCCAATAGATTTTATTCTCTTGAAGGAGGGAAAAGAGCGTTTATATTTGTGGGTATTTCTTGAATCAAGAGACCGATAAGCATTCAATGTCAAAGGTACCAGAGGTGCAAACATGCCATATAGGATTAAATATCATGCAAGTACATTTGGCACATCAGGCAGGAGTAGATGATTGCCAAGGTTAGCTTCTGGAGGGCACCAAAGAGCAAAACAGTCAAAGCGAAACAATAGGAGGTACTACTGACAACATAAAATCAGATAAATAACAGGAAGTATTTTTACTAGCAGGGAGGACGCGCAGTTTCCAAGTAGCCTATTTACCTATATTATTCTGGGAGGGATGGAGTTGGGGTGCTCATCATTGCTGGATGAAGGTGCTTAGTTGGCCAAAGGTTAATTGGAGGGGGCATAAGGCTGGAGGTTTGCCTAGGGTGCCTACTACCCTTGTATTGACCCTCCCTATAATATTTTTACATGTACAGTATACAACATACTTTAGAGGAAAGGCCTTGTGTATCATAAAACAGAGCACATTGTCAAAATCCTTTAATACACATGGCTGCTATGTACTACTATTTGTTCAATAGGCAGTCTGATTTTGTTATTACATATATAAAGTCTTGAAAAGGTATATACTGCTTTTAAGGTGAAAGAACATAGACTTTCAGCAATTGTACTTATAGGAGGTGCAGTTTAAGTAAAGCTGGAGTACAGTGCACCATCAGGAAGTGCCATTGGGTAGTGGTTAAATAGCTATGCATGAAAAACCTCACAAATATTTTAGCAATGAGACTAATGTAGTCAATTTAGTTGTGTCCCTCATGTTGAATATGGAAAATAGGAGAGCAATATATCACATGTCCACTGTTAGGCTTGAATCTGGTATCAACTGATTTTTAACATCTGATCACACGATGCTAAGAAATCAAAATTATTCATTATTTTGGAACCAATAACCAGTGGTCAAGGAATGTCAAATGATTTGATTGATTGAGTGCTAAGCCCCTTGTGTATGTGTTTACAACTATTGAAACTTAGATGGTCCAGAGCTTAAACAGCTTTTGTAATGATCAGCTGTACTGTGGTCACATTGAAAGGTTGAACATTTGGTTCCAAGAATAAATTTATACTCATTTTTTTTATTTTAAATTTTAGACAGATTTGGATTGGCTTTTCTATGCCAGCTTTTCAAACATTGCCAGTACTATAATTAAATTCAGCTTTCTATATAGTTCCTGCCTAAATTGTCTTAAACATATTTAGAAGGGTTTAAACATGGAAAATACTCTTATTTTGAATGGAATAGTTTAAAAAAAAATAATTTTAAGAGGACAATGATTGATGAAAATCGACAGCTAGCTCAATAACTAAAAATGTACATATTTTAAAATTGGTTCCGGATTAAGTGGGCAAAGAAAAGGAATCCAACTCTGCGACACACAGAAAAGCATCCGCGGTGGCAGTCTCTTTCCTCTGTATTCTCTTATAAAATTTCAGTAAGTTGGGTGGGGACCAGTTTTTCTGATATAAGGCTACTGTGAGATAAGACACAGAAACCACAATTACCACTTTAATAATGGAAGAGACAAGAGAGAAAACAGCCCCTCTTAACTGGCACAGAACGGAGTTCAGATAAGAGGGAAATGCTTGGGGGGGGGGGGGGGCCTCCTTATTTCAGCTGCCCAGCGAGGAAAGCAGAAATAACAATAAGAACAAAGCTCATTTTGAAGTTGTCTAGGCTATTATCCCCGGTCAAACGTCCGCATTCTGCCGCCTCTGTCACAGGACGGCAGGTCTTCCTGAAACGAGGTGTCTTTCCCCACCCTAGGCACCATTTATTTGGCTAATCCCAGTAATGTAAATGACTTTTGAAAGCCATGCACTACTTCACTCTCCAGGGGCGACTTTGCCAGTTGCAAGCTTGGCCAACATTTGGGGGCAGGGCGGCCGGAGAGCCTGCGGCGGTGGCTGGGTGCAGTCTAACCGCAGCCCCGCACCCCTGGCTCCTGGGGGGGGTCACACACTTTGGGGCTCCTTTCTCTTCTCTTTGTATTTTATTCTCTATCCTTGACCGTCTCTAGGCAATGTGGGTATCCTTCCGCGGGGGCAAATAGTCCCTGATATAATTTTTCAAGGAATGGAAATAATACATAGAACATATATACTTGTATATATTTCACCCCCCCCTAAAGTGGAAGAGCACCCCCTCTTAATTTTGTTGGCACCCGAAAGGTTTTAAAATCCCACAATTAATACTGAAAACTCCTCCTTGCCGGAGAGGTGCAAAAAACTCCTTATATTTGCCTATATATACTGTACGACTGTATCACGGGGCGTAGGATTGCAAACCCCAAACCCACGTACAGGCAGTGCTGGCTCCACCGAGCTTGAGAAACGGAAGCACCGAAGCCGGTTTGACAGTCGGGGCCCTGGCCCAATGGGAGAGGCGGAGGGTTTCCAAAAATCCCGTCCGGCCAATGGGGGCGCGGGATGCGGCGCGCGGGCGGGCGCTGCGGGCCTGGTTAGGTTGCGGGTCGCGCTGTGCCTGGGTAGGTTTTTTTTTTTTTCTCTCTCTCTCTTAGTGGCAGTACAGCGAGTGCGGGCTGCGATGAGACGGAAAGTTGGACTCCTCTCGTCGCCGGGAATTTAAAGCGGCCGCAGCAGCCGTATGTGGCTTTCGCCCGGGAAGCGGCGGATTCGGGTCGCCACTCCGGCTCTCCCATGCCTGCCATGCTGGAAAAGGGCACCGAGGGCTCGGGGAAGAGGAGAGGCAGGAATAACGCCGCCGGCAATGGCAATAATAAAACTTTGGCACCAAATGGGAATGGCACCAACTGTTGGGAAGAAGGAAGCTCGGGCTCTTCCAGTGATGAGGAGCATGGTAGGTCAGCTCAAGGGGGTAGCCTCGAACGCGCCTGCTTTTTTTTTTTTTTTTTTTTTGCCATCCTCCTCTTTTTTTTTTTTTTTTCTGAGGCATGATGAGTATCTAATTGTGGTTTTTTTCTCCCCCCCTCAGGTGGCGGGGGGATGCGAGTAGGGCTCCAGTACCAGGCTGTCGTTCCCGATTACGATCCCGGTAAGGACTAATTATGCCGTTGGTGGTGATTTTTTTATTTTTTTTATTATGATTATTATACCAACGATGATGTAAGTATGTGGTAGCCTCAAACTATTATTCCAAGCCTTGACAAAAGGTGACAGGAAACATTTTGAGTTTTTGTTTTCCCCCCTCCCCCCAGTATTTACTTCTGCCTCGATAGCGAAGCGTACGCGAACGGATATACATTTATTTACGCTTGAGTTTTTTTTTTTTTTTAACATATTCGTTTAGGTGATTTAAAAAGGAATTGAATGAAAAAAAAAAAGATCAACTTTTTTGTGTGTGTGTTCGCCCTGCTGTTCAAGGAAAGAACAGCAGCGGGGAAGAAAACGTGTTCTACCAACGTGCCTTCAGACTTGGGGGGGAGAAAAAAAGGGGCTTTTATTCTTTCCAGAAATGTATTGGAAGTTGACTAGTTAGCCCAAATGAGGGGGGTTCGGGCGCCTCTCTGTCGGAATACGTGCCGGTGGGACGCCTTGGCCAGCTCGGCCACTTCCTACTGCTTCAGGTGTGGTTTAGTTTCACATTCACCCTGATCAAGTGGGATCTGCCTGCCGGAAAGAAAAGAGTAGCATCGCGTAGATCCAGGGGGACTTTTTGTTAATCGCGCTGTCACGGTGACTCCCAATTCTTTATGGCGATCCTTTGAAACACTGATCGCATAGGCCCCCCCCCCCATCCTCTTCCTTCTTGTGATATGTTCAGGGCGAGCAGAACAAAACAAAAAACAAAACCCAAACAGTTAATAAAAGAAGTCGAGGTTTTCCAGAGGGCGCTTTGCAAGCAGAAAGAAGCAAGCTCATCGGGTTGGGAGAGCACATCCAGTAAATAAATGGCAGTTTGATTTGGTCACTTCTATATGTGTGCTTGGACAAAAAGGGAATAGCAGTTAGGAAAATCCGTTCTCTCCCCCCCCCCAATATAATAACAATGTGCATTTGATAAGTCTGCATCGACCCTTGGATAACGTGGAAAGTATCTGTGAAAGCATCTGTGGTGTTATGGCTTTTGTAAAGCTATTGGGGGGGGGGGGGGTGTTATGGAAACAAATCGTGACTAAACAATGGGTATTTTTTGTTTGTTCCAGAGCAAATAATGTGAGATGCTTGTATTTCAGCCTTCATCCTTCAGGCACATGGTAATACAACGATGGCACTTTAGTCCAAAGCAAGTGCTTCTTTTGTTGTTTGACAGCCAAGACCAGTCAAACATAGGCGATTACTGGGTGTCAAGAGGCTTGGAGACTAATTTTGCATCAAAACTTCTCTGAATGTGCTCTTTCCTCCCAGTATGGTGAATTGTCTTTGGCAGTAATTTCACCATGTTTTCACTAGAAGTACATTGAACAGTAATGAAAGATTGGAACTATTAAATACATAAAAGGTTTTAAATTGATTGAGGATTGATTGTGGTCCTAAGCATAATAGTTTCTAAGTTGTTTGACATAGCTTGCTTTTTGAATAGGCAACCTTTCCATCCTGTGTCTCTGTTAATTATCTTTTTAGATATGTGTGTTCTTTTCCTTTTATTTCTGGTCTTGATCAGGCTCTTTCCCCATCATTTTTGTCCTCTGTTACACCATCTTGAATGTGGTGAGTGGGAAGCAAGATCTTTTCTGCAGATGGCAGCCTCATTTCCTGATTGGTCACTGAAACGTTAGCAGGTGATATCTCATGTATGAAGTGATTTCTCCCACTTTTATCATTTTGGGCCTGTAAGAAGACTATGTAAAAAAAAAAAAGACCTTTAGTCAATGTCATAACCAAGAATCAAAGATAACTATTGTGTTGTCTATCTTCCATGGCAAATTAAATTGCTGTTTGAATTGCATGTTTATGTTTTCCTATTATTGCATGCATACATTGTGGAAGTTCTTATCCCGTAGCTTTGTTTGCTTGACTGCCGCTGAAGGGTATGTGTAGTTAAATTCCAAATATATTATTAGAGGAAGAAACACTATTAAACTACAGTATATATTGTATTTTCCTTATGTCTACTATACAGTATGTGTCCATGGGAGCCAACATTTTAAAATGATTGGGGGTGCTAAACCCAATAGAAATTCTCTGTCCCTGGATACAGTCAAGGAGTTTGTTCAATATTGGGGGTACACAAGCACCCACAGAGCTGGCTCCTAAGTATGCATCTACAAACTTTCTGGCCGGTGGCACACTAAATCCAGTGCCCTGGCTGGAAGGTACCCGGAAGTGCGATGATGTCATGCACATATGTGACATCATCGCACTGATGGCTGTGCATGCGGAGGCCCTTCTGGCCGCAACCCGCCGGTGGAGGGATCCAGGAGTTGTAGGGAGAGGAGGAGAGTCATCTGCGCCGGCTGACTTCCTGTAGGCAGGCAGCCGGCATGGACGACTCTCCTTGCCAGTGTGTCGTGGCACACCAGAAATCTCAGGAGGCGATACACTGATCTACACCTATAGAATGGATTATGTTTGTTGTTAAATCTCCAAGGAAAGGAGTTGTGACTCTGTGCAACGCTGCGTACGTCTGGTAGCACTATAGAAATAATTAGTAGTAGTAGTAGAGGTGGATCATGGCTTTCAGAAGGGCAGTGTTGTAAAATACATTTGTAGACAGAAAATGGTTTTCTCTGGAAATATGATGTAAAAAGTCCCAGCACATCTGTGCAGAACAAGCATTGGTTAAGAATTACTGATTGGTAGGCATTTATACAATAACTAGGAGACAAAGAACTTCATTACACACTTTTTGAGCTATTTCCCCCCTTTCCCCCCCATGATTTCCTCAGGCTATTTGTAGTATCCCATAGTTCTGTTGTACTATAATTCACTGCCAGTGATTTTGGGGGAAAGCATTTCCTTTCAGAAGAGGTGTAATTGGGTTTTATAGATATGATCCTGGTGCTCTCCTCCGAGGTATCTTCTGTAATGTTTATCGCAGGCACCCAGAGTCCCCACAGCCCCAGCCTAAAACTACAGGGTGCCCACAAAAACACTCCTTGATTTTAAATGGTTACAAAACCAAAATGAATTGGACTATTCTTTCACTTTTGAGGCTACAGTTTCATCAACTCATAAAGTTTCATATGGTATCAGTTGGTTACATACACTCGATGCACGCCCCACCTGTTACTCGGCAAATAGCGATGCTATAATCGAGCTTGGGACAGACTCTCCGAAGCATATTTGGCGTGATCGCGTTTATATCTTCAGTTCCTGCAGATCATCCATAGTTGCAGGTAGTGGAGGTATGTACCCCCAAAGGAAAAAGTCACAAACAGTAATCTCGGGGGCCACTTGAGGAACACCTGATCATTTTGTCGCATTGCATTGTCTGAAGGTTGTAACTTCTGCACCAATTGCAGCTTATAAGGGTGAAAGTGCAAGCAATTGTGTAAGATTTTGCTAACCGTGCTTTTTGGAACTTGCATTTGGAACTTGTATTTGCTGTCATCTTATTTATAAACATATTCCAATAAGTTTTGATTTTGTAACCATTTAAAATCAAGGCGTGTTTTTGTGGGCACCCTGTATTCACCAAATAAGTGCCATTGGTGATGGTGGCCACCTTATGTCATTCATTTCAGTAAAAAGGTAGACTTTATCTCTACCTTTTAGCAGGGAATAGAAACAGGAGCTTGAAGCCCAGCATTCCCAGAAGTGGAACATTTGAGTCCGTCTTCAAATTTAGTTATTAAATGTAGACAAAAGTCTTTTGTGTTCATATCATATTTTGAATTCCTGATAATCTGTAAAAGTAATTACATAAGTACATAAGAATTGTCATACTAGGGCAGTAGCCAACCCAAGTCACAAGTACCTGACAAGATCTCAGAGCCGCCTTGCTTACATTACCCCTCTCTTCAAATTACTTTATTGGCTTCCTATCGGTTTCCGAATACAGTTCAAACTCCTCCTACTGACTTACAAGTTCATTCACTCTGTAGCCCCTCAATATCTCTCCTCACTTATTCCACCCCTCCCTCCCCGTGAACTCTGTTCATCGGGTAAGTCCCTCTTATCTGTACCCTTCTCCTCCACTACTAACTCCAGACTCCATTCCTTCTTTCTTGCTGTGCCGTATGCCTAGAACAGGCTGCCAGTCAATACGTCATGCTCCGTCTCTAGCAGTATTCAAATCCAATCTAAAAGCCCACTTTTTTTTTTTTAAGCTCCCACTCACTGTAGATACCTATACCCATCGTATCATTCCTTCTGCTAGAAACTCCCCCAACTCTGACATGTTCAAGTTAAATTTATTTAATATACCACAAATATAAAACCAAGGGTAAATCTAAGCAGTTTACAATAAAAGTTTAAAATAAGTAAATATAAAAATTAAAAAGGGTAGGGAACATAAAATACAATTAAACAAACTAGAAAATAAGAGGAAAAAATGGAGTCGGTAGGTTACAATAAATAAAAAAAAAGGTTGGGGAAAGGGAAGGAATGAATAATATGGTAAGGAAAAAAACAAAGTTTGTTCTGTCCAAATTAAATTGTAAGCTCTTCTGAGCCGGGATCATGCGCCTATGTCGGGCAGAAAGGCACATGTGCGGTGCGGGCTATTGCAAACTTTCCAAAGACTTAAAGTGGCGATGCAGTTTTGAAGTGGTCTGTACCGGTGCTCTGTCAGTGACGTCACCCATACGTGAGCATATCTGCCTGCTGTCTCTGGATAACACCTGTTACGGTAAGTGACCGTGCTATACGCAGATTCCTTTCATACTAATTAATGTCCATCCCTGCAATAGTCTGTTCCACTTCTCATTCTGTTCTTTAATGAACATGCCTCCTGACAAATTCTCTCTTAACACATTTATATCAAGCAACAGGAACAAGAAAATAAAAAACCCTAAAACTCCCACTTTTTCTACAACATCTGAACCCACCCTTCAGATAAACCTCTAGCATACGTATACTAATTCATTCATTAATCATTGCAAAACTCGACTCTTTGTAATTCCTTACTAATAGGTATCACAAAAAAAAGAAAAAAAAAAGCCTTCAAATAATCCAGAATACTGCTGTCAAACTGATCCATAATGCCAAAAAATACGAACATGTAACTCCTCTCTTGGTTAAATCTCACTGGTTTCCGATCACCCATCGAATCACTTTCAAGCTCCTAGTTCTATTATTCAAGCTCCTTTCATCAAATGAACCACAATTTATTGACAAATTGCTCATCTCATACAGGATTTCTCGCTCACTTTGATCCATGGATCAAAAACTTCTAAATGTCCCCTCCTTGAAAATCATTGGAGCACAAAGACAAGACATCTTCTCGGTGATGGTGCCACAGCTCTGAAATGCTATGCCACAACATCTAGGAGAGGAGGTTAATCTGACTCGTTTTAAAAGCAATCTGAAAAGCTTCCTATTTAAGGATGCTTTCAACCTTTAATCTTTCTCCTGTTCTTATACAAAATATCTTTTTCTCAATTGATCATCCTTCATCTATACTTTTTTTTTCCTATTCTTTTTCTTTCTTCTTCTTTTTTTCCTCTTCTTTTTATTCCTTTCGACTCCCCGCCCTACCATTTTTCCCATATATGTTTCTCCTCTGAACTTTGAAATACTAAATTGTAGTTCTACCCTCCTCTACCCTTCTGTATCAGTTGGTCTGTATGTTGAATTGTTTACCCTGTTTTACGGTTAGTTTTTAAATTGTAAAAGTTCATGTGTGTGTTTTAATAACTTTTATTTTTGTATTTCGCTTAGTAAAACAAAATAAGCGATTATATCAAATTTTAATAAAGAAACTTGAAAACTTGAAACATTTTTATAAAAAAAACATTGTCCGTGAAACAAAATGGAGGCAAGGATTATTGTAAAGGATCAAACATACAGTGTTTATGATCTCTTAGGGGCCATGACTGTAGCAGCCACTGTACTGTCTCTTATTTGGCATAATTAACCAGGGCAACCCCTCCTCCTACAAAGGTCATACTACAGCAGGATATTCCTTCAAAAGTGGAGAATGCTTCAAAGCAATAAGGCCCACTGTTGCAGCACAACGTCAAACCAGAGTTCCTAGAGTTTCAGTAGAACTGACCAAGCAGCATCAGGACAGTGTTCAGCGATTTCTTGCAAGTTGCAGAGATGCTATTACTTATATTTATTAGTCTAGCCCTTCCGGGTCCTTCTCTGGTAAGAAAATTGCCAATATCATTGAGAAAAGGAGCAACTCTAGTACGTCTCCTGAGACAGCCCTGATCTATAGCTCTCCAAATGAATCTTCAACTACAGAATTCTAGCTGAGAATTGTACATCCCACATGTTGAGCAATTGAGGCTTACTGCCTCTACAGTCTACTTCAATGATGTCTTAATTGTCACCAGTGCTACGCTTTCCTACTGCCAGACGTGACAAAATCTCCTGCGCTTCTGTAACTGTTTCAAAGTGATGCGTGGCCCCCCTCCATCATGGGTTAAAGGAAGTTTTTCAGGGTACATTAATGCAAATTGGATTTTAAATCCAAATAGCTTGGTGCATATTAGTGCAAAGCTTCTCCATTGGGCTGCCACTCGAGCCGAGTGGTCCTGGAACACAAATTTTTTCCTACTCTCATAAGTAAGTCTTTCCCCGATCTGAGGCATTGTAATAAAGAATGACATGGTAACAAAGTTTGTCTCCATCCCGTCCCAGGAAGTTCTGTCCCCATGAACTCTGTTCTCATTTGCACAAGACTTGAACACAGGATTTTATATTTAAATCTTTCTACGTATTAAAGCATAAAGAAGGACAATATACTATACAACTTTTTATAAATCACAACTAGAGCCTTCCATTTCAATCTGGTTTTGGTTCAACCTTCTCAAAGATTCATTTGCCTATGTTTTTACACCATCTGGGAAGGTAATTGGATTGTCATTCAGACATGGGTATAGAAGAAAACCTAAACTGTAGTGGATGAACTGGAAAATAAGGCCTGGATTCTATAAACGGCACCGATCACATCTCAATCAAGCATTGCCATCGTTTACAGAATTGTGCCTGTGGGAAAGATAGACATCGGAAATGTAGGCCAGGTTCGTCCAGACTTACATTTCCAGCATCTGTCTTTGCATGAATCATACCTACGTAGATGCTTTAGGCCGTGTAACACCAGTTCTGACATTGGCCATGCCCACAGAAGCGTTTGGTAGGCATTTTAACTTTGCTGTTTTTTGCCGAACTTTAAACGACATTTCTTTATTAACTTGGTAGGGAGCCTAAGTATCTATTAAATGTAGGAAATGTTCCTTGATATCAGCAACGATGGATGAATCTGTTGCAGTAACAGTAAGATGCTTGAGCAGCTGAGTACATGATGGAAAGACGTTGCAGATCTATGTTTCCCCGAAAATAAGACCTACCCCGAAAACAAGCCCTAGTCGCCGGCCGTAGCGCTTTCCCTGCCCCCCTGCAACCCCCGCCAACCCTTCCATCTCTCCCTCCTGTCCGAACCCCGACTGCGAGACCGAAATACCTGGTAACAATCGGCAGCACACGGCCTGCCCTTCTCACGCCCGGCTGTTCCGTGCTGCATTGCTGATGACATCATCAGTGATGTCACAGAGGAATGCCCGGACGTGAGAAGGGCAGGCTGCGATGCAGCCTGTGCTGCTGACGCTGCCATCTGTTTCCAGGGATTTCAGTCTTGCGGTCGGGGTTCTGATGGGAAGGAGAGATGAAAGGGTCAGCGGGGTGGGGGGGGCGGGGGGCGCAATGACGGTGGGGGGGGGATGAGAGGGATAGAAAGATGCTGCACAAGGGATGGGAGGAAGGGAGGGATAGAAGCTTCAAGGGTTCTGCTGCACAAGGGATGGGAGGGAGGGATAGAAGCTGCAAGGGTTCTGCTGCACAGGGGGATGAGAGGGAGGGAGGGATATAAAGATACTGCACAAGGGGATGGGTGAGAGGGGAGGAAAGATTCTGCACATGTGGAGGAGAGAAAGGAAATAGGAAGAATTGGGGTGGAGGAGAGGAAGGGAGAGATGATCATTGTACACTTCTCCCTCCGGATTCGCGGGGGATAGGGGCAGAGCCAGACCGCGAATGGTGAAAAACCGCGAATATCCGGCTCTGACCCACCCCCGCCTCCCTCCCGCCTTCCCGGCCTTACCTGGTGGTCTAGCGGGCTTTCGGGGCAGGAGCAATCTTCCTACGCTCCTGCCCCGTGCAGATCGCCATTAGGAAATGGCTGCTGTGAGTTCCCGTAGTCTCTCGAGACTATGACGGGAACTCCCTACAGCTATTTCCTAATGGCAATCTGCACGGGGCAGGAGCATAGGAAGATTGCTCCTGCCCCGAAAGCCCGCTAGACCACCAGGTAAGGCCGGGATGTCGGGGGGAAGACTTAAAGATGGTGGTTTTTTCTTCTTTTTTCCCCTCCCCCAAAAATCGCAAATATGTGAAATCGCGATTACTGAAACCGCGAATGGGGAGGGGGGAAGTGTACGTGAAAAAAATGAGACCTACCCAAAAATAAGATCTAATGCCTTTTTTGGGCTCAAAATTAATATAAGACTATGTCTTTTCGGGGAAACACAGTAGTAGGAATCTGATCAAAGGGAAGACTCTTGTTGCCACATCAAAGGTAGACAAGGCACAAATGATGTCATTTAACTGTAGTTCATTTAAATCCAAAAGCAGCTTCTGAAGTTGTTGTTTTTTTTAATCATTGAATTCAGTTGCCAGTTGTATAAGACGTGCTACTTTATACATAGACAGTGACACGGGGACAAAGTTTATCCCTGTTCCTGCAGGCTCCGTCCCTGCCCCACAGACTTTGTCCCTGTCCCGTGGATAACTTCGGGTACCCATCCCCGTGTCATTCTCTACTTTGTAGTATTTCTGATTTACATTCAGAATTCAGCACCCTGCAGATGACTACTCTAGGCCTGTTAGAAGCAGTTTGTTTCAGGTTGACCCAATGGGCCAACCCCATCCGCAGTCTGGGAGGTGTCACTTACGGGACAGCCATAATTCCTGTAAGGAAGGAATGTCCTAGTGGTTACAGCTGCAGCCTCAGTACTCCAAGGTTGTATGTTTGAGCCCAGGGCTGCTCCTTGTGACCCTGGGAAAGTCACTTAACTCTCCATTGCCCCAGGACAGATAGGGAAAAATGCAAAAAAAACCCACTTAGGACCTCTTTTACTAAGCCATGGTAGAGGTTTCTACCGCGGTCTGGGGCACTAAATGCTCCAACACTGCTCCGATGCTCATAGTAATTCTGTAAGTGTCGGAGCATTAAGCACTCTGGTCCGCAGTAGAAATCTCTGCTGCAGCTTAGTAAAAGGAGGGGTTAGTCCCCATTGATAGGCAGTATATAAGTAATCAATTCCAGAACTTAACTATTCATTGAGTGAAAAAATATCTTCCGTTTGTCTCAAAAGTGTTACCATGCATGAGTCTTTGTACTTTTTGAAAAAGAGTACAAAAATAAAAATCGATTCACTCTTAGCTGTTCTACACCTTTCAGGATTTTGGTAAATCTGCAAAATCCACAAACATGTATTTCATCTCTGAGAAAAATCAGTCTTTGTAATTGCCCAGCTTCTGACGGAGGTTTTACATATCACGTCGGTAAAGCAATACCACTTCTTCCATTACACTACCACTTCCAAAGCAGTGTCACTTCTTCCTTGTTAGGGAGAAAAATGAAAATGACTTGATCAAAGTTAGGGTTCAGATCAGGCAGTGCTAATGGGGTGATGAGAGTCAATCTGCTATAGAGAACAAAGTAGAAGGAACAGAAACCCCACGTAAAATCAAATAAAGAGAGAATAAGTAGGGGAGTGGGATATTGTCTTGAGACAATCTTATATTTCTATAAATAAAAAAATACAGGAACACATGAATAAAAACACACCTATAAAAAGTCCAATGAATGCGATGTTCTAATGTTGAAAGGTTCGAGTTGATGGCCCGACATGGTCTTGTGTTTCGGCCCCCAGGTGGGGGCCTGCCTCAGGGGTGTGTCAGTTGGTCTGAAAAGAATACACTTGACATAAAGGAAAGTAAAAAAACTGCATAAATAAAACCACAGTAAAATTAAAAGAATATGAATTATATCGGATGGCATAAAAATATAATAAAATAATAACAACATCAATAGGTAAAACATAAGAAAAATATATCAACAAAGTGTGGAAATTCAATGGACATGATAAACATAAAGCAAGGAACAATCAAATAAATATGATTATGTAAATCATGGAGATAACAACCGTAATAGAAGTAGATTGTTTGTCTCAAGGTTGACGTGTTCTATCCCAGTCCCCACTTGAGAGTCAAACTGCTGCCCTGATGTGCATTTGCAGGCCTTATTTTTTTGTGGGGAAGAGGGAAGGAGGCATAGGAATATCCAAAAGCATTTCTTGTACCTTACTATTAATGGCCAGCAAAGGAACAACAATGAAAGAAGTTCAGGGGTGATCTGTGCTTCACCTTCAGTCATTTTTTTTCAGGCATGATCTGAATAAATCAAAAATAATACGGAAAGATTTTGATAGGTTCCAAACTAAGGGGTCCTTTTATCAAGCTGCGGTAGGGGTTTAACATACGTAATACTGTGCGTTAAACCGCCTGCTGCGCTAGCCGTTAACGCCTGCATTGAGCAGGCTTTAGTTTTTTAGCTGGCCATGGGGGTTAGCGCATGATGAAATGTCCGACGCGCTAACCCCGCTAGTGCGGCTTGATAAAAGGACCCCTAAGGGGTCCTGCTACTAAAGCTCGCTAGCCATTTTCACGCGTGCTAAACGCTAATTTGTCCATTATATCCTATGGATGCGTTAGCGTTTAGTGCGCGCTAAAATGGCTAGCACGCCTTAGTAAAAGGACCTCTAAGAAACATTTTTGAGGAGAGAATAATTTAAATAGGTTAACATAGATGGAAGTGCAAATAAAAAAAAAATTAATTTTTCAGATATATTTAAAATTGAAGGACAGCGATGGGTTAAGATAGGTTTCATCGATAAGTGTGACCAGTAATATTGAAATTTAAAAAATTCAGTTTTAGGGATTGAACTCTGCAATTGGAGATAGAGTAGTTGAACAAGTAGATGTGAATTGCTTGTTTCCTCTTTTCCAGAAGTACAAGAACTAGGGGGGAAACAATGAAGTTACCAAGAAATTAAAATTGGAGAGACTATTTCTTTAATCAGGACCTGAGTCTATATGTCATGTCTAAAAAAAATTGTGCTTTCTGAGTTGTGCTATTAACTTTTAATTAGTTCCATTTAGGGCCTGTTTTACAAAGCCGCGCTAGCGGCCCCGAAGCCCATAGAGATTTAAAGGACTTCGGAGCTGTTGCAGCGTGGCAGCCGCTAGTACGGCTTTATAAAACAGGCCCTTAGTGTCATTTACAAGGTGTTAATTGCCAATTACCAGCACCGATTAGCCCAATTAATGAACTAAGTTGTGTGTGTACATTGGCTACATGCACCGATGTATGTGCATAATTGTAGGTGTCATATTTATAATTTGAGGGTTTATAATTAATCTCTAGAATTGTTGCCAGAAAATGTTTTAAAAGTGGTTAGCATATCAGGGCTTAAAAAAGGTTTGGACAAGTTTCAGGGAAAAAAGTCCATAAAACATTATTAAGGTGAAATTGAGGAAAATCCATTGCTTGTTTTTGGAATAAGCCACATGGAATCTCTACTCTTTTTGGGATCCTGCCAGTTACTTACGACCTGGCCACTGTTAGAAACAGTTTACTAGGCTTAATGGACCCTCAGTCTGTCCCAATACTGCAATGCATACATACTTGCATATACTGTAATACTGTTTTCTGGGCTCTCTTTGATATGTAGCCTACATTGATTGGTATAACACGTTTTCAGGCAGTGTCTGAAATAGCAATGTATGCCACCTAATTCCTACTCACCCTAATTTTTATCCACCTGCCCCCTCTCCTGCTTTTCTTGAACAGATTTTCTCTGAGATAAATTCAGCTTCTTGTAGATTTGCCCAATAATAGTGTCTTGTAAAAGTTTTCACACCTCTTTATGTTTTAGACATTCTGCTATCTAAAAATATAATTCAAAATTCATTAAAGCAGGATTTTTGTTACTGATCCACACAACATTCTGTACATGTTCAAGTGAAAGAGTAAATATAAAAAATTTCAAATAATAATTAAATAAGAAATCAAAAGCCTCTTTTTGCTTGTCTTCACACCCATTGAGACATTACTGGGTGTAAGCCCCTTTTGCAAAAGTAAGAGCCACAAGTGTTGTAGTTTTGCCTATCCTTGATCAAGGATTGGCTTTGGACTGCAGTCCTAAAGTCTAGCAACAGATTTTTTTTTAATTTTTATTGAATTCAGGTCTTGGTTTTGACTGCACAACTTGAAGATATTCAGTTTCTTCTTTCTGAGCCTTTCCCTTGTTGCTTTTGCGTTGTGCTAAGGATCATTGTTCTACTGAAATGTGAACCTTCTCCCCAGCCCCAGGTCTGTGACAGAATGGAACATGCTTTTCCCCAGGATCTGCCTCTGCTTTGCACCATTCATTTTTTCCTTCTTGCCTGCACTGCTGCTATAGAGCATCCACACTAATACCATCCATCGTTACTCTCTACCTTATTAATTTCTCTAATAGACATTCTTATATATAATGGATCCTCAGCAGGCTATCGTTAGTCTTTTATGTGCTCAGTAATATAGCCAAACAGAAAAGGCTATATCACTGGTTGAAGAGACACCTCCCTTGCCTTTTCTGTTTGGCTGTCTATACTCCAAGGCGCAGTGTTCTTCTGTTTGCCTGTTTGCTCAGTGATATAGCCAACATCTTCATAGGATCAAATTAGATTTTCATTCAATCCATTCCTTTTTTCTTTTCTTTTATCTCAATACTTTCTTTTATTTTTATCTTAATATTTACTCAATATTGACTACTTATTCATGATATGACAATGCAAAGTGACTCATCTGTGCATTAAGTCATTGTAATGATCACCTCTCCCGACATGACCATGTTTTACTATATCTTCCTCGGGGTCGAGGTTCCTCACAAATTTTAAATCTCTACTAAAGAAGATCCATTTTAGAGATATAATCATTCAAGAAAGCTGCAGCAGAACAGAGATATCCATAAACTTAAAAACTTACTTGTTTCAGTCAGTGTTGCTGCTAGTATAAACATCGTGTTACAGCGGCTTCACTCCTTACAAGTTTAGAGCAGCCTCACAACATAATACTACTCTCACTACCATACTTCCCTGTAGAGATGGTGTTAATAAGGTAATATAGAGGGGCATTTTGGATATGCCATCCAATATCCAAGTTTGGATGTTTTGCGGAGGCTGCACAAAAATCCAGTAGCAAACATGACCATTCTTGAAACAGGAACACGACTATCTTTTTGTTTCGAAAATGGCCATTTCTTAGATAGCACAAGTAAAAACCCTAGATGGATAATAGCCAATAGTATCCAAAAAGTAATAAGAACAATGCAAAATTGGCTAACACACCTGGTCCTTGGGAAGAAAAAGTCTAAGGCGATGGGGCAAGTCTACAAATTAATAAATAATGGACATCAGTATGAGCCCTTCATAAGTGAATGAACGTGGACCTCTGGCTCAGGCAATATCTCAAAAGGTGACCAGCACCAGACTGCAGTCTAAATGAGAATAGCCTCATACATCATATAGTCCATATGTGCCATATTGTTCTCATTTCTTAGATATGCATGAGAGAGAGATTTTTGGAAAAAAAAAGTCCAATAGAAAAGCACACAAAACAAGCATTGGGATGTAGGAGAGGCCAGTAGTTTTAGCAGACATCCCAGGCAAGGCAATGGGGCACCTTATGAGCACTGCAGTGAACTTCACATACAAAAGGTCCATCCATCATAATTCTTTATAGTGTAAGGTGAGCCCTTCAAAACCCAATTCTGCTGGATCCAACTCTACGCCCAACTGTACACCATACCCCTTATTTCCTGCAGGAGTCAACTGTACATAGGTACAGTGGGATTAGGGTAGATTTTGGAAGGCTCACAAATTCCACCATAAGTGTAGTAGTTAGAGTGGGATATGAACCTGAGTCCCCATTTCTTTGGTTGACTAAAGTGCCCACTAGGCGACTCCAGGAACCTGCTTGCTGCTCTACTAGGAATTGTCATAACATCTGAAGCTATCATAAAGGCAGGTATGTTCTGATTTTCATTCACATCTTTGGGGGAGTGGAGGGGGGTCATTCTGGTCAGTTTGGGCACCTTTTGGTACTTATTCATTGTTAAAACAGGTCTAGTCCTAAACATCTAAATTGTGCTCTTGACATTTTCTAAAATGTTTGATTATTGCAGAAAAGCATCCAAATTATAAGCCTGCCCCGGTCCTGCCCAAACCATGCCTCTAACACATCCCCTTGAGAATTAGACCTACTTCCGAGAAGCCCCATAGGAATCTGTCTAGAAAATAGGTTTTGAAAACAGTGAATTGGAAGGGTTTGCGGAGAAAAACTTCCATCTGTCTTTTTATGCCACATTTTCTTTTTTGAAAATGAGCCCCATGCTGTGTTTGTTTTATGCTACACATTGCCAGGGACAGATTTGAATTTCTGATGCTCAGGCAGAACCGACAAGCAGAGATCATAAGTCATGGCTGTAAAGTTAGTGGAATGGGTTCATTGTAGCCTGTGTACAAAATTTGATGCCATAGTCAGTTGCTTTTGTTGCATCTTCTCAAATTCGGGGCTTGCACATTGCTTATCACTGAGATCAAAAATTTTCACTTTGTTCTTGGGACATAAAATTTCAGTGTCCCCTTAGTATTTCTTTGCAAATGCTATGTAGCATATCATAACTTTTTCTTTAGAAAGTGACCTGCATTCTTACATAGAAACATGATGGCAGATAAAGACCAAATGGCCCATCCACAGCATCCACTATCTCTTCCTCTCCTTAAGAGATCCCACATGTCTCTCCCATGCTTTATACAAAACATGTTTGTGGAGTAATCATGAAATTGTTGAACAGTCTATGTTTTTCTTCACTGTTAGCCAAAGATCTCGGTAGTTCTTTTAAAGTAGTCTTAGGTCTCACAGTAAACTTCTTCAGTAGTTTTCTTAAACCAAGACTGACTCTGAAGGAATGGTTTGATTTGATTAAGGCAGTCTTGGTGGTCCCATATGTTCCCACTTTGTAGTGATGGACCTGACAGTGCCCCAAGGGATTTTCAGTCATATTGACATTTTGCGATAGCCTTCCATAGTTTCCTCTGCTTTTTCCTGGAGTTCTTTCAGCACCTCTATGGTTGGCATGTTTAGACCTTTGCTTCAAATTTAATTCCTATAAGAAAAACAGCTTTATCTCTTCATTTAGGAGCATTTGAATTTGCTCAGCTACTGTGGTTGGACACAAGGGGCTCTATTTGAGTCTCATGAAGGCATTTGTTTTGTAAATGCAGCTAATTTGGGATTGTTCTGACAAAGGATCTCAAGATATATGCAGGCTTTGGTTTCTTGATCTTTCTGAATACGAGTGAGTATGTCTATAATAGATCAGCAAAACAAACTTATTTTAAATTATTTAGAACTGCATCTTTTAGACAGAAGAATGTGATAAATATAAAGGGGGTGTGAGGACTTTTACAATGCACTGTAGCTAAGGCCCCAGTTAAACTTCACCCATTCATCTTACCTCGCTACTCCTCATTTGCTTATTTGCCTGTCTTAACTAGATTGTAAGTTTCACTGAGCAGGGATTGTCTCCTGTGTGAATCTGTACAGCTCCGTGTACATTGTGTGGCTCTATAGAAATGTTTAGTAATATTTGTGACAGTACTTCTCTGTAATATTGTGCTATGCTCACAAACTAGCCACATTCTTCCAGCCCCAATGTTTTGCTGCAAGGGAACATGTTGCTTTGAAATCCGAGTGACATTCCAACAAGCACTTCTGTGAACAGTACTTGTATCAATTGTGTTTGTAGCATAAGTAGTACTTACAGGTTTCCATGAAAAGGACTGAGAGAGATGAATGTTTGCTTCCCGGCAGAGGGATAAGGTTCGATTTTGAATTTTGCTAGCGGCCTTAAAAAATCGAATAACATGCTTGTACCCCTGATGAAGAGATGAAACGGAGAACTCTGTCGGGTATATTCAAGCCACGCTGCATCATTATGACAGCTAAGTGACTCCTCCATGGGATATTGTAATACTAATGAATGTTCGCGTAAACAAACTGATTTCTTCATTCTAAAAATTTCTAAAAAAAGGTTTCCTTAGATATGTGAGTCATTACTTAAATTTTAAAACAAAAAATTCAAAAAAGAGGAAATATGATGTGGTGGCAGGCCCGTATAAATTTTGCTTCCCCACGTCAGATGCGTGGCTCTGCCGGAATACGTTACCTTGTGGAAAGTTCCCACTACTGAAATTTTCTTTGTTAATCAGGTGGAACACTTCTATTTGTTATAGATATATAAGACCTTTACAAACAAAGTTCTTTAGTTATTTGGTCTACTGGGTTACCTCCTTTGTGTTTAGACCCATGCAAGAGTTTTGGGTAATCTGTGTTAGTGCCATTGTTGAACTATTTTGGTACCTGAGGTTTGCACAAAACTCTCTCTCCCATTTCCTAAAGGGAGGAGGGAGAGAAGGAGGCCAAGGAGTCTCTTCCTGAGTCAAAAATGAAGAATAAAGCAAGGGTTGGCAAAAAACCCCCAAAAACCTCCCTCCTCTATTGGGATTGTTGCC
Organism: Geotrypetes seraphini; assembly: GCF_902459505.1. NCBI lineage: Eukaryota > Metazoa > Chordata > Amphibia > Gymnophiona > Dermophiidae > Geotrypetes > Geotrypetes seraphini. The sequence continues at coordinate 160,324,058 of NC_047090.1, read as the reverse complement.
ATTTGTCTGATTGATATAGTGTAGGAGAGAACATTACAGGCAAATGGTATGTGACCCTACTGGCAGGAGGAGGCTAGCATAAGAAAAGTATAGTACATCAAATCTCTTAACCAAGTTTTGTGAAAAACAAACACAATTCATTTACCCCCCCCCCCCCCTTGGTACACTGTTTGTTGACTTTTAATTCTATGTCTGCCCCTGTAGTACTTGCTTGGCTAAATCCTGTTGTAAATTTTTTGGCATATGATCCATTTGCTCTAAAGCAGTGCTTTCCAACCTTGTCCTGGAGGACCACCAGCCAGTGCGGGTTTTTGGGATAGCCCTAATGAATATGCATGAGAGAAATTTGCATATAATGGAGGTGACAGGCATGCAAATTAGAGCTATCTTGAAAACCCGACTGGCTGGTGGTCCTCCAGGACAGGGTTGGGAACCACTGGACTCTAAAGCACTTTAAAAAGTTTTTAAAAATGTTGACCCCAGTGAGATCTCACTGGAATCCCTCTTCTTTAAGGCTGCAAACAAAGCAATGCTGAGGGAAATCTCTAAGGACCAATTGGCAAGTTGTGGAGATTGTTGTAGGGGGCTCATGCCCTAAACTGTTTGGTATATATACAGGGCAATTGGTGCTCTGGTGTAGGTGCCTCAGTGCTGTGCAATTCTATAATGGTATGATTCTGTTATAGAATACTAGCGTTTTTTTAACATTGGTTGGCCATGTTTAGGCACATCCTTTTACATCATGTCAACGGTAGATGTAAGATGGCGGGCCTAAGTGGTGCCAAATGCATAACATATAGCATTCTATAAACCAGGGGTGTCAAAATCCCTCCTCGAGGGTCGCAATCCTGTCGGGTTTTCAGGATTTCCCCAATGAATATGCATGAGATCTATTAGCAAACAATGAAAGCAGGGCATGCAAATAGATCTCATGCATATTCATTGGGGAAATCCTGAAAACCCGACGGGATTGTGGCCCTCGAGGAGGGACTTTGACACCCCTGCTATAAACTATGCATGGAACTGGGAGACACACCCACAAGTATACATCCATTGCAGTTGGACATTTTGCACTACCTTGCAGTGTTTCTCAACCCAGTCCTTGAGACACACCTAGTATTTATTTATTTAATTAATTTTCTATACTGCTTTCCCAGGGGAGCTCAGAACAGTTTACATTCACTTATTCAGGTACTCAAGCATTTTTCCCTGTCTTTCCAGCCTATCTAATGTACCAGGGGCAATAGGAAGATTAAGTGACTTGCCTAGGGTCACAAGGAGCAGTGTGGGTTTGAACCCACAACCTCAGGGTGCTGAGGCTGTAGCTTGAACCACTGCGCTACACTCACAGTGAATGTACATGAGAGAGATTTGCATGCACTGCCTCCTTGGTATGTAAATCTCTTATGCACATTCATTGTAGATATCCTGAAAACCTATTGGGACTTCTTGTACCTAAAGGAATGGGTTAAGAATCACTACCTTATAGAATAGACATCTAACTTTTAATCACTGGCACCTTTGCGTCATATACCTTTAAGCGCCAGCTTATAGAATTTTCCTGTTAGCCTTTGATTTTTAATTTCTGTATCTCTTGTGAATAGTCCTACTTTTAGGTACTGCAAAACTTTAGGCTTGTCTGTTTCTGTTTGGTGTTGATAATTACGCCTAGGTGTGGAAAAATACCCATCCACTGACTCGCATGGGTATCTAGGCTACTATTGGGGGGTGAATGTTGGGGCCTAGTGTATTGCTCTGTACTAGAGAATGACACGGGGACAAATTTGTCCCTGTCCCAGCAGGAACTCAATTTCCCCCGTCCCCGTGAGTTTTGCTGTTGTCCCTGCCCCTTTCCTGTAAGCTCTGCCTTAACCGCAGAAGCCTCGAACACTTATGATTTTAAAGTGTTTGAGGCTTGTGCAGATGAAGACGGAGCTTGCAGGAATGGGGGAGGGACAGGAAAAGGACTTGCGGGGATGGGATGGGAAAATGAGTTCCTGCGCGGACGAGGAAAAATTTGTCCCTGTGTCACTCTCTACTCTGTACATCAGAGAAGCTGCTGGCCCTGGAACTGAGAGAGAAGCACAGTTCTGTAATATGGGTGCTTCCTCTTCCATTCAAGTTGATTTCTCAGACTAGAGAGTACCCTAAAGTTTCTTTCAAGACTAGCTTCTTGCATGAGGATGGAAGCAGTGCCTTGGATATGCTACTAATAATTTAAACCAATTGCAATTTTTTTTTAAAAATCCGGAAAACAAAATGAAATATGCTAAAGATGTATGAATCCTGTACAAACAGGACGAGAAAACTCTCCCATCTCCTCATGCTGTGTTCCACCCTACCCCCAGCCTAGTATCCTTGTTATAAAGCAGTGCCCCATTGTCACTGCTGATATAACTAGGGTTGTTTTTGCATGGTTATATCAGCCATATTTTTTAGAATTTATATTCATCTCCTCACTGAAGATGTAGTGGAAGGTGAAATCCTTAACAGGCCTGACCTGCTACATGTTTTATGATAACATTACCAATAAATACTCATAATTTATATTGAAGAAGAGCTGTAGTCTTCTGATTAGATCATTGCAGTATGGTTTAGAACAGTGGTCTCAAACTCAAACCCTTTGCAGGGCCACATTTTGGATTTGTAGGCACGTGGAGGGCCGCAGAAAAAATAGTTCATGTGTTATTAAAGAAATGACAATTTTGCATGAGGTAAAACTCTTTATAGTTTATAAATCTTTCCTTTTGGCTAAGTCTTAATAATAATATTGTCATTTATAGCTAAAGAGACATATGATCAAGAAACTGTTTTATTTTACTTTTGTGATTATGATAGACATACTGAGGGCCTCAAAATAGTACCTGGCGGGCCGCATGTGGCCCCCGGGCCGCGAGTTTGAGACCACTGGACTTCAGTTGACTTCTACTGGCACCGACTTCTATGACATCTTGCATAGGCTACATTGTCTGTGCCTCCCAAGTTCCAGCTACATTTCGATTAAAATGGATAAAGTAGTTTAAATCAAAACAAAAAGTGTTAAAGCTAGATTAAAAATGTACATAATGCTTAGCTCTCCAAGAACATTCCTTACAAGGAAGACTCTTGGCAGTTCCAGTTTCTAGTTCAGGACATACTGCTTCCAAACATACAGGGGAAGCTGTTTCAAACTTAACAATTTGAAATGTGTACAGTAGTTTTTTTTCTCTGGTGTTTGAGATGCGCTGTTATAGGGCTGCAGGTAAAAAAATGGAGATACTGTATTTTTGCTTTCTTGTCTATATTCAATGTTGAATTGAAATCAATGGTTACTAATTAGTACAGAGGGTACACTTTTCATCAGCTGCAAAAGCCAGTTTTTTCCACAAATAAATGAACTGTTCTCCAGCTGCTCTTAAAAGAGCTGTTTTGAGTGTCAGTGGTGGTTTTGTACACTGGCCAAGAGAGAGACTTAAGAAAGCTGCCTGTGATTAGCTTTTATTGAGCTTTGAAATCTTGCCTTTGTGATCAAGGTGCACATTGCGTTGTACGGCTTATGGTTTGTGCTTGGCCTGCCACTTCTGGCTGGACATACTCTAGATTTCAGGAAGAATATTTCAGATCTGAAGAGGAAGTTTACTTTATTCTGTATCACTTCCATAGTCATCTGCCTCTTGTATGATTCCGTTGCCTGTAACCGGCATAAGAAAGTCTGCCGAAAGGAGTTCAACTTTGCTTGTATTGTTTGCTGAGAACAAGTGATTTGTTTCTCAAACTTCTTCATTGTTACTTGTATTAACTAGCATTTTTAAGGTCTCTTGGTGGACCAGAGCTGAGCAGTCTGGAAGCGTGTACACTGCTGTAGTGTTGCACAAAGATTTGATTGCAGGAAGCTCTGTAAAATGGAGACCTTAGCAGGGAAGTAGTGTGAGATTTCAAATGAGGACATACAGCTCCTTTTGGTTTGCTTCTTATTTAGAGCCACACAAGCTAAAGATTTCTGATGCTTCACACATTGCCTTTGAATGCCTACATTTAAGGAACACATTTTCCAACAAACCTGATGCTTCACTTAGTCTCTGAAAGTCAGTCTTCCTGATGATCTCAGATCGTAAAAATACAGAGCTGTTCTTTTTTTTTCCAGTTGTATTAAGATGCCATTTTGTGTGTGTGTGTGGTTGGAGGAGGTGGATGGGGTGTGGTGACTAGTGAAAATGATTTGTGCTACAGCTGTGTGCCAAGATATTGTGCATCATTGCTTTGGGTGAGGCAGGAGGGAGAAGAGGTTCCTGCAGAACACCTCAATCCCGATCTGGCCTATTTGGTCTGAGGCAAGCAATCCTACTACATCAGAGGTGCATAAACGGGTCTGGTGTTTTTTAATGAAGTTATGAAAAAACATTAAGTGTAGGAATATTTAATTATAAAAGGGAAAGGGATTGGGACTTATATACTTCCTTTTTATAGTTAAACAACCGCACTCAAAGTGGTTTACATACAGGTACGTCAAGCATTTTCCCTATCTACATTTACGTTTCTATTGCACCAAATTCCTGCTACACTCAGAAAAGTACAACTATTAAAAACAGTAGCATAACATGAAAAAAAAATATATAATTTAAAAATCCCCCTAATTGCAGTTCCTGTGGAGTGTCAGTTATGAATAAGAGCATCCTGGAAACCCTTCTCCCGCTCCAATTTACCTGTTAAATTTGAACCCAGATGTCTAAAGAGAGGACAGATTCGGCATAATGAACTGAAATTTCTCTTACACAAAATTCTGGTTTAAATACGAGAAGCATGTGCTGTTTGCCTGTAAGAGAAAGCAAACTGATAGGGGGAGAAAGAAAGTGCCCTTTCTGAGATCTGTTTTTATAAATTTTCTTCAGTCTGTCTGATATGGAAATGACGGAGGGACATTTTTATATTTCTCCAAGAAAAAGGTTATGCAATTTTTATATTTCTCCAAGAAAAAGGTTATGCATAGAACATTTTGAGCTCAATGAAAATGTGTTTGGCATAAAGAAGCACTTGTTGGGCTAGCAATTTTAAGATTTGATGTTGGTTTATAGCCATAATGTAGCAGGAGGAATCTGAAAATGGAAGCAGCAGCATTGCCCAGTTCTGCTGAGTCACTTCCTCTTGTGCAGCTTGTGAGACACACTTGCTTCAATTTGCATAATTGTGCTGCTGCTTTAGAGCTCCAGAGCACCTTTGCTTACACTGCAGTGTGGCACTGGGGATGGACACCCTGACAACTATGCACACATACCCATAGATTCTTTATATAACGCCATACGTTTTGCCTACAAATTAGCACTGATAATTGGCAATTAACACTTCATAACTGACACTAATTAGAAATTACGCATACAACTTTGTAGGTGTATTCTATAAAATGGCGCGCTTCAGTTCTGCATAAATCTCAAGAGGACGTAGCAAGGGGAAGAGCATGGGCAGACCATGGGCGTTCCAAGTTAAGTACACAGTCATACCTATCTGTGCACAACTTAAGTGCAGGTATTTAGGCAGTGCATGTGTTTTTTTGTTTGTTTGTTTTTTAGCCTAAATAGGTGTACCTAAATTTTAGTGACGTGTATGGCTGCTGTGCAATTCTCATCACCATTTCTCAAAAAATATATAGCAGAATTAGAAAAGGTACAGAGAAGGGCAATGAAAATGATAAAAGGTTTGGGACGACTTCACTATAAGGAAAGGGCTAAAGTGACTAGGGCTCTTCAGCTTGGAGAAGAGATGGCTCAGGGGTGATATAATATGAGATCTATAAAATACTGAAGGGAGTAGATGTTTACTGTTTCCAAAAATACTAGGACTAGGGAGCATGCAATGAAGCTACTAAGTAGTAGATTTAAAATAAACTGGAGAAAATATTTCTTCAAACAATGTGTAATCAAACTCTGGAATTTGTTGCTGGAGAATGTGGTGAAATCAGGATAATTTCCTAAAAGAGAAGTCCATAGGCCACTATTGAGATGGCTTGGGGAAATCCACTGCTTAGTCATAGGCTAAGCAGCATAAAATCAGTTATCCCAGGACAAGCAGGCAGCATATTCTTAACGCTTGGGTGACGTCACCGACGGAGCCCCGGTACGGACCTTTTTAACTAGAAAGTTCTAGTTGGCCGCACCGCGCATGCGCGAGTGCCTTCCCGCCCGACGGAGGAGAGCGTGGTCCCCAGTTTCTTCATTTCCGCGGAGCGAAGAAGACGCATGTGTTTTCAACGGCCGTTGAAAAACTAATTTTTGCCTTCCCGCTCGCGTATTTTTTCACTTTTTTTCCTTTTATTTTTGTTTTCAAAAAAAAAAAAAACTTGTCGAGTTTTCCTTATTTTTTCAGGCCGGCCCCGGCGGGGCCTGTTGCCACCATACAGGCCTCCGGGTTCGATTTTGCGGAGGCCGTGTTTCCATTCATGCCCCCTCAACCGGGTTTTAAGAAGTGCCAGCAGTGTGCACGCCCGATCTCCCTCACCGACCCACACAATTGGTGCCTCCAGTGCTTGGGTCCAGAGCATCGGGCTGACACCTGCACCCGCTGTGCTACGCTTAAAAAGCGTACTTTGAAAAATCGGCAGATCCAGCAAAATATTTTGTTTGGTACCGGTTCTGCCATGGAACCGGCTGCGACATCGACGGCACCACAAAAGTTGGCACCGACGACATCAACACCACCGGACCCTTCCTCGGGGTCGTTGGGCCCAGTTAAGCCGGCTAAGAAGCCTCCCACTTCCCTTGAGCGCCCTCCTGCCACGGTTGCAACACCGGCCCTCCCGGCACCGCACCGGCCCCGCAAACGCTCCGCTCCGATCTCGGTGAGTGCCTCATCATCGGCCTCCTCATCACCGGAGCGTAGAGCGGCACCTATGGTACCGAAGAAGAAAAAAGCGGTACCGGTGCCTCCCCTGGACGACCGCATCGCGGCCATACTCCAAACGCAGTTACAGGAACAGCTGCAACAACAGCTCCAACAACTGTTGCCGGCGTTGCTGGCACCGCACCTTCCAGTACGGGACCATTCCGAGCCTCACACTGTCCCATCGGTGTCGACCCCCTCGGTACCGATTAATACTTCCATGCCGGTGCTCTTGGCAGAAACACCTACAGTACATACCCGTGATTCTGCCGACCCTGTCCGGTCCCAGGAACGACATCGGTCTTCCTCACCCGGTACCGCCTCGGTGCGCTCAGGCAAATCTCTTTCAAAGACCTGCCATGCCGAGCCCTCCACACCGATGTCCAAACGTACGCACCCCGACGTTAGGGACCCAGATTTGTGGGAAGACTCCCCTCACGGTACCGAGGAGGACGCTTCGTCAACCGACGAAGAACCCTCCATGACCGACACCGTCTCCAAACCAGAGCAATCCTCTTTCTCCAAATTCCTTAGGGAGATGTCAGCAGCTCTTTCCATTCCCTTAGAGTCCGACTCTAAAAAGTCTCAGGCTTTCCTCGATGCCCTAGACTTTGAGCAACCTCCCAAAGAATTTCTGAAGTTGCCCGTCCACGACATCTTACGGGAAACTTTCTATAAAAACTGGGAAGCTCCCCTCACGGTTCCTGGAGCCCCTCGTAAATTGGATAGCTTGTACCGGGTTATTCCAATCCCAGGGTTTGATAAACCTCAATTGCCCCACGAGTCCCTCCTGGTGGAATCTACTTTGAAAAAATCTCAGGGTTCCAGCGTATATGCCTCCACTCCTCCTGGCAGAGAGGGAAAGACCATGGATAAATTTGGTAAGCGCCTTTTCCAGAATGCCATGTTAGCCAATAGAGCCAACAACTACACCTTCCACTTCTCCTTCTACATGAAGCATCTGGTGCAACAGCTCTCCTCCTTACAGAAATACCTTCCTGAACATAAGGTCCCTCTTTTCCAGCAACCTATTTCCAGCCTCCTCCAACTCAGGAAATTCATGGTTCGCTCCATCTACGACTCATTTGAGCTGACCTCTCGCGCATCTGCCATGGCGGTGGCCATGCGACGTTTGGCATGGCTGAGAGTCTCTGACCTGGACATTAACCACCAGGACTGCCTGGCTAACGCACCTTGTCTGGGTGATGAACTCTTCGGAGAATCCCTGGACTCAACAACCCAGAAACTCTCAGCACATGAGACCAGGTGGGACACTCTGATTAAACCTAAAAAGAAGACTCCACCTACTCGCACCTACAGACAGCAGTCTTCCTACCAGCGCAGGTTCTCGGCCAGACCTCTCAACCCGCCTCAACAGCAGTCTCGCCGACCTCGTCAACAGCATCAATCTCAGGCTCGCTCACAGTCTCACCAACCTGCCAAGCCTCTACCTTCGTCAAAACCATCTCAGCCCTTTTGACTTTTTCCTCCAGGGCATAGCCAGTCTCCCATCATCATTGCCTCTTCCTCAGCCTATCGGAGGTCGCCTCCAAATCTTCCTCAGCCGTTGGGAGGTCATCACATCAGACCAATGGGTCCTCAACATCATTCGCCACGGCTACTCTCTCAACTTCCAGACTCTTCCACCAGACAATCCTCCCGTAGAGTCTGCTTCTCACTCCTCCCAAACCCCCTCCTCCTGAGGGAGGTCCAATCCCTCCTTCTTCTCAATGCCATCGAAGAGGTGCCTCCTGCCCAAAGGGGTCAGGGATTCTACTCCCACTACTTCCTGGTTCCCAAGAAGACAGGGGACCTTCGTCCCATCCTCGATCTCAGGGACCTCAACAAGTGTCTGGTCAAGGAGAAGTTCAGAATGCTCTCCCTTGCCACGCTTTACCCTCTTCTCTCTCAACACGACTGGCTATGTTCCCTGGACCTCAAAGAGGCCTACACTCACATCCCAATCAATCCGACTTCACGTCGCTACCTACGGTTTCAGATACAGCACCGTCACTATCAGTACAAAGTGCTACCTTTTGGCCTCGCTTCATCGCCCAGGGTGTTCACCAAGTGCCTTATTGTGCTGGCGGCCTTCCTCAGGTCTCACAACCTCCAGGTGTTCCCCTACTTGGACGATTGGTTGGTGAAAGCACCTACGTCTCCACTTGTGCTACAAGCCACTCATCACACCATCTCTCTCCTCCATCTCCTGGGGTTCGAGATCAACTACCCCAAGTCGCATCTGCTTCCCACACAGCGACTTCAGTTCATTGGAGCAGTTCTCGACACCACACTAATGAGGGCGTTTCTCCCCTCCGACCGTCAACGGACCCTGCTCCACCTCTGTCGTCAGGTGCTCCTTCATCACTCCATTCCTGCCCGACAGATGATGGTCCTCCTGGGCCACATGGCCTCGACGGTCCATGTGCTTCCTCTGGCGCGACTCCACCTCAGGACACCTCAATGGACTCTTGCCAACCAATGGTCACAGACCACGGATCTTCTTTCTCATCCCATCTCTGTGACATCGTCTCTTCAGCCATCTCTTCAATGGTGGTTGAACTCCTCAAATCTTTCCAGGGGTCTACTCTTTCATCTACCCCCTCACTCCATGATCGTAACCACGGATGTCTCCCCCTATGCGTGGGGAGCTCACCTGGGAGATCTACGCACCCAGGGACTCTGGACCCCTCAGGAGCGTCAACATCACATCAATTTCCTGGAACTCAGAGCCATGTTCTATGCTCTCAAGGCCTTCCAGCACCTTCTCTGCCCTCAGGTTCTTCTCCTGTGCACAGACAATCAAGTCGCCATGTACTACATAAACAAGCAAGGCGGCACCGGATCTCGCCTCCTTTGTCAGGAGGCTCTCAGCATCTGGACCTGGGCCACGGCCCGCAATCTCTTCCTCAAGGCTGTCTATATCCAGGGCGAACAGAACTCCCTGGCCGACAATCTCAGCCGCCTCCTTCAACCTCACGAGTGGACTCTGGACCTTTCAACACTCCACTCTATCTTTGCTCGCTGGGGCACTCCGCAGGTGGACCTCTTTGCAGCGCCTCACAACCATCAGCTGCCCCAGTTCTGTTCCAGACTCTTCTCTCCTCATCGTCTGACCCCAGATGCATTCCTGCTCGACTGGACGGATCGGTTCCTCTATGCCTTTCCTCCACTACCTCTGATGTTGCGGACGTTATCCAAACTCCGCAGGGACAGGGCCACCATGATTCTCATCGCTCCTCGGTGGCCTCGCCAACACTGGTTCTCCCTCCTGCTTCAGCTCAGCTCCAGGGAGCCCATTCCTCTTTCTGTGTTTCCTACTCTACTTACGCAGCAACGTCAGTCTCTACTGCATCCCAATCTGTCTTCGCTCCACCTGACAGCTTGGTTTCTCTCGGGCTGACCTCTTCAGAGAATCTGTCTCAGCCTGTCCGTCGCATTTTGGATGCCTCCAGGAAAACGGCCACCCTCCAATGTTACCATCAGAAGTGGTAATAAATATATTGCAAATACGTTTTATCATATACAGTTATAAGCAGGGATTCATCCAGACCAAAAATACAAAGATATAGCTGACAAACTGAAAATCAAAAAGATGAAAAAGGTGAAAAGGAGAAAAATAAACCTCAATTGAGGGCGGTTGGGACTACACAAGTACCCAATCATCCACTCATCATCACGGGTCTATAAAAAACTCCAAAACATGTATAAATAATCAATTCTCACGTCTTTCATTCATACAAAATCTTCTTTTTGTTATTTTTCACAGTCTTTTTATGTGATTTCAATATAAATGTCAAGCAGTAAAAGGCCCGAATCCCAAACTTAACCACATTACTTGGCGAGGACTACAGCTGAATATCATAAGTATAAGCAGTTTTTAGAGATATGAAGCATATATCTGGAATCGTGAAAAAATACACTCATCTGAAATCGAGGGTTTTCACCAAGGGCTTCCAACTCAAGATCTCAAGATGAGTGTATTTTTTCACGATTCCAGATATATGCTTCATATCTCTAAAAACTGCTTATACTTATGATATTCAGCTGTAGTCCTCGCCAAGTAATGTGGTTAAGTTTGGGATTCGGGCCTTTTACTGCTTGACATTTATATTGAAATCACATAAAAAAAGACTGTGAAAAATAACAAAAAGAAGATTTTGTATGAATGAAAGACGTGAGAATTGATTATTTATACATGTTTTGGAGTTTTTTATAGACCCGTGATGATGAGTGGATGATTGGGTACTTGTGTAGTCCCAACCGCCCTCAATTGAGGTTTATTTTTCTCCTTTTCACCTTTTTCATCTTTTTGATTTTCAGTTTGTCAGCTATATCTTTGTATTTTTGGTCTGGATGAATCCCTGCTTATAACTGTATATGATAAAACGTATTTGCAATATATTTATTATTAGTTTCACGTTTGTGCCCTAAACAAATTATTAGTGGTATAACAACCATCAGAAGTGGACCAGGTTCTCCTCTTGGTGTCTACTGCATCATCACGATCCCACCTCATTAGCGGTGGAACCTGTACTGGACTATTTGCTCTCTCTGTCCGACGCTGGCCTCAAGTCTACCTCAATCAGAGTCCACCTCAGTGCCATCACTGCGTTTCATGAGCCTATCCTTGGAAAACCTCTCACGGCTCATCCACTGGTTTCCCGGTTCATGAGAGGCCTCTTCAATGTCAAACCTCCTCCGGTCGTCTGGGACCTGAATGTGGTTTTATCAGCCCTCATGAAACCCCCTTTTGAGCCTCTTACCACAACTTCGCTCAAACTTCTAACATGGAAGGTGCTTTTCCTCATTGCCATCACCTCTGCCAGGAGGGTTAGTGAGATGCATGCACTGGTCGCCGTTCACTGTTTTTCACCATGACAAGGTGGTTCTGCGTACCCATCCTAAATTCCTTCCCAAGGTGGTCTCGGCTTTTCACCTCAACCAGTCCATTGTGTTGCCTGTCTTTTTCCCTAAACCCCATTCTCATCCTGGGGAACAGGCGTTGCACACGCTGGATTGTAAGCGTGCCCTTGCATACTACCTTGACCGTACCAGGGCTCACCGCTCGTCCCCTCAGCTCTTTCTGACCTTCGATCCTAACCGTCTAGGTCGTCCTGTCTCTAAACGGACGCTTTCCAACTGGCTTGCTGCCTGTATTGCGTTCTGTTATGCTCGGGCCGGTCTTTCACTGGAAGGTGCTATCACGGCCCACAGGGTCAGAGCTATGGCTGCTTCTGTGGCTTTCCTCCGTTCCACGCCCATCGAGGAAATCTGCAAGGCTGCCACTTGGTCCTCAGTTCACACGTTCACTACTCACTACTGTCTGGATGCCTTCTCCAGACGGGATGGACACTTCGTGTTACAAAATTTATTTTCCTAATGGCCAACCATCCCTCCTCCCTCTCTGTTAGCTTGGAGGTCACCCATGCGTTAAGAATATGCTGCCTGCTTGTCCTGGGATAAAGCACAGTTACTTACCGTAACAGGTGTTATCCAGGGACAGCAGGCAGATATTCTTACGTCCCACCCTCCTCCCCGGGTTGGCTTCTTAGCTGGCTTATCTTAACTGGGGACCACGCTCTCCTCCGTCGGGCAGGAAGGCACTCGCGCATGCGCGGTGCGGCCAACTAGAACTTTCTAGTTAAAAAGGTCCGTACCGGGGCTCCGTCGGTGACGTCACCCATGCGTTAAGAATATCTGCCTGCTGTCCCTGGATAACACCTGTTACGGTAAGTAACTGTGCTTTTTATTCCTTGGGATCTTGTCAGGTACCTGGTACCTGTGACCTGGGCTGGCCACTATTGGAAACAGGATATTGGGTTTGATGGACCTTCGGTCTGTCCCAGTATGGCAATTCTTATGTAAGCACGTTCTATATATGTTATGTGCGTTTTATAGAATCACGCTAAGTGACGTTCTAGTCAGCACTGATTTTTTTGGCATTACATATAAAGCAATCGGACTTCTAAAAAATCTCCTTGCCTGCGACCTTGTTTCCCAGGCTGTCGTTGGCTAACTGGCTGCCTGTAGCCAAACATTGTGTCTTTAAGGGCCTGATGCTAGAATTCAAATCCTTACATGACATGGCATTGGGCTATATGACGACCAAGCTTCCTCCATACGTGCCTAAGAGGCCCCTCTGCTCCCAAAATGAAATACTCTTCAAAACGCTCCCTGGTTGTGTCCTTCAACTGCAAACTGCCAAACAACGTTCCTACTCCCACTTTATATCGAGCCACTGGAATCGACTGCCTCCACAGATTATGTAATGTAATGTAATGTAATTTATTTCTTATATACCGCTACATCCGTTAGGTTCTAAGCGGTTTACAGAAAATATACATTAAGATTAGAAATAAGAAAGGTACTTGAAAAATTCCCTTACTGTCCCGAAGGCTCACAATCTAACTAAAGTACCTGGAGATTAGATCCCTTGAAGGATTCCTCAACTTTAGGAAAGCAATAAAAACATACCTCTTCATCTAACTCCCCTGCCCATGACTGATAGATTACAAAGAAATGTATACAAGATCCTCGGTATGTGTCACGTTAGGATAAAAACTTGTATTGAAAAATCTTGCACTGTAACTATGGCAAATTGCAATCTGTAAATTGTAGATTATGTATATTGGTATTAGATTCCTAATATGTGTTGAGTTACGATAAAAACTTGTAATCATGGGCGTCAAAATGGGGAGGGGGGGACAACAGGGGCTATGGCCTCCCCAAAAGTTGGTAGTCAGAAGAGTCAGTTATAGCTCTCCTGATTCCCCCACCTACTGCCTCCCAGGCTGCCATAATTTTAAATCTTCAGGCAACTGGTGACCTGCCCTGAAAGTTATTCTGCAGTGACCTCCACTTCCAGCGTCCATAGGATGCTACAGAATAATGACTTCTGGGGCAGGCCAAGGATGGCAGGCTCACTTTGTTGACGCCGCTGGCTGCCCGAAAATTTAAAATTATAGCGGCCAAGGCGGTAATAGTTGAGGGTGTCGGGATCTGAAGAGGTCGTGCCACAGGATCCTGCTGAGGGGGGAAGGAGGCAGGGTTGAGATTGAGAACGGAGGGAAGAACATGCTGCATGGGCTGGGAGGGGGTTGGGAAGACAGGGAAGCACAGATGCTGCATGGGCTGGGAGGGGGTTGAGAAGGCAGGGAAGCACAGATGCTGCACAGGCTGGGAGGGAGTTGGGAAGGGAGGGAAGGACAGATGCTGCATGGGCTGATGGGTTTGCAAAGGCAAGAAGGACAGATGCTGCATGGACTGGGAGAGGTTTGGAAAGGCATGGAAGGACAGATGCTGCACAGGCTGAGGAGTTGGGAAGAACAGATGCTCACGAGCTGGGGGATTTGGAAGGAAGGAAGGAGAGATGCTGCACAGGCTCAGGGGGTTGAGAAGACAGGGAAGGACAGATGTTGTATGGGCTGGGAAGGTTGGGAAGGACAGGTGCCGCATGGGATGGGGGTTGTGAAGGCAGGGAAGGACAGATGAGGCACGGGCTGTGGGGTTAGAAAGGGAGGAAAAAAGAGATGCCAGTGGGGGAGGGAAGAGAAAAAGAGAATTGTTGGACATAGGTGCATGGAGTGGGAGGGAAAGAGAGAGATGGTATACATGGGGAAAAGAAGAAAGAGTGAGAATTGTTGCACATGATGATGGTGGAGGGAGAAATGTTACACTGAGAGGGAGGAGAGATGATTCAAAGAGGGAAGAGATGTCTGATGCCGGAGAAAAGTGATGGAAGGAGGGAGAGAGAGATGTCAGACTACTGGAAGGGGAAGGAGAGAGTGATGACAGACCAGGGCATAGAAGGGAAGGAGGGGAGAAAGATATGCCAGACTGTAGGAAGGAGAAGAGAGTGATACCAGACCACAGGAAGGGGAGAAGAGAAGGAGAGAAATGTTAGAGAGAGAAATGCTAGACCATGGGAGAGGATGGGAGAGGAGAGAGATGCCAGGCTGTGGGAAGGGGAAGAGAAAGAGAGACCATAGGAGGGGGAAAGGGGGAGACAGATGTCAAACCATGATAGAGGGAGGAGATGGTACACAGGGATGGAAGGGGAGAGAGAGGAAGGAGATAGTGCACAGCAATGGGTATGGCAGGGATGAGAGATACCACCGGTCCATGGACCAGTGCCGGTCCACAGAAATTTCCTGCCGGTCCACAGGGCCAGCATGTGCATCAGGCCCAAAACAGTGTTCTTCAACCGTCGGTCCACGGTGCGATCGATGCGGCGTTATCTTCGAGCCAGCTCCCTCTTCCTAACTAATTCAGTGCACAAAGCCACGGGCATCATGCGCCTGAACCGGAAGCCTTCTCTCTGACGTTGCAACATCAGAGGGAAGGCTTCCAGATGAGGCACGGGACATGCGAGTGCAATTAGTACTATTATGGGGGCGGGGTCTGGGGTGGAGATTGGGTAGAGATGGACGGGGTCCGGCCCGCGACTTAGCCCAGTGTTCTTCAACCGCCGGTCCATGGACCGATGCTGGTCCACAGAATAATTATTTTATTTCTGCCGGTCCATAGGTGTAAAAAGATTGAAAAACACTGGGATAGATAATGAAATAAATAAATAATAAAATTGGTTAAAGAGTGCATGTTGCTTACACTTAGGCCTGGATTCTTGAACTGGTGCTGATTTTCTAGGCGCCGGTAGGTGTCCATAGCTCCATTTAAAAAGTTGTCTAAATGGTATTTTTAACTGATATTTGAGGTGCATACCAATGCCTAGAAAATCAGCACTAGAATTGCGCTACATAGGCACTTTAGGCTGCTGAATGACAAAGTAGGCATGGCCAATGCTGGAAGTGGCGTTAGGTGGCCTAAAGCGCCTATGTAGGGTGCGATTCATGTGAAGATGGGTGCCAACAATGTAGGCCTGGAAAACCCTGGCCTAAGTTTCTGGCGCCCATCTTTCATGTTGGCACAAATCTGAAACCAGTGCCGATGCGTGATTGACACGCAATCAGTGGCCGCTTTTAAGACGGGCGCCGATATCAGTGCTGGTTTGAGAATCTGGACCCTAGTGTGCGCTGTTTCCCAATAAATACGCATGCTCAAAGAATTGCATGCAAATGTGTATTACGTCCAAATAGTGCACTGTGAACTTTTTAAGGAGAGTGCACACTGTCCTCCAAACTCTATAAATGCTGCTTAAATTTGGGCAAGAAAATGTGCACCCAGTCCTAAAATAAGGTCAGTTATGTATGTAACATTAGCTAACTGGTGCTAAATAGATACTTAATTAGACATAAGTATCAGTTGGCCTTAAGGACTAAATAGCATTTGTGCATACCTAATTTAGCGCCTTTCTTGTGCCATTCCAAAGGGGGTGTGGCCAAGGATGGGGCATGTGCAGATCATAGATATACCAGGATTTCACAGAGTTAAAGAATACTTCCATTTCTGCATATAATTGACAGTAGTTAGGTACGAGCATTTACACTAGCCTTTGACAGGCGTGAATGCTAAGGTGTGAAAATGACTTAAACTGTTCTTAAAGAATATTAGCTTTAGAGAGAAATTCCCTTATCCCAGGACAAGCAGGCATGATATTCTCACATGTGGGTGACGTCATCTACGGAGCCCCAGCGCGGACAGCTTTTCAAGCAAACTTGATTGAAGTTTCAAGTTTGCTACACTGCACCACGCATGTGCATGCCTTCTTGCCCACTAGAGGGCGCATCCCCACCTCGTGGTCCTCAGTTCATTCTCTTCCGCGGAGCCAGAAGCCCTGTGGAAATTGTGCTCTTAGTTTTGCCTTCTGTCACCGCGGCTGTGTCTCTTTTTTGAATGTGTGCTTAGCATGAATCGTCCTGGTACCATTTACAGGATCTACTCCTAGTTGTGAATAGTAAGTACAGTGGTACCTCGGTTTACGAGTGTACTGGTTTGCGAGTGTTTTGTAAGACGAGCAAAACATTCGCAAAATCAGCGCCTCGGAAACCGAGCTTGCCTCGATTTGCGAGCGGCGCCCCCCCCCCCGCGATCCGGCACCCTCCTCCCCCGCGATCTGGCACTCCCCCCTCTCACGTCACACCCCCCTCCCCGCTGCGATCTGAAATCCCCCAGACCCACCTGAACAGACTTCTTACTTCCATCTGGCCACCGGCACTGGCATGTCCTGTGCGTTGGTGCCGGTGCCCGAAGATCTGCCTCCTCTTCTTTGCTGGGCCTTGAGCATCTGCGCATGCTCAAGGCCTGTGAGTTCACTCTCTCTCCGAGATTCTCAGAGATCTCCAAGAATCTCGGAGAGAGCGTGAACTCACAGGCCTTGAGCATGCACAGATGCTAAAGGCCCAGCAAAGAGGAGGCAGATCTTCGGGCACCGGCACCAATGCACAGGACATGCTGGTGCCGGTGGCCAGATGGAAGTGAGAAGCCTGTTGGTTGGGTCTGGGGGATTTCAGATCGCAGCAGGGAAGGGGGTGCGACGTGAGAGGGGGGGTGCCAGATCACGGGGGAGGAGATTGCCGGATCATGGAAGGCCTTCGGGGGCAGCAATACCGGTTCTCAGGGGGGGGTGGATAGAGCAGTGCCGCTGGCCTCGGGGGTGGGGGTGGGGGTGGGTGGGAACGTATCAAGCGAGTTTCCCTTAGTTCCTATGGGGAAACTCGCTTTGATATACGCTTTGGTTTACGAGCATGCTTCTGGAGCGAATTATGCTCGTAAACCAAGGTACCACTGTACTATCGACAGGCAACGTTCATGTCAAACAGCCCATTTCTTTATGGCTTACATACTTAAAACTTTGCTTCTATTAGAATGGTGACAAAAAAAGTGAAAAGTACGAGGGGCTGCTGAAAAGTTCTGAGCACAACCAACAAAGTTGAGGTAGTCTTCATTGAGGGCTGGCTATACACTTAGTCCAGCGATTTTCTACTTTTTTTGTTTCATATTTTTTCAATGGAATGAAAAAAGTGGAAAATCACTGGCTAAGTGTATAGCCCTTGATGGAGACTGTCCCAACTTTGTTGGTTGAGCTCAGAACTTTTCAGCGGTCTCTCATAAACAAGCAGTGACAATGCTGGAATTAAATATTTGAAAAACTTAGGACAGACCAATGGTCCATCAGTCCAGTATCTTGTCTGACAGTTGACAGTCTGGATCACTTGGAAGTACCTAACAGATGCAAGCAGGAAAATCTTTTCCATAAAACTGGCTTCTAGAAGTAAGCGGTGGAGATACCCAAGTCCATCTGGCTATATTTATTTAATGACCTGCCCTTCAGAAACTTGTTGAAAGCTTTTATAAACTGAGCTGTACTGCTATCCTTGATCAAATTCTCTGGCAGTAAATTTCATAGTTTAATTGTACTTAACTTAAAAAAAAAAATAAAACATACACACATATTTTAAGTTTGTTTTAAATTGTCTTTTGGTTATTTTGGTGGAGCATTCCTCAGTCTTAATATTATTGAAGAGAGTAAATAATTATTTCCTATTAACATTGCTGTGGGTGGATCCTGGTTTGGAACTGGGGAAATGGACATATAAATGTTTTAAAATAACTATAAGAGGAGCTGTGAGAGGAATTTCAAAGAGGAAGAGAACTCCATTGGTGAGTATTTTTGTCTGTTGGAAAATTGCTTTTAAACTTGGAAAAAGTTAGACAGAGTTAAATAGGTAATCCCAGTGTTCTTATTTTAAGTTACTCTTTTTATTTAGAAAAGGCAGTTTAGGGAATAATTTTATTTTAGCCTTTCAAGTCTCTCTTACACTTGAACAGACTAGCATTTTCATAACTACTGTTTTAAGGGTTACCATAGCATTTTTGTAGAGCACAGATAACAGTCCAAGGAAACCTCTGTTTAGGATTTAATTTTCTCCCAGCTACCCCTGGACTGATCTTTGATTTATAAGCCTTTTACCCAATTAGGAAGCTAAAAAATTTAATTAGGACATTTCTATCATCCAGTAACTAACTCTTAGAAATACAGCCTGTTTAGGTCTCTAGAGGTAAAGCTACCAAAAAAACTAAATATTAGCATAGCCTCCTAGAATATAACTAACAATATTAGTGGACTTCATTTTACATACTCCTATTCCATTAGCAACTTAATTAACAAATCACCACTTCTAAGATGTAGGCAGCAGTATAGCAGCAAGATTGGGGTTATCCAGTCTTTTCAACTGTGCCTTATTTTGATTATCTCTCAGTTGGCAAGAGATTATATATATGTGTATACTTGGTGCACAGAGCTTCTGGGGAACTAATCGGATCCCTGGGGGATCTGAGACAGACAGGGATATACATAGAAGTGGCCTACAGGGACATAGTAGAGAAGAAGGGGACCAGAGTCGAAGATGGATGGGACTAGGGGGAGGGAGAAGAAGCAGAGACTAGACAGGGCTAGGAAAATAGAGCAGATGACTAGGACAGGGTAGGAGAAATATGGAAAAATTAAGAGGGGAGGAATTCAGAACCAATGCTAGGAAGTTCTTCTTCACCCAAAGGGTGGTGGACACCTGGAATGCGCTTCCGGAGGGTGTGATAGGACAGAGTACGGTATTGGGGTTCAAGAAGGGATTAGATAATTTCCTGAAGGAAAAGGGGATAGAAGGGTATAGATAGAGGATTACTATACAGGTCCTGGACCTGTATGGGCCACCGCGTGAGCGGACTGCTGGGCATGACCCAGCAGAGGCATTGCTTATGTTTTTAAGTCTCATCTCCAGTCTGGCAACCTCTGTGCTTGCCATAGAGGAGAAAGGTCACCTGAAGGGAGATCATCACCTTGGAGATGAAGGAATTGATCCTATAGCCAGGACTTGCCCTCCAGGGGTACTATATTCTCTTGCACCATGGGTCTTTTGCCTAGGAGGGAATTGTTAGGATGGCCATTTTCGTTAGGGATTCCATCATTAGGCTTGAAAATAGCCGGGTGACTGGTGGAGGTGAGGATTGCTTGATCACTTGCATGCCTGGTGTGAAGGTGGCAGACCTCACATGTCACCTAGCTATGTAGACAGTGCTGGGAAGGAGCTGACTGCCTTGGTACACATGGGTACTAATGACATGGGAAAATGTGGGAGGGAAGTTCTGGAAGCCAAATTTAGGCTGGTAGGTACAAAGCTAAAATCCAGAACTTCTATTGCAGTGCTTCCCAACCCTGTCCTGGAGGACCAGCAGCTAGTCGGTTTTTTTGGGGGGATCGCCCCAATGAATATGCATGAAAGAGATTTGCACATTAGGGAGATGACAGGCATGCAAATCTGCCTGATACATATTCATTAGGCTATCCTGAAAACCTGACTAGCTGGTGGTCCTCCAGGACAGAGTTAGGAACCACTGTTCTAGGGTAGCATTTTTAGAAGTGCTCCCTGTTCCATGTGCAGGATCCAAGAGACAAGCAGAGCTCTGGGTTCTCCTTGTGCTGAAGAAACAAACAATGGTGCAGGGAAGAGAGTTTTCGATTTGTTAGGAACTAGGCAATATTCTGGGGAAAGGAGAGCCAATTCTAGAAGGATGAGCTCTACCTTAACCAGGTTGGAATTAGGTTGCTGGCATTAACATTTAAAAGCAGTTTTTAAAAAACAAGAAAGGAGGGGTGCGGGGGGGGGGGGGGGAGAAAGGAGGCAGTGACTCATGGTAGAGAATGACACGGGGAAAAAATCTGTCCCCGTCACCGCCCCGTCACCGGCCCACCATCCTCTGCACCGCCCCGTCACCGCCGTTCCATTCACCGCCCCGTCACCGTCACCGCCATCCCTTTCACCGCCCCGTCACCGCCACTGCCATCCCATTCACCGCCCCGTCACCGTCCCCGCTGCATCCATATAAGCCTTAGTACTGTAATATTTAGCTTATTCCTTTCTTATAAATCAAAGTTCCTGCTGCTGAATTAGAGAAAGAGATGTTCAGCTGGCAGGGCTTTGTTTATAAATTTTTATCAACACAACTAATATACTATTTTATCCTAAAGCAAAAAATAAATAAATAAATATAATTTTTTTTTCTACCTTTGTTGTCTGGTTTCTGCTTTCCACATCTTCTCATTGAATTCCTTCCATCCACTGTGTGTCTTCTCTCTGCGTCTTCCATTTGCTGTTACTGTGCCTCTCCCTTAACCCCCCCCCCCTAATTGGTCTAGCACCCATCTTCTTCCCTCCGCTCCCGCATAGTCTGGCATCTGTCTTCTTCCCACTCTGTCTTCCACATTTCCCTTGGGGGTCTGTTCCTCTCCACCCTCCTTCAATGTCTGTTCTATTCCTTTCCACCACCACCCTTCCCTCCCTCCTTTACCATCTGTTCCTTTCTACTACCCTTCAGCTCCTCTCGCGTGGCCTATCTACCTTCCTTCCTCTTATTTTCATGGCACGTTACAATGTAATTTGTGCAAGCCACTGGAGCCTGCAAGCTCGGTCCCTGTCCCATCCCCACAAACCATCTCGCTTCTGTGCTCCTATTTTCTCCATTTCTAATATCTCCCCTATGTATCTGTCATTGCCCCCCCTGTGTCCATATACCATCCCCATGGCATGTCCCCTTTATGTCTCTGTCCCTATGCCCCATGCACATAATTTCCCCTCTTTCTGTTACCTTCCTGTGTCCAGATTTCCTCTATCTTCCTCTTCCATACCAGTGTGTCTCTTCTTTTCAACCCCATCTAGCTTTTTTCCCTCTTTCTTCCCCCCCCCCCCTTGCTTCTAGCATCTGGCTCACCTGCCAGTCCTTCCCTTTCTTTCCTGCTGTGGGTTTTTCTTTCCGACTTCATCCCCTTGGCCCAGAATCCTTTTCCCTTTCACTCCCTCCTTCCAATTTGAGCCGGGAACACTAGCGATCGCACGGTCCCCGCAGCCACTACCTGCCTGCCCAATCGATCCTAGTGTTTAGCCAGCTCTCTCCCTTCTCCTCACCTTAGTTTATAGGTTTTCTTTTTCGGCGACCTGCACGCTTTCCCAAAGAGCCGCGCACGCGCGGCTGCTCAATGTTCAATCTTCTGCTCTGCTGCAACTTCCTGTTTCCGGTTGCGTCAGAGCAGAAGATCGAAACTGAGCAGCAGCGGGTGCGTGGCTCTCTGATAGCGTGCGGGTCGCCAAAAAAGAAAATCTACAAACTAAGGTGAGGAGAAGGGAGAGAGCTGGCTAAACACTAGAATCGATTGGGCAGGCGGGTGTGAGCTGCGGGGACCGCGCGATCCTTCATGCCTCACTGCGGGGACAAGACCATTATCCCAGGACAAGCAGGCAGCATATTCTCACATGTGGGTGACGTCATCCACGGAGCCCCAGCGCGGACAGCTTTTCAAGCAAACTTGATTGAAGTTTCAAGTTTGCACACTGCACCACGCATGTGTGTGCCTTCCTGATCCACTAGAGGGCGCATACCCTCCTCATGGTCCTCAGTTCTTAGTTTTCCGCTGAGCCAGAAAGACCTTGTCTCTCTTCTCTGCGTTCTTCTAAGTGCCTTTCTGGCACCGCGGCTTCTTTATTTTGTTAGGGAGTCGCTGTGCGTTTGTTAATTGATCGTGTATTTCTTTGTTTCAAAAAAAAAAAAAAAAAAAAAAAAAAGACTTTTTATTGTGTTTTTCCTCCGGCAGGCCCTTCTTGGGCCTCAGCCATGCGGCTAGGCCTCATTTGCCTGCAGCTGTATTTTCTTCTTCCCTGGCCTCTCTCTGGGCTCACCTCGTGTGAGCAGAATGGCCGGGACCCTCTTTCCTTCGTTGGAATCGGACTGTGCAGCTTCGATCCCCGGTAAGTTTTTCTTTCTTTCTTTCTTCTAGGTGCGTTACCTCGGTAACGCCACCGGCTGAGTCTCAGGCATTCCAGGCATCGAGTGCGATCGTGCCCGCCTCTACGAGACCTTCAAAGCGTGCCTCCTTTCATGGGAATACTCATATCGAGGTTGCCCTTATGGAGTGCACTGCTGCACCTTTATTACCAGTTTCATTGGTACGGTGCCGACTTCTGAAACTCGATGTGCCTCGACGTCGACTGGAGCTTCGTCCCTCGACGTCGACTGAGGCTTCGTGCCTCGACGGAGGCTTCGTGCCTCGACGTCGACTGAGGCTTGGTGCCTCGACGGAGGCTTGGTGCCTCGACGGAGGTTTGGTGCCTCGACGGAGGCTTCGTGCCTCGACGGGGGCTGTGTGCCTCGACGGAGGCTTCGTGCCTCGACGGGGGCTGTGTGCCTCGACGGAGGCTTCGTACCTCGACGGGGGCTGTGTGCCTCGACGTCGACGGGGGTTTCGTGCCTCGACGGAGGCTTCGTGCCTCGACGGAGGCTTGGTGCCTCGACGGAGGCTTGGTGCCTCGACAGAGGCTTCGTGCCTCGACGGAGGCTTGGTGCCTCGACGGAGGCTTCGTGCCTCGACTGAGGCTTGGTGCCTCGACTGAGGCTTGGTGCCTCGACGGAGGCTTCGTGCCTTGACGGAGGCTGTGTGCCTCGACGTCGACGGGGGTTTCGTGCCTCGACGTCGACTGAGGCTTCGTGCCTCGGCGTCGACTGAGGCTGCGTGCCTCGACGGAGGCTGCGTGCCTCGACGGAGGCTGCGTGCCTCGACGGAGGCTTGGTGCCTCGACGGAGGCTTGGTGCCTCGACGGAGGCTTGGTGCCTCGACGGAGGCTTGGTGCCTCGACGGAGGCTTGGTGCCCCGACGGAGGCTTCGTGCCCCGACGGAGGCTTCGTGCCCCGACGGAGGCTTCGTGCCTCGACGTCGACGGAGGTTTCGTGCCTCGACGTCGACGGAGGCTTCGTGCCTCAACGGAGGCTTCGTACCTCGACGTCGACGAAGGTTTCGTGCCTCGACGGAGGCTTGGTGCCTCGACGGAGGCTTGGTGCCCCGACGGAGGCTTGGTGCCCCGACGGAGGCTTCGTGCCCCGACGGAGGCTTCGTGCCTCGACGTCGACGGAGGCTTCGTGCCTCGACGTCGACGGAGGCTTCGTGCCTCGACGTCGACGGAGGTTTCGTGCCTCAACGGAGGCTTCGTACCTCGACGTCGACGAAGGTTTCGTGCCTCGACGGAGGCTTCGTGCCTCGACGGAGGCTTCGTGCCTTGACGGAGGCTTCGTGCCTCGACCTCGACGGAGGCTTCGTGCGTCGACGGAGGTTTCGTGCCTCGACGTCGACGGAGGTTTCGTGCCTCGACGTCGACTGAGGCTTCGTGCCTCAACGGAGGCTTCGTACCTCGACGTCGACGAGGGTTTCGTGCCTCGACGTCGACTGGGGGCTTGGTGCCTCGACGTCGACTGGGGCCTGGTGCCTCGACTGAGGCTTTGTGCCTCGACGTCGACTGCGGCTTGGTGCCTCACCACCGCCTGAGGCCTTGTGCCTCGACGTAGTATGCGGCTGGGTGCCTCGACGTCGTCTAAGGCTTTGTGCTTTGATTTTCTGACTCAATGTCGACTGGGGCTTGGGGTCTCGATGTCGACTGAGGCTGTGTGTCTTTGTACCTTCAACGTCGGTTGCGGCCGTGTGCTCCGCGTCATTTGACGCTGGTGCTTTGACGTCGCCTGAGGCTTGTGCCTCGACGTCGACTGAGGCTGAGGGCCTCATCGTCGGCTGGAGCTCGGTGCCTCGTCGTTGCCGAGGCTTCGTGCCGTCGACGGAAGCTTTGTGCCTTGACGTCACTTGGGCCGTTTTACCTCGGCAGCGGCTGAGGTATTGGGCCTCGGCGTCGACTGTGGGTTTGCGCCTCGGCGTCTCCAGCTCCGGTTTGAGAGGCTTCCCCGCTTTCTCTTCGGTTCATTCCGGGCAGCCGTGACGGAATCTTGTAGTGCGGAGTTTGGTTTCCTGGAGGAGACTCTCTCCCTGCTCCGGCTCTATTGCTCCCGCCATGCGTCATCTCGCTTGGCGCAGAGTGTGGCTGAGGATCCGAACCTCCAGGGTCGTCTCGCCGCTTTTACTTGCGTGAGTTCTGCGCTTCTTCAGGCCTCTCTTGCGGTGGCCACTAACCGCCTCTCAGACCGCGACCGGTCCTTCGCCCCTCGGGACGCCTCCAGCTAAATCCCGTCTGCCTTGGTGGGTTGGTCTCCTTCTCCGGAGGGGCCCTCTGGATACCTTTCTTGTGTTATCTCGGCCTCCTTCGCAGCAGCCGCAATAGCTGCAGCAGCGCCGGGTTAGGGTTCAGCCGCCGGCTTCGGCGACTCCTGGCCGTCCTTTTGACTATTCTCGCATAGCCTCTGGGTTGCTCCCCTTCTGGGGATTCCTCCCCTCCCTTCGGGAGGGGTGTCTCTGTGTCTACGCACCGGGAGTATTGCCTCTCTTCTGTCGGTTGGGCATTCCCATCCTCCCTTCTGCGTCTAGTCCTGGCCCTTCGTGACCTGCACTAGTTTCTAGTATGGGAGTGGGTCAGACTCTGCCCACCCCGGTCTCGGGAGTCCGTCGGGGCGGACCTGGACCCAGTTTGTCTGCGCTCCTTCTTGTCTCGGCCTCAGGGGGAGGCCCTTGTTTGTTTATGCCGGAAGGTGGCCCCTCTGTCCTCGGTCCGCCTCCGGTCTTTTCTGCCTCTGCCTCGGCAGGCTGCCTGTCGGCGCTTGAGTCAGCTGGTGTCTCAGCGGTCTTCGGCCTCGGCTGAGCTGTTGCTGATCCTTTTTGGATCAGGGGTCTCCACGGTGATGTCCCGCTGTTCGTCTGGTTTCATCT
Source organism: Geotrypetes seraphini (assembly GCF_902459505.1). Classification (NCBI taxonomy): domain Eukaryota; kingdom Metazoa; phylum Chordata; class Amphibia; order Gymnophiona; family Dermophiidae; genus Geotrypetes; species Geotrypetes seraphini. The sequence goes on along the minus strand of NC_047090.1, from coordinate 160,298,620 downwards.
TCGTGTTCCCCGCTGGACCCGAGCATCTCAGTGATGGCAGGATCGGGATCCCGCTTCCCAGCACATTGTGGTGCCTCCCTCCTGGACACGCTCGTTTCGTTGGTGGGCCACCACTTCGTATCCCCGCATCAGAAGGTTCTGCCGATGGACTCCTCGGCATGGGCTTAGGGGTGCACCTCGACGGCCTTCGGACTCAGGGTCCTTGGTCGGGTGCAGACTGTCGCAGCCGCATCAATCTGATGGAGCTCCGGGCCATTTACAATGCCGTGGTGGATTTTCGTTATGGGTTGCAAGATTGCGGGGTCCTGGTGCGTCCCGACATCTCGGTGGCGTTATTTCTGTGACCAAGCCAGGGTGTACAGGTTCCCTGTTTCTTTGCAGGGAAGCCCTTCGTCATTGGCAGGGGACGTTACACCACTGCTTCTTTCTTCGGGCGGTGTTTTTCCAGGGCGTGCAGCATTGTCTGTTGGACACGTTGAGTCGCCCTTTTCGACCGCATGAATGGTTGCTCCATTCTCGGACTCTGCGGCATGTGGTTGTTCGGTGGGGAACCCAACAGGTAGTTCTGTTCGCTTCGCCCCTCACTCACTGGTTGCCTCGATATTGCTCGAGGATGTTCTCCTGGGTTCGCATCGAGGAGGATGCTTGCCTTCTCGATGGAATGGGCAGGTTCCTCTATGCGTTCCCTCCCTTTACTCTGATTCTCGGGTCTTTGATACACCTCCTGTCGGTCTGTGCCACCAGGATCTTGATGGATCCTCTGTGGCCCTGGCGGCCATGGTTCTCCCTGCTCCTCCAGCGTGTCAGGGAGACTCAGCTTCTACCTATGTTCCCGTCTCCGCTGTCTCAGTGTTGCGGTTTCTGTTGCATTCCAATCTGCAGTCTCTACACTTATCAGCTTGGTTCCTCGCAACGTGCCTCCCTCCTTCTGTTTCTCTCAGTCGGTGGGGGTGTTCTCGAGGCCTCTCGAAAGATCTCCACTCGGCAATGCTTTTCCCAGATATGGTCCTGATTTGCTGAGTGGTGTGCTGAGCACCGCATGGATTCGCTCTCTGCCTCCTTGCCTTCAGTGCTGGATTTTCTGTTGCACTTGTCTCGGTCTGGTCTCAAATCTACATCTATTCGAGTCCACCTCTGTGCTTTTGCTGCCTTTCTTCGGCCGCTAAATGGGACGCTGCTCTCCGTCCACCAGATGGTTTCCCGTTTTATGAGGGATTTCTTCATTGTACATCCCTCCGGTGGTTTGGGATCTTTGTGTGTTCCTGGCTCAATTGGTGATACCTCCATTTGATTCCATTGATGAAGCTCTTTTGAATTACTTCACCTGGCAGGTGGGTTTCCTGGTTGCTCTCACGTCTGCTCGCAGAGTCAGTGAGCTGCAAGCTCTGGTTGCGGACCCGTCTTTTCCTGTATTTCATCATGACACGGTGGTCCTGCGTACTCAACCCCAGTTCTTGTCCAGGGTGGTTTCGGACTTTCCTTTCGATCTTTCCATTGTTCTTCCGGTCTTTTTTCCGAAGCCCCACTCGCCTCCTAGCGAGGTGGCGCTTCACACAATTGACTGTCAGAGGGCGTTGGCTTTTTGTCTTCAACGCACTCAGTCTCCTTGGACGGTTCCTCAATTCTTTTTGTCCTTCGACCCTAATTGGTTGGGACGCCCAGTTTCCAAGCGCACCTTGTCCAACTGGTTGGCTGCTTGTTTTTCCTTTTGCTACGCTCAGGCTGGTCTCGCGCTGCAATGTCGAGTCACGGGACATAAAGTCCGAGCGATGGCGGCTTCTGTAGCTTTCCTCAGGTCGACGCCTATCGAGGAGATTTGCAAGGCTGCCTCTTGGTCTTCGGTTCATACTTTCACCTCCCACTACTGCCTGGATACTCTGTCCAGGAGCGACGGCCGGTTTGGCCAGTCGGTTTTGCGTAATCTGTTTTCTTGTATTGCCAACTTCCCTCCGTCCCTTTTTGGTTAGCTTGGAGGTCACCCACATGTGAGAATATGCTGCCTGCTTGTCCTGGGATAAAGCACAGTTACTTACCGTAACAGGTGTTATCCAGGGACAGCAGGCAGATATTCTCACAACCCGCCCGCCTCCCCGAGGTTGGCTTCTTTGCTAGCTATCTGAACTGAGGACCATGAGGAGGGTATGCGCCCTCTAGTGGATCAGGAAGGCACACACATGCGTGGTGCAGTGTGCAAACTTGAAACTTCAATCAAGTTTGCTTGAAAAGCTGTCCGCGCTGGGGCTCCGTGGATGACGTCACCCACATGTGAGAATATCTGCCTGCTGTCCCTGGATAACACCTGTTACGGTAAGTAACTGTGCTTTCACCGCCCCGCGGGCGGTGAATGGCCTTGTCCCCGTCGCCGCAGCGACTGCTAGTTTTCTTCCCCGTTTTCGGCGGGTGACCCGCGGCTAAAATGCGGTGGCCGCGGGTAAACCGCCACCGTGTCATTCTCTAACTCATGGAACAAGGTATCTTTGAAGGATAATCACCATAACAGGGAAGATAGGGTACCTCGACAGTGAGGTTGCAATAAAGGCCATAGTAGACCAGGTGCCTTTTAAATAAAGAGCAGACAGACTTGATTGCAAATTATCACTGTCAACTGCTGAGCAAATTGTTAAGAAGAATAAATTGTTTGAAGTGTTGAAATGCCAGAGGTCTAAAAAATAAGATGGGCGAGTTTAGGGTTACCATATGGCTCCTGAAAAAGAAGGACGAATTGAGAGATCTGGGTTTTACTTCCATTGAAAGCAATGAAAATAAGGACAGATTGAGATATCTGGGTTTTACTTTCATTGAAAGTAATGGAATAAAACCCGGATGTCTCAATCAGTCTTCCTTTTTCTGGAGCCATATGGTAACCCTAGGTGAGCTAGAATAGATTGCACTAAATGAAAAGATAGATATAATAGACATCTCTGAGACCTGGTAGAAGGAAGATAACCAATAGGACACTGTCATACCAGGATATAAATTATATTGGAGTGACAAGGTAGATCAAATTGGTGGAGGTGTAGTGTTATGTTAAAGAGAGCATTGAATCAAATAGACTAAAAATTCTGCAGAACACAAAATATATCTTGAAGCCTTATGGTTAGAAATTCCATATGTAGAGGGGAAAAGGATAGTGCTAGGAATATACTACCATCTACCTGGCAAGAATGAACGGACAGATGCTTACAAACTAGGTAATACAATAAAATGGGTGCTTTCAATTATCCCAGTATTGACTGGATAAATGTAACATCAGGACATGCTAGGGAGGAGAAGTTTCTAGATGAAATCATGGACTGCTTTATGGAGCAATTGATCAAGGAATCAACAAGAGGGGGAGCAATTCTAGTTCTGTTGCAAAGACGTGGAGGGGCATAATCGTTTTTATCCAAGTCGCAAGTCATCCAAAGTAAAAAAATAGCTTAGGACACATTTTTGAAAATCGTCTAACTATACGTCCTTCTGATCTGATCGGCCAAGCCGCTAAATCGTCCATCTTTATACCACATTTTCGTCCAACTTTCCGTCCAAGTCAAAAACGCCTAGAACAAGCCCTGTTGGACGTGGGAGGGGTCTGCAAAGTGATGGACTGCACACTCAGACATGTCACTTAAATAGTGGGGTACCTTACAGGGCACTGCTGTGAACTTCACAAAAAGGGTGCCATGTTCTTCAGCCACTGGTCCACAAAATAATTTTATTTCCGCTGGTCCATAGGTGTCAAAAAGTTGAAGAACACTGCATTAAGGTACAGGTCAAGAGCAATGAGGGGCTAGCAGGCCTCACATTTTTTTTTGTAACGTTTGTCACATATGGGAGGCCAACTCATTTAGGTTCCAGAGGTTACATAGGAACCTAGTTCCAAAGGTTGTACTAATCCAAAAAAGAAATGTGTGTTCAATTGGGAAGAGGTAGAACCTGGCTCCCTGGTCCACTTGATATGGAAGGCTGGTATCTGTTGATCTTGGCCTGGGTCCACCATCACGGGATCCTGAGTATCCGTCTTCCCTTAGTTTGCATATGACTGAATGGGATGGTTGCTTCTCCTCAAATAGGGTGGACTGTTAGCTCCTATTGAGGTTCTCTCGTGCTGTTTCAGTATTATGTGTGCATGGTTTCTGCCTTGTATTTGGTGCAGCATTTCTTATTGCTCCAGATGGCGAGTATAGTATTTCTTAGCTGGGTCCCATCCCATCTCTGGAGGTTGCTTGCTGCTTCTGGCAGTTTAGCTTGACTTCATCGCTGGGAGTAGGACAAGCTTCACTAGCAGTTTGGCTTGGCTTATAACACATCTCCGCGTAGCTCTGCCTCATGACTCTATCTTGGGTGTTAAGGCTTGGCTCTTCCTGGATGTTCCCACTGGTTCTATCTCACGGAGTTCATTCCCTTGTGCTCTGGTGGCTCAGGTTCAGTTTGTTGACACTGAACTTTGGCACGCTTGTCCTAGCAGTTTAGTTCTTTGCATTGAGTGGAACAGGTCGCACTCTTTGAAAGCCTGGTGCACAGTTTCTGATCATTCCTTTGGTTGGGGCTGATGGTTCCATCTGGGGTAGAGCTCCTTCGGTGGCCGTGGCTCGAGACATCAGGAAGTATGCGGATGTCACCATGATAACATCACGTGCATGCATGTCGTCATCACATCGACATCCGCACATGCATGAAGTCCCTGCAAATGTGCCCTGCATTGCCAGTGGGGTGTGCCAGCAGGGAAGAGGGCTGCCGAGAAGGAGAGGCGCTGGTGATGGCTGATTGCCTGCAGGACGTGCCTCTCGCCGCAAGAAGCACGTTCTGTAGGCAGTCAGCTGGCGCCAGCCTCTCTCCTCCCCAGTGTGTCGCGGCACACCTGAAATCTTAGGAGGCACATAGGAGGCTATATATGATGGAGCTCAGTTTTGATGTTCTCTATCTTTGCCTGCTGGTGGATGGTTTTAACCCACTCATCTCTAGTCATCTGCTGTGACTAAAGGAAATAAAATTATTAGGTAAAACTAAGAACATAATTTTTCCTTGGTTTAATAATGTGTTTAGTGATTTTGCTGTGCTTCATAACTAAAATTGAATTCATTTCTTTTCCTGAAGAAAAATCTGCCCAAACTAAAATATTGAGATATTATTCTCATACCATAAAGTCTGGTTTCTCTTCTTCACTCCAAGATATATTTTTAGCTAATAACACTGCAGTGTAAGTAAACCTTTACACTTCAGTCATGGCCTTACTTATTGAGGGCAGTCTTCCAGAGGAATTAAATGACCTGTCTATTCTATCACTTCCACTATTTTTGGCCACATAATGCTTCAGTTCTCAAACTTTCTTTAATTTATGGTTTCCTGCAAAAATATGTGTTGCTGTTCTTGTATGTTTTCTATTTATTACACAAATGAATTCTGAATGTTAGGAAGCGTTCTTCCTTTGCATTTTGTTTTGTGATTTTGCAGTATTGTAGCACTGAAAAAGAATAATATTATTACACACTAGAGGTGGCTGCATCCTTAGGAATTCTTGTGATCAGTACACCAAACCATACATTGCTGCTCCGATGCAGTCAGACATAAAACAGTTAAAGAATAACTTTGTTGTGAGAGTTTAGGCCAAATGGGGTCTGAAGAATATATTCATAATGTTTAATGAATGGTATTTACTTACAGTCCTTGAGGGTCATATACAAGTTGGGTTTTTAGGATACTCCTAGTGAACATGCAAGAGACATGCATTGCCTCTTCTGTGTGCCAGTGCAGAGCTCTCTCATGCATCTTAGGGATATTTTGAAAACCTGACCCATTTGCAGCCCTCAGAAAGTGGAAATAAATACCCCTGTTAGAAATTATTTTAAATATGTGAATATCCAAATGTTTGGGTTTCTGCTGCATTAAAATGGTGCCCTTATTGCACCTTAGTTGCACAAATGAAGGTGCAGTAGCTGCAAGGCCTCTGCATTCACTGTTGGGGGAGTGCTCATGTGACTAAAAGAACATTATTTGCTTAGAAGTTATGGGGAACAGAGGGTCTTCTTTAAGTGAATCTGACTCAAGTATTTGGTCCTGGTTTCCTGCAGAATCAGACTGAATTGTCTTAGCTTTAGGTGCAATTGCTTCACCCTGTCTCCTCACAGCTGGGGGTCAAGATTTTCCCCAGTCCCCTATTCATCTTCAGAAAAGACAGATGGCTTGAAGCCTGATCTAGTGCACATATGTAAAACTGCCAGAGGTTGAAAACTGCAGGAAGAGAAAGAAAAACTACAAGCATGCTATAGAAAAATAGGAAAAATAATTGAATTAGGTGGATAATACAGTACAATCACAAAATCTTATTTTTGTATCCTTTGCCAGTCATTCTGCTGATTGGAATTAAAAGGAACAGCTCCTTAAACCCAGATGTTGATATTAAAACAAGCAAACAAACAATACCCTTAAAATCTGAGGTCAAGCAGACAGTATATTCTCACATGTGGGCGACATCCATGGAATCCAGCATGGACAATCAAAAAGTATATTGTCACTTTAAAAATTTAAGACTGTCTGTACTGCACACATGCAGGTGCCTTCCTGCCTGACATTGGCTCACAAGACTATCAGTTTTCCGTTTTCCATGAAGCTGAGAAGCTGTTCTTGCACTATTTTGTGCCTTTCCATTTATTTTGTTCCCTTTCTTTCGGTCATATTTTTCTGTTTTCTTTCTTTTGTTTTTGTTTGATTCAAAATTTTTTAATTTTGATAGATTTTAGTTTTGGGCCTTCGGGCTCTTTCCAGCCTGTATTCAGGACAGGAGAGTTGACTCATTTTCGGTATATCATCTATTTGACCTCCCTGGACCATTGAGTCCTTTGACCTCATGCTGGAGGTTTTCACTTCAATGTGCAAGGCTCCTACTGGCTTCAAGCAGTGCACTCAATGCCACAGGACCATTTCAGGCAAAAATCTGCATAACTGGTACCAGCGGCTGTGACGATATTCTTCACCTCCTCTTTGTCTGTTTCACCATCATCGGGGAAGCCTCGTAAGAAAGCTAAGCATAAACATTTCTCCCCTTCAAGACAGGCATTGGCATTGACCCAAGCATCATCACCATCAATGCATTCCAAGCGTTGATGTAGTGATGCCAGATCGCTGTCTTTATAGTTGATGTCTCCTTTGAGACATGCCTCAGCACCCAATGCATCCAGTGCCCAAAGTACCCTTGTTAACATTGGTACCGGCGCCATCTCTGCTGGATCAGCTTTGCATGCTGCTGCAAAAGGAGCTGGCTGGGGTGGAGTAGATTTCACTCTGTGCTAATTATTGCTTCCATTCTTAACTCAGTCTGAGAATGCCCAAGAACTCCATCAAGGCATCGAGCTCAGTTGCCACAACGTCGTGTATCTACATCGAGGGCTACATTGTCATCGAGAGAGGATAATTCATCATCCCATTCTTGACATTCCTCTGGAAGTTCATCATGACACTCACATCAATGATCATCCCAGCGCTCACCTGGCGCTTCTCACAATGATCTCTTCGCTCTCCTCAGTGCTCTTCTCGATGTACTCCTCAACGTTCCCCTCATTGATCTGAATCTGCAAGGCCTGACTTATCTTTATGTTCTTCCTGTGACTATCCAGAGCTGTCAGCGGATGTGTCTTATGGTATATCTTTGGAGCCATCTCCTCCACTGTTTCATCGAAGGTCACCCTCAGAAAGTCTGTCCTTTTACAAGGTTCATAAGTCAGATGGGGCAAACACTCCCAATAAATATGGAGTCTAAGACAGAACCTCAAGCAGAACTCATGGATATACTAGACTACAAAGAATGGCCTAAAGACTGCATAAAGATTCCTCTCCACAACCTTATGAAAGAGGTTTTATTTAAAAACTGGGAATCTCCACTTACTGTCCCTGTAACTCTATGCAAATTGGACACTCATTGGATCCAATCTTGCCCTGGGTTTTACATACCACAATTACAGCACCAGTCTTTGGTTATAGAGTCCGCCTTAAAGAGAGTTAACAGTTCCAAGACTTATGCTAGTACCCACCTCCCCCGGTAGAGAATTTGGATGAAGAGTGTTCCAGGGTTATGTGCTGGCAAACAGAATTCTGAACTACAACTTTTACATGATGTGTTATTTGAAATCTCTCATTCAAAAGATGTCCCTTTATGACCAATAAATACCATTAGAGCAACTCCTACCAACATGAACAAATACCAACATGAACAATCTCCTAGAGACCAGAAAGTGCATGGTGCACTCTACATTTGCCACTTTTGATATTACCTCTCAAAACTCTGCAGTCTTGATAGCCATGCAAAAACAACCGTAGCTAAGAATCTCAGATCTAGACATCAACATTCAAGACCGTCTCTCTAACATACCCTGTATAGCAGATGGTTTATTCAGAGACTGTATAGAGGAGGCCACATAGTAAAACAAGAGTCATACTGACTGTATGACTTCTTTGCCCTCCTCAAAATCTCATCAGCCTTAGCTGCCACAGAGATATTCAAACACTTCCAAGTGCTCTATGTATTATTCAAGACACATATATTGCCAGCCTTCTGCATCCACTTGGCCAACGACTCATTGCCCCAGACAACAAAGGCAGCAGAAAATGTCTGCACTACCTCACTCTAAATATCATCAGTCTTTTTGACTTCCTCCTAGAGAGCATGGTCAGTGTTTCTCAACCTTCACCTTAGACTCTACCCATAGGAGGTTGACTCACGCACTATCATCAACACTGGTCCCTAATAACATCAGATCATTGGGTCATTCAGGTGGTGAGTCAGGGCTATGCCCTTCATTTACATAAAAAAACTCCAAACCATCCCCCAGGAGAGTCTCTTTTTAACTCTCAGCAAAGGGCCCTCCTTCGCCAAGAACTCTCTGCTCCCTCCTCCTCAGTGCCATAGAACAAGTTCCTCTGCAGGAGAAGGGCCGAGGGTTCTACTCCAAATATTTCCTCATACCGAAAAAGACCTGGGGCATCTGTTCAATTCTAGACCTTCAAGCTCTCAACAAATACTTGGTGAAGGAGAAGTTTTGCATGGTTTCTCTGGGAACCTTATTACCACTATTAGAGAAGAATGACTGGCTCTGCTCTCTAAACCTCAAAGAAGTGTACATCCATATTTCCATCCTACCTGCTCACAGGAAATACTTCTGCTTTCAAGTGGGAACACGCCACGTTCAATACAAGGTGCTTCCATTTGGTCTGGCAATGGCACCCAGAGTATTCACAAGGTGCTTAGTAGTAGCAGCTGCATTCCTCCGCTCATACAGATTCCATGTGTTCCCTTACCTAGATGACTGGTTGATCAAAGCCTCCACACCTCAACAAGCTCACCAAGCCATGATTGCAACAGTTTATCTACAGAAGCTCTAGGATTCAAGGCCAAGTACGAGAAATCCCACTCAAACTCTTACAGTTGATTGGAGCACTATTATACTCAAACTCGTGCCTTTTTACCTCAACAAAAACTCAATACTCTGATTCGAATTTGCCAGAAGGTTTCCTCTTGTCACTGTATAACTGCATGTCAAATGCTGCAACTTCTTGACCACATGGCCTCTACAGTACATGTCACTCCATTTGCCTGTCTAAACCTAAGAGAATCTCAGTGGGTACTCTCGACCCAATGGTCTCAAGCCACCAAGCTACTATCCCAACAGCTGAATGATCTCACTTCTCCAAAAGTCACTTCAATAGTAGTTATTGCCAACCAGGGGTCTTCTATTCCTAGCTCCACCACATCAATAGATATTGACAATTGATGCTTCAATGCTAGGATAGGTAGCCCATCTCAACTGCCTCCATACCCAAGGCTCTTGGAATCCTGAAAGAGCTCTCCATATCAATCACTTTGAGCTTCGAGCAATTTATAGTGCTGTATACCAGGGGTGTCCAACCTTTTGGCTTCCCTGGGCTGCATTGGCCAAAAAAAATATTTCTGGGGCCGCATAAATGCGCAAACGCTGCAGCAAGAAAGAGGAGGAAGCTGGCAAGACAGTAAACACCCGGGGGCAGCAGAAGAAAACACTGCATCACCCTCGACCGGGGCCGCACAAAATAGTTCACGGGGATGCCTGCAGCCCCGTTAGGCTGCAGATTGGACACCCCTGCTCTATACACATTCCAGGATCGTCTCCTGAATCAAGTGGTACTCATCTGCATGGACAACAGGTAGCCATGTACTGTGAACAAGCAGGGTAGTACAGGGTCTCGCCTGCTCTGCCAAGAAGCAATTCAGATCTGGTCCTGGGCAATTCTTTGCAACATTTTCTTGAAAGCAGTCAACTTAGCAGGAAAGCAGAATATCTTAGCCGACAAATTGACCAGATTACTACATCTGCACGAGTGGTCACTCAGCTTTACCACTTTACATAAGAACATAAGAACTGCCATCTCCAGATCAGACCTTCGGTCCATCAAGTCTAGCGATCCGCACATGTGGAGGCCCAGCCAGGTGTACACCTGGCGTAATTTTAGTCACCCATATCCCTCTATGCCTTTCGTAAGGAGATGTGCATCTAGTTTGCTTTTAAATCCTAGAAACTGTGGATTCCGCAATAACCTCCTCTGGGAGAGCATTCCAGGTGTCCACCACTCGTTGCATGAAGCAGAACTTCCTGATATTTGTCCTGGACTTGTCCCCCCTTAGCTTCAGTCCATGTCCTCTTGTCCGTGTCACATTGGACATTGTAAATAATTTTTCTCCTGCTCTATTTTGTCGATTCCTTTCAGTATTTTGAAAGTCTCAATCATATCCCCTTGCAGTCTCCTTTTCTCAAGGGAGAACAATCCCAGTCTCTTAAGTCGTTCCACGTATTCCAAGTTCTCCATACCTTTTATTAGCTTTGTTGCTCGTCTCTGCACCCTCTCCAGCAGTTTTATATCCTTCTTTAGGTTGGGAGACCAATGTTGGACATAGTATTCCAAATGTGGTCTGACCATTGCACTATAAAGTGGCATTATAACTTTCTCCGATCTACTCATGATTCCTTTCTTTATCATGCCTAATATTCTATTTGCTTTCTTTGCTGCTGCCACGTATTGTGCCGACGGTTTCAGGATCCTATCTATCAGTACACCCAGGTCCTTTTCTTGTTTGCTCTTACCCAGAGTTGCACCTGACATTCTATACTCGTGTTCCTTGTTCTTTCTGCCTAAATGCATTACTTTGCACTTTTCCACATTAAACTTCATCTGCCATTTCTCCGCCCATTTCTCTAACTGACACAAGTCACTCTGGAGTTCCTCGCTATCCTTTTGTGATCTGATTGCCCGGCATAGCTTTGTGTCATCTGCAAACTTGATGATCTCACTGGATGTTTCTTCTTCTAGGTCATTGATGAAAATATTAAATAAGATGGGTCCAAATACCGAGCCCTGGGGCACACCGCTAGTCACTTTCTCCCAGTCTGAGAACTTCCTATTTATGCCTACTCTCTGCTTTCTGTTCTCCAGCCATTTGCCTATCCATCTTAATATAGCTCCCTCTATTCCATGGCTTTGTAGTTTCCTGAGAAGTCTTTCATGTGGAACCTTGTCGAACGCTTTCTCCACTATCAATTTGTTTGTTTGTTCAAAAAATTGAAGTAAATTCATCAAACATGATTTCCCTTTCCTGAAGCCATGTTGACTGGCTCTCATCAGGTCATGTGTATCCAAGTGCTGGACTATGCTATCTTTAATCAGTGCTTCAACCATCTTTCCAGGGACAGACGTAAGACTCACAGGTCTGTAGTTGCCCGGTTCTCCTCTTGATCCTTTTTTGAAAATTGGCGTGATGTTCACTATCTTCCAATCGTCCGGTATCTGTCCAGTTCTAATCGACAGGTTGGCAAGTTTTTGCAAAAGCTCTCCGATTTCAACCTTCAGTTCTTTTAAGACTCTTGGGTGAATTCCATCAGATCTTTGCGGCTTGGGGAACCCCAGAAATGGATATCTCTGCTTCTCCCTACAATCACAAACTTCTACTATTCTGTTCCATACTCTATATTTCCAATCGTCTGTGTTGGATGACTTTCTCCTTGATTGACGAGATTAGTTCCTATATGCTTTCCCTTCAGTTCCTCCACTTGGGAAAACTCTACTCAAACTTCACCAAGAACAAATCACCATGATTCTCACAGCACTTCAGTTGCCGCATTTACCACAGTTGTCTCTCCTCCTACAACTCAGTGTCTGGGATTTTAGACGGTATACAAATGTGTTAAATAAATAAGCAGTTTTGCGAAAGAAGTTAGAATGTGTGTTTAATGCAGAGTTGGAAATCTTCAGTCATAAGAACTTAAAAACAGCGATACTGGTTCGGACCAGTAGGCCATCTAGCTCAGTTTCCTGTTTCCAACAGTGGCCAATCCAGGTTTGATAGGGTGAAGTTCCTCTCCCAGGTCAATGGAGGGAGCCTGAGTAGTGGAGCTCATTGAGCCTGAGAGAAGAGCTAATCTGAATAAGAGCTGCAAAAGGAGAGAGAAATGCCACACTTGAGGGAAGGGGCGAGGAGAGAGAAAGTGCGCAGGAGGCAGAAAGGGTTGGACTCATGAAGAGAGAGGGAGAGATGTTGGATTGGGAGGGCAGAAAGGAGGGAAAGAGAAATGTCACTCAGGGGAAGGAGAAGAGGACAGAGAGTGAAAAGTTAGACTCATTGAGGGAGAGGAAGAGATGTTGGTTGGGGGAAGGGAATGAGGACCAAATGAGAGAAAGTATTCAGGAGGCAGAGAGAAAGAAATGTTGGGCTAGTGGAAGGAAAGGAAGGAGAAATGTTGGGCTGGGAAGGGGGCCGCAAAGGAGGAAGGAAGGGGATATGTTGGACTGCAGGGGTCAGAAAGGAGGAAGGGAGGGAGAAATAACACAGAGGGGAGGAGAGATGACTCAGGGAAGGGAGAGATGTCAGATTATAGAGAAGGGTGATGGAAGGAGAGATAGAAAAATGTCAGATCATTGGAAGAGAGAGAGGGAAGGAGAAAGAGATGCCAGACTATGGAATAGAAGGGAAGGAGGGAAGAGAGATATGCCAGACTGCGGGGAGGAGAGGAGAGAGAGATACCAGACCATTGGAAGAGGAGAAGGGAAGGAAGGAGGAGACAGATGTGAGACCAGGGAAGGATGAGAGAGAGTAGTGAGATCAGGGAAGGAGGAGAGAGAGAGATGTGAGACCAGGGAAGGAGGAGAGAGAGATTCCAGATTTTTTTTTGGGGGGGGGGAGGAGAGAGTAATGCCAGACCAAAAGGGGGAAGAGGGAAGGCAAGGAGAGGAGAGAGATATGTGAGACCAGGGAAGGAGGAGAGATATATATGAGATGAGGGAAGGAGGAGAGAGAGATATAAAACCAGGGAAGGAGGAGAGAGAGATTCCAGATTGGGGGAGGAGGGAAGGACAGAGTAATGCCAGACCAAAATAAGGGGGAAGAAGGAAGGCGAGGAGAGAGATGTCAGACTATGGGAAAGAGAGGAGAGAGATACCAGACCATGGGAAGAGGGGAAGTGAAAGAAAGATGTTGGACCATGAGAAGAGGAAGGATAGGGAAGGAAAGAGAGATGCCAGACCATGGGAGGTGGGAAGGAGAGAGGTACCAGATCATAGGAAGGGTGGGGGGGAGAGAGAGATGTTGGACCACTTGAGAGAGGGAAGGAAGGAGGAGAGAGAGAGGCAAGACCAGGGAAAGAGGATAGATAGATTCCAGACTGGCGGAGGGTGAGAAGGACAGAGAGATGCAGACTACAATAGAGGGGAAGAGGGAAGGGAAGGAAGGGAGAGAGAGGCCAGACTGTGGGAAGGAAAGCGATACCAGACCACACGAAGGGGAAAGGAGAGAGATGTTGGACTACAGGAAAGGTGAGGGAAGGAGAGATAGATGGCAGACAATGGGAGAGTAGAGAGTTGACAGACTATGGGAAAGAGAGGAGAAAAATGCCAGACCATTTGATACTACTTTGATACTACTTTGAAATGATTCCCCTCCTAATGTTTTTACCATCCTCCCATTTACTGTCCTTTTTTATTAATTTTATTTAGATGTATTTTAAACAAACTTTCTCTCCCCTACTTTCCTTCCGTCTCATGTACGGTAATCCGAATTTGTCTAGTATTTTTAATATTTGATAAAATATTGCTTTTATTTACCTATTTTAATTGTCCCTTACAATCTTTTTATATTGTACACCGTCTAGACATTTGTTTTGATAGACGGTATATCAAAAATAAAGAAACTTGAAATCTTGAGGAAGGAAGAATACAGAGATGTAAGACCATGAGAAGGGGAGAGAGAGGGAGGAGATGGTACACAGGGATGGAGGGGAAAGGGAGAGAGAGGGAGAAGATGGTGCACAGGGATGGAGGGAAAAGGGAGAAAGAAGGAGGATGCACAGGGATGGAGGGGAAAGGAAGAGAGAGGGAGGAGATGGTGCACAGGGATGGAGGTTAAGGGGGGAGAGAGGGAGGAGATGATACATAGGGAGGGAAAGGGAGATAGAAGACATGCTTCTTATGGATAGATGGGTATAAGGGAGAAGAAACAGGGAGGAAGTTGTATTCCTGGATAGATGGAAAGGGAAGATAAGACATGGAAAAGTAGATAGGTTTTGAGAAGAAAACAGAAATATGGAACCATCTCTACAAGTTGAATATTAAAAGTTAATGCCAAAGATGGATGTAGACATAGTCAAAAATTAATAATGGAGAAATAAATACCAAACTGGTATCAATGTGGGAAGCAAAAAGTCAATATATGATGCAAAAAGAGAAACTTCCCTCAATCATCAAATACATGGCTCAAAATTCCAAAGCTTTACACATGGTAGGATTGTACTCAGAGGCCTGGAGGGGCTCAAGGAGGTGAAACCCCCAACTACCTCACCACTCAATCATTGCATGATCCTCCACATATTTTAGCTTGTGAGAAAAACAGCAAATGGATAAGAAGGTCCTGGAAACATAATTAAGAGCACAGACAGAAAGAAATGCAACCACAGACTGGGAAAAGATTATTAGAAAAATAAAATCACCAGATAACAAAGGTAGGAAAAATGATTTTATTTTCAATTTAGTGAATGAAATGTGTCAGTTTTGAGAATTTATATCTGCTGTCTATATTTTGCACTGTTCAGGAAAAATATTAATTTCTTTCTATTTCTCTGGTGTAGAGTCTAGCACCTTAGGGGTTCGTTTGTGTATTAGTACTTTTAGTTTGTGATCCTGTATTTACATAGAGGTTATCTGTGTTTTCTGCATTTGTGACCAAGGCTACGTGTTTTGGTAGAAATGAATGTTGAGACAACTTCAACTCTCCATACGTTCTGGATTAAAGTCAGGGCGGAATATCCTGAGATTGTTACAAAAGCGCTGAAAACTCTGCTTCCATTTCCAACATCCTGTGTGAAGCGGGGTTTTCTGCAGTGACAGCAACCAAAACGAGTAGACTGGACATAAGGAACACACTTCGTGTGTTACTATCTCCATCATCCCCAGATGGTATCATCTAGTTGTAGGGAAAGAAGCTCAGGGCTCCCACTGATTTTGCATTATGGTGAGTTGTATTAATATACTAGCTGATGCCCCGGCATTGCACGGATATTTAATTATAGCAATAACACTGTAAATGGATTCAAATAAAGATACTTTATAGTGGTGAATGAAATTATTTTTTTACAGCTTAATAAAAAGTACAATATTCAAATTATAATGTGAAATATTTGACAAAATGAATACAATACAACTAACGCAAAACGTGATTATAAACAACATTTTTAGTTTCACCTCCTGGAGCAAGAACATATAAATTCTTGGGTGAACCCAGCCCTGAGCAAGCAACATAGAGTTGTGGGCCGCGAGACCCCCAGAACATATCACCCCAGGTAGTGAGGGATCTGCATACCAAGTTTCGTTCAAATCGGTCAAGCCGTTTTTGAATTACAGGGAGAAAGGCAGCTTTTTACATTTTTTCCATTGACATGAATGGGTGAAATCTGATTTTCTGTTTGTAGCTCCGCCCACGTGTGCAGGTGGGCCACGAGACCCCCAGAACATATCACCCCAGGTAGTGAGGGATCTGCATACCAAGTTTCGTTCAAATCGGTCAAGCCGTTTTTGAATTACTGTGAGAATGGCAGCTTTTTACATTTTTTCCATTGACATGAATGGGTGAAATCTGAATTTCTGTTTGTAGCTCCGCCCATGTGTGCAGGTGAGCCGCGAGACCCCCAGAACATATCACCCCAGGTAGTGAGGGATCTGCATACCAAGTTTTGTTCAAATCGGTCAAGCCGTGTTTGAATTACTGTGAGAATGGCAGCATTTTACATTTTTTCCATTGACATGAATGGGTGAAATCTGATTTTCTGTTTGTAGCTCCGCCCACGTGTGCAGGTGGGCCGCGAGACCCCCAGAACATATCATCCCAGGTAGTGAGGGATCTGCATACCAAGTTTCGTTCAAATCGGTCAAGCCGTTTTTGAATTACTGTGAGAATGGCAGCTTTTTACATTTTTTCCATTGACATGAATGGGTGAAATCTGAATTTCTGTTTGTAGCTCCGCCCATGTGTGCAGGTGGGCCGCGAGACCCCCAGAACATATCACCCCAGGTAGTGAGGGATCTGCATACCAAGTTTTGTTCAAATCGGTCAAGCCGTGTTTGAATTACTGTGAGAATGGCAGCATTTTACATTTTTTCCATTGACATGAATGGGTGAAATCTGATTTTCTGTTTGTAGCTCCGCCCACGTGTGCAGGTGGGCCGCGAGACCCCCAGAACATATCATCCCAGGTAGTGAGGGATCTGCATACCAAGTTTCGTTCAAATCGGTAAGCCGTTTTTGCGTGATCGTGGCACATACACACATACATACACACATACATACCTCCGATTTTATATATATATAGATTGTATATATTACAAGTGCATAATATAAAATGTAATAATTTATATTATATATGTGATAATTAAATTATATATTATTCACTTTATTGATTATGAACTTGAATCCCACCCCTCACCCCCATCCATGGAAAAATTGCTTTCCATGAAAATGGTCCATGGTGTAAAAAAGGTTGGGGACCACTTAACTGCTGTAGCTACATCCTCTGGCAATGAGCTCCAGATTCTTTGAATAAAAAAATATTTCTTCCTATTTGTTTTAAATATATTCTCATGTAATTTCATCGAGTCTCCCCTGGTTTTGTATGTTTTGAAAGGGTGAAAAATTGATTCACTCATACCCGTTCTATACCACTCAGGATTTTGTAGATCTCAATCATATCCACCCTCAACTGTCTCTTTTCCAAACTGAAGAACCCCAACTTCATTAGTCTTTTCACAAACGAGAGAAGTTCCATCCCCTTTATCATTTTGGCCACTCTTCTTTGAACCTTTTCTAATTTCACTATATCTTTTTTGAGATACATCAACCAGAACTGTGCTTAGTACTCAAAATGAGGATGCACCATGGAGTTATACAGAGGCATTATTCTCAATCTTATTTACCATTCCTTTCCTAATAATTCCTAGCATCCTGTTTGCTTTTTTTTGCTGTAGCTGCACATTGGCAGAAAATTTCAGCATAGTGTCTACAATGACACCCAGATCTTTTTCCTGGGTGCTGATTCCTAAAGTGGACCTGACATCTAGTAGCTATGATCTGGATTATTCTTCCCAATGTGCATCATTTTGCATTTGTCCACATTACATTTCATCTGCTATTTGAATGCCCACTCTTCCAGTTTCCTAAGATCTTCCTGCAATTTTTTCACAGTCTCCAAGTGTTTTGACAACTTTGAATAGTTTTGTGTCATCTGTAAATTTAATCACCTCACTTGTCATTCCAATTTCCAGATCATTTATAAATATGGTAAATTGCACCGGTCCCAGTATAGATCCCTGCACACTCCACTAAATACGCTCCTCTGTTGAGAAAAATGGCCATTTAACAAGTTCCTAACCAGTTCTGTCCAATAACCAGTTCCTAATTCACAACAGAATATTGCCTCCTATCCCATGATACTTTAATTTTCTCAGGAGTTTCTCATGAGGATCTTTATCAGAAGCTTTCTGAAAATCTAGATACACTGCATCAACTGGCTCACCTTTATTCACATGTTTATTCACACTTTCAAAGAAATCAAGCAAATTGGTGAAGCAAGACCTCCCTTGACTGAACTCATGGTGACCCTGTCCCATTAAACCATGTTTGTCTACATGTTCCATAATTTATTTAAAAATTTTTATACCGCATAAAACTATGCGGTTCACATATTGGTTACACACATAATATACTGATCGCCCTTTAGTTGTATGAATACGAATAAACAATAGACAAACATCTTATCAATAAAACTGTAAAAAGTTAAAACCCAGATATTCATTGGCACTACTATATCTTACAAGAAGAATAAAAGTAGGTGCATTTGATAAAAAAGCATTAATAAAGAACTGCGTTTTCAACATTTTCTTAAAATTTATCTTTCCAACACAAAAACGCAGTATGCCTGGCAGAGCCTTCCAAAGTTTGACACCCGCTACTGACATCATTGATGCTCCAATTGTAACATGAATGATAGGCATCTTCTCTAAAGTCAATTTCATAGGGTTTCAGACCTTAGATTTCTTTTCAGTTGATAAATTTCAAACAATTCTTTTAGTTCCCTTGGAGCAATGTGGTGCAGTATCTGATGGATAATTGCAATGATCCTAAAATGTACTCTGTTGAATAGGCAGCCAGTGTAACTGTTTCAATATAGGAGATATATGCCAGCTCCTAGGAACCCCTGTGATCAATCTAACAGCTGAAATGATCAGCATCTGCAGTGCCTGGAGAATGACATGGTGCTTGTTACCCGCGGCTAGTCGCGAGTAGCCGCGGGTAACCTGCTGAAACGGGGAAAGAAAAAATAGTAGTCGCTGCGGAGACGGGGGACAAGGCCATTCACCGCCCTGCAGTGAGGCAATCAAGGATCGTGTGGTCTAGCATCCCCCACCCATCCGATCGCATAATCTGCTTATAGGGTATGGTAAATTCAGCCAACTCCCTCCCTCCACCTCACCTTATATGCAGAGTTTGCCGGCTTTCTTTTTCGCTCAGCCGCACGCTTTCAAAAAGCCGCACACACGCGGCTGCTCGAGTTGTTCAATCTTCTCCTCTGCTGCAACTTCCTGTTTCCGGTTGCATCAGAGCAGAAGATTGAACAACTGAGCAGCCACGCGTGCGCGGCTTTTTGAACACGTGCAGCTAGGTGAAAAAGAAAGCCGACAAACCCTACATATAAGGTGAGGTGGAGGGAGGGAGCTGATGGAACGCTGCAATCGGGCGGGAGGGGGCTGCTGGACCGCACGATCGCGTGTGTTCCCGGCTCACACTAGGAAAGAGGGAGTGAAAGGGAAAGAGATTCTGGGCCAAGGGGATGAAGAAGGAGAGAAAGAAACCCAAAGCAAGAAAGAGGGGAGGTCAGTCAGGTGAGCCAGATGCTGGAAGCAGGGGGGGGGGAAGAAAGAGGGAAAGAAGCTAGACGGAGTTGAAGAGAAGAGACACATTGGTGTGGAAGAGGAAGATAGGGGAAATCTGGACACAGGAAAGTAACAGAAAGAGGGGAAATTATGTGCATGGGGCATAGGGACAGAGACATAAAGGGGACATGCCATGGGGATGGTATATGGACACAGCGGGGGCAATGCCAGATATATAGGGGAGATATTAGAAATGGGGAAAATAGGAACACAGAAGCGAGATTATTTGGGGACCAAGCTTGCAGGCTCCAGCGGCTTGCACAAATTACATTGTAACGTGCCATGAAAGTAAGAGGGAGGGAGGTAGATAGATAGGCCGCATGAGAGGAGCTGAAGGGTGGTAGAAAGGAACAGATGGTAAAGGAGGGAGGGAAGGGTGGTGAAGGAAAGGAATAGAACAGACATTGAAGGAGGGTGGAGAGGAACAGACCCTGAAGGAAAATGTGGAAGACAGAGTGGGGAGAAGACGCTGGAAGGGAAGAAGACAGATGCCAGACTATGGGGGAGCGGAGGGAAGAAGATGGGTGCTAGACCAATTGGGGGGGGGGTGAAGGGAGAGGCACAGTAACAGCAAATGGAAGACGCAGAGAGAACACACACAGTGGATGGAAGGAATTGAACGAGAAGATGAGGAAAGCAGAAACCAGACAACAAAGGTAGAAAAAAAAAAATTCTATTTATTTGTTTATTTTTTGCTTTAGGATAAAGTAGTACATTAGTTGTGTTGATAAAAATTTATAAACAAAGCCCTGCCAGCTGAACATCTTTCTCTAGTTCAGCAGCCAGAACTTTGATTTATAAGGAAGGAATAAGCTAAATATTACAGTACTAAGGCTTATATGGATGCTGTGGGGACAGTGACGGAGCGGTGAATGGGATGGCAGTGACGGTGACGGGGCGGTGAAGGGGATGGCGGTGACTGTGACAGGGTGGTGAAGGGAATGGCAGTGACGGGACGGTGGGCCGGGGACGGGGCAGTGACTGGGTCATTCTCTAGCAGTGCCTTCAATTTCCCTTTAGCAATTTCCCAGGTACAGTGAGTTACAATAATCTACTCTACTCAATTTCAAAGCTTGAACCACACTATGAAAATCAGATGCTGGTAATAAAGGTTTTAGTCTATAAAGTAGCTTCATTGGCATATAGCCTACCCTAATCATTTTCAAAATTTGCCTTTCCATCGTCAAACAGCTATCCAATCACACCCCCAAGATGGTCATCTCCTTTTTCACTTGCAATTTCTCCCCCATAACAACCACATTCTCTCTCTATAATTTTATTTTTTATAATAGTTTCTACTATTTAAGTGATGATAGAACGTCTTAAGTCTGAGTTTGAATGTTTTGGGAAACATGTCCAAAAATCCTGTAGAGAAAATGACCATTTTCAAATAAAAAAAAAATCTAACTTTTTGTTTGGAAAATGACCATTTTCTAGACATTTTTGTGCTCAGTGCATCTCTCTTTTAAGATCATTTTTGAAAACAAAAACGTTCAAACGAGAAACATATGCAAACCAGCTATTGAGATGTATTAGTAGCCAGCAAACTGGTCACACAGACACATCTCAGCAGAGTAGAGGGGCCCTTTAGCGGGTACTGCATTGTATATATCTCACCATAATCTGCTTATAGGGTATGGTAAACCCTCCTAAACCTACCCAAAACTTACTCTACCCACCTGTACACCAAAATAGCCTGCAGGTGTCATCTTTATGTAGGTTCAGTAGGTTTTTGGTGGGTTTTGAAGGGCTCACTATACAATAAGTTGGTTATGGTGAGATGTAATTTTTAATATTCACTACAGTACCCCCTAGAATACCCCCCTGCTCTGCCATCTGAAGCTATCATAAAGGCTGGAATGCACTGTTTCTTTTACATCTTTGGGTAGCATTAAAGGGTTGGACTTTTGGGGGGAGTAAGAGAGGGGTGGGAGTCATGCCTTATCTCTCCAGTGGCCAGTTGGTCAGTTTGTCAACTTTTTTTGTCCCTTATTCATTTTTTAAGAACTGGTCTAGCCCCAAACATCTAAATAGTTTGTTGGACATTTTGTTAAATGTTTGATTAATACTGCAAAACATTAAAGTCCTAAGCCTGCCCAAAACATGCCTTCAGCATACTCCTATGGCATTTAAATGAACAGGGGATGAACAGCCTAAAAAACATCTAAAATATGGGTTTTGAAAATACTGATTTCGGACATAATAGCTAGAAAAAATATCCAAATGCCATTTTTTGGACTTTTTTTTTTTTCTTTTAAAAATGAACCCCTTTGTGCGTAACCTTTCTCTAAGTAGTTGTCCTGAGCACTTTATTTTTATTAGTCCAAGGAACATGCGATCTTACCTTTTTTTTTAATTTTTTTATAGGGTCACAGGTTTATGTTCAAGTTTGGGAGGATACTTTTTGTTTTCTTTTACTGGACTGGCAAGAAGGAGATACATTTGGACTGCCACCATAGAGAAAAAATACCCCTCAGCCAGCCCAATCTTTGCTATAATTTGCCTGCTTGCATCCATTCTTTTGACTTCTGGGCTTTTCTCTCCCCCGTGCAACTGGCTCCCCATTAATGGCAGTGGAAATATGTGCGTACTACTGAGTCACCCCAGTTATATGGATGGATGAATTATGCTACCAAGTTGGTCATTGACTCATGGCAACATGCACAGTGAGGAATCCACCCTGTGACGTTTCAGGGCAGAATACAGGAGTGGTTTACCCTTGCCTGCTCTTGTGTAGTTCCAGTATGTCACTGCTGCCCAACATAGGGCCCCTCAGCCTTACAGCACCTGGTATTCCTAGGTGGTTTCCCATCCAGGTATTAGCCAGGCCTCACCCTTCTTAGCTTTCAATAAGAAGAGTGGGCCTACTCAGGGGGCCAGGCCATAGGCATCCTTAATTATATACTTAGCATAAATAAATATAATTATTACAGTAACTACCGTATTTTCACGCAAATAACACGCACCCGTATAAAACGCGCACACGTGTATAGCGCTCAGAAATCACGATGATAAGCACAAAAACTTTGGTATAACGCGCTCACGATTATACCGCGCATGCTGCCCGACTCTCCGTTCACCCCCCTGACTTCCGTGCACTGCCCCGCCTCTCCGTGCGCTGTCCCGACTCTCCGTTCACCACCCCCTGACTTCCGTGCACTGCCCCGACTTTCCGTGCGCTGTCCCGACTCTCCGTTCACCCCCCCCTGACTTCCGTGCACTGCCCTGACTTTCCGTGCGCTGTCCCGACTCTCCGTTCACCCCCCCTGACTTCCGTGCACTGTCCCCCCTTGAAGGTCTGTCCCCATCCTGAAAGCCTGATGCCCCCCCCCCCGACGTCCGATACATCCCTCCCCCCGAAGGACCGCCGATTCCCCGACAATATCGGGCCAGGAGGGAGCCCAAATCCTCCTGGCCACGGCGACCCCCTAACCCCACCCCGCACTACATTACGGGCAGGAGGGATCCCAGGCCCTCCTGCCCTCGACGCAAACCCCCCTCCCCCCAACGACCGCCCCCCCAGCCGACCCGCGACCACCCTGGCGACCCCCACGACCCCCCCACCCCCCTTCCCCGTACCTTTGGTAGTTGGGCCAGAAGGGAGCCCAAACCCTCCTGGCCACGGCGACCCCCTAACCCCACCCCGCACTACATTACGGGCAGGAGGGATCCCAGGCCCTCCTGCCCTCGACGCAAACCCCCCTCCCCCCCAACGACCGCCCCCCCCAAGACCCTCCGACCGCCCCCCCAGCCGACCCGCAACCCCCCTGGCGACCCCCCCACCCCCCTTCCCCGTACCTTTGGTAGTTGGCCGGACAGACGGGAGCCAAACCCGCCTGTCCGGCAGGCAGCCAACGAAGGAATGAGGCCGGATTGGCCCATCCATCCTAAAGCTCCGCCTACTGGTGGGGCCTAAGGCGCGTGGACCAATCAGAATAGGCCCTGGAGCCTTAGGTCCCACCTGGGGGTGCGGCCTGAGGCACATGGTCGGGTTGGGCCCATGTGCCTCAGGCCGCACCCCCAGGTGGGACCTAAGGCTCCAGGGCCTATTCTGATTGGCCCACGCGCCTTAGGCCCCACCAGTAGGCGGAGCTTTAGGATGGATGGGCCAATCCGGCCTCATTCCCTCGTTGGCTGCCTGCCGGACAGGCGGGTTTGGCTCCAGTCTGTCCGGCCAACTACCAAAGGTACGGGGAAGGGGGGTGGGGGGGTCGTGGGGGTCGCCAGGGGGATCGCGGGTCGGCTGGGGGGCGGTCGGAGGGTCTTGGGGGGGGACGGTCGTTGGGGGGGAGGGGGGTTTGCGTCGAGGGCAGGAGGGCCTGGGATCCCTCCTGCCCGTAATGTAGTGCGGGGTGGGGTTAGGGGGTCGCCGTGGCCAGGAGGGTTTGGGCTCCCTTCTGGCCCGATATTGTCGGGAAGTCGGCGGTCCTTCGGGGTGGGGGTGCGAGTGGTCCTGCCGGGGGGGGGGGATGTATCGGACGTCGGGGAGTCGGCCGGGCAAGAGGGCTTGGGCTCCCTCTTGCTCCGATCGTGGATGCGGGTGCGGGTGGGAGCGCGTGCGAGCGGTCGTTCGGGGTGGGGGTGCGAGTGGTCCTGCCGGGGGGGGGATGTATCGGACGTCGGGGAGTCGGCCGGGCAAGAGGGCTTGGGCTCCCTCTTGCTCCGATCGTGGATGCGGGTGGGAGCGCGTGCGAGTGGTCGTTCGGGGTGGGGGTGCGAGTGGTCCTGCTGGGAGGGTGAATCGGGCGTCGGGCGGGGTGGGAACTATGTTTTAAAACTTTTGTATACCGCGCTCACGCATATAACGCGCGAGGGGTATGCACGGTAGGTAAAAACGCGTATAACGCGCGCGTTATATGCGTGAAAATACGGTAGTTAGCTTAGCTATTTCAGGGGCAACTACAAGAGGGTTCTTAGAATTCTCCCTTCTACCTCTCAACTGAAGCTCTAAGGGGGGGGCACCCTGGCCCCTGTCATATGGAAAAATGACTAATGTGTCCCACTTTAAAAAAATGTTTGCTGACTTCTTTTCTATAACAACCCCAGTTCTGGCCAGCCAAAAGAGCAAAACGCTACCAGTAAGCCTAGACTTAGTCGTATTGCAGGAATAATCAAAAGTTTTATGAGACTGCCTGGATGGAACTTATACGTTGTGACTTAGGTGATCTAACCAGAAGGTATCCAAAGTGACCAGATAACCAATGCAGGGACAAAGTACAGACTCCCACACACTCCCCCAGTGATCACTGACCCCCTCACAATGGCATAAAAATCAGAATAAAAACATACATATCTGCTTCAAGAACGTCAGCACCTTGCATAGGAAAGCTTAGTAGAGCTGCACAGAAGTGTCTTAAGTAGTCTGGGGGTGGGTGGGCTAATAGTGAACCATAGAGAGGAGGACCGAGACCCATAAGCCACTCTAACCACTACATTTATGGTGGAAAATGTGAGGCCATCAAAATCCCACCAAACCCTATTGTACTGCCATATAGGTGACATTTGGCTATTGGGGTTGTAGACAGGTGGGTTTAGCGGGTTTTGGGTGGCATAACATTACTTATATGGGAGTTGTGGTGAGATGTTTATGTGGCACCCTTTTTGTGAAGTTCACAGTAAGGTGCCCCATTGCTGTGTTGTCATGTCTGCTAGTCCATCACTTTGCTGGCCCCTCCCATGTCCAAAAGGTCTTGTTCTAGGCGTTTGGGACTTGGACAATTTTTGGGATGAGAATGTGATATAAACATAGACGGAACCGGGTCAGCAGCAGCCCGGGTCAAGAGCCACTGCACGCTGTCCCTGCAAATAAGTGCAGCTGCCACTGAAGATAAGGAGCAGCCAAGCCGGAAGAAAGATGGACACACGTTTGCAGGGGACACTGATCCGGCTTCGGCAGAGGGGGGTAAGCCCAGCTGGATGGCCCTGAACAAGTAAGGGAGAGAAGGGATAATGTGAGACAAAGGGAGAAAGGGGGGGCATGAATTTGGGACAAAGGTTGGAAGGCAAGGAAGAGGGACACGAACTCGAGACACAGAAGGAAGGGAGGAGGCATGAACTTGGTACACAAGGGAAGGGATAGAAAGGGAGGATTGTTGGGGATGAGTGTGTAAGTGAGAGGGAAAGATGAGGAAATGAAGAAAGAGGAAAATTGTTGGGCATAGAGAGAGAGGAGTGAGATAGAGATACATGGGGAAGAGAAGGATGAGAGGGAGAAATGTTGGATATGGTGGTGGAGAGGGAACAGAGGGACAGATTGAAAGGGATGCAAGGGGAGGAATGTTGGACATAGTAATGGAGGGAGAGGTGTGGCATGGTGCTGGAGAGGAGTGATAGAAGGAGAAATGTTGGGCATGATGGCTGGTGGGCAATAGTGAAAACTGCTACACATGATCCGGGATATGAGAGAGGGAAAAATGTTTGATATGGCAGTAGAGGGAGTGGGAGAGATTCACCATGGATATTTCTCTCTCTCTCTCCTTCCCTACTCCTTATACACGGGATGGAAATGGGGACGGGACGGGGACTAAGCTGTGGGGATGGGGCGGAGGCGTTTTTTTAAATTTCAGTCTTAGTAGTTTGCCGGTCCACAAAATAGTTCTTTTATTTCCGCCGGTCTATAGGTGTAGAAAGGTTGAAAAACCCTGCTCTGTATGACTAGACCAGTTCATTTCCCATTTCATATTTATTACAAGACATTTGATTGTTTAGAGGAAATACCGTATTTTCACGCAAATAACGCGCACCCGTATAAAACGCGCACACGGGTATAGCGCGCAGAAATCACGATGATATGTACAAAAACTTTGGTATACCGCGCTCACGGGTATACCGTGCATGCTGCCCGACGCTCCTTTCGCCCGCCCTGACTTTCTGTGCGCTGTCCCGACTCTCGTTCACCCCCCCTGACTTCCGTGCACTGTCCCCCCTTGAAGGTCTGTCCCCATCCTGAAAGCCTGATGCCCCCCCCCGACGTCCGATACATCCCTCCCCCCGAAGGACCGCCGATTCCCCAACAATATCGGGCCAGGAGGGAGCCCAAATCCTCCTGGCCACGGCGACCCCCTAACCCCACCCCGCACTACATTACGGGCAGGAGGGATCCCAGGCCCTCCTGCCCTCGACGCAAACCCCCCTCCCCCCAACGACCGCCCCCCCCAAGAACCTCCGACCGCCCCCCCAGCCGACCCGCGACCCCCCTGGCGACCCCCACGACCCCCCACCCCCCTTCCCCGTACCTTTGGTAGTTGGGCCAGAAGGGAGCCCAAACCCTCCTGGCCACGGCGACCCCCTAACCCCACCCCGCACTACATTACGGGCAGGAGGGATCCCAGGCCCTCCTGCCCTCGACGCAAACCCCCCTCCCCCCCAACGACCGCCCCCCCCAAGAACCTCCGACCGCCCCCCCAGCCGACCCGCGACCCCCCTGGCGACCCCCACGACCCCCCCCACCCCCCTTCCCCATACCTTTGGTAGTTGGCCGGACAGACGGGAGCCAAACCCGCCTGTCCGGCAGCCAGCCAACGAAGGAATGAGGCCGGATTGGCCCATCCATCCTAAAGCTCCGCCTACTGGTGGGGCCTAAGGCGCGTGGGCCAATCAGAATAGGCCCTGGAGCCTTAGGTCCCACCTGGGGGCGCGGCCTGAGGCACATGGTCGGGTTGGGCCCATGTGCCTCAGGCCGCACCCCCAGGTGGGACCTAAGGCTCCAGGGCCTATTCTGATTGGTCCACGCGCCTTAGGCCCCACCAGTAGGCGGAGCTTTAGGATGGATGGGCCAATCCGGCCTCATTCCTTCGTTGGCTGCCTGCCGGACAGGCGGGTTTGACTCCCGTCTGTCCGGCCAACTACCAAAGGTACGGGGAAGGGGGGTGGGGGGGTCGTGGGGGTCGCCAGGGGGGTCGCGGGTCGGCTGGGGGGGCGGTCGGAGGTTCTTGGGGGGGAGGGGGGTTTGCGTCGAGGGCAGGAGGGCCTGGGATCCCTCCTGCCCGTAATGTAGTGCGGGGTGGGGTTAGGGGGTCGCCGTGGCCAGGAGGGTTTGGGCTCCCTTCTGGCCCGATATTGTCGGGAAGTCGGCGGTCCTTCGGGGTGGGGGTGCGAGTGGTCCTGCCGGGGGGGGGGGGGATGTATCGGACGTCGGGGAGTCGGCCGGGCAAGAGGGCTTGGGCTCCCTCTTGCTCCGATCGTGGATGCGGGTGCGGGTGGGAGCGCGTGCGAGCGGTCGTTCGGGGTGGGGGTGCGAGTGGTCCTGCCGGGGGGGGGGGATGTATCGGACGTCGGGGAGTCGGCCGGGCAAGAGGGCTTGGGCTCCCTCTTGCTCCGATCGTGGATGCGGGTGCGGGTGGGAGCGCGTGCGAGTGGTCGTTCGGGGTGGGGGTGCGAGTGGTCCTGCTGGGGGGGTGAATCGGGCGTCGGGCGGGGTGGGAACTATGTTTTAAAACTTTTGTATACCGCGCTCACGCATATAACGCGCGAGGGGTATGCGCGGTAGGTAAAAATGCGTATAACGCGCGCGTTATATGCGTGAAAATACGGTATTTTCTAGCCTATTGGATTTCTCAGTAAGAACTCCTTACAAATGTGCTCTGATCCCATATACAGTATAAGCAGGCATTTGCCAGTCCTTCTTTTAAAGCAGCCTTATAAACCATGTTGTTGATTTCGGATGGCAACTTCCCTTTTTTTTTGTTGTTTTCTTTCTGTTTTCCCCCCAGAGCTGGTCCTTGACCTGTTTAATAACCAAGCCCCCTAATTTACCTTTTCTACTAGTCTCTCAGAACATCATTTGTCAGTCTTGAACAACTGAATTAAGTGTTTTTGGAGTCTATATTTCACCCTGGGTAGATTTCCTTTGTCTGGGAGGCTGACATCAGAATTATAATTCTACATTTCATGCACCATTTTAATAGCTCTCCTTTGTACGCTCTCAACTGTTGATTTGTCCCTTTTCTGGTGTGATGTTTGAAATTGTGAACAGTATTTCACATGTGAATGAGACTAGTGCTTTCTACTCTGAGACTTGTTCTTTGTAGCCGGCTGCAGAAGTGTTTTCATAGCTGGCAGTTTGCTGTGCATGTGTTGCAGGTTGTGAGAAACAAGGTCCTTTTTCCTTAATGATATTTCTTGAGGATTCCTCCATTTTTAGAGTGCAATCTGCCTCAGGGTTGTTCTTTCCATTTCACCATACATAATCAACACTGAATCTCATCTGCTATCGTTCATCCCAGTCTGGTGGAGTTCTTGTTTTTCACATTTTTACTACTCTTTTCTCTATACTTTCTTTTAGGCAACCAATGGTCAGTATATATATATATTTTTTGCAAAAATTAATGTAGTCAGATATATACTTTACCTTGAAATGCAATTATATTAGCTTTTCATTTGAAATGTTGTAAAGTATGCATGATAATTTAAAGGCAGGTACATTATATTAAACCCAGTTAAATACTGACAAGTACTACCAGAAGGAGTCAGGTTTTTGTTGTTGTTTTTTTGTCTTGGAGAATTAGTAATTTTCATGGGAAAATCTGGCTTGTCATAGTTTACCATTATTCCAGTAATTGTGATAAGTCTCTGATTCATATTCCTGTATTGGAGAGGCCTTTGTAAAAAATAACTTAACGAGGAAAGAGAATCTGGGTGTCTGTTGCACTGTGAAGTGGGAATATGTACCGTATTTTTCACGCCATAAGACACATGTTTTTTCCACCCAAAAGTAGTGGGTGGAAATCTCAGTGCGTCTTATGGAACGAAGGTACAAATTTTAAACCCCCCTGCACCGTTTTAAAACTCGCTGCCGCATTACCTTTAAAAACACCCACCAATCTACCTGCCTGCTGTCACCGCACCATTAAAAACGTCTGCCCGCACACCTGCTTTCATTGCTGCCCCTTTAAAAACACCCACCTGCTCGCCGCCACTGTTGTCATACCTGGTGGTCCAGTGTGTATCCCTCCCTCGCTAGCGTCACACAGTTTAGGAGTGCGGATGTCGGGAGCAAGATTCCGCGCTCCCGCTTGGGCCTGCGCCGCTTTCTGAATGGCCGGAATCAGTTCTCGCGAATCCCACGTACGGGGGGATGATTTAAAAGTATTGGAGTGGGAGGGTGATTAAAAGAACTGGTGGGGGTATGATCTAAAAGTACTGGATGTTCTGCTTAATGCTTCACCGGAAAAAGCCATTGCACCCCTCGCATGCATGAACCCCATAGTGGAATACCAATGCCACATCACCGCACACTTTGTACAACTGCACCATCCCATTCAGCTTGCTGATATTGCTGGAGGTTTTGCTGGGAGATATCTTGCTCCCACTGTCCAGTGCTACCTGCAGGCTGCTGGGAGACCCTCCGAAGATGTAAGAAGATGAGGGGGGAGACACACCCTCCCCGCATCCCGAGGAACGGGAATCCTGAGTCACAGAGCCCATGGGGGAAGGGGGAAGTAAGAGGGGAAAGACTGACGTGGACTGAAAACTGCCATTGGAAGTGTCACTGTACATGGAAACAGGACTGATCCTGCTGGGGGAAGAACCTGTAGAGCTGATGTAAGTGATCACTCCACCTGTACTGGTGTTGGAATACAAAGGTGTCATTTAAAAGTACTGGGGGGGTGGGGGTGATATAAAAGAAGTGGTGGTGGTGGTGGTGGTGGTGGGGGGGGGGGGTGATTTAAAAGTATACCGGCAAATATACAAAAGAGGTAGAGTTGTGCTTTTGGCCAGAAATTGTGACCACATGCTCCAATCTCTTCTTGGGATTCTTTGGTGAACAACAGAGGTGTCAGTGAGGTAAAAAATTAAATTTAATAATGGCTGGACTAGGCATGGAGGATCCTTGGTCATAAAAATAATGTAAAATCTGAGATGATTTAGTATAGGCCACTTTTCTGTAAAATATCCAAAATGGATAACAGCAGAGTAAAATATAATTAAACAGGTGCTGCAGTTGGTAGGGAAACGTGCAGACAGATGTATCTATCCCTGTCCCTGACTATCCTGTGCCCTGTCACGGCCTACCACTAGACCACCAGAGGGGGAACAGGGTACAGAGCCTGGCAGGGAGGAGGGAAAGGGTGCAGAGCTTGGCAAGGAGTGTGGAGTTGGGTGCAGAGCCTGGCAGGGAGAAATTGGTTCAGAAAGTTTTTTTTTCTTGTTTTCATCCCCTAAATCTAGGGTGCGTCTTATGGAGCGAAAAATACGGTAATGATTTGAGTGTTAACACACTTTGAGAGATGAGGGACCTCTTTGCTCATTTTATCTCATATAAACAACATATAGAATAAACACTTACAGGCCCTATTCAACAGTAACTTGTGCATTTAGAAGTCTAAAAGGCCATTTTACCAAGCTGCACTAGGTGTTAATGTGCACATAACACAGATTAAAATGGCAACCTCAGCAACTGCCAAATGTGCGCATTCTAAAATACAGTAGATTCCCATTTAACCGGTACTCAACCAACTGGCACTCAACTAACAGACAAAAATAATCGTCCTCCCTCCAGCCCCTGAAGTATCAGCAACAGCAATCGGTCTTGAACCAACAACCTCCCCTTCCTTCCTTCCTCCAGCCCCCAAAGCACCTGAAGCAGCAGCAGTAGGTCCTGACCCAACCCCCCTCCCTCCAGCCCCCAAGCAGCTGCTTCCTGACCTGACAAGCAACCTCCCTCCAGCCCTGAAGCAGCAGTGGCAGCCAGTCCACCTGACCCGAAAGCCCTTCCTCCCTCCAGTCCCCAAAGCAGCAGCATCAGTCAGTTCTGACAATCCCCCATCCCTCCCTCTAGCCCCCAAAGCAGCAGTGGCAGCTGGTCAGCAGAGGCAGTGCAGTAAACAGGTTTCTTAGGCCCTGCCGGGGCTGACCACAAGCAGCCTGTGTACAGCACTGCCTCTGCTGACCGGCTGTCACTGCTGCTTTCGGAGATCCGCAGGTAAGAGATACCGGCTCTATCTGCGTGGAGAGAGGGGGGAGGGGAGGTGGACCAGAGTATGTGTGGGGGGAGGAAGGGACATGGATGCTGGACCTGCAGGGTGAAGGAGAGGGGTGATGGATGGATGCTGGACCAATAAATGGAGGGGAGAGGGAGAAAAAGTGACCCAGACCAGAAAGGAGGGTGGGAAGAGAGGAACAGATGCTGAACCTACAAGTGGGGTTGGGGGGATGATAGATAGAGTGATTCAGACCATAAAGGTGAAGTGGGAAGGGAGCAAAACTATTTTTAATAATAATTCTCAAGCAACCAGAAACTACATTTATCCAGCATCTACCAATTCCCATGGGTGCTGGATAACTGAGAGTCTATGTGTATTTCTTAGCATCAGCTTATACTGTTCTGAGCCGGTGGGTTTTACCTTTTTCACCAGCACATGGAGGTAGAGAAACCTGAATTCAATCAGTAACATCACAAGTTATATTATGTGGGGCTCTCTGGAGCAATCCAGTATTTTTCTCTGCCTTCCAAGTCTGCCTACATCGGATTGGGTCATTTGCTGCCTCAAGGATTGAAGGCCCACTCAACCAGGGCTTGAATGGCATCCTGGGTGGAGGTCAAGGCTGTTTTGCCTGAGGAGATTTGCAGGGCAGTGATGTGCTCTTCGCTGCATTATTTTGATAGGCACCAGTGTTGTATAACTAAGTAAATGTAGTTACTGTACTTAAGTAAAAGTTTTGTTACTTGCAAAGAAATACAGGATTTTACTGAAGTAATAATTTTGCCAATTGCAACTACTTTTACTCAGTTACATCTGATGATTTCAGTTAAAATTAAAACTGGAAGTGAGATATAAATGATGATTCCTCACTAAACCAAATGAAGCAGCAAAACCAAGGTCAGGATTTGGCTGTTGCAAACCTCATCACACAAACATTAGATCATATAATCTTAACATAGCCTATAAGAAAAGTGAAATTACCTGTGTGAAATTACCAGCGCCGCAGGCAAACAAATGACTCGGTCGGCTCCTCCTCCCTGCGCACGACCACCTCTCCCAGGGCCGTCATGGCGCCCCACTCTAACAGCCTCGCCTCCCACCCCCGGACTGCCACAGCGCCTGCCCACCTGCCAGTCTCACGCTCCCAGCTGGGGCTTCTGAGTGCCGTCACCCCAGCCAATCGGTGGCCGCCTTGGTCTCAGCCGCTCTGAGGCGCTAGGCGGGCAGAGCCAATGCCGCTGTCATGCCAACCCGCTGCCGAGCCAGCCAATGGACATCACCCTTGTGGCTAGCGTTGTGAAGGGGCGGCGCGGTGCAGCCTGCTCTGAAAGGAGGGGGGAAGTCCGCTGTCTTTTCCGCCTCCAGTTTCACTCTGCTCTTGTTTCCGCCACGTTACGGGCCCGGGACGCATCGCAATGGTAAGTAGCAGGCTCGGTAAGGCGACGGCAAGACTCCGCATTCGCTCCCTCCGCCGCCTGTGGTGACGTAGTAAGCACGCATGCGCACTCTTGCCAGCATATCCCGACAGATCAGATCTCAGGGAACACGTGGTGAGAGTGCGCATGCGCGCTTAGCATTTTATTATTATAGATATTACCTGTGCTTGTTGAACTGGTTACTGGTCTCAAGCCAAGTGGAAATGAAACTGAAGTTGGTACCAATTTTTTGTAAACAGACATTTGTCTCTATCACTGTAGATTGCTGGCCATCTCATGGTGACTATCCACTGGATTGATAAGAATCTTTTGAGAGGAAGTATGCTTGTCTGGCCTTAAGACTGAAGGGTTCTCACACATTTAACATTCTTGCATCAATTCTGGAAGATATTCAGTTTGCCATCAGATAAAAAATTGTTGGAATCATCATCTTCTGTTGTTCTAACTTTGTGAAATCCTTCTCTGTAATTGAACAGCATGATGAAGCTGCAAGTGATTAATTAGACAGCACTACTTTTAATGCAGATGATAATGAAAATAATGATGTTATTCTTTGCTGTACACAAGCAGCAATTGAATCCAGAAACTTGTGGGTTATGAACGTCCATCAGTAGGTGGAGATAGTGAGCATTAAACTGAGCTTCGTCACACAGGATGACAAGCTTCTTGGTCAGCTAGTATTCTGTATCTCCAGCAGGTGGATGGATGATCTTTTACGAGCTCCTGGTCTTCTTTGCTATTTTGCTCATGTTCTGAGTTTCTCAGTTCAGTTGAACTGGGGGTGTTTAGGCTAAGCGGTGCCTACTTTAGAGGGCACACTTGGTGGTGCCAGGTCCCTCACCTGCCTCATTCTTCTTCCTCATGGAGGGAAAAGGCTTTGTTGGTATCTTATAAATGTTTGCAGCAGCAATTTCCTTAGCAACAACAGCAGATGAATCCGGAGGCTAGTGGGATAGTGCACATCTACCAGCAGGTGGAGATAGAGAACTGATTTGCAGGAGCTTCTCTTGGATGGAACCTCTACTGGTTGGTGACACGTCAAATGCACGGATCACATTGGCATGCCGACAATTCCTCTCCGACATTTGCATGCAGGACAAATGCGTGCCACCCAATGCCCCCCACTAAACTCGTGCTCTTGTTGAGAGAGTGTGTGTGTGTGTGGGGGGGAATTTCCCCACTAAACTTACAACTTGCGCTCTGAGCACTTTACCTTTCTCGTTTATGCTCTGAGGGTGTATGTGTGGGGGAACCTCCACACACTCCCGCTCTTATTGAGGGAGAGTGTTTGCACTGTGTTAAGCGAATACCGTTGGGCATCTGTATAAATGCTTGCTCGGAGGGCTCCGGTGAGGGTAACAAGATAGTGCTGGAGGAGCCGGGTCTTTCCCGCGCGAATGGCGCACATGTACATTTGCCCTCGATGTCGGTGGCTCCCCTGTGTTCATGACCTTCCTCCCTGGAATTGGAGTTGTCGGGGGCTGCGCTGGCTAGCATTTCATCGGTGTTGGATGCGTCGACAGGGCAAGAATAGTCATCGGCGGTATCCCTGCTGTTAGATTCTCTTCCTTTTTCTCCTGAGTTTGCGCTTTTGATGCACAAAGCCTTTTTATTACATGGTGCTCTTTCTGGTCAACTAGGGGGAAATTTTGAGGGATGCTCTGGCCAGGGCTCAGCTGACCAGCTTTGGGTTGGCACCAGGCTGGGTCAGAAGGAGGCAAAACGTCGCAGGGTGATATCAGTGGCAGGTGAGGACCCTGTTCTTGACTCGGTTGCCTCTACCTCTTTCCCGGGGACCTTAGCTGGTGAGGATATTCAGGACTTGGATTTGGGAGAGTCACTAGTGGGGGAACCAGATGACTCAACAGCGCTTCGCCTCTTCCATAGGGAAGTGTTATCTTTTATTTCAAAGATGCTACAGGGTCTCAATATTGTGCAGGAGGTTGCACAGACTCCTACGGCTTCCAACCCTCTCATGGCAGATACTAGAAAGCCCGCTAAAGCGTTTTCTGTCCATGAGGCCATGCTGGAACTCATTTCAGTTCAGTGGTCCATGCCGGAGGTGGGTCTCTGGGTGGCAAAGGCTATGCGCCAATTATATCCTGTGGCTCCAGATGAGCAGAACAAATTGAAGCTTCCGAGAGTGATATCACCACTCTTGGCGGTGATAACCAAGAAGACCACCTTGCCAGTAGAAAGTTGGGTGGTGCTGAAGGATACACAGGATAGGAAGTTGGAAACATCCTTAAAATTGTCTTTGAAATTGCGGCTTTGACTTTGCAGGTGGCAGTGTGCAGTTCTTATGCAGCCTGGGCTTGTCTTCAGTGGGTTCAACAGGTTGTGGATGGGATGATGGAGAGCAGAGCGGCTCTGCCTCCTGAGTTCCCAGAAGTGGAGACAGGATTGGCATATCTTGCGGATGCCTTGTATGATATCAATTGAGCCCCACCGAAGCAAATGGCTCTTTGGTGGTTGGTCAAGAATTTTGGAGATTCTAAGTCTCAGAGTTTTTTTAAGTCCTCACCGATCTGATCCCATTTTCGGGATACCAAGCGATATAGACTGGGCAAGCTTTCTTATAGTCCTTATGTTCCTTCTTACAATGAAGTTTCCACAGAAGAGTTCCTTTAGTCCTTCCAAGGTATCCAATTCCTCAACAGCTCATCTTCCATTCACCCGCGCTTCACAATGACGGGGTCTCTGCTCCCTCCACCAGGGCTATAGGTTGTTGTTCTTCCTGGCAGAGTGGGCCAAGATACTGTCCGATCAGTGGGTCTTGGACATTATTCGAAACAGTTACAAGATAGAATTCTCCTCTCCCATCACAGATTCTTTCTTGGTGTCCCCTTATTCGGGAGTGGCCAAGGGGGAGTCAGTTCAGGGTACCCTTTAGGTGCTCCTGGACCTCGGGGCAGTAGTTCCTGTTTCCCAGGATCAAAAGGGCCAGGGGAGTTATTCCATTTACTACGTGGTGCCGAAGAAAGGGGGGGGGTCTGTCAGATCAATTCTGGATCTCAAGAGGGTGAATCGGTTTCTCAATGTCAGGTACTTCTGTATGGAGACCGTGTGGTCCATTATTGCCGCAGTTCAGCCGGGTGAGTTTCTCATGGCTCTCTACCTCAAGTACTTGCATATTCCCATTTGGGAAGAGAAAGGGAGATTCTAGAGTGGTAGGGAAGGAGGAAGAGATGCTGGATGAAAGGATAGTTGAGAAAAGGAGAGATGGTGGATCTGGGGATGGTGGGGTTTATCGTTGCAGCTGCGGGGATGGAGACGAAAAAAGGAAATATGCCAGACCTTCCAGGGGAGAGAAGGGAAACGGAAGGGGAGGACAGAGATGGAAGATGGATGGTTATCACGGAGAAAAAAGAAAAGTGCAAATGGGCATGAGACCCTGGCAAGCGAGTTATCAGAAGACGTTTGTCACAGAGCCTGAGACCAACATGATTTGAATAATGACTAGACAACAAAAGGTAGAAAAAATATTTTTATTTTCTGTTTTGTGATTACAATGTGTCAGATTTGAAATATGTTTCCTGCCAGAGCTGGTATTAGACCGCAAATATGAGCTAGCATTTAACAGAGGGAACAAAAGTCATTTTTGTTTGTTTATTTTGTTTATACCACAACACCAGTGTGGGTAGGAGAGGGTAAAGGGGGTGGGGGGAGTGAAGAGGCTATAAAATAAACCCACCAGGATATTTGAAAAAAATACCCAATTGGGCAGGAAAATCGAATTGAATCTATTTCGAAAAATCGATTCAATGGGCTGAATCGAATCAAAATTGTTTTTCTGAATTGGGCAGCACTAGTTCACATGCAGTCTCAGCAGCAATTTTGAAAACCCACTTTCCAAGCTCCGTGAGTAAGAACTCTGGGTGAGAACTCTCCGTGCTATTTTCTCAGCCAGCTAATTTCAGTGTCTACACAGCTTACTGTGCCTCCTTCTCCTATGGCTGACATTACTGCTCCTCCACTAAGTTTATTTTCCTGCTTTAAGCTTATTCTGGCCTCAGACTCTCAGGGTTTATCTCAGGCATCTTCTAAGGTCCCCTTCTTCAAGAGATGCCTGCATTCTATTCTTGAGCTTGGGCTTTTGCTACCCCTTTCCAATGCTTTCTGAAGGGGCATTCAGTGATTCCTCTGGTCATTTCTGTCAGCTGGTGTTTCTGCATCTAATTATGCTGGCTGAATGTATCTCTGGACCTTTATAAGGAGGGAAGGTTTAATTGAGAAATTGGGGAGAGTGGTGATTTTGGTCACAGTGAGTTTTAAAAGCAGATTTGCTTTCTGTCTGTGGTGGAAAATGAGTGATTTTTTAAAGTGTCATTTCTTCTACTGCAGTAGAATTGTATCAGATCTGAACTGGTTACATCCCTAAGCTAATACAGTACAGGTAGTCCCTGAGTTAAGTGCGACTCATACTTAAGAACTTGTTCGCAGCTTCATTTG
The DNA here is from genome assembly GCF_902459505.1 of Geotrypetes seraphini. Classification (NCBI taxonomy): domain Eukaryota; kingdom Metazoa; phylum Chordata; class Amphibia; order Gymnophiona; family Dermophiidae; genus Geotrypetes; species Geotrypetes seraphini. The sequence goes on along the minus strand of NC_047090.1, from coordinate 160,261,338 downwards.
ATTTTACTGAACATTATATCCAGTGGCATAGACTCCTACACCTCTGTAGCAGTTTCAGGAATGATGCTTGGCCACATTAAAAACAGTGTGTGGTTGTGCATTCTGTACCTTGTAGGAAACACAGGTAGGGACAGTTGGCTCTTTTGTCAACTAGGAGCAGAGGTAAGCAGCAAGAATCTTAAAATCTATAATCTGAGTTACCGTATTTTTCGCTCCATAAGACGCACCTGACCATAAGACGCATCCTAGATTTAGAGGAAGAAAACAAGAAAAAAAACATTCTGAACCAAATTGTGCACTCAGCCTCCCTCACTCTGTACCCTGTCCCCCCTTCCCTGCCAGGCTCTGAACCCAGTCCCCCCTCCCTGCCAGGCTCTGCACCCAGTCCCCCCTCCCTGCCAGGCTCTGCACCCTGTCCCCCTTCCCTGCCAGGCTCTATGCCCTGTCCCACTGCCCTGAAATGTAACCTGCCCCCCCTCACCTCTGGTGGTTTACTGGTAGGCTGGGACAGGAGTGATCTGTCCCAGCCGACTAACCAAATTTTCCTCCTTCCCCCCTTTCCCGGTATCTTTTTAAAAAACCCTTTCCGCCCTTTTAAAACACCCCCCGTGCCCACTCACCCACCCTTCCTTTTAAAACACTCCCCGCCCCACAGTACTTTTTTTTAAAATGCAAGATATCAGAGATGTTTATTTCCAAAAGCTAACATTTAAATTAATAAATGCAAAATAAAACACTTTTTTCTACCTTTGTTTGAACATGTTTTGTTTTTTGGGGGGTAATTTACTTTGACTCCATGTGTCTCTTTTCTGTTTTTATCTGTTTCTTCTGTTTGTGCAGGGTCTCCTGTCCCTCTTTGACATTTCTTCTATTCCCAGGTCCACCATCCTTGTTCCTTCTGCACCCTTGTTTGCCCTACCCAGAGTCTTTCTTCTCTGTCCCTGTCCCTATCCTACCTCTATGTTCCAATCCTCTCTTGTCTACCATTGACAGTCTGCATCCCTGACCCTGTTATCTCCTCGCCCAGCATCTCTCTTCTAAATTCTTATCTCTCCCCATGTTTAGCTTCTCCCATCTCTTCCCTTCTTCTAAAGATCCCCTACCCCCACCCCATCTCACCTCACCTCAAGGCCACATATCTTCCTGGCCTGCCCCCCCCCCCGATGTTGGAATCTTTTCCCCTCTTTCGCTTCTCCAATGCAGTCCCTTTCTTTCCTCTCCACTTGCTCTTCCCCATCCCCATGTTCCTCCTTATTATTCTGGCAGCAGTGATTGCATGCAATCTTCCCCACAGTACCTTTTAAAACGCCCCTTAAGCCTGGTGGTCCAGCAGTGTATGGGCCAGCAAGAGTGTGCTTTCTGCGCTGCTGCCTGGGCCTGCCCCGCTTTCTGAATGGCGAGTTCCACGAGAAGTGATGCAGCCATTCAGAAAGCGGGGCGGGCCCAGGCAGCAGCGCAGAAAGCACACTCCTGCTGGCCCATACACCGCTGGACCACCAGGCTTAAGGGGCGTTTTAAAAGGTACTTAGGGGCGGGGTGGGTGTGTTTTAAAAGGAAGGGCGGGCGGTGTTTTAAAAAGGTACCAGAAGGAGGGGGCACTGCTCATCTTTGCTCCATAAAACGCACCCACTTTTCCACTCTCTTTTTGGGGGTAGGAAAAGTGCGTCTTATGGAGCGAAAAATATACTGCGTACAAATCCAACTTAATAGCTTTAAAAATGTAACTTGTTCTTAACCCAGGGACTGCCTGTATTAATAAAAATAAAAGCTGAAATTATGTGTCTCCCTTAGAGTCTTTCCCTTTTATTGTTTCCTGTATATGGATCCTGAGGCCAGTTACTTGATAATCTGGTGAGCTGTGTTTGTGAGTGTGCTGGAACATATTACTGGTCATGTTTATGTAAGTTCTCATACCAACTGCATGTTGTACTTCATGTGGTTTATATTGCAGATTACTGTTTATCTTTACCTGGGACCTTGGACACAGGAATGAGCTCTGTGGGTGCTTTAGCACCTCCAGTATTGGGCAAATACATTCACTTTATCCAAGTATGGATAAATATGATGGTTTCAGCACCCTCAATCATTTGTGAACTGTTGGTTCCTATCAGCATTCCCTCTAATACAGTGGTCTCAAACTCAAACTCTTTGCAGGGCCACATTTTAGATTTGTAGGTACTTGGAGGGCCTTAGAAAAAATAGCTAATATCTTATTAAAGAAATGACAATTTTGCACGAGGTAAAACTCTTTATAGTTTATCAATCTTTCCTTTTAGCTAAGTCTTAATAATAATATTGTTATTTATAGCTAAAGAGACTTATGATCAAAGAAACTTTTATTTTACTTTTGTGATTATGATAAACATACCGAGGGCCTCAAAATAGTGCCTGGCGGGCCGCATGTTTGAGACCACTGCTCTAATAGAATGTCAGCGCTGGTTTGCAAGTCCAGTCCTTGCATAGCCAGCCTCTAGCTTCCTCATGCCATGTTGGTACAGGTACAAGATCCTTTATCCAAAATCCTTGGGCATATTTTGTTTTTTGGAATTTTTCAGTTTTTGAAATGGTTTATGGTTTATTTAAAATTTACTATACCGCACAGCTACATGTCATAGATCTTAGCGGTTTACAATACTAAAATCACATTAGAAGGCAAGAAAAGAAATATAGTGGTAATGTTAAGTCAGAAAAAGACAGACCTTAAGACCATAAAATTGCCATCAAACTTTTTTTTTTTTCCAAAATAAGGCAAATATTAAACACTTCAAGCACTTTAAACACAAATTTCCTTGTCATCAGCAGCAGACAAATCCAGACGCATGGGTTAAGTCCATCCATCAGCAGGTGGAAATAGGAAACACCAAAGCTGTGATCTATTATCTCGAATGGCATGCTCCTTGATTCGCAGAAAACACAGGAGATGCTACCTTCACAGGACATGAAAGCAAAAGGAAAACAGCAAAGGTGACTGATTATTAAATAGAAAGACTCGCCACGATCATGTTTTGGCTCAAGCGGGCCTACCTCAGGAGTTTACAAACATAATATGTTAAAATAATAATATTTTGTTTGTAGACTCCTGAGGCAGGCCCGCATGGGCCGAAACATGATCGTGTCGAGGATTTTTATTTAATAAATGAGATTGAACACCAATTAATCACCTTTGTTGTTTTCCTTCTGCTTATGCTCCTTGATTCCCCAGTATTATCTATCTCCAGCAGGCAGTGGATAACTTTACCCATGCTTCTGGCTTGGCTGATTGGGTGCCTAGGGGAGCCAGGTCAATACCCCCTCCCTTTTATCTCTCCCCCCTTCTCTTGGCCCACCCTGAGGACTGCTTTGCCATATCCTATGTGTCTTTTAGTTAGGGTGAGAGAATTCACACACCCCATGAAGTTTAGTGCACTTTTCCTGCCAAGAGTTTTCCAGGCTTCCGTCTCACTTACTCCTCCTCAAAGTCTCAAAAAGGTCCTAAACAGACCCAAAGAAATCTTTTAGTCAACAGCTCTCTTCTCAAGCAAATATATGCAAATTATATATGCAGTTCACAGGTTGCTGTGAAAACTATCTTTAATGCCGAGTCTCTACAGTCTCTCTCTTAGAACTAGGCTTACTGAGGGTTAGGCACTAGGCCAGCATTCCTCCCCTCAAGGGTCACCTGTGGAGTCTGATATCTAAGAAAGTCCTCAGAGTTCACTACTGTCCTCAAGCTTTTATTTATTTAATACAATTTCAGCAATCTTGCCTTCACTGAAGGCATGCACAACGGGTGCATCTTTGTCAATATTCAACACTTCATTATCACTAGCTGCCTCTAACTTATTAACATTTTCAGATGCTAGTCTTCTGGCATAAGCAAAGAGGTTTGCTATCATCACCCTTTTTTCATCACTGACTTGGAAACTTTCAAAGTCTTCCTCTACAAGTTAATTTTCGTCAAACATTGTTGATGGGCCAAAGATTTTGCCAAACTTTTTTAATGCTGATTTAGTTATATCTTTCCAGGTATTGGCTAGTGCATAAATGACATCATTAATTAATTATTTTTTGTATTTATATACTGCGTACACCTTTCAGCGCTATATAAGTGATAAGTAGTAGTGGTGATACCCTGTCTTTTGTGTCCTTAAAACCAGATGGTGCTCGTTCATCAGCTGTTGTCAGTGTTTTTCTAGGAACGTGGCACCAGTAGAGAACTGTTTCATCAGCATTGTAATTTTGTTCAGGACCAAGGTTTCCATCAGATATCCCCTTAGCAAATACATCATATAACTTTCAGCTGCCTCGTAATTAGCAGAAGCTTTTTCACCATAGATTTTGAGATAGTGATACCTTGGAATCTGAACTTAATCCATTCCAGTACCCCGTTCGAGTTCCAAGACAATTTTTCCTATTTAAAATAATAGAGACTGGATTAATCCGTTCCTGGGTCTCACGCACTCAAATTTTAACAGTAAATACACTGGATTTTAAGATAAAATATTAACAAATAATAATAATACAGTACAGTATTTTCCTCACTACACTACACAAAGGCAAAAATCACCATGAGATGCTTTCACTACAGCTTCCGACAATGAACTGAACGACGTATGGGTGGCCCAAGCGCTGGGGAAACGTATGTACAAACACACATGAACAACGTGCAGGGCGTTCAGATTCCAAAGCAGTGTTCGGATTCCAGGGCAAAATTTGCTTGAATTTTTTGTTCGGATTCCAAGTTGTTCAAGTACAGGGGCGTTCAGATTCCAAGGTATCACTGTATTTAACACCATGGCACTTCTTAAATTTCTGCAGCCAACCTTTTTTTAAAATCATTTTTATTAGAAAGGGTACAACCAGGTAACAGGAACAACAATAATATCAAAAGCGCAAATACAATACACAAGAAAATACAGCCAGCCTTCTGAATATTCACACTCACCATCAGTGTTCAGTTCTTGATGGGTTTTTTTGACTTGCTTCATTACCATCAAACCAGTCAAGGGCATTCATTCACGCCTTCTTTGCCAAACCCACTCAATCAGCACATGATTTAATCTTCATTTCTTGCCCTAAGCAATGTTTTTCTGGTTTTCATTCATTTCTGGTTATGGCTCTAATTGTAAAACTTCAACAACTTATCTTTGAGTGAAATTTGCATCTCTGCCATTTTCCAGCCCTCTGACCTGAATTGCGCAGAGATCAAGAGAAACTCATACACCTGCATTGGTTTTAGCTTGTGTCGTGTTGGAGAAATTGACTCCTTCTGGTTTGTGTCAAATTTTGGCTTTCGGAGCTTTTCAGTTTTCAGAATTTCAGATAAAGGATCTTGTATCTGTAATTTTAATACTCACAGTATCTGATGGCCCATGGCGGTTTTCATATGCATTTGTCTGTCTCTTGTGCCACCTTCCTCTTCTCAGCTTTTACTCAAAAAGAAGTCAGTGGTAGATGGGTTGGATGTTTATTCCCCCATTTTGCCTGATAGCTTGGATTTGAGTGCCTTTTTGGAATCTTCCAAGGAAGAGCCAGTTATACTTTTCCACTCTTCTAGTGATTTTTACTTTAGACAGTGATAAGAATTGGATATTAAAATAGTATTTCAAACACCATTCTATTACTTTTTGCTCTTTAACAGTACAAATTTTTCCTGATGTTGCAAAGAACACACAAAGGTGATGTAAGCAATTCTTGACAAACTCCCAGGTTTTGGCCTTGAGGTTTTTGGGTTTTAAAAAAAATAAAATTCCCTGTAAATGTATAGTTAAATATCAGTCTAAAACAGGGGTGGGCAACTCCGGTCCTCAAGGGCCAGAATCCAGTTGGATTTTCAGGATTTCCCCGATGAATATTCATTGAAAGCAGTGCATACAAATAGATCTCATGCATATTCATTGGGGAAATCCTGAAAACCCGACTGGATTCCGGCCTTCAGGGACCAGAGTTGCCCACCCATGTTCTAAAATGTATGTTTTTTTCGATTCCTATGAATTGACTTTGTTTTTGAGGAATAAGATAGTAGCACCTGGACATAGTCCTTTGACTGCAGTTGTGGACTTTTTCAGCTCCCAAATTGTAGAACTATCGTCCAACCCTAAGTATTTTCTTGTGCTAAGATTGTCTGATGTCTTTTTTTTCCTTTTGGTGTTTATCTCTTGTCTTCCCATTTATTGTGGACTTGTAACAATTTCCAGAATGACTATTTTCTATCATGCTTGATTGCTTACATTCTGTTATTATTAGTATATTGTTTTTTTCAGAATAAGTGAATTTTTGCTTGGTCTTTATAATTTAAATCTTAATTAAAAAAAATGTGTTATTGTAGGGTCTTGCATGGTAAATCATTTTACTAACCATACGCTAATGGCAATATTAGTGTATGGCCATTAATGCAAAATATACAAAAGATCATTTTTAAGGGTGCAGTAAAAAAAAAAAAAAAAAAGACTTTAGTGTATGGGAAAAATTCATATAAGGGCACGCTAAGACCACATTTTACTGCCCCAAAATTAGTGCCCCAAAATTAGCTATTCCGAGGAACAGATTTGGAACCTGTGTACATGAAAACTTTGCAACTAGGACCAGTTTGGTACTTGTGATCATTTTATAAAGTGAAATCAAGAATTAATGTTTTGTGGTCTGTTGGAAGGATAGTTAAAGCTTTCAGTGATAGCAGACATGATATAGATGAATATGAAAATGGAAAAGACCGCATTTTATACCTTTCTGTATGGTTTCTGTCTCTGAATCTTAAATATGGCTCCCTTGGGATCCTTGCTTTGATTTGTGCAGCTGCTACTATCCTGACAGTAGCCATGGGAACACAAGTAGGAGTTTAGAACTTCAACCTGTTGCTATCAGGCCTAGTTTAGGGCAGCTTCTATATGGTCAATCCTCTGCCTTCTGCTTTGGACTTAGAAAAATTTCTGGCATTTTTTGTTGTTTGCTTTTTGCTACTGTTGGCAAATGAAAAGAATTGTGTCCTAATTTTTGAAAATTGTCAGGAAACTATGCATCTCGACAACGTAAATTAAATCACCTTTTATGTGGGGATTTAGGTCTGCTCTGGCTTGACAACATTCTTCATTATGCATGAGGTTTATTTGGATTGCCTTCCTGATGTCACATGATTTAAAGTTGAGCAGAGGAAGCCAACTTAACTTCCACTGTACTGCTTCACACTATTCCAGAACTTGTGGGATAGTTATGTCCATCGACCAGCAGATGGAGATAGAAACACTGATCTGAGTTCTGCTATATCCATCCAGGCATCCAGCTTTATTCCTTAGTATTTTCTATCTCCAGCAAGAGGATGGATGTGTGGACCAAACTCAGGGTCTGAGTTGCACCTGATCCAGTTGGTGACTGGTTCCCAGTTGAGCTTGAATGGAGTCTAGTGTACTCTGATACTGGTACAGGCCATAGTTTGAGGTTCCAGGTCTCTGACATCTGCCTTAGCTGACAGACAAGGAAAACCAGTAGGGGTAAGTCCAGCTGTTTATTTCTTTAGACTGTGGTAGGCTCCTAAGGTGGGTGTTCGCATGCACGCTGGGTTTCAGTTTGGCATGGTTACAGTTGAGGAAACAGCTAATAGATGTTCCTGCTGTGGAGCTCGGCGCTCCTCTTCCGGTAGAAACAGTGAATGCACACCAGGTGTCACATGGGTCGAAGCTAGAAGAAGCGGTTCCAGTGAGTCCGAGGCTGGGGTGCTTCTCTATACGCTTATTGTGACTCAGGGCGTGGCAGGGCATTTAAACAGCAGTAGGGAATAAGAAACCATGGGAGTGGTGGCTATTTTGAGCGAACAGTCTGCCTTGTCAGCCTCGGCGGTTCCTGCGCTTACAGTGGGTGCTATCTTATCTCAGCAGAGTCCTGCGAGGGGGAGGGGATGCAGACAGCAAGGGGATGTTTTTTTCCCTGGAGTTTGTTCTCCTATTGCATCAAGACTTTTTGCTGAAACAACAAAGGCTTCATTTGCAGCAGGCGGCCTCGCCCCCAAGCCATCTAGGCGGAAGTTCCTTGAGGAGACTGAGAAAGAGATGGAGCACTTATCCCCTTAGACTGAGGAAGCTTTGTGGAGCTCAGAAGGTCTGGGGGAGTCCTTGAAGGAAGGGGTGCTCCCCCCATAAGAGAGGGATAACCCTAAGGTTCTTAGACTGTTCCACAAGGAAGAACTGAGTTCCCTGATTTCAGAAGTTCATGTGGTCCTGTCCACAGAGGAACCCAAGGCAGGCCCGGTGGAACATCCTGTGTCTTTGAAGAGGGGGACACAGGGTCCCGACAATGCATCCAGACAATCAGGATATCATTTCTGCTGAATGGCTGGTGTTGGTGGAGGGCGATGTCCCACCTTTACCTGCTGGCACCAGAAGAGAAGGACAAACTGTGCCTTCTGAAAGTGGATTCTATAGTGACGGTGGTCACTAAGAAGACTACACTCTGTGGAGGGAGATTCTGTATTGCACTTAAAGACCTGCAGAACCTGGAGAATGTCTTAAAGTAGGCATTTGAGGTTGCAGTGTCAGGTGTCCATATGTAGTTCTTTCGTAGCGAGAGTCTGTCTGCAATAGTGCCCTGGATCGTTAGCATGGAATGTTGCTACTCTTTGGGTTTTAGCCAGGTACTAGTGACCTGGATTGGCCACCGTGAGAACGGGCTACTGGGTTTGATGGACCATTGGTCTGACCCAGCAAGGCTATTCTTATGTACTTATGTATCTACATGGCATAAATGCGCATGAGGCAAGTCTCTTTCATTTGAAAGGAAGCTCCAGAATGAGAGGGCATAGGATGAAGTTAAGAGGTGATAAGCTCAGGAGTACGGTAATCTTTTTTACAGAAAGGGTGGGAGACGTGCGGAACAGTCTCCTGGTAGAGGTGGTGGGGGCAAAGAATTCAAGAAAGTGTGAGAAAGGCATGTGGGATCTCTTAGGGAGAGAAGGAGATAGTGGATGCTGCGGATGGGCAACTGAGATAGGCCATTTGGCCTTTATCTGTCATCGTGTTTCTATATGATGAAAATGTGTGACCAGTTAATTGCTGGCATGGAATAACTTGCATTTAAACTAAACTAATCCTTAGGTTTGTATACCGCATCATCTCCACGTTCGTAGAGCTCTACGCGGTTTACATAGGAGAAATAGGAAGGAACTACAACAGAGGGTATCAATGAGCATGAGATTATAGCAGTGTACTTTGTTAATTAAACAGATGACACTGGAAGAAGTCCTTAGTCATCAGGTAGCTGAATAGAGACAGAAGATGATGCATGTTAGATGTTTTTGGGTAAGAAAGATTATGTGGGCCAGATTCTGTAAATGGCACCGTTATCAGTGGCCACCTAAAAAACAGCCGCCGATCATATGTTAATAATGCAGTTACATGGTTTATAGAATCTCGGCTTTCATCAAAGGAAGGCACCAGAAATGTAGACCAGGGTTTTAAAGGCTTACATTTTTGGTGCCTACGTTTGATGAGAATCACGTCTATAGAGGCGCCTTAGAATGCCTAAGGTTGTTTCAGGCGTTAACCATGCCTACTTCGACCTTAAGATTTTAAGGCGCCTCCATAGACGTGATGAAGGCAACGTTTTTCTACATTTTTTTTTAAAAACGATGTTTATATAATTTTTAAATGGCTTTTACCACTTAAGTTAGGTGCCTAACTTAAGGCGCCATTTATAGAATATGGGCCTGTGTGACTAAAGTCTATGGGCCTCTTTTTTTGAAGCCATTTAGTACAGGTCGCTGTGGTATCTGCTGCGAAGCTCATAGGGATTTAAAGGGCTTCAGGGCCATTGCTACACGGCTTCGTAAAAGGGTAGGTATGTTTGGAACAACTTTGGGCTCCTTTTAGTAAGCTGCGTTAGGGCATTAGCGCACAGAATGGCGCACGCTAAAATGCCACGCGCACTAGATGCCAACGCCAACATTGAGCTGGTGTTCGTTCTAGCCGGGCAGCGCGGGTTTGGCGTGCGCTAAAATGCTGCGTGTGCTAAAAACGCTATCGCAGCTTAGTAAACTAGGAGCCCTTTGTGTTGGAAGTGTTTAATATTTGCGATTCTTTCCCCAGTAAAGCACACTCATTCAACCCCTTGTACAAAGCTGTGGTACATTAACTTTTGGTGAGCCAGTTCATGGGCAGATTGCATTAATGGTTGCATGTAGGGTGATCCTGACTCCTGTGTGACCACTATTTTGGACCACCCTGCCTATATCTGGACAGTGGTAGTTGGCAAAATGCAAATTTCTTGAGACAGTTTCTAGCGGAGCCAAAAAACATTGATCCATTTTCTTAACTTCAAAATAGATTTTCACCTTTTATATGAGGTAAGATCTTTCTTTGTAATTGAGACCATATTGTCTCATATACAGAAATGAAATTGTGAATGAGCATAAATACTGTATTAATTTTTGTTTTTAAGGACACAGATGCAGATGGTCAACTTGTAAAATAAAAATTAGGGAAGAAACTTACATTGGCATTTTTTTCTTTTCTAAAATAAATGTTTCTCCTTAGTGACAATGAATTCATTTGGAAGATGGCTAAAACTGCACATCTGTTATGGCAGCATACCTTTAAAGCTCAGTAAAAGGTTAGAAAATGTAGGTCACAGCTATGCAGTATATAAAAAATATTTTGTCGCTCAAGTTCCCTCAATCAGTCAGGGGACATTTAAAAATACACTGGACTTAATTCTGCCAATTTCATCTTGGGTTGAAAAGTGAATTTTCAGAAATATTTGGGGGTTGTGCAAATAAAAATGGTTCATGCTTCATGTCCTGAAATAGGGTTGCAAGGCACTGCTTTATATTAATGCTTTCCTTCTGTCTTAACTGTCCCTCAGTTATGGAGATGAGTTAGACTTCTCAAATACCTCAAGCGCTCTCACTTAAAAATGATTTTACATTGCCAGTAAAATACTCACAGGAGTAATTGTCCATGTCGTGACTGTGCAGGAGCCTTAGCGAACAAGCAGCAGATCCGCATGTTCCCTGTTACCTTCAGCACTACGCTTCCTTAAACAAATTGCTTGGCCCTCCGGCTGCAAGGTTATTTCTAGTATATGCCGTAATAAAGAAGTGATCCACAAGGAAGGATTTCCAGTAGCCTCTGCTCCAGAAGGTTTTTGCTCACTCTGAGCACAGACCTACAGTATTCATAAAAATACTCCTAGCATGTGCAGTCTATCCCCCTCTGGATACCAAACAATTATGTGCAGTCATCGATGCTTCTTATAGAACAGGCCTGCAGTGTAGTTCAAACTGATTGCAGGTGGGCTGCTCTTAGAAATGATTCCCGCTGCTTGGGTGTAATGAGATGTTTTTTATTTGCCGACCCTGGTAGTAAAGTAAATAATTCATCAGTAGTTGTTGAACTTTCTGGCTGAAGAGCACAGACCAAGAGAAAGTTGCAGCCTCTGCCCCCTTATTGGATAGACTTAATATACAGTAGACTCTGTTAACTGAAACTCAAGCAACCAGCAAAAAAAAAAAAAAAAATCAAAGAAATACTGTAATACTTTAAATAAAAATGAAAATAAAATACATTTCTGGCAGAAATTTAAGTGTAAACTTGGCACACCACACCTGAGTATGCCCACACTTTGCCTACGGGTCATTCCATGCCATGTGGTCCACAACTCCCCACTCGACCATCTCAGAAATTGCTGACATTTTACAGAGGATATGTTTGGACCTCTAATGCAGATATCAAAAGTTTTGGGGCATGATCTCAACCAGGTCCAGAGTTAAGGGCCACTTTAGTTAGGCCACTTTTTTTGTATCCGTGGAAGATGTCAAGTGTGGACCCTCCTTGAAATTGGACCAATTGACATGGAATTACCCCTACCATATGTCCAATAGCAGTTTATTGTATGGCATAGTATGAGGTATAGTTAACGTGACCATTTATTTTTTCATCAAAACGGGACATCTATTAATTGTCAGTCCCGCCCCCAATCCCACCGTAACCCCGCCCCAATCTCATCCTAGCCCTGCCCCCAATCCTGCACCCAATTTCTTCCATTCATTTTTCATGTACACATAGAGGGGCATAATCAAATAAAATGTCTAAGTCCCCTTTTGGCCTAAGGCCTTAAATGTTGAAAGTAGAAGCAGGGAAAATGTCCATTATAAAAAAAAACGTCCAAAAGGAGGTTTTTTTTATAATGGCCTGCCTCTACGTTCAGCTGTTTAAACACCCAGACCACGACTACGTATAAACTTGCACCATATAATCAACCTAAAAAAGCCTAAGTCCCAAACACCCAAAACAAGGGCTTTTAGGCGAAGGAGGAGGCTTTTAGGAGAAGGAGGAGCCAGTCCTTTGCCTAAAAGCTGGATTCTGTAACCGATGTCTGTTAAGAACAACACCGGTTACAGAATCCACCCCCCCCCCTTTACATCGATCGAGGTAGGAGGGAGTCCAAGGCCTCCTGCCCCGGAGACCCGCAACCCCCGCCGACAACATCGGGCCAGGAGATAGCCCAAGCCCTCCTGGCCCCACCGACTACGATCGGGGCAAGAGGGAACCCAAGCCCTCTTGCTCCAGCAATCCCAACCCCCCCCCTGCCGATTATGATCGGGCAGGAGGGAGCCCAAGCCCTCCTGCCCAGGCGAACCCCCCACCCCCACTAAGATACAGGCAGGAGAGATCCCAGGCCCTCCTGCCCTCGATGCACCCCCCTCCCACGAATGCCCCCCTGAACCCCCGATTGCCCCCACCGACCCGTGAGACCCCCCACTGACCTCTTGACCCCTCCCCGTACCTTTAAATGATGTTTGTCTGGACGGACGGATGCCAAGCCCATTCGTCCGGCAGGCCAGTCATCCCAGGAATGGCAGGCCTTAGGGCCTGATTGGCCCATGCACCTCAAACCCCGCCCACAGGTGGGGCCTGAGGCGCCTGGGCCAACCAGAATTGGCTCAGTAGCCTTAGGCCCCTCCTGTGGGTGGGGCCTAAGCCTACTGGGCCGATTCCGGGATGGCTGGCCTGGCGGACGGACGGGCTTGGCACCCGTCCATCCGGACATGGTTTAAAGGTACAGGGAGGGGGATTGGGGGAGGTCAAGGGGTCGGTGGGGGAGGTCTCGCGGATCGGCGTGGGGAGGCATTCGTGGGAGGGGTGTGCATCGAGGGTCAGGAGGGTCTGGGATCCCTCCTACTTGTATCTTAGTGGGGGTGGGAGGTAGGGGGTTCACCTGGGCAGGAGGGCTTGGGCTCCCTCCTGCCCGATCGTAATGCCGGGGGGGGAGGGGTGCCGCCGGGGAAGAGGGCTTGGGCTCCCTCCTGCCTGATCATAGTCGAGGGGGAGGGCTGATCATTGCAGGAGAGATGGTTCATCTCTCCTGTTGCGATGGTGATCGCCTACCCCCCTCCGAACCGTGGCACTTCAGGGTGAGGATCGCCGACAGGGGAGATACCCTGCCGCGATGCTCACCCCGAAGTGCCGCGGTTCGGAGTGGGATGGGCGATCACCATCGCAGCAGGAGAGATGAGCGATCTCTCCTGCAGCGATAGTTGCAGTAGGCGGTAGGCAGGTTGCTGAGACCGCTGAGCTGCAGTGATGAGCTCAGCGGCCCCTTTTTCAGCATTTATACCTGTTTTGTCTTGATCTAAGTCAAAACATATAAGTGCCGACTAGGCAACCTGCCTAAAGTTTTGGCTATACGTGCTGTACGCCTATATCTAGTTCAGCCCACCTCCCTCCCTTTCCCCTCCTCTAAAAACGCCTCTTTTCGTTTTTAGAGGAGGGGAAACGCTATGCGTTTAGAGGCAGGGGAAAGGCCTAAGCTAGTTTTAGATACGTCTAAAATCAGCTTTGATTATGGGTACTTGGGTACTTTTTGATCGTCCAAGTACCCATTTAGGCCACTTTTTAGATGTTTTTTTTGTTTTGATTATGAGCCCCATAATATCTTATTAATTTATAATGGTAACCACAAAATTAAAAAACCACAAAGCACATTGTACACAGAGAAAATGTTAATTATCATTTATATTTGGGGGTTTTTCAAAGAGGTCAAGGCAGATGACTTTAAAATATGCAATCAGTAACAACTATAGAAAAAATAGACAAATATAGAGGAAAATATAGACAGCAGCTATAAATTTTCAAAACTGACCATTTTGATCACTAAATTGAAAATAAAATCATTTTTCCTTCCTTTGTTGTCTGGTGATTTCATGAGTATCTGGTTGCACTTCCTTTTGACTATGCATCCAATATTTCTTTCTTTCTTTCTGCCTCCTGTATGCTTCCTTTCCTCCAGACCTCATTCCATTCCCCAACCAATTTCTCTCTCTATCCCTCCAAGAGTCCAACTTTTTCTTCTTCTCTCTCTGCCACCCTGCCCCACCCTTGAAGCTGACCCTGCCACCCGACACACTCCATTCCCCCCCCCACTTTTTCTTCCTCTCTTCCTGCCTGCCCCCCTGCTGAAGCCACCATTGCGATTTCTCCCTGCCACCCCATCCCACCCCCGAAGCCAACCCTGCCACCCAACATGCTCTGTTCCCACCCCCAACTTTTTCTTCCTCTCTTCCTGCCTGCCCGCCCCACCCACTGAAGCCACCCTGCAACCTGACATGCTCCATTCCCCCCTCCCCCCCCCACCGCTGCAGCAACAGGGACGGTCCAGGTGCGTGCAGCGACTGCACGCGGCCAGCCCACAAGCCTCCCCCCCCTCCCCGATATCAATTCTGGCCCAGAACCTTCTCTCTGACATCAGAATTGACATCGGGGGATTGTTCATTCTGTATTTTTTTATGAATGTATTTTAAATTGTTCATCGCTTTGAAATTTGACTAAGCGATCAATCAAGAGAACTATTAAACTTGAAACTTGAAACTTGCTTGAGTGCTGGCCACATGCAGTCACTGCACGTGCCTGGCCCATGCCATCCCTGTTGTTGCGGCTGCAGGTGGGGGAGGGGGGAATGAAGTGTGTTGGGTGGCAGGGTCAGCTTCGGGGGTGGGGCAGGGAGGAATTGGTGGTGGTGGCTTCAGAAGGGAGGCAGGCAGGCAAGGGGAGATCCCAGGTGGCTTACCGTAGGTTGAGAAACACTGATGTAGTATATCTAGATTTTCAGAAAGCTTTTGACAGAGTTCCTCATGAGAGGCTCCTGAGAAAATTAAAGAGGCATGGAATAGGTGGCAAAGTTCAGTTGTGGATTAGAAATTGGTTATCGGATAGAAAACAGAGGGTAGGGTTAAATGTTTCTCAATGGAGGAGAGTAAACAGTGTAGTGCTGCAGGGGTCTGTACTGGGACCAACGCTATTTAACTTATTTATAAATGATCTAGAAATTGGAACGACGAGTGAGGTGATTAAATTTGCAGATGACTCTAAACTCTTCAAAGTTGTTAAAAGGCATGCGGATTGTGAAAAATTGCAGGCAGACCTTAGGAAATTGGAAGACTGGGCGTCCAAGTGGCAGATGAAATTTAATGTGGACAAATGTAGTGATGCCAACAATGAAAAGCCAAGAGGACTGGAGGGAATATTATCAAAACAAAAATGACCAACTCCAGTATCACAAACACCACACCACAAGCCAGGAAGAGTAATTCTTTTTTTTTTTTTGTAATTTTTTATTTATTTAATTATACATTCTTATTTTACAAGAATTAATTCTTGTTACATTAAATACAGGGAAGAAAATTTTAACACAATAATACTTTTACCAGAAACATCATGATGATAAACCCCTTCTTAGACCACAATAAGCAGGGGATGACCAAAACTAAAATTAGAGAGAAATTTAGAGGAATAATACAAAAAAGAAAGGCTTAATGTATCTAGCGCCCATTACTATTATTATCCCTTAATCCTTAATCCTTGATGATCTGCTTAACATCTAGAAATTCCTTCAGATGGTTAGGAGAGAAAAAAACATATTTAACACCTAAGTATTATCAATATTATCAAAACAAAAATGACCAACTCCAGTATCACAAACACCACACCACAAGCCAGGAAGAGTACCGTAATTCTAACAGTGAAAGAAAAAGCCTCAGACATGCATGGATGTGTACCCACACCCTACCACCCAAGCATCACCGGCAAAAAAACTTTTGCAAGAATTAACTAAAAGCAGACAGGTGAGAGCAAACATACATAGGCAAGACAACTGAATGCTATGGAAAAACCACTAGCAGAAAAAAGGCCGATGATCATTTTGTGGTGGAAAACCACTGCTTCAAGGCCTTAAGCACCAAGCCAGGCTAACCTAAAATGGAAAATAACTTCCATCAAAACATGCTCAATACACAGTCAAAAAGGAACAAAAAATAACTTTCCTTTATTCACAGATTGTAGAAATCGACTACAGCTTCTGCTCCACACTCACAAGCTTCGGTGTAGAGTATTAATCAGCATCAGGGCCGATCAGGTGACCAATCACATGATCACTACATAAGACGCTGAGACAGGCCAATAGGCAGGGAAAGTGCTCATTCAAAAAAAAGAAACAAAAAACAGCTGACAGATGTGACAAACTCCACAGAGAGATACTGCAAAAAGGAAATGTAGAGGAGGACTCTCAAAATTGATTAGTAAAAATAAAACCAATTGATGGTGCTGTTCAGTCCATCAGGTTGTATAGCATGCAAATTGAAGATCCACTGTTGTTCTCTTCATTGGAGTTGGAGTCTTCTGTTACCACTTCGTACATTGGTGGGAATGTGATCCAACACAACACACTGTAGCTGAAAAAAATCATGATTGTGTGTGCCACAATGTTGTACCATGGGAGCAGAAATTATGCCCCTATTCAACGCGCTTTGATGCTCATTCAAGCGCAGTCTCAAGGGGCATGATGTTTGTCCCACGTAAACAAGCCTGCAGGGGCTCAACACACAGTAGACAGCAAAATCAGATTCACAGGTAGTGTGGAATTTCAAATAAGTGCCATCATAAGAATTAATGAACTCAGTGCAGCTTACCATAATATCACAGTTCTTACATTTACCACAAGGGCTGTGTGAACCAACAGCCCCCCAAATCACGAATGTTGGAATGGAGTATGGCAGGACTGAGCACTTGTTTGAAATTTTGAGTTCTTTTATAGGCAAATCTCACATCATGCCTGGAAAATGCAGAACAAAAATCACAAGAAAGGGCAGATACACTCAACCTGTATCACAATGTTGAGTGACTAAAAATAGACCAATCAAAATTGATGAATTAGTCACTATAGTCCTCAAAGATAAACTTGAGGTATCCTTCAACTACTGTTGGAACTTATGCTCAGAGACATGAAGGCAGATGTAACCGCCTCACCACCCAATCATTGCATTGTCCAATACAGTATCAGAGTGATAACGATGGTAAATGTGAAACTTGACTCATTAATATAAGATACAGAGTTTATAGCTTGTTCAGCAATAGCAAGTTTCATATTTACCATCGTTATCACTCTGACACTGTATTGGACAATGCAATGATTGGGTGGTGAGGCGGTTACATCTGCCTTCATGTCTCTGAGCATAAGTTCCAACAGTAATTGAAGGATACCTCCTCAAGTTTAACTTTGAAGGCTATAGAATGACTAATTCATAAATTTTGATTGGAAAATGCAGGAAGCATCTGTACTAGCTTCCAGTGTTTTGAAATACAAACTCCTTACTTCATGAGCTTTGGTGTTATAACTAAGTATGCAGGTGATGACATAATTGTCCGAAGCAGGAGAAGATTCCAGCATACAAGTGTGCCCTGTACGTACAGTACAGGGCACACTTGTATGCTCTTCTTACCACGAAAAGATACTCCCTTCCCAAAAATCGCTTAAACAGAATTTTAGATTGTGCAATAAACTCCTCGAGAAGAGCAGAGCCTTTTGTAATGAAGAAACCGCGAAAATGGAAGACTCTGTTTGAGATGGGGAGGATGAAAACTGTCAAAATGTAGGTTTGCAGTGCAATGTGGTAGTCAATATGTTTAATGTTAACCCTCTGAATGTCTACATCCTAAAATGTGATGTGCTATAGTCTACCTTGTATGGAAAACTTACTCTTAGAGTGATGGCTGTTCAGCCACTCCACAAAACTAGCAACAGGGCAAAAGAAAAAAAATATCATCAATGTAGTGAAGCCACATATGGATGTGAGAAAACAGAGGGGACTGTTGCAACCAATTGTTCTACAAACTTGGACATGTAAAGATTGGCTACAGACGGGGCCATAGTAGCCCCCATGACCACACCAGATGTTTGTTTATAATATTTACTTTCATACAAGAAAAAGTTTTCGCACATGGCAAGATGTGCCAGCTCAATCAAAAATTCAATAGGAACCCTGATGGGTAGAGAGTGCTGATCCAAAACTTTGGCTAATACTGTCAGACCCTCCTCCTGAGGAATGAAAGTATAAAGAGAATGGACATCTAAAGTGACCATCCATACTGTAGAAAAACCAGTAAAGAAAATGCTATTGTATTGATCTTGCACAAAAAATCAGTGGTGTCCTTAACATAGGAAAACAAATGATTGAAGAAAACAGTCCAGAAATGATTGAAGAAAACAGTTCACAAATGATTGAAGAAAACAGTCCAGAAAATCCAATAGTGGTTTAAGCAAGGAACCCATGCTAGATACTATAGGCTGCCCTGGCGGCTGGTCAAACCTCTTGTATATCATATGGCACTTGGGACACGCCACATGTAGAAACTTGCATTCAGCAACCGTCAAATATCTATTGTCAAAGCCCATTTGAATAAGTTCAGTGATTCTTTTCTGTAAATCAGTTGTAGGATCAGTATCGGGGAAGCTCAATTGATTGCAGATCTCAGTATTATAATCAGATGTAGAATGAATGACGATTGCTCCCCTTTTGTCAGCAGAACGGATGACAAGACTTTTATTCCGCTGTAGACCATGGAGAGCTAGCATTTCATCTCTGGTCAGATTGAATGCATGATGATCTGAACCCCGTTCAATTCTGTCCAAGTCATTAAAAACCAATTCCTTGAATGCAACAAGTAGAGGATCCAAGGGGACTGGAGGAATCCAAGTGGATTTGGCCCTAATAGAGGGATCCTAAGCAAGATCACTAGAACCATCTTCTCTCCCAAAGAAAGATTGTTTAAAAATGAAGAGAACGCATAAAGCGTTCTAATTCAGTGCGCACTATAAATCTGTCATGCTTCTTCATATGTACAAAAGACAATCCCATGTTTTGGGGTAAAGAAAGCTTTAAACTTACAAGTTGTAGATGGATAAAGCAGAGACATTTATTTATTTATTTTTCTATACCAGGGGTAGGGAATTCCGGTCCTCGAGAGCCGTATTCCAGTCGGGTTTTCCCCAATGAATATGCATGAGATCTATTTGCATGCACTGCTTTCAATGCATATTCATTGGGGAAATCCTGAAAACCCGACTGGAATATGGCTTTCGAGGACTGGAGTTCCCTACCCCTGTTCTATACCATTCTCCCAGGGGAGCTCACAACGGTTTGCATAAATTGATTCAGGAACACAAGCTGTTTTCCCTGCCTGTCCCTGTAGTTCCATCTTCTGTTGATTATCGAGATTCATACCAAAACTAATTACAAAATCAAACATTTGCATTGGGTGACTTGCCAACAATCAGCAGGATTCAGAAGCTGATGATTGCCCCTTGAAAGCCATATTGCTGTTGACTTTGATATAAGATTAATCTTTCTTGAAATAGCCACTCAGTAATGGTCTTTAAGCAGGAATTATATTGTCTACAGCATTCTTTTGGTCTCCTGAACATAATCAACCAACTGAATATTGTAGGCAAGCATATGAAAGTCAATTCCAAACCTTCCAATAAGTTTAATTATTCATTTGCCAGTCCAGTATTTTATGGAGACAGCACCTGATGTTGAAAAGCATAAGTGCTTTTCAATATCGACCAGATAATGTACATCTCCAACTAACGTGAAAAATGAAACCTTAAAGTCTACTGAAGTGTTACTTCAACAAGTGGAGGAGTAGTCTAGTGGTTAAAACAATCATCTGAGAACTAGGGTAGTCAAGGTTCAAACCCCTGAAGATATTTGACCTTGGGGTAAGTCATGCCACTCTCACTGCCTGAGCTACCAGTGAAAAAGTGTAAGCCAAATCTATAAGAATAAATATTTTTCCCCTGGAGTCCATTTTGGTGTTTGTAAATTCAAGAGACTGTTGTGCTGATGATGGGTTCTCAACCTCAGATGGATTTTTGTATTCTTGACATTAATAGATGCCTGAAGTTTTGCTAAAACAGAACCTCCCCAGCCTCATTGGTTAAACACGAAAGGAAACTACTTTCAGCATTTCATTATTAGATGAGTTAAAAATTTTGTGGGTTAATATTCACTGGCAGCCATCATTATATTAATTTAAATGCTTGTTGCAGCATTTTGATTAGTACATTTGGGAGCTCATTTTCAAAGCACTTAGACATACAAAGTACCATAGAAACCTAAGGTGCTTTGTGTGTCTAAGTGATTTGAAAATAAGTCTCATAATCAGTGGTGCTGCAAATAGAGAATGACACAGGGACAAATTTTTCCCCGTCCCCGCAGGAACTCATTTTCCCATCCCCGCTAATTTTTTCCTGTCCCTGTCTCATTCCTGCAAACTCCACCCTCATCTGCACAAGCCTCAAACACTTTAAAATCATAAGTGTTCGAGGCTTATGCGGTTAAGGCAGAGCTTACAGGAATGGGGCAGGGACAGGAAAAGAATTAGCGGGGACGGGAAAATGAGTTCCTGCGGGGACAGGGAAAAATTTGTCCCTGTGTCATTCTCTAGCTGCACATATGTGTAGTTTGGTGACCGTTGCCACTACTGTATATTTCAGGGTCAGTATTTAAAGTGATTTAAACAGGCAGAAAAGCCGCCTGCCTGTTTTAATTGCTTATGCTTGCCTAGCCTCTGATATTCAGCAGCACTTAACTGGACAATGCTGTTGAATATTGGCACTCACGGTCATGTTGGAAGTAGCTAGGTGAGGGTAAACTTGAGGAGAACCAAGGGGTTATGTCCACAAAGCTAATTGGGCATGTAGGACCACATAATAAGCAGTCCTAATTTTGCCCAGTTAGCTATGAGGGTGCTGGCATTAAATATTGGCAAGCCCCCTAAACTCTTCAGGTCCTGGCCTGCACAGTACAGTGTCCTCTCTTCCTTCTCACCCACCCTGGCTGGCTCTAATCACCCCTTCCACATCTCAACACACTGACTACCCCTCTCTTTTGGCTTACCTTAGTCCCTGGTGGTCCAGTGGGGTGATGGAGGCAAGGGTGAACCCCATTTGCTCATGTCCCTAGCAGCTGCATTGTAAAAATAGCTTCTGTGACCTTTAGAGACTACTGCTAGAGGTTGTGACATTCATTTTTACAATGGTGCTTCTAGGGTCATGAGCAAATGGGGTTTGCTCCTATCCCCATTGCCCTGATGGACTAAGGCTTGGGGGACAGGAGGGGATCCAAGACACTCTTCTTAGGCAGGTCCCAGCCAATATTCAAGTGTTTTATGTGGATCCTGGCTGAATATCAACTGGGACCTGCATAAGAGCCAGCAGCCTGACCGAATCTGGTCACATGCCAATATTCAATTGCATGGACATGGCCTGGCATTGAATATTTGAGCCTAATTCTTCCTGTAGTGGACAATGTTTAAAAAAAAACCACTGTGTGCTGCTGGCTGAATATTGACTGGTTAGTTTTAACTTGCTATTTAGTAGACCTATACTAAATGTATAGTGGCTGAATATGAGTTCTATATAGATATAATGGTTAAGGGGCTGGAGGAGTTGCCGTACAATGAGAGGCTAGAGAAACTGAGCCTCTTCTCCCTTGAAAAGAGGAGACTTGAGAGGGGACATGATCGAAACATTCAAGATTTTGAAGGGAATTGACTTAGTAGAGAAAGAGAGATTGTTCATTCACCCTTTCCAAGGTGAAGAGAACAAAAGGGCACTTGCTAAAGTTAAAAGGGAATAGATTCCATACAAACATAAGGAAGTTCTTCACCCAGAGAGTGGTAGAAATCTTCCGGAGGCTGTTATAGGGGAAAACACCCTCCAGGGATTCAAGAAGAAAAGGTTGGTTAAGTTCCTACTGGAACAGAATATACGCAGATAAGGCTAGACTCAAATAGGGCCCTGGTCTTTGACCTAAGGGCTGCCGCGTGAGCGGATTGCTGGCCATGATGGACCACTGGTCTGACCCAGCAGCAGCAAATCTTATGTTCTTATGTTCTAAATGAGTTTTGCGAAGGGCAGTCATAATCCCATCTGATTGCTTGCTTAGAAACTGGCTCTCACACATAAGCAGAACCAATGTGAGGAAGCATGAACAGTTGAACAGCAGGGGAAGTCCCAAAGCAGCCTCCTACCACTCAATTGTTTGGGGCATTTTTATTTTTTTACACATGCACAATATCTGCCCCATTAAAAAAAAGAAGGCAAATTGAGCTGCCCCCTCCCCTCTGGCAGTCCCCTGAAGAAAAATAGAGAGGCAAGATGAATGCCCACTCCCTCTTGCTGCCATATCACTTAAAGAACCCCTCCCTTCCTGTACTTTAATAAAAATCAGCAGGAGGGTTACAAAGCCCCTCCTGCCACCGTGACCCCCATGCCGAACTGACCGAGCCACCTGGACCCCCTTCCCCTTCCTCCCTCCTCATACTTTACAAAAAATTGGCAGGATGAATGCCCACTCCCTCTTGCTGCCATATCACTTAAAGGACCCCTCCCTTCCTGTACTTTAATAAAAATCAGCAGGAGGGATACAAAGCCCCTCCTGCCACCGTGACCCCCATGCCGAACTGACCGAGCCACCTGGACCCCCTTCCTCTTTCTCCCTCCTCATACTTTACAAAAAATTGGCAGGAGGGATGCCTACTCCCTCCTGCCACCAGATGGAAAAGTAGATAGATATACTCTCTGAGGGTGACCAAAGCTATGTCTAGGCTCTATCTTATGGCTCCAAACTTAAAACTGTTTGTTCTTCCAAAGGTGATTTCCACAGTAGCGCAAGTGACCAAATGCACCTCTCTTCCTAGTGAAGGTGGATTGATGCTAAAGGACACATAGGACTGTAAAAGACAGTTTGAAGTGCTGGCTTTAGGTATTAAAACTGCAGCAGCTGCCTCCTTCGTGGCACAGGCCTGCCATACCAGATTGTGGTCTATCTCCTTATATCTTGGAGACTCCTGTCCCCACATGTTTAAGGAGGGAGTGGATTATGTGGATTATGACATCATCAGAGTCCTGAGTAAGGTTTCAGCCTACTTCATTTCTGCCCACCAGATGCTCTGGATCAGAAAATGGGTAGGCGACTCAGCCTCCAAGGCCACTCTCAGCAGATTTTCCCTTCAAGGGACAGATGATGTTTGGTAAAGGGCTGGATGACCTCATGGCCAGTGTGGTGGATCGCTATCCCAAATCCCTCCCAGATAGTAGGAGCCGTCAATCTACTGGGAGCGGCAGAGGCAATTTTCATGCCTCTAGGAGATCCTTCCAGGTTTTCCTCTGGCTACTCTTCTCAAAGACCTTTTCAGGGGTCCAGACAGAGATTTAGCAGTTACAAGCACTTCTCGGCTTCCAATAAGCAACAATGATACCAGGACAACGGACAGCCCTCCTCATATTGGAGGGTGGTTGTCAGCATTGTGGGAGGAATGGGAACAGATTTTGTCTGACCTCTGGGTTCTGGACATTATCTGGGAAGCGCACAGGATCAAGATTTTTTGACCCCCCTACAGATCTGTTTCTTGATTCTTCAGCCAGCCGGTTGGAGAAGGAGGCCAGAGTCCAAGCAACAGTGCAACATCTCTTAAGAACATAAGAATAGCCTTACTGGGTCAGACCAATGGTCCATCAAGCCCAGTAGCCCGTTCTCACGGTGGCCAATCCAGGTCACTAGTACCTGGCAAAAACCCAAAGACTAGCAACATTCCATGCTGCCGATCTTTCTCAATAACAGACTATGGACTTTTCCTCCAGGAAATTGTCCAAACCTTTCATCAAACCAGCTACGTTATCCGCTCTTACCACAACCTCTGGCAAAGCGTTCCAGAGCTTAACTATTCTCTGAGTGAAAAAATATTTCCTTCTATTGGTTTTAAAAGTATTTCCTTGTAACTTCATCGAGTGCCCCCTAGTCTTTGTAATTTTTGATGGAGTGAAAAATAGATCCACTTTTACCCGATCTACACCACTCAGGATTTTGTAGACTTCAATTATATCTCCCCTCAGCCTTCTCTTTTCCAAGCTGAAGAGCCCTAACCGTTTTAGTCTTTCTTTTATGCAATGTCATCTCAGTAACAACTATACAAAAATAGACAAATATACCCCCTCCCCTTTTACTAAACCGCGATAACGGTTTTTAGCGCAGGGAGCTGTGCTGAATGCCCTGTGATGCTCTCGATGCTCATAGGCTCCCTGCGCTAAAAACCGCTATTGCGGTTTAGTAAACGGGGACCATAGTGCAAAATATAGACAGCAGATATAAATTCTCAAAATGGACCATTTTGATCACTAAATTGAAAATAAAATCATTTTTCCTACCTTTGTTGTCTGGTAATTTCATCAGTCTCTGGTTGCACTTTATTCTTCTGACTGTGCATCCAATATTTCTTCCCTTCTTTCAGCCTCCTGTATGCTTCCTCTCCTCCAGACCGCATTCCCTCCCCCAACTTTTTCTTTCTTTCACCCTGTCCCCTTCTTTCTTTCTCTCTCCCTGCCCCATTTCTTTCTTTCTCCATACCCTCTTTCTGTATATCTGTCTTTCTCTCTCCATGCCCCTTTCTGTCTGTCTCCTGTCTCCCTTCTTTCTTTGTCTCCCTGTCTCCCCCTTTCTTTCTTTCTTTCTCCCTGTCCTCCCCCAAGCCACCGCCATTGGGGAATATGCCGCCACCACCGCAGGGGAACAGGCTGCCATTGCCACCATTGGGGAACAGGCCGCCGCCAAGTTCTGAGCTCTCCCTGCTTCCCTTCCCCATAAAGAGGACGCTGAAGCGCAGGGCCGACCAACTGTCGCCATCCGACGTCAATTCTAACATCGGAGAAGTTCCAGGCCAGCCAGGTGGCTGGCCCAAAACTTCCTCTCCAACGTCAGAATGACGTAGGATGGCGAGAGTTGGTTGGCCCTGCACTTCAGCGTTCTCTTTATGGGGAAAGGAAGCAGGGAGAGCTCAGAACTCGACGGCGGCCTGTTCCCCTATGGCGGGTGTGGCGGCCTGTTCCCCAATGGCTGTGGCTTGGGGGAGGGCAGTGAGAAGGGAAGGGAAGCAGGTTGGGCATCCCTGCTCTAGACGAACCGTGAGCCGCACTCAAATGGTTAAAGAGCCATATGCGGGTTGTGAGCTGCAGTTTGCCGACCACTGCGCTGGACAATGCTACAATCAGAAATGGACTAGATTTTCTGCTTGGTGCAACATTCATCACAAGGAGCCTCAATCTACCTCCTTGTCTTCAGTTTTGGATTATCTGTTGCATTTATCTCAATCAGGCCTCAAATCCACATCCATTCGAGTCCATCTCAGTGCAATTGCTGCTTTCCATCAACCTATTGAAGGGAAACCTCTTTCTGCTCACCCTGTGGTTTCCAAATTTATGAATGGACTTTTCAATGTCAAACCACCTCTCAAACCGCCTCCAGTGGTTTGGGATCTCAATGTTTTTCTTGCTCAATTGATGAAGCCTCCTTTCGAACCAATAGATTCGGCTCATCTTAAATATCTCACTTGGAAAGTGGTTTTTCTAATTGCTCTCACCTCCGCTGGCAGGGTCAGCGAGCTCCAAGCTTTAGTTGCAGACCCACCTTTCACAGTATTCCATCATGACAAGGTGGTCCTCCATACTAATCCTAAATTCTTACCTAAAGTGGTTTCAGAATTTCATCTCAATCAATCTATTGTACTTCCAGTGTTTTCCCCAAAACCTCATTCTCACCCTGGAGAAACAGCTCTTCACACTCTGGACTGTAAGCGTGCTTTGGCTTTCTACTTGCTACACACTCAACCACATAGATCTGCACCTCAACTTTTTGTCTCCTTCGATCCAAAGAAGTTGGGACATCCGATTTCCAAGCGGACCATCTCCAACTGGTTAGCTGCTTGCATCTCTTTCTGCTATGCTCAGGCTGGACTCCATCTACAGAGTTGAGTCACAGCCCATAGAGTCATAGCCATGACGGCATCAGTAGCTTTCCTCAGATCTACTCCTATTGGGGAAATCTGCAAAGCTGCCACTTGGTCCTTGGTTCATACATTCACTTCTCATTATTGTCTGGATATTTTTTCCAGAAGGGATGGCCATTTCGGCAAGACAGTGTTACAAAATTTATTCTCCTAAGTTGCCAACACTCCCACCATCCCATTTTGGTTAGCTTGGAGGTCACCCACATTGAGAATATGCTGCCTGCTTGTCCTGGGATAAAGCACAGTTACTTACCGTAACAGGTGTTATCCAGGGACAGCAGGCAGATATTCTCACAACCCACCCACCTCCCCTGGTTGGCTTCTCTGCTAGCTATCTGAACTGAGGAGAGATGCACCCTATGCAGGGCGAGAAGGCACTTGTGCAATGTGGTGTGGCAGTCGCAAACTTTCTGAAGTTCTACAAGCAAGTTTGCTTGCGAAGCTGTCTACATCTGGGCTCTGTGGATGACGTCACTCACATGTGAGAATATCTGCCTGCTTTCTTGAGATAAGGAGACCAGAATTGAACATAATATTCCAGCTGAGGTTGCACCATGGAGTGATACAGGGACATTATAACATTCTTAGTCTTGTTAACCATCCCTTTTTTAAAATAATTCCTAGCATCCAGTTTGCTTTTTTGGCTGCCATCACACATTGGGCTGAAGGTTTCATCATATTGCCTACGATGACACCCAGATCCTTTTCTTGGGTGCAGGCTAAGTCTGCACCACTTGGTCAAGCCTACTACTACTACTACCCTTAATGGCCTTGGTTCTAGGTTCTAAATTTGTGAACTGGACCTGGTTGAGTGTGGAGTATGGCTCCACAGTTCCAAATTATAACTGCCAAATCATAACTTGGTGAATTTTGCAACTTGGATCCCATGGAACCCTTACCATAAGGAGTGTGTGTGGGTGCTTGGTCTTTCACCTACCCTGGATCTGAATCTTGGAGGGTCCCTGAACTCACACTGGTTCCAGTATGTGATCATGCTGGAGGCCCCTCTCTTGGGGGGCAAATGATGCAGAAGTGACAATGCTCTGTCAGAAAGTCCCTTGATCTCTGAGGTAGGGGGGGGGAGGCAAGGGACCTGTCAAGGCCCTTCAATCATTTTCCCTTTATAAAATACTGCCCCATATTATGCTGGTAGAGTGAGATGTCTCAGCTGTGGCCCTCTATAAGTTTTTGGACACTATATCCTTTCTTTCTGTAGGAGATGGATAAGTATTGGAAGAACCCCAAAGTGGATGCCCTGGTTATGGAAGTCGCCAAGAAAATTACTGTTTTAGTGGAAGGGGGCTCGGTTCTCAAAGAGATGCACAACAAGAAGGTGGAACAGCAACTGAAGTAGGGTTTTTTCTCAGCGGAGGCCAGGGTGCAGGTCACTATGTATGGTAGCATATGGTGAGAGTTGTGTTATGCTGACTACAGCAACTGCTGGAGTCCAGGGCAGTCTTCATAGCTGATATTCTTTATGATCTGATGCACATTACCTCACATTCGGTGTCCTCCACAATTCTTGCCCAGAGGTAGCTCAGACTGTTTTATTAGACTGTGGATGTGGAATCCAAAAAACTTCTCAGTCAGTTGCTCTTCAGGGCTAGTTATTTATTTATTGAGATTTATTAACCGTCTTTATGAAGATATTCTCTCTTTGGAGAGGACTTGGAGATTCTGCTCAAGATCATGAGGTGGGGTGAGCTCACCCTCTCCGGCTTCCTGAGTTCCTCTAGAAAGGGACCCAGCATACCCCCTCAGCCAAAGCCCAGGGTGATAGTCGCTTTCAGTAAGATAAGTTACAGGCAGAGATGTCGGTCTTTCCTGGAGACCCGAGTGGTTCAGTTTGCTGTGGTTGAGTTTCTCCTGCTGATCTGGGAGAGAATGGTTCAAATGATGGCTAACAATGCTATAGCTAGGGGCCTGTATATCAACAAGGTGAGAGGCAGCAGGGGTCAGACATGGCCCTGGAAGCAGTAACCTTTGCTCGGAGGAAGCTAACTTTCTGGCATTGTCAGTACCCTACATATCTAGCAAAAACAATATTCAAGGAAATTTTTCTGGACTGGTAGGGACAGCCGGTTCTCTCAATCTTATGGTCTCGAGCAGGAATGGCAAGGCAGAGCGCTTTTTCAGCTGCAGGATGGTCATTGGTTCCCTGATCCAGCATCTTTCCACTGTGGTTTTTTCATTGGCTGGTTACGTCGCAGGATAGAGCATCATTCCTTTCTAGTTTTTCTGGTGGCTTGGGATTGGCCATGAAGGCCATTGTGCATGGATCTGGTTCATCTTCTTGTGGATGGGTCGAGGACTGCTCAAGCAGCTTCTGGTGGAACTGGAGGATCCAGATCCATTTTCACTTACAGTTTGCCTCTCAAGATGCATCTCTTAGCAAGGAAAGGGTTTTTTCTTCCATGGTTATTGCTACCTTGCTCAAAACCTGCAAGTTTGGAAGGAATTTTTGTAAACACTTCTGTCTCCATGGAAGGCTTGATCCCAGAGGTGCTTGCAGCAGAGGTTCAATCAAGCTCTCTCTCTCTTATCCACCTGGCAGCTCTCTCCTGTTGCTGGGATATGGTTTTGGATCTTTCCATGGCAGCTCAGAAGGGAACATTGCTAGGTTTTTAAAGGGGTCACCTACTTGTGGCTTCCCTTTCGGCTGTCTCTTCCCTCTTGGCATTTGAATTGAATGCTGAATGTCCTCTCTGGAACTCATAGGGTCGGTTTCAATCAAGGATCACACTTCAAAGATGTCTTTCTGGTGACAATTGCTTTGGCCAGGAGAGTGTTGAAGCTTCAGGCTTCAGGATCCTTTTTGGGATCTATATATCTTTTCTCGGAGGACTTTGCCTATCCTCACAGTCTCCTCCTTTCTGTCCCTTCAGTTAGGATCAGGAGATCTGCTTGCTCTCCGTTTGTGGATTAAGGCTCAGATTCGGGAGTCAGGAGGCCAAACAAACTGTACATCTGCAGAGTTCAGCTCCAGTACTTGAGGGAGAGACAGCCCTTATGCTCCTTTTTTGGTTTAAAAATTGTATTATTCCTCAACAAGTAGGACTGAATCAGGCACACAAATGGGGTGACATCATTGAACAGTTCTGGAGTTCAGGATCATTTAACAGCTGATTCATAGAAATCCATAGAAGCATCTCAAGAGTGTATTATTTAAAGCTCCTTGTATGTTACATGAGTCCAATTACAGGACACATTTGTCTTTTACCAAGGCTTAATTTGTGCTGGAATGGCGCGGAATGATGTTCTGGTATTTTTTGGTGTCAGGCAGTGACATCACCACCCATATGTTCTTCTCTCTCCCCCCCCCCCTCACATTCAGGCTTTTCTCACTTATTCTCCTCAGTTAATGACAACCCTCCCTCAACCCCCCCACTCCAAATTATTTCCAAAGCTTTCTTTTAAGAGGTTGCCAGCAGCAAGTAGTGATTCACAATGTACTGCTCGTGCCAACTCGGAACCTTCTGTCTGATGCAACTTCCTGTTTCTGCACAAATACAGTGTTTCCCCGCGAATTCGCGGTTTGCGGACTCGCTCATTCGCGGTCTGCTCCAACCGCCTCTTCCTGTAGTAAAGTTTGGCTACACCAATCAGGAGCTGCGTGTCAAAGCAGCTCCTGATTGGTGTATCCTGACTTTACTACAGGAAGAGGCGGTCGGGAGCAGACCGCGAGTGATTTTCTTCACCCGCCGGCACTCCAGCTACCCTCTTCTGCCTCCTGCCTTTTGACAGGTGAAAAACCGTATTTGCGGTTTTTCAAAATTTACAGGGGTTCCTCAAACGGAACCCCCACGAATTTCGGGGGAGTACTGTAAAATACTGTGTGTGTAGGAATAAGTTCACGTCTGGTCATGGCCCTGTCCCACCCCAACCCCAGTTCCACTTCCTTTTTGTTTACAAATTAAGCCCTGTCCTTTGCAACCGTTAAGTTGCTGCAGTTATTACAAACAAATAATCCTTCACCTTAAAAATACAAACTGTCACTTCCTTTACATTACATCATATTATAGGGAAGTTTTTAACACCCAAAACAATCCCTTAAATCACCCAAGAACCCCCTAACTAAGCTTCCGAAATTGTGGGTCAGAATCCCAAATGGAGTTACAAAACCTGCATTTGGGAAGATCACAACCTAGGTGGAATCTCCATAAGTACATCATTATTCTGCAACTCTTGAAGGATCAACAGTTTTATTTGGCCACAATCATAGGGTCACAGCAGCAAAAAGATTGGGAAGCACTGCTCAGACTTAAACCCTACCCTGCTACAAAAAGCTTAGGTCTAACTTCCCAGTGCACTGTAGAGAATCAAAGCCTGTTTTATTTTTCCCCCCTAAGATTATTAGTTCCTAAAGCATTTCTTGTAAGACAAAAAGGCTGCTGTTAAAAATGGAAAGATATATTCTCTTATCAATTTGCCTTTCTCATGGCTTCTAACTGAAACTTTTACTGCACTTCTGTCTCTAATTATTAGTGATATGAGGGGTACTATATAAAAAAAAAATAAAGGTGATCTAGCCCTTCCATTTTTCCTCTTAAGTACATGGTGTTATAGCATTTCTCCTGGCCACCTATACTATATTTTAATACTAGCAAGTAGATTTTTTTTCCTGATTTATTGAGGAACGTGCAGGACACAGATACAGTATTTGTTTTTGGTTGTGACTCAAATGTGCATGTACATAAAATTTTAATTTCCTTTGTGCTCGATCGATGTAAATGTTCCCATCTTTTGCTCATTCTCTTTCATTACTGAAAAAAAAGAGACTGCATTTGGTGGAAGCTTTGATTAATATAAACTTGGGCCTGAGGTGAGCCTGTGGGAAATACTTGCTTTCTGCAAGATGGTGAACGAGATGTGCATCCTATTAGAGTAAGAATGAGGATGCTACATTATATACTGGGCAGAGTCGTTTCACATCCCGGCTGAAAACGAAGGGAAACATGGTTGGTAGCAGTTTATTTTCTGTCACTACTCCCTGTGATTTTGCTCTCCTGTTTTCCTCTTTTGAACAGAAGTTGCAAAGCGCTGCCAGGAGAGGGAAAATCTTGGTATGCTGGTGTGGTCCCCTAACCAGAATCTATCTGAAGCTAAATGTAAGTCCTGGATTATTTACTGTTGCTTAAATGTTTTATAAATTTAAGGATATATAATATATGTATGCATATTTATATATAATATGTGTGTGTAAATAATATAAATATATCACGGCGGCAGACAGGTTCTAGATGAATTTTCATGCATTCTTTTCATACTTTAAAGTTAACAGATACTTTCAGTGTTTTTACTGAAACAGAGGAAGTAGCAAATCCAGAGAGATGATGAAATCTTAGGCTATTGCACACATTTTGGAAAGCTCAAAATTTAAAAGCAAGAGAGCAGTAATGTAATGATTAAACTGGCCCTTCCCCCACCCCAAAATTTTTAAACTCTTGGTCAGTGTTGCTTTAAAATGCTGACTGCAGTATTTGGGGGGGAGGGGTAGACAGGGTTTGACATTGTGTTGTATGGTATTTGGTATTATTTCTCTACCTGCAGTTGTTTTTCCTGAAAAAAAGCATTTGAAAGTACTAGGAATTGGGGATTAGCTTCAACTCTGGAATAAGCATACATTTCTGCAGTGTGCGAGATTTGGGGGGGGGGGGTAATGATGGGAGGGATAATTGCCTGTCAGTTATTTGAATTTATTTCCTTCCTTGTCATCATCATCAGATGATTCCAGAGACTTGTTAAGTTACAACCATCTAATAGCAGGTTGAGATAACATTAAACTGAGCTCTGTCACAAAGGAATGGCATGCTTCTTGGTCAAACAAATCCAATCAAAAAAAGAAGTGAAGGAACAAATACACTCTAAATATTAATCAACTCCACTATACTTTAACTTCTTCGCGGCATGGCTCAGGGCAAAAAATCGTTTTAAAAGGAGGAAAAAGCCTCAAGACTTCAGCTCAACTTCACAGACATCACTGGCATAAAAAAAAACCTCCGGAACACTGCTAAGTGGTGAATTTAAGGGCAATGCAACCAAGTGAGCACTAATCGTGTTAAACACCCCCCTAGGTGGACCTGCTTTTCGTGGTACACCAATCACTTCTTCAGGGCTATGGGGTAGAACGTGCTACAACAAATAATGTGAAATAAACTTTATCCTGCTCTACATGTATTTAAATCATAAATTGAACAGCACAGGTACTGCGACATTGCTGCTTCCCTCGGTCAACCTCAGCGTTCAGAGCATGGCACCACTGTGTTAAATCCACCCTCCTATTGATATCACTGATGACTGGAAAGGGGGGCGTGGCAGACAGGCAACAGATTGACACTTGACGGTAGAGACAGACAATATCGGAGATGGCACATACCAACATGGACTTGGCTGTGGGAGGCCACAGTCCGTGTGCAGCCTGTAAGGCCTGTGACAATATGGTATCTATCACGGAATTTGTGAACCCTTTTAATCAGCGAAAATACATTTTGCACATGCCACCACGTGTGACACTGCTTTTGTGGTATATGTGGTAGTGTGTCCGTGTCAGAAACTATATGTTGGCCACACAAGCAGGAAACTGAGGTTGAGACTGACAGAACACCGGAGTGCACTGAAGCGAGAATTAATTCAGGCAGCTATGGGTCCAACATTGTTTGCAGCTTTCTCATTCCTTTGCTGAACTGCGTTGTTTTGTGGTGGATCACATCTCCTCTTCTATTAGGGGAGGCAACCGAAGACTAGTTTTGCAACAGCGTGAACAATTTTGGATATACACGACACCAGGAAGTACTTCTTCACCGAAAGAGTGGTTGACAATTGGAATGGGCTTCCAATGCAGGTGTTCGAGGCCAGCAGCGTGCCAGATTTTAAGCATAGATGGGATGCTTATGTCGGATCTCTAAGAGGGTAGAATTAAGGGGATGGGTCATCAGAGTGGGATCTCTCAAAGGGTAACTAGGGGAGAGGGTCAATAGAGTGGGCAGACTTGATGGGCTTTGGCCCTTTTCTGCTGTCACTTTTCTATGTTTCTATGACTACAGTAGAGCCCAAGGAATTGGTTCTATTTCTATCACTTGTGCGATGGCCATTTCAAACCCCTTCAGTATTGTCTGTCTCTACTGTCAAGTATCAATCTGTTGCTTGAGTATAGTGGAGTTGATTGATACTCTTTGGTCAGCCAGTATTCCAGCAGACGGATGGATGGTCTCTCACAATCTCCTGGTCTTCTTTGCTACTTTGCTCCTCTTCTGAGTTTCTCGGTGCCATTGAGCTGGGAGTGTTTAGGCTAAGTAGTGCCCACTTTAGGGGTACACTTAGTGGTGCCAGGTTCTTCTTCTACCCCATCCTCCCTTCATGCCGATGCCTCATTCTCCTTTCTCACAAAAAGGGCATTTTTGGGGGCATCTTTTAAGTGCTTACGGTCACATTTTGGAGGGAGTTAAATTGGTTCTGAGCCACTTTACAGTGGTGAGTACACCTTTAAGTTTCTTTTCCTTTCTAGCTCAGCTGAGACTATTAAGTGCTGCTCTTCATGCTGGACGTGAAGAGCAGCGGCAGGGCATGGTTCGGGATGTCCTTCAGGGTCAGAGCCTTCAGATTTGTCGGGACCATCGGGTTCCCACACAATACCTGTTGGCCAATACCTGTGGCCATTTTGAAAATCCGTGGGTGATGGCTCTCCCTGTGGTTTTCTCAACCAGCTGATTTCAGTGTGCCTCTTTCTCCTATGGCTGACATTATTGCTCATCGCCTGAGTTTATTTTCTTGCTTCAAGCTTATTCTTACTCAAACTCTTCTGGCTCTCAGGGTTTATCTCAGGCATTTTTTTTTAAGATCTCCTCCTCTAATGAAAGGTCTGGACACTGTTCTTGAGCCTGAGCTTTTGATATTCTTTTTCAGTGTGATTCCTCTTTCCATTTCTGTCAGCTGGTGTTTCTGCATCTAATTATACTACCTGACTGTAACTCTGGACCTTTATAATAATGAAACCTCCTAAGGAGAGGGGGTTAATTGAGAAATTGGGGATAGTGATTTTGGTCACAGTGAATTTTAAAAGCAGATTTGCTTTTTGTCTGAACTGTGGTGGAAAATAAGGGCAATTTCTGTCATTTCTGCCATGGCAGTAGAATTGTATTAAATTTGAAATGGTTACATCCCTGGCCTAATAATAAAAATAAAAGGCAGCTCAATTAAGTGCCTCCCCTAGAGTTTCTCCCTTTTATCATTTCCCAGGTGTGGATCCTAAGGTCAGTTTCTTGCTAATCTAGTAAGCTGTATTTGTGAATATGTTGAAACATATTACTGGTCATGTGTATGTCAGTTCTCATATCAGCTGCATGTTGTGCATTATGTATTTTAATTCTTCACAGCATAAGATCTCTATACATTTGTGCTGTAGATGACTGTTTATCGTGACCTGGGACATTGACTGCAGGAGCCAGTTCTATGGGTCTTGTGGGTGCTTTAGCACCTCAAACATTGGGCAAATGCCTTTACTTTGTCCAAGTATGGATAAATGTGATGGTTTTAGCACCCTCAATCATTGACTCCTATCAATATTCCCTCTAATTTTTGCTGGCACATGTGCACAAGAAAACCATTTCGTGCACGTTATCCCAGGACAAGCAGGCAGTATATTCTCACATGCGAGTGACGTCATCCATGGAGCCCAGTACGGACAGTGCAAAAAGTGTATTATCACTTTAAATCTTTTAAAGGTCTCGAGACTGTCTGTACTGGTGTCTTCCCATCCGACGTTGGCTCACAGAACCATATGTTCTCAATTTTCCGTAGAGCTGAAAAGCTGTGTTCTTTTGGAGTCAGTCCAAAAGTATGTCAAGCTCGTATTTTGTGTCTTCCTGATAATTATTTTTGTCATAGTTTTACTTTCTATTCTTTTTTCTACTTCCTTTTTGTAAAAATGTCCATTTTTCCCATTTTAATTTTTGGGCCTTCTGACTCTAGCAAGCCTGTTTTCAGGCCAGGAGCGTTGAGCCTTTTTTGGGTACAAATTTACTCACCTCCCAGGACCATTGAGTCCCTTGATCTTGTGTCAGCGGTCTTCCCCTCCATGTCAAAGCCTTCCAGTGGCTTTAAATGGTGCACTCGGTGCAACAGGACCATTTCAGTCACTGATCCACATAATTGGTGGCTTCAGTGCCTTGATCCTGCTCACCATCCAGACTCTTGTTAGTGCTGCTCTACACTTCAAAAAAGGTTGCTGAAGATTAGACAGCTGCAGTTCAAAAAACTTTTCAGATTGCCATTGGGAGCATCGAGGATGTTCTGATGCCAAGCCATAAAGACCATCTTCAGCATCGAAGTTGGCACCGACATCGACACCTCAGTCGATGTTGGCATCCTCACTGCTGGCACAACCGGGAACCTTCCAAGATTGCCTTCTCAATCAAGTAGTACTGATCCAAACAGACAACCAAGTAGCTATATACTACGTGAACAAACAGAGAGGGACATGGTCTCACTCACTTTGTCAAGACGTAATATAGATATGGACCTGGGTGATTCCTTGCAATATATTTCTCAAAGCTGTTTATCTAGCAGGAAAACAGAACATTCTGACAGATAAACTGAGCAGATTCCTTCAACCTCACAAGTGGTCACTCAGCTTGGCTACTTTACTCTCTCTTTGGAGAACTCAACAGATAGATCTTTTTGTTTCCCTGAACAATTACAAACTTCCGGTCTTCTGTTCCAGAATATATACTCCCAATCAACTAGAAACAGATGCTTTCCTGCTTGTCTGGACGGATACGTTTCTCTATGTATTCCCTCCAATTCCTCTAATCGGGAGGACTGTATTCAAGCCCCGACAAGAACCAGTCACCATGATACTCGTAGCTCCTTGATGGCTGAGACAACCCTAGTTTCCTCTTTTTCTTTAACTCAGTATATGGGAACCTATTTCCAATCTTGCTAACATAGAATGAGGGGACCCATCTCTATCTTAATCTGTGTCCATTAACTAACTCTCACAGTGTGGGGTCTCTCTCCAACCGAGTAGATACGTTCACCCTATCTGCACCAGTATCAGCTATCATAGAAACTTCCAGGAAACCTTCCACGCAGTGTTGCTACCGCTTCAAGTGGACTCGTTTCATACTCTGGTGTTGCCGACAGATATTACTTCTGGACACATGTACTCTGTCATCAGTCCTTGACTATCTCCTGTACCAACTCTGGTTTTAAAACCACTTCAGTAAGAGTACATCTCAGTGCTATTAGTGCTTTTCATACACTACTGGATAACAAAACCAAACTAACTTTGTTCGGATGGGGGATTACATCATGAAATTGTTGTCTGAATGGGAACGTCTGGAAGAGTGGAATGCAGTGTTCAAAACTGAAAGGAGTTATTGTAAGAACAACAAACATTTTTGTGAGGCAAGTAAGTAAAAGTAAGAGGAAAAGAAGGCCATCAAAAGTAGTAGCTGAGAAGGTAAGGAATAAGAGGTTAACTTTCATAAACTACAAAAGATCACAGAAAGAGGAAGACATGTAAAAATATCTGGAAAAATTGAGATGCTGGTTGAGTAGTCAGGAAAGCAAAGATACAAATGGAAGAAGCCTTTTATCAGTTGTGTTGTAGCTGATGCAAATTCTTTTTAGCTAGACCAGTGTACAGGGCATTATAGTATTCTAGTTGTGATATTATCGTGGCATGGACCACTGTGTTTTTTCAATATATAGAGAGAGATTTTGTGGCTTTTGTAGATGTTAGAGACAATTTTTAAAGGTTGTTTGAATTTGTGGATCAGAGCAAGTGATGAATCTAGCATTATCCTGAGATTCCTGACCTGTGATTTTATGGGGAGTTCATACTTCCCAAAAGATATCTTGAAGTCAGGTTTTTGTCCCCTTATGTTAGGAACCCAAAGAATCTCTGTTTTAATTGGGTTTAGGCAAATTTTGTTCATTGGCCATTCCTGAGTTGGGTTAGACAGACAGTCAGTTTATTCAAAGCTATGGATAGATCTGGTTCATTGGATATGAGTGGTTGCGCATCATTGGCATAGATATAGAATTGTGTATCCACTGACTGAAGCAGCTCAGCCAGAGGCTTAAGATAGATATTAAATAAGATGAGAGACAGTATGAACCCCTGTGGCACCCCACAGTTAGTACCCTAGGTAATGATGTTCTGTTGTTGAACAGAACTGATTGTTGTCTGTCTGACAAATAGGATTTGAACCATGTAAATACAGTGCCACAGATACTTGTTTCTGCCAGTGTTATAAGCATGATTTTATGATCCACAATGTCAAAGGCTGCTGAGAAGTCCAGTAGTGCTAGTATTGAGGCAGATCCACTGTCACAGTTTCTGTGTAGATCATCAAGAAGGGGCACAAGCATTATCTCTGTTCTATACCCAGGTCTGGAACATGGGTCTAAACTGATGGCTCCATGAACCAGTATCAGGCAAGAAGGCACCAGCATAAGCGCAGTACAGGCAGTCTTGAGATGTTCAAAAGATTTAACAAGATAGTACAGGTTTTGCACTGTTCATACCAGGCTCCGTGGATAACATCACCTGTCAGTTCTAAGTTTTCCGTGAAGCTGTGTCTTCAGTATCTCCTCAGTGTGTCAAATTTTGAAGTTTTGTTTATGCCTTCCCAATGTTGTTTTATCATTCTTTTCTTCATAATTCTTCATTTATGTCAATTTGTGGCTTACAGGTCACTTTGAAGCCCTTTTTCGTCCCAGGAAATGACAGCATTTTTCGATGTACTTTCCACTCAAGCTCCCCAAGCCATTGAACCTTTTGACATCACATCAGCCATTTTTCCCGCCACATCAAGGAAGATGCCAAGCAGCTTCAAGAAATGTACTCAATGTAACCAGACCATTTCAGGCTCTGAGACCCACAATTGTTGTGTTCAGTGTCTGGTTTCTGAACACTGGAACATCCGCTATGAACTTTGTCTACGTATGCAATAGAGATTACTCAAAGCCTGACAAATTCAGTGTGATAAACTTTTCAGTTTGGCATTGACATCAAGAATGGTGGGAGATTTAGGGCCTGATGCTCAACCAGTACTGACACTGCTCAGAGAGCATTGAACATTGGGCTCTTTAATTTTCTTAGGAGCCTTTCAAGAAGAACTTTGTCAAAAGCTTTCTGAAAATCTAGACACACTATATCAACCAGCTTACCTTTATCCACATGTTTATTTACAACTTCAAAGAAGTTAAGCAAATTGGTGAGGCAAGACTCTCCTTGGTTGAATCCATGCTGACTCTGTTCCACTAAATCATGTTTGTCTACTTGTTCCATAATTTTATTTTTAATAATTGTTTCCCCTATTTTGCCCAGCACTGAAGTCATGTGCACTGGTCTATAATTTCCTAGATCTTCCCTGGAACCCTTCTTAAAAATTGGTGTAACATTGGCCACCCTCCAATCTACTACAGATAATTTTAGTAACAGGTTACAGATCAGCAGGTCAGAAAGTTTTCATGTTTGAGTTTTTTTCAGTACCCTGGGACGTATACTATCTGGTCCAGGTGATTTATCACTTTTTAACTTGTCATTTTGGCTTAGTACATCTTCCAGGTTCACCGAGATTTCTTTCAGTTCCTCTGCATCATCACCCTTGAAAACCATTTTCAGTTCAGGTAGATCTCTTACATCTTCTTCCATAAAGATGAAAGCAAATAATTTGTTCAGTCTCCCTGAGCACCCCTTCTCCTCTTTGATCATCCAACGGTCCTACGGATTCTATCATAGTTTTTCTGCTTCTGATGTACCTTAAAAAATTGTTACTGTGAGTTTTTGCCTCTCTGGCAAGTTTCTCGTCATATTTTTTAAGCTTTCCTTATCAAAGCTTTGCATCTAACTGCCAGTGCTTATGTCTCTTCTTATTTTTTTCATTTGGATCCTTTTTTTTCCATTCTTAGTTGGATGGGTTTTTTTTGGCTGTAATAATCTCTTTCACTTCATCTTGATGAGGGAGAAGGGAGACATGGAAGGAAACTCATACTATACAAGGGAGATAGAAGATAAGAGACTGGAGTACAGAAGGAATGCTTTTTGGGCTCTAAAAGGGAAGAGAGAAAAGAAAATAAGATGAGAAAGAAAACGAACTAGAGAAAGGAAAGTAATAACAAAAGAATGGATGAAAATATCCAGATGAACACAAGACAGATTTGAAGAACCTTTTTTTAAAATCAATTTCGAAGAACCTTAACATAAAATCATTAATATGTAAATTTAAGAAAATATGATACATAATTGCTGCAGAATCTAAAAAAAAAACAACCAGTGATGCAGAAAACTATCATAATCATAGCAGTAAAAGACGTATTCTCTTTCTTAACCTCCCTGGGATTCTCTACCCCTACCCCAACTGCCACCCATCAGAAAGATCACCATTTAAACTTAATCTATTTTTCGTCCAGGGACCCCTCCTCCTCCCACATCAACTTAACAAATATAACCTTGACTGACACCATCTGGTCAGACCATCTGATGGCTAATTTTCAAATCCTTTGGAACAATACATACCCCAATACTACAATAAAATACAGAAAGAACAATCCAACCACAAGTTTTAGACTAGAGAGTTGCGCAGGGACAGAAATCCCACCCATCCCCGCAAAAGTCCCACCCGTCCCCACCTGTCCCCGTGAGGACTCCCACCCGTCCCTGTGAGGAATCCCTCCGTCCCCACCCGTCCCCGTGAGGAATCCCCTACATCCCCGTGAGGAATCCCCTACGTTCCCGCCCATCCCTATAAACTTCAGAAATAGTTATTTCAGTTAATTATGCTACTGAATTATAGGCTCTGGTAGAAACCCATTTAAAAATAAGCAAAAAGATTTTATTAATTTGGAAATATTAATTGAGAAGAATACATATTTTGTAAACGGGTTGCTACCAGAGCCTCTAATGTTTATAAATTTTTATCAACACAATTAGATCAAGTAGATCAAGGGAGGTCATAATGCCGCTTTATAGAGCAATGGTCAGACCACACTTGGAATACTGTGTCCAACACTGGTCTCCATACCTGAAGAAGGATATAACACTGCTGGAGAAGGTGCAGAGGAGAGCGACGAAGCTAGTAGAAGGTATGGAGAACTTGAGCTACAAGGATCGCCTCAGAAAACTGGGATTATTCACCCTTGAGAAGAGAAGACTGAGAGGGGATCTGATAGAGACTTTTAAATTGCTAAAAGGAATCGACAAAATGGAGCAAGCTCGCTCACCAGCAGGGGGAAAGGATGGAGAGCAAGAAATAGCTTTATTCACATTGGCGAATGCGACCCAGACTCGGACCAGAGGTCATGGCCTGAAGCTGAGAGGGGACACGGCCAGGACAAATGTCAGAAAGTTCTGCTTCACACAGCGAGTGGTGAACGCCTGGAACTCTCTCCCGAAAGAGATGGTGGAAGAAACTACCATTCTAGGATTTAAGGGAAAATTGGACGCACATCTTCTTGCAGGACACATTGAGGGATACGAGTGACTAATGTATGCGTCAGGGTACGCCTGGCTGAGCCTCCGCGTGTGCGGATCACCGGACTGGATGGACCTCAGGTCTGATCCGGTGCAGGTATTTCTTATGTTCTTAATATACTACTTTATCCTGAAGCAAAAATAAATAATAATTTTTTTCCTACC
Organism: Geotrypetes seraphini; assembly: GCF_902459505.1. Taxonomy (NCBI): domain Eukaryota; kingdom Metazoa; phylum Chordata; class Amphibia; order Gymnophiona; family Dermophiidae; genus Geotrypetes; species Geotrypetes seraphini. Next base: position 160,220,553 of record NC_047090.1, on the reverse strand, counting down.
TTTGTTGCAGGGTTTCCGCTTTCCTCATGTTCTCATTCAATTCCTTCTATCCACTGGGTTCATAGAGAACGGCGCGAAAGACAAAAGTGCGCGCCGACAATTGAGCGCAGCGCGCGCTGCTGCGCCGCTCTAAATTACAGTTTTTATGTGCTCCGACGGGGGGTTTTGTTGGGGAACCCCCCCAGTTTACTTAATAGACATCGCGCTGGCGTTATGGGGGGTTTGGGGGGTTGTAACGCTCCACATTTTACTGTAAACTGAACTTTTTCCCTAAAAACAGGGAAAAAGTGAAGTTTTCAGTAAAATGTGGGGGGTTACAACCCCCCACACCCCCCACAACGCCCCCACAACACAGCGCGATGTCTATTAAGTAAAGTGGGGGGATTCCCCCCACACACCCCCGTCGGAGCCCTAAAAACAGTAATTTAGAGCGGTGCGGTGGCGCGCGCTGCGCTCAATTGTCTGGGCGCGCCTTTGTCCCGGCGCGCTTTTGACCTGACACCCATCCACTGTCTCTCTTCTCTCTGCGTCTTCCATTTGCTCTGTTACTGTGCCTCTCCCTTTCTCCCCCCCTTCCAAATTGGTCTGGCACCCATCTTCTTCCCTCCGCTTCCCCCATAGTCTGGCATCTCTGTCTTCCCTGCCAGCATCTTCTCCCCACTCTCTCGTCCCCATTTCATTTCAGCGTCCTTATCTCCCCCCCCATCTTCCCCATGTCCTGTCAGCATCCTTCTCCACCCCTTTGTCTTCCCCAGTGCTTTCAGCGTCCTTCTTCCCCCTCAGTTTTACCCATTTCCCTTAAGCGTCTTCTCCACTCCACCTTTCCTCCCTTTCTCCCTCCCTGCCCCTTACCTTTGTGGCGCTTCCCCACCCGACCGACAACAGAACAGGCCCGGTCGGACAAACCTCCCTGCCCTGTAGCCACGGATCTAAATTACCTTCTTACAGCAGCTGGAGTATTGAAGCTGCTGTAAGAAGGTAATTTAGATTCGTGGCTACAGGGCAGGAGGTTTGTCTGCCGGGCCTGTTGTCGGTCGATCGGGGGAAGAGCCACAAGGGTAAAGGGACCTGACCGGCTGTGCACATTCCCCCCCCCCCCCCCATGGCTGCACCGGGGCGGACCGCCCCCCGCTTTGGTATGCCACTGCCTTCTCCCTACCTGCCCTGCCCGCACACAGCCGACCGGAAGTCTTCCCGATGTCAGCGCTGACGTCGGAGGAAGGGAGGGCTTTGCTTAAGCTGTCCCTACGACATCAGCGCTGACATTGGGGAAGACTTCTGATTGGCTATGTATGCTGCAGCAGGGCAGGCAGAAAATGGAAGACGAGGCCTCGAAGCAGGACAGGTAGGAAAGGCATTGAACCCCGCGGGATCCCCGAGAGCACGAGGGGTGTCCCCACGGGATCCCCGCGACCCTAGGGGGCGCCCCACAGGATCCCCGTGACCCGAAGGGGGAACCCACGGGTCCTCGTTCCCGTGCAGCTTTCTATTTTAGACCTCTAAATCCTACAGAATTGTGGTCCCACTTCAACTCACTAATCAATTTTAACATTGAAAAGGAGTTCAACTCTAATTGGGCCAACTTTAGCAATCAAATTCTAGACAAAATTGCACCCCTAAAGAAAGGAAAAAAGAGATGACACAATTGACGGCTGGTACGACACGGAACTAACAACACTAAAATGAAAGGCACGACAACTAGAAAGAATATGGAACAAAACTAAGAACAAAAAGGATAAAGCAATATAGAGATCAAAGATAAATGAGTACAAAAGAATTACTAAGGAAAAACAGCGTACCTTCTACTCTAACAAAATAGGATCCTCCACAACTAATAGCAAAGAACTCTTCAGATTAATTAACACCCTATTTGAGATAGACCACCTCAAAAGATCCTCCTCCACCCAACTACCTTCTTCAGAGAACTTTGCCTCTTACTTCAAAACAAAAGTTCTCAATCTAAGAACCTCCTTCCAAAATTCCCCACTCAACTACCCCCTTTTGACCATACCCCTCCCTACACACAGAAACAACCCTAGCAAACAGGTACTGGAATCACTTTGAAAACTCTAATTGGCTCCAATTTCTCAAGCTTTATAAAAAATATGCCAGTTCCTACTGCCTCCTAGACAACTGCCCACTCATAGTCATGAAATCAGCCCCTACCTCCTTCAAGGCCATGCTTTTCGACTGAATTACACTTCTAATATCTAACGGTGAATTTCCAACCGACCTTGGCCACATATTCATCACCTCCATTGTGAAAACTCATAAAGATCCCATATCAACAATCACCAACTACAGACCCGTAGCCAACATCCCCTTTACCAAATTGATGGAAGGGCTGATCAATACTGATCTGACAAACTACCTGGAAAAATTCTCAATACTGCATGAATATCAATCAGGATTCTGCACGCACTACAGCAACAAAACCCGCATGCTCAGTTTAGGAAATCAGACACTAGTTCTCCAATTTGTACGTTCGACCTGATAGACCACGACATACTACTAAGCTGTCTGGATGCAATAGGCATCTCCGGTCATGTGTTAAAATGGTTCAAAGGCTTTCTGAAAAAGCAATCTTATCAGGTCATCAGTCAACAAGTCTACTCCCAATCATGGACCAACTCCTGTGGTGTCCCGCAAGGTTCTCCACTATCATCTAACCTGTTCAATCTATACATGTCTACCCCAGGCCATGAACTATCCAAACTAAATCTCCAAACGTACATATACGCTGATGACATCACACTCATCACCCCTTCTCTACACTATCGACCAAAACCTGACACTTCATTTCATCTATCATTGATCATGTAGAACAATGGACAAAAAACTTCAAACTAGACGAGGAGGGCAGAAAGGACTACAGGGTGAAACTGAAAGAAGCCAAGAGAGAGATACGTCTGGCGAAAGCACAGGCAGAAGAACAAATGGCTAAAAATGTAAAAAAGGGAGACAAAAATTTTTTCAGATATATTAGTGAAAGGAGGAAGATGAAAAAAGGAATTGCTAGGCTAAAAGATGCTGGGAACCAATATGTGGAAAGTGATGTGGAGAAAGCGAATGTGCTAAACAAATACAGTGGTGCCTCGCATAACGGACGCCTCGCACAGCGAACGCTGCGCACAACGAACTTTATGTCTTGATCCGTACAACGAACTTCGTTTCACACAACGAAGTCGCCCGAGCTGCATCCTTCCGCGCAGGCACTGCGCTTAACTGCCCTCTCTCCGCCTGGTTCCCTCTTGCCTCCCCCCCCGACTCCCCGACACGATCGGGGCAAAAAGGAGCCCAAGCCCTCTTGCCCCGCCGATTCCCCAACTCCCCACACAATATCGGGCCAGGAGGGAGCCCAAGTCCTCCTGGCCACGGCGACCCCCTAACCCCACCCTGCACTACATTACGGGCAGGAGGGATCCCAGGCCCTCCTGCCCTCGACGCAAACCCCCCCTCCCCCCAACGACCGCCCCCCCCCAAGAACCTCCGACCGCCCCCCCAGCCGACCCGCGACCCCCCTGGCCGACCCCCACGACACCCCCAACCCCCTTCCCCGTACCTTTCTGTAGTTGGCCGGACAGACGGGAGCCAAACCCGCCTGTCCGGCAGGCAGCCAACGACGGAATGAGGCCGGATTGGCCCATCCGTCCCAAAGCTCCGCCTACTGGTGGGGCCTAAGGCGCCTGGGCCAATCAGAATAGGCCCTGGAGCCTTAGGTCCCTCCTGGGGGCGGGGCCTGAGGCACATGGGCCCAACCCGACCATGTGCCTCAGGCCCTGCCCCCAGGAGGGACCTAAGGCTCCAGGGCCTATTCTGATTGGCCCAGGCGCCTTAGGCCCCACCAGTAGGCGGAGCTTTGGGACGGATGGGCCAATCCGGCCTCATTCCGTCGATGGCTGCCTGCCGGACAGGCGGGTTTGGCTCCCGTCTGTCCGGCCAACTACAGAAAGGTACGGGGAAGGGGGTTGGGGGTGTCGTGGGGGTCGGCCAGGGGGGTCGCGGGTCGGCTGGGGGGGCGGTCGGAGGTTCTTGGTGGGGGGCGGTCGTTGGGGGGAGGGGGGGTTTGCGTCGAGGGCAGGAGGGCCTGGGATCCCTCCTGCCCGTAATGTAGTGCAGGGTGGGGTTAGGGGGTCGCCGTGGCCAGGAGGACTTGGGCTCCCTCCTGGCCCGATATTGTCGGGGAGTTGGGGAATCGGCGGGGCAAGAGGGCTTGGGCTCCCTTTTGCCCCGATCGTGTCGGGGAGTCGGGGGGGGCCAGAGGGCTTGAGCTCCCTTTTGCCCCGATCGTGTCGGGGGGTCGGGGGGGCAAGAGGGCTTGAGCTCCCTCTTGCCCCGATCGTGTCGGGGAGTCGGGGGGGGCAAGAGGGCTTGAGCTCCCTCTTGCCCCGATCGTGTCGGGGAGTCGGGGGGGGCAAGAGGGCTTGAGCTCCCTCTTGCCCCGATCGTGTCGGGGAGTCGGGGGGGGGCAAGAGGGCTTGAGCTCCCTCTTGCCCCGATCGTGTCGGGGAGTCGGGGGGGGGGGCAAGAGGGCTTGAGCTCCCTCTTGCCCCGATCGTGTCGGGGAGTCGGGGGGGGCAAGAGGGCTTGAGCTCCCTCTTGCCCCGATCGTGTCGGGGGTGCCAGGGACCACACGGAGTCACCCACCGTACCACCCGATTCGGGTAAGCGCAGGTATCGGTGGGTGGCTTATTTGCGGGGGGGTGCCTTATTTTACATTTTTTTCTAAAAAGGGGGGGCTGTCTTATTTGATGGCCCTGCCTTATCATCGGGGAAACACGGTAGAAAAAAAAAAAAATGAACAGTTAAGTCCCAGTTTTTGTCGCTGAGACTCTGCCCTCTCACTGTAAAATTAGACTCTACTTAGTCTGTCTTTAAATTTAAAAAATGTGTGTTGTTTTAGATGTATCTAAATAAAAATAATAACCAAAAATTTATCTTTTTTTATGTCATCTTAGCATATTTTATGCTACAGAACGAATTATTTTTTTTAACATGTATTGTTATGGGAAAACGCGTTTCACACAACGAACGTTTCACATAACAAACTTGCTCCTGGAACGGATTAAGTTCGTTGTGTGAGGCACCACTGTACTTCTGTTCTGTGTTCAAAGAAGAAAATCCTGGAGAAGGACCGAGATTGTCTAGCAAAGTTACACGGGAAAATGGAGTAGATTCTGCGCCGTTCACGGAGGAGGGTGTTTATGAGCAACTTGAAAAACTGAAGGTGGACAAAGCAATGGGACCAGACGGGATCCATCCCAGGATACTAAGGGAGCTCAGAGAGGTTCTGGCAAGTCCTATTAAAGACTTGTTCAACAAATCTCTGGAGACGGGAGTGATTCCTGGGGATTGGAGGAGAGCGGATGTGGTCCCTATTCATAAAAGTGGTCACTGGGATGAAGCAGGAAACTACAGGCCGGTGAGCCTCACTTCAGTTGTTGGAAAAATAATGGAAGTTTTGCTGAATGAAAGGATTGTGTACTTCCTTGAATCTAATGAGTTACAGGATCCGAGGCAACATGGCTTTACAAAAGGTAAATCGTGCCAAACGAACCTGATTGAATTTTTTGATTGGGTGACCAGAGAGTTGGATCGAGGACATATGCTAGATGTAATTTACTTGGATTTCAGCAAAGCCTATGATACAGTTCCTCATAGGAGGCTGTTGAACAAACTTGAAGGGCTGAAGTTAGGACCCAAAGTGGTGAACTGGGTCAGAAACTGGCTGTCGGACAGACGTCAAAGGGTGGTGGTTAATGGAAGTCATTCAAAGGAAGGAAAGGTGAGTAGTGGAGTCCTTCAGGGATCAGTGCTGGGGCCAATCCAATCCTGTTCAATATGTTTGTGAGTGACATTGCTGAAGGGATAGAAGGAAAAGTGTGCCTTTTTGCAGATGATACCAAGATTTGTAACAGAGTAGACACCGAAGAGGGAGTGGAAAAGATGAAAGAGGATCTGCAAAAGTTAGAGGAATGGTCTAATGTCTGGCAACTAAAATTCAATGCAAAGAAATGCAGAGTAATGCATTTGGGGATTAATAATAGGAAGGAACCGTGTATACTGGGAGGAGAGAAGCTGATATGCACGGACGGAGAGAGGGACCTTGGGGTGATAGTGTCCGAAGATCTAAAGGTGAAAAAACAGTGTGACAAGGCAGTGGCTGCTGCCAGAAGGATGCTGGGCTGTATAAAGAGAGGCGTAGTCAGTAGAAGGAAGAAGGTGTTGATGCCCCTGTACAGGTCATTGGTAAGGCCCCACTTGGAATATTGTGTTCAATTTTGGAGACCGTATCTGGTGAAGGACGTAAGAAGACTTGAGGCGGTCCAGAGGAGGGCGACGAAAATGATAGGAGGCTTGCGCCAGAAGACGTATGAGGAGAGACTGGAAGCCCTGAATATGTATACCCTGGAGGAAAGGAGAGACAGGGGAGATATGATTCAGACGTTCAAATACTTGAAGGGTATTAATGTAGAACAAAATCTTTTCCAGAGAAAGGAGAATGGTAAAACCAGAGGACATAATTTGAGGTTGAGGGGTGGTAGATTCAGGGGCAATGTTAGGAAATTCTACTTTACGGAGAGGGTGGTGGATGCCTGGAATGCGCTCCCGAGAGAGGTGGTGGAGAGTAAAACTGTGACTGAGTTCAAAGAAGCGTGGGATGAACACAAAGAGTCTAGAATCAAAAAATAAGATTAAATATTGAACTAAGGCCAGTACTGGGCAGACTTGAATGGTTTGTGTCTGTATATGGCCGTTTGGTGGAGGATGGGCTGGGGAGGGCTTCAATGGCTGGGAGGGTATAGATGGGATGGAGTAAGTCTTAACAGAGATTTCGGCAGTTAGAACCCAAGCACAGTACCGGGTAAAGCTTTGGATTCTTGCCCAGAAATAGCTAAGAAGAAAAAATTAAAAAAATTTAAATTGAATCAGGTTGGGCAGACTGGATGGACCATTTGGGTCTTTATCTGCCATCATCTACTATATTACTAAACCTTGAAAAAACTAAAAATTCATGGCCACCCCAACAAACAATTACAAAGACCCATCAATTAGCTTACAAGGGAGAAACATTCCTATTAACCCTACTATAAAAATCCTAGGAGTAACCTTAGATCAGCAACTGACATTTGACGCCCATACTGATATCTTAGTTAAAAAAAAATGCTTCTGTCTATGTATGATAAAACCATACTTCAACTTCGCATCATTTAAACTTAGTATAATCATCCTAAGCTCGCTAGACTACTGCAACATCATTTACCTAGGATCCTACAAAAAACTGCCAAAAGACTGAGAACAATCCAAAACACAGCCATATGACTGATTTTTGACCTGAAAAAATCTGACCACATCACTCCCATATTTCAAAAAACTGCACTGGCTACCAGTCGAGGCCAGAATAATTTTCAAATTCGGTTGCCTATGCTTCAAAACACTATTCGGCTCTGCACCCACCTACCTTCTGAAACACTTTGTTCTCCAAGACAAACTCCGCTTCTCAACAGAACATTATTATTCACCTTTCCGACTCCCAAATGATGCAAATTCAAAAGATTCCTCAACAAGATACTTTCCTTCCAAGCAGGAACGTGGAACAGTACTCTAAACCAGTGTTCTTCAACCACTGGTCCACAGAAATTTCCTGCTGGTCCACAGGGCCAGCATGTGCATCAGGCCCAAAACAGTGTTCTTCAGCTGCTGGTCCATGGTGCGATCGATGCGGTGTTATCTTCGAGCCCGCTCCCTCTTCCTCACTGATTCAGTGCAGAAAGCCACGCTCCTACATGCGTCCTGCACCTGAACAGGAAGCCTTCTCTCTGACATTGCAACGTCAGAGGGAAGGCTTCCAGATGAGGCACGGGACGAGCAAGGAGCCGCTGCCCGCAGCTTTGTGCACTGCATCAGTGAGGAAGAGGGAACCAGCCTGAAGATAACACCAGGGGCGGCATAAAATGGCCAGGCGGGAGCAGGCCAGAAGGTAAGGCATAGCATGGAGGGAGGGAGACACCAAAAGTAGGGGGGAATGATTTTTATTTTTGAATTTAGTGATTGAATTATGTCAATTTTGAGAATTTACATCTGCTGTCAGTGTGCTTTGTGTAGTTTAATGTTGTGGTTAGCCATTATGTGTTGTTAATAAGATTATATTGTGTGTCTGTGAAAAATGAATGGAAAAAATAATGCTACAATTAGTACTATTATGGGGGCGGGGTCTGGGGTGGAGTCTGGCCCACGACTTAGCCCAGTGTTCTTCATCCACCGGTCCACAAAATAATTTGTTTATTTCTGCTGGTCCGTAGGTGTAAAAAGGTTGAAGAAAACACTGCTCTAAGCTACTTACTCCTTAACGCATCATCATACCAATCACAAAGAAGATCACTGAAAAGCCATTTATTTGACAAATTTGTTTAAACTTCCTCAAACGATCTCCTCTACGTCTACTTACATGCTCCTACCTCCGGTTATATATAATTAACGTCACATGTCTGTTTACTCCTACTTCATCCTCATTATGTAACTTCGCTGCATTCATGCAGCCCCTCTTGTTGTAAACTGTCTTGAACTGAAAGGTATGACGGGATATAAATAAAGCTATTATTATTATTATTATTTTGTTTTTTAATAAATTTTATTTTAAGATACTTGATTCCACAGTGCATTGAAAAGACAGGTGGTGTTGCTCCTAGGAAAACTTAACTAGCAGTTGAGTCTTGGTTCTCATGCTGAACCAATTACAGTGGTACCTTGGTTTGCAAGCATAATTCGTTCCAGAAGCATGCTCGTAATCCAAAGCGTTCGTATATCAAAGCAAATTTCCCCATAGGAAATAATGGAAACTCGGATGATTTATTCCATAACCCAAAAACTGGATGGTGTGAGGGAGAAGTTGTGAGCGCAAGATGTGCACATGGGTGCACGTAAGGATACCGCGCACCGCACTGTCGACTGTATTTTGGGCTCAATATTGTACGTGCAAATTGTTCACACATACACCTATGTTGTGCGTGCCTGTGTCGCGCTCATCGACGTGCGTGCGCGTGACGTACGTGTATGTGCTTGTTTAGCGAGAATGCTCATTTAGCGAATTAAAAATTAAGAAACTCGCAAACTACTACTTATTATTTCTATAGAGCTGTCAGACATATGACCTGAATAGAACTCTCGCCTTCCAAGCAGGTCACCTTAATAATTGGTTGGCCAACATTATCGCATACGCTTCATCCTACCTAAACTTCAGGAAACTACTAAAAGCTAATCTATTTAACCGATTTATAACCTAAGACCTCTAAGCCCAACCTACGGCCCCATTTTATCGCACCTGTATCCTGCTTACCCATTTAAACTGTATCTTCATTTGCTGATTGTACTTATTTTCGCTGACTTTCCAACCCCCTCTCTGTTATACCTATATTCACTGATTGTACCCCTTTATTATACCTATATTCATGGATTGAACCTTTACGCAGACCGTCCTGCCCTTCTTTGTTGTACCTATTCTCTCTGACTGTACCTATATTCGCTGATTGTCCAGTCCTTCTTTGTTGTAAACTGCCTCGAAGTACTACGGCTTTGGCGGTATATAAGAAATAAATTATTATTATTATATGCAGTGCTGTATATTAAACATGTAAGAGACAATCTCTGTCCAATAGAACTTACAGTCTAATCAAAACAGACAAATTGGACAATCATCTGTTATTAATAGTAAGGATCTTGGACCCATTTGTCAAGGGCCAGAATATTTTGATCTGAAGGTGATATTTTTTTTTTTTTTTTATACAATATTGAAAAGAGTATTGCCAGCGTTTGTGCCTGAAAGCTCTTTAATTTGTATTAGGACATTCTGAAACAAACCCACCCTCAAATTTCCTTTCTTACATCCACTGGAGGTGCAAAGAAGCGGACAGGCATCTTCAGGCAGCGTGGTGTTCACAACTGTGATTGTAGAAAACCTAATTTAGATTGGGCTTAATAGAAGAGTCTGCAGGAGGCTGCCTGGCGAAATGATACTATCATTGCTGCCACTTCTTAGCACTAGGATTGCAGCAGTTAACTTTCATGCCAGAAAGACAGAGAATTAGATTTTAGATCCACTGGGGATTGAGTGTCCCCATTTCGGATACTTTAGGATATTAATGCAGAGAAAGAGAATGACTGCCAGTTATTTGAAGTACTGGATGATAACCGTATGATACTACAAACAGTTTGAAGCAAAGAGCTTAAAATCAAAGTGTACACTTCTGGAATTTTTGGCTTATTAAAAGGAACATTTTAGTATCTCCCATCGTGAGGGTTACTCACACTGAAGTACTTTACCAGGAATGAATAGCATGATATGTGCTTTGAAAGGCAAAACAAATTGGGCTTTTTTTTTTTTTGGTGAATCTTTCTTTTTTGTATGTTAAAAACATGGGGTCTGATTATTCATCTGACGGCGATGAGCATTTTGCTGACTTCTGCCAATGTTATACCCAAATTTCAGTGTCTGGCCATGTTCATGCTCCAGCATTGGATTTCTGGGAAACATAGGAATTGCCATTCTGGGACAGATAAAAGGTCCATCAATCCTAGTACAGTGGTGCCTCACACAACGAACTTAATTGGTTCCAGGAGCAAGTTTGTTATGCGAAACGTTCGTTATGTGAAACGCGTTTTCCCATAAGAATACATGTAAAAAAAAATAATTCGTTCTGCAGCATAAAATATGCTAAGATGACATAAAAAAAGATAAATTTTTGGTTATTATTTTTATTTAGATACATCTAAAAACATAATTGTTTTTTAAAACAACACACATTTTTTAAATTTAAAGACAGACTAAGTAGAGTCTAATTTTACAGTGAGAGAGGGCAGAGTCTCAGCGGCAAAAACTGGGACTTAACTGTTCATTTTTTTTTTTTCTACCGTGTTTCCCCGATGATAAGGCAGGGCCATCAAATAAGACAGCCCCCCCTTTTTAGAAAAAAATGTAAAATAAGGCACCCCCCCGCAAATAAGCCACCCACCGCTACCTGCGCTTACCCGAATCGGGTGGTACGGTGGGTGACTCCGTGTGGTCCCTGGCACCCCCGACACGATCGGGGCAAGAGGGAGCCCAAGCCCTCTTGCCCCCCGACTCCCCGACACGATCGGGGCAAGAGGGAGCCCAAGCCCTCTTGCCCCGCCGATTCCCCAACTCCCCGACACGATCGGGCCAGGAGGGAGCCCAAGTCCTCCTGGCCACGGCGACCCCCTAACCCCACCCTGCACTACATTACGGGCAGGAGGGATCCCAGGCCCTCCTGCCCTCGACGCAAACCCCCCCTCCCCCCAACGACCGCCCCCCCAAGAACCTCCGACCGCCCCCCCAGCCGACCCGCGACCCCCCTGGCCGACCCCCACGACACCCCCAACCCCCTTCCCCGTACCTTTCTGTAGTTGGCCGGACAGACGGGAGCCAAACCCGCCTGTCCGGCAGGCAGCCAACGACGGAATGAGGCCGGATTGGCCCATCCGTCCCAAAGCTCCGCCTACTGGTGGGGCCTAAGGCGCCTGGGCCAATCAGAATAGGCCCGGGAGCCTTAGGTCCCTCCTGGGGGCAGGGCCTGAGGCACATGGTCGGGTTGGGCCCATGTGCCTCAGGCCCCGCCCCCAGGAGGGACCTAAGGCTCCCGGGCCTATTCTGATTGGCCCAGGCGCCTTAGGCCCCACCAGTAGGCGGAGCTTTGGGACGGATGGGCCAATCCGGCCTCATTCCGTCGTTGGCTGCCTGCCGGACAGGCGGGTTTGGCTCCTGTCTGTCCGGCCAACTACAGAAAGGTACGGGGAAGGGGGTTGGGGGTGTCGTGGGGGTCGGCCAGGGGGGTCGCGGGTCGGCTGAGGGGCGGTCGGAGGTTCTTGGGGGGGGCGGTCGTTGGGGGGGGGGGGGGTTTGCGTCGAGGGCAGGAGGGCCTGGGATCCCTCCTGCCCGTAATGTAGTGCAGGGTGGGGTTAGGGGGTCGCCGTGGCCAGGAGGACTTGGGCTCCCTCCTGGCCCGATCGTGTCGGGGAGTCGGGGGGGCAAGAGGGCTTGGGCTCCCTCTTGCCCCGATCGTGTCGGGGAGTCGGGGGGGCAAGAGGGCTTGAGCTCCCTCTTGCCCCGATCGTGTCGGGGAGTCGGGGGGGCAAGAGGGCTTGGGCTCCCTCTTGCCCCGATCGTGTCGGGGAGTCGGGGGGGCAAGAGGGCTTGAGCTCCCTCTTGCCCCGATCGTGTCGGGGAGTCGGGGGGGCAAGAGGGAGCCAGGCGGAGAGAGGGCAGTTAAGCGCAGTGCCTGCGCGGAAGGATGCAGCTCGGGCGACTTCGTTGTGTGAAACGAAGTTCGTTGTACGAATCAAGACATAAAGTTCGTTGTGCGCAGCGTTCGCTGTGCGAGGCGTCCGTTATGCGAGGCACCACTGTATCTCGTTTCCAACAGTGGCCAACCCAGGTCCCAAGTACCTAGCTAAGGTCTACGGAGCTGGTGGAAATGAAGCTGGTTAAGTATGATATTCGGCAGTTAACTGGCTATAAAGAACCACATAAAGAAAGAACTATGTTTTATGCAGTTATTTTAGCTGGTTAAGTACTGAAAATTGTCACTTAACCAGCTAAGTGCCAAGTCTGCCTCTGGACCGCCCCCAAAATAGCCAGTTTCAGCTTGAGCACTAACCGGGCATTTTCAGTGGTACTATCTGGTTAAGTACCCTAGAAAATGCCTGGATAGGCAATTTAAATGGCTAGGAGCCTTTCCTGGCTATTTAAAGTGTTTTGAATATTGGGCCCCTTGTTTTTGGTTTTCAAAGCAATTCACTCATCACTGTTTTTCACCTTCTAAGAGGCTTGAAGTCTGTAAGCTGATCTCTGGTAGGGTTTAGCAGAGGTCAGAGCCCCCCCCCCACCCTCCAGCTTGGGTTTCAAGTAGACACTAAATCAGGGGTAGGGAACTCCAGTCCTCGAGAGCCGTATTCCAGTCGGGTTTTCAGGATTTTCCCAATGAATATGCATGAGATCTATTTGCATGCACTGTTTTCAATGCATATTCATTGGGGAAATCCTGAAAACCCAACTGGAATACGGCTCTCAAGGACCGGAGTTCCCTACCCCTGCACTAAATGAACTTTTTGCTTGTTGGTGATTCAGTATTATTGGCGCACAGCCCTCACTGATAAATCAGCAGTGTTGTGACTGACACTAAGGCTTGGAATAACCCAGCTCAGTCAGTTGGAAAACCTGTAACAGGTACAATGTCAACAAATAAAGGAAAAATGACTCTGTACAAGCTGGTTTGCTGGTAGTTGTATTCTTATGCCCCAGTTACGACAGAGGATGTATTTGGAGCTTGATGATGTATACCCATAGATACTGACTACAGTGGCATAGCGAGGGTAGGAGGCTGCCCCCCTGCGTCCGCTCCACTCTGCCCCTCCTGCTCCTTCCCTGCCCCCCACATCATACTCATGCCCTCTCTTCCTCCCATACCTCTTTAAATCTTAGCCAGCGCGAACAGCTTCTCTGGTCTGCCGCTTGCACTGAACATAAGAACATAAGAATTGCCGCTGCTGGGTCAGACCAATGATCCATCGTGCTCAGCAGTCCGCTCCCGCGGTGGCCCTTAGGTCAAAAACCATTGTCCTATTTGAGTCTAGCCATACTTGCGTACTTTGTCTTGAATCCCTGGAGGGTGTTTTCCCTTATAACAGCCTCCGGAAGAGCGTTCCAGTTTTCTACTACTCTCTGGGGGAAGAACTTCCTTACGTTTGTACTGAATCTATTCCCTTTTAACTTTAGAGAGTGCCCTCTCGTTCTCTCTGCTGGTGTTGGCTTTCCCTCTGACATCACTTCCTGGCCTTGTGAGGGGAACAAGGCCGGCGTGAGCAGCAGGCCAGAGCAGTTGCTCACGCTGGTTAAGATTTAAAAGGTACAGGGGGGGGGGGGTGCGAGCATGGCGTGGGGAGGCGGAGAGGTGCCGGTGCCCCCACCAAGACCACATGCGGGGTGGTCTGCCCCCCCCTTACTACGCCACTGACTGACTATTCAGCTTCTCTATGGAAAAGTGGCATTCCCAAGAGTTCGTAGGAGAGCAAATGTATTCTCACTCTACGAAAATGGAATCCATAAAGAGAAAAGCACCTATAGAACCATAATTGTAACTCTGACAGTGGATAAAGCTATGAAAACACTGCTGAAGCAATAGTGCTTTCTGACACATCAGAGGAAAGGCCCTGCTGGGGCTAGCTGCGATCAGCCTGTTTTGAGGCTGCATCCTACTGACCGCTGTACTTCAGGTAAGGAAGAGAGAGAGGGAGGGAGGTAGCAAGGGGGTTCGCTGCTGCACCGGTGCTTTGGGGCGGGAGGGAGGGGGTTTATAGCTTCTTGGAGGCTTGAGGGAGGGAAGTAGGATTTGTGGCTCAGGACATTGCCACGCTGGGTCGGGAGAGAGATGTGGTTCATGGCTCAGGACTGTTGCCACTTGTAGTTTTTCAGGGCTTGAGGAAGGGAGGGGAGTTTGCAGCTCGGGACCACTGTTTTTTCCACCGCAATTTTTTTGCCAGTGGTGTGATAGTCCTGGTTAACTGAGACTCTACTGTATAAACTATAAGACATCTTATAGTGGAACTTAGGGCCTGATTCTCAAAACTCACCGTGTCTTTAGCAATGGTCACTAAACCGCTTCCAGCCGGTTTAGCGTGCCAGTATTTTACCACCCGATTCTCAGAACAGGTCACTGTGGTCTTTTCCCAGCTTCCTAGCAGCCCCTGACCCTGCCATGCAAATGTAGTACAACAAGGTCACTACTATTAAAATGGTAGCAAAATGGGGTCATTAATATTTAAACAAGCACTCCAGATGATTCTCTGTAATCACCGGATGATTCTCCATATGAAGCACTGGCTTTTAATGACCAAAAATTATCAGCTGGTCTAGGGGTGCCGGTACTGTGAAAAGTGCGTATCAGGCGTGTGTATCTGGCTGTGGCTCATGATAAAAAATTTAAAAAAACCACACTATTCACATAAATTATAGTAATACAGTGGAACCTTGGTTTACTCCTCTCTAGACTGGATTACTGTAATTCCATCTACATAAGCCTAACTAAGAAAAACCTCCATAGACTTCAGCTAATTCAGAACGCCGCGGCCAAGCTTATTTTCGCAAAAGGCAAGTTCGATCACGTCTCCCCACTCCTCTCCAAGCTTCACTGGCTCCCAGTATACTCCAGAGTCCTCTATAAATGTGCCTGCTTAGTCTTCAAGATCCTACATGGCGTCCTCCCTCCCGTTATCCCACTCCTTTGGAACTCCTCAAACCCACACCCCACTAGACCCTCACAAAAACTGAAACTGTCTTTCCCCTCTATAAAAGGTATATCCCGCGCAGGAAAACTTGGAACATCCCTCCTCTTTAGAACCACAGAACTCTGGAACAACCTCACACCCCCGCTCAGAAATTCAAGCTCCTTCCAATCCTTCCGCAAACACTTGAAAACTTGGCTCTTCTCAAAAATCTAATTACTTCCCGTTCTCTAGCAACCGGTCCCTCTCTATCTTCTTAGTCCCTCTCCTTTATCCCTTCATTGTAGTTCCTTTCCTCTTAACTTCTGTAAACCGTGCCGAGCTCTGCGCTTGCGGAGATGGCGCGGTATACAAACCTAAGATTTAGTTTAGTTTAGTTTAGTTTAGTACGAGCATAATTTGTTCCAGAAGTATGCTCGTAAACCAAATTGCTCGTATATCAAAGTGAGTTTCCCCATAGGAATGAATGGAAACTCGCTTTGATTCGTTGCACCAACCCCCCCCACCCGAGGCCACCAGCGCTGCTTTATACCCCCCTGCGATCCGGCATCCCCCCCCGCTCGAGTTGTTCCCCCCCCCCCCCGCGATCTTACATGCTCCCCCAAGCACCAAAACGATATCCCTTACCCTGATTGGGCACCGGCACCAGCACCAACGCACAAGACAAGCTGGTGCCGGTGCCCAAAGATCTTCCCTCTTCTGGGCTGGGCTGGGCGGTGCATCGGCGATCCTTCTTCTTGCTTGTGCTGGGCTGGACTGGGCCTTGAGCATTTGCGCATGCTCAAGGCCTTCTGTGAATTTGTCGGCCTGCATACAATCGGGAACGGATCGAAGACAGACTCGGGGGTTAGTGAATCTAGCCCATAGTGACTAAAGGCAGTTGGGTGCACTAAGGGCAGTTGGGTGCTAATTGGTGCCAGTTAACATCAGTTTGTCAATATTTAGCTCCTTGCTTCTGTTGATACTTTCCTGCCTTGTACAAGTATGTTGTGAGGAAAGATAAAAAGTGAGCTGGTTTACCCCTCTTTTCCCCTGGATATAGCATTGTTTTTCACTATACAGTCAAACCTCGGTTTGCGAGTGTTTTGCAAGACGAGCAAAACATTCTCGCAAAACGTGTCTCGCAAACCGCGTGTTGACTCGATTTGCGAGCACCCCCCGATAACCGGCATCGCTCCCCCCCGCTCGCAAAGGGCCCCCTCCCGCTCGAATCGGCACCCCCCCCCCCCCCCCGCGAGAACAAGAACCCCCGCCTGACCAACTTTAACTCACCCCCCCTTTGGCACCGGCACGCAGCCCACAAGTACCGGTGCCGCTTGAAGATCTTCTTCTTCCCAGTCTCTGCCGGCTTTGAGCATGCATCTGCGCATGCTCAAGCCCTTCTAATTCTCCCTCTCGCCGAGAATCTCTTTAACATTGAAATGAGCCCTCTAGTGGATTCTTAAAAATTGCTGAGGCATTTTCGAAGAGCAGCATCGGCTTTTGGTGATAAAAAGCAGCGACTGGTCCGGGGATGCCATTACAGTGACAGCACTTGTGTTTTGACTGTGGCTAATGAAAAAAATGTGTATCTATATATTTTTAGTGGAGGGTAGTAAAATCACGCTTCTTTTGAGTTTTTGGGAGAGACAGGCATGTTTCATGCGCACTTGTTAAAAGCCAACGTTTCTTCTTGAGCACATGTATGATACCCTTGTCTTGTGTGTTTCTGACTGTGGGTCTTGATTAAATTTTACATTAAAAACAAATTACAAGATTTACCTGAATTATAGTTGGTTTTTGGAGAGAAAGGCATGTTTTATGCGCAATTGAAAAATGTTGACGTTGCTTCTCCCCTCCTCTCCCTTCATTCATAAGAACATAAGAAGTTGCCCCCGCTGAGTCAGACCAGAGGTCCATCCTGCTCAGCGGTCCGCTCCCGCGGCGGCCATCAGGCCTAGTGCCTGAACAGTGGTCCCTGATTAATTTTGTAACTTACCTCTAATCCCATCCCTATAATCTACCTCTACTCTTATCTGTACCCCTCAATCCCTTTGTCTTCGAAGTACCTATCCAAAGCTTCTTTGAACCCCTGTAGCGTGCTCCTGTTTATCACAATCCAATAGTGCAGCAGGAAAGTGTTGTTTTTTTTACAGCATTTTTCTGCGAATGTGCCCATCTTATTTGTATGTGCGATTTTTTTTTTTTTTTTTTTTAAGAATGTCTTGGGTTTTTTAATTCGGTATCAAAATGGCTGTGGTAGCAGACCGTCACATTTTAATGCGGGTTTTTGAAAATCCTGCCCTCGTTCAGTTATACAGATCTTCCTCCCCTATTTATTTACCGTTGTTCAAGCATCCCCTGATCTGAAGGGTAAAGCTCAAACTGGCTGTCTGTATGGAGAAACTTGGTGGCAGTATTTTTCAGTTGTTTTTTTTTTCTCAAGTTGGCACCAGGGTAGGTGGTGGTGGTGCCTCCCTCCTTTGTTTCTCTTACTTTGATTTTTTTTTCCCCCCCTCTTTTTTATTTAGTTTTTGTTCTTTTAACTTTTGATGCTTGTTTCTGACCCGACTAGAGGGTAATTTTTTAAATTTTATTTTATTCCCCCTTATCTGATTGTTGGTTCCGTGGCCTAATTGTAACAATGGTAATAGGCCTCCTACCTGCCATTTTCAGCCGGGACAGAGTTGTTCAGGCGTTGTTTTGTCAAAAAATCGCACCCCTCTGTATGTTGGTGCCTAAAAGGTGTGCTTCAGCGCAGTGCGGTAAAGGGGGTGGACCTGTGATGATGCGGCGCATCATGGAGGGCATTGAAGCTGTGCGTCGACGGAGAGGAAGGCTTACAAAGGTCTCCAATATGCATGGCCAAAGAAGGCGCAGTCAATCTGTCTCAGAGCTAGTCCGCCTGACTGAGAGGCCCTGTGGTGATCGGAGGGAACTGTGTGGGGGCTG
The DNA here is from genome assembly GCF_902459505.1 of Geotrypetes seraphini. Lineage (NCBI taxonomy): Eukaryota > Metazoa > Chordata > Amphibia > Gymnophiona > Dermophiidae > Geotrypetes > Geotrypetes seraphini. The sequence goes on along the minus strand of NC_047090.1, from coordinate 160,202,328 downwards.
TCCTGATCCGTCGTGCAGCTTGTGGCCATCATGATTCCGCCTGCCTGCCAAGCTTTTCCTGAATTGATGTCGGGGAGCCCTGATGGCCTGCAATGGAGTTTTGTCCTTCCTGCTCCACCACATTGGCTTCTTTCGTTGATCCTTCATTCAACCGTACATCAGACTGACTGGACTTTATTTATTATTTCACTTGTTTTTATTTTAGTTTGTTTTATTTCTGTTGGGATTTATCTAACCTTTTGTCTTCCTCTTTTATTTCCTTATTTTTTATTCTTTTTTTATTTCACTGGATATGTATATATTTATATTATTGTTCATTTTTTTCTATTTCCCTAGGCACTTTAGCATAGAATGTGAGCCCATCTGGGACAGAGAGGGAAGTTTTTTTCTTAATGTGCTTTAAGTCAGTGCAACTTACATAAATTGTAATCTGTTTAGGTATAAGAGGAATAGAAATGTTTCTATGTAACCCATTCAGCGGAATATACATTTTTAAAATAAATAAACATCCATCTTGAAATGAGTGATTTGGAATTTGTGGTGTCTCAGTTCACTGGACTCCTGATGCAGGCACTATTTGCTGAAACATGACCTGTTTCGAGTCCCTTGGAGCTTCTTTGACATAGTGAATAAAGTCTCTTATAGAGAACTAGATTTCCTTGGTCTTTTTGCTCATGTCTACTTTGTTGACGATATTCAACTATACCTACCACTAGGAGCAAATCGCTACACCCAAACCACAACCCTGCACAACTGCTTATCTGAAATTAAACATTGGATGACCTCGAACAAACTTCAACTGAGCACCTCCACGACTGAACTACTATGGATTAGGAAAGAAAAATGCTCCTATACTTGCCCTTCTCTAACCTTGGAATCAACTACCTTGATGGCAAAAGATGAAGTACGAAGCCTATCACTCTCCAAAAACATCTCACAGGTAGTCTCTTCATCCTTCTACTACCTTCATCAGCACCGAAAGATAAGAAACAAGACTTCACCCAACTACTCTATGCCTTTGTCCTTACATGCCTTGATTACTGCAACGCTTTATTCAATGGTCTTACAGCAAAAAACACCAAACGACTACAGCGAGTTCAAAATGCAGCAATAAGACTACTGAAAAACCTACAAGCCTATGACCCAGTCTCTCCAGCACTGATATCGGCTCATGGCTGCCCATAACCAAACGCTTCATTTTCAAAGGCCTAGTGTTGGCATATGAATTTCTCTACAACATGACACCCAAATACTGCTCAGACAAACTTCTTCTCTACACCACAAAGAGAATACCACACTCCCTAGATGAAATATGCCTACGTACACCACCAGGACACTCCCGCCGATAGCTTGGAAACAATCTTATTCCCATTTCTTACCAAGCACAGCCTACCTCCTCATATCAGAGCCCTCAACACTTCACCAGCATAAGTAATCCTATATGAAGATATTTTACAACAAACTGTATGTAAACTATAACCTGTTCTGAGCTTTTTGAGGAGGATGGGATTTAAATCCAAATAAATCAATTTAGCTCTGTTAACTCCAGTTAACAAAGTTGCATGCACAACTGACCTTATTCATAAATTTGCATGCATAAGTTTATAGATTTATCTTTTTTTTTTTAAAATTTATTTAAAGTTTTCTCAATAACCTTCAAGAAGCAATACATACCAACAGAGTGATTTAACCAGTTCTCCTTCCACCCCAACAACCAATAATGCCAGCAAGTTGTACAGTAACTCTTCAGTACAAGGCCAATTCTTTTTTTTTTTTTTTTAAATATCTTTATTAGCAATTACAAAGGGAACATACAACCAGGAGTGGTGAAAGCATAAAAAAAACATAACAATCAAAGAAACAACACAAGGCCAATTCAGTGGAACCTCATGAATTCCCCTCCTTCTAGACCGCAGATTGGTGAACATGTAGTTGGTTAAAGAAAAGCAAATCATTACTCCGTGGAACTCTCTATCCATTTTACGTACGGGTTCCACACCTTGAGGAAAAGTGTAGAGCGATTATGCAATAATGCTGTCAGCTTAGACATGCGATAGATAAAATCTATTTTACTGAGAAACTCTCTTCGAACGGAGGATGAGCTTGTTTCCAGTGTGCTGCCGATAAAAGCCTTCTGGCTGTAAAAATGTGGGAAGCAAGTTTATGAAATTTTTCAGTACTGCTACTAAAGGAACACTGCCCATAGATTTGCAAACCTGTGTATGCAAAATGTCAGAAAGCAATTCAAAACCCATTTCTGGGGACTGACATAGTTCAGGGCAAGTGGTATCACTCTCAGGTGTGCATTTCCAAAACAAAATGCTCTGTTTTACAAGGAAAACGTATCAGCAGAATAAACCAGGCAGAAGTCTCTGCTAGAGAGTTGCATGGGGACAGAAATCCCACCCATCCCCGCCAGGATCCTCTCCATCCCCACCCGTCCCCGCCAGGATCCTCTCCGTCCCCACCCATCCCCGCAAGGAATTATCTCCATCCCCGCCCGTCCCCATAAAAAGCAGCAATTACTTCTGACAGGATCATCAATTCCAGTTTCTTTTGTGTTTGCGCTGCTGTTTTCCTTGTGGAATCTCTTTGGTGGAACCCTTTTATTGTTTTCTGTTCAGGTAATTAACTTATAAACCCCCTTTTTTTACTAAGGCTGACGTGTCCATTATATTATATGGATGAACCCTGCTTCCAAAGCCTTCCATCCCCGTGGGAGTCCCGTGGGCCAGAGGGGGGTCCCCGTGGAAGTCCCGTGGGTTAGGGGGGGATTCACGCGGGACCCGTGGGATTCCCACGATCCCCGTTCCCGTGCAGACCTCTAGTCTCTGCTGCCATTATCCCCTGTGTTTTTCATTGTTGATGCAAACTGTGTTGTGTTTGCAACAAAGTGCCCAGTTTGATTCTTACCCCCATAGATAAAGATGAAAATAAATAGCAGGACTTGTTCATTACTGATTAGAGTATGAACAGTTAAAATGGAGTTTTGGAATTTGTCTTGTAGAATTTGTTCTTGCTATAATTCTTTGTTTAAATGTTACTACTTATCTTTGATGACTCACAGTACTGGATATATAATGTCACAACTCAATAAAAGATATTCTTGAAAAAAAAAGTATTAGCAGAGGTAACACTCAGTGTCAACAGGAAGGGAGGGAAGAAAGCTGTTTCTGGTGGCAGCTCCTTTGGCTGCAGCCAGATCTGAGAGATTTGTCTTGTGGCAGATGTCCCTCCTGCTCTCAGGGCCACAAAGGGCTCCTAGTGCCATCCAAGCATTTTATCTGGGTCAGAGATATCAAAATATGCAACTTATTAGCAACTTGGCGATATCCTGGAAATTGTTAAAAATGTTTTTGAGAAATCTTACTTTTACATTAGACTTTGAGGAAATAAGGATATCTCCATTTAATTATTTTCTTTTCAATCAAAAAGTTATATGATTTTATATGTAAACAGACATTAATATGAATGTCAGCTTTACAGTGTGATATTTAGTGAATGTTGCCTGTGCCTTGGCCACCAGGTGGCATAATTGTCTCATCTAAATCTGCAGAATGCTGATGGAGTGATGTTATCCATTAATTAATGAATGTTTTAAGATGCAAACTTTCAATATACTACAGATAAAGCCAAAGATTCTTTATTAAAAAAAAGTGAAAGTGAGGCATACACATCTGTTAAAAGGATTAACAAATGCAGCATGAAGACAGTTAAGCACTAAATTATTATTTTTATTTTTAAGAACATAAGAATACTTTACCTGGTCAGACCAATAGTCCATCAAGCCCTAGCCCATTCTCACGGTGGCCAATCCAGGTCACTAGTACCTGGCCAAAACCCAAGGTGTAGCAATATTCCATGCTACCAATACAGGGCAAGCAGTGGCTTCCCCCTTGTCTTTCTCAATAACAGACTATGGACTTTTCCTCCAGGAACTTGTCCAAACCTTTCTTAAAACCAGCTACGCTATCCACTCTTACCACATCCTCTGGCAATACGTTCCACAACTTGACTATTTTCTGAGTAAAAAAATATTTCCTCCTATTCATTTTAAAAGCATTTCCATGTAACTTCATTGAATGCCTCCTAGTCTTTGTAATTTGGCATGTAAGGGAGTGGCGAGAACCACTGGCTTAGCCTCCTTGAGTCACTCTGGTGGTATGGGGTCCAGATGACATGAGTTCCAGGTCTAAAATCCTGGTTGGAGCTGGGAAACAGTATAAGTGTGTCCCTGGCAAAGCACAGCCGTGCATCTGGAATGCCAGCAAGAGCCATCTGGGTGTCCTGGTCTGCTTTTGCTTCAGAATTTATAAGCATGATGTATGAGGCATATTTTAATTACAGTGGCTGCAGTGACCCCCCTCTAGGATCACAGCGGTGCAATTTTCCCACAGCAGAGCCATGCACAAGATTTGGGGGTACAGTCAGAAGAAGACTGGGATTAGATGGAGTCTGTTTCTCTGCTAGTTCTTAAACCTGACCTGGTGAACTCCCAGCCAGTCGAATTTTTAAGATAGCCCTAATGAATATGCATGAGACAGATTTGCATATAATAGAGGTGACTGGCATACAAATCTACCTCTTAAACTAAACTAAACCTTAAGTTTATATACCGCATCCTCTCCACGGAAGTAGAGCTCGGCACGGTTTACAAGAACTTAAAAGAAGGGACAGGAAAAGGTTTACATGAGCTTAAAAATAGAGTGGAAGAGTAAAGGGGAAAATGGAATTACATGTTAGAGAAGAGCCAAGTTTTCAGTTGTTTGCGGAATAAATGGAGGGAGCTCAGGTTCTGCAGCGGGATAGTAAGGTCGTTCCAAAGACCTGTGATTTTGAAGAGAAGTGATTTTCCCAGTTTACCTGCATAGAGAATACCGTGTAGGGAGGGGGAAGTTAGTTTATATCTTTGGGCGGGTCTGGTGGAGTCAGGGCACGAGGAGTTAAAGGATAGTGGGATTAGGGAAGGAAGGATGCCGTGAATGATCTTGAAAGCCAGGCAGGAGCATTTGAATTGGATTCTGGAAATCACTGGGAGCCAGTGAAGATTGGCCAGGAGTGGGGAGACATGGTCAGATTTGTGTTTTGCAAAAATCAGCTTGGCTGCAGTATTCTGGATGAGCTGGAGTCTTTGAAAGCCTTTTTTTTGTTAGGCATAAGTAAATGGCATTGCAGTAGTCAAGTTTGGAGAGGATGATGGATTGGACGAGGACGGCGAAATGTTTTTGGCGAAAGCAGGATATTACTTTCCTTAGCATGTGGAGGCTGAAAAAGCATGATTTTGCCAAGGAGTTGAGGTGATTGTTGAGGGAGAGAGAAGAATCAATAATGATGCCAAGGATCTTGCTTGAGAACTCAAGGTGTAAAGCAGTGCCTGTGGGTAGTGCGAAGAGGGTAGGCAGGTGTTCTAACTTTGGGCCGAGCCAGAGTAATTTTGCTTTTGATTCATTTAGTTTCATCTGTACCGAGAGGGACCAGGAGTGGAGTCTCATTATGCAAGATGTAATGTTTTCGTGGAGGTTGGTGAGGTTCTGGTCTGTTTCAAAAAGGACAAGGATATCATCAGCGTATGTGTAGATTGTTTTAAGGGGGGAAAGTTGGAGGAGCTTCAGTGAGGACATATAGATGTTGAAGAGAATAGGGGATAGAGGTGATCCCTGAGGGACACCACAAGAAGGAGACCAAGGAACGGACATGGTGCCGTTTGAGTTGACAATGTAGGAGCGAGAGCGAAGGAATTTTGAGAACCAATTTAGGACGGTGGAATCAATTCCTATCTCGGAAAGTTGATAAAGTAGTATGTCGTGGTGGACGACATCGAAAGCAGCAGAGAGATCGAATTGTAAAAGAACAGCAAATTTGTTAAGAGAATGTAGTTGTTGCACCTTTGATATTAGGGAAACTAGGAGGGATTCAGTGCTGAAGCTGAGTCTGAAGCCATGTTGATAGGGGTGGAGAATGGAGAATCTCTCTAAGTAAGAAGCGAGCTGGGTAGCGACTATGGTCTCAAGCAGTTTAGTTAGGAGAGGGATATTTGCTATGGGGCGGTAGTTTGATGGTGAGGAAGAGTCGAGATCGGCTTTTTTCAGAAGAGGGGATAAGGCAATGTGTCCCATTTCTGTGGAGAACAGGCTTGATAGTAGAGCAGTATTTATAAGACTGGTAAGGGAGGAGATGGTCTGCGCAGGAATGTTTTTGTAAAGGTAGGATGGGAAAGGATCTAGGATACATTTGCAGGATTTCAGTTTGAGACAAAGTTTAGAGATCTGGGGCTTGGAGACAAGTTCGAAGGCAGTCCAGGATCGATAGGGTTGGAGTCGTTGGGAGGCAGAAAATTGTAAGAAATAGTTGGGGGGAAAGAACTCCTTATGGTAGTAATCTTTTCGTTGAAAAATTTGGCTAGGTCATTTGCGGATGGGGGAGAGAGGGGGAAGGTGGAGTTGTTTTTTGAGGTTAGGTTACGCCATACCTCTTGCATATTCATTAGGGATATCTTGAAAACCCAACTAACTGGGGGTCCCCCAGGATAGGTTTAAGAATGACTGATCTATGCCTTTACATTCCCAGTCTGGGTTCTCTTAACTAGAAGATTCTGCATTGCACCTGAAAGGTGGCAGCCCTGGATTTCAGAGAGGGCCTATCTGTTCAAGCCCACAGAGCATTAGGCGATCATTACTGAGTCTCTCCAAGAATTATAGATAGAACCGCCACAAATGTCTGCTGCTTAGTGCTCACTTATGAGTAGCACTAAGGCTCAGACCACATGCTTTCCCTCCCATCCAGACATTACTACAGACCAGTGAGGGGTTTCGTCAGTCGTAAGGCGGAAGTCATTATGCCATTGTATAGATCCATGGTGAGGCCCCACCTGGAATACTGTGTGCAATTCTGGAGGCCGCATTATCGCAAGGATGTGCTGAGACTGGAGTCGGTGCAAAGAATGGCCACCCGGATGGTCTCGGGACTCAAGGATCTACCATACGAAAAATGGCTTGACAAATTACAGCTATACTCGCTCGAGGAGCGCAGAGAGAGGGGGGACATGATCGAGACGTTCAAGTATCTTATGGGCCGCATCGAGGCGGAGGAAGATATCTTCTTTTTCAAGGGTCCCACGACAACAAGAGGGCATCCGTTGAAAATCAGGGGCGGGAAACTACGAGGTGACACCAGGAAATTCTTTTTCACTGAAAGAGTGGTTGATCGCTGGAATAGTCTTCCACTACAGGTGATTGAGGCCAGCAGCGTGCCTGATTTTAAGGCCAAATGGGATCGGCACATGGGATCTATTCACAGAGCAAAGGTAGGGGAGGGACATTAAGGTGGGCAGACTAGATGGGCCGTGGGCCCTTATCTGCCGTCTATTTCTATGTTTCTATGTACTAAGAAGCTGATAGACTATTGGGAGGTCCAGGAGGAGCCGTGACAAAACTTTACCGGATGGATGCTGAATTTCATCAGCTGTTTATTCTGCCAAAGGTGGATTCCCTGGTGGTGCAGGTTACCAAGTGTATCTCCCTCCCCAGTGAGTGGGGGAGGGGTGTTGAAAGATGTACATGATTTTATCCTTAAGAGGCAATTTGAGGCTGCAGCATTGGTGCTGAAGATAGCAGCAGCTGCATCCTATGTCAAACGTGCTCGCCATTTTAAGCTACATCGTGCTTCAGGAGCTGATGCAGATCCCCAGTTCCTTATGTCAGGTGTGGATTATGTGGCAGATGCTCAGTATGTTCTGGTCAGGGTCTTGAGCAGGGTTTCTGCAATATGCTATTTATGCCTGTAGAATGCTTTGGATCAGAGAGTGGGCAGGAGATTCAGCCTCTAAGGCTTTGCTAAGCAAATTGCCCTTTAAGGATCAATTGCTCTTTGGTAAAGGGCTTGACAACATTATGGCCAGTGTGCAGGATTGTAAACCAAAGTCTTTACCAGACAGCAGGCTGGAGTCCTTTAGGGGGTCAGATCGAGATAATTTTCGTAGTTCTAGGCGATCTTGCCAGTACTCAGGAGAACATTCAGTCCAGAGACCATTTCAAGGCTCGCGACAGAGATTTAGGGGTGCCAATCATCCCCAGTCCTCAGGATCTCATCTCTCGGGCACCCTCAAGAAGCAGTTCTGATGCCAGGTTAGGATCCATACCTCCAATGAGGTTGTTGGCTTATTTGGAAACATGATCGAAGATCACTTCTGGGTACTGGATATTATTCAGAAGGGGTACAAGCTTGAGTTCTTTCATCCCCTTGAGTTCTTTGTGAATTCACCTATGGGAAAGCCAGAGACAGCAGTCAGAGTCTGAGTGATAGTAAAGAGGCTACTAGTTCTAGCAGCCATAGAATCCATCCTGGACGCAAAGTTATGCTTGGGCAGATACTCCATATACTTTATTGTGCCCAAAGGAAGACTGGAGGCTGATCCTGGATCTGAAGTCAATATGTGCTGCCCTCAAAATACTGCGCTCTCTTGGAAATGGTGAAGTCAGTTATTGCCTCCATTGTGCTGGGGGGAATTTTTTTGCCTTGCTGGATTTTACAGAGGCCTATCTTCATATCCCCATTTATCTGGATCACAGGAAGTTCTTGAGGTTCCACATTCTGGAGCAGCATTTCCAGTTCTTGACCCTTCCGTTTGGGCTGGTCACGGTGCCTCACATCTTCACTGTGGTGATAGTGCACCTCCACAAGGGGGAGGGATACAAGTGCATCCATACCTGGACGATTGGATTCGGACAGAACTTGCATCAGTCAATAGAAGGATAGACAGCAGTGTAGCATGTAATTCAGCTTTTGTAGAGCCTATGCTGGGTCATAAACTTCAGAAAAACCCACCTGGAGCCACACAGTTCCTGGAGTATCTGGGCATCTGTTTCAACACAAAGGACAATAAAGTTTTTCTCCTGGAAGCTTGCAAGTGAAGCTCACGTGTCAGATCAGGGAGTTTCAGGATAGGCCAGCACCAACAAGTGCTGGGGGTCAATGGTGGCTCCTGGACAAGAGAGCCTTTATGTCCTCTTCAGCATGCACTCTTGTCCTGCTGGTCCCCACAGATGGATGCATTGCAGATGCTCTTGCCTTGGACAACAGAAGTACATCACAGTTTGAACTGGTGGCTGGAACCATAGTCTCTATTCCAGGGAGTTCTGCTTTGCATTTCCACTTGGACAATTCTGATGACAGATGCCAGCCTTTACGGCTGGGAAATGATTGCGAGGGTCGTCCAGTGCAGGGACATTGATCCCCTTTACAGAGGAAGTGGTCCATCAACCAATTAGAGCTGGGTGTTCAGCAGCTCACTGAAGGACAAGATATTATGAGTTTTCTTAAACAATGCAATGGCAGTTAGTCTATATTAGTCGAGTGTGGCTGCCGTAAAGGTCAAATCTGACGCAACCGGAAGTTGCATCAGAGACGACCTTTCTTGCAGCCACACGCGATTTCAACGCTCCAGATGCTGGTAGGAAGCACATTTAGAAATTGCGAAGGTAAGGGACAGGGAGGGAGAAAGGAAGGAAAGGTGGGGTGGAGAAGAACAGACGCTGAAGGGACCTGGGGAAGGTAGGGTGGAGAGGAACAGACGCTGAATGGAACTGGGGAAGGTGGGGTGTGGAGGAACAGACGCTGAAGGGAACTGGGGAAGGTGGGGTGGGGAGGAACAGATGCTGAAGGGAACTGGGGAAGGTGGGGTGCGGAGGATCAGACGCTGAAGGGAAATGGAGAAGAGAGAGATTCCAGACTATGGGGGGAGTGGAGGGAAGAAGATGGGTGGCAGACCAATTGGGGTGGGGATGGAGGGAGAGATGGAAGGGAGAGGCACAGTAACAGAGCATATGGAAGAGACAGAGAAGGTAGACAGTGGATGGAATGAAATGAATGAGGAGAAGATGAGGAAAGCAGAAACTAGACAACAAAGGTAGGAAAAAAATTTATATTTATTTTATTTTATTTTTTTTGCTTTAGGATAAAGTAGTATATTAGTTGTCTTGATAAAAAATTTATAAACAAAGCCCTGCCAGCTGAACATCTCTTTCTCTAGTTCAGCAGCCAGAACTTTGATTTATAAGGAAGGAATAAGCTAAATATTACAGTACTGAGGCTTGTATGGATTCTGCGGGGACGGGGATGGGGCGGGGACAGTGGTCGTGGGGATGGGGTGGGGACAGGGTCGGTGGTCACGGAGACGGGGCAGTGACGGGGACAGATTTTTCCCCCGTGTCATTCGTAGTCTAGAGCAGTTTCCCCTGAAGAAATTTATAGAGTGGTCACATGATCCTCTCCATACTTTCACAAAGTTTTATAGGGTGGATGTCACAGCCAAATTGGATACCTGTGGCTTGCCCGGATGCCTTCCCTCTGATGTGGCTTTGTGAAGAGGAGTTCGGCTGGGAGGAGGGAGCTGGCCAGAGAAGGTAAACACCCAAAGGATGGAGGGAACCATGAATGTGGGACACAGCACAGTGAGGGAAGGAGACGAGGGGTGCGTTGGGACATGGAAGGGAGGAGAAGGGTCGTGTTGGTACAGGGAGGAAGAGGTGCAAATTGGGACATGGAAGGGAGGAGAAGGGTCGTGTTGGTACAGGGAGGAAGAGGTGAAAATTGGCACAGGAAGGGAGAAGCAGGGTCGCATTGGGACACAGAAGGAAGGGAGGGAGCAGAAACCTCAGACTAAGGATGGAAGGGAGGAGGGAGGGAACATGAACTTGGGACGCAGGAGGGAGGGGAGCATAAACTTGAGACATAGGCTAGAAGAATGGAGGAAGCGAGGGAAAGATGCTGAGGGGGAAGGAATAGAAAGGAAGAATTGTTGGGCATGGGTGTCTGAGTGAGAGGGAAAGAGAGATGGTGCACAAGGGGAAATGAAGAAAGAGAATTGTTGAGAAATGAGAAAAATTGGACATGGTGAGAGGTGTGAGGTGCAGATGCATGGGGAAGAGAGAGATGAGAGGGAGAAATGTTGGATGTAGTGGTGGAGAGGGAATAATGGGACGGATGAAGAACAAAAGTAAGTGTAAATCTATCTTTTCTTTCTATTTAAACTACAGTACAGTACTTTATTTTGAGGACTGTTTCTTTAATATTTAACGTTCTTTAATGTTTTTATAGACTGTTTATTGTACAGAATCCAAGTTACATACAAATTCAATTTAAGAATGGTTTAAAAAACAGAACTCATTCTTAACCCAGGGACTGCCTGTACAGATCTCCCCCAACTCAAACTCCCCCCCCCCCCACACCTTTGTCTCAGACTATCTCTTGGTGAATTTGAGCTGTGTACTGCCCAGAATAGCACTGGGTCACTCTTCAGGGAAGGCTCTTGACAAAGTATTCAGGCAACGAAATAACACTCCAAACGAATATCAGACTTGTCCACGCACTCATTTTCTCAGTGGTCAATTATAGATGCAAAAGCTGGACACTATGGAAACAAGAGAGAAAGAAAATTGACTCATTTGAGCTTTGGTGCTAGAGAAGGATTTTATGTGTGCTGTGGACCACCAGAACTAACAAATCAATTCTGGAAGCGATCAAACCTGGCTATGCCAAATGATAAAGTTATGACTCTCTTATTTTGGTCACACTGTCAGAAGAGAACGATCATTGGAGAAGGATATTATGTTTGGGAAGATCAAAGGAACCAGGCGAAGTGGGCGACCTGCAGTCAGATGGCTGGACATGTTGAAAATAACCATGGAGATGATGCTGGAGGATCTTGACGGACTAGCACAAAACCGATCTCTTTTTAGATCTGTAATTGAAACACGAGTCGATGGCACCTAACTGCCCAAAATCTCTACTCTAGTCTCAAAAAACTGAGAAAACACTATGCAGTTCACAGTTACTGTAAGTCTATGTGATACTGAAAGAAAACAGCAACTGATGCCACAAACATTACTCCCGAGAAAGTACAGGGAAAGGTTGGAACAGTGGTCTCAAACTCACAGTCCGCCAGGCACTATTTTGAGGCCCTTGGTATGTTTATCATAATCACAAAAGTAAAATAAAAGAGTTTCTTGATCATATGTCTCTTTATTATTATTAAGACTCAGCCAAAAGGAAAGATTTATAAACAATAAAGTGTTTTACCTCATGCAAAATTGTCATTTCTTTAATAAGACATTAACTATTTCTTTCTGAGGCCCTCCAAGTACCTACAAATCCAAAATGTGGCCCTACAAAGGGTTTGAGTTTGAGACCAGTGGCTTAACTGTAACCATGACATCCCGTTTGTCTTTGGGAAGCAGAGATGAGATTGTGATGTCATAATGCCTCATTCCACCAATAAGAGCCAGCCTCATCAGTGATGTCATAATGGCTTGATTGTCCTGTTCTCCCCTCTGCCCTCCAACACAGCCAGCAGATTAACTGTTCCCCTTAACTCAGTAGTCTCAAACTCGTGGCCCGCCAGATACTCTTTTGAGGCCCTCGGTATGTTTATCATAATCACAAAAGTAAAATAAAACAGTTTCTTGATCATATTATATGACTCTTTAGCTATAAATTACAATATTATTATTAAGACTCAGCCAAAAGGAAAGATTTATAAACTATAAAGAGTTTTACCTCATGCAAAATTGTCGTTTCTTTAATAAGACATTAACTATTTTTTCTGAGGCCCTCCAAGTACCTACAAATCCAAAATGTGGCCCTGCAAAGGGTTTGGGTTTGAGACCACTGGGTTAGAAACTGGAAAAGTGGGGATAGCCAGCTTGAAAGGGGTGGGGGTGGAGAGAGGATGGTGGAAGAGTGTCTTCTGCTTAATGGTTTTAGTTCTCACTCACATTGAATGTTTTTTTGTGACAAAATATCTCTTGCTTGTGTTTTGGAAAGTTTTTTTTTTAATTTTTGTTTCCCTTGCAATTGGAAGCCCACTTTTTCGCGGCTGCTTTTAATTCCTCTTACCAATATCTGTTTTCTCATTCCCTCCGTGAGAAATTCCCTAACCCCTATTTGTCCTGTTTGTCTGTTTTAATTAGATTGTAAGCTCTATCGAGCAGGGGGTTGTCTCTTGCATGTTTAATGTACAGCGCTGCTTACGTCTGGCAGCACTATAGAAATGACAAGTTGTAGCGGTAAATGTAGTGAATGACATATGATGCCAGTTAAGAATGCCAGCTTGATTATCCACTCTGGATTTTCCAGGTCTTTCTCCTGCCCCTTCATTTCAAGAACTTCATGAATCTGAGGAAGGACACTCAAAAATCTTTCAGGGACCATTTCACAAGATAACGATCTCATTTCATTGTGTAAAACTAGGACAAAGTACTCTTCAGCTACAGCTCGGAACTGTGCTACAATTGCTGCTTGTCTAATGCAATGAAATGCAGCCAATTGGGAGACTAATCAGTTCACTCTCTTTTCTTCACCTGTTTGGTATATATAATCTGTTCACACAGATGTTAGGTTTGTCCAAATCAGAATATTCTAAACTAAACTAAACCTTAAGTTTGTATACCGCATCATCTCCATAAAGATAGAGCTCGGCATGGTTTACAGGTAATTCAATAAATGAGGAAAAGACATAATAAGAAATTAAAGGTTATGAAGAGCATAACTAGCTTTACATTTTAAATACTGTAGATAGTTTTATGTTTTGGAGAAAAGACAGGTTTCAGATGCTTTCAGAATACAGTACAGTGGTACCTTGGATTACGAGCATAATCCGTTCCAGGAGCATGCTCGTAATCCAAAATGCTCGTTTATCAAAGCGAGTTTCCCCATAGGAAATAATGGAAACTCGCTTTGATGCGTTCCCCCCACCCCGAGAACCGGCATTGCTCCCTTCGAAGCCCCCCCCCGCGATCAGGCACCCCCCCTGCGATCCGGCACCCCCCCTGCCTTGAACCGGCACCCCCCCCGCCACGATCCAACCCTCCCGCCACGATTGGGCACCCCCTGCCACGATCTGACCACCCCCGACACGATTGGGCACCCCCCGACACGATCCAACATCCCTCCCGACACAATTGGGCAGCCCCCCGTTCAGAACATGAACTCGCAGGCCTTAAGCATACTCAGATGCTCAAGGCCCAGCAGAGGAGAAGGCCGATTTTCAAGAGTGCCCAGATGAGGGTAAGAAGCGGCGGGGGGGGGGGGGGGGGGAGGGGGCCCAATTGTGTTGGGGGGTGGGTGGGGTCGGATCGTGGCGGGGGGGTGCCCAATCGTGTCAGGGGGGGTCGGATCGTGGCGGAGGGGGGGTGCCGGATCACAGGGGGGGGTGCTTGTAAATCGAGCCATGCTCGGTTTCCGAGGCACCGATTTTGCAAATGTTTTGCTCATCTTGCAAACCACTCGCAAACCGGTGCACTTGTAAACCGAGGTACCACTGTAATTGGAATGAGCCTAGGTTCCGCAGCGGGGCAGGGAGGTTATTCCAAAGCTCAGTGAATTTGAAGAAAAGGGATTTCCCTAATTTACCTGCATACATGACGCCTTTTAACGAGGGGAAAGATAGTTTGAGTTTGTGGTAGTGTCAGGTCTCAAAGAATTCCAGGATAGTGGGATTAAGGGATTCTTTATACAAAAAAATACAAGTACAGTGTCTGAGGATCTGAAGGCAACAAGGAGGATGCTAGGTTGTATAGAGAGAGCTATAACCTGCAGAAGAAAGGAGGTGTTGACGTCCCTGTACAGGTCATTGATGAGGCTCCACTTGGAGTATTGTGCCTGGCCAAGGATATATATATATATATATATATATATATATATATATAAAAAAAAAGTTACCATTTTTCCCCCTAGAAAGAGGGGCAAAAATGGTACCTTGGTTTATATTCAAGTATATATGGTACATGTGCATTCCCCATTTCAGCAGGAAAATATTTTGTGCAGCACCCCACTGATTTTTGTTTCCCCCTCCCCTTGAAAGTAATATCGGTAATGGATATAGGGTTATGTGACAGCATCAGAAGAAAATATACCTGTATATGTCTGACGTGGCTGATATACATGGGTATGTTTTGAAATACCAGCATACATGTTTAATTTGCCATATAGTTTAGATTGGTGCTTGCAAAACGGATGCTCCCATCACACACCACCTGACCCATTCCTGCATGTTTTAGACAGAGTCTATGTTAGTAGATCCTTCTAAAAAGCCACTTGACATACCCAACATGGACTTCTGAATTCCAGTTTGGATATCCTTTCTAAAATGCACCTTTACTTTATAATGACACTAAATACACATAGTAATTGATAAGCTGGCTTCAGCATTTAAATAAAAACTATCACTGCCACTGCTGAATATTGATACCAAAATTTCCAACTCTAGTGGATGAATACTGTTAAATACTGTGCAACGTTTAGATCTGGATTTGAAATCCCACAAACTGCATAGAAAATACTTCTTTTGAAGGGTAGATCTGAAGTTCCAAATATGATTTGTTTTTTAAATAATGCTCATAAAACCAATCCTTTTTGTTTTTACAGTGGATGAATACATTGCAATTACAAAAGAGAAACATGGATATAATATGGAACAGGTAAGAGGCATTTTTTAAAATTCCTTATTTTTTGTATATTTTTCACCCAGCAATTTGTCCCCTCCTTTGATCTTCCCACTTAACTGGAACCAGCCCCTACTGGGCACTGGCACCATGAGCCTTTGTTTATAGTTCTCCAGGGGGTTTCGCAGCCATTGCAGTGAGGGTACGTGGCCTAGAAACACAAACTGTGACTCCCTCCAACACTTGGCACATGCGTCTGGCCAGTAGATGTCACCATTTTGCAATAGGTGAGTGTGTGTGTTCTCTAGCCCACACCACCCCCACTGGTGCGGCCCCTAACTTCAGCTGACCTGGACAGCAGAAGAAAGACCCAGAAGGAATACTGTGATAATTAAATTAGGCCCTCTTTTACTAAGCTGCGGTAAAGGTTTCTACTGTGGCCCAGAGCAATAAATGCTCCGATGCTCATAGGAATTCTATTGAGCGTCAGAGCATTTAGTTCTCCAGGCTGCAGTAGAAACAGGATTCAAATCTTGGTTTTCTCATTGAGTTCCTTTTGATTTTGAGCAAAGCACCTATACACATCAAATTAGAATGTCTGTCATTTCAGGAAGGAACACATACCTGTTGCACCTAATTGTAACTTGGATTTGAAAAGATGAGAAATTAAATCTAAAATCCAAATGTAAAATTAAATCTAAAATCCAAATGTAAACTCTCTTCCATACAGCAGCCTAGTTCTTCCCTAGCTTCTTAAAGTAACATTAATAAACAAGATTTTTAAAACTTTCTTTAAAAATAATAAAAGCACCAACTTTAAAAACACAACATGGGGCCATGTTTCAGTGGACGAATCACCTGCTTCAGGTGTTAAAATACCAACTTTTGGGGGCCGTTTCTGGCCGAAGTTTAATTTTAATTTTGAAGGTGCCACGGCGGCTCCCCTCATGATCGCCGCCTTCGTCGGAATCCTTCTCCGACACAGGTGCATTTCGTGAGAGGACCCACTGCAGCGATGCGAGGTGGAGAGCAGGGAGGCTTGTCTGGCACGCATGCGCACTCCTACCGGCCACAGCGCGACAGATCAGGGAAGCACGTGGTAAGATTGCGCATGCGCGCTTAGCATTTTATTATATAGATACATAACTACTTATTAAACATCTGGGATGAATTCAGATTTTAGAATGTCATTGAAATTGATTAATTAATACATCTGATAGCATGTGGTAGAATGGGTTTGGTATTATTTTTGAATATTTTTTTCAGCTGTAAAATCTTTATTTATTTATTTGGATTTATTAATCGCTTTTATGAAGTAAAAAGATCAAATATAAACAAATACGAATGAGATAAACTCAAAATCAGCAAATTGAAATTTAATAATAGGACCACCATGAAACAGTTTCAAATATATAATAGCACTGTCATAGAAACATAGAAATAGACGGCAGATAAGGGCCACGGCCCATCCAGTCTGCCCACCGCAATGACCCTTCCCCACCTAACTCAGTGAATAGATCCCACGTATCTATCCCATTTGGCCTTAAAATCAGGCACGCTGCTGGCCTCAGTGACCTGAAGTGGAAGATTATTCCAGCGGTCAACCACTCTCTCAGTGAAAAAGAATTTCCTGGTGTCACTGTGCAGTTTCCCTCCCCTGATTTTCCACGGGTGCCCCCTGGTTGCCGTGGGACCCTTGAGAAGGAAGATATCTTCTTCCACTTCGATGCGACCCGTGAGATACTTGAACGTCTCGATCATGTCTCCCCTCTCTCTGCGTTCCTCGAGTGAGTAGAGCTGTAACTTATCCAGCCTTTCCTCGTAAGGGAGATCCTTGAGACCCGCGATCATCCGGGTTGCCATTCTCTGCACCGACTCTAGTCTCAGCACATCTTTTCGGTAATGCGGCCTCCAAAATTGCACACAGTACTCCAGGTGTGGTCTCACCATGGATCTATACAATGGCATAATGACTTCAGGCTTACGGCTGACGAAACTCCTGCGTATGCAACCTATGATTTGCCTTGCTTTGGAGGAAGCTTGCTCCACTTGATTGGCAGCCTTCATGTCCTCACTGACGATCACCCCTAGGTCACGCTCTGCTTCAGTTCTTGTTAGGATCTCGCCATTTAGGGTGTAAGTCTTGCATGGATTATGGCTGCCCAGGTGCATGACTTTGCAGTTTTTGGCATTGAAGCTGAGTTGCCAGGACCTAGACCAGCGCTCCAGTAGTAGTAGGTCGTGCATCATGTTGTCGGGCATTGAGTTTTTGTCTGTTGTACTCTTGGCCACTACATTGCTTAGTTTGGCGTCATCAGCGAATAATGTTATTTTACCTCGGAGACCTTCTGCCAAGTCTCTTATGTAGATGTTGAACAGGATCGGGCCCAGGACGGAGCCCTGTGGCACTCCACTGATCACCTCCGTCGTTTCGGAGGGGGTGCCATTCACCATTACCCTCTGAAGCCTACCCTCAAGCCAGTTCCCAATCCATTTCGTCAGCGTGTCGCCCAATCCTATAGAACTCATTTTGCTCAGCAACCTGCGGTGTGGTACGCTATCGAATGCTTTGCTGAAGTCCAGGTATACGATGTCCAGGGACTCCCCAACATCCAGCTTTCTCGTCACCCAGTCAAAGAAGCCGATCAGGTTGGATTGGCAGGATCTCCCCTTAGTAAATCCATGTTGACGGGGATCACGTAGATTCTCCTCGTTCATGATCGTATCCAATTGGCGTTTGATTAGAGTTTCCATTAGTTTGCTCACTATTGATGTGAGACTCACCGGTCTGTAGTTTGCTGTTTCCATCTTGGAGCCTTTCTTATGAAGTGGAATGACGTTAGCCATTTTCCAGTCCAACGGGACGTCACCTGTACTAAGGGAGAGATTGAAGAGTGCGGATAGCGGTTCCGCCAAGACATCACACAACTCCCTGAGCACCCTGGGGTGTAGGTTGTCAGGCCCCATTGCCTTGTTAACCTTGAGCTTTGACAGCTCGCAGTAGACACTGCTGGGCGTAAACTCGAAATTACTAAATGGATCAGCTGAGTCAACCCTTGTCTGCAGCTGAGGACCAAGTCCCGGCGCCTCGCGGGTGAAGACTGAGCAGAAGTATTCATTTAACAGTTGGGCTTTCTCCGAGTCCGTTTCTGCATAGTCTCCCCCTGGTTTCCTGAGGCATACTATCCCACCTGAGTTCTTGTTCCTGTCACTGATATACCTGAAAAAGGATTTATCTCCTCTCTTTATGTTCCTTGCTAAAGACTCCTCCATTCGGAATTTGGCCTCCCTAACTGCTGTTTTGACTGTTTTTGACTTGGTCAGATAGATTTCCCTGGAGTCCTGTTTCCCTGATTGTTTGTAAGAGATGAATGCTTTTTTCTTCTCCTTGATGAGGTCCGAGATCTCCGTAGAGAACCATTGTGGCTTATTGTTCCTACTCCGTTTACTTACCGATTTAACATAGCGGTTTGTTGCTTCCTGTATGGTGGCTTTCATAGTTGACCACATTTCTTCCACGTTATCGGTTTCTGTTTGGCTTTGTAGCATCTGGTGAACGAAGTCTCCCATTTCTTTGAAGTTTGTGTCCTTGAATTTAAGGACCTTGGTCAGTGTGGTAGATTTAGTGAAACCTTTTCTGAGATTGAACCATACCATGTTGTGGTCGCTGGAGGCCAATGTGTCGCCCACCGAGACCTCTGTGACACTTTCTCCATTGGTAAGTATCAGGTCTAGGATTGCCTGATCCCTTGTTGGTTCCAACACTAGTTGCCTTAGTCTTGCTCCCTTCAAGGAATTCAATAGCCTCCTGCTGCTGCATGAATCAGAGGAAAGCGTGACCCAATCCACATCAGGCATGTTGAAGTCACCTAACAATACTGTGTCCCCACGCAAGGTGATATTCTCTATATCTCCGATTAATTCCATATCTTGGTCATCCTGTTGTCGTAGGGGTCTGTATACTACGCCAAGATACAGGCATTTGTCCTTCCCTCTGGCCAAATTTACCCAAAGGGATTCCCCAGTGTACCGTACATCTGTGATTCTGGTGACTTTAATGTCATCTTTAGTATATAATGCTATACCTCCTCCCATTTTGCCCTCCCTGTCCCGGCGAAGCAAGTTGTAACCCGGTATGACCATGTCCCACCCGTGGGAGTCTGTGAGCCAGGTCTCAGATATCGCCACCACATCCAAGTCGGCATTTATCATTTCTGTTTCCAGTTCCAGGATCTTGTTTCCCAGACTGTGGGCGTTGACGTACATAGCCCTCCATGTTGTATGTTTGTTATGTCTCAGTGGGGTCATTCCTGCTATAGCAACTAGGCCACCTTTAGCATTATTTGCATGTCTCGTACTCTTCCTAGACCCAGAGCTGCAACGTGCACCTTTCCCGGATTCCCCATAACCAGAACTACAGTTTATGCCTAACCTAGACTCAGAATTGTGTGTACCCTGTGGGGGTATTCCCTCTTGAGCAACTTGACTTCCTATAATACAGTTTGCAGTGTGTATTCTGTCACTGGACCCAGAATTACAATGTGTACTTCTCCTAGTCCCAGAATCACAGTGTGCACCCCTCCTAGATCCAGAATTACAATTTGAACTCCCCTTAGACCCAGATTTACAATGTATACTCCCCTTAGCCCCAGCATAACAATGTGACCCAGAATTATAATGTGACCCTGAATTATAGTGTTTACTTTCTTTAGTCTCCCTTACTTCAGTCTCAAGAAGAAATTGGTAGCTTAGCTCGTCAAGTAGGTTGTTTGTGCCAGTACCCTCCCCCAACGTACCTAGTTTAAAGCCTTGTGAAGTAGGCAGGCTAAGCGGTGTCCCAGGACGTTCTTCCCTCTTCTGGTCAGGTATAACCCGTCTGGTCCCTGTAATCCTTGCAGTGCCTCTCCATGGTGCAGGAACCCAAAGTTCATCTCCTTGCACCATCCTCGCAGCCAGTCGTTCGCCCTCCGGATGCGATCCTCCCTGGCCCTGCCCTTGCCCCTCACTGGGAGGATCGAGGAGAAGACCACCTGCGCATCCATCCTCCTCAGCTTCTCACCCAGGGCTCTGAAGTCATCGGGTATGCTCTCCGCGGTGCTCCTGGCGGTGTCATTGGTTCCGACGTGGATGAGAATCATGGGGAAGTGGTCTCTGGGCTTGATGAGTCTGTCCAGGCAAGCAGTTACATCCCGGATCCTGGCCCCTGGCAAACAGCAGACCTCTCTTGATTGCAGGTATGGTCTACAAATTGGTCCCTCGGTGCCCCTTAGTAGCGAATCCCCGATGACTACCACCCTGCGCTTCTTAGGGGTGGTCCGATCTGTTGACTCCGGAACTGGAACCGTCTGCTGAACAACCTCCTGTACCTCGTTGTCAGGATCTTCCTGAAGCAGCTGGTATCTGTTCTTAAGGGTGATTTGAGGTGTCGATGTGGAGTTGCCCTGCATGTGAGAGAAAGAAACCGAATTAGGTTTACTGCGTTTTACTGTGGAGGAAGTCACAAGCTGCCAGGAATCAGCGTCCTCAGTAACTTCCTGAATACCGATGGTTGGTTTCAAGTTTGTAGGTTTTGAAGCTTTGGGTGTCTCTAGGATGGCCCTGTCAGGTTCTTGTTCAGCGATCTGGGACAGCTCCTGTATGACTCCATCGATGAAGGTTTCGTCGTCACGGATGCTTCTTAAGCGTTGAACCTCTTCTCTCAGGCTCCTCAGCTCTCGCAGAAGGCTTTCATCAGGCTGAACCATTGCTTCCGTCTGTGTGGAGACTGTAGACATCTTTGAGGGGATGGCCTCGGTCTGTACAGAGACCTCCGCTCTCTGTCCTGGCTTTCCTTCTGACTGTACGAAGACCGTAGCCATCCCCTGGGTACTACCGGCTAATGAAGTGCCTGTCTTGATTGAAGTCTTGCTGCTTCTAGTTCTGCCTGCCATTAAAAAATAAAGAAAAAATTTTTTATTTAATTTATTTTATTTTATTTTATTTTTTTTTAAGGGGTAGGGGCTGTTAGGTGTAGGTCAGAAGGTGTTGAGGTTGGAGGGATAGAAGTAGTTAGTTCTTAGTCAGAGGGATAGAGTAGTTAATTAATTGTTGGTTAGATTTGCCTGCTTGTTAGTGTGCTAGTGAGGTCAATCTGATTAGAGGATGTTAGAGGATAGTGTGGTCTGCCTGTTTAAGATGGTTTAGGGATAGAGTGATTGGTGTGGACCGCCTGTTAAGTGCAAGGGTTTGGTTGCTTGTTGGTTAGGTAGAAAGAAGAGAGTTGAAAGATTTGGAAGAGGTGAGATAGAAGAAAGACTGAAATCAACGGCTGGGCGCCGTTGGCTCGACCCCTTTTATGGGGGAGCTCGGCTGTGACGTCGGGGGTGGGAGGGGCTACCACCCGCTCCCTTTGCTGCTTCTCCTGCCTTCTCTGCTCCTCTCCGCCCCCTTTTTCTGCCTTCTCCGACTCTCCTTTTGCTTCTCCTAACCTCTCCGCTGCTCTCTTTCCTCCTGTTCTAGTCCGCCCGCTGTGTCAGCCTCCTCTGCCCTGTAGTTGGGAACAAGCACACAGTCTGCTTACAGCACCTCCGCTCCGCCCCCAGCTTCACCTCGTGCTTGCTCCAACAGACCCTCGTTTGGCTGACCTAGCGATGTCATTCAAATAAGAGAGATATAATACAATGTCATTCAAATAAGAGAGATATAATACAATGTCAGCATAATTCTTATGAAAAACGATAAACACACATCAGAACATTCAACTAACATAGATATGATGCTAATGCTTTCTACAATACAGCTTATCCTATAGCCGAGAGGCCAAGGTGCAGTTATTAGGGTGGTACAAAGTTCATTGGAATGAACAGATGAGAGGCTAAACTCGAGGCAAGTTGATTATACAATTAGACAAGATATAAGGAACTGATTTAGTTTCAGTATATGTAGCAACCTGTATAGTCATCACCTTATAGGAAAAATCATTTATGAAAAAAACTGGAAACTCGCTGGACTAAGGGCTCCTTTTACTAAGGTGTGCTAGTGTTTTTAACGGGCGCTAAAGATTAGCGCACACAAACCACGCGCTAAATGAAAATTACTAATGCAAGCTCTGTGGAGGTGTTAGCGTTTAGCGCGCGCTAAAACCGCTAGCGCACCTTAGTAAAAGGAGCCCTAAGTGTATAGCCCTCAGTGGAGACTAGAGGTCTGCACGGGAACGGGGATCGCGGGAATCCCACGGGTCCCGTGGGAATCCCCCCTAACCCACGAGACTCCCACGGGGACCCCCCACTGGCCCACGGGACTCCCACGGGGCTGGAAGGCTTTGGAAGCAGGGTTCGTCCATATAATATAATGGACACATCAGCCTTAGTAAAAAGGGGGTTTATAAGTTAATTACCTGAACAGAAAACAAAATAAGGGTTCCACCAAAGAGATTCCACAAGGAAAACAGCAGCGCAAACACAAAAGAAAGTGTGGAATTGATGATCCTGTCAGAAGTAATTGCTGCTTTTTATGGGGACGGGCGGGGATGGGGGTAATTCCTTGTGGGGATGGGTGGGGACGGAGAGGATCCTGGCGGGGACGGGTGGGGATGGAGAGGATCCTGGCGGGGATGGGTGGGATTTCTGTCCCCGTGCAACTCTCTACATTGTTTAACTTGCTTTTTACCAAACTTTTCAAATCACCCTCGTATTGAAGACTTGGGTGAAGAGCCAGGCTTTTACCTGCTTCCTGAAGTAGAAGTCATCTGGAATTAGACTTAGCCTCTCTGGGAGTAAATTCCAGAGTGTGGGGGTGTGGCAGAGCCCAGTCCAGACTCACCCGGAGCCCTGCCCACATGCACTCAAATCAGCACAAACAACCACTGTAAAAATGTGCAACAAGAAAGCTTTTACTTCTAGAGACCTGAGACTGTTTTCTCACAGACTCAGGAAAGTCACAAAGCCTTAAGTCACTTCCACATTTATTTTCCTTATGGGCTTGGCTTATCCTGCTTCAGTAGAGGCCAGTTACCCCTGGAGGTTCTTGCACACGTCACAAACCTTTCTAAGGCTCCCTCAGTCTGCTGACTCAGCAGGTTACCTTGTTAAGGCAGCTTAGCACTGAGCTGTAAAGCCCAGGGCAATCTGGGACATGTAATCTGCTCAGTCTTGAGCTTGCAGCTCCTACTGTATGAAGGTGGAATGGTAGCATTAGCGGAAGTTAACCTCTTACTCTTCCTGAGAAGTCTCGCTGGTGCATATCACATCATCCATTTTCTTTTGATGAGGGTACAGATACAGTAGTGATGCTCCTTGAGAGGACCACAAAGATCTTATAAGGATGTGTAAGGATGAACTTATTTTTTAAGTATTCTAGCCCATTTTGTTTGAGGACCTTGAAAATCATTTAAATTTAGCCCTGTAAGGTACTGGTAGCCAGTGTAGTTTTTGTAGGAAGGGGGACCAGGACATGACGTCAGAAGGGAGACCAGGCTTGTGCAAGCAGCAGGTGGAAGATGCTGCTCGCACCAGCAAACATTTCAAGAAGTGGAGGGCACATGGCACAGTAATGCCAGGCACCACCGCCCTGGGTGCCAACCTCTCTCTCACTACGCCACTGCCTACAGGTGTCGCCTATATGTAGGTAATGGGATTTGGATGGGTTGTGGAAGGCTCACATGTTGCACCATAAGTGTAGTAGTGGGGTATGGTGAGCCTGAGTCCCCATCTCTCTGGTTGAATATACTGCCCACTAGGCAGGATCCTGCTTGCTGCTTTAATAAGACTGCCCATAACATCTGAAGCTGTCATACAGAAAGGTATGTACTGTTTCATTCATATCTTTGAGGATATGGGGGGTGGGAGGTGGTCAGTGACCACTGTGGGAGTATGGGGGGGTCATGCCTTCAAGGGTAATATACTCACGTGGATTAAAAACTGGTTGGCGGATAGGAAACAGAGAGTGGGGGTGAATGGACAATACTCGGACTGGAAAAGTGTCGCGAGTGGAGTGCCGCAGGGTTCGGTGCTCGGGCCTGTGCTCTTCAACATATTTATAAACGACCTAGAAATTGGCACGACGAGTGAGGTGATTAAATTTGTGGATGATACAAAGTTATTCAGAGTTTTGAGGACACAGAAGGATTGCGAAGACCTACAAAGAGACATAAATACCTTTTTGGATGGTATTTAGAGCACTATCCGTGTAGTTAGGAAAGCCATTATCTGATCAGCTATCTGGATAGTGCCAGTACCAGCACTGACTGCCTGCACGGATATTCAGCACCTGCTGTGGTCCAGATCCTGGTGCTGATATAATAATAATAATTTATTTTTATATGCCGCCATACCTGAAAGTTCTAGGCGGTTCACAACAATTAAGCATGGTACATACAATACAAATCATTTGAGATTCGGCAAGTTAAATGCATACAATATGGGGAGAAATACTTACAGTGCAAGAAAAATACAGACAATTTAAAATAGAGTAAAAAATGTTAAGTTAAATGATAAGATACATTAAGAACCCAGCCTATTGAATAATTGAATTTTTATCTGCTTTCTAAAATCAAGATAAGAGGAGGCTTCTAACACAGTTTTAGTTAGCTGCTGTGGCTGACGATTAAAAACAGTGCTGACCACGGTGGCTGAATATGAACCCAAATAATTTTACCTCAGACATAAAGGGAAAATTTGTTCTGAATATGGAAAGTTTTGTACATTCATGCAATGATCTGGTGTAAGCAAATGCGTACTTTGAAACATTTGCAAAATATGTTGGAGAAAGTACATCATGTCCATAAGGGAACTGCTCGTGCATAGCAAAATAATGGGGGGAAACCCTGTGTTTCCGAGGCGCCGTGTCTTCCTGAAAGCACTGGGCAGAACTGCAAATTAGAAAAGTGGAATGGTTCTGCCCCACTCAGTTATTGCAGAAGAGATTGTTCATCATATTGAAAGCTTATTCTGACTTGCTAGTTTTTGATCAGCAGATCTGAGAGTGTTTTCAGTTCATCCCGAAACAAGTTTCACCTTACTGCCTCATGGCAGTATAGATAATCCCCGCAGGCCCTGAGGGCTGCATAGTTGTCTTTCATAAGACAGGCCCCCCCATCCAGCATCACTAAATGACCATAAGATAGGGTCCTCCATCGTAAAAACAAAGGGAGGCCATTCCTCTTCCCCATATCTCAGCTCTTCATCCTCAATTCATCTTTACCTTCTGACCTTGACTTAGACCTTGAATTTCCTTGCATCACACTCACCTGAGATCTCTTTTGCAGTTGCGACATTACAGGATATAGATTAGAGAGGAGCCTATGAGCCTTAAAAAGAAAACTATGTAGGATGAGGGGGTGGAGCCATCGCAGGCCACATGTTCACTTGCATAATGATTCGCAGACACGAACATGAAGTCTGCCAATCAAGTGGAGCAGGCTTCGTCCAAGGCAAGACAAATCATGGGCTGCATACGAAGGGGTTTCGTCAGTCGTAAGGCGGAAGTCATTATGCCATTGTATAGATCCATGGTGAGGCCCCACCTGGAATACTGTGTGCAATTCTGGAGGCCGCATTATCGCAAGGATGTGCTGAGACTGGAGTCGGTGCAAAGAATGGCCACCCGGATGGTCTCGGGACTCAAGGATCTACCATACGAAAAACGGCTTGACAAATTACAGCTATACTCGCTCGAGGAGCGCAGAGAGAGGGGGGACATGATCGAGACGTTCAAGTATCTTACGGGCCGCATCGAGGCGGAGGAAGATATCTTCTTTTTCAAGGGTCCCACGACAACAAGAGGGCATCCGTTGAAAATCAGGGGCGGGAAACTACGAGGTGACACCAGGAAATTCTTTTTCACTGAAAGAGTGGTTGATCGCTGGAATAGTCTTCCACTACAGGTGATGGAGGCCAGCA
The DNA here is from genome assembly GCF_902459505.1 of Geotrypetes seraphini. Taxonomy (NCBI): domain Eukaryota; kingdom Metazoa; phylum Chordata; class Amphibia; order Gymnophiona; family Dermophiidae; genus Geotrypetes; species Geotrypetes seraphini. The sequence continues at coordinate 160,176,014 of NC_047090.1, read as the reverse complement.
GCGTGCCTGATTTTAAGGCAAAATGGGATCGGCACATGGGATCTATTCACAGGGCAAAGGTAGGGGAGGGACATTAAGGTGGGCAGACTAGATGGGCCGTGGGCCCTTATCTGCCGTCTATTTCTAGGTTTCTATGACACTAAAAAAGGACTGACTGAGCGGAGGGAGAGTAGAACCCAAGATGGGGATCAGGAGTCACCTGACTTTATAGAGGCTGTCGGCCAGAGGATTTACACTAGAGAATGACACGGGGACAAATTTTTCCCCGTCCCATCCCTGCGTGTTTTGTCGCTGTCCTTGTCCCTGCCCCATTCCTGTAAGCCCTGCCTTAACTGCACAAGCCTCGAACACTTATGATTTTAAAGTGTTTCAGGCTTGTGCAGATGAGGACAGAGCAGGAATGGGGCAAGGACAGGAAAATAACTGGCCGGGATGGGACGGGGAAATGAGTGCCTGTGAGGACAGAGAAAATTTTGTCCCTGTGTCATTCTCTAATTTACACTTGTGGTTTTAAGGTCCTACAAGCTCTCCTGTTAGAGGGCACCATGGTAGTAGGCATTTTTTCCCTGCTTCCTCAAGTTCAGATGTTGCCATAGTGTACCCAACTGGCCTCCTCAAACAGCAGATTCAAACATGAATATGCTATACCATATCCCAAGCCAAAAATCCATTCCATGAGCTGCTAATTATATTATGCAAATTGAATTGACACCTCAACAAATAACTGGCATCAAAAACACAGGCAGTTTGGATTAGAGACCCCATTTCCTTGCCTTCACACAGGATCCTAGGGGGCCTTTGGTTAGATTTATCTCATACACTTCTCCCTCCGTATTCGTGGTTTCGATTATTCACGGTTTTTAGCTTGCTGGCTCCTCCCCCCAAATTATGTCAGCTTGCATAGAGAAATCGCTGATTCCAAGCGTTTACAGAGAAAATCGCTGATTCCCAGCACTTTCTTCACCATGTTTTGCCTCTCCTTCAGGAACAGGCCAGGTCTCCCACCATGTTATTCGTGATTTCACCATATTCATGATGGTTTTTAATACAAAACAGCGAATAACATATGAAAAAGTTATTCGCAGTTTTTCTGTATTTGTGGTTCTGTTAATCCCCTATGACAGCGAATATGGAGGGAGAAGTGTATGTCATTACTGCTTGAGATCCATCTGTCCTTTCTGAGGGCAGCCTCAGCCAAACTTTCACTTTCCCATTAGACGAGGAACTCCCTCTTTGGTATCAGTGGCTAGGAAAAGGAAGAGCACAGTGTGGGAAAAACTACTGACGAAAGAATTTTAGACGGTTCCCCATAGTTAATCTCCCAGCAAACATTTCTGTACTTTTCTGTACTAAGTAAGAAAGTGAAAGTAAGCAGCCTTTCTGAAATGATTTGGATTGGTTCGTTTTTTATTCTTTTCTGTGTGTGTTTTTACTTTATTGCACTACCTTTTCTTGTTCCATGTTCTAATCGATTTGATACTGATGCAGAAATATTCTGATTTACGAGTAGATTTATCTTTTATGCAACTTTTAATGCTGTCCCTGGAAAAACTCCCTGACTGGTTGTGGTTAGAATGGCAACTCATGTCTCCTTTGCGTTTGTACCATGTACTCAGTATCAAAATGCCTAGCTATAGTAAAGATAATAGTATACTAGTAGATACATGGAAAACATTGCGATATGTAAGCAACCTAACAACTATTCCAATTTATAAATCTACAAAACAGTCTATATGGGTAAACTCCAAGATACAAATTGGCGGGGAGAGACTAGTCTGGAAGCAATGGATGATAGCAGGAATACGAATATTGGATGATGTTATTGCTAATGGGTACTATGCTGGAGTTTTCACAGTTGCAACATAAATTTGGTCTCAAAAACTCAGAAAACTTTAGATGGTTGCAGCTGAAGCATGCCATTCAGGCGGGGTTCCCTGAATGGAAATATCTTAATAAACATAATAGTATGGAGTTTATGTGTTTTCAGACAGACTTCTTGGGTCACCAGGCCGCCCAGTGGTACAAAACATTAAGTGGATTTAATAAAAATAATTTAAAAACTGGTCTAAGAGATATTTGGAGTATTGAGATTAAGCATGAAATTACTGCATCTCAATGGCCACGAATTTGGTCTTGGAGAATGAAATGTACGGTGTCAGCATCTATGAGACAAACTTGGTTTTTTCTGTTGCACAGAGCATTATGGACCCCTGTTAGGTTACAAAAAATAGATAGTTCTTTGTCTAATAGATGTTGGCATTGCCATTTAGAGGCAGGAACTTTAGATCATTTATTGTTTCATTGCCCATTTATTATGAATTTTTGGAAATCAATTTGGGACCAAATTAATAATTTATTAGCTAACCCGGTGGCATTATCCTATGATACTGTGATATTTGGTATGGAAATGAGAGCCAAAAGTCAGATTTCTGCAAATAACAATAAATTATTACTTATAATGACTGGAGTTGCCATTCAGCAAATCACATTTAATTGGAAGGATTGGAGGAGATTAAATTACAACTTCTGGTGGAACTCTTTATGCCATATATATAAAATGGAAAGGTTTATTGCAATACAGCGGGGTTATCTTAAAAAGTTTCAGGATGTGTGGAAACCATTAACGAAATATTGTAAAGATTAATTTAAAATTGGTTCCCTTATATTATTTGTTAATTTAAGGTGCAGGGAGGGGGGTATTTTAATATCACATGTTTTATATGATAATGAAATATATGGGAGGGAGGGTTGGGATAGGGAAGGGTATAAGAATTTGTGAGATGTGTCAATGATTATTTCTAAGAGATGTATTTATTGTTTATGTGATTGAATATATTTTAACACTTAATGTAATCTTGAAAATGAATAAAAAATATTAAAAAAAAAAAATGCTGTCCCATACAGCTCAGGCTAGGGGTGTGCCAGTGTCATTTTGGACAAACACAGAGTCAGTCCTCGAAGGCCATAATCCAGTCGGGTTTTCAGGATTTCCCCAATGAGTTTGCATGAGATCTACTTGCATGCACTGCTTCTATTGGATGGGCTCAGGAGTAATATAAGAAAATGCTTTTTTACAGAAAGGGATTGTAGATGCATGGAATAGGCTTTTCTGGTAGAGGTGTTGGAGACAGAAACTGTGTCTGAATTTAAGAAAGCATGGGACAGGAGTGTGGAATCTCTTAGGGAGAGGAGGAGATAGTGGATGGGCAGACTGGATGGGGCATTTGTCCTTCATCTACCATCGTATTTCTGTTTCTAGGTTCTCACCTATATTAATTTGGGAAATCCTGGAAACCTGACTTGGTGAGGGCCGAGGTTGGATGCCCCTGGACTAACAACATGGTTATCATACCTGATCCGGTTTTCAGGATATCTACCATGAATATGCATGAGATACATTCACATGCAAATCTATCTCATGGATATTCATTGTGGAAAACCTAATGCTCCCGCCCCTTCCTAAAGTTAGGCTTGGGCATCATCATGGCTGAAAAATGGAGTGAAATTTTTTTTCATTCTGAAGACAAATGAAATAAATGTGTGTATCAGTATAGTACGGGAGTTTATAAGGATTCAGGTCTTCAAGGTTAGGACCTATCTAGATCAAGGACCTATCTAGAGAGAAATTCCTTGTTTCTATCCTATTGTTCCTACTCTGTGTAACACTTGTCTTACTTTCTGTCCTAGAATTATTTTCTTCTTACCTAGCACAGTAATTTTCTTTTGCTCCTTGACTAAGAGCTGGTTATGGATCCCTCTGGAGCCTTGTGATCATAAGTTCTAAATCTAGCCACCAGGGGTCCCCATTATGCAATGATATTACGGTAACTGTTCCTTCAGAAGCTGAGAATACTCTGTGACACTGGTATATTTCTATCCTGGGGAGCAGAAAATGTGATCTGGGAACTGAGCCCACATCCCCTAGCATACTCTGCCTATTTCCTCACCTTTTCCTTTCCCTTCCCACCACTGTCTTCCATTTATTTAAAAATTTATATACTGTACCACATGCAACTATGCGGTTTACATATCACATACATAAAATCTTATTTCCCTGTGATTTTCACATATAATAATAACAAGGTCTTTGCTTCTTTTTCTTGCACTTGTGTTATGTGCTTGCTTCTCTTAAACATGATGTAAAGGCTTTGGCACTTCCCTCACCTCCCACTCCCTTGAGCCCTGTCAGATACTCCGACTCAGCACCTTCTCCCTTTAAGTTTTCTCTTATTTTTTAAAAAGTATTTCATCCCCTTTGCAGTCTCTCCTTCAATCTTTGGTGTTCTCCACATGGCCTCATACCTTATTCTCTTTCTCTCTGCTCCTGTGCTAGTGCTGTGCTCAGTGTCTCGCTAACAACAGAACTTAAACTGACTTAGGGGCAGATTCTCAAAACTAAAATCTGCCTTTAATGTGCTCGCTGAACCAGTTCCAGCTGTATTTTAGGGGCAGATTATCAAAACAGCTTACCGAGGTCTTTTCCGAGTTTTCTAGCAGTCTCCAATACTGCCATGCAAATGTAGTACAACGAGGCCATTAATATTAAAATGATCTCTCCAAGTGATTCTCTAACCTTGTTGTGCCACATTTGCAACCAAAATTTATCGACAGAGCTGTCCTTGCCTTAATTTCTGATCAGTGCCTGAACGCTGATTGGCTCAGACACTGATAGGAAAGTAAAATTTGATAGCTCAGCCTCCCTCCCATGCAAGTTAAAAAAAAACAAATTGAAGATCAGCAGGAGAGATGCCCACTCCCTCCCGCGTCTGGCATAAAGCGACTCCCCCACCCGACTCCCTCCTCCTCCCAGCAGCAGAAGAGATGCCTACTCCCTCCTGCCGCCGACATCAAGCACCCACTCAACACTGCCCCCCCGGCAGCAGGACAGATGCCCATTCCCTCCCACTGACAAGCAACACATCCCTGACATCCCCCTGGCAGCAGGAGAGATGCCCACTCCCACCATCGCCAAGCGATGCACCCCAACATCCCACGGCAAAAGGAGAGATGCCTATTCTTTCCTGCAGCCACACAACCCCCACACCCCCTACACCTCCCCATGCCTCCGATGACCCCTTTGCCTTACTTATGATGGCTGGCTGGAAGGATGCCTAGCTGGCCCAACTCTTCCCCTCTGACCCAGGATGTTTCCCTCCCATAAACAACCTGGGCCAATCAGAGCCTCAGGCCTCTCCCCAAATGCACCGGGGAGGAGTCTGATTGGCCCAGACGCCTAAGGCCCCTTCCATACTAAAGTGTACTATCAGATTTAGCACACACCTATGAATTAGTATATATTAAGTGCCTCAGAATGTGATATTACATCCAGCTGAATTTCTCAATTACACACAAGTGGTTATTTTATGATACTGATTTTTAGAAAACTGGTTCCAAATTCAGTTAACATATTTTCAGATTGAACATTAAAAAAAAAAAAAAAAGTTTTGAGGGTAATCCCCACATTCAGCTTACTGACTTATTCGGAAATTTGCTCATCTTGAGATTTCCGAGACATTTCCTAGGTGTGTGGCTAAACCAGAGACAGTGACGCTGCCTGACCATCTTCATGTCTAAGCAACATTATAGGGGGATGGGATAAATCTTAGAGATAGCTGCACAAAACAGAAAGGCAGAGTATGGCTAAGATAAAAGGGCAGTGCAGCCTTTTGGAGGAGCTAGAAGAGGGGAAAAGAAGAATGTAAAAAGATTTTTTTTTCTTCTTCTTTCTCTATTTGGCACAGCAGCATACTTGCAATGAATAGTGAAAGGTCACTCCAGGGCAAAAGTTCATTTACTGCAATCTGGTTAATGCTTGGAGTGCTGTGGGGCTGGCCAAATCAATAGGACTGGCAGACTTATGAAATAGGTATATACTTCTCCCTCTGAATCTGCGGTTTCAGCATCCGCGGATTCGGTTATTCGCAATTTTTTTTTTTTTTTTAAATCCATTTTCGTTTTTCGGACTAATTTTAAGCCCTCTTAGACCCCCCCCCCCTTAAGCCTTACCTGGTGGTCTAGCGGGTTTTCTGGGCAGGAGCGGTCTTCCTACGCTCCTGCCCCGTGCAGATCACTCATAGGAAATAGCTACCGTGAGCTCCCGTAGTCTCTTGAGACTACGATGGCAGCTTAATGCAGCCATTTCCTATGAGTGATCTGTCCTACGCTCCTGCCCCGAAAACCCACTAGACCACCAGTTAAGGCTTAAGGGATGGCGGGTGGGGGGGGGTGTCAGAGCTAGCCCGAATATTATTTGCGGATTTTTAATATTCGCGGGCTGGCTGTGCCCCTAACCCCGTGGATACGGAGGGAGAAGTGTATGATAGAGGATTAAAATTAATTACCATACTTGTAGAAGGAAGATTTGGTTAACATATATACAGGATGTCTAACCTCTACTAAGGGCTTCTTTTACAAAGCTATGGTAACGATGCTGCTGCAGTAAACACACCAAAGCCCATAGGAATTGAATGGGCTTCAGATCATTTACCGGGGCAGCATTGCTACCACGGCTTTGTTAAAGGGGCCCTAAGGGGTAAAAACTTTAGCATTTGCTTTCAGCAAAATAACACAGGTGGAGCAAGCCAGAACCACTAGTATTGCCACATAGGTCGGACATGCATCCTCAGGTTATGGGGCTCATTTTCAAAAAAAGATAGATGTCCAAAAGACAGCATAAACCAGCGCTTGGACGTCTTACTAGTCAAAACATCCAAGTGGGCATTCTCAAAACAGACTTTCCAGACATCTTTCTGGTTGTTTTGTCTCCAGTGCTTCTAAATCTTAAGGGGGCATGTTTTGAGCAGGCTTAGGACGTGGATGTTCTGCAGGCGTAATCAAACCTTTAACAAAATGTCCAGGGCTTTTTTTTTTTTTTTTTTACATTTGGAGCTAGACCTAGTTTAAAAGCATCTAAATGCTAAAAAGGTACCCATATTGGCCAGATGATCACTGGAGGATTTAAGGATTGACCACCCACTTCCCCAAGTGATCACCGACCCCCACTCCCATCACCCAAAGATGTGAAAAAAGGTACATTCTAGCCCAGGGGTGCCCAAATGGTCAATTGCGATCGACCAGTAGATCGCAAAGGCAACGTGAGTTGATTGTGTTGCCTTTGCAATCTTTTTCTTCCTGCCTTCCCGAGCCAGGCCAGGTGCGTACAAGCGCCGGACCCACAAGACTTCACTTCTGATGTCAATTCTAACGTCGGAGAGGCCACTTTCTTTCATGCTTTTTGGCATTGTTCCTCTGTGCAAACCTTTTGGAAGCGTGCTGGAGCTTTTATTCTGGGCCAGCCCTTGCTGCTCTCTCCTGAGGCGCTCCTTTTGGGCTGCTTGGGCTCCTGTGGGGTTCAAGGGAAGGGAGCTCAATTGTGGGTTCGGAAGCTTGGTATTTTGGGTTTGAAAGTGATTTTGAAAGAGTGGACCTCACCGGATCCCCCCTTGTTGGAGACTGGCTATCCTTGAGTTATTGGGTTGGGAGGCTAAGGATGCACGTGGTGCCTCAAAGCAGAAAAATAAGTTTTTAGCTGTTTGGGATTCCTATCTTAATTCTCTACCACCTCAAAAGCCCAGCCAAATTTTGAATTTGCTTTAAGTCTACTCTTTTCCACAACTTTTTGGTTTCTTCTATCTTGTCTCTATTCTAGGGGTATTGGGGGGGGTTGGCTTGGAGGAAGGGTTGGGCAGGACTTTGCTGGGTACGGATATGTGCGGGAGGGGGGGTTATTACTGGGAAGGGGAAGGGTTTGGGTTGGGCGTTTTTCTGTAATATATTGAACACCTCTGCTGTTTGTTGGTTGAGTGTATTCTCTTTTGTTGTTCAATAAAAATTGTTTGCACTTAATGCTCTTGTGGCTTTGGAAGCACTCGCAAGTGGGGAGAAGCATCTGTGACAAAAAGCTTTTTAACTGCAAGAAAATGTGCTTTGATAAATTGGAGCAGTCCTGACTCGTCCAGTATTACTCGATGGTATAATGTGTTGTTGTAGCCGATGGTAAAGGAGAAACCAGGTCCAGAGAGCTAATCCAGATAATGAAATTCCAGAAAATTTGGGCTTCTCTCTGGAAATCACTGACACTTAAACAAGACGTTCCTTATTGAACTATTAATATGTCTTAAGTGTTCTCGACTTTAGAGAACATAAGAATAGCCTTACTGGGTCAGACCAATGGTCTATCTAGCCCAGTATCCCATCTTCAGGGAGGCCAATCCAAGTCACAAGTGCCTTGGAAAAACCTAAATAGTATAAGCATTCCATGCCACTGAGCCTTTTCCTCTAGGACAAAGGTAGGCAATTCCGGTCCTCGAGAGCCGAAGCCAGGTCAGGTTTTCAGGATATCCACAATAAATATGCATGAGATAGATTTGCATCTCAAGGAGGCAGTGCATGCAAATCCATCTCGTACATATTCATTGTGGCGATCCTGAAACCCTGACCTGACCTGGCTCTGGCTCTCAAGGACCGGAATTGCCTAGCCCTGCTCTAGGAACTTATCCAACCCTGATAGCATGAGTTTACTATCTCCCATTGAAGAGAATTGTTTCTTCTACAGAAGGTAGAATTACTGTGAATTCATTAGCGCTTACTCACGGAGAAGCAAGCAATGTATTTCAACAATCTCGAGCAGCTTTGCTGGTCTCCATTCTATTTTTGGCTGATAAAGAGAGATTACTTAAATTGTACCTCAGGAATTAGGGGGAAGTAGTTTGTGAATGGAACATTGCGATATTCTTAGATATCTCTTGAGAAACTCAGAGGCGTCAAACAATTTTTGCTGCTTCATTCAGAATTTCTTCAATTAGGGGAATTCTTCTGCCCAAAAGTTTCTTGAAAATGTATTGTAACCTATCAGTATTGTAATATTTTTTAATCTGTCCCATCTCACTGCTTTTCTGGTGGTTAGGAGAGTTTGTTAAGCAGTCCTTCAAGAGTAATTTAATTGGGATTTTGGAAAGTATAAATTTCTTCTTTAGTATGTGCTGTTTTCTTGTATTATAAGAGCTTGCCTTTTTATTTCCTTTTTAATTTTCCCTTTCAGTTAGGATCCCTCAAAGATTATGTGGACTTGAGCTTAGGCAAATCAGAACAAATTACCGTATTTTCATGCATATAACGCGCGGGAACAAAGCATTGCTATAAAAAAATCTATATAGCACGCACATGCGTATACCGCGCATGCTGCTATAACCTCCTCCCGCCACCCCTGCTTACTCCCTCTTCTGGCCTGCGAACCGGCATCCTCCCCCCACGCTCGCGTCACCCCCCCCCCCCGCGATCCTACATCCCCCCCCAGCACCGCAAAGACATCGCTTACCCGATTGGGTACCAGCACCAATGCACAGGACGTGCCAGTGCCAGTGCCCGAAGATCCTCCCTCGCCTGGGCTGGGCTGGTCTGGGCTTTGAGCATTTGCGCATGCTCAAAGCCTTCTAGTCTCGCTCTGTCCAAGATTCTCAGATTCAGAATCTCGGAGAGAGCGAGACCAGAAGGCTTTGAGCATGCGCAAATGCTCAAAGCCCAGATCAGCCCAGCACAGGGAAGAGGGAGGATCTCCCTCGCACCGTCCAGCCCAGCCCAGGCGAGGGAGGATCTTCGGGCACTGGCACTGGCACGTCCTGTGCATTGGTGCTGGTGCCGGTGCCCAATCGGGTAAGCGATGTCTTTGCGGTACAGGGGGGATGCATGATCGCGGGGGAGGGAGGGGTGACGTGAGCAGGGAGGAGGATGCCGTTTCGCAGGGAGGATGGCGGATCGCAATGAGAAAAAAAAATTGTATAACGCGCTCACACATATAACGCGTATGGTTATACTCGGTTTGTAAAATCGTGTATAACGCGCGCGTTATATGCGTGAAAATACGGTACTTCTCATTATGACAGGAGTTGCTATGCAACTTATTATGAAAAATTGGAAATCTTGGGATAACTTAAATTACAGTTTGTGGTGGGAAACCTTATGCCAAATATATGAATTCGTTACAATTGGGACATCATAGTAAATTTAAGGAGATTTGGGGGTCCATTAACAAATTTTGGTAAGAATTAATTATTAGGTTTTATTATTATTTGGTGCCATTGATTCATATTAAGTATTATTATTTCCCTTTGATTCATGAAAAGAATGCTGTGCACATCTAGGTGGGGCGGGTGGGAGGGCTGGGGGGGTGTTAAGTACTTACATTGGAGTGCTGTCTATTATATTATTTGCTTGCTAACCTGTTGCACTATTTATTGGATTTCAAAATGAATAAAGAATTTTTTCAAAAAAAATAAAATAAGTGATACTGTAGATTTGTTGTATAAATTCCTGTTTATAAGGCTGTGCCCTTTTTCTTTTTTTTCCTCTTTTTTCTCATTACGAGGGAGTGCTGTAAAGTTCTTAGCCCAACCAACTTCCTAAATTCTGAGTGTTATTTTGCCCCTGTAGCTGAAAAGAGTGTTATCTTATTTCATTAAGTGCCAATTTGCAGAAACAAAATTCCATATTTTGTCATTGTTCCAGATCAGTGTATCTCAAACTGTGGACCAAGGCACACCAGTGTGCTTCCTGAGATTTCAGGTGTGCCGCGGTACACTGGGGAAGAGGAGAGGCACCGGCGCCAGCTGACTGACTACAGGACGTGCCTCTCGTGGCAATCAGTGGGCGCCAGCACCTATCCTTCTCTCTGGCCCTTTTCCCTTCTGGCACATAACACAGTGTTCTTCAACCTTTTTACACCTATGGACCGGTAGAAATAAAAGAATTATTATGTGGACTGGCATAGGTCTGCGGAACGGCGGTTGAAGAACACTGGGCTAAGTCGTGGGCCAGACCCCGCCCATCTCTACCCAATCTTCACCCCAGACCCCGCCTCCATAATAGTACTAATTGTAACACTATTTTTTCCATTCATTTTTCATATATACAAGCACATATACAATATAATCTTATTAACAACACATAATAGTTAACCACAAAATTAAACTACACAAAGCACACTGACAGCAGATGTAAATTCTCAGAATTGACATAATTCAATCACTAAATTCAAAACTAAAATCATTCCCTCCTACCTTTGTTGTATCCCTCCCTCCATGCTGTGCCTTACCTTCTGGCCTGCTCCCGCCGGGCCATTTTATGCCGCCCCTGGTTTTATCTTCAGGCTGGCTCCCTCTTCCTCACTGATGCAGTGCACAAAGCTGTGGGCAGCGACTCCTTCCGGTCCAGGCACAGGACACGCATAGGAGCCACTGCCCATGGCTTTGTGCACTGAATCAGTGAGGAAGAGGGAGCTGGTTCGAAGATAACGCCACATCGATCACACCATGGATTGGATGTTGACGAACACTGTTTTGGGCCTGATGCATGTGCCAGCCCTGTGGACCGGCAGGAAATTTCTGTGGACCGGCACTGGTCCATGGACCGGTGGTTGAAGAACACTGACATAACATAAAACGCGCTTGTATACCGCAAATACCATTAAGTTCTCTGCGGTTCACAAAGACTAGTAATACAAATGAATAAACATCCAATATCTAACTTCTGAAAGATTCCCTAAAAAGATACATCTTTAAGGCACGTCAAAATTGTTGATACGAATTTGAGAATATAAATATGTGAGTTAAATCCCTAGTCCATAAGGCTGCCTGAAAAGATAGCAATTGTTCCTGAAATTTCTTATATTTACATCCCTTTATAGAAGGGAGTGAAAATAATGAATGAGATTTTCTAGAATGTTTAATTAGAATTTGTAATAATAAAAGATTCCATAAGATACTCAGGACCTGCCTGGAGGGCCTTCACACACACGTGGACATCGACATGATGATGTCACGCATGTGCGTGATGTTGTCATTGCAATATCCGCGGACTTCCAGGTGCCTCGAGCCACTACCTTTAGTGTGCTGTGGCTTGAGAAAGTTTGCGGGACACTGTTCCAGATCATTGATTAAACCGTATTCTTGGTTGGGCTGAGACCTTTTCAGCACCTCCTCTGTAGTGTGAAGCCTTTCAGTCTCTGGTAATCAGAGCTGAGATTATGATATCATAATGCCTCATTCCACCAATAAGAGCCAACCTCATCAGTGATGTCACAATGACTTTATTGCCCTATACTTGGCTCACTTTTTATTACATACAAGAGGGTGCTGAAAAGTTCTCAGCCCAGCCAACCAACTTCCTAAACTCTGAGTGTTATTTTGCCACTGTAGCTGAAAAGTGTTATCTTATTTCATTAAGTGTCAATTTGCAGAAATGAAATTCTATGTTTTGTCATTGTTTCAGATCATTGATTGAACCATATCCACATCATTCTCTTCTTGGTTGGGCTGAGAATATTTCAGCACCCCCTCATATAAGGTTTTTCTATCCAAATGCATTTTGTTTGTTTGACAATTTGATACATTCATAAATAATTTTTTTTAATGCCCATAGTGAAAATTTAAGTTTTGTTCATGCCTTTTGTCAGTAATTCGGGGTGAGAATTATATTCAGGAATGGTGGGTATTTTCCTGTTCCCAGGGGGCTTACAATCTAAGTTTACACTTGAAGCAATGGAAGGATAAATGACTTGTCACAAGGAACTTTAGTGGGATCTGAGCTAGGCTCTCCTGGTTCTTAGACAGCTGCTTTAAATATTAGACTGCTATTCCACTTGACAGAAGGAGATCCTGCTTTTATTTCAGGGAAGTCCACACTCTAGCTATTTTATAATTAGGAAAATACTATTGCACACTATAAATTCATCCTTTCTATAAACACATTCTGTTAGTAGAGCTCTTCATATGGTACCCTACATTAGTGTTCTTCAACCTTTTGACACCTATGGACCGGCGGAAATAAAATAATTAGTTGTGGACCGGCAGTTGAAGAACACTGGGCTAAGTCATGGGCCAGACCCCGCCCATCTGTACCCAATCTCCGCCCCATACCCCGCCCCATAATAGTACTAATTGTAACACCATTTTTTCCATTCATTTTTCATATACACACACACACACACAATATTAACAACACATAATGGTTAACCACAAAATTAAACTACACAAAGCACACTGTATGCTTCTCAATATTCATTCCTAACAGAACACAGATAACCTCATGCAAATATGGGACCAAAAACTAAAAGTACTAATGTTTACAAATGAAACCCTAAGATTCAAGACTCTGCAAGCAGTACAACCCCAGAGAAAAAGAAACAAATGCATTTCTTCCTGAACAGACAGCAGATGTAAATCAATCACTAAATTCAAAAGTAAAATCAATCCCACCTACCTTTGTTTGTCTCCCTTCCTCCATGCTGTGCCTTACCTTTTGGCCTGCTCCTGCCTGGCCATTTTATGCTGCCCCCCCCCCCCCCCCACCCTGTCCCAGTGTTATCTTCGGGCCGGCTCTCTCTTCCTCAGTGTTGCAGTGCACAAAGCTGTGGGCAGCGGCTCCTCAAGTGTCCCGCACCTCATCTGGAAGCCTTCCCTCTGACGTTGCGACGTCAGAGAGAAAGCTTCCAGTTCAGGCGCAGAACGTGCATAGGAGCCTCTGCCTACAGCTTTGTGCACTGCAGCAATGAGGAAGAGGGAGCCAGCCCGAAGACAACGCCACATCGATCGCACTGTGGACCGGCGGCTGAAGAACACTGTCTCAGGCCCGATGCACGTGCCTGCCCTGTGGACCAGCAGGAAATTTCTGCAGACTGGTGGTTGAAGAACACTGCCCTATATTATTTGCCTACATACATCAACTGTCTCAAAATTGTCCAGCTGTATGCAGGTAAAAGTATTTGCATTGAGTGGCGGCATTTCTATGGGGCAAGGTCATGGGGCAGTTCTATAATGTAGGCACTTATACATGTATATACTGCAAGCTGCCTAATGCTACTCTGCAAATTCCCACAATTTACTGAGCACATATTTGCAAGGGAGCCATACACAGGAGCAGAGGATAGGTAGAACATCAGTGGTGTAGGGAGGATATGAGGCATCCAGAACGGTGGTGCCCCCTTCCCTGCTCTTCTCTCTTCCTCCCCTCCCCTTGCTCCTTCCCCACCCTCCACGCCACATTCATACCCTCCCTTACCCCCCCATACGTCCAAATCTTCGCCAGTACAAGCAGCTTCTCGGACCTGCTGCTAGCACCAGCCTTAACTTTCTCTCTGATGTTACTTCCTGGCCCCACAACCAGGAAGTGATTTCAGAGGTGAGCCAGGCCGGCACAAGCAGCAGGCCAGAGAAGTTGCTCATGCTGATGAAGTTTTAAAGAGGTACAGGGGGGGGGGGGAAGAGGATGAAGGGAGAGCATGGCATGGGGGAGAGGCGGAGAGGTGCTAGTGTCCCGCCAAGACAGCACCTAGAGTCCCTTACTTTGCTACTGCATGCACATAATTTATAGAATACTGGTACCTGCTATATTAGGTGTTCACATTTATATCAGCTCTATGACTGGCAAAAGTGCTCATTCCTAAATGTTAGGCATATTCATACCTGGTTACACTAGTATGCTATAAAAAGTGCAGCCCACTCTATAAGTAAATCTCTCAGTCATTCATTTAGTATTGACCAGTCTTACATACAATTGTCCATAAGGTCAATATCTCACTCTTACTTGAATGATTTATCATAAGTTTCAGGGCTTCAGACATACCATTTGGTCACTCATATTTTCAATGGCTATGGCTTCTTCATTTGCCCCCTCTATATATGTTTAAATTTTTCTTTGGTTTTCTTATATCTTCTTATGTTTTAAAGTGCTTAGTGCCTATATAAATATCAATAACTTAATAAATAAGAACTTATCTTAAAAGTTTATTCTATTCATTGCAGTTTCTCTTATCAGGTCGGGAAAGAGACCTGTCACATCAACATGTTTCGCCGTTAGGCTGCTTCAAGAAAAAGTCCCCCTTTATCAACTTATTAAACCATCCCGATCCATGATCTTATCTTAGTGGAAATTACATGGATCGGGATGGTTTAATAAGTTGATAAAGGGGGACTTTTTCTTGAAGCAGCCTAACGGCGAAACATGTTGATGTGACAGGTCTCTTTCCCGACCTGATAAGAGAAACTGCAATGAATAGAATAAACTTTTAAGATAAGTTCTTATTTATTAAGTTATTGATATTTATATAGGCACTAAGCACTTTAAAACATAAGAAGATATAAGAAAACCAAAGAAAAATTTAAACATATATAGAGGGGGCAAATGAAGAAGCCATAGCCGTTGAAATATATTTGGTTACTGAAAATATGGGTGACCAAATGGCATGTCTGAAGCCCTGAAACTTATGATAAATCATTCAAGTAAGAGTGAGATATTGACCTTATGGACAATTATAAAAAGTGCAGCCGACATTCTTTTCTCAAATAGACTGCTACCGTGACCCTCCAGATGCGTCGTTCTGGGCACTCTGTTATGCTGTAGAATTGCCACCAGTGTGCTTAGTTTTGTAATTTCAAAACTACGTGCTTTGTTTGAAAGGAAAACATATCCACAGAAAATGTAGGTGCAAATCTCCCTAGGCAACATTCAAAGGAAAATTACAGATCAAACTACACAATATAAAAATGGTGGAAGGTTGTGACAATTGATGTCTTGCTCTTTTGTACTCACTGCCCTTTCGAGCTATCCCTGTTCGACCAGAGCTCTGCTCCGTTTTGTCTTCCTGTTTTGCTGAGACCATGGGGGGGCTATGGTTGTGGGGGTCGCTGTTCATCTTGTTCCTGATGCCTACTTTTTTTATTTGACTGATTTCACACTCCTGCTTTGTATTTTGTATTGCATTTGGTTGTGACCTTTTTCACTTTCAATAAAAATATGTTTAAAAAAAAAAAAAAAAGAATTTGCAGATCCCTGAATTTTGCTGAAAATGGCCATCTTAATAGTGAGCAGTATGAGATTAACACAAAGCCTTTTCTGATCCTTGTTCTGAACGTGACCATGTATTTTGAGAAGTCTGTTACTGCCGCCTCCGTCCCTGCCCTAATGAGATTTGTCATATTTATATGCTGATACTGATTTCCGATTGTATGTCTCTTTCAGGCTCTTGGAATGCTGTTTTGGCATAAACACAACATCGAGAAGTCTTTGGCCGATCTGCCCAACTTCACACCATTTCCTGACGAATGGACAGTAGAAGACAAGGTTTTGTTTGAACAAGCCTTTAGTTTTCACGGGAAAACATTTCACAGAATCCAGCAAATGGTAAACAGGGTTCCGCACTTATTCTGAACAGTAGAGACCAAAGTAGCAGTTCACAGATGTTTATTATCTTTTGATTTTACCGTGAAAACATATGTAAAGAAAGTTCACATGTTTAGGATGAATGACAAATGATCCCATGTGTGTTTCAATGGATCAGTTTTCCTTCATTACAGATTTCTTTTAGAACTCTTATGATATCCATGCTTTTAAGTACTGCACTTATCATTATTTCTACCTCCATATTAAAAACTTTGGCATTGTGGTGCCTGATATGCTGGTGCAGGAATAGCATTCTGTCTTTTCTGTTCTTGAAGTTATGAATAAACTATGCATTGTGTGTGTGAGAGGTGGGCGGATTCCTTGAAAAGGGTATTCAGTTTAGAGAATGACATGGTGACAAAATTCATCACCGTTCCCGTCCCCGCGGATAACCGCGGGAAGCCATCTTCATGTCATTCTTTAAGGAGAGAGGGAAGAATCGGAGTACGAATGGCCACAACCACTGACCCACAAGCTTTGCTGTGAAGAATGCTGGTGTAGAAGGACTGAGGTTGAAACAGACACTACAGAATGACAGTCTCTGGCATCCAGAGCAGATATTGTGATGTCATAATGCCTCATTCCACCAGTGCCTAAGAACCAATCACATCAGTGATGTCACAATGGCTTCATTATCCTTGGTTCACATAAGCACAGCCACTGACCTGCAAGCTTTGCTTTGAAGAATGCTGGTGTAGAAGGACTGAGGTTGAGATAGACACTAAAGAATGGCAGTCTCTGGTATCCAGAGCAGATATTGTGATGTCATAATGCCTCATTCCACCAGTGCCTAAGAACCAATCACATCAGTGATGTCACAATGGTTTCATTATCCTTGGCTCACATAAGAATCAGAGTATGAATGGCCACAACCACTGACCCGCAAGCTTTGCTTTGAAAAATGCTGGTGTAGAAGGACTGAGGTTGAGATAGACACAAAAAAATGACATGGGATTATTCCCGCGGTTATCCGCGGGGACGGGAACGGTGATGAATTTTGCCACTGTGTCATTCTCTAATTCAGTTCTCTGTTTTAATACTAGAGGGGACAACCTGGCAAACACATTCTCAGCCAAGCTGATGAACACTTGAGGGAATCACCCTTTTCAAGTTTCTCAAAGTTCAATGTATATTTGAGTATCTTTCTGTGGAAAGGTGGTAATACAAATACCTTTATCTATACCAGCGAATCTGAAACCTGTCAAATTTGTTCTGGTGGACCACCAGCCAGTTAGATTTTCCTGATAACTCGGCCACTGTGACTTTACTTAATTCATACTCAGTCCAGGATATCTCTCTCTCTTCAATGAAAGCTGTTACTTGGACAGCCTTCAGTTTGATTTCTTTGATAGCAGTCTCTAGAGCAGGGGTAGGCAATTCCGGTCCTCGAGAGCCGGAGCCAGGTCAGATTTTCAGGATCTCCACAATGAATATGTATGAGATGGATTTGCATGCACTGCCTCCTCGAGATGCAAATCTATCTCATGCATATTTATTGTGGAGATCCTGAAAACCTGACCTGGCTCCGGCTCTCGAGGACTGGAATTGCCTACCCCTGCTCTAGAACACATTCTTTTTGTCTTGCAAAGCAGATTAGGAGTTGGTTTGCATCTTTTCTACAGAATTACTCCTTTAAAGTTGACTTTCATGCTATCATTTTTGCACCTCATCTCCTATGCTGCGAGATCCTTATTGTTTAATATTTTCCTGAGCCCATTAGCCACACTTCTACAAGACATTGGTGTCTCCGCCTATTATTATGCAAATGATATTTTATTATTCATACTACTGAGTCCCATACCTTAGAAACTGCACCACTTCAGAACTGTCTTTCACTTGTTTCTTCATGGCTCTCTGATCATCACTCAGTTTTAAACCCATCTAAAACAGTTGCCCTGCGGTTTTCAATGGCTTTCTACCTTAAGTATTAATTCTCAGTCTTTCTGGTATGCCAGTTCAAATGTTACCCTCTTTAAATGTTTTGAGAGTAATTCTGGAGTCTCATCTCAGTGTGCTCAAACGTTGCCTTTTCACTTTGCATCTAAGATCTGTGCATAGTCTACTGAATTCTTCAGCTCAGTGTACCATCTTATCAGCCCTGTACTCTCAAGCCTGCACTACTGTAATATTATGTTAGTAAGCCTACCTCAGGTCTCCTTCAGATGTCTTCAAACTGTTCAAAATATTGCAATTAAGATTTGCTGTGCTCATAAATTCGACCCATGTATCACCTTTATAGCGGAACTGGATATGTAACTAATGATGGCGAATAAGTAAAGTTAAAATTCTTATCTCAATACATGCAACACTATGGGCTCCTTTCGGAGCCCTATATGCTGATGCCCCTATAAACAATCACAACATCTCTGTTCTTTATAAAATGCTTCTTTCCCTCCCCTGCCCTAACTCCCCCCCCCCCCAGCAATGCTCGTTTGGAAAGCATATGCCATTCTGCTTTCTACTTGCTTGATCCTTGTTTGTGGAACTCTTCCTTATGAAGTATTCCAAGTTTAAGCCCCAATTCAAGTTTACACAAGCAACCTTCTCATGATTCTTCCTATGGGTCAGACTCGGAGGTCTGCCTGCGGTAGACATAAATATTGGTGTAAATTATTAAGTTTCTTTCTTTCTCAGTTTGGCTACTTTCCTGCTCTTTTACAATTTTTGTGTTCCTTTCTGCTTATTTTTAATAATATCATAATTTTAATATGTTTTTTTATTGTTTTATTTTGTTCTCTGCTCTGTAATATTAGGTTTTAAAAGCAATATATTAAGCACCAACTAAACCATATGAATATGTATGAGAGAGGAGAGAAAGAAGATAAGAATTACCGCTGCTGGGTCAGACCAGTGGTCCATCATGCCCAGCAATCTGCACACCCGGCGGCCCTCTGGTCAAAGACCAGCGCCCTAACTGAGACTAGCCCTACCTGCGTACATTCTGGTTCAGCAGGAACTTGTCTAACTTGAATCCCTGGAGGGTGTTTTCCCCTATGTCAGACTCCGGCAGAGCGTTCCAGTTTTCTATCACTCTCTCAGTGAAGAAGAACTTCCTTATGTTCGTACAGAATCTATCCCCTTTCAATTTTAGAGGGTGCCCTCTCATTCTCCCTACCTTGGAGAGGGTGAACAACCTGCCCTTATCTAATAAATCTATTCCCTTCAGTACCTTGAATGTTTCGATCATGTCCCCTCCCAATCTCCAAGCATGCTTGGAATCTATTGGTATTTTGGGAAATGTCTTAAACTGGTTTAGAGGATTTCTGGATAACAGATCGTACCAGGTGTTCAAGGATGAAAGTCTTTTCTTACCATTGGAAAAATCTATGTGGGGTTCCTCAAGGTTCACCTCTATCCCCCACTCTGTTTAATTTAAATCTTAAGTTTTATATTTATGCGGATGACATCACTATAGCCATCCTGTTAACTTGTCTGACAGTCGAGATTGCAAATTTTTAGCGACCATTCTGAATCAGATTGAACTTTGGATGATTGCTTTTAAACTGAAACTAAATCCAGAAAAAAATAAATTCTTTCTTGCAACTCCTAATGATAAGATCAAAGAAACACTGATACATTTGAACGGTCTCGACTATACTATAGAACAGTCTATAAAAATATTGGGAGTGACTATGGATAGGCATCTTACTTTGGAACAGCACTCAAGAAATGTTTCTCGGTGCTTTGGAAACTTCGCACCATTAAAAAATATTTGGATGAAGCTTCATTCCGTTTGTTAATGCAGTCATCTGTTTTAAACATCAATATAAACATTAATGTAGTGGGTTGCTAAGAAAGCATTCACATCACCAAGAGAACGTAGCAACGGGAATTCAGATCTTGACCTCAGAGTTTAAAGTGCTCATTCGGTCTGTCATTCGTCATTAATCCCTGCTAATATTCTCATATTCTTATATACTTTTTATATTCTTATATACTTTTTATAATCTTTTTGTTGTATAATTTATCATTTGAGTTATCAATAAACTAGTATTATCAATAATATGTTTTGATCACAAGGCGGTGAGGGATGCCAAACAGGAGTATGAGGAAAAAATAGCCCAGGAGGCCAAAAACTTCAAGCCCTTCTTTAGATACGTGAAAGGGAAAAAACCTGCAAAAGAGGCAGTGGGACCCCTGGACGACCAGGGAAGAAAAGGGTACATCAAGGAAGATAAACAAATCGCAGACAAACTAAATTCCTTCTTTGCATCCGTCTTTACGAAGGAGGACACCTCAACAATACCTGAAGCGGAGAAAGTGTTTGCAGGAGAAATAGAAGACAGCCTCACCACAGTTGAAGTGGACTTAGACCAGATATACTATCAGATCGACAAACTTAAAAGTGACAAATCCCCTGGACCGGATGGAATTCACCCGAGAGTCTTAAAGGAATTGAAGGTTGAAATCGGAGAGTTATTGCAAAAACTTGCAAACCTGACAATCAGAACTGGACAGATACCGGACGACTGGAGGATAGTGAACGTCACGCCAATTTTTAAAAAAGGATCGAGAGGGGAACCGGGCAACTATAGGCCTGTGAGTCTTACGTCTGTCCCCGGCAAGATGGTTGAAGCACTGATCAAGAATAGCATAGTCTGGCACTTGGACGCACACGACTTGATGAAACCCAGTCAACATGGATTCAGGAAAGGGAAATCATGTTTGACGAATTTACTCCAATTTTTTGAGACTGTGAACGAGCAAATTGATAGTGGGAAGCCGGTGGACATAATATACTTGGACTTCCAGAAAGCGTTCGACAAAGTTCCACATGAAAGACTTCTCAGGAAACTACAAAGCCATGGCATAGAGGGGGATATACAAAGGTGGATAGGCAAATGGCTGGAAAACCGAAAGCAGAGAGTGGGCATAAATGGGAAGTTCTCCGACTGGGAGAAAGTGACTAGTGGTGTACCCCAGGGCTCGGTACTTGGGCCGATCCTTTTTAATATTTATATCAATGACCTGGAGGAAAGAACAACCAGTGAGATCATCAAGTTTGCAGATGATACAAAACTATGCCGGGCAATCAGATCGCAGGAGGATAGAGAGGAACTCCAGAGCGACTTGTGTCGGTTAGAAACATGGGCGGAGAAATGGCAGATGAAGTTCAATGTGGAGAAATGCAAGGTAATGCATTTAGGCAATAAGAATAAGGAATACGAGTATACAATGTCAGGTGCAACTCTGGGGAAGAGTGAACAAGAAAAGGACCTGGGTGTACTGATAGATAGGACCCTGAAGCCGTCGGCACAATGCGCGGCAGCGGCAAAGAAGGCAAATAGAATGTTGGGCATGATAAAGAAAGGAATCTCGAGTAGATCGGAGAAAGTTATAATGCCGCTTTATAGGGCAATGGTCAGACCACACTTGGAATACTGCGTCCAACATTGGTCTCCCTACCTAAAGAAGGATATAAAACTGCTGGAGAGGGTGCAGAGACGAGCAACAAAACTGGTGAAGGGTATGGAGAAACTGGAATACGAGGATAGACTTATAACACTAGGATTGTTCTCCCTAGAGAAAAGGAGACTGCGTGGGGATATGATCGAGACCTTCAAAATACTGAAAGGAATCGACAAAATAGAGCAGAGAAGATTATTTACATTGTCCAATTTGACACGGACTAGAGGACATGTAATGAAGCTAAGGGGGGACAGGTTCAGGACTAATGTCAGGAAGTTCTGCTTCACTCAGAGAGTGGTTGACACCTGGAATGCCCTCCCAGAGGAGATTATTGCGGAATCGACCGTCCTAGGCTTCAAGAGCAAACTAGATGCATATCTCCTTAAGAGAGGCATATAAAGATATGATGGACTATAAATTACGCCAGGGTACACCTGGCAGGGCCTCCGCGTGCGCGGATCGCCGGACTTGATGGACCAAAGGTCTGATCCGGAGATGGCAGTTCTTATGTTCTTATGTTCTTCTTTTGCGTATATGCATTCTGTGATCTACTGGTTCACCAGTGCTGTCCCAGCATTAGATTAAATATTCCCCCATGCCAACGCGTTTCGCTTAGCTTTGTCAAGGCTGGGGAGTCTGCGGGAAAAATAAAGCACAGAGAAAACCCATTAAAATACAGTAGTAATTGCATGAAGCAAATATTAAAAAATTCAGACATCTTACCATAGTATTAACTTTCATACTAACACGCCGGTAATAACCAAAAGATGGCCGCGGCGTGCACCCCACAATATAAATACACACATCCCTTGACGTCACCTCCAATAAGGAGCGAACAGCTGAGAAGTACAAAACTGTCAGAATACTAACAGGCTAGTTAAACGTCAGCCTGAGCTAGCCAATCAGAGGCTTCATTCAACCCCTCGGGAGCCATCGAGCCTAGCATGAACATCCAGCGCAATTCTTTTAAATTAAGATTCCTCTCTACCTCCATTATATGTTTAAAACTGAATGAAGATATTCTATACTCGAGTCATCTGTTTTAAGCATTCTCGACTATTGCAATATTATCTATCTCTATAAGAAAATCTTTAAAAAATTGAGAGTGGTACAAAACACTGCAGTTGGACTGATTTTTGGTCTAAAAAAATGGGAGCATATTACTCCATATTATCAGAAACTTCACTGGTTGTCGATTGAGGCCAGAGTTTTGTTTAAATTTGCTTGTATTTGTTATAAATCAATCTTTGGCATGTCGCCTGGCTACCTTGTGTCCCATTTTTCTTTGAACCACTCAAATAAATTTACATGTAGAGTTTGTTTGTTTACATTGGTTTGGAAAATTATTGAAGACACAATTATTTCATAAATTTGTATCCTAATGCATTCTATTGTCTTTTAAAATTTTATGCATTTCCTGTGTTTTACTATCTGATGTATTTCCACTTTCAAATTCTATTTTTCGCTGCATGTTCAGTTTTACTTGTTGTGAACCACCTAGAACCATTCCTGGTGAGGCGGTAAATAAAAATAAAATTATTTTTATTACCTCCATTATATGGAAATCTCTCACGTGTATAATTATTAAGGATCTCCTAAAAACTCAACTAGCTGGTGATCCCTCAGGACATATTTAAAGAACCTCTGTGTGTTCTAGAGCAGTGTTTCTCAATTCGGTCCTGGAGTACCCCCTTGCCAGTCAGGTTTTCAGGATATCCACATTGAATTTGCATAAACTTGATTTGCATACACTCTCTCCATTATATGCAAATGTCTTTCATGCATATTCATTGTGGATATCTTGAAAACCTGACTAACAAGGGAGTACTCCAGGACCAAGTTGAGAAACACTGCTCTAGACTATGGGCTCCTTTTACTAAGCTGCGTTAGGGCTTTAATGCGTGGAATAGCGTGCGCTACATTGCCCCGCGCGCTAGACCTTAACACCAGCATTGAGCTGGCGTTCTAGCCGCGTAGCATGCGGGATTTTCCTGCGTGCGCTAAAAACGCTAGCAAACCTTAGTAAAAGGAGCCCTATGTTTCTATCCCCAACAAAAAGTGTGTTTTCTCTCTTTCCTAATCTTTACTCTTTCTGAAAAGACTTAGCAGGTGGAACAGTGTGTGATAGCAATTGCTTTTAGATGGATGACACTTGTATCTTTAGCTATCTTTCTCTTTATTTATAGCTTCCTGACAAATCAATAGCAAGTCTAGTGAAATTTTACTACTCTTGGAAGAAGACAAGAACTAAAACCAGTGTGATGGATCGTCATGCTCGTAAGCAGAAACGGGAAAGGGAGGAAAGGTAAGTACGCATCCCAATGTGTCCCCACATAATTAAAACATTTAGAGTTAAGTGAGATGGACATTTTGCATATTAGTAACCTCAATTTCTTTATTAGAGACTAAAATATCTTTTATTTTATTCAATCTTATATTAGAAGAATAAACTTTCAGTAGTTTTAACTGAATGCAATTACAGAATGGAATGGAAAAACATATCAAGCCACATACTAATGTTGTATAAAAGGGCACCTATTTTTAGATATCAAAGGGAAAATTCTATAAATGGTGCTGAAAATTAAGCGCCAATAAAATTCGGCACTCAATGCTATTCTATAAAGGGCACTTCCGGATGAACACTCTTTATAGACTAGCATTGAGCACCAAATTCTGTGCTCACTTTTGGACATGAAGACTTGTACCAGCTGAAACCTGCTGTAAATCCTGGTGTGCAAGTTAGGTGCGATCCCTGCTATTTTGTAACACTGCGCATGACCTGCCAATGTCCCTCCCATGGCCATGTCCCCTTTAGGTGCTCAGAATAGATTGCAGCCCTAATCATAATTAATGACAATTAAGTTCTTGTTGACTCATAAGAACATAAGAATTCTCATACTGGGACAGATTGAAGGTCCATCAAGCCCAGTATCCTGCTTCCAGCTGTAAGCAGTGAGTGGAAATAGTGGTGTCTTTTCTGCAGTGCCTGGGCTGGATTGTCAATTTCAAGTCTAGTCTAGCAAGTCCTTTGGATGGAGCCAGCACGGAACAGCTGGCACTGGTGGATTCAGAGAAACCCTAGTGAAGGGCATGCCCCTTCGAAATAGAGTGGATTACTCTCATGACTGATGCCAATCTTTCTGGCTTGGGGAGCTCATTGCAGAGACTGCTCCTTCCAGGGCCAATGGACTCTCCGTCAGAAGGGTTGGTCAATCAACCATCTAGAACTTCGAGCCATAAAGCTCATATTGAGAGCTCTCTAAAATACCATGGAAGGAAAAGCGGTAAGAAGGTGTTTTCTGATAACACCATGGCAGTGGTGTATTTGAATCGGCAGGGGTCCACCAGAAGTTCTCACTTGAGTCGGGAAGCTCAGATGCTATTCCAGTGGGCAGAAGTACACCTTCAAGCTCTCTCTGCAGCACTTGTGGATGAAGTGGAAAATGTGCAAGCAGACTTTCTCAATCTCCAAACCCTGGACCCGGAAGCATGGTCTCTTTCACAGAGAGCATTTTGTCTCATTTTGCATCGGGGCAGACCAAAGAGAGACTTGATGGCTTCAGCCAAGAACTTGAAGGTCAAATGTTTCTTCAGTCAAAAAGTAGAACCAGGAAGCTTAGGTCTAGATGTGTTGGTTCAGCCCTGGCCAACTCCGGAACTCCTTTACGTCTTTCTGCCTTGACCCATGGTGGGTCAAGTCATCCTCATGATTGTGACTCATCTAGGCCTGGTGATCCTAATGGCCCTGGACTGGTATGCAGATCTCATCCATCTTCAGTGGGACAAGAAGCTCAAGCTCCCTCTTCATTGTGACCTTCTCATTCAGGGACCAATTCCTGTGGAGAATCCCCAGCGCTTTGGTCTTACGACATGGCTCTTGAGCGCAAGTCCTTGATTCATAGGGGCTATTCCGTCGTAGTCATTGCCATACTTTTGAGATCCAAGAAGCCCTCTACTATGGCAGCAGGCTTTCCAGCATCTGGTGGTCTTAGTCTTCTTTCAGACTGGTCTAGAGAAAGGCCTGGTGGTGGTTTCCCTCAAGGTACAAGTGACAAGCCTTTCTTGTTTTAGAACGCACAATGGCACCAGTTTGCTTATAGCTCATTCAGATGTGACCAGAATTCTCAGGGAAGAGGTGCTTCGCTTGTGGCCACCCCTGCGACAGTGTTTTCCTATGTAACGTTTTCCAAAGTGACTGGCTGGGTCAAGAACTGGTTGAGTGGAAGGTGACAAGAGGGTAGTGATCAATGGAGATCGCTCTGAGGAAAGGGATGTTACCAGTGGTGTGCCTCAAGGTTCTGTTCTTGGGCCTATTCTTTTTAACATTTATTGCTGAAGATTTGCCTCTTTGCGGATGATACCAAAATCTACAAAAGAATAGACATGCCAAATGGTGTGAATAACATGAAGAAAGACCTGGCGAAGCTTGAAGAATGGTCTGAAATTTGGCAGCTAAAATTTAATGCTAAGAAATGCAAGGTCATGCATTTGGGCTGCAAAAACCTGAGGGAACAGTACAGTTTAGGGGGTGAAGAACTTATATGCACGACGGAAGAGTGGGATTTGGGTGTGATTGTATGTGATGATCTTAAGGTGGCCAAATAGGTTGAAAAGGTGACGGCGAAAACTAGAAGGATGCAAGGGTGCATAGGGAGAGGTATGGCCAGTAAGAAAAAAGAGGTATTGATGCCCCTGTATAAGACTGGTGAGACCTCATTTAGAATATTGTGTACAATTCTGGAGGCCACATCTTCAAAAAGATATAAAAAGGATGGAGTCGGTCCAGAGGAAGGCTACTAAAATGGTTGTGGTCTTCATCATAAGGCGCATGGGGACAGATTTAAAGATTTCAATCTGTATAATTTGGAGGAAAAGGCAGGAGAGGGGAGATATGATAGAGACGTTTACATTACATGGGTATTTAAAGCACTGACCGCAATGGGCTGAATATCAGTCAGTATATTTTTGAGGAGTAATATATGGATAGATTAGGTGTTTATTTATTCATTTTTCTATACCTTTCTACCAGGAGAGCTCAGAACAGTTTACATAAATTTATTCAGGTACTCGAGCATTTTTCCCTGTCTGTCCCCTAATGTACCATGGGGAAATTAAGTGACTTGCCCAGGGTCACAAGGAGCAGCGTGGGTTTGAACCCAAAACCTCAGGGTGCTGAGGCTGTAGCTTGAACCATTGCGCCACACTCTCCTCTCAATATTATTATCATTTATTTTAAGTACAAATATTGAAATCATATAACCAGTGTATTACAGAGAACACTAGTTACAGTTAAACGTTAGTTTCTCTGACAGTAACGTCATTAAAAAGACATCTGTATTCTGTTGTTGCCCAGAGTAACATGAGTTACAGGAACCTACTAGAGCAGCACAATGTGACCTGCTAGAAACACTTCAAATATTTTGGAGCAAAATGAGTCACTATGACATTTGCTTTTACTAGTTTTCTTACTTTCAGATTTCTGTCTGCTACTTCTACTGATAAGAGATACTGATATGTATGTGTAGTTATGGAAGTGGAATAGTTTTATTATATTCATGAGTAATTATACTGGTTTCTTAATGAACCTATAATCTTAAGGACCTGAAAATAGTTTTCTTGATAATGAATTTGTAATATAAATTATTGTACCTCCTTAAGAATAGTATCCCTTCCCTCTATAACCCTCTCAAGTAACGCTCTTTAACAACCTTGGAAGAAGGAGAAGGAGTGTGCTGTTGATTCTCTTGGATTTATCTGCAGCATTTGACACAATTGAACCATGTTGTTAGGACAATTTTTGAATTCTATAGCCCAGTCCTCATCTTGTATCATGGATAGAACTCTTGCAGTATATGGGAAAGGGACGAGCTCTTTTTGAAATACCTTTGGGTTTAGTTTTTTTCACCATTTGGTGTTCAGTACATTGCTGGCCTGCTTGGGGGAACTTACCCTGTTCCAAGATGGACTGTCATATTTATGCGGGTGATATTCAAAGGACTCCCTGGGGTGGCGATGAGAGTTTTGAATGGTTGTTTAGATACTGTACAGAAGTGGCTGGAAGTACATTACTTAAATTTGAACCCTACGTAGACTGAGCCAGTATGATTTAGTCATAGGCAAAGAACTTTAAAGTGGAAACCCGAAATTGGAGATGTAGTCATATTTATTTTGTTTGTATTTATTTACTGAAATGTATTAACTCATTTATGAAAAGATTCAGCCAATACTATGTTTTTGCCATACTCAACAGGCCATGTTTTGTCATATTATGTTTTGCCATCTTTGTCAGACAAGGTTTGCCGTGCTGTTAGGGGTCCTTTTACTAAGGTGCACTAACTGTTTAGCGCACATTAAATGCTAAGGTGCCCATTATATTCTGTGGGTGCTTTAGCATTTAGCGCATGTTAAATCGGTGTTAAGCACCTTAGTAAAAGGACCCCTAAATTCCAGCCCCCACCCCAATTGTCCCAGGTACATTAGATAGATTGGGAGCCAACTGGGAAAGACAGGGAAAAATGTTTCAGTACCTGAATAAATTCATGTAAACTGTTCTAAGCTCCCCTGGGAGAATGGTATAGAAAATTAAATATATAACTTGCAATTTTGTTAACAGCATAAATATAATCAATTAAATTAAACATGGAAATAGGAAATTGAAACCTAGTACTAAAACTAACATGAAATAGTATACATTTAAACATAGAAAATGACGGCAGAAAAGGGCCATAGCCCATCAAGTCTGCCCACTCTAATGACCCACCCCCTTGACTTTACTCCCCTAGAGATCCCACGTGAATATCCCATTTTCTTTTAAAGTCTGACACGCTGTTGGCCTCAATCACCTGCAGTGGGAGTTCGTTCCAATGATTGACCACTCTTTCGGTGAAGAAGTACTTTCTGGAATCACCATGAAACTTCCCTCCTCTGATTTTCAGCGGATGCCCTCTGGTGTTCGAGGGTCCTATAAGACAGAAGACATCATTTTCTGCCTCGATACGGCCCGTGATATACTTAAACGTCTCAATCATGTCTCCCCTTTCTCTTCGTTCCTCAAGTGAGTACAGCTGCAATTTATTTAGGCGTTCCTCATACGTGAAATCCTTGAGCCCCAAGACCATCCTGGTGGCCATTCGCTGGACTGACTCAATTCTCAGCACATCTTTCCGGTAGTGTGGTCTCCAGAATTGAACACAATACTCCAAATGAGGTCTCACCATGGATCTGTACAATGGCATTATGACTTCAAGTCTCCTGCTAACAAAACCTCTACGGATACAACCCATCATTTGCCTTGCCTTTGAGGAAGCCTTCTCTACTTGATTGGCAGCCTTCATGTCATCACTAATGATCACCCCTAAATCACGTTCTGCCATGGTCCTAGACAAGATCTCACCATCTAGTGTGTAAGTTCTGCACGGATTTCTCTTACCCAGGTGCATTACCTTACACTTTTTAGCATTGAAGCTTAGCTGCCAAGTCGATGACCACTGTTCCAGTAGTAGTAGGTCCTGCGTCATACTGTCAGGCAAAGTGCTTCTACCTACTATGTTGGATAGTTTGGCGGCGTCGGCGAACAGTGATACTTTTCCTCTAAGCCCTTGGGTCATATCTCCTATGAATAAGTTGAATAGAATCGGGCCCAAGACCGAGCCCTGTGGCACTCCACTGGTCACATTTGATGTTCTGGAGTGGGTACCGTTTACCACCACCCTCTGAAGTCTACCACTCAGCCAATCTCTAACCCATGCAGTTAGTGTGTCCCCTAATCCTAGCGATTTCAGCTTGTTCAATAACCTGTGGTGTGGGACGCTATCAAAAGCCTTGCTGAAGTCCAAATATACTATATCCAGGGACTCCCCAGCGTCCAGTTGTCTAGTTACCCAGTCAAAGAAGCTAATCAGATTAGATTGGCAGGACCTTGGTAAATCCGTGTTGGTGGGGATCACGTAGGTTTTCTTCGTCCAGGATTGTGTCAAGTTTCTGCTTGATTAGTGTTTCCATGAGTTTGCTCACTATGGATGTGAGGCTCACTGGTCTGTAATTTGCCGCCTCTGTCCTGCAGCCCTTTTTGTGGAGTGGAATAATGTTAGCTGTTTTCCAGTCCAAGGGGACTCTTCCCGTGTGTAGGGAAAGATTGAAGAGCACGGCTAAAGGTGCCGCGAGGACTTCGCTCAACTCTCTGAGCACCCTGGGGTGTAGGTTGTCTGGTCCCATGGCTTTGTTTACCTTGAGTCTTGAAAGTTGAAACGGGTCTTTCTGGCTGTCTCTTGTCCATAACTATGGACCGGCTCCCGGCGCCTCACAGGTGAAGACTGAGCAGAAGTATTCGTTTAGTAGTTCTGCCTTAGTAGAATCCGATTCTGCATAGTTTCCGTCCGATTGCCTAAGGCGTTCTATCCCATCTTTGTTTCTTTTCCTTTCATTAATATACCTAAAGAAGGATTTATCCCCTTTCTTAATGTTCCGCGCTAGATTCTCTTCTATTCGGAGCTTGGCCTCTCTGACTGCCTTTTTGACAGCTTTAGATCTGGCCAGATAGTCTTCTTTCGCCTCCCGCACATGAAATCATTACTGTTAACTGGTTTGTGTTAGATGCCATCGACTCATGTTCGAGTCCTAGCGACCTGATGAATTACAGATCTAAAAAGAGATTGGTTTTGTGCTAGTCTGGCAAGGTCCTCCAGCATTATCCCCATGCTTGTTTTCAACATGTTAAGCCATCTGATTGCAGGCCTGGCTCTTTCGATCTTCCCAAAGACATCATGTTTAACTGTTTTGGGCAGACTGGATGGACCATTCAGGTCTTTATCTGCTATCATTTACTATGTTATTATGTTACATAATGGGCACCATAGGAAAAGCATTCATGTAACACAGATATGAAACTCAGTGTCAGCACAATACAAATAAGCATGCATGAAAGCATTCAAATAATAAATATGATGTCAATACTATACAAATCTACAACTGATCCTCTAGAAAGTATCCAAACCAATCTTTACATTTTATTGTTTTAGAGCCTCAGCCCCACCACTCCACCATCTCAATAAATTTTCATCGCGGTGAGCTTTACATGGTCACATCATCACTGGCTCATAACACCAATTTTTCTTCTAATGATTCATATATTAATTTTAAATAAATAATCTGCTTTAAAGTGCTCAGTGTTCAATCATTTAGCTTTCCAAAAAATAAATTTTCTCATATCAGGTATTTCATCTTGATTAAATCAGAAAACTTATCTTAGTAAAATTGTTATTCTTTCGACAATATTTCGGCTTTACTTTATGCGCTGTTTAGGAGGATCGGACTCAACATGTTTCGCGTCTTGCTTTATCAAGAGTCCCCCCGTTAGATTTGGTGGGGGTGGCTGATGCCGGCACTAACGGGAGGCCCCTTGATAGAGCAAGATGCGAAACATGTTGGGTCTGATCCTCCTAAACAGCTCTAAAACAATAAAATGTAAAGATTAGTTTGGATATGTTCTAGAGCAGGGGTGCCCACACTTTTTGGGCTTGCAAGCTACTTTTAAAATGACCAAGTCAAAATGATCTACCAACAATAAAATTTAAAAAAAAAACACAACGCACACTGTACGCATAGAAAATGTTAATCATCATTCCTATTCCAGGGTTTTTCAAAGAGGTCAAAGCAGATGACTCTATGCACTATCACCTCAGTAACAACCATACAAAAATAGACAAATATACCCCCCTCCCTTTTTACTAAACCACGATAGCAGTTTTTAGAGCGCAGGGAGCTGCGCTGAATGCCCAGCGCTGCTCTCGACGCTCATAGGCTCCATGCGCTCCCTGCGGTTTAGTAAAAGGGGACTTTAGTGTAAAATATAGACAGCAGATATAAATTCAGACACATTTTGATCACTAAATTTCAAATAAAATCATTTTTCCTACCTTGTCTGGTGATTTCATGAGTCTCTGGTTGCACTTTCTTCTTCTGACTGTGCATACAATCTTTCTTCCCTTCTTTTAGCCTGTATGCTTCCTCTCCTCCAGACCTCATTCCTTCCCCCAACTTTTCCTTCCTCTTCCCTGCCCTTTCTTTCTCTCTGCCTCCCTTTCTTTTTTTTCTGTTTCTCTTCTTTCCTTTTGTCTCCCTGCCTGCCCTTTTTCTTTCTTTCTCCCTGCCCTCCCCCAAGCCACTGCCATCGGGGACCAGGACCCAAACCGCCACCAATAACAGGCCCCAAACCGCCACCAATATCAGGCCCGAAAGCCGACGACGCCCCAAGCTGTCCCTGCTTCGGCCGACCAGCATTCCTCTCCCCGACGTCAATTCTGCCGTTGGGGAGAGGAAGGCTGATTGGCCCAAGATCGCGATCGACCTATTGGGGGAAATGCTGCCGGGTCCTGCCTTCGCAGAAACAGAAAGTAGGCAGGACCCGGCAGCAAGAAGAGCAAATGCTTCACTAACCTGTCTCCAGCCTTAGCCCATAGCGAACGCTTGCTTCAGGGCTCTCAACATGTGCGTGCCGGCTTCCCTTCTTCCCCCCTCCCCCGGACATAACTTACGGTTTCTGAGGGAAGAGAAGGGAAGCCGGCACGCACACGTTAGAGCCACGGAGCATAAGTTCGCTACGGGCCGAAATCTCCAAGCCGTTTTTTTTTTTTTTTTTTTTAATGTTCAGCATTGGCGGCAGCAGCAGATGATAGCTGGGCGGACCGCCCAGCTAAAAGGCCCTAGAGAGAACACTGGAGAGGAAGGCTGATCGGCCCGGTAGATCAGGACGGCAACACAAGTCTATCACGGAGCCTGGGATGGGCTCCGCGATCGACTCGCGTTGCCTTCCTGAGCTACTGGTCGATCGCGATCGACATATTGGGCACCCCTGTTCTAGAGGAACAGTTGTAGATTTGTGAATTTATTACCTCTGAAAAAAGAGTAGTCAAAGTACATCTTTTTGGATTGTAAACATAATACTATACAAATTCCACACCTTGATAGGCATGTGTTAGAACAATCAAATATGTAAAAACAGAGTGGAATTGTCCAAATCAGAATGATGTGCAAGTTTCATTCAACTCATCTGATGGTACAAATGTCTTTATTCATCCAATAATTCATCCAACAACTCAATGTTTGAGTATGCACACACTCTTAAAGTTGCTAACGAACTGAATCTGGATCAGCTCACATCTTCAGCAGTTTCTGAAACCTCAGAAGTCATGTGCAGTCCTAATCTCAACTTTAAGAGTGTGTGCATACTCAAACATAACGTGATTTGATATAACTATTGAAGACTCAAGACTCCTGAGGCAGGCCTGTTTGGCTGAAACATGTACATGTCGAGTCATTGAGTCGTTGGATGAGTTATTTGTACCATCAGATGAGATGAATGAAACTTCATTATTGCACATCATTCTGATATGGACAATTCCACTCTGTTTTTACAGAACAATCAAATAACATACTTGATTGTCAGTATGATACAATGAAGCATCTTAATAGGCAGCTGAAGAGCCAGCTGCAGTTGAGACCTATAGATGGACAAACTGGGTAGAACAAAGTCACTTGGATAGACAAGTGGCTAAACTGAAGGTAAATTATACATACATTTGAATAAGGTATGAGGAACTGGTTTTAGATACAAGGTGTACAGCAAGCTGGTCCAGGTGCAGAGTAAATTGATAGTCGCCTATCTTTTTAGAATTTCCCCCAAAATGTCTTTTTATCAATCTATCATTGCTGAGTGTGAAAACATAAAAGTTATAGCTATAATACCAAGAAATTTGCTCCATTAAGCAAAAATAATGATACATTTTAAGAAAGGCAACAAAGAAACTGAAAAGATACTGGCACAAAAAATATGAAGAACAAAAATATATATAATGGCAGAACCCTATATTAGACACTCTGAGGGTGTACACCAGCAATCAACAAAAAATAATAATTAGTCAATGGTAATGAACGACTAAATAAATAAATATGAGACACTTTTGTATGGGCCTAGTGCCATATCAATAACCTTTCCTGGCCCTAGACAAAAGCTCATAGGTGACCAGCATCAGGTTTTGAAAAAACCTAAATAAGCTTTGCCGCATACATCATTTGTCTCATGTAATTTAATTGAATTTAAATGCTTAGTGAAAAACCCAAAGAGGAAAAATATAGGGGCAAAAAGAGATTCCAAAAGCCTCCACCCTTCAAAAGGATATCAACTGATGGAATAAAGCGCGAAAGTGCTAAAGTGCAAAAAAGTAAAAATATGTGCATATAAACTTTTTCTGTTTTTCTTTTTCTCATGTGAGTTTGGGCGTGATTTCGTCTTTTTCGGGAGCCTTCTGTTAACTAAGAAAGCCCTGCTAATGAATTTGGAGCTTGCTTTTAATTCAAGAAAGCCCTTTATTTATGAGGATTTAATTTATTGTTTCTGCTCCTGAAGAAGCTAATGAAACGGAGCTCTGTTGAGCTGAGACAACCATTCATTTAGATACAGATAAGTCTACTATTTGTTTAGATTGAGTTAAGTTCTTAGAAGCTACCAAATCACAGAAGCCATCAACTTATAGAAGTCATAGAAGACCTTTGACTGTTTTCCCATTTTGATGTGATAAATGGGGACATTAATTGTGATTGTGACTTACCTATAGGACTTTGGGACACATATGGATTGAACTGTGTTTGAGATTGATTCACATGGATTTTTAAGAAAAAGAAAAACAGAAAAAGTATATATGCACATATTTTTACTGTTTTACACTTTAGCACTTTTGCACTTTATTCCACCAGTTGATATCCTTTTGAAGAGTGGAGGCTTTTGGAGTCACTATTTGCCCCTATATTTTTCCTCTTTGGGTTTTTCACTAAGCATTTAAATTCAATTAAATTATATAAGAGACAAATGTTGTATGCGGCAAAGCTTATTTAAGTTTTTTCAAAACCTGGTGCTGGTCACCTATGAGCTTTTGTCCGGAGCTGGGAAAGGTTATCGATATGGCACTAGGCCCATACTGAAGTGTTTCATATTTATTTAGTCATTCATTACCATTGACTAATTATTATTTTTTGTTGATTGCTGGGGTACACCCTCAGAGTGTCTAATATAGGGTTCTGCCATTATATATATTTTTTCCTTCACATTTTAAGAAAAACAGAACTTTATATAATCAGTGGCTTTGAGGGGCCCCAGGATGAGCTTAGAAATTTTTTAAAATTATTTTCTGATCAAGCAAAATCAATTCATGGGAAAAAATTCAATTTGTACAGTTCTTCCAACTTTAGATTTTTGTGGCCAACCCTACTGCACTGTCTAAGACAAGACATACTTTGACTAGGAATTTGGCATTTTTATCGCCCTTCCTTATCAAATTCTTTACCCTTAAAACTATGTATGGAGCAGGAATATTTTTTTTTCTAACAAGATCAACTGTTCTCTGCCAGGCATTTGGATGATGTGATGATTTTGATAAATGTTTTAAACAGGTAATTGCCATTTAGTCCAGTTGGATGTGTGAAAATAAGGGTCAGAAGAATGTAAGATTGTAGGTGATAAGTTTTTATTAGACTAACAACGTATCTTTAACAAACTTTTGAGAGTTATCCTCTCCAAGTTAGTGAAGAAAAGAATGCAGTTACACTGGGTATAAACAATACAAACTTATCAAGGTTTTAAGTTGTTTACATAAATTAGTACACTTCAGTGAAAAGGGATAGAGGAATAGACAGAAGTGATATGACAGTGATACTATAATGCTCAAAAGCATTTTTTCCCATTATCAGATATAAGACTTTTTGGTCTGTAAAAAGGGGTGGAGGGGCATACCAGGGAAATGTCCATTCTCGAAAAAAACATCCAAAATGTGGTGTGTTTGTTTTTAGATTGGCCTACCTGTACGTTCAGCAGTTTAATCGCCCAGACCGCCACTATGTGTATTCTTGCAATACAGTCCCAACCAAAAATTCGCCCAAGTCCCAAACGGCCAAAACAAGACCTTTTAGGCAAAGGAGGGGCCAGTCCTTTGCCTAAAAGCATGATTTTCTAACTGGTATTTGTCATAAACAATGCCAGTTACAGAATTGTGGAACTGTTCCCCCCCCCTCCCAACAATCATGGCAGGAGAGATGCCCAATCTCTCCTGCTGCCATCCCCCAGGAAACTCCCTGCATGATCATGCTCTTCACCAGCAGGAGGGATACCCAATCCTTCCTGCCGGACAACCTCCCTGAACTCCCCGCACGATCGCAACTTCATCGGCAGGACAAAACCCCCAACCCCACCTGGACACACACACACACCCCCGGACCACCCTTTAACCTTTTTTGATGGCTGGCCGGATGGGTCCTCTGTCCGGCAGGCCCAGCTTCGTCTGAATGGCAGGCCTAGGGCCTGATTGACCCATGCACCTAAGGCCCCTCCTATGGGCGGGACCATAGGTGCTTGAGCCAATCTAGCCCTAGGCCCCTTGGTGCATCCCACAATGCACTGGGAAGGGGCAGGCCCGCAATTCAGACGAAGGCAGGCCTGCCGACTGGTCAGAGGAAGGACCCATCCATCCAACCAAAAAAGGCTAGGGGGGGTCTGGTGGCAGGGGTGGAGGCGGAGTTCGGGGGGGGTTGTCCAGCAGGAAGGATTGGGCATCCCTCCATCCAGTGAAGTTGCAATCGCGCAGGGAGTTAGGGGATGTTGTCTGGCAGGAAGGATTGGGCATCTCTCCTGCCGCGATCATTATGGTTGCAAGGGGATGGGTTGCCTGGGGAGCGGCCCAATTCAGAACTTATACCTGTTTTGACTTCGTCTAAATCAAAAAGTATTAGTTCCGTCTGGCAACCTGTCAAAGGTTTTTAGTTATGGCTGCTGGACGACTAAGTGTAGGTCAGCTCACATCCCGCCCACCTCTCGCCCTAGCCACACCTCCATAAACGCCCTTTTTCACTCTGGGCTTAACGCAGCACTGAAAAGGCCTAAGCTGGTTTTAGATACTTCTAAAACCAGTTTTGATTTTCGGTACTCGGAAGACCTGTAATTTTGATCGTCCAAGTACCGACTTAAAACGGTTTTTGGATGTTTTTTTTTTTAATTATTATTATGAGTCCCCTTACTGCCTTGCTACCCTGACCCCCTTTCACTGAAATGTACTAACATATACAGATAATCTTAATTTGTTGATCTTCATATCTACATACTTTACAATTTCTATTTTATTTATAGATTTAATTTCAGTGTAATCTGCCTAGATATGAAAAAGTTAGGTGAAAAAATAAATGTAAATAAATAAACAAAATACATAAATGAGGATTTAGGACTGCTTTTTCACTAAATACAATTGTCCAGCCAAACTTAGGACTAGATATACTAAAAAAAATGTTAACATGCACTAGCACTATATCAAATCACCTTCACACTTTAATCTAATCTTCTATTTGTAAGTGCACAAAACTATACAAGCTCTAGGCAACTGAAGAGTAAACTGAAGGGAAGGGGGAAGGGGACATATAGGAGGAAAGGAGAAAAGGCAGATATTAATTAATTGTCAAGGTGATAAGTTTTCAGTTTTTTTCGGAGGGAGTAGTTGGTCTCCTTTCTGATAGTTTCTGGGAGATTGTTCCAGTTTTTTACTCAAAGATAGGTTAGCATGGAGTTGAAAATTCGCTTGTATTGAAGGTTCCCTATGGACGGTAGATTCAGTTGAATTCTGTTAACATACATTATTTACATTTTATGAAATGGGACTTCTCTGTTAAGTGTTATAGGGTTCCTTTTACGAAGCCGCGTTAGTGGTTTAACGAGCGTAATAGCGCGCGCTAATTTTCCGGCCATGCTAGCCGCTACCGCCTCCTCTTGAGCAGGCAGTAGTTTTTCAGCTAGCGCAGGGATTAGCGCACGCTAAAAAAGTGCATACGATAAAGCTGCTAATGCGGCTTCATAGAAGGAGCCCTTAATGATATTAGTACATGCTAATTTATTTTAAAATTTTATAGCCCGCTACATCCACAGTTCTGAGCGGGTTGCATAACAACATTCATAATAACTAATGTCAAACAATTATTCAACATACAATTAAAACATACTAAAATGTACACTTTTACTTGTGTTTACTAGTGCTGCCCGATTCAGGAAAAAATATTTCGATTCGATTCAGCCTATTGAATCGATTTTTCGATTCAATTTTCCTGCCCAAATGGGTATTTTTTTTTTCCAAACATCCTGGTGGGTTTATTTTATAGCCTCTTCACCCCTTTTATAGCCTCTTCACCCCCTCCTACCCACACTGGCGCTGTGGTGTAAACAAAATAAACAAAAAAGACTTTTCCTCTCTCTGTTAAATCCTAACTCACATTCGCGGTCTAACACCACCTCTGGCAGGATACACATTTCAAATCTGACATATTGTAATCACAAAATAGAAAATAAAATGATTTTTTCTACCTTTTGTTGTCTGGTCATTATTCAGATCTTGTTGGTCCCAGGCTCTGGTTGTCTTCTGATAACTCACTTGCCAGGATCTCCTTCTTTCTTCATGCTAGCCATCCATCTTCTATCTCTGTCCTCCCCTTCTGTTTCCCTTCCCCCCCCCAGAGTTCTGGCATCTTTCCTTTTTTCTGTCTCCATCCCCAGATCCACCTTTTCTCAACTACCCTTTCATCCAGCATCTCTCCCTCCTTCCCCACCACCCCAGGTTCCACCAGCTCTCTGGCATCTTTCCTTTTTTCTGTCTCCATCCCCAGATCCACCTTTTCTCAACTACCCTTTCATCCAGCATCTCTCCCTCCTTCCCCACCACCCCAGGTTCCACCAGCTCTCCCTTTCTCTTCTCAACTACCCTCCTATCCAGTATCTCTACCCCCCTCCCTATGTACATCTTCTCTCCTTTTCTGTTCCTTCCCTCCCTAAATCCCATTGTTCACCATCTCTCTCCCTCTCCTGTTTTTAGATCCATTATTTCTTCTATCCCTCCCCCCCTTTCCCCTCACCCTCCCCCTCCCCCCAAATCCCCTCTCCCCCAAGTTCTCTCCCTCCCCCAAGTCCATCTTCTCCCCATCTCTCCTTCTCCAGTCCACCAACTCCAAGTCCATATCCCCTCTCCCCCAGCCCTGACTCCCAACACAGAAGCTTTTGACCATTAACACCTCAAGCTGGGAAGGAGCCCACTAGGGGTTTTAAGGTCCTTTATATTTTGTGCCCTGTGCTGGGGCAGAGGGTGGGGAGGAAAGGCCCTT
Source organism: Geotrypetes seraphini (assembly GCF_902459505.1). Lineage (NCBI taxonomy): Eukaryota > Metazoa > Chordata > Amphibia > Gymnophiona > Dermophiidae > Geotrypetes > Geotrypetes seraphini. The sequence goes on along the minus strand of NC_047090.1, from coordinate 160,137,215 downwards.
GTGGCCTCCAAATCTGACTATGAGGGCCCTCTAAACCTTGCTACGATCCCCCACAAAAAGACAAGACCTGTTTTTTAACACATTGCAATAGCCAGGAGTGTGTCAAGTTCTCTGCATGGCAATAAGCAAACAATTTTTTTAAAGATTTTATCTATGAAGCAAATGGGTTCATTTGCAGTCCATGCTTAAGGTACAGTTGGTGCAAAAATACATGAATAATCTGAAGCCAATGTAATTTTGGTATAGTGGGGTTTAGATGTCAGCTTATAAAAGTAGTCAAATGAAATCTAAATCTATGTGGAAACTAAAACAATGATACAATAATTGTGGTAGTGTTTTGCTTTTCTGTTGCAGTGAGGACGAAGCAGAAGAAGCTAATGGCACCACGAATCCTGTTGAAACCGAAACCGATCAGAACAAGGAGCCCAGGAAAGAGGTATATTTCATTTCACTATTGTCAAGGTCTGTCCACTGTAGAATGATTACTACTTAGGTTCACAAAAAAAGTGTAGTTTTATTTCCTCTCTTTTCATTTGGTACCCGGAACTTTGGCTGAAAATTTGAATATTTTGCACTTTCATACAGCTTGGTTAGTAGAGGGAACTTTTCTTTTTCAGTCACCTTGGAGGTACTTTCCCTCCCATCAGCATGTGTTACTTAGAATATTGTAAAAATTATTTAATATTTTTTTGTGGAAAGTCTGTATCTGTGGCACATATTAAGCAAGTGAAGGGTAATGTGGGCACAGAACAGATTTGAAACTGGTACCACACAGTTTTGAATTCTTGTAAAAGTTTTTTCTTCCTGCATAATTTAGTGTTAAATGATGGCAGATAAAGACTTGCGCGGTCCATCCAGTCTGCCCAGCAGTCTCACACTCATCTTCTACAGTAATAATTATTCATCTTACTTGCTAAGTTCTTCTATAAGATATCCTCCCCTCCCCACTACGATAAGCAAGACCTGTACTCGGATGATATGAATGTGATATAAAATATGCATACTTGCTCTTGATCAGTCTTGCCATATACAGGACACAGACCGTAGAGGTTTGTCCAGCATCGACCAAATTGCCTCAGTGCAGGAGTCACCATCAAAGCTAACTCCAGCCCATCCTATCTTGTCATATAAGGGACAAAGACTGTAGAAGTCCGTACGGCATCAGCTTCACTTCCCCACTGCTGAGGCTGCATTTAAGCATTAGTCCTGTGCATCATGAATGAAATTATAGTTGTCGATCTGATGATCTTTTGAGTTTTGTGTCGATATTATCCTTTTTCTATTTAGGGAACGTTTGTGTCTATCCCACGCATTTTTGATCTTGGTTACTGTTTTTGCCTCCAGTTTACCACTACCATAAGGTTGTAAACTGCTTGAAGGATAAATTTCCTCAGATTCAGCCTCCTTCCACTGCTGTTGTGTATATAGACTTTTCAATTTTTTTCCAGACAGTTCAGTAGTTTACAGAACTGAATTTTCAGTCTGGAAATTGAACTTCACTACCATATACAAATGTTATTCGGTGAGGCATGGACCCTGGGATTTTGTCTGATATTTTGGTGGGAAATATAAAACAGAAAATAAAGATTTAAAGAACACCTACCATAAATACTCTAATATAAGTCGATCCGAGTATAAGACGAGGTACCCTTCCCCCCCAAAAAAAAAGGAGGAAAAAGGGTTAACTCGAATATAATATGTGCCCTGCCAGGATCTGTGCCCTGCCCCACCATTCCATCGCCTGCCAGGGACTGCCAATTCTTTTTACCTTCCTTCCACCTTCCCCCGCGTACCTTTTTGAATCTCTAATGGTCCAGTGGTGTTTTGGGCAGGAGTGAGCTTTCCGCACTCCTTTCCCACACTGAGCCCCTCCCTGAATGGCCGCCTCGAGTTCTCACGACCTAGTGTACCAGGCATGAGTGAGCTATTGCGCTCCTGCCCAGTGCTGAGCCAATCGCTGAAAGGCTGCCCTGAGTTCTTGCAGAAGGAATGCCCACTCCCGCCGCTGGGGTCCCCCTGCACCTTTAAATTGAAGGACGGCAGGATGGATGCCCACTCCCTCCCGCCACCAGGGTCCCCACCCCCCAACAACCCCCCTTTCCTTCCCATACCTTTAAGACAAAGGCCTTCTGGCCAGAGGGATGCCTAATTCCTCTGGCCAGCAGCCCCACCTCTTCAAAATGGCAGGCCTTCCCCTTCATTGTTCATCCTGGGATGCACTAGGGAGGAGCCTAAGATTCTGGCCCAGATGCCTAAGGCATCTACCACGATAAAGCAGAAGAAATCCCAAACCCCCGTTATCCTTATCCCCTACCAAAACATATTCTAATCCTTGTACAACCAAATAATCAGCATTTTCCTGCTCATAGTATGCAGTGCAGAATGGTGACTTCATTAACGGTGTATTTGTTTGTGTAGCTTGTATGTATGTAAAATATAATCGTTGTTGCAGAATGTAGAACACATCTCAGTGATCTGTTTTAAAATGCTTTAATGCAAGTATATAGTATGATCTTGTACCAGCAACCCCTTAATTCTATAATGGGTGCCTAAATATAGACAGTTTGTACACTTCCAGGTATAAAATACTGCCATCCATATGGGTAAATGTACACTTAACACCTGTAAACAGCAGCTGTGTTCTCAGCGCTATTGTATAATGTATGCGCAGCTTGCTTAGCAAATAATTGCTAGGGGGTGTTCAAAGTGAAGGAGCACGAGCAGCCAATAGGCATGTCAACAATTATAGTATACTGTACTGTGAGTTACTTGTCTTACTGCCACATTTAGGAGCATCCACTTACTCCTGCTATAGACCTATATAAAAAGCGTGCTGATGCCATTATAGAATAGGCACTCCCTGAGCTCCATTGTTGTACCAGTTATAGAATTGTCCTCCATAAGTGCCCCCTCCCACAAAAAAATAGGGGCTGATAATATTCAGTGACATGTCTTTGGTTGATGTCTGGAGGACATCACAGGGAATACCCTAATTATCTTGCATGTTATGTTTTATGTGGTGTGTAACACTTACTTCATAAATTTCTATTCTACCATGCAACTTTACTCTTCTTATAACATGCTTCAAAATGTGAGCTTCATCATATATTATAAATTCAAGATGTATTCAGTTTTTTTCTTTCAATTCTTCACTAGATCTCAGGGCTACCTTTGACCTCTCTATTTCATGTAGAATTCAAGTTACTAGTAGCTAGCCTCCTCCCAAAGAGAGCTTCTATTGCAGTATCAGAATGAGGAAAATAGTGATAGATTAGTCTGTGTGGTTCCGTTTTCCACCCTGTCCTCTGGATTTGCTTCTATCATTCAAAAACATTGGCATGTGGTTCAATTGCACCCAGTGTTCCAAGAGCCTCCCATCTTTGCATATAAAAGATCTAAGAATTTGGGTGAAATGCTTCGGCATATTAAAATGGAGAGTAGTATGCCTAGTGGTCAGCAGAATAGGCATAGTTGCTGTGGTAATTGCCAATGGTGCGAGCTTAGTATTCAAGGATCTAGTTGGCAGGACCCCAATACGGGGAGAAGGATAGTATCTAAAACTAATACGGACTGTAATAGTAGTCAGGTTGTGTATGCTCTTGTAATTTGGTATATATAGGGAGAAGTAGCAGGCAGATCAAGGTCCGCTTGACTGAACATAAATCTAGGATTGTAACTGAGTCTGAACAAGCTCCAATAGTGACACACTGGTTGGACAAGGGTCATAGTGTAAAGGATTATAGTGGGTTGGGAGGGTGGTGAAAGAAAGATTCTTGAATTACCGTGAGCAAAAATGAATTGTTGAACTAAATACAGTCAGCCCTGCGGGGCTGAATGCAGAGATAGAGTGGATGACGTTGATGTGAAAGTGGGAGGGATCTGTATGGTTAGCTCTGTGATTGGTTGAATGGGAGTTGAATGTGTATTTAAATGTGTGACCAAGATGCCGCCGCCATATTAGAACAGCACGGAGAGTGTGGTGGTCTGATCTAAATGGTGAGATTAAAGCATATATATTTATATTTATATATTTTGATGCAGTTTGCTGGTTAACTATGTTAGTCAGCTTCTAATGGTGCTTCATATTTATTATAGGGGACTTTCCTTGAAACAGCTTATAGCGAAACGCAAATTCACGTAGGAGTCCCTCGCTGCTAATTAAGATAAGTGCCGTAGACATATTTATTGATCTTATAAGATGCATGACTAAGAGTTAAGATAGACCGATGAGGAGGCTAGCTACTAGTAACTTGAATTCTACATGAAATAGAGAGTTCAAGGGTAGCCCTGAGTTCTGGTGAAGAATGAAGAATTGAAAGAAAAAAATTGAATACATCTTGAATTTATAATATATGATGAAGCTCACATTTTGAAGCATATTATAAGAAGAGTAAAGTTGCATGGTAGAATTGAAATTTATGAAGTAAGACGAGTGTTGCATTATATGTTGAACTAAGTTATTAGCTTCACTCGAGGACATCTGCTGATATACAATAGGCTGAATATATGGTGATTATGTGGTGTGTATACAGGTACCAAAAAATGACACGATTCCTCATGTCAAGAAAGATAAGCACCCATCGCAAGCCAAAAATAGAGCAAAGCGAAAACCACCTAAAGGAATGTTTTTGTCCCAAGAGGATGTACAGGCTGTTTCTGCAAATTCCACCGCAGCCACAACTGTTCTAAGACAGCTGGATATGGAACTGGTCTCGATCAAGCGACAGGTATGTGCTCTGTTCTCTGGGCAGTTAGGTAAGGTGTTTGCATCTTTATGATTCAACTAGTGTTTTAGCCCGTTACATTAACGGGTGCTAGAGTAGATGTCTGTCTGTCTGTTTTGTTTTTTTTAATTTGTCTCTCTCTCCTTGGACGCTGTCATTCTTTCTGTCTATGTCTTTCCCTGGCCCCCTGTCTGTCTATCTTTATTTCTAACTCTATCCTCTTCCCTCAATCCTGCATGTGGCCTTTTTTCTTTCTCCTCCTCACTTCCTTCCAACGTCTGCTCCCCCTGTCCTCCACACTTCCATTCGGTGTGTCTCCCTCTCTCTACCCCTTCCATCTACTGTTCACCCTCTGTCTTGCCCCTCTCTTCTCTTTCCATCCAGTGTCCGCCCTCTCTCTCTCTGTTCCATATGGCCTCTCTCCATCTCCTCCTTCCTTTTCCCTTGATCTGGCATACCTTCCTCCTTCCCTCCAAGCCATTCTCTCCCCCTCTGCTCCCTTTCCTCATTTAACTACTTCATTGGTCAGCAGCAGCATTCACAATTCATTGCTGTTGCTGGCTTCAGGTCTTTCTCTCTGGCCGGTCCTGTCTTCATGAAAACAGGAAGTAGGCAGTACCGGCCAGAGAGGAAGGGCTGAAGCCAGCAACAGCAGCGAATTGTAAATGTTGCTGTTGCCTGAAGCACCCGAGGCAGACGCTTCTCTCCCAGCGAGATGACTTTAATATCAAACCTCCCTCCAGCGTTGGCAGCCGCAGCACGCTAAACAGACTGCTTCAGGCTTTCTTCTGCCATTGAGTCCCTCTGTTGCGTCATTGATGATGTCATCAGTGACGCGGCAGAGGGACTCAACTGCAGGAGAAAGCCCGAAGCAGCCTGTTTAGCGTGCTGCGGCTGCCAACGCTGGAGGGAGGTTTGATATTAAAGTCATCTCGCTGGGAGAGAAGCGTCTGCATCGGGTGCTTCAGGCAACAGCAGCGTTTACAATTCGCTGCTGTTGCTGGCTTCAGCCCTTCCTCTCTGGCGGGAAGTTTGTGCCGGAATGTCCCTCCCCCTCCAGTAGTGTGCAGCACTTTGCACGGCGCATCCTCTCACGATCCTGGGTCAGTCACACGCTTGTGCTGGGGACTCGTACAGTCCAGTCCTTCCGGCGAGTATAGGGAAGTGCTGGGGATTCGCGCATGCGCACTCATGCGGCCACGGAACTACTGATCATGGAAGCACACAAATAGGAGTGCGCATGCGCGAGTTAGCCTTTTATTATATAGGATTCTTTGTTCAAGACAGTACGTTTCAGAATGTTTTAAATCTCATCAGGCCAAAATGGATGAAGTTTCTATTTTTTAAAAAACCCTGTGTTAATGTGTGCGCACATTGGAGTGATATAGTATCTATTGCCCACTCAAGGCATCATATACAGCAAATAAGTTGCTATTAGATGTTCCTTCTTTTTGTCCTGTCTCTGTGTTTTATATTGAAGGTACACGTTCTCTTCCATTTGAGCTTCATAGTAGAGAATGACACGTGGAAAAAATTTGTCCCCATCTCCGCCCCATCCCTGCGAGCTCAGTCCCCATCACCTCCCCGTCCCCACAAACCATCTGATCCCATCCACACAAGCCTCAAATAGTTTTATACTGAACTTATTTTATTAAAGTATAAAAAGAAATAATATTTTCTACAATTGTCATTTTATAAATCAAAGTTCTGACTGCTGAACTAGAGAAAAAGATGTTTAGTACTACTTTATCCTAAAGCAAAAAAAAAGAAAATAAATATAATTTTTTTTCTACCTTTGTTGTCTGGTTTCTGCTTTCCTCATCTTCTCCTCATTCAGTTCCTTCCATCCACTGTCTGCCTTCTCTCTCCTTTCCATCTCTCCCTCCACTCCCCCTATAGTCTGGCATCTCTCTCTTTCCCATTTCCCTTCAGCGTCTTCTCCCCTCTCTCTCTTCCCCAGTTCCCTTCAGCATCTTCTCCCCACTCTCTCTTCCCCAGTTCTCTTCAGCGTTTTCTCCCCACTCTCTCTTCCCCAGTTCCCTTCAGCGTCTTCTCCCCACTCTCTCTTCCCCAGTTCCCTTCAGCGTCTTCTCCCCTCTCTCTCTCTTCCCCAGTTCCCTTCAGCGTCTTCTCCCCTCTCTCTCTTCCCCAATTCCCTGCGTTTGCCTTTCAGTGCTATAGAAATGCTAAATAGTAGCAGTAGAAAAAACAATTAATTAAAAATTTGGATAGGCACCTAACTTGGTAGACACGATATAGGCATCAACACCAAGGCACCTACCTGAAAAGTAGGCCTGGTTAGAGACATAGTTTGGGCGTGGATTTGGTTAGGCATTAGTATTTTAGGCCAAGACTACCTTGGCCTAATATAGGGGTAGGCAATTCCGGTCCTCGAGAGCCGGAGGCAGGTCAGGTTTTCAGGATATCCACAATAAATATGCATGAGATAGATTTACATCTCAAGGAGGCAGTGCATGCAAATCTATCTCGTACATATTCATTGTGGATATCCTGAAAACCTGACCTGGCTCCGGCTCTCGAGGATCAGAATTGCCTACCCCTGGCCTAATATACTAGAGCCTAACTTGAGTTAGGTGTTGCTAGGTGCGATTCTATAAATGGCGGCTAACTTTGAATGACATGCAGTAGGTGCTGTTTCCCCAAGGGCCTACCAATTTAGGTGCCATTTATAGAATCAGGCCCTTGGGGTTTAGGAAAGCTTTTTATTTAAATACCAAGATATTGGGGGGAAAGTGGTACTGGGTTGTTGTTTTTTTCTTATGCTGTCTTAAGGAAAGGTTGCAAGAAGTCTCTTTTCATCATATGCTTAAGAAACATAGGAACAAATGTAACCAGGCAGAAATCGCACTGGCAGGCCTCTAGAGTAGATATTCAGTGACATTTAACCTGATAGTGCCGCTGAATATCTGCTCTGACCATCACAGCACTGACCAGATAGTACTGAGGCAGACCCAGAAGTTACATATCCGGACAGGTAACTAGGCATGTTGGACAGCATAAATGCTTATGCCCAGTTTTAACTATGTGAGTACAGCACTGAATATCAGCCAGCACTTAGATCATTTCTGGGTATCGCCAAACGTGGCACTAAATATCCAGGTCTTATTTAGCCAGCAGTGGTCGTCCTTTAAAAGAGAGGCTGAATATTGCCCCCAGGATTGATTGGACTGGTGCCAGGATTTGGGTTCAATTTCTAGCTCAGATCTTCAGAACTGAGGATTCTGTGGAGGCAGTGTTCACAGCCTTTGAGGCAGGGGGTAAGGGACCCATGATTGAAGGGTTTTCGAGACTTGATGAACAGCCCCTAGCTAAGGACTGTCACTGTAAAGACCAGACCATATATTTTGCATACCTATACAGTACATACAATAAGGGAAAAATTCCCAAATAGTTGCAGGTGAAGGCATATGTCAGCAATGGAAAAAAGATATGCCATTCTTAAAATTAATGTTAGCTACATGTGGCAATTTTGTTTTGCTTTTTTTTTCTGTTTTCAGATTCAAAATATCAAGCAAACAAATAGTGCCCTGAAAGAAAAACTTGAAGGGGGAGTAGATGAATACAGACTTCCTGAGGTAGGATCCTGTACATAAGTTTTTAATATCATGAGAGAGGACAGTAAGACTGAGTATCTTCCCTTCCAGCTCCAATTTTTTCTTCTCCCTATAAAAAGAGAAGTAAGTGTATAGTATTCTTATGATAAGTCTTCAGATTAGAGAATGACACGGGGAAAAATTTGTCCCTGCAGGAACTCAATTTCCCCATCCCATTCCCGTGAGTTTTGTCGCTGTCCCTGTGCCTGCCCCATTCCTGTAAGCTCTGCCTTAACCGTACAAGCCTCGAACATTTATGATTTTAAAGTGTTTGAAGCTTGTGCAGATGAGGACAGAGCTTGCAGGAATGGGGCAGGGACAGGAAAAGAATTCACAGGGACGGGACAGGAAAATGAGTTCCCGTGGGAACAGGGAAAAATTTGACCCCCATGTCATTCTTTACTTCAGATCTATCTTCTATGTTGCTACATTTCTAAATTTATGCATATATATTCTTTGTTTGACTTTGATTTCCTCACATTTCCGATTTCTCTGAGAGCATGCAGGATTAACTATCCAAATATACCACTGCAGAGCTTTTCCAAAGAGCTCTGGAAAAGCCTAGAAACTTACCAAGAACCTGGAAATATGTGTTTCCTTCCCTTTGGAATTTATTTTCAAAAAAAGCATTTCTAAAAAGATTATCTTTTTAGACACAGCCCCTCCCCCCAATTCTGTATACTGCAACCAAAGTTGCACATTCAAATCTGTGTGCATTGCCGATTTGTGCGAGCAACTTAATTGTTTAGCAAGTCAATCAGTGTCGATAATTGCCAATTAACAAGCAATTGCTAGTACTAATTAAAATTTATACGCACTACTTTCTGAGTGTATTCTATAAAGTGATGTGCGTAAATTCTAGTATGCAGATCTCAAAAGGGGGTGTGGCCAGGGGAGGAGCATGAGCAGGTTGTGGACGTTCTTAGAACACAACTTAGGCGCAGGCATTTAGGCCTGGCTTTCATTGGCTTAAATACCTGCACCTGAATGTTAGTTGCAGAGACAGGCGCTACATGTGATTCTGTATAAATTGTGCCTGCTTCTGGAGGTGATTTATAGAATGGCACTAAGTGCCAACCATCGATTTTTAGGCACCATATAAACAATTATCCTCTCTGGGGTAAATTCTGTAACAGACTGCCTAGCTTGTTTGATAGGTATGTGATAGGAAGTACATCACTTATATAAACTAAATATCGATAAGTTATTGAAGGATACCAAGCTTCTCCTTAAACAGTGGAAAGTATTGTCTTTATCTATGATGGGTCGTATTAACTTATTCTGTATGGTTCTTTTCCCTAAATGGCTCTATGTTCTACAGGTCAGGTTGAAGCTTAATCCTGAAAAAAAACAAGATTTTCCTAGCAAGCCCTATACAATTGAAGGGACAAAGTTTCGAAATAGTGCCAAATTTGAAAATCTTGGGAATAATTTTGGATCATAGCTTAACTTTTAGGAAGCATACAGATCTGTTAATTAAAAAAGTTATGCAATATTGTTGAAATTGAGGACCTTCAAGAAGTTCGTTGACATGGAGACCTTCCGGTTGTTGGTCCAATCTACTGTACTGTCCACTTTGGATTATTGTAATATTATTTATTTGGGGTTACCCAAAAAAGACCTTATTAAGACTCCAATTAGTTCAGAATGTCGCTATTCGCTTGATTTTTGGTCTTAAAAAAAATATGATCATGTCAGTCCTTTTTATGCCAAGTTGCACTGGTTACCATTTGGGGCTAGAGTATTCTTTAAGTTTGGGTGTATTTGCTATAAGGCACTTTTTAGATTATTGCTCTCTTATTTGGTTTCTTATTTGAAATTATTTTATTCAACAAAATATACCAGAAACTCTGGTATGTTCATCTTCCCTACCCCAAGGGCCTGCCGTTACAAGACTTTTTTGGACAGGACATAGTATCAGGCTGGGAAGATCTCCTGGTTAAATCCGATGATGGCTCAAACCTACTCTTACTTTACATTTAGGAAATCATTAAAAACTTACTTATATGATAAACAAGAATGTTGATTTTATATTTATGATGAGGTTTTTTATCTTTTTTTATATGTATATTTTATTAAGTATTCAAACATAACACAACACAGGAACACAGTGTTCAATGAAAGTAAGCAAATGAGTACAACATCTCAGTCCATAACCACTCCTGTCCCCGTCACCCCCAACAACAATAGTACACCAAATATAATAGAAATATTCCAGTCCAGTGTGTTGTATACCAATGGAGATCAAACATTCAGTAATTGACTACGGGCTCTAGGTGTCAGAGTATTCCAGAATGGCTCCCAGCAAGCACAATACGCTTTCCCCAGCACCGTATCCCATGATGAAAAACACAAGCGTTCCATGGAGGCATGTTGTAACATCAAAACACGCCAATGTGCAAGGGTAGGAGTGTCTAAAGAAATCCAACATTGAAGCACTACTTTCTTCTCCAATAGTACCGCACGATCCAGAAAATTCCTGAATCCCCTCGGGGATGTTCTAGGAAGGGACTCCAAAATAAACAACATTACCGGGTTAAATGTATAATGATAGTGCCACATAGCCATAGGGTTGAAGTAGGAATACCAAAAGGAAGGAGAACCATAGCGACAATTTTCAACTTCAGAAAAGGCAACGGTAAGGAAGAAACTTAGGAACACTTCCAAGAAAAGCCAAATGGTAGAACATGCCTGGTTTTTTTTCAAGGACACGGTGAGCGAGGCGCAAAATCTGTATATCCCCAGATTCAGAAAGGGGTGCAAAAAGAGTTTAACAAAAGATACGGTATGGATCACTAAAATAGTGAAGGAAGCGATAGGCAATAAGAAAAATTAATTCAGGAAATGAAAAAAGGACAAAACTGAGGAGAACTGGAAGGAGCACAGGAAGTATCAAAAAGAATGTCACCCTGTGGTTCGAAAAGCCAAAAGAGAGTATGAAGAGAGGCTAGCCAGGGAGGCACAAAATTTCAAACCGTTCTTCAGATATGTTAAAGGGAAACAGCCGGCTAGGGAGGAGGTGGGACCGCTGGACAACGGAGACAGGAAGGGAATAGTGAAGGAGGAGAAAGAAGTAGCAGAAAGACTTAACATGTTCTTTTCATCCGTATTTACGAACGAAGAGACAACCAACATACCGGAACCTGAGCAATTCTTCAATGGAAATCAAGCAGAAAAATTAACATCCATGGAAGTGAGCCTTGAAGATGTGCGCAGGAAGATAGAAAAACTAAAAACTGACAAATCCCCAGGTCCGGACGGAATCCATCCAAGGGTTCTGAAAGAATTAAAGGAGGAGATAGCGGAACTACTGCAGCAAATTTGCAACCTATCCCTGAAAACAGGAGTGATTCTGGAGGATTGGAAGATAGCCAACGTCACGCCCATCTTTAAAAAGGGATCAAGAGGTGACCCGGGAAACTACAGACCGGTGAGTCTCACCTCGGTTCCAGGGAAAATGGAGGAAGCACTGATAAAAGAAAACATCGATGAACATTTGGAAAGAAACGAACTTCTGAAAACAAGCCAACATGGTTTCTGCAGGGGGAGTTTGTGCTAACTAACTTATTGCACTTCTTCGAAGGAATTAACAAACAGATGGACAGAGGAGACCCCATAGACATCATATACCTGGATTTCCAAAAATTCTTTGACAAGGTACCTCATGAGCGTCTACTCCGGAAACTGAAGAACCATGGGGTGGATGGAAATGTACATAGATGGATCAGAAACTGGTTGGCGGGTAGGAAACAGAGGGTAGGGGTGAAGGGCCACTACTCGGACTGGAGGAGGGTCACGAGTGGTGTTCCGCAGGGCTCGGTGCTCGGGCCACTGCTATTTAATATATTCATAAATGATCTAGAAACAGGGACAAAGTGTGAGATAATAAAATTTGCGGATGACACCAAACTATTTAGTGGAGCTCGGACTAAAGAGGACTGCGAAGAATTGCAAAGGGACTTGAACAAACTAGGGGAATGGGCGATGAGATGGCAGATGAAGTTCAACGTTGAGAAATGTAAAGTACTGCATCTGGGAAGCAGAAACCCGAGGTACAACTATACAATGGGAGGGATGTTAGTGAACGAGAGTACCCAAGAAAGGGACTTGGGGGTAATGGTGGACATAACAATGAAGCCAACGGCACAGTGTGCAGCGGCCGCTAAGAGAGCGAATAGAATGCTAGGTATAATCAAGAAGGGTATTACAACCAGGACGAAAGAAGTTATCCTACCGTTGTATCGGGCGATGGTGCGCCTGCATCTGGAATACTGCATCCAATATTGGTCGCCGTACCTTAAGAAGGATATGGCGTTACTCGAGAGGGTTCAGAGGAGAGCAACACGTCTGAGAAAAGGGATGGAAAACCTTTCATATGCTGAGAGATTGGAGAAACTGGTTCTCTTTTCCCTGGAGAAGAGGAGACTTAGAGGGGATATGATAGAGACTTATGAGATCATGAGGGGCATAGAGAGAGTAGAGAGGGACAGATTCTTCAAACTTTCAAAAAAATAAAAGAACAAGAGGGCATTCGGAAAAGCTGAAAGGGGACAGATTCAAAACAAATGCTAGGAAGTTCTTCTTTACCCAGTGTGTGGTGGACACCTGGAATGCGCTTCCAGAGGACGTAATAGGGCAGAGTACGGTATTGGGGTTTAAGAAAGGATTGGACAATTTCCTGCTGGAAAGGGGGATAGAAGGGTATAAATAGAGAATCACTGCACAGGTCCTGGACCTGTTGGGCTGCCGCGTGAGTGGGCCGCTAGGCACGATGGACCTCAGGTCTGACCCAGCAGAGGCATTGCTTATGTTCTTATGTTGCCAAAACTGCTGTACCCTCACACAGGACCAAAACTGGTGTCCAAGCGTAGCAGGGGAATGATGACATTTAAGGCATTGGTCCGAAGCACATTGTTTTGCCTGATACATGTAAGAGGGAGATCTGTAAAGTCGTAACAAAAACTTATAATTCATTTCAATCAATGTCACTTGTGAAGTCAAGCATGCTGCTCTATGAAGCCCTCTTTTAATGACAGAGCCGGAGACTTCACAGGATAAATCCATTGACCATTTGGTAGCATAAAAGTCGTAGGAGAGTTCACCCAGACACTCTTGAAGATGATGATGATGAAATCGCAGAGGAAACCCAAGCTACCTCTGTCCTTTGGCCGGGCCATATGAGACAATGACATCCTAGCTTTTTTCCCATTCCACCAATAAAGTTGCAAATGTTTCCCAACTTCTTTGTCATGCTTAACAGATAGCAATACAGGTAACATTTGAAATACATACAACCATTGAGGCACCTGTGCAGACAGACTTAAGGCCTCAGATATTAACTCCATGCGCCGATCAGTGAGACAGTCCCTCGGCAGGGAGCGGACATAAGAGGACAACTGAGAATAAGAGTACCATGTTTGAGGAGTCCAGTGATGTTCCCTCTGAAGGACCTCCAACGATCTCAAGGTTCCATTAGAATGGACCAATTGAAATAGATAGCGGTTAGAGGCCTGAGACCAGATGGAGGAAGGCCCAGAGGAAAGTCCAGAGAGAAAGTCTCTATTGCCCTGCAAAGGCAAATATGGGGTTACAAAATAAGAGATGTGAAGATGCTGACAAAGAATCCTCCACAATCGTCTCAATGGCAGTAGGAAAAGGTGCCAGTCCGCTTTTGTCTTCTGAGGTAGGTGTTTAGCGTGAAGCAAATAACTAAAATGATAGGGAGCACATAGGGAGATTTCATGATTAGTCACTGAAAAGTGATGAGTGCCCCGAAACCAGTCATTGAGATGTCTCATCTGGTAAACCTGAGACAACAGGCCAAGACTATGCAAACCCAAGCCACCTCTGTCCTTTGGCTGGGCTTATGAGACAGTGACATCCTAGCTTTTTTCCCATTCCACAAATAAAGTTGCAAATGTTTCCCAACTTCTTTGTCATGCTTAACAGATAGCAATACAGGTAACATTTGAAATACATACAACCATTGAGGCACCAATACCATGTTATATAAGTCGATCTTCCCCATCAAGAAAAGCGGATACACCCTCCAGTTTTGCAATTTGTGCTTCGTGGCAGTCAAGAGGGGTTCTATATTTAAAGAATATAATTGTGAAAGATCAGGAGAAATAAGTATGCCCAAATATTTCAAGCATCCCGGTGCCCAAGTAAGAGGAAAATCACCCCTCCAGACAGTCGGGATGTCCGAAGATAAGGGCAACACTATCGATTTTTGTTTATTTAATACCAGGCCTGAGTACATACTATATTCATCCAGAAGGTCCAATGCTTGAGTAAGGGATCTCTGCGGGTCACCAAAGTCAGTAAGAGATCATCCGCAAGGGCCAACACCCGTAACTGTGAATCACCTTCGGGCAGACCCTGTAGTTCATCATCAAGCAGAATCGCATGTAAAAAGGGGTCTAAATAAAGGAGAAAGATAAGAGGTGATAATGGGACTACCCTGTCGAGTACCTCTAGCTATCGGGAATATAGAAGTTCGGGTACCATTTACCAGTATACAAGCAGTGGGGTCTTTATATAACAAACGAACCATCTCATAAAACCAACCATCAGTGCCCATGTAAGTAAGCACCTGAAAAAGATATTGCCAATTGACTTGGTCGAAAGCCTTAGCTGCATCTAGGCCAATCAAAATCCCTTTAAGGTCAGTAACCTTCACTCGTTGCATAGCTGTTAATAACCTGCGGACATTAAGAACAGAATGGCGATGTTTTACTAAACCAACTTGTTCCGAGACAATCAACTGGGATAATAATAACGCCAACCGATTAGCCAGAATTTTGTCCAGAATCTTAATGTCCACATTAATAAGAGAGATCGGGCGGTAAAATTCAATATCTCCCTCCGGTTTTCCAGGTTTGGGTATCAATGTGATATGTGCATGGTTCGCACCCGTGGGGAACCCACCCCCCTCCAGGGCCGCCGTGTAATAGGCCGCTAAAGGACCACAAAGAGATGGGAATAATAGTTTATAAAATTCAGGGGGGAAAACATCCAGACCCGGGAAGTGCAATTTTTAAGTTGTTTCACCGCTCCCTGAAGTTCCTTCCCCTGTATAGGCCTATTCAGATGCAATCGGTCCGGAGAGGATAGCCTGGGCATCCCGGCATCTGCCAGATAATCACTAACCGCCGTTCCCTCCAAGTTATCCCTCGCGGAGTAAAAAGCAGCATAGTAGTTTCGAAAGCTATCTGCAATATCAGGTGTAGTGGTCACCGTCACTCCCGACTGAAGGAGGAGGCGAGAGATGTAGCCTCCAGGGCTAGTCAATGTTGCCAGTAGTCTGCCATGTTTATTTCCAAATGTGTAATAATGAAATTTAGAGTAATAAAGATAGCGCTGCGTATGCTCATGCAAAAGCGTGTTCAAGGCAACTTGCGCCACAGTCATGGCCTCTCTCGATTGAGAAGAGGGGTGAGCAATATGTGCCCGCTTCAATGTTCTGTAGTCCTTTTCCAATCTCAAAATCCCCTGAGAAATTCTCTTTCTCTGGGCCACTACATAAGAGATTATATCCCCCCGAAGGACTGACTTAGCTGCCTCCCAAAATAATAACGGGGTGTCAATATGTTGAGAATTAAAGTTGACATAATCTTCCCACTTTGAGGTAGGATAACTAGTAAAGTCCGAATTCTTAATTAAATAGGAGGGAAATCTCCATAGCCTCTGGGAAGGAAAACCATCACCGTGTAAAATATCAACCCAAATGGGACAGTGGTCCGATACGGAGAGGGGGCCAATCTCTGTGGAATGAACCTGTGAGAAGGAAGTTGTGGAAAGCAAGATATAATCTATTCGAGAGAATGTATGATGTGCCCTCGATTGATGGGTAAAATCTCTTTCCGTGGGGTGTAGGAGGCGCCACGAATCAGTCCGAGCTAAGGTATCGCACAGATAGAGAACACCCCTAGTTATACTAGGTGGTTGAGATGTGCCCGGTCCCGTTCTGTCTAAATCTGGGTCCATGACTTGATTTAAATCCCCCAATAGAATCAGAGGAGTGGTTGGGTCCCTAAGACTGTCGGGCTAAAGAAGAAAAGAAAGTGTGGTCATACTGATTCGGTGCATATACTACCAACAGATTGTATGAGTGCCCAGACATTGTGATTTTGCACAAGAGGATTCAACCAGCATCATCGCCATACAAGCGCTCCACCCTACCCAAGAATCCCTTCCGTATTAATAAGGCCACTCCTGCTTTCTTATTAGGCAAAGAAACTGAGATCACCTGACCTACCCACCCCTTCTGTAGTTTAGCATGTTCTGTCTCCGTAAGTCTGGTTTCCTGCAGACTGGCCAAATCAGCGCTATGATGTTTAAGGTGTTGAAGCAATTTAGTTCTTTTTACAGGGGAAGTGATGCCACCCACATTCCAGGACAGTATCCGAAATGTTTTACCCCTCACTAGCCACAGAAAAAGCACATTGACAAGCAGGCCCCCTGGGCGCCCAGCCCTCACCCGAGAGGCAAGTTTGAAATCCCCATCAGATAAATCAAAAAGAATCCAAAAATCAGATATCCATTAAGGCCGCTGAGTAGTCCTGTCCAATCCGCACTGGATGGGATTCGTAAGTCAATGAGGCTCTCTTAGAATGGTAAGCTTGAAGCAACTCCACTTTATGCCGGAAGTTATGTAAGTTACCGATCACCACTCTAGGGCGCTGGTCTGCACCAGCATGGGAGCCCACACGATGCACCCGCTCAAATCGCGCGGGGCCTAAGGAAGCAGGCATCGGCAGTTCACTGGCCAGCCACGATTCCACTACAGAAAGAAGTACCGAGTCAGCAATATTTTCTGGTAAGCCAATAAACCGCAAGTTGCCCCGACGCAATCTATTTTCTAAATCTTCAAGCTTATCCTGGCAATAAAGAAACTGGGTCTTGAGCGTCGCGACATCCGACGCCATCGCGGTAACCTCATCCTCCACTGTCGAGACTCTGTTCTCTATGTCCATGACTCTAGTAGAGTTGTCCTCCAGGAGCGATTCAAGTTTGTTAAGTTGTGAGGAGATTTGCTCCATGCGAGGACCAAGAGCTTGTTGAAGTTCCTCGTATTTCGGGAGTAAACGCCGGGCTAACTCCATGAGGCGCTTCGGCCATTTTGTCCTCTCCAAGTTTACTCTTCTCGTGGTCCTTTTTTGTAGTTTTTGAAGTCATGACTGGCTGCGATTTTGCCAAAAATTTGTCCATGTAACAGCAATCAAATGTTCTGAGAAAAGGTGGGCAAGCTGCTCAAAAATAGTCTCTTGTAATGAGTAAAGAGGGAACAGGGCTCTGGAGCTGGCGTGAGGTGCTGCTAACCAGCTCACAGCATCACTTGATCCTCGGTTTTTTATTTTTAAAAATTTTTTTTATCTTATGTCTTAATAGATAATATTTTGGAACTATATTTTAACCAATGCTGTATTTGATTGTTGTATGTAGTAGTGTTATTATGAAATTGTACTTTTTGCTGAAATGATTCAGTTTTTTGTTGTTGTGAACCACCTAGAACTGTTAGTCAGGCGGTATATAAGAAAATAAATTATTATTATTATTATTATCACTTTTGAAAAAAAGAAATGTAGCTGAGAAGAATGGTGCTCGCATTTTGTTGGGGAGGTTCCAAGCCTAAGCTCCATTGGGACTTCCTAAAGGTTTCAGAGAGGTCTAGATTTTTCAAATTTTAAACACTACAATCAGGCCTGCTTATTACGCCATTTAAGAGACTGGATTTTAGACGATCAATGTACAAATACAAATTTTGAAAAAGATTATTATCCCAGGACAAGCAGGCAGCATATTCTTAACGTATGGGTGACGTCACCGACGGAGCCCCGGTACGGACATTTCTCAAGTAGAAAGTTCTAGTTGTCCGCACCGCGCATGCGCGAGTGCCTTCCCGCCCGACGGAGGAGTGCGTGGTCTCCAGTTTCTTCGTTTCCGCGGAGCGAAGAAGACGCATGTGTTTTCAACGGCCGTTGAAAACTCTCTTTTTGCCTTCCCGCTCGCGCTTTTTTGATCCCTTTTTGATCCTTTTTTCTAATTTCCTTTCGATTTTACTTTTCAAAAAAAAAAAAACCTCGTGTTTTTTCCTTGTTTTTTCCAACCGGCCCCGGCGGGGCCTGTTGTAATCATACAAGCCTCCGGGTTTGATTTCGCGGAGGCCGTGTTTCCCTTCATGCCCCCCCAACCGGGCTTCAAGAAGTGCCAGCGGTGTGCACGCCCGATCTCTCTAACTGACCCACACAATTGGTGCCTCCAGTGTTTGGGTCCAGAGCATCGGGCTGATACCTGCACCCGCTGTGCTACTCTCAAGAAACGCACTCTTAAGAACCGACAAATCCAGCAGAATATACTCTTCGGCACCGGTTCTGCCATGGATCAAGCCCCGGCGTCGACGGCACCGCCTAAATCGGCACCGACCACATCGACACCGCCTGATCCTTCTTCGGGTCGATAGCGCCAGGTAAGCCGGCTAAGAAGCCTTCCACTTCCCTAGAGCGCCCTCCAGTTACAGCGGCGACCCCGGTCCTTCCGGCGTTCCGCCGACCCCGTAAACGCTCCGCTCCGATCTCGGTGAGCGCCTCGTCATCGGCCTCCTCATCGCCGGAGCGTCGAGCAGCACCTATGGTACCCAAGAAAACTAAAACGGTACCGGTGCCCCCATTGGAGGACCGCATCTCGGCCATCCTCCAGGACAAACTACAGGAGCAGCTACAGCAGCAACTCCAACAACTCCTTCCGACCCTACTGGCACCGCTCCTTCCGGTACCAGACCGGCCCGAGCCTCGCACCATCCCACCGGTGTCCACCCCCTCGGTACCGATGAACACCTCCATGCTGGTCTTATCCGCCCAGCCTGAACTCCAGACTTGCACTGCGGAGGACCCCTCCCGGTCCCGGGATCGACTCCGGTCCCCCCGGGACCGTGATCGACACCATTCCTCCCGGGACATGGATCGACGCCGGTCTTCATCTCCCGGTACCGTATCCATGCGCTCTGGCAAGTCCCTTTCTAAAACCCGCCATACTGAGCCTGCCATCAGGGACCCAGATTTATGGGAGCAATCCCCACTCGGTACCGAGGAGGATGCCTCTTCTACAGATGAGGAAATCTCCATGGCTGATACCACCTCCAAGCCTGAACAATCCTCCTTCACGAAATTCCTTCGCGAGATGTCATGGGCTCTCTCTATCCCACTAGAGTCCGACTCTAAAAAGTCCCAGGCTTTTTTAGATGCCTTGGACTTCGACCAACCTCCCAAGGAATTTCTCAAACTTCCCGTACATGATATTCTACGGGAAACGTTTTATAAAAATTTGGAAAACCCCCTTACTGTTCCGGGTGCCCCCAGAAAACTAGACAATTTATACCGGGTCATCCCTATCCCGGGCTTTGATAAACCTCAATTGCCCCATGAGAGCCTCCTCGTAGAGTCCACTCTCAAAAAATCCCAGGGCTCCAGTGTTTATGCCTCCACCCCTCCTGGCAGAGAGGGGAAGACAATGGACAAATTTGGAAAGCGCCTGTACCAGAATGCCATGCTGGCTAACAGGGCCAACAACTATACCTTTCATTTTTCCTTTTATATGAAACACCTGGTCCAACAACTTTCTGCCCTGCAAAAATATGTCCCTGAGCGTAAGGTCCCGCTCTTCCAACAACAGATTTCCAACCTCCTTCAGCTCAGAAAATTCATGGTGCGCTCGATTTATGATTCCTTCGAGCTCACTTCCCGAACCTCCGCAATGGCTGTAGCCATGCGACGCCTAGCCTGGCTGAGGGTGTCTGATTTTGATGTGAACCACCAAGACCGCCTCGCCAACGCGCCCTGCCTTGGTGATGAACTTTTTGGTGAGTCTTTAGATTCCACAACACAAAAGCTTTCGGCTCATGAGACCAGATGGGACACCCTCATTAAGCCTAAAAAGAAGACTCCACCTGCACGACCATACAGGCCTCAGTCCTCTTATCAACGTCGATATTCTGCCAGACCACTAAATCCTCCTCAGCAGCAATCTCGCCGTCCTCGCCCACAACAGCACGCTCAGGCTCGCTCTCAAACTCACCAAGCGACCAAGCCTCTCCCTCAGTCGAAGCCTCCTCAGCCCTTTTGACTCCTTTCTCCAGGGCATAGCCAGTCTCCAACCTTCGATGCCTCTTCCTCAACCTATCGGAGGCCGTCTCACCATCTTTCTCCAACGCTGGGAGGCCATCACATCAGACCTGTGGGTCCTCAACATCATCCGTCACGGATACTCACTAAGGTTCCAGACTCTTCCATCAGACAATCCTCCCGTAGAGTCTGCTTCTCACTCCTCCCAGACTCCACTCCTCCTCAGGGAGGTCCAATCCCTTCTCCTCCTCAATGCCATCGAAGAAGTTCCACCAGACCAAAGAGGTCAGGGATTTTACTCCCGCTACTTCCTCGTACCCAAGAAAACGGGAGATCTTCGTCCCATCCTAGACCTCAGGAACCTCAACAAGTGTTTGGTCAAGGAAAAGTTCAGAATGCTCTCCCTTGCCACGCTTTATCCTCTTCTATCTCAACACGACTGGCTATGTTCCCTGGACCTCAAGGAGGCCTACACTCACATTCCAATCCATCAGGCCTCACGTCGCTACCTCCGATTCCAGATACTGAATCACCACTATCAGTACAAAGTGCTGCCCTTTGGTCTCGCATCATCACCCAGGGTGTTCACCAAGTGCCTGATTGTGGTAGCGGCTTTTCTCAGGTCCCACAACCTACAGGTGTTCCCCTACTTGGACGATTGGTTGGTGAAAGCAACTACATCTCCGCTCGTGCTGCAAGCCACTCATCAAACCATCTCTTTCCTCCATCTCTTGGGGTTCGAGATAAATTACCCCAAGTCACATCTGCTTCCCACGCAGCGCCTTCAGTTCATCGGAGCAGTTCTCGATACCAACCTGATGAGGGCGTTCCTTCCTTCTGACCGGCACCGGACCTTGCTCCTCCTCTGTCGGCAGGTGCTTCTTCATCCTTCCATTCCTGCTCGACAAATGATGGTCCTCCTGGGCCACATGGCCTCGACAGTCCATGTGATTCCCCTGGCGCGACTCCACCTCAGGATACCTCAATGGACCCTTGCCAACCAATGGTCACAGACCACGGACCTTCTTTCTCATCCCATCTCTGTGACATCATCTCTTCAGCAATCTCTTCAATGGTGGTTGAACTCCTCAAATCTTTCCAGGGGTCTCCTTTTTCATTTACCCCCTCACTCCATGATCATCACCACAGATGCCTCCCCCTATGCATGGGGAGCTCACATAGGGGATCTACGCACCCAGGGACTATGGACTCCTCAGGAGCGTCAACATCACATCAATTTCCTGGAGCTCAGAGCCATGTTTTATGCTCTCAAGGCCTTCCAGCACCTTCTCTACCCTCAGGTTCTTCTCCTGTGCACAGACAACCAAGTCGCCATGTACTACATAAACAAGCAAGGCGGCACCGGATCTCGCCCCCTTTGTCAGGAGGCCCTCCGTATCTGGACCTGGGCCACGGCCCACAATCTTTACCTCAATGCTGTCTATATCCAGGGCGAACAGAACTCCCTGGCCGACCATCTCAGCCGCATCCTTCAACCTCACGAGTGGACCCTGGACCCTCCCACACTCCACTCCATATTTGCTCGCTGGGGCACCCCGCAGGTGGACCTCTTTGCAGCTCCTCACAACCATCAGCTGCCCCAGTTCTGTTCCAGACTCTTCTCTCCACATCGTCTGGCCCCAGATGCATTCCTGCTCGACTGGACGGATCGATTCCTCTATGCCTTTCCTCCACTGCCTCTAATGTTGCGGACCTTGTTCAAACTCCACAAGGACAGGGCCACCATGATTCTCATCGCTCCCCGGTGGCCTCGACAGCACTGGTTCTCCCTCCTGCTTCAGCTCAGCTCCAGGGAGCCCATTCCTCTTCCTGTGTTTCCTACTCTACTTACGCAGCGGCATCAGTCTCTACTGCATCCCAATCTGTCTTCACTCCACCTGACGGCTTGGTTTCTCTCGGGCTGACCTCTCCGGAGAATCTGTCCCAGCCTGTCCGTCGCATTTTGGATGCCTCCAGGAAGCCCGCCACACTCCAATGTTACCACCAGAAGTGGACCCGCTTCTCTTATTGGTGCCTCCTGCATCATCACAATCCCACCTCATTGGCGGTGGAAACTGTACTGGACTATTTGCTCTCTCTGTCCAATGCTGGCCTCAAGTCTACCTCAATCAGAGTCCACCTCAGTGCAATCACTGCCTTTCATGATCCTATCCTCGGAAAACCTCTTACGGCTCATCCTCTGGTTTCCCGGTTCATGAGAGGCCTCTTCAATATCAAACCACCTCTACAGCCTCCTCCTGTCGTCTGGGACCTGAATGTGGTTCTCTCAACCCTCATGAATCCTCCTTTTGAGGCTCTTGCTACTGCCTCGCTCAAACTTCTCACTTGGAAGGTGCTTTTCCTCATTGCCATCACCTCTGCCAGGAGGGTCAGTGAGCTGCATGCACTGGTCGCCGATCCACCGTTCACTGTTTTTCACCATGACAAGGTGGTTCTGCGTACCCATCCTAAATTCCTCCCCAAGGTGGTTTCAGCCTTTCACCTCAACCAATCCATTGTGCTGCCTGTCTTCTTCCCAAAGCCCCATTCTCATCCTGGGGAACAGGCGTTACACACGCTGGATTGTAAGCGTGCCCTTGCCTACTACCTTGACCATACTAGGGCTCACCGCTCCTCTCCTCAGCTTTTTCTGTCCTTCGATCCTAATCGTCTGGGTCGTCCTGTCTCTAAACGAACGCTGTCCAATTGGCTTGCTGCCTGTATTGCGTTCTGTTATGCTCGGGCCGGCCTCTCACTGGAAGGTGCTGTCACGGCCCACAGGGTCAGAGCTATGGCTGCTTCTGTGGCTTTCCTCCGTTCCACGCCTATAGAGGAAATCTGCAAGGCGGCCACTTGGTCTTCAGTTCACACATTCACTATTCACTACTGTCTGGATACCTTCTCCAGACGGGATGGACACTTCGGCCAATCTGTGTTACAAAATTTATTTTCCTAAATGGCCAACCATCCCCCCTCCCTCTCTGTTAGCTTGGAGGTCACCCATACGTTAAGAATATGCTGCCTGCTTGTCCTGGGATAAAGCACAGTTACTTACCGTAACAGGTGTTATCCAGGGACAGCAGGCAGATATTCTTAGGTCCCACCCTCCTCCCCGGGTTGGCTTCTTAGCTGGCTTACCTTAACTGGAGACCACGCACTCCTCCGTCGGGCGGGAAGGCACTCGCGCATGCGCGGTGCGGACAACTAGAACTTTCTACTTGAGAAATGTCCGTACCGGGGCTCCGTCGGTGACGTCACCCATACGTTAAGAATATCTGCCTGCTGTCCCTGGATAACACCTGTTACGGTAAGTAACTGTGCTTTTTTATCCATGGCACCCTAATTATCTGTTGCATGCACAGTTGTTGAAGTTACCTAAATATATCAAGGACAATTTATTATTTAGAACCATATGGCCTTTATAGAGACAACTGGTGCCATTCTGGAGCCAAGACCTCCACTCTAGTGTGCTTCTGCCAATAGTTGGCAGTGGAGATTTTCTTCCTGGATTATACAATGTGACGTTCAAGAGATAGAGGGCCAGGGGGCTTCATTATGTTGAGCATGTGTGAGGGAGGATGGTACTTTTCTAAACTCTTTAGATTTTCAGTGTGTTTGGTCAGTCTGGCCTAAAGATCATTGCACCTATCTTCAATTAGTTCATTATTTACCCTTCCTACTGGTGCACAGCCTGTCCTTTGAATTTAAGACTAAATTGTACCAATTTTTAGCTAAGGAACCTTTAGAGAGGATATCAGTGTCCTGCTTTCGCACACTGCTAGATAGCCATCAAAGAGTTATGAAATGGTGGTGGATAATTGGAGCAGAGATCTTGGTAGACCAGGCCATATCACTACATTTCAAAGCCTTGTTGCAGGAATTCCAAAAGTGATTTATAGGAACGCCACTTTTGTACATTCCATAGGCGCTTACTTTTCTCAAAAGCAGGCTTGATACCCCAAAGTGCTTGAAATGTCTTGAGGCAGATAAAACTCATTTTGTCATAGGTTATGACAATGTAGAGAGATACAGTCCTTTTAGAATGATATAAAAGAATTCCTGCAATCCATGTTGGGGCACCCAATTCCGCTTAACATAGAGGGCATGATATTTGTTAAACAATGGGAGGGATGTTATTGAATAAGAGTACCCAGGAAAGGGACTTGGGGTTAATGCTAGACATGACAATGAAGCCGATGACACAGTGTGCAGCGGCCGCTAAGAGAGCAAATAGAATGCTTGGTATAATCAAAAAGGGTATTACAGCCAGAACGAAAGAAGTTATCCTGCCGTTGTATCGGGCAATGGTGCGCCCACATTTGGAGTACTGCGTCCAGTATTGGTCGCCATACCTAAAGAAGGATATGGCGTTAGTCGAGAGGGTTCAGAGGAGAGCGACACGTCTGATAAAAGGTATGGAAAACCTGTCATACGCTGAAAGATTGGAGAAGTTGGGTCTCTTTTCCCTGGAGAAGAGGAGACTTAGAGGGGATATGATAGAGACTTATAAGATCATGAAGGGCATAGAGAGAGTTGAGAGGGACAGATTCTTCAAACTTTCAAAAAATAAAAGAACAAGAGGCCACTCGGAAAAGTTGATAGGAGACAGATTCAAAACAAATACTAGGAAGTTCTTTTTTACCCAACGTGTGGTGGACACCTGGAATGCGCTTCCAGAGGATGTTATAGGACAGAGTACGGTACTGGGGTTTAAGAAGGGATTGGACAATTTCCTACTGGAAAAGGGGATAGAGGGGTATAGATAGAGGATTACTGCACAGGTCCTGGACCTGTTGGGCCACCGCGTGAGCGGACTGCTGGGCAAGATGGACCTCGGGTCTGACCCAGCAGAGGCATTTCTTATGTTCTTATGACTCTTTAGAGAGAGGAAATGCATCATTGTTAAGAAAATGTTATATCCTGGAAAAGAAATGCATTCTTAAACATTGGTTGCTCGACAGCCCACCATCTTTCTGGTATTGGTAAAACAAACCTGTGGGAATCCAAGGCAGCTAATTCATCTCGTCTTAGACGTATGGACTTTTTGAAGATTTGGGAACCATATTTAGGGATTCTCTCCCCTACGGCTAGAAGCCAATTTTTAAAATAAACTTCAGAAGCTAACGGGACCCACATAGTCGTTGTGAACTACCTGTATATTTGGGGGCAAGGGAAAATTGGGGAGTGGTGTTTGGGTGTGTTAGTATATTATTCATGGTTTGGATATGACCATATGTTTTGTAATGACTTTACCCAATATATTACAAAGTTGTATGCTCTATTATCTTGTAATAAAACTAGTTTTAAAAATTGCTATTTGGGTGAATGGGAGTGGCCTTAGGGATCTAGTCAATTAGAGTTTTAGGCCACTCCTAGTGCATACCAGAATGCAATGAGAAGGAGGCCTAAGACTCCGGTTGACCCAGGGCCTTAGGCATCTGGGCCAATCAAGGCCTTAGGCCCTTCCCCAGTGCATCCCAGGATGCACCAGGAAGGAGAAGGCACGCCATTCGGAAGAGGCGGGTCTGCTGGCCAGAGGGAGTGGGCATCCCTATAGCCGGCCTTCTGTAAAAAGGTATGGGGAAGATGCAGGTGTTTGGGAGGGGTGCTGAGGATGTTAGCAGGGGTTGGTGGCATGAGGGATTGGGAATCCCTCTTGCTACAGCTGTTAGGGGGAGCTGCCTGCAGGAGGCATTGGGCATACCTTCTGCCGTGGATGTTAACGGGTGTTGACAGCAGTTGGGATTGAGCATCACTCCTGCTGGGGATATTCGGGAAAGGTGCCGGCAGGAGGGATTGGGCATCCCTTCTGACGGGGATGTTAGCTTCCAGGGTTTCCCAGGCCTACATTTTAGCCGCCTATCTTGGCATGATTCATGGCTGGGTAGCCGCTTTAGATCGCCTAGCACCACTTTGGGAGTTGGCCATGCCTAACTTTGGTGTTCCACAGCCAAAATGGCTTCCTAGCTGCGATTCCAGCGGCCATTTCAACCTCCTTTTATTAAGGTGCTTCAACCCTGCCTTTTCTGACCATTGGCAGGTCCCCTACCGATGCCTAAATTTAGGCACTGGTTATAGAATTTCCTCCTTATATCCTACACAATTCTATAAAAAGCAATTTCTCTGCGTAAAACACCTTTTAAAATTTCCCTTTTTAGAAACTTGATTTTTAAATCAAGCCTATAATTCAGGAATCTAACTGTTTTCTGTGTTTGTTGTACTCTGTCCCAGATTTAGCTTGATTGATTAATATGATGCTTTTAGATGGGTTTTTTAATAAATTATTATGAAGGACAATTCTATAACTGCATGTAGTTATGTGCATAATATAAACATAAGTGCTGAAATCATTGGCATTTATGTGTATATGTGCACTATATGCTTACAATAATCTGTAAAATAGTGCGTTGGAGCATTAATGCATAACCGCAAAGGGGCGTGCATGTGGAAGGAGCATGGAAGGGGCATGGGTATGTCTCCTAGTTCTATTCATAATTTTATACTGAAGTTATGCACATATCAATGAACACATAGGGCAGGCAAACCAATCGTGTTCCAATCAGTTTGCGACCCCTTTGCGACCAGATTTCCCTCCAGTCCGATTCACTAACCTCTCCTGCGATTCGCCGTGCATGCAAATGAGGGGAAACGCATGCAAAGTAGATAGGGACGCGATTCAACTGGGCTGGCCAATCAACCCAAGAAGCGACCTGGCAAAATTGTTCATATCTATAAATTTAGGTGCATCAATGCCAACTGACACTAGGATTGATTTGATTTATTTACTTGATATACCACTTAGCACAAAGTATTACAGCAATGTACAATGAATTGTCAACATTGAGGCCAGCAGCATGCCAGATTTTAAGGCCAAATGGGATAGACATGTGGGATCTATTCGCAGAGATAGATAGGGAGGGTCATTGGGGTGGGCAAACTGGATGGGCCGTGGCCTTTATCTGCCGTCTATTTCTATGTTTCTAACATATGAGTACATTATTCATCATATACAACAATTTTGAATGAAAATAATAATTAAATATCCTCAAAAAATTGTGAAACACACAATTCCTGATGAAGCTCTGTTTGAGTTAACAAGAGCGAAACGGAGATCTTCCGTAGCCACTATGACATCTTGCTATTGAAGCTAAGTAATTTAAGACCTATATATGGAAGTTATTAACTCCGACAGGTCACTTTGATATCTTGCTACTATAGCTAAGTGAAGTTCAATTCCGACAGTTCTATTTTAGAATTTCATAGAAGTATTACATTTAAATAAATATAAAAATTTTTTCTGAATATTAAAATTAGCTATAGAGGGTTTCTGATACTACAGAGCATAAATTGGAGTAGTGAATAAAAGATCGATGATAGCTCACCTGAAGGTTATTAGCTTGTAAGACACATCGAGCTCTTAACCGTGAGCACTTGAGACCCTTTCAAAAACACTCTCCTTGAGCTCTGAGTAGAATCCCTTTCTACTTATGATTTAGCCTTTTTAGGTTGTTTTGTGAAAATAATAATTGCCAACAACAGTAAGAATTCAAAATCTAGGGCTCCTTTTACTAAGGTGTGTTAGAGCCTTAACACGCAGAATAACACCAGCACTGAGCTGGTGTTATTCTAGAAGCGTACCGCACAGTTTAGCATGCGGTAATTTAGTGTATGCGCTAAAAACACTAGCGCACCTTAGTAACTTGGCTTTTTACTAATTCTTTTTTCATGGCTTTGTGAAAGCTGAGATAACTAGAAATCTCAGACATTTCAAAGAATTCCATAACTTAGGGCCAGCATAACAGAAGACTGTTCCTAGTAGATGTCAGTTTAATCTGTGACAGTGCAGGAAGTTGCAGCAATAGACGCTGTGAAGAACATTGAGGAATGCACTGTTTCAACATGTCAGAAAGATAGTTTGGAACACCCTTTTTCAAAGCCTTGAGAAATAAACACAATGTTTTAAACATAATTCTTTTTTTTAATTCTTTTTCCAATTTAACATATCACCAATCCATGGAGATATTCAGAAACCTAGAAATAATAATCCTGAATACAGTTAATAAAGAGAGAAAAACTAGAAAAAAAAAATATATTATTAAATTGTCTACAAGTGAAGAAATGGATGCAAGATATACACAATAAACAAAGGAAATATTTTAAACTGTAGAGATATCCAGATCAAAGTCCTCCCAAGCCATCCCATAAAGCGACGATAACGTCCCTGTACAATTGCATTAACATCCTCTCTAGCCTTAAGAAAATCATCCAGTTGTTTAGGATCAAAAAATTGAAAATGATTACCCTAAAAAGCCACCAAACAAATATAAGGAAAATGCAAAACAAATTCAGCCCCCAGGGCCAAAACCCTAGGGCAAAGGACTTCCGTCTCATTTGTGTACCTTTAGTAAAATCTGGAAATATTCTAGAAACGACTCGAGAAGATGGTGGACAAACTTGAAACAGTAGATCAGGCATGGTGCCTATTGAAAAATACTATTGCAGAAGCACAAGATCTCTACATTCCGAGGATTTCCAAAGATCGGAGAACTAAAAGCAAAGGAGAACCGGCATGGCTTACCATACAGGTGAAGGAAGCCATAAAAGAAAAGAAGGACTCTTTCAAAAAATGGAAATGCACGAAGACAACCGAAGCCTGGAACAAACATAAAGATGAACAGAAGAAATGTCACAAGGCGGTGAGGGATGCAAAACAGGACTATGAGGAAAAAATAGCCCGGGAGGCCAAAAACTTCAAGCCCTTCTTTAGATACGTGAAAGGGAAAAAACCTGCAAAAGAGGCAGTGGGACCCCTGGACGACAAGGGAAGAAAAGGGTACATCAAGGAAGATAAACAAATCGCAGACAAACTAAATTCCTTCTTTGCGTCCGTCTTTACAAAGGAGGACACCTCAACAATACCTGAAGCGGAGAAACTGTTTACAGGAGAAATAGAGGACAGCCTCACCACAGTTGAAGTGAACTTAGATCAGATATACTACCAGATCGACAAACTTAAAAGTGACAAATCCCCTGGACCGGATGAAATTCACCCGAGAGTTTTGAAGGAATTGAAGGTTGAAATCGGAGAGTTATTGCAAAAACTTGCAAACCTGTCAATCAGAACTGGTCAGATACCAGACGACTGGAGGAAAGCGAACGTCACGCCAATTTTCAAGAAAGGATCGAGAGGAGAACCGGGCAACTATAGACCTGTGAGTCTTACGTCTGTCCCCGGCAAGATGATTGAATCACTGATCAAGGATAGCATAGTTCAGCACTTGGACACACACGACTTGATGAAACCCAGTCAACATGGATTCAGGAAAGCGAAATCGTGTTTGACGAATTTACTCCAATTCTTTGAGACCATAAACAAGCAAATTGATAGTGGAAAGCCGGTGGACATAATATACTTGGACTTCCAGAAAGCATTTGACAAAGTCCCACACGAAAGACTTCTCAGGAAACTACAAAGCCATGGCATAGAGGGAGATATACAAAGATGGATAGGCAAATGGCTGGATAACAGGAAGCAGAGAGTGGGCATTAATGGGAAGTTTTCCGACTGGGAGAAAGTGACTAGTGGTGTACCCCAGGGCTCGGTACTTGGGCCGATCCTTTTTAATATTTATATCAATGACCTGGAAAACGGAACATCCAGTGAGATCATCAAATTTGCAGACGACACAAAACTCTGCCGGGCAATCAGATCGCAGGAGGACAGTGAGGAACTCCAGAGAGATTTGTGTCGGTTAGAAAAATGGGCGGAGAAATGGCAGATAAAGTTCAACGTGGAGAAATGCAAGGTAATGCATTTAGGCAGTAAAAATAAGGAATACGAGTACAGAATGTCAGGTGCAACTCTGGGAAAAAGTGAACAAGAAAGGGATCTGGGTGTACTGATAGATAGGACCCTGAAGCCGTCGGCACAATGCGCGGCAGCGGCAAAGAAGGCAAATAGAATGTTGGGCATGATAAAGAAAGGAATCTCAAGTAGATCGGAGAAAGTTATAATGCCGCTTTATAGGGCAATGGTCAGACCCCACTTGGAATACTGCGTCCAACATTGGTCTCCCTACCTAAAGAAAGATATAAAACTGCTGGAGAGGGTGCAGAGACGAGCGACTAAACTGGTGAAGGGTATGGAGAAACTGGAATATGAGGATCGACTTAAAACACTGGGATTGTTCTCCCTTGAGAAGAGGAGACTGCGTGGGGATATGATCGAGACCTTCAAAATACTGAAAGGAATCGACAAAATAGAGCAGAGATTATTTACATTGTCCAATTTGACACGGACAAGAGGACATGAAATGAAGCTAAGGGGGGACAAGTTCAGGACTAATATCAGGAAGTTCTGCTTCACACAGAGAGTGGTTGACATCTGGAATACTCTCCCAGGGGAGATTATTGCGGAATCGACAGTCCTAGGCTTCAAAAGCAAACTAGATGCATATCTCCTTGAGAGAGGCATATAAAGATATGGTTGGCTATAAAATAAGCCAGGTGTATACCTGGCAGGGCCTCCGCGTGTGCGGATCGCCGGACTTGATGGACCGAAGGTCTGATCCGGAGATGGCGCTTCTTATGTTCTTATGTTCTTAAGATTTTTGAGCCAAAAAATATTGTGTCAAGAAGTCTAAAGGAAAGTTTAAGAATGCTATTGCAGTCATGTTCCATGGCAAAAGTTACTACTGTTGATAATATATAACACATTCACATACGCAGTGTAAGGTGAAAACAAAGGTGGTTGGCACAAACCTCATATGACATAAAAAAGCTCGCCTGAAATATTTATAGGCTCTGTGCGGTGCAATAGTTAGGAAGTTAAGGTAAGGAAGTTAAACTTTTCTCCACAATCGGTGGCCAGCGTTTCACAATTCTGCTTCTCCAGGGTGTAGCCTGCCCGATCAAAAACTTTGACATGGGACTCGTAAACGCGTCTCTCTGCACAGTAAGACCAACCACCTTAAGCCACTTCTGTGGAGTGGGAGGGTGTGTTTCTGAGGCTTTTTTCTCCTTTTTCTCCTATTTTTATGGCCTGTGTTTGTGTTGTTTTCACCCTGCACTGCTTATGTGAATGTGTTATATTGGTGGCTTTTTCACTATATCTCTGTCATTTTGAAAAGTTATTACTGTAACACCTGTCTTCCTATGGTACTCTATGGCTGGTTATGTTTACAGGAGGCAAGCCAGAAGAACACTATCAGGTAAAAAGAAGGCAAACAAAAATTCCCCCTTTACCAGTATATTCAGGGTTCTGGGTCACTGATCCCCAGTGCTATATGTATAGAAGTAGCCAGCTGCTTAGAGAAATTCACTGCCAGCTCCCACCAAACAACCAGAGAGAGACAAGCTGTTTCTCCCTACTCCAAACTGCTCCTTTCCCCTTCTCATTCCAATTCAGTTCTTTCTCTCTTTACACTGTTGTCAGGCTAAAAAAAACAAAACAAAAACCACTGAATATTTCAAAACAGCCAGTAGTAGCTCTCTGCTTTTGGCTTGATTTGTTTGTATGTATGTGAAGAGCCGCTGAATTTCACTGCTTCTGCCTAACTTGAGACCCAGCCCCCAGAGTACCCCATTTTGATCTGCATAAGTGTTAACCATGCAGCAGTTTAATATTAGAAACATAGAAAGATAATGGCAGAAAAGGGCTACAGCCCATCAAGTCTGCCCACTCTACTGACCCACCCCCTTAAGTCTATACCCTAGTGACCCTATTCCTTATCTTCACCCTCGTAGTGATCCCACGTAGGTATCCCATTTATTCTTAAAGTCTGGGATGCTGCTGGCCTCAATCACCTGCACTGGAAGCCTATTCCAATGATCTATCACTCTTTCTGTGAAGAAGTACTTCCTGGCGTTGCCATGAAATTTCCCTGCCCTGAGTTTGAGCGGATGCCCTCTTGTGGCTGAGGGACCTATGAGAAAGAAAACATCATCTTCCACCTCGACACGTCCCGTGATGTACTTAAATGTCTCAATCATTTCTCCCCTCTCCCTACATTCTTCGAGAGTATAGAGCTGCAATTTGTTCAGTCTTTCTTCATATGGGAGACCCCTGAGCCCCGAGACCATCCTGGTGGCCATGCCTTGGCTATGGTCAGCACCCACTGCCAACTGCATTAAGTTCTTTTGAAAATGGACTCCAAAATGGTTAAAGTGCCCCTGCTTCCTAATTCAGCACCTCCTCTTTTATAGTTTCCCATAAGCTAATACCAGGGGGGGAAAGTGCTGGGAGTTCTTGTTTGTATCACTTGCCTTCTTCTGGTATCAGACTGGTGGATTAGACAAGGCACATGATTTAATGACTTTGTTTTCTTTTAAACTGGGTTAGGGTATGTGATTTTCTATTTCATAACTTCAGCTACTTGGGCTTTCTGGGAGAGGGGCACCCACTGGGCTTAGTCGCTGTCAGTAGAGAGGGTGTATTGGCATAAAGTTATTAAGGAAGTGTGGGTTATCTATCAGGGGTGTCAGAGAAAATGGGAAATACTGTTTCTATAAGTAGTTTACCCTCTAAGCTCAAGGGAATTCTGTGCGCGTTGGAGCATTTAACTCGCCAGCCCGCGGTACTGCAGCTTTGTAAATGCCAGCGTTGTTTAGGACATTAATTAATAAACAATTGATATGTTTTGAAGTAACATTATCCAACTTTCAGTTGGAACTTTTGGAAATAAAATTGTTTGTACTGTTCATAATTTTAGGTTGTTCAAAAATTTAATGCTCGATGGACCACTGAAGAGCAGCTACTTGCTGTACAAGGTATGAAACTTCAATTATTTCCATGTTGTTGTTTTATTTTAGCAAATTAATAATTGAACCCTGAGATTATATATTTATACTCCAATTGAAAGAAGACTAGAGTGCAATCAAGTCTTAACAGCTTTTCTTAAATGGCCATCCAGGGGCTAGTAAATAATCTACTGTGTTTCTGTAACCAAATCTGCAGCAGTGCTGAAATGTCCTTTCTGATCTTTCATATGGTGATGGGCTCAAGATTGCTCTTTTAGCAGTTTTTCTTGGACCATGCCTACATCTTTGTACCCATTAATATTGTTTTCATTTAAAAACTTGGGTAGAACTCCTTATCTCAGTGCACACATTAAGACGTAGCTCCTGTCTTTCTCTTTTGCATCACTGAGACTCACAGATGCCATCAAGAATCTTGTTCAGTAAACAATACTGATATGGAGAGGAATTTTAAAAGGTATTTTGGTGCACAGCCTACCCTGGATGCTAGTATTGAAAGCAGAAGTTGTCAAGTTGCACCACCACTGTAGCTGTTCTTTTACCAATGGGCTATAGCCATTCCTGGCTTTTGAGGGGGAGGGGGGGGGCTGATGGTAAAACCAGGCCTGGATTAAGGCATTTAACATAACGTAAAACTTTATTCATAAATTTCAGATATCTCACAATCCTCTGATTTACAAATGATAAAGCCAGCACATTACAATCAATTAAAACCATATAATAATCATTTTCCAAATTTTCACTAATCTTCTAAAATGCATGTAAGAGAATGATAGTGAAATTAACAATCAGATTATGGACTCTGATTTGGCCACTTGGTACAAAAGTAGATTGATTACATATCTTGTATTCTTGTACAATCCCACTTTATTCCGGGACCAGTGGGATATTTCCATCTACCTGCCAGGACTTTGTAGGAAGCCTCAAACTTCAAAGACTTAAACCCCTCCCCCTCTTACCTCATCACTGTCCCTGTAAGCAACAGTTTTTCTTCCTACAAGCCAGGTTGTTGGAGCTTGTCTTTTCTGCACATATTTTATTTTGTGTAATTTCAGTCTTTGGGTTCACGGTTTTCGCCCTCATGCTGTGGAGGCTCCCTGCAGAGACAGCTTTGACTGCAGGAGATTGCAGACCTTTGGAAAAGTTTGCTTCTGGGGGGGGGGGTTCCCTGCTTGTCAGTAAACAGCTGGACAGTCTGCACATCAGATCGGGACTCAGGGACTATTCCCTTGGGAGCTTGCTCACCCCGGGTTCATCCGCTAGTGGGTTGAGTGCAGGCTGCATGGTTCCGTGGAGGCGCGTCCGGGATCGGAGCCAGGCTGGGTTCTTCCACCAGGCGTCTGCGCAGCATGTCCGAGGGTAGCAGAGATATCCGGCCAGTGTGGGGCAGTCAGAAGACTGAGTCCAGCTATTTGAGGCAGATCTTCCTGTGAGCTGTTTCAGTTCTGTCTGCAGTATTTTCTAGTCAGCACATTTTTCTGTGAGTACAAGCTGACAGCCTGAATCAGAGATTTTTTTTTTTTTTTTTGGGGGGGGGGGTCTTAAGGGGTTTTGGGTGGTTTCCCTGCATGCCCTACCCCCAACCCTTAAATCCTAAGATCACAGTTTTTGTGTGTTTCCCAGGCTATTCTTAGTCAAAATAGGCACCCTTGGCCATCTTGTATTTTTCCAGATTTGATTTTAAAGTAATTTTTTAATACTTGCCAGCTTCATTTTTGAAAGAAAACCACATAGATGACCTCCCAAGGGCAGGTGTCATGGATTCATGCCTCATTTGTGGTGGATGGCTGTCGGATGTGCAGCCATGTTCCACATGTGTAGCGGTTAGCCTGAATTCACTGCCTTCAAACCTCCAAAGAGGGTCTTCTAGTGCCTTCTGCCCCCCAACTCCCCAACTCCCGAAAATAGCATTGGGGGGCCTTGGGGAGTGCACAGGTGACACTACAGCAAAACGCAAGCACATCTTGGGAGATAAACCACATAAATCCTCCAAACAGTCCAAAACTGATATGCAGGGGTCAGCTCCCACCACAGAGGATAGGTTTTCCCTGGATTTTATTAATATGCTTTATCAGGCATACTTGGTTAAAAGTCTCTGCCTGTTTCCCTTGTGCAGGCTTCCATGCCAGTCACAGGGATCCCTGCTCCTGTGGACCCAAATCTTTTTTTCTTGTCTTCCCCTTGGGGGTGCTAGCAAGTAAGCCGGTAGTACCTGCGATTGTACAAGATACACTTTCCATACCTCTGCTTTCGCAGAGGGGGGTACCGCAGTGGCTGCAGATAAGACAGATCTAGTGGATCTACAGGATCCGGATTAGTGCGAAGTCCTGGGTGTCCTGGTTCACCCATATCTGGAAGACTGGTTGATCAGAGCTCCCTCAGAGTCAGAGGGGCATCAGACTGTTCAACAGGTGGTACAGTTGTTGCAGGGCCTGGATTGGGTGATCAATTTCAGGAAGAGGCTCCTTGAGCTGACACAGGTTTTGGAATACCTAAGAGTTCGATTTCCCATAGGACAGAATATATCGTTCCTGCCTGTGCTCCATCAGATTATCAGAAACATTCTGGCCACTCTGGTCCCAAGGGCATGGCAGTACCTACAGGTTCTGGGAACCATGGTAGCAGTGATCAATGTGGTCCCTTGAGTAAGAGCCCATCTGCATCCACTGCAGGGTGCTCTGCTTTCGCGTTGGAATTCCCAGCAGGACCTTTTATATGCACCCCTGCCCTGGACGACTGTGGCATGGAACAGTCTTGCATAGTAGTTGCGACCCTTCTCGCTATCCAGGGGCTTTCCCCTCCAGATCTCGGATTGGGTGATTCGGACTATGGACGTGAGTCCTAAAGGCTGGGGAGCGGTGTGTATGTCCTGTTCAGGGCCAGGGGGCTCCCTCAGAGCGCAAGTGGTTGATCAATCGCCTGGAGCTTCAGGCAATTTGGCTGGCCCTTCTCCACTTCAAGAGTTGTCTCCTTCATCGAGCAGTCCGCTTATGTCAATCAGCAGGGGAGCATGAGGAGTCCCTCCTTAAGTGTGGAGGCTCAGCTTCTCTTCTGGTGGCTGGAGAGATACCTTGTGACGCTGTCAGCAGTACACTTGGCAGGAGTGGACATCATTCAAGCGGATTTTCTCAGTCGTCAGACTCTGGATCCCAGAACGTGGTCTCTGTCTCAAAGAGCATTCGATTGCATAGTAGTTCAGTGGGGGCACCCCACATTCGATCTCATGGCAACTGCGGCCAACAAGAAAGCAGATTGATTCTT
Source organism: Geotrypetes seraphini (assembly GCF_902459505.1). Taxonomy (NCBI): domain Eukaryota; kingdom Metazoa; phylum Chordata; class Amphibia; order Gymnophiona; family Dermophiidae; genus Geotrypetes; species Geotrypetes seraphini. Next base: position 160,100,738 of record NC_047090.1, on the reverse strand, counting down.
CAGTCGGCATCACGAGGCCAGCAGCGCAGGCCTGAATGCTCTGGTTCAGCCCTGGCCACGGGGAGGTCTCGTATATGTCTTCCCCCCGTAGCCCATGATAGGGCATCTGTTGAGATGGATAGCGGCCCATGGAGGTCCGGTGATCCTGGTCACACCCGATTGGCCAAGGCGACCGTAGTATGGTGACTTGGTTCGGCTCCAGCTACCCTGTCATTCTCGCCTCCTCACACAAGGTCCAGTTGCGCTGCAGGATCCAGACCACTTTGATCTTATGGCATGGCTATTGAGCGCACAACCTTAACTAGCCAGGGCTATTCTTTGACTGTGATTGCCACGTTCCTTCACAGCAAAAGGAAATCCACAGTGGCTGCCTATGTGAAGGCTTGGAGATGTTATCAGACCTGGTGTGAACTGAGGCAGGTGAACCCGTCTGTTCCATCGGTTCCTCGTGATCTGGAGTTTCTGCAGGATGGCCTAACGGTAGCTTGTCTTCGGGTTGCAGATTGCCGGTCTTTCTTGTATGGGTCCTCCTCTTCTGAGGGGATCATTGGCAGGTCATCCAGATGTGGCCCGTTTATACAGGGCACTCTGCTACTTAGGCTTACATTGCACCTTCCCTGTCTGACTTGGAATCTTAACCTGGTTCTCCGTTCTCTGGTTCATTCGGCATTTGAGCCTCTGGAGCAGGCATCCCTTATGGATTTTACAATCAAGATGGTCTTCCCGGTTACCTCAGCCCGTAGGCTCTCCTGCCAGGATCCTTTTCTGCGTATTACAGATTCTGGTGTGATGCTATTCCTGCTTTTCTTCTGAAAGTGGTTTCCACTTTCCATGTGAATCAGGAGGTCTGGCTTCCTGCTTTTGCTTCCTCCAGATCTAGGGAGCAAGACCAGGCGTTGTGGTCCTTGGATGTGTGCAAGCTCTTGTTGTGGTACCTGGAGGTCACCAACGAGTTTCGCCTCTCTTACCATCTGTTCGTTCTGGTGGGCCCTTAAGGATAGGCCAGCTTCTAAGACTGCCATTTTCAGATGAATCTGTATGGCCATTTCTGTGGCTTACATGACGGCCAGAAAGAAGCCCCTCTTTGCAGTGCGGGCTCATTCTACCAGAGGTGTTTTGTCCTCTTGGGCAAAGACGTCGGCTGTTTCTCTGGACAAGATTTGCAGGGCCACTACCTGGTCCTCCCTGCATATGTTCACCAAGCTTTACAGGATCGATGTGGCGGCCAAGCAGGATGCTGCTTTTGGTGTCTCTGTTTTGGCAGCAGGCTCATCAATCCCATCCTGATTTTTTGGGACTGCTCTGTTACGTCTCACTGGTCCCGGAATAAAGTAGGATTACACAAGAACGAAAGATTAGGTTCTTACCTTTGCTAATCTTCTTTCTTGTAAATCCACACTTTATTCCGGTAACTCGCTCTATTCCTTACTGATTCGTCAATTGTCTGCCTTTCCAAATACTGGTAAGCTGGATTTCTGTTTCCTGACCAACCTTTATAAGAGTGTCATCAAATTGGGTTTATCACTTAGTTTTGTGGGGTCTCTAGTTCAGGCACCAGTTCCAACAGTGCAGGCTATGTCTCCTTATAGCACTACTTTGTCGTTCAGGTTTCTAATGTTTACCATATTTTTCGCTCCATAAGACAAACTTTTTTTCCACCCAAAAGTGGGTGGAAATATCGGTACGTCTTATGCAGCGAAGTTACAATTTTTACCACCACCCGTGCATTTTTAAAATGACCCCGCAAACTGAGTTTGCAGCTAGCCAGCCCGCAGCAGAGGCACCGTCGCATCCCCAGCCACTCGCTCTCTCTACAGCCATCGCACAAATTGTGTTTGCAGCTAGCCAGCTTGCAGTAGAGACATCATCGCACCCCCAGCTGCTCGCGCTCTCTATAACCACCGCCCCAGCCGCTCGCGCACTCTACAGCTACTGCACGAGATCTAAGAGAGAGCAGCTTGTAGGGAGACGGCTCGTACCAAGCAAACTGCCCTTAAGTCCACTGGTGGTAAGGCACCAAGGAAGAAACTGGCCACGAAAGCCACAAGGAAGAAAGCCCCCCTCAAGAAACCACATCATTACAGGCCAGGTACAGTAGCCCTATGTGAAATCGGGCGTTACCAGAACTCCACTGAGCTGATGATTCGCAAACTTCCCTTCCAACGTCTGGTCCGTGAAATTGCTGAGGACTCCACCATGACGGGTAACACACTCATTCTTTAAACCAGATAAAAATCTCTTCCTGTTATTAGTAGTTATAAACTTATAGATTTTTTTTCACATTGAGGCTATTGAAGAATAAGTTACCCAAGTAGATAGTTTCAAACGTTGGGAGTGGGAGGGTGTTTGGAGGAGGGGGGAAGGATAATAGGAGGTGGATTGGGGACAGAATCAGGTATTGATAAGATTTGGAGATTTTTTTTTTCCATTTTCATTTGTGTGTGTTTTTAATATAAATGTGGGGACATAAAGCATTAATGTGCTGCTTCTGAATGGCTGCCGACGGTTCTCACGGGACTACAAGTGGGTGCGTCTTATGGTCAGGTGCGTCTTATAGAGCAAAAAATACGGTAAATACCTATTCTTTCATTTTTCATTGTTTCTTTTGTTTATATGAGCAGAATAGACTTATTTGTCAGAGAGTGTCCCCATTCCTCTCTCTCTCTTGTTCTCATCCTCTACAGATGTTCCTGGCTGCTTTAAGACTGACTGATGCTTAGAGGGACAGTGATGAGATAAGAGGGGGAAGGGTTTAAGTCTCTGAAAATTGAGGCTTCCTACAAAGTCCTGGTGGGTAAATGGAAATAACCCACTGGTCCCAGAATAAAGTGGGATTGTACAAGAATAAATAAAGTGTGGATTTATAAGAAAGAAGATTAGCAAAGGTAAGAACCTAATCTTTCGTACTTGCATTTCTTTACTAATGGAAAAGCGAAATAAGTAATATTTCACAAAGATCGTTTTGGTAAAGAAAATGAAAGATGAGCATGTAAGTAAAAACGAACTAAACCAAACATAATCTTATAACAAACATATCCCAATTTGAATAATACCCTGGCTTGTATTGGGATCCAATGTAATTTCTGGTTAAAAAAAAGGAAAGATGATCAAATTTCTTCAGATATCAAACGTACTGTGGATAATTTGTAACTTTTGGAAATTTTTATAGGAACCTGCTAATTATATTATATTGCAATATTCTAGGATATTTAAAAAAAGAGATTGCACCAATATTTCAAACAGATAAGATTCAAAATAAGAACAAATGGACCTTAACTTCCATAGCGTTACAAATCCTTTTCGAACTACCGAATCCAAGTGTGATTTTGTTGATAAATTCCATCTAAGTAGACTCCTAAAATTGTTATTGTTGGAATAATAATGTAATTAATCCCATTTAATTGTAACCTTTTTCAGTTTTTTCTTTTTTTTGTTTTAAATAGATTTTTTTTTATTAATTTTCTTTGACATGAAAAAAAGATTACATACAACTGCCCCTAGTAGAGCAACGTGAACACTGACAAGTATTACAACAGAGAAATAATATAAAAATCCAATACCTCAAGCAGTCTAGTGTATAAACTGTACTTAGCCATCTCATCCCCACCCCAAGGGAAATACAAATAGTAATAGAACCCAATCATCTATTGGATTGTGTAGAACCATATCCAGTACCCTTAGTTCATTAGAAAGAGTCAAAACGTTCATGATGCTTATCAGTCATGAGCTCCAGTGCCTTTAAGGAAATCAGTTTCACACACCAGTCTAGCAAAGTGGGACCAACTGATTGCTTCCATTTTAAGGCAATAACGCACTTGGCAGCTGCAAAACATAATCATTTAAAACGGATTTGCCATTGACGTCCTCTTTTATTATGAAGGCCTAGCAAACAGACCCTTGGGTCTAACTGCAGAGAAGAACCTAGGCCCTTCTCCATAATTCGAGTTGTAGAGGACCAAAAATTTTGTATACGTTCACAGGACCACCAAATATGGAAAAAGGTCCCTTTATCTATGAAACAGCGCCAGCACACATCAGTAGCAGACTGGGGAAACAGCCTGAATGCGGTCAGGAGTGTAATACCAACAGGTAAGAACTTTATAAGCATTTTCCTTAATCAATACACATCTTGAGGATTTAGATACTTCAAGAAACACTCTTTTCCACTCAGACCTAGACAGTGTTACCCCCACATCATTTTCCCATGAGATCATAAATTTATATTTTATAAAAGTACAATTGTTAAAGAACTTGTACAGCTGAGAAATGGGTCCTTTTAATGTACCAAGTGTCATACATAGATTTTCAAAGTGTTCTGATTCATCAGGATCATCCCGCAACCACCCTTTGCCAGAGATAAAATGCTAAATTTATATTTTTGGGAATACATCCCTTGGAAGTAACAGATAAAGCTCTTGTAACTCTTCAAATGGAATAATCGCTCCATCGTCTAGAAATTTGTCTAAATGAATTAAGCCCTTTTGTTCCTACCTAGGAAAAAACCCTCCCTCCTGCCCGCTTGCCCTAAGATAGGCTGAAATCTAATAGAAGAAAGTGAAGAAATCCCCTGATGCCCACTATATTTCTGCCGCACCCTATACCAAATTCCCACCAAATGAGAAACATATGGGTTAGTCCCAAGATGTGAGGCCCAAATAAAATGACACAAGGAAAGTGCAGGAGCGCTTCCTTGTTGTAACAGGGTCTACTTTAAATGTGCCTGCCTAACTTTCAAGATCCTGCATGGCATTCTTCCTCCTTTAATTCCTCTATCTTGGAATGCTGCGAGACCTGACATCACCAGATCTATCCAGAAGCTCAAATTATCTTTCCCCTCACTAAAAGGTGTTACCTTCCTTGAAAAATTAGGGAAATCTCTTCACTTCAAAACTACAGAGCTATGGAATAATTTCCCTGCCCAGCTGCGCAACCTGGGCTCTTTCCAACTATTCCGAAGATGCCTGAAAACTTGGACTTTTTTCAAAAATGTAAATTTCCGCTTCCCCCTACTACCAATTCCCACTGTACTTCCCTTTTAATTTTTGTAAACCATGTCAAGCTCTATATTTATAGAGAAGATGCAGTATATAAACTTAAGGTTTAGTTTAGTTTACACCCAGCTTATCCGGGGAAAATTCCCTAATTTGAGCTGCTCAATAATACCAGATTATATTTGGTATCCCCCTACCTCTAGTTTTTTATTTATTTAATTGTAACGTAAAACTGGCCATCCAATCATAAGAGCACAAGAATTGTTATACTGGGACAGACCAAAGGTCCATCAAGCCCAGTATCCTGTTTCCAACAGTGGCCAACACAAGTCCCAAGTACCTAGCTAGATCCCAAGTAGCAAAACAGACTCTATGCTGCTTATCCTAGGAATAAGCAGTGGATTTCCCCAAGCCATCTCAATACTGGCCTATGGACTTCTTTTAGGAAATTATTTAAACCTTTTTTAAATCCAGCTGATTTCACCACATTCTCTGGCAACAAATTCCAGAGTTTAATTACACGTTGTGTGAATAAATATTTTCTCCGGTTTGTTTTAAATCTACTACTTAGCAGCTTCATCACATGCCCCCCTAGTATTTTTGGAAAGAATAAACAAATGATTCATATCTACCCTTTGACTCCACTCATTATTTTATAGACCTTTGTCATATTACCCTTAAGCCGTCTCTTCTCCAATCTGAAGAGTCCTAGCCGCTTTAGCCTTTCCTCATAGGAAAGTTGTCTCATCCCTTTTATTATTTTTGTCACTCTACTCTGTACCTTTTCTAATTCTGCTATATCTTTTTTTGAGATATGGCGACCAGAACTGCACACAGTAAAACCTTTTCTATCCAAGATACAGCTAATGGGAAATTTGAGGAAACAGGGAATATCAAGGTAATATCTTCTGCATCAATATAGTGTAAGACTTGTAATTCAGTTAATTCCTTACTCAATGAAGAAAGATAGATGTTAAAGAAGGAAAGGGAAAGGGGAGATCCTTGAGGAACTCCGCATGGTATACTCCATTTATGAGAGAAAATTTCATCTCTTCTAACCTGATATACCCGAGATTGCAGAAAACTGTTAAACAGCAGAGGACATTACCTGATAGACCCAATGAATCGTGATCAACTAAATCAAAGGCACAACTTAAATATAATTGTAAAATCGAGGCATTTCATCCCAAATATAAAATACTAAAGAAGTGATTTATTAAAGAAACAAGTACAAGTACAATCCATTCACAGAGCTCTACTAAAAACTTTAAAGAAGTTTTGCTCATGATAGCTGGCCTGCAGCTATCTAAAGGGCAATAAGACTGTGAGTAGAGAATGACACGGGGACCATTTACTGCGGTAAACCACGGGTCACCGCAGTAAATCTGCAGGAATGGAGACATTTGCAACTGGTTTACTGCAGGAATGGGGACAAAACCTTTTACCGCCCCGTGGGAGTGGTGAAAAATCGTACTCCTGTGATTAAAAAAAATTGTGCCTGTGTCAGACTCGGCATCTTCTCCCCAGCTCCTCTTACGCTTATTTTACCTTCAGGAGCCAGCCATGCCATGATGAAGACAGAAGGAACCTAAAACCAAAGCCTGAGACCAATGTGATTTGAAGAATAAAATTACCAGACAACAAAAAGAAAAAAAATAAAGTTATTTTATATTTTGTGATTAGAATATTTCAGATTTGAAATATGTATCCTGCTAGAGCTGGTATTAGACATATCTGGGTCCGCAAAGTCCAGGCTGTGCTTCTTTAGCTTCCAGCTGGCTTAGGACTCTCTCTGACCAAGGGACAGTTGCCCTAGTTGCACTCCCCTAACATTATTCTTGCCATGTATGACTAAAGTATTCTGTTAGCTTGATTTTTCTATGTAGCATTCTGTAGTAATTTGGTTTGTTCAGTTTTCACAGTAGTGAAGGGGATATTTGTGAAAGGGAGGGGGAAATGGGTTTTGTTGAACCTTGCTCTGTTTTATTTGTGTTTATAAAATTACAATTGTCAGAGGAGAAGCTTCCGCCCACACACACGCAACTGCAGGGTGGCACAGGCAGACTTTCCTGGCATCAGTTTCTTTTCTAAAGCGCCGCGAAGGTAAGTGGGATGGAGGGAGAGAAGGGGCTGCGCGTGCGATCGGTGACCATGCGCATTCCCTCCCTTAAGTTTCTTTATGCCGCGAAGGTAAGAGGGAGGGAGGGAGATTCTCGTGCCGCTGAAGGGCGGTGAGGTGGCGAGAAGGAAGGGTGGATGCTGCGGGGATGGGGCAGTGAAGGGGACGGGGCAATGAAGGGGATGGCGGGTTTGGGGGACAGATTTTTTCCCCATGTCATTCTGTAACTGTGTTCTATAATTTTATGAAAGAAGATCTATCTGGCTGTGGGACGTGTTCTAAGCCAAATCCGCTAAACATGAATCATCCTGTGTATTAACTAAATTGCCAGAATAGCATAAATTAGGATTACAAGAGTCCCTGATATTGCAAACTTTTGTTTTAAAATAATTAGCTAGCATATCCGGGGACTGCTCATTGAAGTAACACTTGTCAAATCAGTAGCCAGTTTAAACAATACTTTTGTGTCTATCACAGTTAATCCAATTCAGGCAGTATAATATGCTCTGCATTTAGTTTTTTATAATCATGGGCTAAATCTCTCCATTGATTTTCCACAGCACTTTGTTGATCTGTATGCCATGCTCGCTCCAGTCTTCTTACTGAGCGTTTTAATGTTACCAGTTCCAAGTCAAACCATTTATCCAATTTACATATATATTTTAATTGTTTACATTTAGGGGCGATATCACGTATTTTATGACATTAAATTCCACTGCTCATTGAAATTAGCTGAGGACACAACAGTGGGGATTGAATCATATTTATTCCAAAAATCTGCTCCATCAATATAAGATCTTGTGAATAGCTGCTGCATAGTGGTCTGGTTACAAATCTTGGTTAACTGCCAATTTAGATTGAACTGATATTGATAATGATCTGAGTACAAGGACCATGCCCATAATCTCTCTGATATTGAAATGGCAGGAAACAGGGAATTCTTCCTTGATAGTGTTATTAGGTCTAAGTGATGACCTTTACAATGAGTGGAGGAGAAGCTAGGTATACTATAGTCCAATTACTCAAGAAAATTCAACACATCCTTCGTAGTAGGTTCCTCAGAGTTTTCTAAATGTAAATTAATATTGCCTAACAGTAGAGAGTAAGTTGCAGTGGATGAATTTTTGAAACTCATAAAATTCATCCCTGACAGAGACCCAGAATCCCGGGGTTATGTAAAATATATATTAAAGAATCTTTTCACGTAGAATCTTTTAACTGACAAGCTATAATTTCCATTTCCTTTTGTACATTTCAAATTTTGAACTTTGAATTCTAGGAATTAAGTGTAATCGCCACTTCTTTTCCATGTTTAATTCTCTACATAGAAGCACTATCTTGTAACCTGGGGGGCAAATGTCATAAATAATTGAATCATTTGCTGAAGGTAACCAAGTCTCAGTTAAAAAACACAACTTAATTCCTCCTCCACTAACCAGTCCTTGATTAAAACTATTTTACCTCTAACCGAACAAAGGAATGAGACTGTATTCTGTCTCCATATTCGCTTGATTGAGGGAGAGTGTAAATTTTTTTTGCTTCTTCCTCAAGGATAACGACAACCATCCACTTAAGTACATATCCACCCTCAGTGCTGATGTGCCTTTCATGTACCTTTTAACAACAAACCTCTGGCTACACACCCATTGGTTTCTCGGCTCATGAATTCAAAACCTCCAATCAAACCTCCTCCAGTTGCTTGGGACTTAAATTTTGTTCTCGCCTCTTTGATGAAACCTTCATTTGAGCCACTTGCAACTACACTCTTTAAATACCTCACTTGGAAAGTAGTCTTCTTAATTTGTATCACTTCTGCACGCCAAGTTAGTGAACTACAAGCACTAGTATCTGATCCACCTTACACAACTTTCTATCATGATAGAATTGTTCTTCGCACTTATCCCAAATTCCTACCAAAAGTAGTCTTGGAATTTCATCTAAACCAGTCTATAATACTACCTGTCTTTTTCCCAAAATCACATTACCAACTGGTGAAGCGGTGCTCCACACATTGGACTGTAAACATGCCTTAGCTTACTATCTGGATCGCACAAAGCCTCACAGAGCTACTACTCAGTTGTTCTTGTCCTTTGAGCCCAACGGGCTAGGAGCTCTTGTTACTAAGAGAACAATCTCTACATGGTTGGCAGACTACATCGCATTCTGCTATGCTCAGGCTGGGCTGCCATTGAAAGGTTGTGTCACAGCACATAAAATTAAGATCAAGGCCAACTTCAGTAGCTTATCTATGTTCAACTTCCATTGAGGACATTTGTAAAGCAGCCAACTGGTCGTCAATTCAGACTTTCACATCCCATAACTTTCTGGAGTCTCATTCAAGATGGAATAGTCAGTTTGATTAAGCAGTTCTACAAAATTTGTTTATATAGCAACTTCCCTCCATCCTTTAAATATCAGTTAGGGAGTTCCAACATGTGAGAATATGCTGCCTGCTTGTCCTAGGATAAAGCACAGTTACTTACCTGTAACAGATGTTATCCAGGGACAGCAGGCAGATATTCTTACAACCCTCCCGCCTCCCCTAGTTGGCTTCTTAGCTTGTTTACTGAACTGATGGTCCTGCAAGCTGATGTCAGGTGGAAAGGCACTTGCACATGGGCGATCTTGAGGCTTCTAAGAAGTTAAAGTGATAGTACATTTTTGCACTGTCCATTCTGGGCTCCATGGATGATGTCATCCACATGTGAAAATATCTGCCTGCTGTCCCTGGATAGCACCTGTTACAGGTAAGTAACTGTGCTATATCTGCAGGTGATTGAAGAGCCAGGTTTCTTTCCTTGCACAATTTAGCACTCCTAAAAACCACATCCCTATTTGGATCATAACAATATATCTGGTAGTACTTAGGATTTTCTACACTTGTTTCAAGCCATGTCTACATTTTCTTGAATTCTTATCTTAACAGTTTCTCTAGATAGATCGTAATGAGTCAGTCTTTCCCTTTCCCAGCCTGCTGTCCATTTCACCAGAAGTGAACTATTTTCTGGGCAGAGTTGAGTAAAACTTTATTTTAAAGACTTAATAGTCTCATTTTGACTTCCTTCTGCATATGTTTAAACTATTACAGAGTTCTCATGTTTAATATTACATCATTTACAATCTATGCAATTGCTGAGGTTCTTGCATTACAAGAGGGATGATATATAGAAAAACCACAGAGCACGGACTGGACTAGATTATGTGAAAAGAAACTAACAAAAAAACTGGTTCAGCATGACAGGATCAAGCTTCTTTCCCTCTGAGCTAGGGATCATCACCCTCCTGAAATTTGCACTCAGGCCTAGATTCTCAAAAGTTTGCATTAAAAACCGATGGGCTGCTGTCGCAGCCATTATAGTAGCGATTTTAAAAAAGCGAGTCATTCCCAAAAAGCACTCATGCAAATGAGGTTGGCAGAGAGTGCCCATCACTGGTGATAGCAATGGGCACATGCGCAGAATAAATGCAAAATAACCCCAAACAAAAACCAAATTGAGCCGCCGAAATCAAGCAACCCTCCACCCGACAGTGGGAGAGATCCCACTCCCGCCGCCAAGCAACATCCCCCTGGCAGCAGGTAAGATGCCTACTCTCTCCCGTCGCCAAGCAGCACCCTCCCCAGCAGCGGAAGAGATGCCTACTCTCTCCCGCCACCAAGCAACAGACCCCCAGCAGCGGAAGAGATGCCCATTCTCTCCCGCCACCAAGCAACACACCCCTGGCAGCGGAAGAAATGTCCACTCTCTCCCGCCACCAAGCAACGCCCCCCCCCCCCCAACACTTCCTCAGCAGCAGGAGAGATGCCTACTCTCTCCCACTGCCATTCAACCTCTCCCCTCCTTGCCTCCAACAACCCCCACCGTCTCTCCCTTACCTAACTTACGATGACTGGTCAGAGGAATGCCTTCTCCCTCCAGCCAGCAAGCCCACCTCTTCAAAATGCCGGGCCTTCCTCTCCTGGGATGCACTGGGGAGGGGCCTGAATCTCTGATTGGCCCAGGTTCTTTAAAGCTTCTCCTGTGGGAGTGGCCTTAAAGAACCTGGGCCAATTAGAACCTCAAGCCCCTCCCCGGATACAGTGGCCTAAGGGAGGGGCCTTAAAGAACCTGGGCCAATCAGAGCCTCAGGCCCATCCCAGGATGCACCAGGGAGGGAGGGGAAGGCCCGCCATTTTGAAGAGGCAAGCCAGCCATCTATCTAAGTAAGGTAAGGGGGAGATTGCAGAGGTCTTCGGAAGCACCAGGGGAGAGAGGTGCTGCATGGCAGTGGGAGAGTGTGGGCATCTCTCCCGCTGCTGAGGGGGTGTTGGATGGGGTGTTGCTTGGCAGTGGGAGGAAAGATGCAATGTCGGCTTTTAACAAACGTGCATAAGACATGCCTTTTATCCCATAAAATCTACTATACCTGTTTACTAGAAAGGATTAACTGTTCTTGTATTGTACAGCTTTGGTGGTCTGAGGTTTTTTGTTATAAATAAACAATTACAAAAAAAAAAAAAAACAACCTACTATAATTCGTATCTCACAGCTATAATACATGTGCTCAAGAAGCGTGCTCTTACCACTCCCCCTAAAAAAAGACTTATCAGTTATGTGAATCATGTAATTTTATTTTGTTTCATTAGCCACAGTCAAAACACGCCACGAGATGCACTTTTCATAGTGCTGGCACTGTATTGGCACCCATGGACCAGTTGCTGATTTTTTGTCGCCAAAAGCAGACGCTGCACTTGGAGAATGACTCGGCCATGTTTAAGAACCCACTGGACTGCTCGTTTCAATATCCAAGAGCCCATTTGCATGGCAGAGTCGGATAGTGCTAGAAAGCGTGCTAAAGACCGTGATAAGCCATTTTGATAATCTGCCACTAAAATGCATGCAGGCATTAAAGGCAACCTTAAGTTTTGAGAATCTGGCCCCGAGTCCCCTCCTAGCAGACAAGTAGCCTAATGTTTAGAGCAGCGGGCTGAGAACCAGAGGAATCTGGCTGAAATCCCATTGCAGTGCCTTGTGATGTTGGGCATTGCATCAAGTACAGACTTAAGGCTCCTTTTAAAAAGCTGTGGTAGTGAGTTCCCCGCGGCAAATGCAGCAAAGCCCATTCAATTCTTATGGATTTCGGTGCCCCAGGTAGATAGACAGTGAGCCTGCAGATAGATAAGGAAAAATGCTTGAGTATCTGAATGTAAAACCACTTAGACAACCTCCAACCTCCATTAAAAAAAACCTAATAAACTACACTTCTCCCTCCATGTTCGCGGGGGATGTGGGTGGACCATAGGCGCGAATATGGAAAACCCCCGAATAACTTTTTAAATGTTATTTGCGGTTTTTAGAAAAAGTCTTCCGTTTTTATTATTGGAACCGCAAATAACTTTTCTACAGTGATTTCTGGGCAGGCTGGCAAGCAGTGATTTCAGGGCAGGCAAGCAGCGATTTCAGGGCAGGTAAGCAGCGATTTTGAGGGCGGGTAAGCAGCTATTTCAGGGCAGGTATGCTGGGAAGAAGCCTTTCTATGGATGCTGGGAAGCAGCGTTTTTCTCAGTGCACACTGGGAAGCATGGAAGCAGCGAATTTGTGGGAGAAAGCATGGCAGTAGCGATTTTCAGAGTGATTGGTAAGCGATACACTTTTTTATCGGTACAGTAAAAGGAAAAAGAACTTTAATGATGGCGTAATTTGGGGGGGGCGGAGTCAGCTTCTGAAAAATTGCGAGCAAGCGAATCCGCAGATACGGAAACCGCGGATACGGAGGGAGAAGTGTAAATCTAATTTGCCATGGGAGAATCCCTACCATGGCTTTGTAAAAGGAGCCCTTAGACTGAGCCCTCTAGTGACAGAAAAATAATATACTGTACACCACTTTATGGCTTGCAGTCAATATGTAAGAATAACAAAAATATAAAGCGTCTGTGATTTTTAACAGGAGATTAAGTCCAGCTGCTTTTGTAATGGTCATTTGACCTTTGTGTTCTGGTGAGGTTGGATGGGAGACCCGTTAAACCTCCTCTCCCAATATTGTACAGGCCAATTTCAAATTATAATGCAGATCAAAAGACTAGGCCTCTTCTCTTGAGGGTGGGAATGTTTAGTTCATTCCTGAGGAAGATTTTAACCCTTTCAGGACCAAGGGACATATTTGTCCCATAACTTTAAAATCCTATAAATTTTGATTGGGATAGTCTACAGTTCTAAATTTGATATGTACGGATTCCATATGATACTGCCTTTATGTAAACAAACTGGTTCCGACATTCATTCATTAGCGTCGTTGCTAGATTGACGAGAAGATTCACTTGCCACACTGTCCATAAGCCAGAAGTGTGATTTTTTTAAATAAAAATAATGATATTTCACAAAAAAAATCAATTTTAGGGCATCTGCAAGCCCTTTTTACCATAAAAATGTCGTCAAAACCACAAAAATTGGCCTACGATCCTTATGGTCCTGAAAGGGTTAAGGCAGGGGTTTTTGGCAGGAAGCACATTAATCTCAGAAAATTTTTTGCTATCGTTTTTGTAACTTGATTTACTAATATTTATATTTGATAGTAAATTCTTATTAGGATTCAGTTTTAAAAGTATTTTCTCCCAGTCTCCATCTGTGGGGAAGGGGGGGAAAAAAACCCCATTTAGAGGTTATTAATCAAAATATCTAGATTCCAAACTTAGATCTCAGTAAGTAAAACTGTTCTCTAGTGAGTACCTTAGCTTAGGCAACCGAAAAGGGGTAGCAGGTAGTAGAGGTTGGGTCAGGGAGGAGAATTTAGGGGCTTATCGCTGATATTCAGTATTAGGGGCCAGATTCTACAAACAGCACCAATATCTGTGGCCGCCTAAAAAACAGCTGCCGATCACGTGTCAATTGTGCAATGGCGCCATTTGTAGAATCGCAGCTACCTCAACCATAGGCACTAGAAATGTAGGCCAGGGTTTTGAAGGCCTACATTTCTGGCACCTATGCTTGACATGAATCGCATTTACGGAGGTGCCTAAAAACACCTAGGGTTGTTTCTGGTATTAACCACGCCTACTTCAACTTAGGCATTCTAGGCACCTCTATAGACGCGATGAACGTGCCATTTTCATAGGTGCTTCTAGATTCCTACTTTTTTTTTTTTACAATTTTTTAATTGATTGTAGCAGGTTTCTGGGTCTTGCCATGTCTGTGTAGAAAGAACCTACCCTGAAGAAAGTCACAGCATGATGGCTGAAACGTCAGTTCTTTCTACACAGACGCGGCAAGATCCAGAAACCTGCTACAATCATGACGCCAGCTGCAGAAGCCTAAAAGAACAATTTTTAATTGTTTGCCAATTTTTAGGCGTCATTAGGTTACCTGTCAGCACCTAGCTTAAGATACTGTTTATAGAATATGCTCCTAGGTGCATAGTAGGAAGTCTGCATTGCCAGGTAGGGAGTAGTAGCAGGAGCTCTGACATGGCAAAGCTAATAATGATATGGCTGTTTGTTTTGGAACCAGGCCAGAAAAAGGTTACCAACCCCTTTTATGTAAGATATTTGCAATATTTGGTTGGTACCTGGTTTTGGTGGTTCCTTGGTATATTGCAAACCCCCCTTGGGTTACATGTTTCTCCTGTGGTCTTTGTACGTGCGGAATTTTAGTCCCCTTATAATCTCTTTGTGGGTTTAATTTCTTTTGTAGGTTCTGCCTTCCTTTTTACTAGATTTCACCTCAGTTCATCTTCCCTTGATCCTCCAATCTGGCCTGTATCTGCACCTGATGCTTGCAGCATTAAGACACCTACTTTCCTTTTAAAAAAAATATCCTGTTTTCTTTTCAGCAATCAGGAAGTATGGCCGAGATTTTCAGGCTATCTCTGATGTGATTGGAAACAAATCAGTGATCCAAGTGAAAAACTTTTTTGTAAATTACCGACGCCGCTTCAACATAGATGAAGTTTTACAAGAATGGGAGGCAGAACATGGTAAAGTGGAAGAAAACGGTGGCAGTGACCAGAAGTCTCTCAAGTTACCTGAAACTGCTATTAGAATGGCTGACGAGGAAGATGAGGTACCTTTATTTCTTTCAAGTTAGCTCTACTCTACATATGTTGTTATAACTCCTTAGTGCAGCAGCTGGAATTCCTTACTTGACTATTCTGGGTTGTTTCTGGATCTCCTGTCTTGGTAGATTTCAGTTTAAAGCAGGTGTTTTTTTTTTTTTTTGCTTGGAAAACAGGTACTTAGAGGCAGGACTGTTGTGAAGGGAGGAGGTCTGAATCATGGTGACCTTTCAAGGTACTGCACTTTGGAAGATCCCATGCCTACATGATAGTCCTACAAAGCTCAGTCTTTATTATAACATTTATAATTCACTCCTCTCCCCCCTTTGGATGGTAATTTTGTAAAGCATATTTTACATGTGGAAAATTGCATGGTCAAATACGTGCATAAAAGTAAGCATGCCAACGAAATCATGCATACTTGTATACATGCAGGGTGCAGAAGTATTCCCAGGATAGATAGTAGGCAGAGTTGGGGCAGTTGCTACCCCTTTGGAGCAGGTGAGAATTGGTGTGCTACTGGAGCTCTTTCTGGGTGCCAATTTAAAAAACCACATAGTTCACAAATGACTCAATACTGAGAATATAGGTGGATTTCAGATTCCCAAATAGTATGGAATGGTTAAGATTCTTTTGGAATCAAAACCATTTCTTAGTTTTCTTTAGTTTTTGTTGGTTAGATTGTGGTATGCCTCTCCATTTATTGTGGGCTTGAAAAGGAATGTTTGTGTTTGTATATGATTGTAAAAGTTTGATGTAAGTTGCCTTTATCCTCGGTATCTTTGATATTGTAAACTTTTAAATTCATAAATTAAAAAAACCCACATAGGTGCATATGTTGCCTTTCTAAAACAGTGCCTCTTTTTGACATTCCACATAGGTGGTGTCTTTGTTTTTTTAAACTTCCCTCCAAAAGGGCTGCTCAGAGCAGTGTACATATTATTTAAAAAAAAAAAAAAAGTACAGCACAGCAAAATAAGCAAAATAGAAAATATAAAAGCATCAGAGAGGAGCATTACCAAAAGACACAAGGAAGGCAAATAAGGAAATAGCCATGTTTTTACTATTGTAGGAAAATTCAAATGACACAGTTCTTGCCTAGATTAATTTGGGAAACCATTTACAAAATAGGATTTACTGTTTGAAGAGTAAATATAAAACTAACAAAGCGACCTGGCTGGAATGCAGCTATTGGGGACTTTTCTTGCACAGTTTTTAAAGTGAGACCCATGTTGAATGGGCATAACAGAAATAGTCCCCCCCCCAAAAAAAAAAAAAAAAGTCTGAAAACTGCAGCCTATGACCAGCTTGTGAGCTTCATAAAGCAACCCACACATATCCCATTATAATTATTCAAGTGTGGGGAACCAGAGGTTGAGCCACTGTCCTCAAAGAAGTAAAAATCCAGAAACGGTCAGCATCCTCTCACCAATTAATGCCAAGCCCACTTTTGGTAAGCTTAATTGCCTCTCCTTTCTCAGGCAGGCGGCATGAAAGACTAGGGGTTCTTACCCTGCTGGTAATCCTTCTGCTGTTGTAGTGACATGCAACACAAAAATCCCCAAAATGGTGGCTGCTTTAGATGCTTAAGTCCGCTGGGTTTTCATAAGGGCAAAACACCCGCTTTGTACAGCACCAGGCACTATCAATAAATGAATGAATAGATGAATAATATTTCAATTTAAGTGACGGGGTGTCCTCAGTGTGTAGGGTCAGCGATAGGAGGAGACCTCCAGCGCTATACATCATAGGTACAAATTAACCAACCCATACCAGCACACCATCATCGGACACCTCACGTGTGCTCAAAGAAATAAGTGATAAATAACTTAAACAGTGATGTAAATACTTTGTAAATTACACAGGTGCTTTAGCAAGTGGAAGACCCACTAGGAAAACTCCCCGGAAAACTCCCCAGCCAACTCCCACAGATAGTAAACTCAGACTTAGCTTGATCCTTGGTTCGAATGTCCGTAATTAAAACAGGAGAGCATATTCACTGTGCATCCTGAAGTCAGGTTCGATCAGGTTCAACCAAGCCAGGTTTCGGAAACACAAAGTCCCTTCAGGAACCTGTAGCCAAAAAAAGGCACAACAATGACCCGCGTCGTCAGAATCGACAAAGTTAGAACACCAAGCCAGCTGAGAGGAGGGCGGAGCGGATTGCTTAATCTGTACCTTTGAGGTATAGCGCTGTAGGTCTCCTCCTATCACACTGAGGACACCCCATCACTTAAATTTAAATATTATTCATCTATTCATTCATCTATTGATAGTGCCTGGTGCTGTACTAAGCAGGTGTATTGCCCTTATGAAAACCCAACGGACTTAAGCTGCTTTATTTAGCTGTAATGACATGGGCAAAGCACTGGCGGGAGAAGAAAGGGAAAGAGGGGGAAAAGTATCTGAGTAGAGGGCAGCAGAGGGGTGAGATTTATTTATTGCATTTATGTTCCGCATAAAACTGTGCAGATTACAACCATTCATACATAATAAAATTCACGTTATAACAAACAACCCCCATAAACAAATCAACATGCTAAAACACACTACTAAAAGCAAATGATCCAACAACCAAAAAAACAAAGTCAAAATCTCAAATCCCACCAAAAAAAACCCCTAAAGGGTTCTATTAGTACTTTTCTCTGTCTCCTCTCCTTTCTCCATTCAGTATCTCTTATACCACCCAGGCATCACTGACCCCCAACTTTTCAGCTTTACCATAACAATGCTTGGTTTCCCTTTTCTTGCCATTAAGGGAATCCTCTGTGTATATTCTCCTCCTTTTTGAATTGTCATTGTTTTTTTCTTCCATCTTTCGTAGGGCATTCTAGGCATCCACAACCCATTCTGTGAAAAAAAATATTCCTGATGTTTCCTTCGAGTCTGCCTCCTTGCTGCTTCATATATTGTCTCCTAGTTCTACAGCTTCCTGTGTTTGGAAATGTGTTTATTTACTTTTGTTGATTACTGTTTAATTACAAATTTCTAAGCGGAATACAATTTTTTAAAAAAAATTAATACATCCCCCTATTTTCTACTATGCCCTCATAGACAGTCATAAAACCTCTACCATAATTCATAAAAGAAAGAAAGCAAAGAGCAAAAGGAAAATCCCTACTCCATGGGAAAAGTATGTGTACAAACCAAGCTTTGATTTCCTTCCTAAATGCAAGGTAGTTTCCCTGGTAGTTTGTCCTTTGCCAATGAATTCCAGAGCTGAAGGCCAAAATAAACAAATGTGGACTGCCTGGATCGGCTACAGACCAGAAACAGATAAAACGCCCTACTGGGAGGAACAAAGTTCCCTTACAGACACATAAGGGATTCATAAATCATCTAAGTAATGATACTAGACATACAATCTTAAAATTAATACATTATTCAGCTGGTACCCAGTGACTCTCTCTTGGCACTGGTATCATATGTTCATGAGCCTTCAGTCTCGCCTACAGCCTGGCGGCAATATTTTGTACCAGTTGTAACCTTTGCAGCTGCCTGTTGGAGAGATCATGTAGTACTATAAAAACAAAAAAAGCTTTTATCCAGCAGCTTCTTAATTCTCCTCAAAATCTGCAGAGACCCAAATGGTAGCTGAGAGCTGAATCCTTTAGGACCCAAAAATTACCAACAATCGCACTAAGGGGGAGAGTGTGGCGCAGCAGTTAAAGGTACAGCCTTAGCACCCTGGGGTTGTGGGTTCAAACCCATGCTACTCCTTATGACCCTGGGCAAGTCACTTAATCCCCCCCCCCCCATTGCCCCAGGTACATTAGATAGATTGTGAGCCCGCCAGAACAAAGAGGGAAAAATGCTTCAGTACCTGAATAAACTCATGTAAACTTTTCTGAGCTTTCCTGGGAGAACAGTATAGAAAATTGAAGGCTGCAGTATAGTATTAATGATGAACAAAACTGTTAGCCTTCAATTCTCTTCTAACCTGGCACAAAGGAACACAAAGTTGAATATTGTCTACATACAAGTAGCATCTGACATCAAATTGCTCACAAAAGAAGGAAGGAAATGAAGATAGATGTTGAACAGAAGGAGGGATAAGGGTTTGGGTTGCCATGGACTTTCGTTATATTTTTGCTTGTATTTGGATGGTCCTCAATGTTCTGCATTGTTTTTTTTCCTTGGAACATGTCCTATCGGTGGCTATTATTAAGCTCATCTTGCTGTGCTTGGTTAAATAAAGAGTTATAAAAAAAAGTCAACCCCTGAGGAATACCGCATTTGAGCTCCTAGGGCAGAGCAGGCAAATTACAATCCATATACCCTGGTCTGCCGGTGTCTAAATTCGGTTCGTAGTCAGTGGTGCGCAAGACACTAGTGCGCCGACAATTCAGCGCAAGACAGAAGCACGCCACAGAAAGCCGCTGAAAAACTTATTTTTTAAGAGCTCCGACGGGGAGTGTGGGGGGGGAACTCCCCCACTTTAATGCATAGTGTTTGCGCTGCCGTTGGGGGGAGGGTGCAACCCCCCCCCCACACATTATAGACAAAACGGAACTTTCCCTGAAAAAAATCGGAAACTGTTCTGTTTTCTCTATAATGGGGGGGTTGCACCCCCCCTACACCCCCAACAGCAGCGCGAACACTATGCATTAAAGTGGACACCCACCATCAGAGCTCTTAAAAAAATAGGTTTTTCTGCGGCTTTCAGCGGCGTGCTTCTGTCTTGCGCTGAATTGTCGGCGCGCTGGTGTCTCGTGCGCGATTTTCCCGTCACCCTAAATTCTGGCCCACTCCATTCCAACAAGGTTTATGTTATCTTCAGCCCATCGTTTCATTCTTGCTGCCAACAAGATAAAAGCAGAGATAGGAGTGCACTAAGGATCTCTCCATTTGCCCTATCATACCTCAGAGCCAGTGATCTCAAACTTAAGCCCTTTGCAGGGCCACGTTTTGGATTTGTAGGTTCTTGGAGGGCCTCAGAAAAAATAGTTAATGTCTGATTAAAGAAATGACAATTTTGCATGAGGTAAAACTTCGCAGCCTTGCACCTTTGTAACTCAAAGCGCAATCTCCTTTCTCTTCTCCTACTTATGCTCTGAATATCGTCAACTGTATAATGCTACTCATTGTGAAACCATGTAATACACAGCCCTGTAACTCTCCTGTTACTATCACTAGATGTTCAATGCTATACTCTGTAATTCGCTGTCTGTACAGTTTCTCTTCATTGTAAACCGCCTAGAAGACGCAAGATTGTTGGCGGTATATAAGAATAAAGTTGTTATTATTATTATTATTATTTATAGTTTATAAATCTTTCCTTTTGGCTAAGTCTGTTTTATTTTACGTTTATGCTTTTCCTCCTAGTAAAAATTTACAAATAAATACTCTCCTGTTGAAATCAAGACAAAACATCAGTATTTAGATTATGATAAACATACCGAGGGCCTCAAAATAGTACCTGATGGGCTGCGAGTTTGAGACCACTGCTAAGAGCCCTGGATGGCTGTTTTTAATGGCTTGTTGAAATCAGTGTGTCATTAAAGGTGGACATGTAGGGCTCTGAATGATAACAACAAAGCAACCTTCAGACGCGCTAGTGCACTCTCACCTCTGCTCTCATCTCAGCATTGTCTTTCACTTGATCAGGAACAACAACCATCAGTAAGGAAGAATAGATTCTTCCAAATTACCAGTGCTACATGTATTTATTTTCACAGTGATTGATAGAATCATTATTTGGTAATTGAATTGCCAATTCTTGATTCTATTAGTATAAAACTGAATTTGTGTGTGACACAGGTAATTTGAGAAATCCTACATTTCCTGTAGATACGATGGTTGAGGACCCCTCTTCTTTCCTCAGCTCCTCAAAACATAGATCCCATCACCCCTTCTGCCCAGCCATGGCTTCGAATGTTGCCCCTGGACAGATGTTTGCACATTCCTTTCTTTGAGCTTGGATGTTACCTCTCCTCACAAATTGTTCAAGTCTTACTTAATAAATGAGCTAATATATGACTTCACCTGTCCTCCTACACCCACCCTGGATATTAGCTCTAAAAGTTGATCCTGGACAATGTGTTAAAAAGGTGGTGGATAGATAAGAAACAGCACTGAAGAATTATGAGTAGAATTTACTGCCTGAAGTTTCCAATAGGCCCAGATTCTGAAAGTGGCGTCATAATCAGCAGGTGCCTAAAAAAAACATGCCCTCAATCTAGACCGCTAGTTGCCAAAGCAAAGAAATACGTCAGATTCATTTTACATCATCTGCCTCTAGCAGTCATGTTGGATCTTGTAACCCACTGGATTGTAAAGAGTATACTGTCTTTCTGTAGTATATCGATGACTTATTCCACCATTGTGGTAAGGCTTACTGGCCTGTAGTTTCCAACTGCTTCTTTTTTGCCATGTTTATGAGGGGGAATCATGGCTGCCGCCTCCAATCCCACAGAGTCTCCCATCTGGAAAGATCAATTAAACACATCCTTCAGTAGATTTATATGAATCTCTCTGAGCAACCTTAACTTCTGCCAGATTATGATTATAATAATTAGGGCTGTACTGAATATCCATTTTGGATTCAACTTGGCTCTGAATATATGATTCATATTTGGTCAAAAAGCAATTTAAAATTGAATAAGGAAAGGGAATGGGAACTTGTATACCGCCTTTTTGTGGCTTTGGCATTTTAAAGCTGACATTCAGAGCAGTGGGCACTGGAGGATTAAGTGACTTTCCCAAGGTCACAAGGAGCAGCAATGGGATTTGATCTCTCAACCTATGGGTGCAGAAGCAGCCACAGCCCTTCCTATGAATGGGGTTCTACTGTACTAAAGACATGATTTCTGATTTCACATTGCTTCTTTTATTATTTGTTAAAGCTTCATGCCTATTATTCATATTCAGTCAAATATTTTTCATTTGTATTCGGTCGAAGAGTAAAATATGCTATTTGGTACAGCTCTAGCAATGATGGGTATTTCTTGTGCTATTTATTTGCGGAAACTAAGAACTGTTTTGAATATACTACTACTATTTATCACTTATATAACGCTGAAAGGCATAAGCAGCACTGTACATATTGACATTTAATAGATGGTCCCTGCTCCGAAGAGCTTACAGTGTAACTTGGACAGACAGACATGGCATACAGGGTGAAACTAGAAGCCAAGGGAGGAGAACAGCGCTTCAAGTGATCCCAGGACAGAGCCTTGAGGTACACCAATCGATAGCAGGAAGGCTGTAGAGAAGGAACCACCATTGCGTACACCGAAGGTGCGATGGGCGAGATAGGAAGAAAACCAGGAGAGAGCAGAACCCTGGAATCCCAGCAAAGACAGCGAATATATAAGTGAAAAATGTAGAGTGTGCTATCCAAAGCTATCTGTGCAATTGGGCAGTGGTTTTGTCTCAATTTTGCAAAGAAGCTAGAGGCATTCCAAAGGAGGGGCCATACCTTATAGCATAACAGCAATATTTTGCTGCAGTATATATAGGTTATAAGCCCAGGTTTGGTTACAGAAAAGGCAAGTATAACTTTAGACGTACAAGCTTACATGTATAAAGCCACATGGGTATATCTGGCCACCTGACTTGTATATTCAAGGTGCTCAAATATACATATAAAACTTTGTACATGCAATAATTATACTTCTAATATCTGCCTGGTTATTGATTTCTTAGGAGGTAATTTTATAAAGGATTTTTTACATGTTAAAGGTTTGTATAAAATTACGCCAGGGTTATGTGCGCAAAAGTACCTGCAGCACCAAGAAGGCATGTACTTTCATAGAATCTGTATTGAGCTATATTTGTAGGTAGAGTTGCATTTTATACAAGTGCTTGCTCTTGAACAGGCATAAATGTCGGTGGCTTCAACTTAGCCATGATTTCTGCCAGTTTACCTCTAGTATTTTATAAAGATACATAGGTACCTGTATGCCTTTATAAAATAGTCTGGAAATAGGCACCTTTTCATATAGGCAATCTGTTATAAAATGTGGTTGGTTTTGGTTTTTTTTTAATTAACGGAAAGTTCAACTCTTGTTGATGCGGAAAGAATGAACTTAACAGACTTTTTGGAGAATTCCCTGAAGTAGTCACGGAAAGGATTACTCTCTTGGTGACGTTTGCCTCGGAGCATGACAGAGACATGGAGGGGCATAATCGAAAGGAACATCTAAGTCCGTTTTCGTCCAAGTTGCAAGTCGTCCAAAGTAAAAAAACAGCTTAGGGCACATTTTTGAAAAATAACATCCAAATTATTTTCCGTTTCAAAAATCGTCTAACTATACATCCTGCCAATCTGATAATCCAAGCTGCTAAATCGTCCATCTTTATACCACATTTTCATCCAACTTTTCGTCTAAGGCAAAAACACCTAGAAACTGACCTTTTGGACATGGGAGGGGTCTAAAAAGTGATGGACTGGACAACCAGTGGGATACCTTACAGGGCACTGCTATGAATTTCACAAAAAGAGTGTCATGTCTTCATCTCACTATAGCTCCCTTATAGGTCATGGGGAGCCCCCCAAACCACCTCCAGAATCTCCTAGACCCACCTATCTACCACCCCAATAGCCCTTATGGCTGCAGAAGCCACTTATAGGGCAGTACAAAAGGGTTTAGGGTTTTTTTTAGAGGAATGCACATGTTTAACCAGTAATGCAGTGATTACAGTGG
Source organism: Geotrypetes seraphini (assembly GCF_902459505.1). Classification (NCBI taxonomy): domain Eukaryota; kingdom Metazoa; phylum Chordata; class Amphibia; order Gymnophiona; family Dermophiidae; genus Geotrypetes; species Geotrypetes seraphini. Next base: position 160,076,955 of record NC_047090.1, on the reverse strand, counting down.
TTTATGGGCATGGGTCCTCCTCTCCATGGGTCCCTAACCCACCCCCAAGACGACTTAAGCTGCATCTGTGCAGGTCGACTAGGCTTTCCTATGCCAGGCTGCCAGGTGATGATGGTCTGAAGGCTGAATTTTAAAGGTGTGATTATGATTTTTATGGGGTTGGGGGGGATTGGTGATCACTGGGGTAGTGTGTGGGGGTCTGTAGTGCTTATCTGGTGACTTTAGGTGGATTTTTGTAACTTAGACCATGTTTTAAATGGTCTAAGTCACAACGTCCAAGTTCCGTCTATGCTAGGGGTCTCAAGTCCCTCTTGAGGGCCACAATCCAGTCGGGTTTTCAGGATTTCCCCAATGAATATGCATGAGATCTATGTGCATGCACTGCTTTCAATGCATATTCATTGGGGAAAACCCGACTGGATTGCGGCCCTCAAGGAGGGACTTTGAGATCCCTGGTCTATGCTGTGCTGTATAACTTTTGGTTATACATGCAGTACAACTAAGTCTAAGCCTGCCCACGTCCCGCCCAAATCCCGCCCTCAACACTCCTCCTGAAACGCCCCATTTAGCTATGGTCGTTCAGCGGCACTGTGAAGGCCTAGGTCGTTTTTAAATACGTCCAAAACCCGGTTTTATAATCGGCACTTGGATGTTTTTGACTGATGATTGTCCAAGTGCCGACTTAGGCCGGTTTTTGGACGTTTTTCTCTTTCGGTTATGAGCCCCTTAGTTTTTAGACTTTACTTCAGACATATGAATGATAAGTTCTTTGGCTCGGCAATTTGGATTTTTCCAGATATTGCTCAAGTGACACAGAAGAGGAGAAAATAATTTTTGCTTTACAAACCCAGAGCTTTGGCCCTGGGTGTATCTTTTATATTGAAATTTCTGGCCAAATGCTGTGTATCACTTCAAGGGAAAAATTTCTGTTTTTCAAACCAAAGCAATTGTTGGAATTTATTTTGCCCAAGGAAGGGGGGGGGGGAGTGGTGATTGGTCCGATAGCTCTTCCTGCAGTTTAAAGTACAGGCTGTTGGGGGCTTTACATCAGTGTTTCCTGGGCTGTTCTTATAATTGATATATATTTCTTTATACTTATTCTAATGCTTGGATCTTTAGTTCTTAATTTTGTGGACTAAATAACTTATTAATTTTCTTGGATCTTTAGTGCCAATCTGTATTCAAGTATTAATGTGCTTGTTTAAAAATTTTGAAAAACTGAATAAATAAAGAATAAAAATAATAATAATAATTTTAAATTAACAGGCTTGTTTATTTTTCCCCTTAGACTACATCTCTTCTTGATGTCAGATATGCCTCCGCATCATGAGAACTGGTCACCTAGAACAATTTGCGTTTGACTACTGTGTTATTCAGGACATCAGGTATTAACAAACCTCAGACAGCCATCTGCATCTTCTTTGTGGACGAGCAGCTACTACCAAAAATGGCAAACGCTTAAGAGACATATGCTGCATCTGCCTTAAATCCCTTCCTCATCCTTGTGATTGCTTCCAGTTTATTGGACAAGCTCCCAGGATAAAAGTCCATTTCATCAGCTTCAGACTTGTGCGCTGGTGATTTTTCACAGTCTACAAACAAATATAAGGTCTTGACCAGTCTTCAGGAGTCCAGATTTCCTCTGTCCCAGCCCTGATGTTTTACAGTAGGGTAATCTAGACCGGTCATGCCCAGGAGGTATAACTGTAGTTGAGCACGGCTTTCAGATATTTGCTTTTGAGAGTAATGCAATGATCACAATATAATAATTATTAGTGAGCTTTCTCTAAAGAAGATTCCTCTAGTCTTTCTGCACACTTGCAAATTACAGTACATTTCAGGAAAATATACAATGACCTGAATTGTAAAAAGCAGAGAAATATTCCGAAGGGTCTGAAGTTGTATAATACTATATATTGGATTTCACTTTCTACTCCTTGCTACATTTCAAAATGTTATACTTTACAGAAGGTTCACTAATGGTCTTAGAAACGTTTTTATTAGCTCTTAATGTAAAAGGGAATACTTGGCTTGAAACAAAGACATTTTGTACTACATAAGTTAGGTCCCCAATTATAAAACTACCTGAATATTTTAATGCACATTAATTTTTACATTAAGCACATAGTAAATAGGCCCCATTGAAAATATCGAGCTTGCATTTTTTAATATGCATTAAGCGGGGAGTTATCAACGTGGGCTATTGTTAAAAGTCAGATTATTTAACCACAAGTTAAGGTTAGTTTAGCACCACATTGATAATGGTAGCCCACATTGATAACTTCCTCCCTAAATCAGATTAACCCATGTTAATGTGCATAAAGGGTTAATGTAACTTTGTAAATGAGAGCCTTCTTTCAGCAGAGCTTAGAAAAGATTAAACTGAAACATCAGTATTTGATGCTTCGAAAAAGTAAACTTCATGCTGGGATTTCTAATGGCTGTTAAACTAATATGAAACTGTGCTGGCAATATTACGTCTGTTTTCTCACCCCTTTGCTTGTCAACGGCTGCTTTCCTATTTATTGTGCTAACAGAAAGGGGGTTATAATGCTTTTTTTTTTTTTTTTTTAACCATTAGATTTGGGTGTATATTTGCAAAATTAATGTAAGTTCTGATTGTTGAGAATGGATATAAAATTTGATATGTTTTGTTTTGGTCCTTTGACCCTTATGTCCTCTTCACCATCTTTACAGAGCCTTCCATCTAGAAATGCAGAATGTTTCTTGGTACTTTCCCTTTCATGCCCTTTTCTGTCAGATACTGAATGAGGTTGTCTGTCGGAACTTGCAGTTGACCAAAGTAACTTTTCACTGCTGGATCAACAAGATGGTTATAGAAAGCCTCAGAAAGTAGAACTCTTGAGGAATGTGTCGTATTTGAAAGTTACAGAAGAGCAGCTAAAAATGCAGTTTATCAGGGGGATACAAAGTTTGGGCTAGTAGTGATGAGTTCAGGTTTGAATGTGACACCAACATGATCCAAGACATGACATCTTGAAGCATAGAAATTGTCTGATGATCTTATCATATATTTTCATTGTCCCGGCCTTGTATGGTACTAGAGATCCTGCTTGAATTTTTTTTTCCAAGGATCTTCAACACTTGTTTCATATCTTATTCAGTTCAGATAATCTACAATCAGCTTCCATTAATCCCCCCACCATGCAGATTCAGATAAGCAGCTTTTAGCTACCATTCTTCTTCCTGCTTCCAGTTCTGTAGAGAGAAGTGATATGTCCTAGTTCAGTTTATTAGAACAATTCCTGTTTCCAGCAATGACTCTGTGAGTGATACTAACACCAGTATCCCTAAAAGGAGCCACTGTGCTAGACTGTTGTTAGGTGCCGTCGACTTGTGCTCGAGTCCTAGTGACTTGATGAATTACAGATCTAGAAGTCCGGAAAGGTCCTCCAAAGTCATCCCCATGGCTGGTCGCCTGGTTTCTTCGATCTTCCCAAACATGATGTCCTTCTCCAGTGATTTCTCTCTTCTGATGGTATGACTATAATAAGACAGTCAGTTGTAACTTCATCATTTGAGCTTTGATTGACATAGCCGGTTTGATCTCTTCCAGAATTGATTTGTTAGCTCTTCTGGCAGTCCACGGCACACCTAAAATTCTTCTCCAGCACCAAAGCTCAAATGAGTCAATCTTCTTTCTCTCTTTTTTCCATAGTGTCCAGCTTTGACATCCATAACTGACCACTGCAAAAATGAGTGTGTGGACAAGTCTGATCTTTGTTTGGAATGTTACCTCCTTGTCTTTGAATACTTTGGCAAGAGCCATTATTGAAGAGCAACCAAGCGCTAGTCTGTGGATTATTTCCTCCCTGCTAGTTGCTTCTTTGTCTACAAAAGAGCCCAGGAGATAGAATAAAAGTTGTAAAGGATTTCAATTGTCTTCAAGCTCGAAATCTTCATCTTGTTTATGTTCATTTCGAATCCCATGTTATGACTTTTGGCTTTGACTTTTCTCAGTAGATACAGCATGTCTTCTTTGCTGCTGGTGATGAGTGTTGTATCATCTGCTTAGCGCAGGTTGTTTATAATTCAGCCACCAACTTTGAAACTGACACTCTTCTTCCAAATTTGCTTTTCTGAAGATGGTTCAAGGATTAAACCAGGAGCTGACTGTGAAAGCGACCACGAGCTTTTGACACGCAAGTTCAAGGTGAAGCTTCGCAAGAAGATCATTAGAGACCTCCCAAAATGCAACATTGAAAACATTCCATCAGATTATTGGATAAAACTAAACAACAGGTTTGCCTTGCTCGATACAGGAGATAGAAAGCCCAAAGAATTGTGGCATGACATCAAAACTGTAATTAGGGATGAAGCTAAAAGAAAAACCAAGCCAATAAATCATCTTGTGCTAATGCTAGACTGTACAATCTACAATTCAAGTGTGAACATGCATTGTACACCTGCATTAACTTATCACAAGTGATTCATTTTTTGTTAACACCACTGTTAATAAGAAAAAATTGGGTTTTGTTAGATTAATCCAAAATTTGTGCTAATGAAGTAGTGAATTACAAAAGTATTCAAAATGTTTGCTATTGATGCAGCAAAAAAAATTTACTGCATTAAAAGCAGACAAAATGCAAGGCAAACACATTAATGGAGAAATGTTCTCAAGGTTTTATGTTAACTGTTTGCATTAATCTGCATATTTTCACTCACATACTTGACTGTCTGCTGTGATGTGTGCCTTATTTATATTTTACAAGCATCAACAATTAGTACATTTATTTAATACATGTGTAAAGCCCCATATTTGCACTTGTCAGTAGACCAGATAATGCAGTTCAGTACATTGGTCTCTATAAAATCCTTGATATCCTAAATCAGGGGTGTCAAAGTCCCTCCTCGAGGGCCGCAATCCAGTTGGGTTTTCAGGATTTCCCCAATGAATATGCATAAGATCTATTTGCATATACTGCTTTCATTGTATGCTAATAGATCTCATGCATATTCATTGGGAAAATCCTGAAAACCTGACTGGATTGTGGCCATCGAGGAGGGACTTTGACATCCCTGTCCTAAATGGATCCCATTTTATCCTATTGGTTTTTGACACTCGGCTGTGTAAGCTTTGTCTAGACCAGGGATCTCAGAGTCCCTCCTTGAGGGCTGCAATCCAGTCAGGTTTTCAGGATTTCCCCAATGAATATGCTTTGAAAGCAGTGCATGCACATAGATCTCATGTATATTCATTGGGGAAATCCTGAAAACCCAACTGGATTTCGGCCCTCAAGGAGGGACTTTGAGACCCCTGGTCTAGACTTTCCTACACAGAATTAATAATAAATCAGATTATTACAGTTCCCATTATCAGAACTTATGCTTAGTTGTTCTCACTGACAAGTGCCCCTGAAAATAGCTTTCTTACCTACCTAATGGTAGTTGTTGGGGGGGGGGGTAGATAAGATCACCCCCAAGACACAGGCGAGATGAGTCTGCCAGTAGCAGCACTCACCTTAGAAATGAGAACTGATATAAAATGATTGGACTGTTCACTAAAATGCAGTAATGTCCGAATGGGTTGCACTGATTACCACTAGTTACTGCACAAGTTAATTATTGCAACTCTATGATCTTTTATGGAGCCGATTCCATAACAGGTGCAGTAACCCCTGGTAACATTACACGGATGGCACTACCAGCACACGTTGTCATGCTTTAATGGCTTTTAAAATCTAAAAGTTAGGTTCTGAATTGAAGAGATTGCTTACCCTTCTATCCCACTACCTCCATATGGATGAAACATGGTGGCGAGTGATAAATAAATAGAGAGAACTTGGAATTGTAGTCTTTTGTTAGACTCTGTTTTAGGCACCAGTGGAGTTTTACTTCCTTTCTAATCACATCCTGCAAGGTTGGGAAGCATTCAATTTCTTTGATTTAGAGCAGGGGCGTCAGAGCTCCTTTCAGTGACAGGATGCATTTTATATTTATGCAACTGAAGCAGTCCTAAATGGCGCTCCATTCGAGGCAGGTAGAGAGGAGAGAGATTTGGCAGGACTGCCTCTCTTGGGAATGGATGTCTTCAGCCTGGCTAGAGACATGGCAAGATTAATGCGAGGGAGCCAACCAGAGCTACGAGACCTGTGAAAGGCTCTTGACTTCCGTAGCTGTATTCGGTGTTCAGAGCTCTTTTCTTTAGAGCCGCCGAAGCAAGAAGGCACCTGTGAGTGCCCTGAGCAAGAAGTAGGGTGAAGATGCTGGCTGAATTTGAGGCTCACAGTAGAATAGTTGAGCTGGATTGAGGGAGCTCAACAGGCTGTACATTTGACACCCCTGATTGCTCAGTGGCAGTGTTGTCCAGCGCAATGCAGAGGACCTGGGTCTCAGTGCCAGGCTAGCTAATGCTGAGGATGCTATGGAGGGCAGTATGACAAAGGAAGTAATTTTATAAAGTTGGTCCTGAATGTATGTGGCCACATACCTAAATAAATAATCTCTTGGACGCATCATGGCTTGGCAGCATGTGTTTTGCCAGTGGGTATGTACAGGGATGGAGTTTGGCCAGAGCATACATAATCTACATGCGTGTGTGTGTGTAAAATACACACCTTCATCTACACCAACTGTTAAGCAGGTGTAAGTGATCACATCTATATTTAGGCACATTCTCTGCTTATAACACTAGTGTTTTATAAAAGACAAGTAGGCACTTTCTTGTGTTTGTAAAATGGGACCTAGCCATGGTGCTTGATTATAAAATGACCCTCTTAGTGGCCAGATATGTTAGCCAGCTTTAGAGAGAGCCCTGGTTTCCTGACAGAATTTGGCTGCAATGGCTGGGCTGAGTTGGGAAGAAAATATAAGCATAAGGGGAAAAGCCCTAATGAGTTGCTAATGAAGGCTCATGGCACTGTCTGGTACCCAGTAGAAGTCAGTGCCAGTTGACCCTGAGGCCCAACGAAGGAAGAGGAAACTGCCAGGTAGCCTCTAGTTCCTAATGAGCTACCAAATACTGATGTTTTTGTCTGATGTTTGATCTCAACAGGAGAGTATTTATTTGTAAATTGTTACTAGGAGGAAAAGCATACTATATAATTATTTTTTTCAGTTCACTGTTTTAATGCAGACTCTGTATTTTTAACCTGGGCACCTTCATCATATTTTTAATGATAAAGTGAAGATAAATTATGTTGCATTAGCAAAAGCAATTAATTATCTAGCTTTGATAGCTGAGGTTGGTTGGTCTTGTGTGAAGACCCCTTTCCTTATGGATCTGTTTTTATGAACATGTTGCTTCTGATATAAGAGGGTCCACATTGATTATTGCATAACATGTAATATTCAGTTAATTTTATGCTCTTTAAAATTTTTATCAATGTGAATGTTATATATAATTTTGTGGAAAATGGAATTTATTTCTCGTAAGTATAAGTTATTGTGCAAAATATGGTATAGTTAAAGCAAATAATACTTTTTAAGTTTTAGTATTAGAAATATTGACGTTTTAAAGAAAAGTATTGCTTATAAAGAATTTTACATTTGTTCTATTTAATTTCTAAATAGTTGTGTAAATTGGTAGTTAAGCTTCTCGGTTAACCATTTGAACACCTTGTTACTTGAATATTGTGTAAGATGAATTGAAATACAGTAAACTTGATTCTTCATTGCTTTCATTATCTAGGATTAAATTTGCCCCATTCTAATTTGAGTGAAGCCAAAAAATATTGATTATAAACTAGAATCTGAAACCTTGCTGTTCATCTGGGTATTTGTTCCCTAGGAGAATTTTGGAATTTGTGATCCAAAATCTTAAAATAAACACCAGCAACGAGAAGAAAAGGAATCTGTGAAAATCATGTATAAAATCGCAATGTACTTGACTAAGCTGATCAGAGACTTCATAGGAATCATGCTTTTCTTGAAACTTTGTTTTTTATTTGTATGATTTTGGATTGAAGTTTGCTAAAGCCACGCCTATTGTCTAGGTAAGTGCCTGTGGGCGGAGTTTTGATGATCATGGGTTTTCCAGCCCCTCTAAGTGCGCAGTCTGACGTCAGTCCATGAGAACAATGTACATTAATCCATCCATCATTGTAGGTTTTTAAAAAATACCTGCGAGTATAGCTGTTTCTTGATGTATTTTAACAAATTTCTAACCAGGTTATCCCCCTGATCAGCATTTTAAAGTTTTCACTCCTAAACTCTACACATCATTATTGATGCTGTTTTGAGATATGCTTGAACAAAAAGCTAAGGATTTATTCCACAGCATGTTTGGACCTGACAACAGCAATAGTTACTTAGTAACCCCTCCCCATACCCCCACACACACATTTGCCAGATTATTTAATGTGTCACCTCAAACTTATGTTTTGGCTCATTCTTCCTGTTATGCTTTTAAAGTTGCACAAATGAACCAGCCATAAAATACTCTAATTGGATCACTAGGTTCACAAAGGATTTTGTTAGACTGTTCACTTAATAAAACTCCACTATAAAATTACTGTACAGCATGTGCAATTCTTATGTATTGATTAGTATAGCCAATAGTCACATTGATCCATTCTAAATGACAGCCCCAGGGGTCAAATATTTAATATTAACTTTTTATCAGATCATACTTCTCTCCCTGTATTGGAAAATCCCATAATAACTAGCATAAATGCGCCATAGGAATGTTGTCAAGCCTAATTAATCCTTCCAGTATGTAAATTACTTCATTTTGCAGCCTGTCTCCTAATAAAGATGAAGAGTATATTCCTGCACAAATGAAAATTCAGTTTGTATATGGGCCGAGTATACCATTGGTAATGGGCCAGTTCCCTTGGAAATATAATATCCTCATTGAGGCAATCATTGTGAAATGTTCTGGATCAATTCAACCATTTCTGTTCATAGGAAAGCACAATTGCATAAAAAGTTAAAAGAATGGAGAGTCAATATAGTCTATGCATGTTCTATAATAATGAGTGTTTACATTCATATTCTCCTAAAATGAAATTTATACTGGAGTGTATAATATTCCATTACGTAGATTTTTATCAGTTTTGTTAAACTTGCTTAGAGTGCAGAGAAAAGATTTTCTTTTCCAAATATTTTAACATGTTTATAAGTTTATGCTTGGGTACAATGGAATTGCTGTATTGCTTTTGAAGTGACAAAATATGTTGGGACGTCAAAGAAAATATGTTGTGATAATGGTGTTGTAATTAATATTTTATTAATATCTTTTCACTTGGTTTTTTTTAATCATTCAGCGCATTTATTGTGATGAATGTTCATAGCATTATAAAATTGCTTGGCCACTGAAAAGAAAAATGTTTGATTTTATTGATTATCATTTTACTGTAAAAAAAAAAAAAATCTATAATGGGAACTTAAATTTATTTGTGACAAGTCTGCATTCTTAAATATTTTCTTTCTACCTGATTTCTAATGGTTGCTGATAGCAAATAAAATTTTTCAAGCCATTGATACAACAAAATATGGTGTGGTCTCTAACGCCGCGTGATATCATCCCCAAAAGGGTGTTATAGACTAGGCTTCCTTACTTCCAGTGTATTGGCGCCTGGGGCGGTGGCCCCCCTCTCCCGCTCTCATCTACACCTCCCTGCCCTTCCCCGATACCCCCCTGCCACATGCGCCGCCCCCTTTTCCCTTCCCTTCACCGCCGCAAGCAACAAGAACTTCAACTTGCTCCTCGCGATGCCATCGTCTCTCCCGCTGACATCACTTCCTGCAACCGGAAGTGATGTGAGCGGGAGAGACGACGCAGTCGCGAAGAGCAAATTTAAAGTTGTTGCACGCGGGGGTGAACAACAAGAGGTGCGGGGGAAGGAAAGGGGGGCACACGTGGCCGTGGGAGGAGAAGGAAGAGTTCCGGCGCCACCAGGGGGCGGACCGCTCTCCCCTTACTACCCCCTTAGTTCACTTAGGATTTACCTCACTTACTGCAGCAGAGGCTTGAGTTACAATTAATGCTGTCCATGGTATCCTTTTACTAAACTGTAGCACGTACTTACTGTACATTAAAAAGGCTTAGCATGGTTCATGTGCTGGCATCCCATGGTATATTTGCCTTTTTGTATTTTCCTTCAAGGGGGGTATGTTAGGGGGTGGAAAGTGGGCGTGTCTGCTAAACAGGACATGAGGCATTTCCTTGGGCTAATTGATTAGCGCGGGGTTCCTTTTCACCTACACAATAGGTGGTGGTAGGGCTCACACAGTAAATTTTATAATGGCTGCGCGCTAATAGCAAAATTAGCATATGGCCATTCATTTGGGAAATGGGAACTTAGCACGCAGGAAAGACCTACATAAGGGGCACACTAAGGCCACTTTTGTTGTGGCTTTAGTAAAAGAACTACTATGTGAACAAGCAGGAAAACAAAAAATAGAAACAGAGTGACCAACACAGAATTTTTCTCTGTATCTAGCAGCAGAGTCATCTGTTGAACTAAGAAGATCATCAGTCGTCTGCAGTTAGGCAAGTCATATTTAGCTTATGTTGATCTGGCTTCATGCTAATTAAATTTTGGTAGGAGAGAGAAAACAACAGTGACAGGACTGAGCTGACAAATGTCATAGTGACTTAAAACCGATGAAGCCAACCAGTGGTGTAGTCACATTCACACTGAATCTTCATTTTCATGCCAAAAAACAAAGACAGGCCCTCACAACATGACCTACTCCAGGTTGTTTAAGTGGAAAGGCCAGGTAGGTGCCAATTTTGGGGAAATGATGTAAAGACACATGGGTGCCAATGTGCCGTTAATACCAGCACAAATCCCTCATATGGGGGAGGTTAATTTTATAAGGCACATTTTAAAACAGATATACTGGCATATATGTTCAAACAATCCTTTGAGGAGGAAGTTATCAACATGGGATGCAGTTACCCCGGGTTATTTTAGTACAGGGTCTCGCCAAATAAAGTGAGACTCTGCTGAAACAGCACATCTTGTGGTAAAGTAACTCATCGTAATGGTAGCCCACATCAATAAACTTCCCCTTCAGTGCTTTCTGTTTAGCCAAGCCTGTGTCACTCCGGAGTAATCTAAGGAAATACTTTTTTTACAGAAAGGGTGGTAGATGCATGGAACAGTCTCCCAGAAGAGGTGGTGGAGACAGAGACTGTGTCTGAATTCAAGAAAGCCTGGAATAGGCACGTGGGAACTCAGAGAGAGGAAGAGATAATGGTTACTGCGGATGGGCAGACTGGATGGGCCATTTGGCCTTTATCTGCCATCATGTTTCTATGAAGTAAAATGTCAAATCTTTCCTTTCTTATGCTCTTAGATCATAGATTGCTAATTCCTCATTATTCTATTCATTTTAGTAACAGTTTTTTAAAAACATTTCCACTTTCTGCCAAACAAATAGCACTGCCTGATATTCAAAGCATTACATGGCTCTTCCCCCTCCTATCTAAACAACCGCTTAAACCAAATCTCCACCTCAAGACACAGAAGAACCTCGAACCCTTTCGCCTTCCCCCCACTCAAAGGCACACAACGCAAGAAAATGTTTGACAACCTTCTGGCAACACAAGCAGCAAAAATCAACCATTCCATCTCCAATCTTATGACAATATCAGACAACTTCAAAACATTCAGAAAAGAAATCAAAACCCTGTTTTTCAAAAAATTCATCCAAATATCTTAACCCCTCCTCTTTTACCTCCAGAAGATTCACCTACCTTCAGATAACCTTCCCCCAAATTACCCACCTTAACACCTTCCAATTAAACAAATACCATAAATAGATTGTAACCTACCCTCTATAACTGCATTCCATATGTATTTTTCATACAGTTCTTCACTGTCAGTTTAATTTCCATCCTATAAGTTCACATAGAATTTTTCTTTTTTCAACCATCTTTATTTTCTCTTCTTTATTAATTTCCAGGTACTTTAGTTAGATTGTGAGCCTTCGGGACAGTAAGGGAATTTTTTAAGTACCTTCTTACTTCTCATTTATAATCTTAATGTATATTTTCTTCAAACCGCTTAGAACCTAACGGATGTAGCGGTATATAAGAAATAAATTACATTACATTACATTACATATTTTTTTTAGGCCTGTAAACAAATCATACGTGAACTGATGTTACTTTTGCTGTGTTTATTGCCTGCATTATTTGTGTGAGACTATTTCTAATTTTGCTTTTCCTTTTAGTATTAATGTTTTTTGATGACATGATAGTAAATATTGGGAATTTCCATAGCTTCCTTCCCACTATTCCAGACCATTGGGATAGTTATATCCGTTGACCAGCAGGTGGAGATATAACACACTTAAAAGAGTTGTGAGATATAGGACCAATCCCCCTCCCAGCTCCTCAGTATTTTCTATCTCCAAGCAGGTGGATGGACATAGCTTTCAACTCTGTACCTGCACAGGCCGCTTCTAGTCCAGTTGGTGGGCTGGTTCCCAGTTGAGCTTCCAGGAGTGCCTTGCAGAGTGCATGCTTAGTGATGCCAACCTCTGCCAAGGTCCTTCTCTCCAGCCCTTCACTTTTCCTCTAGGTCTCTGCAGCCTCTTCAGCCTGTTAAAAAAAAAAAAGATGCAGTAAGGCAGTATATTTTTATTATTTTGCTAAAGTTAATTTAAGAAAGGACAACAGTAAATATACAAGAAACACAACAGGGCAGCTGACAGATAGAGATGGGAGTCAGCAGTGGGACAGCCATGCGGGCTGACTATGCGGATAACCAGGTGGTTTCCTAGGTTGGCTGGAAAAGGATTTCCTAATCCGCCCAACATCGGGGAAGCCCAAATTTCCCTTTAGCAGATGTAGTGGTTAACCGCCCAACTTCAGGAAAGCCTTTGCCAATAGACAGGAGATTTCCTGAGCCAGCAGAAGAGGGGTTTCCTCGTTTTGCAGGTGCTGCGGTAGTGACTCAGTGGCCTGAACTCAGGGGCTCCCAAACGGTGGTTAGGGATTTCCCAGCCTAGGGAGGGAAAGAAGATTCTGTGTGTGGCACACCAGCAAGAGCAGCTTTGCACTTCCAGCATGTCAGTGCCAGCGGAGAAGCAGACCCAGGCCAGGTCTTCTGTGCCTACTCTAGCCTTCCCTCAGGAGGCATGGGCAATTCCTCCGGCTCCAAAGTGGTATACTCTAGACTGGCTCTTCAGAATTTGGACGATGAGGCTGAATTGAGGGCTCCCTCTCCATCTGTGGGAGCCTCCCTTTGTTCAGAGGAAGTCTCCATTAGGTAACCATTGGAGGATGAGGATCTTCTTGAGATTGCTCTGGAGAGAGGTACTCAGTTCGCTTATTACAGAGGTTTTCCTCTCTATAGAGGATCCAACTGCCCCTTCTACAGACATACAGAAACCTCCCTAATGAAGGGCCTTTGAGGTCTGCCCAAGGCATTTCCTGTACACCAGGATATTCAGGATCTCATTTCAGAGGAATGACAGAATCCAGATACGAGTCTGAAGGTAGGCCAGCTGATGGTTTGCCTGTATCCTCTTGTGCTAGAGGAAATGGAGAATTTCCAGGTGCCAAGAATGGATCCTTTGGTGTCCTTGGTGATGAAGAGGACTACTCTTATGGTAGAAGGGTTTGTCGCCATCTGAGATCTGCAGGACAGGAAGATTGATCATGACCTGAAACGGACCTTTGAGGTGGTGGCGCTCGGTCTTCAAGCCTCTGTTCATCCTATATGGCTCGAGCTTGGTTGGAGTGGCATCAGTAGTTAGTGGAGTAGGACCAACACCTGGCAACGCAGATGGAAACTGGGCTGGCTTACCTTGCCAATGGTGTTTGACATGCTTCCCGCCTTTTTGAGAAGGATGCCCCTGGTAGTGGTGGCTAGAAGACAACTGTGGTTGTGCAATTGGGTGGCGAATGCTGCCTCCAAATCTAGACTTGTCCAATTCCCATTTAGGGGCAGATCGCTCTTCGGAGAGGACATAACCTCCTTGATAAAAGAACTTGGGGAGACCAAACCACAGCGTTTGCCCAAGGATAGACCCAGGGGTGCAGAGAAAGCGCCAAAGCTAACGCGAGCAGCAATATTATTGCTGCTTATGCCGAAGTTAAAAAGGTACGGGGAAGGGGCATGAGCGTGCACAGCAGGCGGAGGTGTGGGAAAAGGTGGCAGAGAGGAGAAGGGGTGCAAATACCCCAAGGAAGACCACACTCGGAGTGGACCACCCCCTCGCACCCCCCTTACTACGCCACTGGTTGGAACTCTACTCCATTTATGTTGTGGTCCCAAAAAAGAAAGTCGCATTTCATCTGATTTGAGGCCTCAAGGGTCTACTCTAAACCAATGCCTGCAAATCTCAGTTTCGCATGGAGACCCTGCATTCCATGATAGCATTGGTTCAGCAGGGGAGCTTCTTATGGCCCTGGACCTCAAGGAGGTATACTTTCACATCCCAATCTGACCTCATCAGTAATTCTTTTTTTTTTTTTTATTGAAATTTATAATAACTACAATATTAGTAGCATAAAGGTAATAGGCAAGCAAACAAGTAAAGATAAAAATAGCAATTTCCTACAAATCTACATCATGAGGAGTTAGAGAGGAAATGAACATCCAGCGAAAAAAGAAAACATATCTAATAAATGTTGAAGCAGGCTAAATTAAGTTATACCCTGATAAACCTTTTAGAAAATTACTTCACCTAAGTCTTGCTCTTTTTTGCAAGAAAAATTTCTAAATGAATCAGATTTTTAAAACCTTATGTGTATCAGTTCCCCGTGTAACCAGACATTTGCAAGGAAATTTTAATAAGAGAGTACCTCCCCCAGTCAAAATCTTAGGCTTAAGCATGGGGAGAGCCTTATGATGAACTTGAGTTTGTCTGGATACATCTGGGAACATCAAAATTGTTTGACCATAGAAAGGTACACTCTTTTTCTGTAAATAAGACTTCATAATTATCATTTTATTCTCCACTGAAAACATAACATAACTTTATTCTTCTATACTGCCATAACCAAATGATTTCTAGGCGGTTTACACAGAAGAATGCTGGACAATCAGCGAAACACAAATAGTTAAAAATACAACAGTTACTAAAAAACACATAAAACCTATCCAGCACAACCAATCCCAACCCAATATCCAACACTCTATTTACCCTTAGATCTCTCTAATACTCTTTTATCTACCAAACGTTATCTAAAACCCATAATTTCACCCTATTCTTATCTCCTAAAGACCTCCACTTCCGTTTGGTAACTCTTTACCCAATATATATTACCTGAAAAATTCTATGTCATCGCTTATTCTATTCCTTCAAATTTTGAATGTAATTTTGTTTTAGTTTGGATGTAATCCGCCTTGAACCACAAGGTAATGGCGGAATAGAAATCATTAATGTAATATACTTGCTAACAATAGTACCCATGTTTAAGAAATAAATTTGTCAAACAGCACTGACTTAATTTCTTTACGAAATGCACCATAAGACAACATAGCTTCACCAATGTATTTACCCAGCCAAAATTGCTGTTTACCTGCTTGGAATGCGAGAGTCTTATCCAAAAAAGTCTTGTATCTGCAACCAATAATGTTTATCTTTTAGCAATGGAATCTTTCTAAGAATTTTGCAAGATCTAGGTTATCTATCCTTCCAGAACAGCAATTACTGAGGTTTGCAGTATTGAGCAGGCATTTCGAGTTCAAGGCCATGCCTTTTGGGCTGGCCACGGTACCAAGGACCTTCTACAAAGTGATGATGGTGGTGGTGGCAGCCATCCTGAGGTGCATGGGGATCAAAGTGCATCAAGTTTAAAGTACATCCTTTCCTAGACAACTGATTCGGGCCTTGTCCTTTCAGGAGAGCAAGCCGCAATGGCGGAAGTGATTCATCAGCCACAGTCCTTGGGCTGGGTAGTCAATTTTGACAAGAGCAGGCTGGCTTCCTCTCAATGGTTGGAGTACCTGTAAGTTCAACACCTGCCAGGAGAAGATTTTTCTTTCAGATCGAGGGTGGGAGAAGCTGATTCTTCAAACACGAGCTCTCCTTTGGCTCCGGTCTCCACAAGCATGGGACTATGTGCAGCTATTGGGGTCCATGACAGCAGTAATGGAGGCAGTGCCATGGGCATGTGCTCATATGCGCCCACTTCAGGGTTTTTTTCTTCAGCCATTGGTCCCCGGTATCCCATGACTACAGTATTCATCTTCTGTGGTTGGCTGAAGCATGCAGGAGCATGAGATGGTGGCTTGTGGGAGTCCAGCCTGTCCAAGGTTGTGCCATTTCCATTTCGACATGGGGACTACAGATGCCAGCCTCTTAGGGGGGGCCCATTATCTCTCCCATCTTGCCCAAGGAGTATAGTTGCTGGCAGAGGCATCTTAACCCATCAACCTCTTGGAGTTCAGGGCTATCTGGTTGGCTCCACAGGAGTTTGCTCTGTTCCTCGAAGGAACGCCAATCGGTATTTTCAAACAGTACCACAGCCTTGGTGTATGTCAACAAGTAAGGTGGGACTCTCAGTCAGTGACTGGCGGTTGAAGCAGCTCTTCTCATGGACTGGGTGGAGAAGCATCTCCTGTGGCCCACATTGTGGGGTCCTTGAATGTGCAGGCAGATTTCCTGAGCTGCAACGCTTGACCTAAGAGAGTGGGATAGGAGAGTGAGAACTGTTGAAGGATGTGTTCCAGCGAAGAACAGGTAGCAATGCAAAGGTTCTCACCTTCTTGAGTCTATGGAGAAAGTGGAGCAGTTTGGGTCTAGATGAGATGCTTTGGCCCTGGCCAGGGGAGTATCTACTGTATGTTTCCTCCATGGCCTATGATGGTTTGGGTTCTCAGGAGGATTGCGTTTTATTCAAGTCCGATCCTTGTAGTGACTCTAGATTGGCATCGGAGGTCCTGGTATGGTACGGAGACCTGATTTGGCTTCTGGATGGTCAATAGTTGCCCCTACCCCCGGGTGGGGGTTGCTTCATCAAGGGCCAGTGCTGACTGAGGATCCCTCCCATTTTAGTCTTATGGCCTGGCCCTTGAGAGGTCAAGGCTGAGGCGCAAGGGTTACTCAGAGTCAATCATAGCTACGTTGTTGTAAGCCAGGACATGCTCCACGGCCGCCACTTTCACGAGAGTATGGAGGATCTTTGAGGCATGGTGTGCGGAAGAAGCTGTCTCCCCTCTTTCAGCCTTGGTTGCTCAGTTCTTAGCATATCTCCAGATAGATTTAGATAAGGGATTGGCATTGGGCTCGCTAAAGGTTCAGGTGGCAGAGTTGGCTTGCTTCAGAGGTCAAGTGCAACACACTTCTTTGGCGGCTTATCCGGACACAGTGCGGTTTTTGAAGAGGGTAAAACCGCCTTAGGGTCCCCCCTTAGGCCTGTTTGCCTGGAGTGGAATCTCAACTTGGTTCTATGCGACTTGCAGAATGCTCCTTTTGAGCCTTTGAGGAGAGCAATAGTCAAGGACCTAATGCTTAATGCAGTCTTCCTGGTGGCAATTTTGTCAGCTCATAGGATTTCTGAACTCCAAGTATTGTCTCATAGAAACCCATTTCTGCATTTTACGGAGGCAGGAGTGTTGCTGAGAGTGGGCCCCTCCTTCCTTCCCAAGGTGGTGTCGGTGTTCTGCCTCAGCCAGTGGAGCTGCCCACCTTTTGGCGAGAAGAGTCAGGGGATAAATTTGAGAGCCTGTGGCTCCTGGATGTATGTCAAGTACTGCTCAGATATTTGGAAGTATCCAATGAGTTTTGATGGTTGAATCGGTTGTTTGTTTTATGGGGCAGTCACCAACGGGGTATTCTTGTGGGCTTATTTGATCAGGCGTCTGTTACCATTTGGATCTTCTTATCTTTGCAAATTTGGATTTTCAGCTCTGACAGAAATTAAATTGATGAAATGTGTGTTTGCTTGTTGACTATCGAGCTGCATTTCAAGTTAATTTGCACTCAAAAACAAGCACATCCATCGCATTGACTAGCATTTCTACTTTAGTTTCACTGTTGCAATTACTATACATAGCTTAAAGAACTTTAAATAAATAACTATCAAATTTAATCTTTTGTTGGTTTTGCAATTTTATCATTTCAATTATAATGTGCTACGAGAAACATTTGCTCTGCTTAGTGTGCCGGAGCTGAAAAAGTTTGAGACCCTGATTTATTTACTGCATTTAATATACTGGCTCTTGGAACAAATCCATCAAAACAGTTCACAATTCTAGGTCCAACCCATAAGAATGTCAATATAATCTAAACAAAAATTTTAAAAAAGCAGAAAATTATAGAATTTAGCCTTTCAACAGTATGAAATCGGGAGGATAAGTCCATTAATTTAATATTCTAAAAAGCTACTGTAAAGTAGTACGTCTTTAGCCAAAGCTCAGCTGGAAGAGAATTCCATGAAGCTTGGGCCAAATTTAAAAAAAACAACAACAACCCTGTTAGGTTACAAAGGTTAGACAGTTCTAAATCTAACAGATGCTGACACTGTCATCTTGCTGTAGGGACACTAGATCATTTGCTTTATTATTGTCCCTTGATACTCAAATTCTGGAAATCTATTTGGGGTCAAATTATCACGATATTGAAAGTTCCATTATCATATGATATAATATTGTTTGGAACAATATTACCCAAGAAACCAATTAATGTAAATCGGAACAAATTGTTCCTCATCATGATAGGAGTAGCCATGCAGCTGATAATGAAAAACTGGAAAAGATGGGATAACTTAAATTATAGTTTCTGGTGGGAATCCCTATGCCAGATTTATAAATTTGAAAACATTAATTCTTTGCAGAGGGGACACTATAGCAAATTCAAGGACATTTGGGGCCCGTTAACAAAATATTGTAAGATATGAATGTGATTTATTAACTATTTCCCTTTGATTCATAAAAGATTGTTAATGAACATCCTGGAGGGGCGGGGAAGGGTTAGGTTTGAGGAGGGGGGTTAAACAGTTTTATATTATTTGTTGGAATAGAGTGCAGTATGTTATATTACTTGATTGTTCATCTGTTTGCACTATGCATTTGATGTCAAAAACGAATAAAGAATAATTTTTTTTTTAAAATGCTCTGGATAATGAAGGTTCCCTAATTTGCCTTATTTTCAGGAGCTATGACTGTGGATGCCACCTACATTATTAACTGCACATTTGGCAGGCAATGCATGATACCTTCCATTTGTTGACTGTCATAATGCCTCAATCCACAGTGCCTCAGAGCCAACCCCATCAGTGACAATGGCTTGATTGTCCTATACTTGGCACGCCTAAGAGCATAAGAATAGCCTCACTGGGTCAGACCAATGGTCCATCAAGCCCAATAGCCCATTCTCACGGTGGCCAATCCAGGTCTCTAGTACCTGACTAAAACCCAAAGAGTAGCAATATTCCAGGCTACTGATCCAGGGCCAGCAGTGGCTTCCCTCATGTCTTTCTCAATAACAGACTATGGACTTTTCCTCCAGGAAATTATCCAAACCCTTCTTAAAACCAGCTCCTCTATTGACATGAGATGTGGCATTTAGGTTTTCCCTTTGGGTTTACTGGAGCAAATAGGCAAGCCTCTTAGTCCTCTAATCCTAATTATTTTCTTTTCAAATTTTATTTATTTTTGTATTCTTGAGAAAAAGATGTTATATTATAAAATGGTGTGTTCACGAATGATTGCAAGTTTGTTGGTTGGGTTTTTTTTTTAAAACCAGGCAGATGCTGAACACATTAACCTCTCTCAATAGGTTAAAATGCTAGATAACAGGTGCCAAAATACATTTGCATGGCAGTGTACTCATCTATTTCCCATAAATTTGCAATCTAACGAATCATCTTGGAACTACACAGTTTCTGCTTGTCAGAAGCAGGGAACTTCTGCATAGAACCTACTTTGAGGTAACTGCTACAAAATCCTACTTCTGGCTTGCTCAGAAATGCAAAATCCTTCCATGTGAAAATCATTAGTAAATTAACCGAACCCACCATTTTGCTGTACTGACATAGGAACAAAATGGTGGAGCGCCAGATAAGGGTCTGTTTCAATTCAGATCTTTTTAGTTGTAGATATCTGCCTTGGCTGGACAGCGAGTATCGTACCCCCTCCCCCACCATATGTGTTTGCTTGCCATGTTGGAACGTTGCTTTCTCGCTTATTGTACGTGAATAAATCGCCTTTTCAAGCAAACTAGGGGAATGACAGAAAGCAGCCTTAGTGGAGATGAAGAAGAGAACCAGGCAAATCAGGCGGATACTAGGTTTCAATATGAAAAAAAGACCGGTTTTGGTTTAACAGGAGACTAGTAGTGAGATTTGATGCAAATATTGTATGATTAAAAAGTAGAAAGAAAGCTTTGGAATTTTTTTTTCTTTTACCAGATAATACATTGAACGCGTTCTTTTTTTTCAATAAATGAGACCGGGCCAGGCGATGAAAGTGCAAAAAGCTGTAAGCACGATATCAGTGTATTTACAAATGGCATGCCCTATCATTTTGTTTTATTATTATAATTCAGCTTACGTGGTTGCTGAGGTGTTTAAATCCAGCAAAGCCGTCAAGGCTGAATGTACCAATCAGACTCTGGGGGTTCAGGGGAGAAATGTTACCTAGTAAAAGTGTCTTCCCGAAAAAAAAGTCAGCCTCGGTCGCCCGTTTCATTTCAAAGGTGGGGTTTTTGTTTTTATTTTTGCTTCTAGGAACAATCGCACGCTCTTCCTTGCTTCGGAAAATTAAGATGCTCTGCTTGAAAACTGGAAGAACCCCCTCCCTTAAATCCCGTCGTTGCAAAAGCTCATTCAACTGAACTATGCGGAAGTGTAATTACAAAACAATTCCGCGTGAATGAATCGTCCCCTGCAGTCTGGGAAACTGAGGGTGTCTAGACGCTGCAGGCGGAAGATGGATCGTATTCTTTCCAGACGGCCTCGACTACGCTTCACCCCAGCTGACTCGAGTTGCCCATTTTGCCCAGCAGGCTTGGAGGTAAAAATTCACCTCCATAACTTTGTCTGTTAGGGATATATATATATATCTTTTTTTTTTTTTTTTTGGAAGATAGCTGATCACCTGGAATGTCGTGGAGCATGGCACTCAAGAGGGCAGATTGCACAAGTCCTGAAAAGTCCCCTACAACACGATGATCACATTTGGTGCCCACAGTAATACGCCTCTCTCTCTATGTCAGGGGTAGGGAACTCCGGTCCTCGAGTATTCCATTCGGGTTTTCAGGATTTCCGCAATGAATATGCATGAGATCTATTTGCATGCATTGCTTTCAATGCTTATTCACTGGGGAAATCCTGAAAGCCCGACTGAATACGGCTCTGAGGACCGGAGTTCCCTACCCCTGCTCTATGCAGTAACTTGATAAGAGAAATGAAGCTCTCGTTTCACTTGTGCAGGCGCTATAGGAAAAGAGAAGTAGGTGTTTTTGAGAGGTAGCGGGTTGGTTCTCTGACTAAGCAGCGCTCAGGATCAGGTTATGTAGTTGGATCAGGAATTAGTCCTTACCAAGCACTTTTAACAGGCACCAGGACGGCACTGACTGCTGTCATGGTAACAAGCCCCTCCCACAGAGACTTCCCCTCTTGCTGTATCCTCGGGCATTATACTCTCTACTTAGCTTCATATTTTGTCAATTCACTCTCTTGTCTCCTATTTAACTACTTATTTGCTAAATAGGCTTACATGTAGACAACAGAAAAGTTAATTCACTAAGCCCACCGATCGTGTCCCGACCCCAACCCGATTCACTAACCTTCCTCCCGAGCCGATCCGCGCATGCAAGTGAGGGGAAATGGCATGCAAAGTAGGAAGGGCCTCCATTCACTAAACAAATTCAGGAACACCAACTGGGCTGACCGATCAAAAGAGAAGCGACTGCTGAGGACCAGTCGCTCACATCCTTTCCTGCTCTCTGCCGCCCTGAAATCCCAGCCCTGCAGCCCTGAAATAATAAAACATCTCCCTTGTGCAAAAACCCTACTCTGCCGCCCTGCTCCTCTACAAATCCGCGGTTTTAACCCACGGGTTAAAAGGGGGGGTGCACTATGGCATCGCCTTAGATATGACTTGGGCACGCAACAACCTTTGCCTGGGATTGAACAGCAGCTTGACACCAGACTCTTTTGAGTTGTTAATACTCCCGGGTTCAACGTAAAACCGACTCCATCCTTTTTATATCTTTTTGAAGGTGTGGCCTCCATAATTGTACACAATATTCTAAATGAGGGCTCATCAGAGTCTTATACAGGGGCATCAATACCTCCTTTTTCCTACTGGCCATACCTCTCCCTATGCAACCTAGCATCCTTCTAGCGTTCGCCGTCATCTTTTCAACCTGTTTGGCTACCTTAAGATCATCACATACAATCACACCCAAATCCCACTCTTCCGTCGTGCATATAAGTTCTTCACCCCCTAAACTGTACCATTCCCTCGGGTTTTTGCAGCCCAAATGTATGACCTTGCATTTCTTAGCATTAAATTTTAGCTGCCAAATTTCAGACCATTCCTCAAGCTTTCCAGGTTTTTCTTCATGTTATTCACACCATCCAGCGTGTCTACACTATTACAGATTTTGGTATCATCCACAAAGAGGCAAATCTTACCCAACAACCCTTCAGCAATATCGTTTATAAAAATGTTAAAAAGAACAGGCCCGAGAACAGAACCTTGAGGCACACCACTGGTAACATCCCTTTCCTCAGAGCAATCTCCATTGATCACTGCCCTTTGTCGCCTTCCATTCAACCAGTTCTTGACCCAGCCCGTCACTTTGGGGCCCATCCCAAGAGCACTCAGTTTATTTATTAGACATCTGTTTGGAACACTGTCATAGGCTTTGCTAAAAACTAATTCTAAATACACCACATCTAACGCACTCCCTCTGCCCATACTTGCTCCTGATCCGTCTTGCCGTATACAGGGCACAAACTATAGAAGTCTGTCCGACATTGGCCACATAGCTTTGACAGCGACTGCAGCACTGGGGCAAACTCCAGCCTATCCCGATCTGTGTTGCTATATGTGGGACAATGATCGTGGAAGACCATCCGGCACCAACTTCACTTCCCCACTGCTAAAGCTACCATTTAAGCATCACTCCTGCGCCTCATAAATGAAGTTATAGTTGCTTATCTGTTTGCAGATGTCAAGAAGAGGCATTTAAAATTACTACTACAGCTATTAATTACTTCTAGAGCGCTACCAGATGTACGCAGCACTGTACAGACTCACAAAGGAGACAGTTCCTGCTAAAAAGAGCTTATAATCTAAACAGGCAAGACAGACAAACAGGGAGGGGGATACAGTTAGGGGGGTTGGTGAATCTGCTGGCTAGGATGGTGAACAGTGAGAAGTCAGGTTATGGATTGAAAGCTATATCAAAAAGGTGGGTTTTCAGTCTGCTTTTAAACAAGGGAAGAGGTGTGACGGACGAACTCAGGAAGCTTATTCCAGGCATATGGGGCAGCTAGATAAAAGGAACAAAGTCTGGAATTGGCAGTAGAGGAAAAGGGTAAGAAGCAAAACGATAGTATTTTTGGTGTGAGAAATCTGCTCCATTGACTTTGGTATGAGAGGCATCTGTCTTTATGGCTCCAGAAGCTGTACCTCCATCAACATGAAGCACTGATAGTGGTAGCTGGGTTCGGGCATCTTCCTATCTTCTCTCAAGGATAAGGAACCATTCATCATCATCCTCGTCAATACCAAGGGATTCTAATGCAGTGGACTGAGCTGAGTCGAATCTCTTTCATTTGAAAGGAAATTGCAATGAGAGAGCATAGGATGAAGATAAGAGGTGATAGGCTCCAGAGTAATCTAAGGAAATACTTTTTTACAGAAAGGGTGGTAGATGCATGGAACAGTCTCCCAGAAGAGGTGGTGGAGACAGAGACTGTGTCTGAATTCAAGAGGGCCTGGGATAGGCACGTGGGATATCTCGGAGAGAGAAAGAGATAATGGTTACTGTAGATGGGCAGATTAAATGAACCATTTGGCCTTTATCTGCCGTCATGTTTCTATGTTTCCATTCTAAGCTGCAGCTCAATGACATTGGTCATCTTTACCTCTTTGTAAAGATCTGTTTTATTACCATAATGCAAATTCCTTTGTTAACTGCCTGCCAATTTATGCTGTAGTTCGTTGACTTTAGTCAACCTTACTTAAGAACATAAGTAATGCCTCTGCTGGGTCAGACCAGAGGTCCATCATGCCCAGCAGTCCGCTCATGCGGCGGCCCATCAGGTCCAGGACCTGTATAGTAATCCTTTATCTATACCCTTCTATCCCCTTTTCCTCCAGGAAATCATCCAATCCCTTCTTGAACCCCAGTACTGTACTCTGTCCTATCACACCCTCTGGAAACGCATTCCAGGTGTCCACCACCCTCTGGGTGAAAAAGAACTTCCTAGTATTGGTTCTGAATCTGTCCCCTCTCAATTTTTCTGAATGCCCTCTCGTTCTTGTAGTTTTCGAAAGTTTGAAGAATCTGTCCCTCTCCACTTTCTCCATGCCCTTCATGATCTTGTAAGTCTCTATCATGTCCCCTCTAAGTCTCCGCTTCTCCAGGGAAAAGAGCCCCAGTTTCTCAATCTTTCAGCGCATACAATCAAAAGGCTTTTGCGGAATATAAATAAAAATGTATGTTATGTTATGCTACATTCCTAGAACTGAAGAAGGAATGGGCCTCGTAGAAATATAGTAGACTTTACCTATAGAACTACCATTGTAGGCCTCCAGGCCTATTTAACAGCAACAAATGATCCAAATGCACAAAAAGTGTTGAAGCATGAAAGTAAGGGTCCAGAATCCAGTTCTATCTTTAAACTTAGGCATTCCAATGACCTGAAGGAGTATGAATGAAAATCCACTTTTATGAACAGGAATTAACCAACAGAATATACAAAGCAGGAGAATGTGTGGTGCAGTAGTTAGAGCTGTAGCCTCGGCTCCCTGACATTGTGGGTTAAAATCCCGCACTGTTCCTTGTGACCTTGGGTAAGATGGTGTCAGGTCAAAAGCGCGCCGGGACAAAGGCGCGCGCAGACAATTGAGCGCAGCGCGGTGGAAAATTACTGTTTTTAGGGCTCCGACGGGGGGGGCGTGGGGAGGGAACCCCCCCAGTTTACTTAATAGAGATCGCGCCGCATTGTGGGGGCGTTGTGGGGGCTTTGGGGGGTTGTAACCCCCCACATTTTACTGAAAACTTAACTTTTTCCCTGTTTTTAGGGGAAAAGTTAAGTTTATAGTAAAATGTGGGGGGTTACAACCCCCCAACCCCCCCACAACGCCGGCGCGATCTCTATTAAGTAAACTGGGGAGGCTCCCCAACAAAACCCCCTGTCGGAGCCCTTAAAAACAGTAATTTTCTTCGGCGCGCGCCTCCGTCTTGCGCTCAGTTATCGGCGCGCGCCTTTGTCTTTCGTGGTGTTGTCTATGAACCGGGTAAGTCACTTAAGGGCAAATTCTATAAGAAGTGCCCAAAAGGTAGGCGCCTAATTAGGCACTGTTCAGCGCGATTCGAGTAAAATTGGGTGCTGTTTAATGAATTGCGCTGAGCACCTATTTGGGCTCCTATTTTGGAGGCGCCCAAGAAATAGAACAGCTCTAGGCACAACCAAAAGTTAGGCGCCCATGCGAGCGCTTAAGCACGCTTAAGAGCAGTGATTCTGTAAGAAGGCGCCTAACACCTAGCCACGGCCATGGCTAACATGCATAGCGCCTTTTTTTTGAAGGCTGCCTAAATTTTTAGAGGCACCTTCTTACAGAATCGTGCTTTCTTGATAGGTGCCTATGTTTCAATCAGTGCTGATTAAAAAGTTTAATTGAGCTTGTTATTCAATTTAGATAGGCACTTATCTAAACTAAACTAAACTAAACCTTGTGGAGCTCGGCACGGTTTACAAGAACTTAAAATATAGGAAGAGAAGGGGAAGGGGTAAAACGCGGACCTCACGGACCTGACGGACCTCGCGGATCTAAACCCGTATGGCCTTAAAAATCTGAGGTCCGTGTCGGTCCGTGTCCCTGCCGCTGACAGATCTTGATTGAGATTTGAGCGCTGACGAATCTGTCTCAGCATAGGGAGGGAAAAGTGTTAGAATCTGTCAGCGCTAAAAATCTCTTCGAGGTCTGTCAGAGCCAGAGACTAGTGCTGGAGCGGCAGAGCAGACGCCAAGAGAGCGGGGACATAGGTTTTGGACGTGCGTTATGAAAAAGAAGTCTCCATACTCCAGCACTAGTCTCTGGCTCTGACAGACCTCGAAGAGATTTTTAGCGCTGACGGATCCTAACACTTTTCCCTCCCTATGCTGAGACGGATCCGTCAGCGCTCAAATCTCAATCAAGGTCTGTCAGCGACAGAAACTACAAGTGGCAGGGACACGGACTGACACGGGCCTCAGATTTTTAAGGCCGTACGGGTTTAGTTCCGCGAGGTCCGTCAGGTCCGTGAGGTCCGCGTTTTACCCCTTCCCGAAGAGAAGGAAAAAAAAGGTTTACATGAACTTATATATAGAAGAGAAGAGTAAGGGGGGATAGAATTACATTTTAGTGAAAAGCCAGGTTTTCAGTTGCTTGCGGAATAATTGGAGGGAGCCCAGGTTCCGCAGCGGGTGCCTCCAAAATAAGTGCCTAACTTTAGGTGCTGGTTACTGAATTTGGGTCTTAATTCTTATTGCCCCAGGTACATTAGATAGAGCCAGAGCCCGCAGGGACAGTTAGGGAATAATGCTTGAGTACCTGAATAATTTTAAATCTGCATAGAATTGTAGGATATGCGGAATATAAATTATTGGAAAAAAATAAAAAAAGAATTAGATCAGCAAACAATGAAAAATAAGTGGCAATTGCACAATTACAAGGGTAACTATAAAGTGTTGTTCCAGGAACCCTAAGAGGATCAAATCCAGACACATGAATGGTTACGGAAGGAAGATCTGAAGCCTAAGGATGATAGATTGATAATGTAGCCCAGGACAGTTAATTATGGACAAGATGGTTCAAAGCAAACATTAAAAAAACAAACTAAACCTGGTACAACAGACATGTTTTGGAAAAAAAAAAAAAAAGCTGGAAACATTTACTCATCATGTAGCTGGCGGTGAAGTGCTGAGAGTGGAAAATCTCTATATAGAAAAGCACAGCAAGATAGCACATCTCGTTCATTGGAAACTTTGTAAACATTACAATATCACTGTACTGGAAAAGCAAATGGTATCATGACCCTGAAATAGCCGTGGAGAATGAGGAGTTTATAACACCCAGGACATCCTCATCCTGACCAATAAAAAGCTGAATTCAAGGAAGTTGGACATAGTGGTAGAAGAAAAACATCAGAATGATATTGATCATAGAGATGCAAATCATGTAGAGAGATAGAAGGTCCTCGAGTACCACGAAATGCAAAGGCCCAGAAAATGTGACAGAACAGATACATAAATAGTTCCCATTGATCAAAAATTTTCAAGTGCACCTTGATAGGCTGCTTTTACATGTGACTTCAAAAAAGACAGACTTATTCAGAACACAGCGGTTCGTTTGATTTTTGGCCTGAAAAAAACATGACCACGTCTCCCCGTTTTATCAACAGCTGCACTGGTTGCCTTTTGAGGCTAGAGTACTGTTTAAGTTTGGTTGTATTTGTTTTAAGGTCTTGTTTGGTATGGCTCCTACATACCTGTCCTCACGCTTCGAACGATATAAACCTAATAGGCTCACTCGAGGACATTATTTGTTTACCCAACCATTAAATCTTGCCGATATAAGAGATTCTTTGACAAACTATTGAGATTCCAGGCAGGTAAACTGAATTCATGGTTATTATGTACCATCATTCCTCAGGCTCATTCATACATGTCCTTCAGGAAGCTGCTGAAAACTGATTTGTTTGATAAATTTGTAAATTGATGTCTTGAATCTTGACTGGTAAATTGTATATTGATTTTAAATTGTTTATTTTAGTTTGATTTTAATGAATTTTTAAGTCCAATTGTATTTTACTTATTGATTGTATAATTATTCTCTATATGTGAACCGCCTAGAACTATGGGCTCCTTTTACAAAGGTGCGTTAGGGCCTTAACGCGCAGAATAGCGTGCGCTAAAATGCCGCATGCGCTAGCCGCTACCGCCTCCTCTTGAGCAGGCGGTAGTTTTTCAGGTAGCGCACGCTATAGCGTGCGCTAATCCGGTGCATGCGCTAAAAACGCTAGCGCACCTTTGTAAAAGGAGCCCTATGTGGTGTGGCGGTATACAAAAATTATTATTATGAAGTCCAGAAGTAGGATCACCGTATGGCTCCAGAAAAAAAGAGGACGGATTGAGAAATCTGGGTTTTACTTCCACTGAAAGCAATGGAAGTAAAACCCGGATGTCTCAATCCATCCTCCTCTTTTTGGAGCCATATGGTAAGCCTAGTCCAGAGGAAAGCTCTCTTTGGCATAATGCAAGTAGGACAGCTGTCAAGTTATATGCAAAACTAACCCATTTGGAGACATGTTAGCCCTTATTACCAGCAACACCATTGGTTACCTGTTGAAGCTAGAATATTATTCAAATTTGCCTGCATTTGCTATAAACTGTTGTCTGGATTATCTCCACGTTACCTTATCTCTCATTGTGAATTGTATAGATCAGTTAAGTTTACGCGTTGTACTAGCTTATTTATATTTCCGAATCCAAAAAATTGCCGTTATAAAAAATTTTTTGATAGGACCTTGGTCTTTCAAGAGGGTAAAACTCAATCTTGGTTAGGTAATTTGATTCATGGAACTAAATCATACTGTTCTTTCAGGAAACTAGTAAAGATCTATTTGTTCAAGAAATTTTTATCTGTCTAAGAATTATGCAATTTTATCTGTCTTATGCTCATTGTATTTTTTTTTATCACTGATTGTCCAGTTCTTCTTATCTGTAAACCACTTAGAACTTTCAGGTGTTGGCAGTATAGAAAAATAAAGTAAAAAAAAAAAAAAAAATTTGCCACTGGGTAAACCAGAGAACCCCTCCCCCCAAATCAAAACATAATAAAGAGGAGAAGGACCCCTTAAAGCTGTAAGAATTACTCATAGGGCCTTGGAGATCTCACTCTGTTGTTAATTCAGAAGCTGGATCACCAACTGTCCTTAAGCCTGGAAAACTGCTTGTTCAGTCAATATTGACACAGCTGCATTGGGTCGCTAAGGATGACCTTGTAGATTTTTGCATTAATGCAGTCATAATGACGAAATATAACTATTAGGGGCATTTTCAAAACACTAAGGGCTCCTTTTACGAAGGTACGCTAGCGTTTTTAGCGCACACACAAGATTAGTGCAAGCTATAGCGCGCGCTAGCTGAAAAGCTACCGCCTGCTTAAAAGGAGGCAGTAGTGGTTTGTGCACGCAGCATTTTAGCGCACCTTTGTAAAAGGAGCCTTAAGAAGTTAAAAAAAAAAAAAAATCAGTATGAATTGGCACTTAGACATCCTAATCGCCAGTTTTCGAAACCATCTTTCTGGACATCTTGCAAGGCATCCTAGCCGCTGTGCATGTAAAACTAAAGGGGACGTATTGGACGCATGTTCTGAGTGAGCTTACCTTGAACATCTTGCGGCGATAATCAAACGTTTCCCAAGACGTCCTGGATGGAACTTAGATGTCCCGAGCTAGACCTATTTTAAAAGCATCTAAGTGCCAAAAAAGAACCCAATCTGACTAACCACTGGAGGGATGAAGTAATGACCCCCCTTCACTCCCCCAGTGATCACTGGCCCCCCTCCCACCCCACATTGCATACCTTTCTCTAGAACAGCAGCACCTGGTATGAGAAAGCCTAGTAGAGCAGCACCTGGGGTGGAGGGGGGGCTAGTGAACCATAGAGAGGAGGACCCAAGCCCATAAGTCACTCTAACCACTACATTTATGGTGGAAAGTGTGAAGTTTTAAGTTTTATTTTGGTTTGATATACCACTTAAATGTATCCTAAGCAGTTTACATAAAAACATCAATCTAAAAATGAATACAGGGAGACTAACAGAGACAATTAAGATAACGAGGGGAACAAACAGGATACAAGAGGAAAACAACCAGGGTTACATCATTGCATTAAAAAAATTGATAGGAAGAAGGAAAAAATGAAAGAGAGTTCAAAGAAGCGTGGGATGAACACAGAGGATCTAGAATCAGAAAATAATAGTAAATATTGAACTAAGGCCAGTACTGGGCAGTCTTCCACGGTATGTGTCTCTATGTGGTTGAGGATGGGCTGGGGAGGGCTTCAATGGCTGGGAGGGTGTAGATGGGCTGGAGTAGGTTTTAATGGAGATTTCAGCAGTAGGAACCCAAGCACAGTACAGGGTAGAGCTTTGGATTCTTGCCCAGAAATAGCTAAGAAGAAAAAATTTAAATTGAATCAGGTTGGACAGACTGGATGGACCATTCGGGTCTTTATTGGCCATCATCTACTATGTTACTATGAGTGCGAATAAACTGAAATCAGGATCCTAATTTATTTATTTATTTTTATTTTGCAATTTTCAACATAAATTCTTATACAGAATACAGGAATGGAATGTTAACAACGGGATCTGGATGGGCTCCTTTGTTCCCTGTGACCCATACCCTAGATCCCCTGATACTCATCCTACCTATTAAACAAAACACGCCAACTCTATTTTTGGTAATTAGCCGCAGCTCAGTTTATTAATAATAAATTAACATATTATAATTTCCATCTCAACTTTAATTAACATAAATCCAAGAACTCCTCCCGAGCTACCAAAACAAACATTCAGTGCCCTCGACCCTGCCACTTCAACAAGGGTCAGAGGGGTGGCATGTCCCTCATGCCCCTTTATCCGGGTCACCTGACCCACCAGGCACGGCACCCCGCCGGCCCACCGCTCATCACCCGATGAGCCCCAATGACCGAGTAGCTCGGGAGATCCGCCCCCGAGCTACTCCCTAGGACAAGAAAAACAAAGAGAGGGTGGGAGGGAAAAACACCCTGGAGGACCCAAAACGGTTGAGTCCTCCACTGCCTTCCCCCCTTTATCCCCTCGCCTCCGCACGCACACCCCTCCCCAACCAATCAATTTTAAAGTTGGCTTTTGCCTTTTTGTAGGCCAATCAGCCACCGCACCAATTCCTCCGCCCCACCGACGAACGACACGGAGGCACACCAGCCCCGTATTACATTTCACCCTTTGACACGAGGTCTCGGGCTCCCATATAAGGTAATTTTCTAAATAATAAAATAATATTACATCAATTTCCATCAAGCCCATGTGTAGGGAGACTATCATTATATATCTAATTAAACAGTAAAAACATCTAGTATGTTTAGAATTAGGACACAACCTTGTATCGTAAAATTGGTCTGTAACTGTCATACCTGTTAACTAAATTTTATGTATGTTTAACCTATAACCCGTTCTGAGCTCCCTAGGGAAAATGGGATAGAGAACAAAATAAATAAATAAAACACGTAGTCAGAACAGATTACGATTTGTCATGCTTAACATATATAATATACATTCAGAACGAGTTACAATTTATCAAGTTTACAAAGCAGTATGGTTGTACTACACTTCTCCCTCCGTATTCGCGGTTTCAGCATTCGCAGTTTCGATTATTCACGGTTTTTAGCTTGCTGGCTCCTCCCCCCAAATTACATCAGCTTGCATAGAGAAATCGCTGATTCCAAGCGTCTACAGAGACAATCGCCGATTCCCGGCACTTTATTCACCGTGTTTTGCCTCTCCTTCAGGAACAGGCCAGGTCTCCCACCATGTTGTTCGCGGTTTCACTATATTCACGATGGTTTTTAATAGAAAACAGCGAATAACATATGAAAAAGTTATTCACGGTTTTTCTATATTTACAGTTCTGTTAATCCTCTGTCACAGCGAATACGGAGGGAGAAGTGTAGTATGATCTAGTTCTAATATATAGTTCTCTCTTAATATATGGTAGTAGACAAGGGATTAGGTGAAGAGGTATATTTTTATTGTTTTTCTAAAGTTCAGGAGCCCTTCGAGGGATCTGATCTGTAGAGGTAGTTGGTCCCAGTAGTTCGGTAAGAAATGGGAGTAGGAACATCGTCTGGCTGTCTGCAGTTGAAGGGCGCGACCAGGAGGGTGTTTGGAGGCCTGTTTCTTCTTGGGAGCGGAGTGGAATTTTCAGTATGTATGGAGGAAGTTTGGTTGACATGTAACCTAGTGCCATGTTATGCAGGGATTTGTACACTAGCATTAAGCCCTTAAAGATGCAGCGTTGGGCTATAGATGGCCAGTGGGCAGATGATATTGCCTGGGAGACATGAGTCGTGGGTGTGAAGGTGCTTTAGAATAATAATAATAATTTTATTCTTGTATACCGCCCTGCCATAAGTTCTGAGCGGTTCACATCAAAGAAGACTGTGCAATCAGTGAAGCATACATACATTTATCAGGGAAATACAACAATAATCAAGTTACCAATTTATCAAACAAGTAGGTTTTTAACAACTTCCTGAAGGAATAGAAGTCTAATTGCTCACAGTTCTGTCAGGGTTGTGTTCTCAGTTGTTGTTTTGTGTTTTTCTGACACAACAATTTTATAGCATTGAAACATTTTCTAGTGGATGATAAGGGATACTTTGCTGTGTCTTTTCAGCATCTCACAACCAGCAACGATACATGCGACTGTTTTCATTTTCAGAGCCCAACACCCACAAGCCTATATGAGACAAAAATACAATACGACCACACTCTCAAAACGTTTTGCAGCACAGCAAACACACATACCATGTAAGTGCTACGGAGTAATCCAAAAATAATCTCCCAAAACACTGAATGAAAACAAAGCAGGGATTAGCTGGCAACTGGTAAACAGGTTTAGTATTACGAAAATTATCACGAGGTAGGAAAAAGCCTCATATCCCCTCCTCCAACCCAACAATGTATTAAAATTGTAGATAAATAGGAGGCTTAATAGGGGTAAATGTAATCACTGGCATAAAAATCCTCATCTTATAATATTTCACTAAACAAAAGCCTTGTGCAATGCAATGAAATCCCTGAGTTGTTTACAATGCATTGGGAGACTACAAAGTCATTTAGCTACTAGTGCTTAAATATTTTTAATTTAATGTAATTCTTATATACCGCTAATAACCGTGAGGTTTCTAAGCGGTTTACAAAAATGAATGCATTAAAAGATACAATAAATAAAAATAAATAAGATAGGTACTTGGAAATTCCCTAACTGTCCCAAAAGCTCACAATCTAACTAAAGTACCTGAAGAGACAATTTATGAAAAATAAAGATAAAATATAAAGATAGAGATAGAGATAGAAATGAATATTTCACCAAGTAATGAATAAATAAATTTAAAGATAGAATTAAAAATAAATAAGTAAAATAAATAAAAAATAGAGATAAAAAATAAGTATCAAGAGAAATAAAAAATATATATTTAAAGTATTCTCCCCTGCTGGATCGGGGGAGGGGTGTAACTGTGATCAGGTGCCCTGCTGGAGAGGGGCTCCCGATACTGCTGCTGGTCTCGGTGAGCCGTTGGCACCGCTTCTTTTGAAGTGTTTTCCCCTGCTGGATCGGGGGAGGGGTGTAATTGTGATCAGGTGAACAATGCTGGTTGAGTCGAGAAGAAATATCCCACACGTCGACGATGGCCAGCGTTTCGCCATAAAAGAGCTGCCTCGGGACGTACAGGTGATCAATCCTATAAAATAAACCGGATTGAATTAACCACAATACTTATCTTTAGTGGAGAATCATCTATCTTCTTTTTCCAAAAGCAGCAAGTCCCAACATACTCTTAGTGGAGCTCTGAGTCAAAAATCATGGAGGTTTCTCAGACACAGGAAGTGGAACACACCCTTCCTTTAAAACTCTAGACAAACGATTCTGATTGGATGCCTCTCTGTATAATAACTAAGTGTAACTATTACAATTTATACTAAATGATGCCATTCCGTTCTAGAATTTAATCCCCCGGTCCTTCTGTCTCCAGAGTGGAAATCCAAAAAAGCTCTCTCTGCAAAAGTAACCGCTGTCTGTTGCAATGATTGAACGGAACATGATCTATTGCGTAACACTTTAGATCTTGAAAGGTATGGTTAAATTCAACACAGTGAGCCACAATTGGAGCTTGTATCTTAGCCGTATTCAATCAGCTCTTATGTTCTGTGATCCTAATTTTAAGGGACCATATTGTCTGACCGATATAAATCATTGGACAAGGACATATTATTAAGTACACTACATAATCTGTTAAACAAGTAGTATTATATTGAATGAAAAATGTTTTACCCGTGATTGGATGCACAAAGTTTTCAGATAGTTCTGTTGTAATAGCACATATTTGACATGTGTGGCATTTGGAATGACTGCCTAAAGAGTGACGGTGTTGTCTACGAATAAAGCAGTCAGAAGGGCTAAGAAGCTCCTTAAAATTATTTTGTCTCAAGTAAGCTATTCGTAGATGACAATTGGGAAAAGCCGGGTCATTTCTTAAAATGTCCCAGTGATGACGTACGGACCGGACAACTCGATTTATTGCAGGTGAAAATTCAAGTACACAGGCTTGTAGATCTGAAGTATGTTTTCTAGGTATAAATAATAAATCTCGTTTAGCACGTTTGTATGTTTTCCTCAGAACTGACTGAGGATATCCTCGAGCCCGCAAGCGCTAGAAAAGGCACTTGCTCTGCTTCCTAAATTCTGTGGAAGTGAAACATATTCGTTTAAAACGTAAAAATTGAGAAATAGGTAAACTTTGAGTGACATGAGATGATTACTTGAATAATCTAGAAACGTGTTTTTACGAAAAACCGTGGTCATCAATTCCTGATCCTGTTTATTAATTAAGATATCTAAAAAAAGATATCTTATGGGAGTGGACGTTTCAAATCAAACTCTATTTTATGATGTCGTGCATTTAGCCAATTGTAAAATTCAATAAGATCATCGTAAGTGCCCGTCCATGCCATGAAAATGTCATCAATGAAACACAGCCATAGTTTTATATATGGCAAAAAAGGATTTGAAATGATCCATTGATTTTCAGAGCTACAGAGTCTCTTTTTTACCAATTTTTTTTTTTTTTTCTGTGCTGTCAACCATCTTGTCTGTATTCCACTGTCTGTTCTTCAGTTATCAGTTGCTTATTTCTAGGATTTGGTCTATCTCTCCTAACCATTCTTATGTCAGCTTTTGATATACCTGTGAAGAAGGACACGGTACTACTCAAAAGGGTCCAGAGAAGAGCGACTAAGGGATTGGAGGAGCTGTTGTACAGCGAAAGATTAGAGAAACTGGGCCTCTTCTCCCTCGAACAGAGAAGATTGAGAGGGGACATGATCAAAACATTCAAGATACTGAAGGGTATAGACTTAGTAGATAAGGACAGGTTGTTCACCCTCTCCAAGGTAGGGAGAACGAGGGGGCACTCTCTAAAGTTGAAAGGGGATAGATTCCGTACGAATGTAAGGAAGTTCTTCTTCACCCAGAAAGTGGTGGAAAACTGGAACGCTCATCCGGAGTTTGTCATAGGGGAAAACACCCTCTCTAGGGATTCAAGACAAAGTTAGACAAGTTCCTGCTGAACCAGAACGTACGCAGATAGGGCTAGTCTCAGTTAGGGCACTGGTCTTTGACCAGAGGGCCACTGAGTGATCGGACTTCTGGGCATGATGGACCACTGGTCTGACCCAGCAGCAGCAATTCTTATGTTCTTATGATATCTGAAGTAGCTCTCGGTTCTTCCTGTTAAATTTGTACTTGTTCTTCCTTGTTTGCTAGTCTAATTTTTTTTTTAAATAATTGTTCTTTTCTTTTGCAAGTTCTGTTACTCTCTCTGCCCCTTAATTAATGGTGGATATTCATGCACCAGCCAATCCTAAAGACCTGCTCCTGGTCCTCTAAAACCTTTTCTTTGCACAGACTAGCCCCCTAAAGGTTAATATATTAAGCTAATCAATACGTTTAAATATATTCTTATTAAAGTGTCATGTGCAAAGACTAAGGCCATCTTCTATCAAACTGCAATAACAATTTTTAGCACGGGGAGCCACGCTGAATGACCCACGCCACTCCTGACTCTCATAGGAACTCAATGAGTGTCGGGAGCAGAGCGGGCCATTCAGCGCGGCTCACCACGCTACAAACTGCTAGCGCAGTTTGATAGAAGAGGCCTTAAGTTAGAGAAAATCAAAAATACAAAAATCATTAAGACCAATACTAGGTCCTTATCACTAGCCGTTTCCTCCTCAGTGTAAATAGTTATAAAGGGAAACTTAGCTTTCATATGTCTGCTAGAGTCCAGAACCTTTTCTTTTGAGGGGGGGGGGTTTTGCCTCAGCCGAATGCCTACAGAATCCCCCCGTTTCGTGTCCTTCATCAGGGGCATACTCAGGGGCACAACCCGCTTTTCAAATTCACTGCTTGTCCATCTCTCCACGGCAAGAAAAAGTTTTAGAGGACCAGGAGCAGGTCTTTAGGATTGGCTTATACTTGGTATTGACCCCGCCTCATTTTTTGGCTTTGGATATTGGTGAATATCCATGCACTCCATAAGCTGTTAAAATTTAACCCCCCCCCCCTTTTTATGAAGCCACATTAGTTTTTTTTTATTGCCAGCTGCGGCAGTATGAGCTCTGATGTTCATAGAATTCATATGAGCATTGGAGCTAATACCGCCA
The DNA here is from genome assembly GCF_902459505.1 of Geotrypetes seraphini. Classification (NCBI taxonomy): domain Eukaryota; kingdom Metazoa; phylum Chordata; class Amphibia; order Gymnophiona; family Dermophiidae; genus Geotrypetes; species Geotrypetes seraphini. The sequence continues at coordinate 160,040,365 of NC_047090.1, read as the reverse complement.
TGGCTGGTGATAAAAAAAAAGCCTAATGCGGCTTTGTAAAAGGAAGGGGGGAGGGTACTTATTTCAGAAGTTTTTTGTTTTAAGATAATTTTAGAATTATAACTCTGTGTTAGAAATGTTACTGCGAGTTTAAGTAGTGTATTTCCTGGGTAATGTTCAGCCTTTTCATTTCTGTAAACCACATTGAACTGTCGAGGCCAGTGTGGGGTATAAATGTCCGAAAGGAATGGAATGTTTGTTAGGACACTTGTCAAAGTTTAAGGATGAATATCAACTATGGCCATCTGCTTTCATATTTGTTTATTGTTTATTGTTTGTTTATTGTTTATTTATTTATTTGATTAAACGCCTTATCGATTCTACAAAGCGTTGTACATAATAAAAAAAATTTTTCCTTTTGACAAACAATTACAATTAAAACATACTGCAAATGAACTATAATACACTCAAACTTGTTGTGGACGAACGAACAAAAGACACACAAGGTAAAGAGGGGAGAAATACAATAGTAATAGTAAATGGAAGAGACATTAATGGAAAAAACAAAAGGGTAGGGAGATTAAAAAAAATAAAAGAAAAAGAAAGATTAAAATTAAGATGTCAGTTAAAATTAAATTTAAGATAAAGTAAAACTTCAGTTAAAAGCGTCTTTAAATAGAAAGCATTTTAATTTGCTTTTGAATGCTGTTAGATTATTTTCTGTTTTTAAATACAACGGAAGAGAATTCCAGATTGTTGGGGCTGTTACTGAAAAAATGGTAGTACGACGTGTACCAATCATCTTCAATGAAGGGATATTAAGGTTAGATTGGGTTATAGATCTCAAAGATCTTAGTGAGTCATAAGGGATCAATAATCGATCAATGAAAGCTGGAGAATTAGTTTGCATGGTTTTAAACGTTAAGAGAGCTATTTTATAAGTTATCCGATGTGAAATTGGCAACCAGTGTGCGTCTTTTAGCAGAGGGGTAACATGATCGTACTTTGATGCTTTTGAAATTAACTTAATGGCCGTATTTTGAATTAACTGTAAACGTTTCAAATCCTTATGATATATTCCTTTTAAAAGTGAATTGCAATAGTCTATTTTTGAAATTACAAGTGAATGAATGAGTACGTTAAGAGAACTGGTGTCGAGAAGAGGAGCCAATGTTCGGATCATTCTTAGTTTATAAAAGCAGTTTTTGACTAAGGCGCTTATTTGCGGACGAAAAGTAAGCCTGCTATCTATGAGTACCCCTAAAATTTTTATAGTTGTAGTCGAGGCAAGTGGAGTGTTCTGGATAGTAATTGGGGAGATTAGTTGCGCCCCCTCTTTTTCAGGGAATAAGAGAGTATTGGATTTTGAAATACTTAAGGAGAGCTTGTTAGAATTTAACCAGTCATGAATTATACTGAGTTTATGGTTAATTGACTGAATCTCAGATTGGTCAGTTGATTCTATAGGGTGCAATAGTTGAAAATCGTCCGCGTAAGCGTATACTGTGAACCCTATTGATTGGCAAAGAGTCAGGAGAGGGGACAGGTAGATGTTAAACAATAGTGGCGATAAAATGGAGCCTTGAGGAATACCAAAATTTGAATGGATAGATTTTGATTTTGAATTGTTAAATTGAACTGTCGCAGCTCGCTCAGAAAAGTATGATTGGAACCATTCAAGGACGTGATCATCAACACCTATAGAAAAAAGACGATTCAATAAAAGGTGATGGTCGATCGTGTCAAATGCTGCGGCGAGATCTAATGAAATTAGAAGAACGGATTTATGATGATCTAGATAATAATTTATGGATGTAGTGAGGCCGAGTAATGAGTACTCTGTGGAATGGTTTATGCGAAAACCGGTTTGATTTGGGTGAAGGACACGTGTTTTATCCACGTAATCTGATAGTTGTTGAAATACAATTTTTTCTGTTAATTTACATAAGAAAGGGAGGTTTGATATTGGTCTGTAATTAGCACAGTTATCCAGATTATTCTTTGGATCTTTGATAATCGGAAATATAATAGAATGTTTCCAATCGGAAGGGATTTTAGCTGTGGACAGACTAGTGTGTATAATTTGAAGCAGATAAGGTCCAAAAACATTAAAATAACGTTTAAGGAAAAATGGAGGAATAGGTTCGAATCTGGAGCCTTTAATGTTAATGCTATGTAGTAAGTTTTCCAAAGCTTTCAGAGTTGGAAGACGAAAATTAGATAAAGTAGTATGAAATGATTGTGATTTAGTTAAAATGTTATCATTATTGGTGATGATTGGTGAATTAGCGGCAGTAGATTTATTATTGGAAATTTTTGTTCTGATTAAGTTAATTTTTTCTTGGAAATAGTTTGCTAAGGCTTGAGCTGTTGGAGTGTTCTCAGTTAGGACTAATTTTTTATTTTTGAAGGATGTTAATTGTTTAAGGATTTTGAACAGAGCTGATGAATTTTTGGTACTAGAAATTTTTTTCGTATAATATTGTTTCTTCGTATTGATGATTGATTGCCGATAATATTGAGATTTTTTATTATAAATATCTAAGTTTTCCTTAGTAGGTTTAGATCGCCATTTACGCTCAGCTGATCTCAGCTGTTTTTTTAAGAGACCTAAAGAAGAATTAAACCAAGGATTTCTTTGTTTTTTAGGAGAAATTTTTAGAGTTACTAGGGGAGCTATTTTATCAAGCAAAGATTTGCACGCTTTATTCCACAAGGTTATTTGTCCACTTAGAGTTTCTGATTTGAATTTTTCTGAGTCTATGTTAAATTCTGTTGAGACAAGGGAATGATTTATATGTTTAAAATCACGTATTGTAATGGATTTGGGGATGTAGCGTGAGACTTTAAAAGATGGCAATGATAGGTTAGTTTGAATAAGATAGTGATCAGACCAAGGTACTTGATGCGAGATGGGTTTTGAAAAATTAGCGCCTAATGTGTTAGGCGCGAATATTGCATCTAAAGTATGGCCATGATTATGGGAGGCGTCAGAATTCAGTAGTATAAAACCAAGATCCGTAGTATGAGTTAAAAGATCGGAAGTAATAGAATTAGAAAGATCATCAAAGTGAACATTGAAGTCTCCAAGTAGAAGAGGGATATGTGAAGTGGTAGAGAAATCAGAAATTAAGGTTAATAGTTGTACTATCATTGGTTGACTAATTGGTGGAGGGACGTATAATAATAGTAGTTCTATTTTAGGCTTTGAATTAACTATCACTTGTAAAGATTCTATTGTATTATTGTTTGTTTTTGTTTTTTGAGCAACTTCTATTGCTAAAGCTAAATTTGTTTTAAATATTATTGCTACTCCTCCTCCTTTTTTACCTTCTCGATGATTATATTTGAAGTTATAACCTAAAGGGCAAGCGAAGGAGAGGTAAGCCTCATCTCCTTCTGAAAGCCATGTTTCAGTAATACAGAGAATATCTAAAGAATGTTCGATTATTGAATCTTTGATTATATGATATTTACTACGCAGAGAACGTGCATTAATCAGAGCAATATTGATAGAATTTTGCGTAGGGGGGACTAAATTCTTAGATGTATTTTTATTATCTAATGTAATGCAAGAAAGAGAATTATGTTTATTTGTAGAGACCACTGGGGGAGGTCTGTGTCCCCAATGGGTTGGAATTGGGTATGAATCAAATTCCATAGCGACTTTTAAATTCGTGAGACAATGAAAAATTATTAACAGAACCAATAATTTAGTAAGATTTTTGCTACAGAAAAATAAGCAGTTAGCTTTCATAAATATAGCTAGGCAAAAATTAAAAACAATCGCACAAGGATTCGCATAAAGGAGCGCATTAAGGAGCAGAACCTGCTCCTTGTTCGCGCTCCTTTGGCGCGCGATGAAGGCGCGCGCCTTTGCGGCGTGCGCCGCAAGTGAGGGAGTATTTGTACTCATGTACCGGCTGGTCGGTAGGCGTGTCCAGCGGGCCGCCGCTACGCGGCGGCGAATCAAGATGGAGGGAGATAGCACTAATGGAAGCAAAAGAAAAACATAAAATGACAAGACAACCTACAGCTTGAATAAAATAAATTTAACTTGACAAGTGTTTTAAACAATTTCTAATAAAAATAATAAAACTATACAATTAAAAAAGAGTCAAAGAGTCAAAACATAAAATAAGATAAAATAATTAAAGTGCTATCTTAGATACTGCAGACTTACAGTAACGACGTGAAGAGTCAAAGGTGAGCTTTATAGCATGCAGCAAAGCAATTCAATTACAGCAACTAAAATAAGCAGTTTGAGATTATTATCAGTAATCTATTGAGTGAGCGTGCGCCGCAAGTGAGGGAGTATTTGTACTCATGTACCGGCTGGTCGGTAGGCGTGTCCAGCGGGCCGCCGCTACGCGGCGGCGAATCAAGATGGAGGGAGATAGCACTAATGGAAGCAAAAGAAAAACATAAAATGACAAGACAACCTACAGCTTGAATAAAATAAATTTAACTTGACAAGTGTTTTAAACAATTTCTAATAAAAATAATAAAACTATACAATTAAAAAAGAGTCAAAGAGTCAAAACATAAAATAAGATAAAATAATTAAAGTGCTATCTTAGATACTGCAGACTTACAGTAACGACGTGAAGAGTCAAAGGTGAGCTTTATAGCATGCAGCAAAGCAATTCAATTACAGCAACTAAAATAAGCAGTTTGAGATTATTATCAGTAATCTATTGAGTGAGCGTGCGCCGCAAGTGAGGGAGTATTTGTACTCATGTACCGGCTGGTCGGTAGGCGTGTCCAGCGGGCCGCCGCTACGCGGCGGCGAATCAAGATGGAGGGAGATAGCACGGCTGGTCGGTAGGCGTGTCCAGCGGGCCGCCGCTACGCGGCGGCGAATCAAGATGGAGGGAGATAGCACGGCTGGTCGGTAGGCGTGTCCAGCGGGCCGCCGCTACGCGGCGGCGAATCAAGATGGAGGGAGATAGCAAGTAACGACGTGAAGAGTCAAAGGTGAGCTTTATAGCATGCAGCAAAGCAATTCAATTACAGCAACTAAAATAATCTACTGATGGTGTTAGAAATATCTGGAGGTCAATGATGATAGCTCTTCTAGGCGTAATCGATTTCTGTAAGATCCATACTACCTGTACCTCTTGGGCCTTCTAGATTTAAATTTAATGATGGAATTTCATATCAAGCAGACAATATCTACATATTTTTTCTGACTTTGATTACTTAGTACATTGAATGCTATGTTGCCACTGTCAGACTTCAGGTATGTTCTTATGTTCACAGTTTAGTTTTGACAAGAATTGATTATTATAATTCCTTGTATTTAGGTTATATGATGCACATTTTCAACCTTTATAGATTATTCAGAATGTCGCTGCATGGCTCAATGCTGGAAAGTCAAAATCAGCTCATATTACTCCCATCCTGAAGACTTTACATTGACTGTCAATTACTTTCAGAGTGTGTTTTAAGATCTTAGTTCTAATCCATCAAATAATTTCTGTAAATGTTCTGATTTATGTTGCTAAGGCTTTGAATGTTTATAGACCTACTCTCTCTTTAAGCTCTGAAGACAAACAACAATTGATCACTCCAAGTGCTACATCTTGCCGTTATGTAAAAACCCAGAATCAAGCTGTTGATGTGGAATGGACTTCTGAGCACATTGAGATCATGTATGGATGCTTGACAATTTAAAAAAGCATTTGAAAACTTATTTTTTTCTTAAAGCATGTTTAATATGATTATGTTTACTGTAAATTTTATAATTTGAGAGATATCTGTTGTGAATTTTGTTTTATTATGACTGTTGCTTTGTTAGCCAATTTGGTTTAGAGCAGGATATAAATTTTAAAATAAATACTGCTTCTTATAGATTACCTGTTGGGCATGGAGGAGTTTTCCTTTTCAACATCCAACTCCAGCGCAAGCAGCAGGCCGGAGAAGCTGCTTGCTCTGGTGAAGATTTAGAGAGGTATGGGGGTGAGAAGGGAAGGTGCAAGTTCGGCGTGGGGGTGTGGGAGGGTGGAGAAGAGGGTACAGGGTAGGGGGTTGGTACAGAAGAAGCGGGGGGGGGGGGGCACCACCACTCCAAGTGCCTCCTACCTGCGCTACGCCACTGTGCTATCTACTATGTTACTAGATACTAATACTGTGCCCCATAAAGAAAAAAGGTGTTGTGGTTACAGATTCTTCCTTCACTAAAGAACTAGTTTATGTATGTAAGGTAATGAATATATATCATGATAGCTGATGGCCAAGAGCCTCTGTAATATGAACAGAAATGAGGTTTGATTTCCTTCTTCCAAACCACCCCAAACTTCAATCATACTGTAGTTGTTTGAAATTATCCTGGATGCTCACAAGAAGCCCATGAAAGAGCAATATAATGTGGGACGTGTGTGATGCAGTGGTTAGAGTTACAGCCTCAGCACCCTGAGGCTGAGGGTTCAAACCCACACTGTTCCTCGTGACCCTGGGCAAGTCACTTAATCCCCCATTGCTCCAGGCACATTAGACAGAGTGTGAACCTACCAGGACAGATAGGGAAAAATGCTTGAGTATTTGAATGTAAAAATGACTTAGGCTATAAGTGGTACAGTGGTGCCTCACACAACGAACTTAATTCGTTCCAGGAGCAAGTTTGTTATGCGAAAAGTTCGTTATGTGAAACGCGTTTTCCCATAACAATACATGTTAAAAAAAATAATTCGTTCTGTAGCATAAAATATGCTAAGATGACATAAAAAAAGATAAATTTATCTTGTTAGAGCTGGTGTTAGACACAACTGGGGACTGCAAAGTCCAGGCAGAGGCTTATGGCTCTCTTTGACCAGGGGGGACAGTTGCCCTAGTTGCACTACCCTAACCCTATTCCTGCTATGTGTGACTGTGGTATTCTGTTAGCATGATATAGAGGGGATATATGTGAAGGGGAGGGGAGACAGGGGTTTTGTTGATCCTTGCTGTGTATTATAATCACCCCCCACATACTCCCCAGTACCTTTTTTAATTCCTCCCATCTTTCCCAGCCAGTGGCGTACAGGCCAGAAGCGCAGAGATCAGGAGCAATTCCTCTGCACGCCTGTGTGGGCCCATGCCGATCTCCGAATGGCTGCAGTTAGTTCTTGTGAGTCCCGCGAGAGCTGGCTGCAGTTAGTTCTTGTGAGTCCCGCGAGAGCTGACTGCAGCCATTCAGAGATCAGCGCAGGCCCAGGCAGTAGCACAGAAGGCTTGCTCTTGATCTCTGTCTGCGCTTCTGGCTGGGAAATTTGCTAGACCACCAGTTCGAGTGAGTGGGTGAGATTAAAGTTGCAGCAGTGGTGGCTTTTTTAAAAAAATATGTGGCGGCGGGGGGAGGTTTAAAAATATGCGGTGGCGGCAGAGGCTTAAAAATATGCAGCAGCGGCGGCAGGGGGGTTTAAAATATGTAGCGCCACTGCACAGGGAGCCAGGCGGAGAGAGGGCAGTTAAGCGATGCAGCTCGGGCGACTTCGTTGTGTGAAACGAAGTTCGTTGTGGGAAGCAAGACCTGAAGTTCGTTGTGCGCAGCGTTCGCTGTGCGAGGCGTCCGTTATGCGAGGCACCACTGTATATAAATATTAATAAAAAATAAAATATTATCAAATGGGAAATTTTCACATTTTTGTAAGAGCGGTTCCTTAAAGTGCAGTTCTTGCTTCACTCAAAAACTTCTTGGTTATGTTCTGTTAGACTCTAAGAAAGACTTCAACTTATTCAGAGAATTATTTGTCTCTCTAGCTGCTTTTCATGAGCCTGTATAATGAATGACTTTTGATAGGCTCATAAAGCAACCTCATGCTTTTGAAATCACTCATCAAGGACTCTGCTTTGTCATCACACAGCAATGTGACTCTCGCTCATCTGGTAAAAAGTCCCTCTAAACCACTCCTTTCCTGTGATCTCAAGTCTTTGCCTTTTTAGTTTACATTTTTGGTGATAATCATTTCAATACTGGCAAATTATAGACTCTAGTGCCCCATCTTTTGCTAATTTTTTACAGTACTGATGGAACAGAAGGGGTATTTATCTCAGGAGCATCTCCTGGTAGGGAAAGACAGTATTCAGGGGTCCAGCAGTCGATTAAAAGTGGAACAATAAAAACCCAACAACCCACCAGAAATAGATCGGAACTAGAGAATGACACGAGGACAAATTTTTCTCCATCCCAGCAGGAACTAATTTTCCCGTCCCCGCGAGTTCTTTCCTGTTACTGCCCCAGTCCTGCAAGCTCTGTCCTCATCTGCACAAGCCTCAAACACTTTAAAAATCCTAAGTAGCAACATTCTAGAGCTCAGATTGTGATGTCATAATGCCTCATTCCACCAATGCCTAAGCTCCGTCCTCATCTGCACAAGCCTCAAACACTTTAAAATCATAAGTAGCAACATTCTAGAGCTCAGATTGTGATGTCATAATGCCTCATTCCACCAATGCCTAAGCTCTGTCCTCATCTGCACAAGCCTCAAACACTTTAAAATCCTAAGTAGCAACATTCTAGAGCTCAGATTGTGATGTCATAATGCCTCATTCCACCAATGCCTAAGCTCCGTCCTCATCTGCACAAGTCTCAAACACTTTAAAATCATAAGCGTTCGAGGCTTGTGCAATTAAAACAGAGCTTGCCTGCTGCAGGGCTTCTAGTATATGTAAGAAAACATATAAATACACTTAGAGCACATCTTGAAATCATAAAAATTATATTATTTTATTAATTTTAATCTCTTATATACTACCTACAAGCTAGAAAGCTATCAAAGCAGTATACAAGCAGGTACAGCAGATATTTTTTGCGTGAGCCCTCATCTCCTAGAAAATAATCTAATTTAATTCAAGATTTCTGAATCGCTCCAATATCATTTAGTTCAAGGTGATTTACATCTAAAAGAAGCCATAAAAATTCAATAGGAAAATACAATACCTTGGATAAAAAGATATCCTTACATGCACTAATGACCGTGCGCTAATGGAGAATACAGAGGTTCATCATCAAAAAATATGTTTAAATCATTTTTATTAAGTATCACAAGAGTAAGTATGCTTATTACAAACACAGTTTCATAACATAACACGAAACCAATCCCCACCCACCCAACCTACCACCCACCCACCCTCCTTCCCACCCTGGCAGCAGCGGTAACAAGGTGGATTAAATGTATAGAAGAAAAAGTAAAACAATTAAGTGTTCCAAACTTGGTTTTGAACGTAAGAAGTAAAAGTCAAGCTAAAGGGGTACCAACATTGATAAAACAATCGTCCAGTTTTAGTGGACATATCCACAACTTCCCGTCGTTCCAATAACATTTGGTGCAGCATTAACGCTCTCCATTGGGGGATAGTGGGCGGTTGTGGCGAAAGCCATTGTAACAGAATGCATTATCCCAGGACAAGCAGGCAGCATATTCTTAACACATGGGTGACGTCACCGACGGAGCCCTCGGTACGGACCTTTTTAACTAGAAGTTTCTAGTTGGCCGCACCGCGCGTGCGCGAGTGCCTTCCCGCCCGACGGAGGAGTGCGTGGTCCCCAGTTTCTTCGTTTCCGCGGAGCGAAGAAGACGCGTGTATTTTTTCAACGGCCGTTGAAATCACTTTTTGCCTTCCCGCTCGCGCTTTTTTTTCTAAATTTTTCTCCTTCTACCTTCGGGTTTATCTTTTATTTGAATTGCAAAAAAAAAAAAAAAAAAAACTTGGATTTTTTCCTTTTTCTTTCGTTTTTGCCCCGGCGGGGCCTGTTGCCATTATACAGGCCTCGGACTTCGATTTTGCGGAGGCTATCTTCCCCTTCATGCCCCCGCAGGTCGGTTTTAAGAAGTGCCAGCGGTGTGCACGCCCGATCTCCGTATCTGACCCACACAATTGGTGTTTGCAGTGCCTGGGTCCGGAGCATCGGGCGGACTCCTGCACCCGCTGTGCCACTTTGCAAAAACGAACTCTTAAAAACCGAAGAATCCAGCAAACTCTTCTCTTCGGCACCGAGTCGGCGATGGACTCCTCACCTTCAACGGCGGTACCGCAAAAATCGGCACCGTCAAGCTCGACACCGACCGACCCCGCATCGGCGCCACTGGCGCCAGGTAAGCCGGCTAAGAAGCCTTCCTCTTCCCTCGAGCGCCCTCCTGCTACGGTGGCGACACCGTCCCTACCGGCATCGCACCGGTCCCGTAAACGCTCCGCCCCGATATCGGTGAGTGCCTCGTCATCGGCCTCCTCATCGCCGGGGCGTGGAGCGCATTTCCGTCCCAGCAACACAGTTTTTCGGAGGAAGGCTGCACACCCTGGCCTAGGTGGGTGAAATCGAATCTGCAAAGTGAAGAGGAAACTGGGGTGCAGTCTCCAAGAGCAATTCCAAAGTTGTGCCACCAAGGTCACCAATCGTATCCAAAATGAAGATACCAGGGGGCAAGACCAGAACATATGTCCAAATGATGCCATAGGGCAGGCGCATTTCCCGCAACAGTGTCCTGTACCGATCCCCATCACATGTGCCCTCTTCGGTGTATAAAATGCACGCAATAGGAACTTATAGTTGCGTTCCCTCTCCACCGAAGACAAGGTCGTGGTCCGTCCCAAGCGCAGGCCTTTGCGAATCGCATCGGCTGAGATAGGCAGTTGAAGATCTGTTGACCACTTCTGAGCCAGGTTGGAGAAATCCAAGTCACCAGCACGTTCCTGCAGCCACCTGTGATAAAAACGTAGCGGTACTGACTCTTGAGCTGTAAGGGAGAGCGCCTCTCGCAGTTTGTCCTGAACCTCCTCCTGGAGCCTCGTCGGGGTCAGGTTCTGCACGTAATGATGAAGTTGTCGATATGCAAACCAGTCTGTAGGCAATAAACAAAACTTCGTTTGCAAGTCAATGAAAGAGAGTGGAGAACCAGTACTCTGCACCATCTGCGACACATATTGAAGGCCCACACTGGACCAACGTTGAAATATTGTAGAGTCCAAACCCGGTAGGAAGTCCCCGTTGCCCACTATAGGGAGACAAGGCGTACTGCGTGGGGAAATCTGCAACAGCTTACACAGCAACTTCCATGCCCCACGCATCGCTGGCAAGAGTGGATGGGACTTTAACTGCGGTAAGTCTGGCAACTGAGGAACATGTAAAAGATAGCTGAAATGGTAGGGCTGAAAAGAAAAACATTCAATCACAGGTAATGAAAAATCTGTAGTGTTACAAAACCAATCATGAATGTGCCGTAATTGGCACGCCAAGTTAAACCTAGATATACTTAATAGTCCCAACCCCCCTTGAGTAGGTGGAAGCATTAATTTGGCCAATGATATCCTCGCTCGCCTACCCTGCCATAGATATTTGGACAAGTGGGACCTATGTAGTGCTATGTGCCGTGAAGTTAACATAACAGGAAGCATTTGGAATATATATATCCACTGGGGCAATATCATCATGTTATAGAGTGCTATCCGGCCCGATAAAGAAATAGGAAACCTCCGCCAGCCATTCAGCAGATTTGAGGTTCGATGGAGCAAGGGCTGTATATTGGCCGTATAGAGTCTATTTAAATCTTGGGGGATAATCACTCCTAAATATGTCAAAAAGGAGGGGGCCCACTGCAAAGGAAACTCACCCTGCCATGTCTGTCGCACCTCTGGTAAGGTAGGAAGTGCCAAGGACTTCTGCTTGTTCAAAACCAAACCTGAATAAATGTAAAACTCATCCAGTATTTCCAGTGCTCGGGGTAGGGAGCTATGAGGATTACCTAATGCAAGCAAGAGATCATCCGCGAAGGCCAACACCCTCAATTGTGACGTTCCCTCTGCTAAACCCGTAAGCACATCATCTTTCTGCAAGGTGCGTAACAGGGGATCTAAATATAATAGAAAGAGTAAGGGAGATAGTGGGCAACCCTGTCTGGTCCCCCTACCAATATTAAAGGAGGATGATCTCACTCCGTTGACCAACACCGAGGCCGTTGGTCCAGTATACAATGCTTGTACCGATGTCAAGAAACTGGCTGGAATCCCCATATATTGTAACACCTGGAACAAGTAATGCCAATTAACCTTATCAAAGGCCTTAGCCGCGTCCAGCCCAACCAGCAATCCAGGGCAATGCTCCTGCTGTGCGCGAGAGAAAGCCAAAAGAACCCGCCGCACATTAATTGTTGATTGTCTGTTCCGAACAAAGCCCACCTGCTCGGGTACAATGATAGAAGGCAAAATAAGTGCTAACCTATCAGCCAATATTCTAGCAAATATTTTAACATCAACATTCAACAAAGATATCGGTCGATATGATTCTATGTCTTCTGGAGGTTTAGATGGTTTAGGGATTAATGTAATCAGGGCGTCATTACAATGACGGGGGAAAGCCCCTCGTTCCTGTATAGTCATATAGTAATCCAAAAGAGAGTCGCCTATGGAGAGGGACAATATTTTATAGAACTCTGGCGAATAACCATCCGGCCCCGGTGCAGTGCAAGGCCTCAATTTTTGTATGGCCTGCGTTACCTCTTGAACATGCAACGGCCTATCTAATCTAGATATCTGGGTTGCCGTCAGACGAGGCAATCCTGCATCTTCTAGGTAGTCACCTACATCTGGACCTGTATAAGGATCTGGGGACGCATAAAAGGCTTCAAAATATTTCTGGAAGCCGGACGAAATATCCGCCGACGATGTTAAAAACCTCCCCGAGCTCTCACGTATCGAAGGTATGTATCTAGATCCCTTCCAACTTTTAGTTATAGATGCTAACAATTTCCCTGCTTTATTACCATACTTATAGAAATGGAATTTACGGTAAAACAAAAGTTTCTTAGTACGTTCGTGGATGAGAGAATTAAGCGCCACCAACACAGCTCTATAAGCCTCACTATTAGCCTCCGAGGGATCATGCAATAAGTCCCGTTTCAACAGTGCTAACTGCCGTTCGAGTTGTACTATGCGATGTGCAATGCGACGGGTTCTGGCAGCAACATAAGAAATAATGTCCCCACGCAATACCGCCTTGGCAGTATCCCAAAACAGGGCTGGTTGGTCGACATGTTGGGCATTGTGTGTGGAATATGCCTCCCACTTTTCAAGTAAGAATTTCTGAAAATGGGTATCTTTATGTAAGTATGAGGGAAATCTCCATCCAGACCCCAGTCCAGCCTTACCACCTAGTGCTACATCAATCCAGATCATGTTGTGGTCTGATATTTCGAGCGGGCCTATCGTGGCCTCAGAGACCCGAGCAAATAAAGTTTCCGAGATTAAAGTGTAATCGAGTCTTGAGAAAGAGCTATGTGCTCTAGACTGGTGGGTATAATCTCGTTCAGTAGGGTGAAGCAGTCTCCACGGGTCCACCAACCCCAAAGCTCTACACAGATAAGGAATACCCCTAGTCTGCTTCACCGTTGCCACCCCTGCCGACCCAGAGCGATCCATAGTGGGGTTGTGGACCTGATTCAGGTCGCCCACCAAAATCAACGGGCAACCAGAATCCTGCACACAAATATTCACCAAATTCTGAAAAAATGAGTGGTGATATCCATTAGGACCGTATCCCACCAATAATCGAAAGGTCCCACCAGGTCCCACCACTTTCACCAGAAGGTACCCGGCCCTGCGGATCGCGCCGCAGGACCTGCACTTTGCCCAGGAAGCCTTTTCGAATCAATATGGCCACCCCGGCCCTCCTCCCAGGCGCGGATGCATAATACAGCTCCCCAACCCAACCTCTCAAAAGTTTCTGATGTTCAAGATCAGTAAGCCTAGTCTCTTGTAAACAAGCTATGTCTGCTGAGTGATGTTTCAATTGTGATAATATTTTTGTGCGCTTTACAGGGGATGTAATACCCGATACATTCCAGGAGAGTATGCGTATCTTCCTCTCACCTATTAGTGTCCTTACCCCCAATGTATATGCCTGTAAACCACCTAAAGGTAAATGTCCCAGGGCGCCCAGCCTCACCCCAAGACTTCACATGCTCCGCCCAAGTAATCCATCCACCCCACTGTACAAAGTTCAACCTAAAGCAAAAGGCAAAATAACATATTAAGTAACAATACCATACCGCTGCTGCCCCCCAAAAATCCCTTTCCCCCTTGTCTCCCCCAACCTGCCCAAGTACCCCCATCCCGTGGGGGAATGCGGTCACGAAAGATATCTCCCCCAGGGCCACCCCGACCAGCAAAATAATATTCTCTAAAGAGCCAATAGGCCACCCTTTCTCTGGGTAACTGCAAAAGTCAGCGTTTCAATCAGGCAACATGCCCCTCTAAGAGTGGTTCAAAGCAATCAGTCAATCCGCTCCAGTACCAGGACTCGCTAGGTGTTTTATATACTCATCTGCGGCCTCCGGGGTTTGAAAAGATTTCCATACTCCGTTGCTTTGGACCCGCAGTAAGGCCGGGTAGTTAAATTGAAAGCGTTGTTTCAATTCAGAAAGTCTTGCACAAAGAGGGTAATAAGGCCTCCTTCGTTCCTGTAGTGCTACTGAAAAATCCTGACTCATGCGAATCGAGTGCCCATCATATTTCAGACTCTCTTTCTTAGCTCGATATTGTTGTAATAGAGCCACTTTATGTCTGAAGTTCAAGATCTTCAGTATTACCACCCTGGGTCGCGTTTCCAGTCCAGGTTTAGGGCCCAAGCGGTGTGCCCGTTCTAGGCGCAGAGGCCCCATAGAAGATGGAAAGGGAAATTCCTCCTGCAGCCATTTTTCCATAATTTCCAACAAGAGACGGTCAGCAATGGTCTCAGGGACCCCCATCAGTCGCAAGTTAGAACGTCTCGAGCGATTTTCTAGGTCGTCTAGCTTAGCAGACTGGGCTCGCAGTTGCTCCTGCAGTGTCTCAACCTCTGTGGCACGTGCTGTGGAAGTATCCTCCAGGTCAGACACCCGTTGCTCTAATGCTGTGGTACGAGTCGCGGCCGCAGCAAGGAGAGTTTCAATGTGAGAAATCTGAGCAGTCAAGGTGTCCATTTGGGGTCCCAGGACCTGTGCCAACGCCGTTTTGATGTCGGTGAGTGCAGTCTCTGTTAGATGGGAGACCGCCGCCGCGGGGCTCGACGCCATGTTGGATTCGGTCGGCCGCACTCGTTCACGCTCCTTCCTAGCTGTTTTCGCCTGCATGGAGTCTCGTGCTCTCGTGAGGTATCTGTCCATGTAATAGGGGTCCTCCGAAAGTGCTGCGATCGCGGCGGCCGTCGGGATTAGGCTCGTTCTGATCAGTTTGTTTTCAGGGCAGCCCCGGAGCAAACGAGGAGACGTCCTCACTCGTGCATGATATCACGTGACCCCCCATCATCAAAAAATATGTCGAAGTCCGTTTTGGACCTAGTTGCCCAAAGTCAGCAATGTCTCTAAAGTCCATTCTCAAAAAATATGTCCAAAATTTTTTTTGCAAAAATTGTCTACTTCTACATCCAGCCGTTTGATCATCCAGACCGCCAAGTCATCTATCTTTATACTGCATTCTCGTCCAAAAAATCATCCAAGTCTGAAACTTTTGGATGTGGGAGGGGCCATCTCTAAGTGATGGACTGGCCACCCAGACATGGCAATAGAGTAGTGGGGCACCTTACAGGGCATTGCTGTGAATTTCATAAAAAGGGTGCCACATAAACATTTCACCAAAACCTACTATACTCAGTTGTCTACCATCCCAATAGCCCTTATGGCTGCAGGTGGCACCTATATGGCAGTTCAGTAGGGTTGGTGGAGGTTGGTGGACTCACATTTTTTTTTACTATGAATGCAGTGGTTAGAATGGCTTATGGGCCTGGGTCCTTCTCTCTATGGTTCACTAGCCCCTTCCCCCCCAACTACTTAAGCCACCTCTGTGCAGCTCTACTAGGCTTTCCTATGCCAGGTGCTGATGTTCTGGAGGCAGGTATGTACGTTTTTATTCCAATTTGTAGGCTGTGTGTGTGGGGGGAGGGGTGTCAGTGATCATTGTAGGAGTGTGTGTGGGGTCTGTACTTTGTGTCTACAGTGGTTATCTGGTCACTTTGGATATCTTCTGGGCACTTAGACCTGTTTTTAGATTGTCTAAGTCAGGGGTGTCCAATGTCAGTCCTCGAGGGCCGCAATCCAGTCGGGGTTTCAGGATTTCCCCAATGAATATGCATTGAAAGTAGTGCATGCAAATAGATCTCATGCATATTCATTGGGGAAATCCTGAAAACCCGACTGGATTGCGGCCCTCGAGGACCGACATTGGACACCCCTGGTCTAAGTCATAACGTATAAGTTCCATCCAGGAAGTCTCATCAAGCCTTAGATTATCGCTGCAGGACAACTAAGTTTGGTCGGCCCACATCCTGCACTAACCACTCCTCAAAAAAACGCCCCTTTTCACTCTGGACATACAGCAGCAGTCAGAGGCCTAAAATACCTTTAGATACATCTAAAAACCCGTTTCGATTATCGGCACTTGGACGACCTGTCTTTTAGGTCGTCCAAGTGCCAATTTGGGTGGGTTTTTAGACATTTTTCTGTTTCAATTATGAACCTCTTAGTATATGAGCATTAATAGGCAAAATGTAGCCATTTTACAGTCGAACAAAAAGTGGCTTCAGCGTGCGATAAAACCGTGCACTAGTCATAGCAAAGGCCACTTTATAGTGCAGCTTAGTAAATCAGATCTGCCACAGACTATTTAAAAGCATCTCAAAATAAATATTTTAAGCAATTTCTTGAAATTTCAAACAGTCTTGTATACTGTAGTCTGTAATACTGAAGGAAGTGAATTCCACAATCAAGCTTTGACCTGGAACTCTCTTCCTTTATATTTAAGAGCAGAATGTAACTTGCAGAAATTTAAGAGCGGTTTAAAGTGTTTTCTCTTTAAGGATGCATATAATTGCTAACGAGTTATTTACCTACCTTAACAAATTCAACTGTTTTTTTATTTCCATGCCATTAATTTTTTAATCATTTTTTAAATTTTATCTCCCCTCTCCTATTGTATTTTCCTTTTATATATTCTTTCTATAAAAATTGTATTTCTGCCCCTTTTTCCTATTGTTTTAAAGATTTGAGTTTGTCTGTTTAGTCCTGGTTTGTCCAATAATTTAATATATATGTTTTACATTGCAGACTCGGTTGTCTTCCTGTAATTTTTAAATTTTGTTCAACGCTTTGTACTGCTGGATAAGCGTTTAATCAAATGCTTTGAATAAACAATAAACAAGCCCCATGAGCGTATTTGGCATGCAGGTGCCTGTTTTAGACTTACGTGCCAGTATTTAGGCCAAGAAAATCCTGGCATAAATAGGATGCGCCTAACTTTACTTTAAGCACCGATAGGCATGATAGAAACATAGAAAATGACAGCAGAAAAGGACCATGGCCCATCCAGTCTGCCCACACCAAAGACCCACCCCCTATCTACCTCCATGAAGAGATCCGACATGCCAATCCCATCTTTTCTTAAAATCTGGCATGCTGCTGGCCTCAATTACCTGTTGTGGAAGATTATTCCAGTGATCAACCACCCTTTCGGTGAAGAAATATTTTCTGGTATCGCCATGAAATTTCCCACCCTTGATTTTCCACGGATGCCCTCTTGTCGCCATGGGTCCTTTAAGAAAAAAGAGATCTTCTTCCACCTTGATACGGCCCGTGACATATTTGAACATCTCGATCATGTCTCCCCTCTCTGCGTTCTTCAAGTGAGTATAGCTGCAACATATCCAGCCGTTCCTCATACTGGAGATCCTTGAGTCCTGAAACCATTCTGGTGGCCATTCGCTAAACCGACTCAACTCTCTGCACATCCTTTTGATAATGCGGCCTCCAGAAATGCACACAGTATTTGCAATTCTGGAGGCTGCATTATCAAAAGGATGTGCGGAGAGTTGAGTCGGTTCAGCGACTCCTATAAATGGCACCCAACTTAAGTTTAGACATCAGAAAAGAGTCTCAAGGTAATGACTATATATCAGCATGGCTGATGGCCAAGAGCCTCCGTAATATGAACAGAAATGAAGTTTGAGTTTCCATCTTCCAATAAATATCCATGAAAACTCAATATAGCAACAAGAGCAGATTACCATATTTTCACGCATATAACGCGCATACGTGTATAACACACATACGCGTATAGCACGCGGGAACAACGCATTTATGTAAAAAAATTCTATATAGCACGCACATGCGTATACTGCGCATGCTGCTAAAACCTCCTCCCACCACCCCCACTTACTCCCTCTTCTGGCCCTGCGAACTGGCATCCCCCCCCCCGTGTCACCCCCTCCCCCCACACCATCCTACATCCCCCCCAGCACCGCAAAGACATTGCTTACCCCGATTGGGCACCGGCATCAGCACCAATGCACAGGATGTGCCAGTGCCAGTGCCCGAAGATCCTCCCTCGCCTGGGCTGGGCGGTGCAAGGGAGATCCTCCCTCTTCCCTGTGCTGGGCTGGACTGGGCTTTGAGCATTTGCGCATGCTCAAAGCCTTCTGGTCTCGCTCTCTCCGAGATTCGAGACCAGAAGGCTTTGAGCATGCGCAAATGCTCAAAGCCCAGTCCAGCCCAGCACATGGAAGAGGGAGGATCTCCCTCGCACCGCCCAGCCCAGCCCAGCCCAGCCCAGGCGAGGGAGGATCTTCGGGCACTGGCACTGGTACGTCCTGTGCATTGTGCTGGTGCCGGTGCCCAATCGGGGTAAGCGATGTCTTTGCGGTGCTGGGGGGGATGTAGGATCGCGGGGGAGGGGGTGACGTGAGCAGGGTGGGGGAGGATGCCGGATCGCAATGAAAAAAAAAATTGTATAACACGCTCACACATATAACGCGCATTGTTATGCTCGGTTTGTAAAATCGTGTATAACGCGCGCGTTATATGCGTGAAAATGCGGTAATAGTATATTAAAACTATCTGTATTAATCGTCACTCAGCGTAACAGAATGAGAATCCACTCACAAGAGTTTACAAGTGGGGAGTGTGTGGTGCAATAGTTAGAGCTACAGCCTCAGCACCCTGAGGTTGTGGGTTCAAATCTCACACTGCTTCTTGGAACCCTGGGCAAGCCACTTAATCCCAGGTCTTAGGTACACACCTGACCATAACCCCTTTATATTGTATGGTTAGCTCTCCAAAACCCACCCAATACCTACTGGACCCAACTGTACACCACACCAATAGCCATTATGCCTGCAGGTGTCACCTATATGATGGTACAGTAGGTTTGGGTGGGGTTTGGAGGGCTCACACCTTCCACCACAGGTGCAGTAGTTAAGAGTAGGATGTGGACCTGGGTCTCCTTCTCTGCAGTTCACTGTACTGACCACCAGGTTACTCAAGAGATCTCATTATTGCTCTTATAGGACTGCCCATAACATCTGAAGCAAGTATGTACTGTTTCATTTACATCTTTGGAGGGTGGGAGGGACCATTGGGAGCGCATGGGGAGGTCATGCTTACATCCCTCCAGTAGTCATCTGGTCAGTTTGGACACCTTTTTGTCCCTTATTCATTGTTAATACAGGTCTAGCCCTCCCAATTGTGCCCTGGACATATTCTAAAAGGTTTATTTATGGCAGAAAAATGTTTGTTCTAAGCCCACCCTCGTCCCACCCACACCATGCTCTAATATGCCGCCCTTGAGATTTAGACAAATTGTGGATGAACAGCATGGATATCTGTCTACGAAATAGGTTTTTGAATATAGTGAATTGGATGTTTTTCTTGCTAAACCTGTCCATCCCAGAATAACAAGAAGCTGCACTGGAGGATAAAAACACCTTTAATTGCGCAATTGCAATTAAGGTCCCCTTTTATCACGCTGTTTTTTTATCACCAGCCGCTGCTCTGATGCTCAGTCAATCAACTCCCATGATAACCACAAAACATTTTTTGGGAAAAATCAAGCAAAAGAAATGCGAAAAAATGTGGCAAAATCAAAGAACAATCCCATGCAGAAGAGATTTGTCACTTTTTTTTTTTTCACTGCACAATTTTCGGGGGGGGGGGGGGGGGGGGGAGGTTTCTGATTACTGTGAGAGGAAAATTGCAACCTGCTAGCACTTTCTTGATGACCTTCACACACTAATAAGAGGGCAATTTTCAAAGCAATTGATGCAGTTAAATTGCCTGTTTTGAACTGTCATCAGTCAATCTGGATAAATATATATGCAGGATCCCATAGTTTTTAAATTTTTAGCTAGATTGCCAGGAACTGTTCCCAGTTCTGCCTGGCTGACAATACATTGCTTTCATTAAGCCTTTAGCCTTTAGCCAAACAGAGACGTTCCACTTTCAGCCAGGTCAATCTGATATATTAGAAACTCATCTAACAGTATTGATACTGTTTTATGGATTTCTTATTGATTCTTAGGCTTTTTACATTGGTTTTCTCTATGTAAAGGGAGATTTTGAATTATCAGTAATCATGTAAAAAGATACACTAAATATATTAGTGCAAGGTAATTTTTAGAATTTCAAGATAATAGTGTGACCATAAGTATATCCCAGCCTTATAGGTAAGGATATTATTTTAGCTTATTCCTTAACCTTTTCCTATGGTGTGTCCCAGCTGACGGGACATTCCAAAAATGTCATTGCCGTCGTATGTCTCATGGCATGGGACAAACAGTACATGACAGGAACACAAAATATTTGAATTTACAGACTTATTTACATTATGTTTACAATAGCTGTAAATGATAACGGTGAACAATACAAAACTTTGCTAAAATAATTACGATTGGAACCAGTGTAATGTAAAATTTATAATGACAGGAAAAGGTTAAATGCAGATTAGTTGTTCTTTGCAGCTGACTATATATTATGCATGCACCAGTTTCATTCTAAAAGTGGTAAATGTGTCCCATTTGGTATAATAGTGGACAAAAATATGATCTTTGAATTGAAAGAGGAAATATGTTGGAGTGGATATTTTTAACCTGATGCAATTCCTTGGAATGGTGCAATAAATAAATAAATAAATAAAGGGAATTCAACTAGGTTACTGGAATTATAGCTACTTTTGAAGATGGTATCCTTAACCTGCTTTGGTTAAAGCATAAATTGCAAAAATAAAATAAATTCTGCCCCAGCAGATTAAACTCAAATCAAAGGGGTGGTTGTCGACACAATCAGCTTTAGTGCTACGGGTGTAGAATGAAAATTCTAAGGTCAGTTAAGGATAGTGCCAAAATGGTTTCCTTGGCAACAGACCCCACTGCTAAAGAGCTGCCCCGTAGAACTGCTGTATAATGAATCCGATTTCTATAAGACCTTCATGGGCTGTGCCTCATTCGTTTAGGAAAAGACAGTCCACAATCCATTGATTAATTTAATGTTAAAAAAAAAAAAAAAATTAAGCATAGTAACAGTTTACAAAGTTGCATGCAGTAACTATGGCAATGTACTACGTCCTGTTGCACTGAACACGGAAAATAAAGCAAGGCAAATCTTATTTCCCCCCCCCCAAAGGTTTCCTCCCATTATGTGTCTAGAAATTTCTGTTACCAGCAGACTGTACGCTCTTATGATTTTCCTAAATAGCCGGACTTGAATCAAACGTTTTCAGAAAGCAAATCCTGCCACCGGGCAGTTCGCGTGGAGTCAGTGCTGCAGTTCTGACGACTCCTCGCCAACCTTGACTTGAACTGAGCTGCGCTCCTTCCGCCGCCGCTTATGACCTCATCACTGCGGACGGCTCGTTCTTCGCAGATGACATGCCGTTTCCCTCGGTGCAACTAGTCGCTTCTGCCTCCAAAACGCTTTCCAGGTCCGTCTCCCGCACCCATTCTCTCGATGCCGGTGCCGAGCCACGTCTAAATGCAAGCCCTGTGACCGCCGTGCGGACTTCCCCACCTCACGCTTATCATGGAGTCGGGGGACCCTGCACAAATAAGCCTAGAATTCAGCAAAGTACGAAAAAGGTACGTTTTATCAGCCGATCTCTCTTGCCGGATGCAAGATTTAGCCCGATCCATTTGGGGGGGGAGGGGGGGGGGTTTGGAACTGCACCTTTGTGGACACCCATAGGAGCAGCATCACCTTTAATTTTGGTGCTGAGCAGGATGCATCTTAAGTAAGGCAGGTAGGTGCATTATCTCCACTGTTTAAAAGGATTTATTAGAAACAATAATATAAAATTAGCATGCATGTAAGGCTTTTCCATTCATCCAAGATGTCCCTTTGACTAATGTGGTGTGCTATTGCGGATGCCATGTCTGTGTGTGTGTACATATACATATACTGTATAAATATATATATATGTATATACATTTACAAACAGCTTGCCTGATGGGCGGCAGCTGGGGGAGAAATGCTGGTAGTAAGATAGCACTGCTTGCCAGCCTGCCTTAGTAGGCATTTTTAGCACCCGACTTTGACTTCAGACAAGCCGTTTGCCCGCCGCCTAAGCAAAAAATAAAATAAGCACATTCCCGTTTTGCAAGCCGTCACCCGCTGTTCCGGATTAGAGGGGAAGGCAGCACGAGCAGATGCGTTTCTCTCCGCGTCCCCCTGGTGGCGCTGCAAGTCAGCGCCGAGCACCTGGGAGAAGGCATTTCAGGACAAACATATCGCAGTCCCTCTGCGCCGGTCCCCCGTTTTTGCTTTCAGCGTTCTCACTGTGACCAATCTCAAAATAAAAGAGTAAAAACTCCACGGCAAGGAAGGGGAGGGGGGGAAACGAATTCATTATTTGCTTATATAAAGTGGCCTTAGGGGTTCCCCGCTAAGATTTCCCTCCTTTCATTTGGTATCGTTATTGATAAAAGGTGGGGACTGTGTAAAACGCGGATCTCGGCGGATCTTAAGCGCGCGCGCCCGCCCCCCCCCCGAAAGGCAGATCTCCCAGCCTGAATTTTGATCTAAACTTGCCTCACAAAAAAAAAAACCCACAGCAAACTTTTCCAAATAAAAATAAATCCAGTCCGGCGTTATAAGTACACCCTGCTCTTTTTATTCCCCCGCAGTTTTTAAAGCGCGCCGCATTGCCGTTGTTGCTAAGGGCAGGGCCGGCGGGAGGAGGCACCCTAGCAACGGGCCTGGGCCTGGACTCCCCCTCCCCCCCCCCTGTTCAGTAGGGTCGAGGTCGCCCGGCGGCTCGAGTTTCTGCGCCGTTTCTCCGTCTGAGCCGGAGCCGCAAGGGTGCTCGGAGGGGGGGGGAGGGGGTTATGGATCCTATCACCCCTCCCTCCCTCGGCGGCGAGCAGACTATTCGCTGTACCCGGGGATTTCCAGGCTGCGGGGAGGAAGTACAGCTAGTGTGAATTACGGCAGAGGGACTTTCCAGTTAAAAAAAAAAAAAAAAAAAAAAAAAGCAAGCACACACAAACATACTCTGAAGAGCTCGGCACTAGGAGGCCGCCTGCCATTCAGTCTCGAGGCGACATGTGTGGTGGAGGAGGAGGAGAGACGGGGGGACTTTTCAGTTTGAGTAATCCCCCCACCCCCCAGTGACAGAGAAAGGGCAGGTGGGGAGGGAGGGGGGGGACTCCATGGCGCCGGAGTTGCCACGAGCTTCCTCGGGCAGGCCGGCAGACAGTTGAGTTCCGGCGCTCAGGCCCGGGACACGGGGGGAGGGAGAGCTGCCGCTTCCCCACCAGCTCCTGATGGCCGTCCCGCGTAAGTACAACGCATTTCCAATTTACGCTGGCTCGCGCTCCCGGTCGCGGAGGCAGGCCCGGCTCTTAAAGGGACCGTCGCGTTCGGGGGGAGCCAGGTATTGGCCCTCCAAAGTGTACGAACGGGAAGGATGGGAGCGGTGGGAAGCCGTTTTGACGGGTGGCCACGGTGAAGAGGGTTTAAAAAAACAAAACCCAGAGCCCGCTGCGGCATGGTTAAACCTGTTGATAGAAAGAGACATTTTAAGAAAGAGCCACAGGACGGTGCCATAGCTAAACGAAATGTGACAGGACAGCGGCATGAGCTTGCTGTGATTTCTCAATGCAGTTGGTTGAATTATATATTGAAGCATTTTGGACTTCTTTTGCGAGTTATTTTTCTGTGAAACCAATTTTAAGATAAAGTTTAAAAAAATAAAATAAATAAAAAATATATATATATTTATAATATATATATATATAATTTTTTTATAGACACCTGTTTGGTTTCTTTTGCAAACGTGTGTACTGTTTAAAGCTCACACAGTCTCACCCCTTCTTTTAAGCAAAGTGGGCCGAAGAATATAGGTCATTAGGTTATTTTGACAAATGTTTAGCTATTGTAACAGACTTGACAGGTCTCATTTTAATCGAAATTTTGCATATGGAGCCATAGCTTTAATTGAAATGTCGTAAAATTGCCTGTTTTGTGTTTTATTATTAAAGCGAAATATTAATCTCCTGCAAATAGTTGTTTGATTACATTATTTTTTTGAAAGAAGAGCCTTCTCTAGGCCAATATTTTCTTTACTAGTGTTATGCTTATGCTACTCTATTTGGCCTCCACATTAGTGGCTGGCCCTGTAAAACACAAAACTACCATTTTGTTGAGATAAACTCAAAAAGAAGCAAACCATTTATTGCTATTAACACCCCCCACTCCCCGAACTAACAATTCATACCAGTGTATAATTTCAACCTGTCTGTTTTAAAATAAGTGAATAGGATTTGCTGTTTGACATGCCAAAAATCATCAATTTTGAAGCATAAATAATACCCTGTGGATACTGCAATAGGGTAAATAAAGAGACAGTGCTAGACCTGAATGTCCATTAACTGGTTGGATAAGAGCTAAATATAAACAAGGTGATCCGGGACAGGCGTTCAGCAAAGAAAGCCCACTTTGAAACCTAATCATCTCAGCAGCTAAGCAAATGTGGTTAAAGGCAGTTAGTAGCTTCACTGTAAGTTTTTACTACTGACTTTTTGTAAGATAAATAGATACAGTTTGCCCAAGTAAACAGAGAACATGATGTTATACAGAGCTGTCTGTTGGTATTTTTTGTATCAATGAATTCCTCTGTTTTTTTGGAATGCCTGCATCATTGTGTTAACAGTGCTGCTTTCTCTGCATCAGGGTGATTTAATGCAGAGATTCAGCTTATTCAAGTGCCCTTTTTGGGTTCTTGTTCATGTCTTCAAAATAATAGAATTACAGCATTTTGTCCCTGGCATAGCCTAAGATATTTTGAATGTGAGTTTTCAAGTTTGTGTTCTTTATGAAATTTACTCACTGTGTGTGTTGTGATACTTGCTTACACTAGTCCCCTTTTCATTATGCTAACTCTCCTTTAGCTTAATATGTGGCCAGGCCACTAGCTGTGAAAGGTGGTATAGCAAGTCTGCAATTAAACAGTTTCTGGGTATTCTGTCTCTCTTTTTATTTTTTTTTTAAGATCTACTTATTTTAGTCAGCACTAATCACCTGAAAGTCTCTCGAGAATTATTATCTCTGGGCTATACTTTTGTTAATGGACCATTGTAACTTAGGGGTCCTATTACGCTAGCCATTTTAGCATGTGCTAAATATTAGCGCATGCTAAATGCTAACGTGTCCATAGACTATAACGGACGTGTTAGCATTTAGCGCGCACTAAAATGGCTAGCGTGCTTTAGTATAAGAACCCCTTAATTCTTTACCTAGGTACCTCGCATGAAGGAGAATTTTTAAGGCACTAACCCCCTCTACTACTAAACCACGCTAGCGGTTTTAGCGCGGGGAGCCGCACTGCTCCCGGCGCTAATAGAGTTCTTATGAGCGTTGGGAGCAGCGTGGGTCATTCAGCATGGCTCCCCGCTAGCGCGGTTTAGTAGAAGAGGCCCTAGATGTATGGTAGATTTGGCTGTTCTCTGTATGATGGGAGTTTGGGCTGGGATGATAATTTCATTTCCTCCTCTTTAGGTAGACAGTTTACATATACTGTATTTTGCTTAGTTTTTGTTGGAGTTAATACTTATTTTCTTGTTAACAGAAGTAAAAACAAAGTAAAATGGAAAAAAAATAAGAAGGTTGTTTTTTTTAAATTGGACTAAATATATTTTTGACAAGCTCTCAAAGGGATCCACATTAATTAGACTTAGCTGTTTGGTGTTCTTGGAGGATAACTTTCTCAGCCAATCCTGGGTATAAAACAGTATTTAGTAGTGAAAATATTAGAAAATGTAACATAGTAAGCCTCGATAGATAAAAGACCTGCACAGTCCATCCAGTCTGTCCATCAAGGTGGCCGGAGTTGAATCTGGCACTCAGCACTGTTCCTCAGATAAGTTACTCTTAGCGTTACCCTTCTCCTCGGCCAATTCCAGACTTCGTTCCTTTCATCTAGCTGTCCCCTATGCCTGGAATTAATTACCTGAGTTTGTCCGTAAAGCCCCTTCCCTTGTTTAAAAGCAGACTGAAAACCCACCTTTTTTATATAGCTTTCAATCCTTACCACTACTCCTCTGCCCTCCAAAAAGCCCGTTGATTAACTGTTCCCCTTAACTGTATCCATGACATCTGTTTGTCTGTTTAGATTGTAAGCTCTTTCGAGCAGGGACTGTTTTCTTATTCTTTATGACTCTGTGCAGCACTGCGTGCGTCTGGTAGCGCTATAGAAATATTTAATAGTAGTAGTATCACTTCATGGTACTTTGTGTGTCTAAGTGCTTTGAAAATGAGATCCTTTATCTCTCTTTCCTTGCCAATTCTGGGGCACTGACTGTAGAAATCTGCTCCAAACAGGACAGGTCCTACTTCCTAACTACTGGAGTTGTTGCATAGAAACATGATGGAAGATAAAGGTCAAATGGCCCATCCAGTCTGTCCATCCACAGTAGCCATTATTTCTTCCTCTCTCTAAGAGATCCCACGTGACTATCCCAGGCTTTCTTGAAATCAGACACAGTCTCTGTGTCCACGACCTCTATCAGGAGACTGTTCCACATATCTACCACCCTTTCTGGTGTTGCAACCCAGTGCTCTTTTTTTGTCATTTATGAGAACCCAGACCGTAGAAGTCTGCCTGGTGTTTTTTGTATTTCCCAACCCCTGAAGCTGCCATTAAAGTTCACTCCAGGTATAGAGTGTTGAAATCTTCTATTCCTTTATCGGTGTTGGGAACACTGCGGGCACATTGGGAGGCAGACCTTGGGCAGAGCATGTCAGAGCACAAGTTCCTTGAGTGTTTTCAGACCTTATATGCTTTCACGAAATCTGCTGATTTTCAAGAACTTCAATTCAAGGTACTTCACTGAGCTTATATTACCTGACAGAAAAGAGTGCGTCTGTGTTAAGTGTCAATGTTCGGCTGGTACTTCCATTCCTTTCTTAAATGTTCCAAACTGTCCATTTGGGTGAGGGTGCTCCCCCTTCTCGAGAAGGTAGTTGGCTGCACAGTTGAGTGGGATTACGGCACCCTTTTTACTGGGTTTACAGGAGCCACTTTGGGCACAGGGTTTGACTCTTCCACAGTGCAGATTTTTATACAATGCCCTCCTTTTAGTCAAAAAGCTGATCTTGAGAAACTGGGTTTCAGAGGATGCTCCACCGGAGGCCCAACAGAAGAGTAGACTTCAGGAACTGGCTCATTTTGAGATTCGGGCTTATACCCTGTCCAATCACCTTACTAAGCAGAATTATGTTACCCTGTGGGAGTGTTTGCGAGATCTAGTGACCTGAGTGGCCCTTGGCAGGCCTGTTTTCTTCTTGCCTGACTTCCATGCTTTCCCTCTTTGCTTTCATTGACTTTTGGGTACCTCGGGGGGGGGGGGGGGGTGAGGAGGGGGTTGGGGCATCTGGTGGATGTGTGGGTTGCATGTTGGTGTGTGTGTGTGTTGTGGTGGCATGTCGGTGTGTGTATTGAGAGTGCTGGAGTGCATATGATGTTTGTGTGTCTGAGGGTTTTCCTAAAATAGTGGCTGGGGGCCTGGCTTATTTCTCAAGTTTGCACTGTCTCTCTTCTGTCCCTGTGATATGTTGATGGTCCTGGGACTGAATCTGCTTCTTCTCTGGTTCTGGACTAGTGTGTTCTCCTGAGGGGGTTTGCTATAGGGGACGTGTTGATTTTGATGTTGATTGCCTTTACTGTACATGATCTTGTGTTCTTTATTGCCTGCTTTGTGCTCTCTGTACCCCTTTTCACTTTCAAAAAACATAAGTTAAAAGAAAAGTTCACTCCAGTTGTGAGGTCATTTAAGTTTTGCTTTAATTGGATTCCATCCTTTTTCTGTATAGTGTTTCTTTGTGTTTATCCCATGCATTATTGAATTTCATCACCGTTTGTCTTTACAAACTCTCAGTCATCCACTACACTTTCTGTGCAAAAGCATTTCCTGACATTACTCCTAATTATCCCAGGACAAGCAGGCAGCATATTCTTAACATGTGGGTGACGTCAGCGTTCGTGAGTGCTGCACTGCTCATGCGCGAGTGCCTTCCTGCTGAACGTAGGTCGTGCGTCTCCTGTGAGGTACCTCAGTTCTCAGTTTTCCGCGGAGCCAAAAAGCACCTGTTTCTCAGCTCTGCTGATTTTTGAGTTGCCTTCTTGCACCGCGGCTTTCTTTTTTCTTTCCTTGTTTCTTTCTTTTAGTCGCTGTGCAGCGCGTCTCTTTTTAAAAAAAAAACAAAAAAAAAACCCCACAACTTTTATTTTTTCTTCCGTCGGTTCTCATCCGGCAGCCTCGTCTTCCAAGTCCTCGACCTCGAGCAAGTCGCCCTCGTCCTCGAAGGCCTCATCTGCTGTGTCTCTAAAGGTCTCGTCCTCAGGCAAGTCTCCTCTTCCCTCCGCAGGTATGCTACCTAAGAAGCCTTCCGCTGAGTCTCAGGCAATCCAGGCAACGAGTGCAGTCATGCCAGCTTCTACGAGACCTCCTTCTAAGCATGCCTCCAAACATAGGGAATATTCATTTTTGAAGCCGCCCTCTATATAGCGCATTGCTGCACCTTCAAGACCAGAGTCATTGATCTCGGTGCCTGTCTTTGAGGACATGCTGCAAGCCATACTGACCACACAGCTTACCACTGTTTTGGCCAAGCTTGCCCCTGCCTCACCCTTGCTTTTTGCGAGCAAGACTGAGCATTCTGTTGAGGCACCACGAGCAAAACCTCATCGGTCTCAATAGTTCTCCTCCAGTGACTCCTCGCCTCATCCTTCCAGGTCCAAGTCTCC
The DNA here is from genome assembly GCF_902459505.1 of Geotrypetes seraphini. Taxonomy (NCBI): domain Eukaryota; kingdom Metazoa; phylum Chordata; class Amphibia; order Gymnophiona; family Dermophiidae; genus Geotrypetes; species Geotrypetes seraphini. The sequence goes on along the minus strand of NC_047090.1, from coordinate 160,011,376 downwards.
AGCTACTCAGCCTGTTCGAGACATGGGGGAGAAGCCTCGTTCGAGGCCTCACTCGAAGCACTCCTCGTCCTCGAGGCACCTCGCTTCAAAGAAGACTAAAAGTCTCCTCGGAAGAGTACAGAGTCTCTTGTGCCTCATTTGTCGAGGCCCATCGAGACCCCTTCCAAACTGAGGCATAGGTCTCGAACTCCGAAGCTTTTAACACCTCGTACTTCTCCACCTCGAGGCACATCCAGGTCCCAGACTCCTCTCTCGAAACCATCTACGAGGGATCCTACTTCGCTTCTTTCTACGAGGCACGAATCGAGGCTCTCAATCCCTCATACTCCTGGAACTTCTCCATCGAGGCTTCTTAAACGTAAGCACTCTCTGACTCCGCCTATATCACACAGCGGAGCTTCTTCTGTAACTCTTACGTTCGATATAGACCTTTCTTCTCACTACTCCAGGGAGGCTTCTCCTTCTTATTCAGCGGCGCCTAGGTCTCCTCCTGAGGATTCTTCGATTTCAAAATCTACATCTTTTTCAAGATTCATTTTTGATATGAGTAAGACTCTTCAGATTGATCTTCAATCTGAGTCTAAGTATACTCCTGAATATTTGGCTGAAATGGAATTGCCTCATCTGCCAAAGGATGAGATTGCCTATGAGACTGCCTATGAATCCTGTTTTGAAACAAACTTTTCTCAGGAATCTCGAAACTCCTTATTCAATCCTGGCTATCCCCTTTAAAATGGAATCTCATTACCGCACGGTTCCTTGTAAAGGGTTTGAGAAGCCGGAATTGTCTCACCAATCCTTAGTGGTGGAATCATCTCTTAAAAAATCTAGTCCCACCAAGGTTTATGCTATCGTCCTTCCAGGCAGAGAGGGCCGCACGATGGATAAATTTGGACACAGTCTATATCAGAATTTCATGATAGCAAACAGGTTCTTGAATTACAACTTCATGTTCACATCCTACCTAAAGTACTGCATTAAAACCATGCCCTACTTCTTTCCTGATCTGGCTGAACACCGGTTGCCTGCGTTTCAACAACTTGAGCAGCTCCTATCCCAAATATGTCTCTTCATGCTTCAAGAAACTTATGATGCATCTGAAATGTCATCCGGGTCACTGCTTTTGCTGTGGCAATGCGACGTCTGGCTTGGCTATGCATTGTGGACATGGACCCTAACTTACAGGATTGTCTAGACAATTTACCATGCCAGGGTAATGAGCTCTTTGACAATTTCATTGAGGCTGCCACTAAGAGTCTCTTTGATTTGACCTAAGGTTAAACCTCCATCTTCCAAGCCTTATAGGCCACCTCCATGTCGATATCCACAGAAATCTACACCAGCTTTCTCCAGGCCTTCTCAGCAGCAGCGTCAACAAAAACCCCAGACTCCTGCTGCACCTAAGCCTGCCCAGTCTTTTTGACAATCTAAGTCTGAACATAACATCCACTTTCATCCATCAGACTTCTCTACTCCCCATAGGAAGTCGGCTCCATCACTTTTTCCAACAGTGGGAGCAGATTACATCAGACCTCTGGGTTCTCAACATCATCCGAGAGAGTTACTAGCTTCAATTTCTTCAAATTCCACCAGATCTCCCTCCAAGAGAGTTTCCTTCCAACATGTCACAACTTCCCCTTCTTCAGGAGGCTCAGGCTTTTCTTCGCCTCTGAGCTATTGAGAAGGTCCCTTTGACCCAACGGGACACGGGCTTTTATTCACGTTATTTTCTAGTCCCAAAGAAGATGGGGGATTTGCGACTTATCCTGGACCTCAAAACTCTCAACAAATTTCTTGTCAAAGAAAAGTTTCGCATGCTCTCTCTTCTAACACTGTACCCCTTGATGGATCAAGGGGATTGGTTATGCTCTCTAGATCTCAAAGAGGCTTATACTCATATTCCAATCCATCCAGCCTCTCACAGATTCCTAAGATTTCGGGTGAGAATCTTCAACTTCAGTACCGAGTCCTTCCTTTCTGCCTCTCCTCATCTCCCAGGGTCTTCACAAAATGCCTGGTGGTGGTGGTGGCTGCAGCCCTGCGGACGCAGGGTCTTCAAGTCTTTCCATATCTGGACGACTGGCTCATCAGAGCATCGTCTCAACAGGAGGTTATTGTAGCAACCCAGCGGACTGTAGCATTTCTCCAAAGCCTCGGGTTCAAAATCAATTTCCCAAAGTCCCAGTAACGTCCCTCCCAAACTCTACAGTTTATTGGAACCATACTAGACACTGTTCAACTCGGAGCATTCCTGCCTCAATCATGTCAAGATGTTCTCATTCACCTTGTCAGCGAGTGTCTTCCCTCACGTCAATTTTGGCAAGACAAATGATGGTTCTTCTCGGTCACATGGCCTCTACAGTTCACGTGACTCCTTTTTGCTAGACTTCACCTCCGAATTCCTCAGTGGACTCTGGCATCTCAGTTGCAGCAAGCTTGCGACCCACTTTCTCAACACATTACAGTGACCCCTTCGTTGAGACAGTCTCTCCACTGGTGGATGCTCTCTTCCAATCTTTCCAGAGGTTTGCTTTTTCACGCACCCCTGCATCATGAAAGATTCTTCAACCTACGCTTGGGGGGGGGGGGCGCAGCTCAATGATCTCCATACTCAAGGCCATTGGTCTAGCATGAATCGTCAGTGTTATCAATCTGTTGGAACTCGGAGCAATCTTCAGTGCTCTCAAAGCTTTTCAGCATCTTCTTCATGACCAGGTAGTCTTCATTCAGACAGACAACCAAGTCGCCATGTACTATGTCAACAAGCAGGGAAGAACGGGATCTCTTCCTCTTTGTCAAGAAGCTCTGAAGCTTTGGAATTGGGCAATTCTTCACAACATCTTCCTCAGAGCTGCCTACATTCAAGGGCAGCAAATCTGTCTGGCGGACAAATTGAGTTGTCTTCTACAACCTCACGAATGGACACTCAATTGAGAGCTCAATGGGGGAACTCCTCAGATAGACCTCTTTGCATCTCCCAACAACAACAAGCTGCCTCAGTTCTGCTTCTGGATATACTCTCCTCACCGCCTCGAGGCAGATGCTTTCCTTCTGGAATGGGCGAATCAGTTTCTCTATGCGTTCCCTCCATTCCCTCTGATTCCTTGAGGGCCAAATCCAGTTGGGTTTTCAGGATTTCCCCAATGAATATGCATGAGATCTATGTGCATGCACTGCTTTCAATGCATATTCATTGGGGAAATCCTGAAAACCCAACTGGATTCGGCCCTCAAGGAGGGACTTTGGGGACCCCTGCTCAAGACTATTATCAAACTCAAGACGGAGCATGCCACCATGATTCTGATAGCTCCTTGGTGTCCCAGACAACCATGGTACTCCCTTCTACTTCAACTCAGTACCAGGGAGCCTACTTCTACCAGTATTCCCCTCTCTGCTTACACAGAGTCAAGGGTCTCTACTTCACTCCAACCTGCAGTCTTTACACCTAATAACTTGGTACCTCTCAACCTAACTGCCACTCTACAGTTCTCTGAATCTGTACAGGACATTCTAGAGGCTTCCAGGAAGCCGTCCACTAGGCAGTGTTACTCCCAAAAATGGACTAGATTTTCTTCTTGGTGTGCTACTCATCACAAGGAGCCGCAAACTACCTCCTTGTCTTCAGTTTTGGATTACCTGCTACACTTATCTCACTCTGGCCTCAAATCCACATTTATTAGAGTCTACCTAAGTGCTATTGCCGCTTTTCACCAGCCTATTGAAGGGAAACCTCTCTCAGCTCATCCTGTGGTTTCCAGATTTATGAAAGGACTTTTCAATGTCAACCCACCTCAAGCTGCCTCCAGTGGTTTGGGACCTCAATCTTGTTCTTACTCAATTGATGAAGCCTCCATTTGAACCAATAGATTCGGCTCATCTTAAATATCTCACTTGGAAAGTGGTTTTTCTCATTGCTCTCACCTCTGCTAGATGAGTCGGTAAGCTCCAAGCTCTAGTGACAGACCCACCTTTCACAGTTTTCTATCATGACAAGGTGGTCCTCCGTACTCATCCAAAATTCTTACCTAAAGTAGTTTTAGAATTTCATCTCAATCAATCCATTGTTTTACCAGTGTTTTTGTTCCAAAGCCTCATTCTCATCCTGGAGAAATAGCACTTCATACTCTGAACTGTAAACATGCTTTGGCTTTCTACTTGCAATGCACTCAACCGCACAGAACTGTTCCACAACTTTTCATCTCCTTTAATCCAAATAAGTTGGGGCATCCTGTTTCCAAGCGAACCATCTCCAACTGGATGGCTGCTTGCATCTCTTTCTGCTATGCTTGGGCTGGTCTCCCTCTGCAGGGTCGAGTCACGGGCCATAAAGTTAGAGCTATGGTGGCATCTGTAGCTTTCCTCAGATCAACTCCTATTCAGGAAATCTGCAAGGCTGCCACTTGGTCCTTGGTTCATACATTCACTTTTCATTATTGTCTGGATACTTTCTCCAGATGGGATGGCCATTTTGGCCAGGCAATTTTACAACATTTATTCTCCTAAATTGCTAACATTCCCACCATCCCATTCTGGTTAGCTTGGAGGTCACCCACATGTTGAGAATATTTTGCCTGCTTGTCCTGGGCTAAAGCACAGTTACTTATCATAACAGTTGTTATCCAGGGACAGCAGGCAGATATTCTCACAACCCACCCACCTCCCCTGGTTGGCTTCTTAGCTAGCTATCTGAACTGAGGTACCTCACAGGAGACGCACGACATATGTTTGGTGGGAAGGCAAGCGCGCATGCATGGTACAGCACTCACAAACTCTTTGAAAGTTCTACAAGCAAGTCTGCTTGCGAGGCTGTCCGCTACGGGGCTCCGTGGATGAAGTCACCCACATGTTGAGAATATCTGCCTGCTGTCCCTGGATAACAACTGTTATAGTAAGTGACTGTGCTGTCTCCCACCCTGCAACCTCAACTCACGACCTTTAGCTCTACTGCCTTCCTGTCTCTGAAAATGACTAGTTTGCATATTAATATCTTTTAAATATTAAATATCTGTATCTTATCCCCCACCCTTCCTTTCCTCTGCGCTTCCAGAGGATGTAATAGGGTAGAGTACGGTACTGGGGTTTAAGAAAGGATTGGACAGTTTCCTCCTGGAAAAGGGGATAGAAGGGTATAAATAGAGGATTACTGCACAGGTCCTGGACCTGTTGGGCCGCCGCGTGAGCGGACTGCTGGGCACGATGGACCTCGGGTCTGATCCAGCGGAGGCATTGCTTATGTTCTTACTCAGTTTTGATCTTCTAGGTTCACAGTCATGCCAGGTTTTCAGAATATCCACAATGAATGTGCATGAAAGAGATTTGCATGCACTTCCTCCTTGGGATTAAAACTCTCATATGCATATTCATTATGGATATCCTGAAAACCTGGCATGCCTGTGGACTTCAAAGATTGTAATTGAGTAGCCCTGCTCTAGGGTATACATATTAAGGTCTTCGTCCATTCTCATATGTCTTTTGGCACAAGCCTCATATCATTTTTTTTCACCTTCCTCTGAATCACTTCTAGTCTTTTGATGGTCCTTAGTGAGATACAGCCTTCAAAACTGAACATACCACTCCAAATGGGACCTCACCAGTTAAAGGTATTAACACTTCCTCTCTTCTTCTGGATATACCTTTTTATGCAGCCTTAGCTATTCCAATAGCAATACTTGATAAAAGAACTAATGATTCAAGACGGAGGGGCAGAAGTCATTAAGGGGGGCTTCCTTGATACAGCGTTGGGGACGAAACAAGTCAGATGTTGTCCCTGCAGACAGACTGTTTTAAATGAGTAAGATAAGTGCGATTTTGATAATTTTGATAAATAGAAGAAATGAAATTTTAAAAACTGCACAACTAACTGATTGGTGAAGTTATATCCTGGGTAATAAGCGGGGAAGAAAATTTTAAAATAAATATCCATCAGAGGCACTTCTGAAGATCTGGCAGAATAAGCAAAAGAAATGATTGAAGAATGTAACTGTGTGTTTTGAATCAAAGGTGGTGCACTTGATGATATAAATGTTGGGTTTCTATGCAACCTAGCATCCTTCTGGCTTCAGCCACCGCCTTGTATTGTTTTGCTGCCTGAAGATCCTCCGGCACTATCACCTCAAGGTCCCTTACCCAGTCCATGCTTATCAGCCTCTCACCCTCTAGCAAATATAACTCTATTGGGTTTCTACACCCCATGTAGATCGCTCTACACTTCCTTCCATTAAATTTAACTGCCAAACATTAGACCATTCTTCTAATCTTTAGATCACATACAGGAAGTGTGGGTAAACATTTGCACATACAGTAGTGCATATATATATTCTGACAGTGAGAAGAGATTTTCTGGGGATGAGGGTTAGAGTGACTTATGTTCATGTGCATACTTTTATCAGAAAAACTACCAAGATAAAATTATCAGGTGTACTATTTGTGGGTAGTTTCCTGAAAATAATTATCAAAGCGAAAGTACACATGTCCTTTCACTTTCAAAACTGTGGGAAGTTCTTGGGTAAAAAGAACCTATGAACTTTGTGCCAGTGTAAATAGAAAATACCTTCTTAGACCAAGTCCCCCCAAAAAGAACTTAAATTCCTGACTCTTTTCTTTATTTTGGATGGTTAATATACTTGGAAAGCTTTCCCTTTTGTTTTTGAGAGCTGTGTTTATATATAACTAGATTATTCTAATTCCCCAATGAAAAATTTCTGGTGAGGAAGTACCTAAGTTTTGCTGTATGAATCAGTAAGTCTGAGTATTTCATTGAGGTAATTCCCTTACCTTCCATGTGGCCTACAAAATATGTTGCCAACTTTCTAGCAGGAACAGAAAGAAAGGCACAAGGGAAAGAGCAAAGGGAGATTTTTTCCTTTATGAAGAGCTAAAGAAATAATGTTAATGCAAGCACAAAAAGAAAAGTTAGTGAATACATGTTGTAGAATTTTTAGATTGATTTTCAGTGCTGCAGACTTAAGGGCCCCTTTTGTCAAGTTGTGCTAGAGGTTTCTTTCAACATTTGCCAAAAGAGACTATGAAGGAAAAAATAGCCAAGGAGGTGAAAAACTTCAAGTCGTTCTTTCGATATATTAAGAGGAAGTGGTAAGGCCTTTGGATGACCGAGGAATGAAGGGAACAAACTGAACACATTTTTTTTGTCTGTGTTTACCGAAGAGGATATACGCAGGAAACGAAGACGGGAAACTGACAGGGTTAACAGTCAGTCTAGAAGAGGTATGCCGGCAGATTGATAGGCTTAGAAATGATAAATCCCCAGGACTGGATAGCAATCCCCAGGACCGGATGGCATCCATCTGAGGGTAATCAAGGAACTGAAAGGGACTATAGCTGAACTGCTTCAACTAATAGCCAATCTGTAGATCAAATCGGGAAGGATTCCGGAAGACTGGAAGGTGGCGAATGTTACACCGATATTCAAGAAAGGTTCGAGGTGTGATCTGGGAAACTACAGACCGGTGAGTCTGACCTCGGTACTGGGAAAGATGGTAGAGACGCTGATAAAGGATCACATCATTGAGCACTTTGACGGACATGACCTGATGAGGACCAGCCAGCATGGCTTCATCAGAGGAAGATCTTGCTTGACGATCTTGCTGCACTTCTTCGAGGGAGTAAACAGACAGATAGACAAGGGTGACCCAGTTGACATTGTATATCTGGATTTTCAGAAAGCTTTCGACAAGGTTCCGCATGAATGACTATGAAAAATTGCAAGTCATGGAATCGAGGGTGAAATACTCACATGGATTAAAAATTGGCTGGTGGATAGGAAACAGAGAGTGGGAGTAAATGGACAATACTCAGACTGGAAAAGCATCACCAGTGGAGTGCCACAGTGTTTGGTGCTTAGACCTTTGCTCGTCAACATATTTATAAACGATCTGGAAATTGGTACGATGAGTGGGGTGATTAAATTTGCAGACGATATGAAGTTATTCAGAGTAGTGAAGACGCAGGAGGATTGCGAACATCTGCAACTTGACATAAGCACGCTCGAGAAATGGGCCGCGACATGGCAGATGAGGTTCAACGTGGATAAGTGTAAGGTGATGCATGTCGGTAACAAAAATCTTATGCACGAATACAGGATGTCCAGGGTGGTACTTGGAGAGACCCCCCAGGAAAGAGACTTGGGAGTACTGGTCGACAAGACAAGCCATCCGCGCAATGTGTGGTGGCGGCGAAAAGGGCAAACGGAATGCTAGGAATGATTAAGAAGGGGATCACGAACAGGTTGGAGAGGGTTGTCGTGACGCTGTACCGGGCCATGGTGCGCCCTCACCTGGAGTACTGCGTCCAGCACTGGTCACCGTACATGAAGAAGGACACGGTACTACTTGAAAGGGTCCAGAGAAGAGCGACTAAAATGGTAAAGGGGCTGGAGGAGTTGCCGTACAGTGAGAGATTAGAGAAACTGGGCCTCTTCTCCCTTGAAAAGAGGAGACTGAGAGGGGACATGATAGAAACATTCAAGACTGAAGGGAATAAACTTAGTAGATAAAGACAGGTTGTTCACCCTCTCCAAGGTAGAGAGAACGAGAGGGCACTCTCTAAAGTTGAAAGGGGATAGATTCCGTACAAATGTGAGGAAGTTCTTCTTCACCCAGAGAGTGGTGGAAAACTGGAAAGCTCTTCTGAAGGCTGTTATGGGGAAAACACCCTCCAGGGATTTAAGACAAAGTTGGACGGGTTCCTGTTGAACCAGTACGTAAGCAGGTAGGGCTGGTCTTTGACCTGGGGGGGCCACCGCGGGAGCGGACTGCTGGGCATGATGGACCACTGGTCTGACCCAGCAGCGGCAAATTCTTATGTTCTTAGGTGTTTCTTCCAGATCACATGAGGCTAAAACTACAGGAGCAGATTTTTCTCCTACAGATTCCTAATTTTTGCATGTGAGATTTTGTGCAGGTACTGGGTCTATGGCAGCAACCCTGGATATGGTCCCTTGAGCCAGAGCTTGCATGCATCCCCCCTCTAACAGTTTCTATTGTCTCACTGGTTCCTGATGACCTAGGATTACAATGTTTATCTGTTTTGGACGCCTGAAGCGAAGCTTAGCATGTCATGGTGGCTTTTGCTCAACCATCTGCTCCAGTGGAGGATGGTGGTCATGGATGCAAGCTTAACAGATTGAGAGGGGGCACATAGTCTCCATCACTATACCCAGGGCCTCTGGAGCAAGATGGAAACTCTCTGGCCCATAAATTGCCTGATGCTCAGGGCAGTTTGAAGGGCCCTGGTGGCTTTTCAGACAAGTCTTGTTAGCCATCCAGTCTGGTTTCTGTCAAGCAATGTAATGACAGTGGCTTTTATCAACAGGCAAGGAGACACTTGCAGCATCCAGCTGTCTCTGGAAGCTTGGATGTTGGTTTTTTAGGCAGAGAAACTTGCCTGTGATGCTGGCGGTGCTCATAGCAGGGTCTTTGAATGTTTAAGCAGATTTTCTCAGTTGCTACTGCCTTGACCCAGGAGAATGGGAGTTGCCATCTATGATTTTCTAGATGCCTAGTGATAGGGGATGCTGACAGTGGACCTAATGGTATCCTGCGCCAATGCTCCGTTTTTCTCCAGAAAAGAAGAGCTCAGTTCCAAAGGAGTTCATGCCTTACTTTAACCATGACCACAGGTGGAGATGCTGTATCTCTTTCCTCTCTGGCTGATGATAGGGCAGGTGCTGCACAGAATTGCAGTACATCTGGGTAGGGTTATCCTAATACCACCTAATTGTCCCAAACATACATGGTTCACAGATCTTGTAGACCATCTATGAATATGAATCAAAATTAAAGGCAATTGTTAAATTACACGGTAATTGAAACAGAAGCTAGCAAAATGTAACACATGTACTCGTACATTGCCTGCTAGATCATCCACGCACACTGTAGCACTTGGTCTTTAGTCAGGTGGCAGCCATGAGGTCAGAAACATGGACACTCCATTGCAAGATTGTACCATCGAAGAACAAAATGCAGTAGTGTGCTTTCTTTGGGCAGAGGGAGTGAAACCTGTAGAAATTAATTATCAGATATTGACTCAAGATGGATATAGCACCATGAATCGATGAAAGGTTTATGAGTGGGTAAAAAAGTTTAAAGCAGGAAGAAGAGGTGTAACCGACAAAGGTCGTTCTGGTCACCCATCAACAATGCGCACACAAGAGCACATTGACAGGGCAGATGCCTTGATTAAAGAAGACCGACAGATAATAGTGTATCAGTTGACTGCAAATTTGGATATCTGCTATGGATTTTCATTTGCCATAATTCATGATGACTTGGGATACAGGAAAGTCTGTGCACAATGGGTTCCCAAGCAACTTACTGATCTGCACAAGCAACAGTGTGTGGAGGTTGTGACCCAGTTCCTGAGACATAATGATGAAGATCCGAGTATTCTAGAGAGAATTGTAACCAGCGATGAAACATGGGTGTATCACTACAACCTGGAGAACAGAAACCAAAGCATAATGAAGTAAAAGAAGCGGTACTCACCTGGCTTCAGGAACAGCTGAAAAACTTCTTTGCAGGAATGCAGAAGCTAGTTGAACGATACAGCAAGTGCGTTGTCTTGCATGGGGACTGTTTGGAAAAGTGATATGTTCAGTTGCTCACATTGACTTCTATTAAAGACGTTAAATGTATTTTGCCTTTATTATTTTTTTTTTTTTAATTTACCCTCATATTTCAGCTTCTGGTGCTTTCAGATCTTCTCTCTCAAGGTTTGGTGACTATGGAAGATACATCCTAGTTTGGTCTTACGGCTTGGCTCTTAAGAGATCAAAGTTGAGGAAAAAAGTGTCATTCGAAAGGAATTAAGACTATTCTGTTGCAGGCTATGAAGCATTCTTCTTCATCTGTATGTGCTAGGATTTGGCGAATTTTCAAAGCCTGGTGTGCAGAATGGGCTTTGCTGCCTCACATTTTGGCCTTTTTACTACTACTTACCTTTTCTATAGCTCTTGTAGACATATGCAGTTCTGTACATTAAACATGTAAGAGACCATCCCTTTTCAATAGAGCTTACAATCTAATTAAAACAGACAAATAGGGGTTAGGGATTTACTCACAGAGGAAATGATAAAACAGATATGGGTACTTTACAAGTGAGTGGCAGTTAAAAGCAGCCTCGAAAAAGAGGGCTTTTAGCCTAGATTTGAATACTGCCCTAGATGGACCTTGACATACTGACTTAGGTAGTCTGTTCCAAGCATATGGTGCAGCAGTACAGACGGGATGGAATCTGGAGTTGGCTGTAGAGTAGAAGGGGACAGAGAAGAGATACCCAATGAACTGAGTTCCCAGGGAGGAGTATAATGAGAGATAACTGAGGAGCTGCAGAGTGAATGCACTTGTAAGTCAATTAGAGGACTTTGAACTAGAGAATGACAAAGGGGCAAATTTGTCCCTGTCCCCCGCAGGAACTGAATTTCCCTGTCCTACCCCCACGAGTTTTGTCGCTGTGCCTGTCCCATTCCTGTAAGCTCTGCCTTAACTGTACAAACCTCGAACACTTATGATTTTAAAGTGTTTGAGGCTTGTGCAGATTAGGATAGAGCTTGCAGGAATGGGACAGGAAAAGAACTCGCAGGAATGGGACGGGAAAATGAGTTCTTCTTCACCCAGAGTGGTAGAAATCTGGAACACTCTTCCAGAGGCTGCTATAGGGGAAAGCACTTATGGGGAATTTAGGAGATATCTAAAAACATATCTGTTTTCGAAGTATTTAGGCAGCTAATTCTTAAAAATTTTATTATGCACTATTTTGATCTTTTTAGTATATCTAATTATTGGCTTTTAACTTTTTTAGTTCTATTCAACTTCTTTTATTGTTTTTTTTTTAACTATTGTAAACCGCATAGAACTTTACGGCCTTGCAGTATATAAACTGATTATTATTATTATTCAGGGTTTCAAAAAAAGGTTAGATAAGATCCTGCTGGACCAGAACATACGCAGGTAAGGCTAGACTCAAATAGGGCACTGGTCTTTCAACTAAGGGCCACTGCGTGAGCGGACTGCTGGACATGATGGACCACTGGTCTGACCCGGCAGCGGCAAATCTTATGTTCTTATGTAAATGGATAGGGAACCAATGAAGTGACTTGAGAAGAGGGGTAATGCGAGCATAATGACACTGGCGGAATATAAGTTGTTTAGCAGCATTTTGGATGGATTGAAGGGGAGAGAGATGGTTTAGTGGAAGATCTATCAGAGGTAAGTTGTAATCTAGAGAGGTGATAAGAGTGTGGATAAGGTTTTTGGTAACGTGCTCAGAAAGGAAAGGTCAGATTATGGTAATATAGAGAAAGAAATGACAGGCTTTAGCAGTCTGTTGGATTTGTTCAGAGAAAGAGAGAGGAGTCCAATAACACTGAAGTTGCGAGCTGATGAGACAGGGAAAATGAGAGTGTTTGAGAGTGTTATCCACAGAAATAGAGAATGGGGGAAGAGGAGAGGTGGATTTTTGTGGAAAGATAAGCTCAGTCTTGGCCATGTTCAGTTTTAAATGGCAGTAAGACATCCAGGCAGCAATGTCAGATAAGCAGGCCGAGACTTACTGTAGGCCTCGATTCCTGTAGAAATTTCTGGTGTAGAGAGGTAGATCTGGGAGTCATCAGCATAGAGAGTCATCAACATAGAGGTGATAAAACCGAGATCAAAGCTGAGGGAATGAGTATAGATGGAAAAAAGATGATGTCCTAAGACTGAGTCTTGAGGTGCAACGACTGATAGTGAGATTGCAGTGGAGGATAATTCACTACTGCGTAACTAAAAGTGTGGTGGGAGAGATAAGAAGAAAGCTAATAAAGAACAGAGCCCTAAACTCCAAGTGAGGACAGCGTATCAAGGAGTAGGTAGTGGTCAAAGGTGTAAAAAGCAGCAGATAGATCGAGAAAGGATGTGGCTAGGCCTCTGCATCTGGCTATGAACAGGTCATTGGAGACTTTAGCAAGGGCAGTTTCTGTAGAATGCAGAGGGCGAAAGCCTGATTGAAGTGGGTCAAGAATAGTTTGAGTTGAAAGAAAGTCAAGACAATAGCGGTGAACAGCATGTTCAAGTAGCTTGGATAAGAAAGGGAGGAGGGAAATGAGGTGATAATTGGAAGGGCAGGTAGCCAGCGGGGTCAAAAAGTCTTAAAGACAAAATATTTAAAATTCACAATTAAATTGATTGACTAAAGAAATGCAACTGCGGGTACTCAATAATATGTGTATGCACCATGCGTGTAGTTTTACTGATGTACATGAGATTATCTCCAGTCATGGCACATGGGCTTGTCATAGTGGAAAAAAGTGGAATTGTCCAATAAGGAAAGGTGCACAAATAAGTGTCTTTTAACTCATCTGGTTAATCTGGTAATCCTTTATTCTTCCAAAAATACTTGACTCGACATGTACATGTTTCGGCCCTAAGGCCTGCGTCAGGAGTCTACAAATCATGTATAAAAACATATGAACACATATGGAAACATATAATGAATATGATAATAAAATATATAATATATATAAAGAAACAGCAAATTACATATAAAGGTTTAAAAATACAAAACAACATATTCTTTAATAAATGGAATATAAATATATAATATCATATAAAATTAAAAAAAACAATCGTAATATACATATCAAAACAAAACAATATAGATATTCATATGAAATTTCATAATAATATAATCAATAAGAAGAAATCTCAGTGTATTATCAATAGAAATAAATATATTAAGAAAATTATATATAATCAATGACCACAAGACAATCAGTATATACATATCAAAACAAAACAATATAGATATTCATATGAAATTTCATGATAATATAATCAATAAGAAGAATCAGTGTATTATCCATAGTAATAAATATATTAAAAAAATTATATATAAATATCAATGACAAGACAATCAGTATATTATCAATAGAAATCAATCCATTATCGATAAGAATCAATATATTATTTCTAAAAAATATATATATGTGATCAATGAACAGAAAGCAATCAGTAGAAGTAAAACAATATAAAATGAGATGTTAAGGAAATGTTAAATTAATGAAACCAATGTGTACTCAACTATGAATAATTACCGTTAAAAAGAACAAATGCCAATATTTAAAAAGGTGAATTTTTAAAAAAAGGTGAATTTTTAAAATGACTGAAACATTATAAAATGAACTAATGCCGATATTCCAAAAGGTAAATTTTAAAATGACTGAATCATGCTCAATAGTTTAAAATGCAAGAACACTGCTATACCTTGGAGATCTTTGGGTATATGACCACAAGAATGTTGATCGTTTACATGGGCTTGTCATGCCACGGGGATTTGCGTACATCTGTGAAGCTGAAAGCTATGCTGCCAATAGTTTCACTACCAGCAGGGCCTCCCAAGGTGGACAGATTTCAGCAGAGATGTCAGACTAACAATGTACCACCCGTCTGGGCAGCAGCAGATGGGCAGTGTTGGAGGCAGAGGATCATATTTGATGTGACAGTGGTGACAACAACAAATTTATACTGTGAAGAAGAAAGGCCTGGCAATCTACTTCTGTATTCTGCCACGAAAACTTGATATTATCAAGTCGCTAGGACTTGAACATAAATCGATGGCACCTAACATAAAATTATGGATCTATTTTGGAACCTTTATCAGATTTCATTGACTATTTTTTATGACCTTATATCCTGCAGATAGTCAACGAAATCTGATAAAGGTTCCAAAATACATCCATTCCCTAAGACAATGGGTCTGCCCGGAGGATTGGTCAGATGTACTTTAGGAAACATAAATCATTGGAATGACTGGGTGTTCAACTGTGGGTGAACATATAGATTCAGGGTAGAATTATGGCACAAGCAAGCTAAAGACTTTGAGGGAGGGGGAGGTGGTGGTGTCAATTATGTCTTAAATCAGCCCAGCACAGGAAACATGATATGATTCATAACTGCTGTTCAGCCACATTATGGTGAAATTATTTACCTTGGTTCCCATCAGCTAAAGCATTAGAATGGAGCCATTAATGCTGAATGAATGAAAATGTTGACATACTTGAGACTTCAGCTTCAAATAGACCTACAAACATTCTCCCACTCAAAACAGATATAGTAGATAAAGAAAATCTAATATAATCTACTACAATAAAACCCTTAGCGTGCATGCGTACTTCAAACTCCGTGCGTCCGTGATCCGTGCTGCACATGTGCAGTGCCTGCCTCAGCTGATTTCCTGCCCCAATCTCCGCTGCCGCCTGACTTTTTGCCTTCTGACTACGCTGCCGGGACACCTCTTCTTCTCATCCCCGGACCAGCAGTGGCAGCAGCCGCAGGCTATTTGCTAGGCCAGCCCACTTTGATAATGTGAGGTGGGCCAGCCTAGCAAAAGCCCTGAGGCTGCCCGACCTAGCGGATGACAGGGAGCAGGAAAGGGAGAAGGGGTACTACTGGACAGGGGGAAAGTAAAAGTAAGGGAGAATGGATACTGCTGGACAGGGGGAGCAGGGAAGGGGTGCTGCTGGACAGGGGGGGAGGTAAAGGGAAGGGAGAAGGGCTATTACTGGACAGGGGGGAACAGAGAAGGGGTGCTGCTGGACAGAAAGAAAGACAGACAGACACAGCAGGCAAGGAGAGAGACAGAAAGACAGGGGAGAGAGACAAAGAAAAAAAGACAGACAGACAGGGGGCAGGCAGGGAGAGAGACAGAAAGAAATACAAGGGGCCAGGGAGAGAGGCAGAAAGAAAAAAAAAGACAGACAGACAGGGGGCCAGGGAGAAAGAAAGAAATGCAGAAAGAAAGGCCTAAGTCTACATATCTATTCTAGCACCCGTTAATGTAACGGGCTAAAAAACTAGTCTAATATAATCAGTAATAGATTAATTGTAAATAGTTTAGTATGGGTTTTGATCTGATTAATTAAAAAAAAAAATTTCTTGAATGTAATATTTTTGCACAATTCAAATTTCTAGATATAAACACATTACTGAGCAAACAAAATAGTGTGTGTGCAGTTCTGTTTGCTTATAAAAAATGTAGCAGAACTAGAAAAGGTACAGAGAAAAGTAATCATCATGGCTTATATTTGATAACAATATAGTGTAAAATCTTCGCTGATTGTCCAGCACATCTTGTTGTAAACCGCCTCGAACTATCATGGCTATGGCGGTATATAAGAATAAAATTATTATTATTAATAAAGGAGAAAAATAGCTGCCATATGAAGAAAGGTGATAGCAGCTGAGCCAGCAGGGGAAGCCCCAAAGCTGCCGAGTCATGGCTTTGGGGAGTGTTGCCAGCTCACCTGATCGGGGATTCCCCTGCTGTGATCAGCTGAGCAGGCAGGGAGAAGCAACAGTTAAGAGCCCCAAAAGAGCTCTTTAAAATTTGTAATTTTTTCTGATGACAGGCGGGATGGGGGAGGAGCTGTGCCTAGCAATTGCTCTTCTGAACAGGCATCGGGTAGAGTTCTTCTCCCTTTTACTAGGGCTGCTCTGCACAAATAGCATGCCTATAATTTGCATGTTTTTGTGCTAAGCATCACTTGGTTAAAAAAAAATTTGCTCCAATCATGGTATTTTTTTTACCATGGTTTTGGAACTTTGTGCATTGATCCCTGAGACACTGAAGTCTTTGGCTAGGAGGTGCAGTAGATGATCACTGCAATCATATGTTATTTGCTTGATATTCCCTTCATGCTCTTTTAAATTTCTTCTCATTTTGGATACATTTGTAGCATTGTTTGTGACTAAACTGCATACTAAACTTTTCAATTTTTGTTCATATTTTATTATAGCTTTTGTTGCTACTTGCTGTATGAGTATTTCCTGAGATATCAATTGTTTCTACAAAAAAGACAATCCCTTTTTCTGTTATACAAGCACATACAATAGGGTCATTGTCGACATTATTTCACCCATCAAACCGTACCAAAAAATTTAAACATTGCATGAATATACAGCCTCATGCTTAAAAAAAAATCCAATTTAAAAATCTTGTTTTTTATTTTTATTTTTTTAAAAAAGCATTGGTTTTTATCCATCCCGAGAGCAGCAGAAATACAGGGAACCTGAGGAAAGGAAGAAGCCATATGGATCATCTTTGAAAGAGAAAATGGAAACTATCTACACAGGTGTTACCTATAGATCTCCAGCATAAATGGAGAAGCTGGACAAGGATCTGATTGAAGATATCCTTAAGCTTGGAATGAAAAGAAAGATGCTGTTTGCTGGGAGATAACTTTGCCTAATGTGGATTAGAACATCCCAGAATTAGAAGGAAGCAGAGAAATTGTGGATGCCTATCAAAGTGCTTTGCTCAGACAAATGCTGACGGAACCTACAAGGGAAGGGGTGATTCTAGATCTAATGCTCACAAATGGAGGAAGCGTTTCCAGTGTCAAGGTGGCTACCCACCTGGGCAAGAGAAATCATCATAGGATATATTTGGATATAAGAGCAAAATCAACTAAAAAATACTGGATTTCAGACATGCTGATCTTAGTAAAATGGGAGAATACTTGAAGAAAAAGCTGACTGCATGTATAAGCATAGAAGAAGTGGAAGGGCAGTAGTTCAAGCTGAAACCTGCAATAAATATGGCACAGATCTTCATACAAGGAAAGTAAACAAAAGCAAGAGAAAAAGGAAGCCTATGTGATTCTCCAAGCAAGTGGCTGAAAAAAAATATGAGCAAAATAGGCTGTGTTCAAGAAATACAGAAAAACTTAACAAGAGGGTCATGGAAAAGATTACTGGATGAAACTCCAAAAAGCAAAGAGGGAGTGCTAGCAAAAGTGCAGGTGGAATTAAAAATGGATAAAGATATAAACAGAGGTGATATATTGGGGAAAGGAGAGGCTAGGAATGGAATTGTAAGACTGAGAGATTGAGTGCTATATGGAGAGTGATGAGGACAAAGTGAATGCACTAAATAAATACGTCTCTTAGGTGTTCAGGGAAGAAAGTCCCGGAGAAGGACTGTGGTCGGCTGCTGAGGGTATATCTGGAAACAGAGTAAGATATTAGAGACCAACCAAATTTCAGTTTTGGATCCAGCACCAAAACCTACTGGAAATTCAGACTTGGGTTCCAGTCAAAAATGCTTGAGCTTTTTGATTAGAACTGAAAACATGCCTTGCCCCCCCCCCCCCCTCCCGCCACTACTACCACTGCAAAACTCTGGAAGTTTTATTTTAATGTGAAAGTGCAGAGTGATACATTAGGGGTGTAGAAATCCAAAGGAGATGTATGAGATAGGAAGAGAGAAATTGATAAGCAGATCTCAGGGGAAGGACCGCGGGGAGGATCTTGTGTGCTCGCTTCGGCAGCACATGTACTACAATGGAGTCTGAGGATCTCAAGATGACAAAACAATGATATAAGGTGGTGGCCATGGCCAGAAGGATGCTTGGCTGTACAGAGAGGGGTATAACCAGCAGGAGGTGTTGATGCCTCTCTACAAATTGTTGGTAAGGTCCCAGTTGGAGTGTTATGTCCAGTTTTGGAAGCTATATCTTGCTAAGGATATTAAAAGACAAAGCGACAAAAATGGTATGGGGTTTGTGCCACAAGAAGTTTGAGGAGAGACTTGATGACCTGAAGATGTGTACCCTATAGCAGTGTTTCCCACTTCTTCAAGCCAAATACCCCCTAGATCAAAAATTTTCATCCAAGTACCCCTGAGCTCCGAGATTTTGAAATGGACATGTTGTTAAACAGTAAGTAACTAGGCAACATAATAACAAATAAAGGTCACTGCAAGTTTGTCATGTTTGTCATGATCTCTTGTGTATTTCATTCTCATAAAAACTGGTCCTTTGACAGGTGGTGCGTCATTTTTACAAACTGAGTGAAAATGAACGATGACACTTAGGGCCTACTTATAAGAACAGGAGAAAAGGAAAGACCTCCACTAAAGTTGCTATTAGTGACCAGTACAGTTTAATCTTTTCTCTGGGAAAATGAAGCATGAAATATGATTTACCACTCTGGGCAAGTTCTTTCACACACATCCCACCTGCCCACAGACATGTTGGATTTTGCTGCACACATATACACACTCGGCTCTTTCACCTTTCAACACATATCAGTTGCTGCAAAATGTCTGAAGCCCTGTCTGATGTTATAAGAAACGATATCTCCTCAGTAAGGTAATACAGTCTTATAACACAATCCTGCCAAACTTGTGCAAAAGAGTTGCAACTTTACCATATTATAACAGTGCTAACTCCCAGGACTCAAACAACAACAACCTTATCCGTGAAAAAAAGGCACTGTAAATATCACACCAAGTCCTAAAACACTAATACAGCACCTAGGCCCATATGCTCAAAACTCTCCGTGGCTTTAACGATTGATGCTAAACCAATTTTAACCTGTTATATCATCAAAGTATTTCAGCTATCCATGCATAAAATGGCTAATCATCGATCATGGCATTTTCTGTGATTTGTAGCAGTCTCTGATAATCGTATGTTAATAGATAACAGCTAGCTCATCAATATTAAAATGAGCATGCCGATTGATGCCCAGATGCACAAAATGAAGCACCAGTTTTTAACGCTCCGAAATCTCTGACAGGTTTGGAGGTGCTGGTAGTGTTAAAAAAATAAAATAAAAGCGCCCCGAACAGCAGCTTTTTTTTTTTTAATGGCCATAGATGTTGTGCATGTCTTACACATGCCCAATATCTGTCCCTATTAAAAATAATAATTAAAAAAAGTTGTGCTGGGACCACCCGAATAATTGCCCACACCCCCTGAACTTAAAAATAAATAAATAAGTTGGCAGGAGGGAAGCCCAGTTTCTCCTGCCTTGACCATCTGACCTTACCCCCACCTCTGAAATTGAAGGTCAGCAGGAGAGATGCCCACTCCATCCTGTTGCCGAGGCCCCACCATAAACCCTTGATTACCCCCTCCTCCCAAATACCTGAACCCTCCCATGTACCTCTGAATTGGAGATTGGCAGGAGGGATGCCCACTCCTTCCTGTTGCTGAGGCCCCACTGTGAATCCCTGACTTTCTCCGTGAACCCCAGAACCTCCTCCCCCCCATACCTCTAAATTGAAAATCAACAGGAGGGATGCCCACTCCATCCTACTGAACAATACAAAAACCCAGGAAGGGAAAACTGCAAAAACAGCCAAAACCAAAAAGTTCCCCCTAACCCAAAAGAACAAAATGGGGGATAGAGACAAGCCAACCAGCCGAACCAACCTACTACTAATAAATGAGTATGAATGGGATACCCTCAGTCTCACAGCCTGTTTTCACTCCATCCTACTGGCAGGCCCACCTCTTCAAAATAGCGGACCTTCACCTTCCCGGTGAATCTTAGGATGCACTGGGATTGGCCTAAGACTTTGATTGGCCCAGGTGCCTAAAGCCCCTCCCATAGGGCCTGGGATGCATTTGGTTCATGCACCTAAGGCCCCTTTCATATGAACCACTCAGTCTTAGACCCCTAGTACATCCCAGGATGTACTGGGAAGGAGCCTAAGGCCCTGACTAGCCCAGGTGGCTAAGGCCCATCAGTCTTAGGTCCCTCACATTGCATCCGAGAATGCACCAGGAAAGTCCGCCATTTTGAAGAAGTGGAGGGAGAAGTCCATCCCTCCTGCTGATCTTCAGTTTAGAGGGTAGAGGATCAGGGGTTCGCAGCAGGGCTCCAGTGGCAGGAATAATGGGCATCCCTCCTGCTGATCTTCAATTTAGAGGTACATGGGGGGTTCGTGGTGGGGCCTTAGCAGTAGGAAGGAGTGGGCATCCCTCCTAATGATCTTCAATTTAGATGTATGTGAGGGGGGGGTTCATGGTGGAGCCCTGGTGGCAGGAGGGTGTGGGCATCCCTTCTGTTGATCTTCAATTTAAAGGTGGGAGGGTAGGGGGGCCAGCTGGTTGAGGCAGGAGGGAGTGGGCTTAAGCAGGATAAGGAAGTGATATCAGTGAACAGAGGCCAGAGCAAGCAGCAGGTAGAAGATGCTGCTCACTGCCGGCAAAGTTTTGAAGAGGTACCTGGTGGCAGAACACATCTGTTCGTCCAGTTGATTTAAATCTCGATACTGAAGTGAAGAATTGGGGGATTTATTTAGAAAGGGATCGATCGGTGTGCTCAGGTTTGTACACTACTTTTGATTATGATTATTGAGAGCTTCTATACCGCTACTAATGACTAGGGAGTCAATTCAGAGTGGTCTATATGAGCCTCTGCAAAGGCGCTATGCTACATGAGCTTCTGTAAAGGTGTTAGATACATTAGTTTCTGTAGAGATGTTACCATATGCATGGGCTTTATACTGAAATACACAGAGCTCTGTGGTGGTGTCACAGTTATTAATACTGGCATGGTTATGCCAATAATTCATCATCCTGCTTATATGCACATGTTTATACCAAATCAGTTGCCCTATGTATGTATACATGTAATACTAGGTTTACTATTGCCGCTAAATACACTATACACATTTACATACCTCTTAAGGAGGTTGGCCATTTCAACTAAATATAATCTATTTACATTCATCCCTGAAAGTTCTTGTTTCTTCTTTCTCAGCTTCATAGTTTAAGTTGAAGTAGTTTGAGAAAAGGATAGTCTTTATTCCTTTCTTGAATTTTCCGGTGTTCTTTTCTAACTTTAATTCCTTCGGTAGGGCATTCCACCATGTTGGTGCCATTACCGAGAACATTCTTGCCCTGGTACTTTTGTATTTGATGTCTTTGAAGGAAGGTATTTTGTAGTAAGGCCTCTTGGCTCGAGTGCAGAGCACGCCGGGGCATATGGCTATTTAGTCTGGCCACTAGGTATTGCGGGTTTTTTAAAAATAAATGGAGGATGTTTTTCTTATGAAATTTATTCTCTGTATGATTTTGCAGTCTGTAATATTGACTGACATGATTTATTGTGATTTGTGAGTGGCTCTGCTGATGTGATCTGCACTTTGTAGATTTTTCATAATTCAGCTGCGCACCTACTAACTAATTGTGGTCATGTTGATCACATTATTCCAGATTTAAAATTGCTGTATTGGTTGCCAGTTGTTTGACGGGTGACATTTTAAGGTTCTGTTATTTTGTGTTTTACAAGCTGATGCCCCAGAACATATGAAAGCTTTTAGTTAATCCATCAAGCTAAATGCATACATTGGCATCTACTGTTGCTGAGCTGTTTAATTGTGCCTTTCACAATTGTTGGTCCATGGTTCTGGAATACTTTGGCCTCAGAAATTCATCTAGAGAGAATTTATCTCACATTTAAGTTTTCACTTTCCACCTATGTATTTCAGGTGGCATTCCCTGAAATGATATTTAGGTAGTTATTGGGTTGTATATTGCTGTATTTGTTGTGCTTTTTGTTTTTGAATTATTGTGGGTTACTATTTATGATTTCTATAGCGCTACCAGATGCATGTGGTGCTGCACATTAAACACAGAAGAGACAGTCCCTGCTCTAAAGAGCTTACAATCTTATTATGAAAGACAATAGACAAAAATGGTAAATCAATATATGCTGTTTATGTAGGAAAATGCAAAGGCAGAAGAGGTAGAGAGGGTAAGGAGCTAATGAGGGAATGACAATCAGATGTGCTTTACAAAATGGTAGGGTTAAGTTTTAAATGCAGTAGTATATCTCACCAGATAATGTTTAGATTTGCAGAATATACATTAAATAGCTAGCTAACCAAATAATGTAGGAGACTCTTTGAGTTGTCCTTTTTTGACATTTTCCTCTTACTATATTAGCTATGATTTTCTTATTTTTGGATTTTTTTCCATATTTCTTTTTTTATATATATGTAAGTATTTTTATTGATTTCAATTATTTCAAGTAAATTTGTACAGAAAGCAAATTTAACCACAGCATATTACAATCATATAAATCCATACTTAACAATGTTAAGCAAATACAAAAGAAACTATTATGGTAAAATTAGCTCAAGTCCTGATTGGATCCAAGAATTAATTGTGAGAAAACATAAAGAAAACAATCAAAGAAGAAATGCTGTTCCTATAGATCGGGAAGGAAGTTACTATTTTCTTTAGAGCTCAACCTTAGATTTTTTCCTTGTCTAGACAGGACATCGCCAGAAAATGGGTAAGATGTTGGGGTTCAAAGAATACATATTTAATTGAATGGTAACGGACAATGCACTTACAGGGGTATCTCAAATAAAATGTAGCCCCTAATGCGATGACCCCCGGTTTCAAAAGAAGGAAATCATGTCTACGTTTTTGCATTTCCCTTGTAACATCAGGGAACATTTGAATTTTACAACCAAGAAATTCCTTTTGTTTATTCTTTAGAAATAGTCTCAATAACCAAGATTTATCAATAGAAAGAACCAAAGTAGCTAATAATGTTCCTTATCTGACTTCTCCAAAATCTCAGTAATATTCAATAGTTGTCATTCAATAGGCTCAGGTTGCCGTTGAAGCAGAGTTTTACTGGTGAGATAATAAACTTGAGCAAATGGTGGAAGATTACCTTCCGGTACTTCCAAAATTTCTAATAAATATCTCTTGAGCATGTCTCTAGGAGTTACCATAGTTATCCTTGGAAAGTTTATCAATCTCAAATTATTGCTCCGTGCCTGATTCTCTAATGACTCCACTTTTCTTCTAAGATTCAAGTTGTCTTTATAGTTTCCTGAAATTGTTTTATTGAAACCATATCCTGCTGAGTCTTTTGAAGTAAATTATTAGAAGTCGTATCCAATTTTAATTTTCCTAGTTCTTCTGAATGGTGGATAAGTTTATTTTCAATCTGTTGGAAATTGGGACTAATTATCTTTGCAAAATTTGCTACCAGATCCCATAGGGCTTCTAAGGTCACCTCAGCAGGTCTATCCCAAAAAGTAGCTTGTACTGTAGTACAGAGTCTCTCACCTTCCTTTGGATGTTCTGGTTTCTGTTCCTTCTGGTTCAGTCCTCCTCCAGCTGTTATGGACCCCACAGCATCTTCCTTGGAGGTTACCCAGACCGGAATCTCCATTTCCAGGCTTCCCAAAGTTAGCTTGTTTGCCTCTGGGGAAAGTAATACCCCTTCCTCCGGGGTTTCCTGACCCCTGGGTGAGCTGGCCAACTGTGGTGGAGGAGGAGGTGCTCTAACATCCGGGCTAAGGATGGTGTCTGGCCCAAGAGGAGTCCCGTCGGTCTTACCAACACCCGGGATCCTCAGCGGGCTCATGGCAACCGGATCCACTAGAGCAGCTCCCTGCACCCTTCGAAGAAGTTCTTCAATATTGCCGAGGGACGGCACCTTGGAGCACTGCGAGGCGCCAGCAGCGCTCCTGCCTCTTCTCTTCGGCATCATGCCGCAAGTACAGGTACGTCCAGGCCGGAAACAGCAGTCCCCAGCCGAAAATCGTTTAGCAAGAAGCGCTTCAAATGGGGGCTTGTACCCGATCACTTAGGCAGTGGCCATCTTGGATCGAAAAGCCTCTTCCATATTTCTTGTCATGTTTTGTGCTCAGATGTTTATCAGAGTATACATTTAGCATGATTATTTTGATGTTTGTAAAGAAATTTTTGTGTGTTTAAATGTTGGGCTTTTCTTTGTCAGGAAGGTAATCTTGTAGTATACTGTTTAAAGCTTATAAAGAAAAGCAAAAAAAAAAAAAAGGTAAATATACTTACAGAAGAAATTTGTGTCAAATATAAATATAAAAATAAATATATATATATATACTGTATATATAAAATAAAGCATTTATGGTGAGGTATAATGTTAGAAAGACTTGTAAATGGGTCAGGTCATTCAGGTCACTAGTCACTTTGGTCCAGACGGTCATTCTGGTCCAGATGGTAGCTTACCAAGAGTTACCAGATCCTCCCCTCGAGGGCTGCCTAGGAGTCAGACCTGCTCCCCCTAACTGGGCTTCTGAGGTGGGAAGTCCTGAGGCCCAGCCCCCTAATTAGTGAAGGTGAGCTGCCCCCAAATGGTCATTCTAAGTACCCCTTTCCCTTCCCCTAGGGATGGTCCTTCCAAATCCCTAGTTTTCTACCTCTTGTCTCTTGCAGTTGATACTTTAGATTAGAATCTAAATCACAATTTTGCATGAGGTAAAACTCTTTATAGTTTATAAATCTTTCCTTAATTGCTTCTGATAATTTCAGCTATACACAGCTGAAAGCAGTGCAACATGCAGAAAGTGAAAAACTATTTAAACTTCACTTTCTGCATGTTGCACTGCTTTCAGCTGTGTATAGCTGAAATTATCAGAAGCAATTAAGGAAAGATTTATAAACTATAACGAGTTTTACCTCATGCAAAGTTGTCATTTCTTTAATAAGACATTAACTATTTGTTCTGTGGCCCTCCAGGTACCTGCAAATCTAAAATGTGGCCCTGCAAAGGGTTTGAGTTTGAGACCGCTTCTGTAGATGAAGGTTGGTTCACTCTCTACTAGTGGGGGGGGGGGGGAGGGAGGGAGTGGCTGTCAGGGGGCCAGCAGACCACCCATGCTGTATTCTAAGCACTGCAGGGTGGGCTTTGGCCTTCAGAGATCTTGGATTCCTTGGATGCTGCAGCAGAGGACTCCAGTCCTTTCTGAATCCCAGTCCCTTTGGGATTCGGATTCTGAGGAGCACCCCCATTGGAGGAGGAAGAGTGGTCCCATGTAATCCAACTTTTCTGTTTTGAAGAACTTTCTTTTCTTACTGACAAAAGTGATGCAGACTGTCATGTTAAATGTGCCCACGAAGGATCCCTCAGAGGGAGATACTCTCCTAGAAGGCCTCATGGAGCCCCAAAATAATTTCCCTCTTCAAAAGGCTTCCCTGTAGATGATGATGGCAGAATGGGAGGCACCGGATGAGTCCCTCAGGAGGGGCCTAGTGCACTTGATCACTTTTATGCCTTTGTCCCTGAGGAGGTTAAGAAGTATCGGGTATTCCCCCAAGATTGATGCCTTGGTTATGGCGATCATGATCATGAAGGTGACCACTGTTCAGGGGTGCTCACCACCACTTCAGGAGCTCTCTGAGAAGGAAGTGGAGCAACAATCTTGCCTTGCCTTTTCTGTTGGATCCTCAAATGTGTTGGCTATGTGGCCATAGTTATGCTGCTTTGGGTGCAGCAGTTGCATCAATCCCTGGAGGGTTCTTGTCTGGTCAGAGTATGGTGGATATCATTTGCGAACTGGTTTGCACTGCTTCCTGTTCCATGACAGTTTTGATGGTGAGGCACCATTGGCTAAGGCTCTGTCACAAGTCACAGATGTGGCTTTTAAGAAGCTTCTGAGTCTGTTTCCCTTTAGGGTGCATGTGCTGTTTGGTGAAGACCTGGAGAAGATAGTTAAGGATATGGGAGAGCTGAAGCCTCTCGTCTCCTGGAGCTGAGGCCAGAAGGTGCTCAGTGGTCTTCCGCCATGAGAGTTCAAGCCAGAGGGATGGGCTACTTTAGGATGGCTCGGTTTTCCCAAGCCTGGCCTTCAGAGCATTATCTTCAGAGTAGATTTTTCAAGGAAGTCTCCTTTCGTGGCCCCAAAAGGGCCAGAACCTCAGGTTCCTTAGGTGAGTCTGCAGCCACCAGGCTTGCCTAGTGAGGTTTTGCTGGACCCTTCATTGGCTTCAGTGAGAGGCAGACTCCATCTTCTACCATGAGTGAGCCTGAATCATCACAGATCAGAGAGCGCTGGAGTTTGTTGAGAGGGGTTACTTCCTGCAGTTTGGTCATCTGGTTCCTGATGCCTTCATGGCTTTCCCATTTGGTTCAGCCCTAAAGCAGTAGGCTGTCGCACTTCCTCAGCAAGCACCTGCACAGTTTAGGGAACCCATCCCACTAACAGAACATGGGATGTGGTACTACTCCATTTATTTTGTGGTCCTATAGAAGGGCAGCTCATTTTGTCCCATTCTGGACCTCAAATATGTAAATGCTTGCTTGGAATCCAACATTTATGGATGGAAACTGCACTTGGTGATTGCCTTGGTCCGTCCGGGAGAGTTCTTGACCACCTGGACCTTTTTAAGGAGGCTTATCTGAACATTCCATTGCATCCAATCACAAGAGATATTTGTGCTTATTGTGTGTTGGGACAGCACTTTTCAGATTCAGGCTTTGCCTTTTGGTTTGCCTACGGTAACGTAATGGTGGTTGTGGCAGCATATTATGTTGCTAAGATGTTTAGGTTTATTTGAGATG
Source organism: Geotrypetes seraphini (assembly GCF_902459505.1). Classification (NCBI taxonomy): domain Eukaryota; kingdom Metazoa; phylum Chordata; class Amphibia; order Gymnophiona; family Dermophiidae; genus Geotrypetes; species Geotrypetes seraphini. The sequence continues at coordinate 159,984,239 of NC_047090.1, read as the reverse complement.
ACTCAGCTGCAGAAGCTAGTTTAGTCATGTGTCGTTTCCGTTCTGGAGGCTCTGGGTGGAATTGTGAAACAGTTCAAGAGCTATCTGGCTCTATCTCAGACCTTGGAGTATTTTGGAGGTTGCTTTGACATTGCCTGCGGGATGATGATCTTGTGGAAGACCAGCAGATGCAGATGTGCAGATTGTACATGCAGGGGGGTGAAGATGCACATGCAGCTCCTCCAATGTGCTTTGTTCCATTTCTGTCAGAATTTTCATTGCTTCTTGCTTCTGTTATCCAAGGTAATAATAATAATAATAACTTTATTTTTCTATACCGCCATAGTCAAACTGACTTCTAGGCGGTTCACATAGAAAGAAGGCTGGACAATTGAATTACAAAATGCAAGAAGAATGAAGTTACATCATGAATTGGAGAAGCATGGGGAAAGAATACATGAGAGAAGAAAGATGTTACATAATACAATGGGGTTATAAGGAGGAGAAAAAAAAAATACAACCCAATGCATCTTCTAAGGAGGGTTCCACTGAATACCCATCAGTGGGTTCTGGTCATCATGAATGTGGGTCACCTTGGTTGGGAAGCGCACTGCCTGGGTCGGAAAACAGAGGACCTGGACAAGCCAGGAGACAGTTTTGGCCACTTAAAGGAAAAGTGGTCAGAAGGTGGAACACTTCTTCAGTCAGAGGAGAGATCTGGCTCCCAGGAGTTAGATGCCCTAGTTTAGTCTTGGCCCTTAGAGGATCCTCTTTTACGTCCTCCTGCAGCCTCTGATAGGTCATCTGTTGAGCAGGATTGCACATTGTCATTTGGTTCTGATGGTGATATACAATCCTAAGGTGTCTCCTGCTAAAGAACCCTCTTCTCTCCCCAAAGGTCGGGGCCTCCTCCAACTAGGACCAGTAGAAATGGAAGACCTGGATCCCTTCTGGCTTATGAAGGCACTTATAGAAACACAGGTTTTCCCCCGCTGTGATTTCTACTATTCTTCACTCCAGGAAGTTCTCTTTCTATGGTTTATGTTGGGGTCTGGTGTATTCTTGGGTCCTGTGCTCAGCCTTCATCAAAGACCTTACTGTTGAGACCATTTCTGGTGGCTGTCACCTCTGCTTGTAGTCTTTGAGCTGCAAGCCCTGACTTGTCGAAGCCTGTACTTTTCCTTTATGGAAGCATTAGTGATCCTCGGAATGGTCCTCTTCTTTCTGCTGAGTAGTGTCTTTGCTCCATGTGAATCAGGAGATTCAGATCCTGTGGACAGGAGGCTCCACAACATGAATGTCTGGAGGATGCTGCTACGGTATCTGAAGGACATGAATGAGTTTTGTGTCTCTGACCACCTCTGTGCTTTTCCTTGGACTTTGGCGGGGCATAGATGTGCAAGAATCATTCAGGAGCTCAGGGGTTAAAGGCCCACTCTACTAGAGCTTAGGCTGCTTCATGGGTGTGCTCTGTGATGCCTATCAGTTTTTTCAAAGAAAAATGATATGGAATAAGGAAATCTGTCCTTTTCATGATTTTAAGAAAGGTTTGGACAATTTCTTGGAGGAAAAGTCAATAATCTTGTTATTGAGACAGACATGGGGGAACTACTGCTTGCTCTGGATCGGTAGCATGGAATGTTGCTACTCTTTGGGTTTTTGCCAGGTACTATTGATCTGGATTTTCCACTGTGAGGATGGGCTACTGGGCTAGATGGACCATTGGTCTGACCCAGAAAGGCTATTCTTATGTTCTTATGTCATATTCCAGGATATAATTGTGATATTGCTATATCTGGAATATGATGTGCTTACTTGATTATCATTGTGACTGAAGTGGTTGATAGGGCATGGGTATGTTACAAAAAAGGACCCTCTACTATTTATTTATTTATTTACTTTGATTTCTATCCGTTCTCCCGGGAGCTCAGAACGGGTTACAAAAGGTTACAAGACATTCACAGTAGCAAGAACATGTTCGGATGTAGAAAGGCATTCACAGTAGTTACAAAAGAAATTACAGAAGTTTAAGAGAAATATTTTTTGCAGACCAAGGAGTTCATAGGAAAGGGAGAATGGAGGAGTCTGTTGGTTGGAGCTATTCAGTTGAAGAGGATGGTCTTCACTGCTTTTTGGAAGGTAATCAACGAGTCTTGTGATCTTACCCGAGCAGGCAGTTGGTTCCATAGTCGGGAGTAAAGTGGCTCTATGAGTGTTTATGTGCCGTATCCAGTTGGAGAGATCTTCCTGGGGGGGATGCATAGTCATCTCTCAGCTTCAGAGCAGAGAGGGCCAGTGGGGGTGTACTGATGTAGCTTGGATGTGATGTAGGTGGGGGTGATGGTGTGGAATCTTTTGTACGCCATTACAAGGGCTTTGAATATGCAGTGTTTGTTGACAGGTAGCCAGTGTTCTGCGTAAAGGGCTGGGGCAAAAGCCTACTAGATTGTTCTAGAGAGCACACCAGCTTATACCAGCAGTTTCACTTGCAGAATTCAGTTTTCTCTACCTCCACCTGCTGTTAGGAAGAGATAACACCCATTTGTCTTACCTGATAATTTTCTTTTCTTTAGTCAACTGTTCTACACAATTTATCTATTGCTCTGATTCTAGATCTTAAAAGACTGAATAGCATGTTATGTATTCTGAGTTTCTGAATGAAAATATCAAGATTTGTTTATAGTGGCCATATGGCCTGGACTGTAGCTAGGATCTATTCTCCCCCTCCCCCCCAAAAAATAAAAATAAATAAATAAATTTTTTTCCAAGTAAAAGAAAAAATGCAGCCATAGAACTTATGGCTCCCAAAACAGCAGTATTTCAGGCAGAGCTTCAATAAGCCTACATGCACTCGCAGGTCATACCTCTCATATGAAATCAGGGGATATGGGATCTGTAAGAGTATGTGGGATCTAAAGTCCCTGGGATCTATAAGAGCATGTGAGATCTAAAGTCCCTTTGCTATATGTCTGCTGCCAAGCACATGACAAAGATGCTCAGGGGGCCATATTAATTCAGTCCAATCCAAAGATAATTGAGAAAGCAAGGAAATCATGGTATGGTAGGAAAAACAGAACAAGAGATCCTTCCTTGCATCTTCCCCACACCTAGGACATCGGGACAACACTGCCAGTCCAACATTGATTCTTGGCATGTTCCTTTTGCTACCTCCCCACCCCTTCCATCATGCATGCACAGACTTTTAGATAGGCCTTAGGTGGTGGCCTAACATTAAAACAAAACACACACACACAAAAGGAAACCAACTGAGTTATGATAATATCTACTGCTTGCTGTTCAAACTAGTTGCATTTAAATTACTCTGCTATTTCCAATGTAATATGGAAATTTTAAAGTAGGTGATTAAACATTTTTCTAACTGGAAAACGGTGTCATGAATGGAAGAAATGGAATGGTTTTTCCAATAATGCTGCAAAATACTAAGATATAATCTTTAAGTGCAGGAGGCTTCTTCCTCTTTCATTTTACTGTAAAAGAAACAACATAATCGGTTACAAACAATTGCAGAGCACTGGTAGTGAACTTCAAAACATGACAACCCCCCCCAAAAAAAAAACCATACAAACAACTAAGCCACCTAAAGAAAATATTGATAACATTTTCACAGTAGTACCACAAACTAAATTCATTCCTCTACTTGCTCTTGAGAGTTCACATTTTAAATACTTCACAAAAACCCTCTGTAAAATAATTAAAATCTTTGATGGCAACAGAATGGAAAGTTGCAATTCTACAGCCAGTGGATCTGTGAGAAAGCACTAAAGTGCTACCTGCACAAACGGCAGCTACATCCCTGAAGGCATTGGGACTACTTTTAATAGGTTTGGTCCGGGACATTGAGGACAAGGATCCAGATTCAATATGGGAGTTTGTATGTAGGTCTACCCAAAGTGGACAAGGAGAAGTTAGGACTTTCCACAGTGTCTCGCAAATTTTTCCAAGCTGCAGCACACTAAACTCGGGGCCGCGGCTAGAGGGTGTCCGCACATGCACAGAGTTTGACATGATGACATCATGCACATGTGCGAAGTCATCACATCGAAATCCGTGCATTTGCAGAGGCCTTCCAGATGGGGCCCTGAGCTTGTTAACCCTGAAATGACTGCGCCGGTGGGGAGGTGCAGAGAGCAAGAGAGGCGCCGGCGCCGGCTGACTTGCCTTTAAAAACGTGCCTCTCGCAGCACACCCGGAATCTCACGGCACACAGTTTGCGATACACTGACTTACCAGATCCTGTGCAATGTAGCAAAACACTCTGCTACAGTGGCAAAAAGTGCACCTCCCTGGGCACCTCCAAGTTCATTGTGGTTGAGGAAATGGAACCTCTCTCTTATTTTGAAAATTGAATCATGAAGACTATCCAACATAAAGAAGTGCTCTCACTGTGTGCTAGAGGGAAAAATAAACAGAGAATTATGTGAGAAGTGACAAAAAGGCTGCAGAAATTCAAAGAAAAACTGCTGTGCATCTGTCTTGCATTGGATGTGAACCATAATTGTTGCATCTGCACAGCCTGCTCTTCTCTCAGTCAGATTGAATGCATTTTAACAAGATTGGGTGACCAGAGAATTGGATAGAGAGAGTGCGCTAGATTTGGTGTATTTAGATTTTAGCAAAGCCTTTGACAGTGTTCTGCATAGATGTCTAAAAAATAAACTGAGTGCTCTCAGTATGGGCCCTAAAGTGACGGGCTGGGTCAGGAACTGCTTGAGTGCGAGATGACGGAGGGTAGTGGTCAATGGAGAGTTCCCTGAAGAAAGGGATGTTATCAGTGGTGTGTCTCAAGGTTCGGATCTTTTTAATGTGTTTTTGTAAGCGATGTTGCTGAAGGGCTGTCGGGTAAGATTTGTCTCTTTTGCAGATGATACCAAAATCTGCAATAGAGTAGACATCCCTGATGGTGTGAATAACATGTGGAAGGATCTAGTGAAGCTTGAAGAGTGGTCTGAAATTTGGCAGCTAAGATTTAATGCCAATAAATGAAACATAGAAAAATAGAAATAGACGGCAGATAAGGGCCATGGCCCATCAAGTCTGCCCACTCTAATGACCCACCCTATTTATTTTTGTGGATAGATCCCACATGTCTATCCCATCTGGCCTTAAAATCTGGCACGCTGCTGGCCTCAATAACCTGGAGTGGAAGACTATTCCAGCGATCAACCACCCTTTCAGTGAAGAAGAACTTCCTAGTGTCACTGTGCAGTTTCCCGCCTCTGATTTTCCACGGATGCCCCCTTGTTGCCGCGGGACCCTTGAAAAAGAAGATATCTTCCTCCACCTCGATGCGGCCTGTGAGATACTTGAATGTCTCGATCATATCTCCCCTCTCTCTACGTTCCTCAAGTGAGTAGAGCTGCAACTTCCCTAACCGCTCCTCGTACGGGAGCTCCTTGAGTCCCGAGACCATCCTGGTGGCCATTCTCTGGACCGATTCCAATCTCAGCACATCCTTGCGGTAATGTGGCCTCCAGAATTGCACACAGTACTCCAGGTGCGGTCTCACCATGGATCTATACAGTGGCATAATGACTTCCGGTTTACGGCTGATGAAACTCCTGCGTATGCAACCTATGATTTGCCTTGCTTTGGATGAAGCTTGCTCCACTTGGTTTGCAGATTTCATGTCTTCCCTGAAAGGTCATGCATGTGGGTTGCAAAAACTTGGGGAACGGTACAGTTTAGGGGGTGAAGAACTTTGTCACGAAAGAGGAGCAGGACTTGGGTGTGATAGTATGTGATGATCTTATGGTGACCAGATAGGTTGAAAAGGCAACGGCGAAAGCTGGAAAGATGCTAGGATGCATTAAGAAAGGTTTGGTGAGTAGGAAAAAAGAGATATTGATGCCCCTGTATAAGACTCTGGTGAGAGCTCATTTAGAATATTGTGTACAATTCTAGAGACCGCACCTTCATAAATACAGGGTGGAGTCGGTTCAGAGGAACAGCTACTAAAATGATCAGTGGTCTTCGTAATAAGGCGTATGGGGACAGACTTAAAAATCTCAATACGTATACTTTGGAGGAAAGTTGGAAGAGGGATGTGATGGAGATGCTTAAATACCTAAGTGGCATAAATGCGCATGAGGCAAGCCTCATTTGAAAGGAAGCTCCGGAATGAGAGGACATAGGATGAAGTTAAGAGGTGATAGGCTCAGGAGTAATCTAAGGAAATAAAAGTACTTTTTTACAGAAAGGGTGATAGATACATGGAATAGTCTCCTGGTAGAGGTGATGGAGACAAAGATTGTATCTGAATTCAAGAAAGCATGGGACAGGTACATGGGATCTCTTGGGGAGAGGAAGAGATAGTAGATGCTGTGGATGGGCAGACTGGATGGGCCATTTGGCCTGTATCTGCCATCATGGTTCTGTTTCTATATTGCATTGTAGACAGCTGATCTTATTCCCACAGCATGTGCAAGAATGTTAAGATATTAACCTTCCAACTGTCATGTTAGGATACTTCTTATCAGAGGTATCTGAAACACTTTTTACATATTACCCTGAATGAACTTGATCCCTTTTCAAAGGATCAAGAACACCTTAACCAAAGGAAGTATCTGAATAGCATGAGAAGTACAGCAAAAGTGTAATGGACTGAGAAGTAGAACTGAATTAATGACCAAGTGTCCAAGTTTATTAATAGTTTGATATACCGACCGTCGACATGTATCTGGTCGGCTTACCATGCTAAAAAAGTATAGAGTATAAAATTTTAAAATAAAAGAAGGGGTGATGGGAGCGAGGTTGAGATGATTACACTGCCATAAATGATACAGGAAGAGCTAGAGGTGGGGAAGATTAGTAATTGCATCATTAAATAAAAAATAAAGGGAGGTATGAAAGGATGGGAAGGAACATCAAGGAAGGGGAGGATGCTTCTTAGAAGTGGTTCTCTTGAGAAAAAGAAAAATATGATGTGGCTGGAAAAGAGATTTTATCTTATGGTTTGGAATGCATCCTGAAACAAAAAGGGTTTTGTTTTTTTTAATCTTTTTTAATTTCAATTTGTTTTTATTGATATACAATATACAGCACACTGAAAACTATTACAAACTTGAACCAGAACATCAGATAAGAAAGTCTACCGCGTGGTTTCTTCGCAGAGACAAAATGAATCCAACAGAAACAATGTCCACCCCCCCCTCTTCAGCCTCCCCCTCCCCCCCCAAGCAATCCAGTGTCAAAAATTGAAAAGAGCGCTTTGGGCCCCATGGGACAAGCTATCCCAAACAGGAGCCCAAATAGCTCGGAATTTTCTCTTAACGACCAGGGCCACAATGTTTAACATCCAAATATTCATATTTTAACAAAGAAAAAAGCTAATTTTTCCACATAGTAACAGTGGGCACCTCTGCCTGCCACCATAGTAAAAGAATGCATTTCCTTGCTAGCAAAGAGGCTCTTTGTAGTAACAAGGAATTACCCTTAGACAATCCCAAAGAAGAAATTAGAAAGAAAAGCAGAACGTCCGCCCTTAAAGGAACTCTTCTCTGCATGATCATCTGTAGATGAAGACCAAAAGGTTTTCAGTCTGTCGCAAGACCAGAACATATGGTAAAGGCCCGCTGGCGTTGAGGATTCATTTAGTTAATTCTGAGATATCTTATCCCCTACTCCTGCCTTTGCACATCTCCAGATGACTAAGGAGAGTTGCTGCTGAGGGTGGGTTGTTTTTTTTTTTTTAAACTTTCCTATCATTCATTGCATTTGTTTTCCATCCTATTGTTCTTGTATTGTTGACTGTTCAGAAAGCCTTCTAATTGGGCAGTGTATCAAAAGTTGAATAAACACAAACTTGATGTGCAAAGCAGAAAGTCTCTCCTCTCCAAGGCAGGTGGATCTGCCATTGATCCTAGTCTTTTTGAAAAAGGTCTCTATCTAGGCCTATCCCTTAATTCTCTAAAGGTTACAAATACAACAGCATTTGTATTCCGCTACATACCAAAAAATATTGGATCAGTGTGGATTAACAATTCCAAGCTAGTCAGATACCAACAGATTTACATATCATATGTTTGTATATAACCCGAGCCAAATATAAACCGAGGTAACTCCCCTCCCCCTCAAAACAAAGGAGGAAAAAAGGTTGACTCGAATGTAAATGGTGTGTGTGTTAATATTTAAATGACCTGCCCTGCCAGGCTCTGCACCCAGCCCCCCCTTCTTCCCTGCCAGGCTCTGTATCCAGCGCCCCTCCCTCCTTCCCTGCCTTGCCAGGCCTTCGCCCTGTTTCCCCTCCCTTCCTCCCCTGCCCTGCAGGACTCTGCACCCTGTCCCCCTCCCGATGCCTTGCAGGTCTCCACCGGGCCTGCCATAAGACCTGGTGGTCCAGCATTGGGCCGGTTCAAGAGGGATCCCTCCCACCTCCTGTCCTGGCCAACTCTAGAAACTTTTACCTCCCTCCTGCTTTCCCAGTGTACCTTTTAAATCCCTGGTGGTTCAGCGATGAACCGGGGCAGGAACAATCTTCCTATGCTTCTGCCCTGTGCAGAGCCGCTAGCTCCCTACTTCTAGAAGACCCCGCAATAGATATACCCCAATCAACATCCGGCTGGTTAAAATCATCTATTAGTAAAATGTCCCCTTTTTTAGATATATTATGAATGTCTACTATTAAATCTATCTACTTTTTCCGTCTGTGAAGGAGGCCTGTATACAGGGTCGGATTTTCCTATAGGCTAACTAGGCTTCAGCCTAGGGCCTCAAGATCCGTGTCACATTTTTTATAAAGGTTAGTACCAATAACAACATGTTTCATTTAACATATTGTTATATATCACAGTAATAATGTATTTTATTATCTGTCATGTAATTTACAAACTTAAAAATGGGAGGTGAAAGGGCCTCATAAGTGGAATAGCCTAGGGCCTCTTTTCATCTAAATCCGGCCCTGCCTGTATATCACACCAATGTAAACATATTCACCATTCCCTCATTCCAAATTGATCCACAGTGCCTCTTCCTTGCCCTGCAGATCCTGCAATTGTGTGGCTTTAATATGATCTTTAACATATAACACTGCTCCCCCTCCTTTTCTTCCTACCGTCTTTCCTGAACAGATTATAGCCTAGTATAACTACATCCCAGTCATGGTTCTCTGTGAACCATGTCTCTGTGATCGCCACTATATCCAACTCCTCTTCTTCCATCACAGCTTCTAGATCAGGGGTGGGCAATTCCGGTCCTCGAGGGCCGGAATCCAGTCAGATTTTCAGGATTTCCCCAATGAATGTGTATTGAAAGCAATGCATGCAAATAGATCTCATGCATATTCATTGGGGAAATCCCGAAAACCTGACTTGATTCCAGCCCTCAAGGACTGGAGTCGCCAAACCCTGTTCTAGATAAGAACATAAGCAGTGCCTTTGCTGGGTCAGACCAGAGGTCCATCATGCCCAGCAGTCCGCTCACGCGGCGGCCCATCAGGTCTAGACCTCTACATAACTCTCTATCTATACCCTTCTATCCCCTTTTCCTTCAGAAAGTTGTCCAATCCCTTCTTGAACTCCAATACCGTACCCTGTCCTATCATTCCAGGTGTCCACCACCCGTTGGGTGAAGAAGAACTTCCTAGCATTGGTTCTGAATCTGTCCCCTTTTAATTTTTCTGAATGCCCTCTCGTTCTTGTAGTTTTCGAAAGTTTGAAGAATCTGTCCCTCTCCACTTTCTCTATGCCCTTCATGATCTTATAAGTCTCAATCATATCCCCTCTAAGTCTCCGCTTCTCCAGGGAAAAGAGCCCCAGTTTCTCCAGTTTTTCAGCGAATGAAAGGTTTTCCATACCTTTAATCAAACTTCTGAACCCTCTCGAGTATCGCCATAATCTTCTTTAAGTAGGGCGACCAATATTGGACGCAGTACTCCAGATGCGGGCGCACCATCGCCCGATACAACGGCAGGATAACTTCTTTTGTAATACCCTTCTTGATTATACCTAGCATTCTATTTGCTTTCTTAGCAGCCGCTGCGCACTGTGCCGACGGCTTCATTGTCTTGTCCACTAATACCCCCAAGTCCCTTTCTTGGGTACTCTCACTCAATAACAGCCCTCCCATCGTATAGCTGTATCTCGGGTTTCTGTTTTCCATGTGCAAGACCTTACATTTCTCTACATTGAACTTCATCTGCCATCTTGTCGCCCACTCTTCTAGTTTGTTCAGGTCCTTTTGTAAATCTTCGCATTCCTCTTTAGTCCTAGCCCCATTAAATAGTTTGGTGTCGTCTGCGAATTTTATTATTTCGCACTTCGTCCCTGTTTCTAGATCATTTATGAATACATTGAATAGCAGCGGTCCAAGCACCAACCTCTGCGGAACACTACTCGTGACCCTCCTCCAGTCCGAGTAGTGGCCCTTCACTCCTACCCTCTGCTTCCTACCCGCCAACCAATTCCTGATCCATCTGTGTACATCTCCTTCCACTCCATGGTTCTTCAGTTTCAGATCCAGAATCTTGTTTCCCATACTTCGAGCATTAGTATATACTGCTTTCCAGACATTGCCCCCTTTTCCCATCCGTGTAGAGGCATTCAGTGATTTATTTACCTGAGGGCTTATACTCACCCGGGAGCTTTGATCACCCTGCCCCCATCACTTCTAGTTTAAAGCCCTCTTCAGTAGATTAGCCAGCCTACTGGTGAAGACACTTCTTACCTTCCCTTCTTTCATCAGCTACTTCTATGACCCATTAACATTGACCAGCAATGCTACACAGACTTGACAGATCTCCTGTTTTGTGGAACTTGGTTTCATTATAAACCACCTAGTCTGACATTTTTAACTATCTTTGTCCTGTATTATTGGAACAACAGTTTAATACTCCAAGATCTGCTGGGGGGAGGAGGGTTCACCTGCGGTGTTTTACTTAGGTTTGATTCCTAGCAGGGTGCATCAGTTACTCTTATTTTTTTTTTTTTAATCTTTATTGATTTTCAAACTTCGACAGTGCAATACAATTAATTGAACATAAAATACTGCATAAAACGCACTATTAACTACACAAGTAGTACATAAAACAATCATTTTCTCCCATCCTTCTCCCAATTATTAATACAATAAGACATATGATGTGATTACAATATTATAATTAAGTAATTTAAATCCTCAAAATACATTTCCCTCCCTTCACCCACCCTGGATGTGTAAGGAAATCTAAGAAAAGGAAAGATACATGACCCTTATTGCGAGGTAACAAATGTATTCAATGGGTTCCACACTTTATTAAATGAACTACTAAACCCCATACATTCCGCATTCTCTCATATTTACTCTTCTTAACTGGAATTCTCCTGGGGATTTTTGTCGTTCCAGGTGACCCAGTAGTTATTCTGTCTCCAAACCTTCATTTTGACACTTAACCATTAGTGAAAAACATTCTCTGCGCAGACACTAAATTCAAATGGCTTTCTGTTTTCATTTTATATTGGACCCTTCTTGCTCCAAGCATATTTGTGACCCATATCTTCATGCTTTCACAGTGCCACATGGTACTTGTTTTCGTTTGTCCAGGAGACTTTCCTTTCTGTACCTCTCTTGCTAATAGTGCTTCACTCCACAGTTTTGGGGGGAACACTGACTACACTACATCCCACTTGTTTTGGACTGGTCTGGTATGGATGATAAGGAAGGAGAAGTTGTGTCTTCCCTGACAATTTTCTTTCCTTTAGTCCTACCCATCTACTCCAGAAACCCTCCCTGACTGAGTGATTTTGGAGGGGGGGGAGGGAGGGGGTGTTATAGCTCATGTTGATTCTATATTCAGGCTTCTCTACAATCTCTTAACACATCTGACTGCATGACATATCTGTTTGTCAGTGGAGTATAGACCTCTGTTAATGATTAACTTTTTGACTGAATAGAACACGACATCTCAAGTTTTCAGTGTTGACCAAATGTATATTCATGAGCACTTCTACTTGGCTAGTTGAAATACTGAACATTCTGTGGCTGCATGATACCCTTAAGGGATGAATCACTTAAAACTATTTTGTTTCTCTGTCTCCATTCGCTAATGAATGGACACAACATTTGCTTGTTCTAGGCTGGTCTGATAGGACTAGAGGAAATAAAATTATCAGGTAAGACCATGATTTTTTAACTTCCCTAACAACTAAGCTAGGGCATTTCCCCTTATAATTCATTGTATAAATATATAAATATTAAAACTGTGGTATTATCTGAGAAGCAAAAAGACACTGTCCACTGCCAGAGACTTTGTGAAATATCACTTTGTTCACTGCTAGAGACGTTGTGAAATAACAAAAGCCCTGAAAAAAACCCCAACTTTCAGAATCAGTGTAACAAATAACCATGTCAAAATCAGCATTATCTCCCAGAACTCAAATTATAGTCTGCCTATAAGAAAATATTACAAATGTCACATTGGACCCTAGAACACCAGTATTCCTCCTTTTGAGACAACAGCATAAGTCAGACTGCTACATATCACTCCACAGAATTTGTAAGCTAGTAGAATCCTTCACCTTCATTAAGCAGGAAAGCAAGGGGAGAGAGAGTTGGTGCCCTTTGGGAAGGAGGAGGGGAGGGAGAGAATGTGTGTATGTGTTGGGGTGGGAGGTGAGGGGGAATGAGAGATCATACCAGGGAGTAGTCAAGGGGAGCAGAGAGAGTACCTGGATTGAGTTGGGAGGGAATGGTGAATGCTGGGACCACTGCAGATGTTTTTAGGCGTGTGCTAGTAAATAAATAGTGTACAAAAACATATTTTAATTTGGGGATTGACTACTATATTTTAGGAACAGTGCCTGTTTTAAGCCATGCTAAAATTAATGTAATTCTTTTCCCATCCCAAAGATTTTAAAAATTTAGGATTCTTAATCACATTTTTCAACACTCCCACAACGTTACTGGTAGACTAGATCTTGGTTTCAGTCCCGAAGTCCCTGTTGAACTAAGTTTATCCCAGGACAAGCAGGCATGATATTCTCACATGTGGGGTGACGTCATCTACGGAGCCCCGATGCTAAGTTTGTTGTTCATATGTACCTTTTTTTGGTTTTTTTTTGTCTCCTTTGAATTTGTAGTGCTTTCTCTCACATCAAGCGGCATTACGGGGCAAAGATCTGGAACAATTGCTCACGCCTACTACAACTAACCTGTACAATCCTACTCCACAACAACTGATCTCTAGCGATGCTAATAACTAGCTTCTATCCTTGTTAATTCTAATTAATTTGTAACATCTTTTAACCATTGTAAACTGCATAGAACTTCACGGTCCTGCAGTATATAAACTGTTATTATTATTTTTTTTTTTTTTGAGAGATGGAGGAAAGAGTGGTTATATTTAACATTGCCTAACAGACATACACTCCTATGAACGAACTTTCAGCCCATTAATGTTAGCAAAATTATGGCCCTCTTTTACTAAAAATAGCACAACAAATGGAACCCAACGGATCTTGTTGCCAATAGAGACCAAACAAATATCAAGGAAAAAATTGGCTAACACAATAATACTCCTGGAAAAAATGTTTGAAGGATGAAAAGATGTGGAATCAAAAATTTTTTTTTGAAATGATGGGACATCAGTATGAGCCTCTGATAGCACACGAAAACAGTTGGCTCAGGCAGTAACTCATTAGTGACTAGCACCAGACATAAGTCTGAATAAGAACTGCCTCATACATCATATTGTCCTGTGTGATACGTAATCAAATAAGTGTATGAGCTTTAAATTCTTACAAACATTTACTCTAGGAGAACAAAAAAATTAAAAAAGCTTAAATACTAAAGCATGAAATAAAGTATCTCCCAAGACGAAATGAAATGAAGTGCTGTGAATGTTGAAATGCTGGAAATAAGTCTCTGAAAAACTTTAAGTGGTGAATTAAAGTGCAAATGCAACCACTAAAAAAATGGTGAGTTAAAATGCAAGTGCAAACGCTGAAAAATATATCAAGTTAAAGATATCAGAGGCTCATACTGATGTCCATCATTTCAAAAAAAAATTTTTGATTCCACATCTTTTCATCCTTCAAACATTTTTTCCAGGAGTATTATTGTGTTAGCCAATTTTTTCCTTGATACCTCTTTTACTAAGCTGGGACGCTAAATGCTCTGACGCTCATAGGAATTCTGATGCGCTTCGGAGCATTTAGCACTCCAGGCCACGGTATAAACCTCTACAGTGACTTAGTAAAAGGGGGGGTTATATGAATAGATAAAGTTCACTCTTACTGCAATTTTTTTTGTATAAGGTAAAAACTTAGGCTAATGTGTTTTAAGTTTAATGATGTGAAGATTTTGAGATCCATATTGTATAGTGGCTCAGTGTATATCATTCAGAAAAATGACTCTGCTGTTATATTGAGAGAGGGCAAGACCACGTGTGTGTGTTTATTTATTTATTTCATCTTTTACAGAATTTAGCTATTATAACATGGATGCTGGGAGAACGTTAGAACCCACTGTATCAGTGCAAGCAGTTCAGCAAAAAGTGAATCCAGATCGAAGCCTTGAAATTACTATTTATGTGCCGGAACAAGGAGGTTACAGAGAGAAATTTTTGAAGCCAGTTGAAGAAAAGTATAAATGTGAAAAGTGTCACCTTGTGCTCTGCAATCCTAGACAGACAGAATGTGGACACAGATTCTGCGAAACGTGTATGACTGCATTACTGAGGTATGTGTACTATTTTTCTGCTCAGCAAATTATTTGTTCTTCATTTCTTTAATCTAATCTAGTCTTCGATTTATGTAGCGGGTCATCTCTTATCGGAGCTCGACTCGATTTACAAATAGTTAGGAGACCAGAATATACATAAAATGATAAGAAATAAAAATTAGTAGAGTTTAAATTAGAAACTATCGTAAAAAAAGATCTTGCATTGTTATTGATTAGTGGATACTGCAGGTAAACTTTTTAAATATTGTGAAAAAAGCAAGGTTTTTAAGGTTTTCCGAAACATTTGTAATTGGCCTATCGTTCTAATAGAACCCGTTGAGCTTCCAGCATTTTTCTAGCTATCTACAGTATCATTTGCTAAATATAAGAAAGCTAGATCTTGACAGATCTCTAGGTCTAGGAGACAGCCTAAAAACTTGGGAACCTCTTTCTCACCCTTCTCATTAACTCTATCAAAATTGGAAGGGGGTTAAAGGGGAGACCTTCTGTGGTTCCTATAAAACAGGGGTGTCCAATGTCGGTCCTCGAGGGCCGCAGTCCAGTCGGGTTTTCAGGATTTCCCCAATGAATATGCATGAGATCTATGTGCATGCACTGCTTTCAATGCATATTCATTGAGGAAATCCTGAAAACCCGACTGGACTGCGGCCCTCGAGGACCGACATTGGACACCCCTGTTATAAAATATGTCCAAGGGAGAAGCTTAGTAAATCAGGCTGTTCCTCACATATACAAGGGTTCTTCAAAAAGTTTCCGTACTTTCATGTTTTTGCAGGAAGTGGTAAGAGGGCGTGTCTTAGAATGGCTCACCTTGCAAGTAGTGATGTAATTTGCTTTTGAGATACTTAATAAATAGTAGTGAAAATCCCTTGCAGTATGCAGTCAACAATAGCTGTGCTTTAAGGCAGGGGTCTCAAAGTCCCTCCTTGAGGGCCACAATCCAGTCGGGTTTTCAGGATTTCCCCAATGAATATGCATGAGATCTATGTGCATGCACTGCTTTCAATGCATATTCATTGGGGAAATCCAGAAAACCCGACTGGATTGCGACCCTCAAGGAGGGACTTTGAGATCCCTGCTTTAAGGTATTTAGCTTTTTTAATTTCATTTTTGCTTCACATACGAGGGTCATTTCATAAATAATGCACAGGTTGGCAACATTGGGGAGTGGATGAGACAATTGCAGTAAACCTTGTTTAATTTTCACTTCAGTGCTTGAAGCAGCAGAACGTGTGCTTAGGTGCTCTGTAGTGTACACAGTGTGGCTGTGACAAGTGTGGGAAATTTAGACTGTATGTGTCTCTGTTGACAATCAGAGGTTGTACATTAAGATTGAAACTACGTGGCAAAAATCCGACAGAAATCCACAGTGCATTACGTGAAGTTTGTGGTGAGTTAACAGTGGACCGTAGTATAGTTTCTCAGTGGGCATCTCATTTTCAGAGTGGTAGTGTGAGCATAGATGATGATGCAAGACCAGGAAGGCCGAAATCAACAACCGATGAACGATATGTGAAACTCGTGGCGGATGCTCTTGAACAATAATGTCATGCGACATGCGAAGAAATTTCTGAAACCACAGGGATTCCACTGACATCAGTATACCGAATTCTGGCAAATGATGTAAAAATGAAAGCAACAGAGACGCTTGGACAATGCAACTGTGAAACAAAGATTTGACGTTGAAGGTCAGGCATTCTTGAATTGCATTGTTGCTATTGATGAAATATGGGTCAGAGACTTTGAGCTGGAGCTGAAATCACAGTCCAATGAGTGGAGAGCTCCATCTTCCCCACAAATTTTGACGAGCTCAATCAAAAGTCAAACAAATGATGATTTTTGCTTATGATCATGAAGGCATCATTATCACAGACAAAGTTCCTTGTGGAAGAAGTGTCACAGCAGTGTATTATCATGATTTTTTGCAAAAAATGTGCAGAAAAATGCACAAAACCCGATCTTAATTGCTCTTGGCTGGGCCACTCATTCTTCACGACAACACTCACCCGCACATAGGGAATGTCGTCATTGAAAACCACGCAAATACGGCTGGGAAGTGTTACCTCATGCTCCTTACAGTCCAGACATGAGTCCACCAGACTTCAACCTTTTTCCAAGGTTGAAACAACCTATGCGTGGACTTCGTTTTGCATCTCTGGAAGAGCTTTCTTCCACCATTACCCGGTCCTTTCGGCAACTGAACAAAAACGGTTTCTTGGATGGAATAATGAAGCTTCCTGGACGTTGGGACTCGATCATTGTAAAGCAGGGAGACTATATTGAAGGATTGTAAAGAAATACTTGAAAAACAAAACAAAACATGTAAGTAAAAAAGAAATAGTGTGCATTATTTATTAAATGACCCTCTTATTTTTATGGTATATGTCCTTGCTAGCCTTTCCATTTTTCTCCCCCCCGCCCGCCATGCCTATGTCTTCTCCTCTTTCTCCTCATACTCCCATCCTGTCTCAAGTCTCTCAATTGCCCCAGAAGTCTCCTCCTCTCATATTCCTAGCCTGTTTCCCACTTTATCTCCTGCTGCTGCAACAAGAGAGGTCAGAGTCTTATGATTTCTTAGATGATTATGAACTTTCTTTAAGGGCGATCTTGATAAGACAACCACTTCTAGGTAAAGTCACTGTAGTCTTCAGCCTTTTCTACTTGTAAACTGTTTAATAGTGGATGGATGGAGCTCCAGCTATTCTGTTTAGAAATGGTTTTATAATCTTATCCAGATGATGAACATCTACTATCTTTTCATAAAGTTCTCCTCTGTCTCTCCCCCCCTTAAGCCCCACCCTCCACTCTCCTATCTCCTTCCCAAAATTCCAGTATGACCCTCTCTTACTCTATCCACTAAAAATTTGCATCTATATGCTTATAACTTTCCGTAAATCAAACTACGGTATTTCCCCCTTCTCTCCCTCTGCTTAATCTCCCTGTATTCAATTCTCTCTAAAAATTATAAATCCAACCACTAAACCTGTTGTACTACTTATATGTCTAGTTACTCCGCACTGTGTATGTTCATTTGTAAACCGTTCTGAGCTATTGGGAGGACGGGATAAAAATCTAAATAAATAAATAAAATAAATAAATAAATAATCTCTCTGAAATTTGTTTTGATTGTGACATGAGTTTCCGTTAACCTTTTTATGCTGAAGATTAAACTCTTAAATCTTCCACACATGGATTCTGCATTAATCTTATTGTTCCTACTTTGCATATTTTTGTGTCTTAAGAAAAACAAAATTATTCTGTATCCCTGTAGCCCAGTACAGACTAATGCGCTGAGCCCCCCTACCAGCAGATGGCGCTAAAGAAATTTAATTATTCCAGTGACATCCCTGATATAATGGCTGGTGCAACCTGGAATTATATGGACAAAAAAGCAAATCCAACAAATCTGCAATAAAAATGCAGTGGAACAAAGACAAAACAGGATTGCAGACAGATGTACAAGATGCAAGCAAAGTTTATTTAAAACAAACAATTTGTTCCCAACAGTTTTTCACAAATTCTATATCACTCTTTTTATCAGTACATCATAAGTTTCCTCTCCACTAATTTACTATTTGTTCCAGGTACACACCATCTGTAACCACAATTTAGTGATTGAGTATACATTTTCTCACTAGGACCCCTGAAGAAGACATGTTGATCGAAACACGGATCCCATATTCGACTGGAATTTTACACCGCCTGAATTCAGTTTTAATTCTTTCTTCTTCTGAACCTCCTACCTCGTTGTTCTTACCATTTATGTTCTTACCATTTGTATTTCTTTCCCAGTTTCCCTTATGGTTTCAGTCTGTCCATTTGTTTATTTGTTTGTGATATTAACATATTATGCTTGTAAATCCCAAATCTCTGTTCCCATTTTAATTATGTATATCGTTTAGAAGTTTGATAAGCGATTTAATCAAATTTTAAATAAAATTAACAAAAAGAAATTCTGTAAAAAGTGGTCTATTTGTACGTAACAAATTGTTTGTTTGTTTTAAACAAACTTTGCCTGCATCTTGTATATCTGTCTGCAATCCTTTTTTGTCTTTGCAACCTGAAATTATCCAATATGCCACCATCTCTGGGTCGAGTCATGCTGTGCAAGGTCAGTTGTCCCAGATAGCTGACATGACCCATCAGTCAAGTGGTGATAGCCTTCTGGTTGGCACTGCTAGAGTTTATTCCCCTTTTGGAAGGAAGGTATTCTGGGTGATGTCTGACAAAGTCACTGATTTGGCTTACATCAAGTAGGGTCATCCAGAGTGTAGCAGTAGGCTGGCTGGATTTGCTTGTGGATCAAGACCCATCTCTCTATGATCTAACGGTGCACATTGCAGGGTCTGAGAATATACAGGTGGATTTCTCAGCTAGAATGTTCTGGATTCAGGGGACTAGAAGCTGATCATCTCTGATTTCTAACTACTGGTGGATTGCTGGGGTGGTACTTTCTTTGACTTAACTAATGTGTCAAATATACTCAGTTTTGTTCCTTTCAAGAGAGATATTTCTGAAGTGGTTTAGGCACTTGAGGCATTAGAGTGCACCTTATACATAGTAAATGACGACAGATAAAGACCCGTATGGTCCATCCAGTCTGCCCAAACATACATGCTCCATAAATTAATCATTTAATTTAAATGGTCCTTTTTCTTAGATGTTTCTGGGCCAGAAGCCCAGATCCCTTCCCGATATGTGCTTAGGTTCTATCTACTTGAGTCTCCATCAAAGCTTACTCCAGCCCATCTTAACCATCCCAGCTAGCGAAGGCCTCCCCAGCCTGTCCTCAACTGAATGTACACATACGGGACACAGACTATGCAAGCCTGCCCATTACTGGCCTTAGTTCCTTTAATGAATACCCATTATTTATTGATTAGAGATCCTCTGTTCATATCCAATGCTTGTTTGAACTCTGTCACCATTTCTTTCTCTACCATCTCCCTCGGGAGGCCATTCCTCGCATCAACCACCCTCTCCATAAAGAAGAATTTCCTAACATTACCACCCCCTCAACCTCAAATTATGCCCTCTGGTTTTATCATTTTCCATTCTCTGGAATAGAGAGTGATGCTCTGAACATGGCAGGAGCTGCTCTATTTATTTCCCCTGGCCTCTTGTTGGCAGGATCCATTAAAGTAGGGGTTCTCAACCCAGTCCTCGGGACACACTCAGCCAGTCAGGTTTTCAGGATACGCACAATGAATGTGCATCAGATAAAATTTCATGCACCTCCGCTATTGTATGCAGTCTATCTTATACATATTTGTTTTGGGCATCATGAAAACCTGACTGGCTGGGTGTGTCCTGAGGACAGAATTGAGTAGCCAGCCATCACTTGCTAGTCATCTAGTAGTCCTGGACTGGCCTCGCCATCTGTAGTATACAGATCTTGTTCACCATCTGGTGGGCCCTCATCAGGGGCAGATCATGGAGCACAGTGCAGTGGTCATGGGAGACCAATATCTCTTTTATCTTACAGCATGGCCCCTGAGAGGTGGCGCTTGAAAAATAGAGACTTTGGTGGCGATCATCTCTATCTTGCTTAGAGCTTGCAGGCACCCTGACATTTGTCTGACTCTGGTATGCTTTCAAGTGCTGGGGTGCAGAGTGAGTGATTTCTCCCTGGCAGGCACAGGTGCAGGAGATTCTGGAGGGGTTTTTTTTTTGGCAGAAAGGCCAGGAGCCACACCTTTAAAATATGTAGGAAAAAATTAGCATTTTAAAACTAAAATTACCAAGATAATGTGACTCTCCTTTTAAGCTCATTCACCATACGTCCTTGACAGATCTTCACTTGAAAATGGTCATATATTCTGTGAGATGTATTTTGAAATTGCAGACATTGTCTTATAGGGCACTTTATCCTCTGTATTTTGAAGACTCTGGTTTTGCAGCACATTCTTTCTTTCCTTCCAGCTTCTTGTTTGCATTTCACCTAAATCAGATTTTCTCCCTGACAGGTTTTAGAAAGACAGTAGTAGGGAGTCTGGAGGGGGGCTGTATCGAAGAAAAAATTGGGCAGACTGGATGGACCTTTCGGGTCTTTATCTGCCGTCATCTACTATGTTATGTTACTATGTTTGAATGTGTCTGATTCTACTCTGCTGTCTTTAAGGTCATAAATTTATTCTGCAAGTTGGCGTAGTCTTGTGTGCAGGATCATGTAAGGGTGAGACAGCATCTGTTGGTTGCCTCCTGTCGCATCATGCCCACAGACTATTTTCCTTTGTCTCCGCTCCTCCAGCAGAACCTTTGTTTGCATCCATCCCTCTGTCACACAGAGCTCTTTCTCAATGTTCCACCCTTCCTGTGAGTAAGGTTCTCTTAGCTGCTGCCTATCCTAATATTTCTTTTGGGAGAGGGGGAAACTCAGAGCCCTCTGTGCTCATGCTTTGTGCTGCTGTTGACTAAGGGAGAGGATTGGCGTGTTCTGTGCCTCCATTCTGTTCTTTGTCAGTGTGTATATGGCCTATATTCTGCTTTGCTGCTAATTGTTAGGGATAGCAGAGTATATTCTCTAGTTTTGCTGCCTGGCTCTTGTTCTTGTCTCTGGGGTTTCACGAGAAAATCAACTAACTGAATGTGAGCAGGTGAACATATGCAGTATTTTGCTTTTAGAACAATGCAGTGAAGATTTTTTCCACCTAAGTAAAGCTATATCTTTTATCCTTAAAATCAAAATTGTTTCTCTCTGATTATTGCAGAAATGAGGAAAATGTTAACTAATAAAATTGCCACCTACTTTGGAAAATCCCTCTTCAACCATAAAGTAGTTTAAGCTTATGAATAAACCTGTTTATGACAGAAATGTACATGTATTGTTCAGCTTATTTAGGAATGATATAATTTAGAACTGTCTTGAGATAGTGGCTTGCTTGTTGACTCGTTTGTAAATGCCATACAGTGGCATAGTTAGGGGGAAATGGGGGGGAGGGGCAGATCGTCCCAGACGCCATCTTGGTGGAAGCGCCGGCACCTCTCTGTTCCCTTACGCCACGCTTGTGCCCTCCCTTTCCTGCCACCCTGTAGCTCTTTAAAATCTTTGCCAGTGTAAACAGCATGCAGAGAAGCTGCTCAGGCTGGAGAAGATTTAGAGGTAAGGGGTGGGAAGGGCCACTGTGAGTGTGGCGTGGGGGTGTGGAATGAGTAGAGGGCCAGAGAGGAGGGCGTGGGGGCGGTGTGTGTGTGGAGGTTGCGCCACCGCCCTGGGTGCCTCCCACCCTTGCTACACCACTGATGCCATAAGTTGCCATATGGAAGAGCTAGGTGCGTTTCCTGGGCTGGCTATGCTGCTGGGAATGCAACATTGATGGCATATGGAAAGAGTGACGGGCATAAGAACATAAGAATAACCTTACTGGGTCGGACCAATGGTCCATCTAGCCCAATATCCCATCTCCACGGAGGCCAAGCCATATCACAAGTACCTGGCAAAACCCCAAATAGTAGCAGCGTTCCATTCTACCGATCTAGGGCAAGCAGTGACTTCCCCCATGCCTTAAGCCATTCAGTTGCCAGATCTATAAAGAGCGCCTAAATCAGCATCTATGTTAATTTCCTAAATGAGCTTTAACAAGCTCATGGTTGGAAAAGAAAATTTAATTGGCCAATAAATGCCTACCCAATTCTATAAATGGTAAGTGCTTAAACAAGCATGTTTGTGGGGGTGGAAGCAGAGATAGGCACCATTAGGCATGATTTTGAAAACAACTTGCACCTGCAGTGTAAGTCAGTAAAGCTCTGACCTACATTACCAGCGCCTAAGCTTTGTGATAGGCACCTTAAGGCTCGATTCTATAAATGGTGCCTAAGTGTGATTGACTTGCAGCTGATGCCTTTCTACAAGGAGCCTGCTGATTTAGGCACCCTCGGTGGCCACACTTAGAAATACAAGCCATAATTTAGGAAGCCTAATCAAGACCAGTTGCTGTGATGACTGGGTGAGATTGGAGGAGGATATAAAAATAGGTATGCCCACCCTATTGGTAGTTATGAATGAAATCTCATGATAATAGTGCCTAATAAAAGCTGGTTCTGATTACGTTGAAATCTTGCAGGAGCAGATGTAAACTACTTGGGCAAAAATATAAAATTTCCTTGGTAAGCTTGTGCTTAAGAATAACTTATTCAACATATTCTGAACAACAGAATTTACAAGGAAGGTAATTTACATAGAAATACTGTAAATTGTAAATAAAGATCAGTCAGGTTGATTTTAGCGAATGACATGGAGACGGGATCCCATGGTAAACTGCGGTAAATCTGCAGGAATGGGGAAAATCCAGAAAGTTTACCAAGGGTCCGAGAGCAAAGCTTTATAGGAGCGGCGGTAAGCCTTGTTTCTGCAGTAAAAAATGTGATTGCCACGGGTCAACCCCTCTTTGCCTCTCTCCCCATCCACCTCCCTCCTGAGACCCTTCAGTACCTTAAGAGCAGAGGCCTCAAAGTCCCTCCTTGAGGGCCGCAATCCAGTTGGGTTTTCAGGATTTCCTCAGTGAATCTGCATGAGATCTATGTGCATGCACTACTTTCAATGGCATATTCATTAGGGAAATCCTGAAAACCCGACTGGATTGTAGCCATCAAGGAGGGACTTTGAGATCCCTGCTTAAGAGCTATAGCGATGGAAGAAAATACTTCACAGGGGCATTCCTTCAACCAAGTCCTTCCTTCCGATGTAACTTTGGCAGCCTTAGATCTCTCTCTGGACAGGGGGCAGTTGCTCTAGTTGCACTCCCCTAATACTATTCTTTCTATATGTGATCTTTGTTTTGCACAATATAGGAGGAAATTGATCTATTTCTTTGGTGTTTACTACATACAAGGTGTGTCATCTTGGAATTTTGGTTCAATTTATTATATGTTTATCATGGATTTGGTATTTGTGATTTGTGTGTGTGACCAAGGTTTCCGTTAGCATGATTTTTCTATGTACATAACATTCTGTAATAATTTGGCTTGTTCAGTTTTCTTGATAGTGGTGGGGATATTTGTGAGACGGAGACAGGGGTTTCTGTATTTTTTTTTTTATTTATAAAATGACAGTTGTTGAGAATATTGTATCTCGTTATACTTTATAAAATTATTTCAATATAAAATCATAACTATTCAAGGATTATGTGGATGGGATCAGACAGAGTTCATGGGGATGGGGACAAAGTTCATGGGAAAGGAGCTCCATGGGGATGGGGACACATTTTGTGTCTATGTCATTCTCTATTTGATTTAACATCAGTCTTCTCTGGCACTTGTAAATTGTTTATTTATTTATTTAAAAAGCTTATAGCCCGCCTAAAACCTAAGCGGATTCTAAAGTCACAAAATAAAATCCATAACGTTAAATAACAAACAATAATATCAAAACATATAATTAAAATTATATTTAACTCGTCTTATAGCCCGTTACATTAACGGGTGCTAGAATATATGTGTGTGTGTCTTGTCTTTATTTCTTTCTCTCTCTCCTTAGCCACTTTCTGTATTTCTTTCTGTCTTTCTTTTTCCTCGGCTGTCCACCCATTCTCCCTTCCTTTTACCTTCCCTGTGTCCACCACTACCCCTTCACTGCTCCCCTTATCCAGCAGCAACCCTTCTCCCTTTTTTTTATCTCCCCCCTGTCTAGCAGCACCTCTTTCCTGTCCCGCTGTCCAGCAGTAGGTCTCTCTTCCTTTTTCTTCCCCTGTCACTTCCCCTGTCCATCAGCACCTCTTTCCTGCTCCCCCATCCAGCAGTAGGCTTGTTTGTCTTTTTTTGCTGTCTGTCTCCTTGGCCGCTGTATATCTGTTTGTCTTTGTTCTGGTGTCTATCTCTTTTAATCTGTCTCTGTAGCCCCTGTCTTTTTTTTCTGTTTGTCTCTCTCTCCTTGTCCAAATTTTTTTTTTTCCTTTAAATCTGTCTCTTTAAACCCCTGTTCTTCTGTGTGGTGTTTTGACTGTCACCTTCTGTCTATCTCTTTGGCTGCTGTCTGTATTTCTTACTTTTGGTCTCTCTGTCTGTGTTTGTTTTGGTGTTTGTCTCTTTGGCTGCTGTATGTGGATTTTTTTTTTCTGTGTCTCTCTCTCCTTTTGTCACCTACCTTTTTTTTGTGTAATAATGGAAGTTTCACAGAGTAAGTTGTTTGAATTATTTCCCCTCCATTTACCTCCCCCCACACTACTTCCCTGTACAGCAGCAGCATTTCCCCTACCCCCCTTTCCCTTTCCGCGGTCCCGACAAACCTGTGACTCCAGCAGCACTCTACACATGCTGCTTCGTGGCCTTCTACTGTCCTGATTTGCTCTGCCGCGTCTCTGATGATGTCATCAGGGACGTGCCAGAGTAAATCAGGGCAGTAGAAGGCCCTGAAGCAGCGTGTGCACAGTGCTGCAGGCTGCTGGAGCCGGGACCGCGGGAAGGGAAGGGCCTAAGGAAACCGGTTGGATTGCGGGAAGGAAGGAGAAACTGATTACTCTGTACTGCCGACTCTCTGCTGTGCTGGAGCTGGATGAGCCTGAAGCCGCGAGTGTGGGGCTGTTTCTGAAGCCGCGAGGTGGTGAGCAGGGAGGCTTGTCTGGCGCACATGCGCACTCCTACCACCACAGCCCGACAGAACAGGGATCAGGGAAGCACGGAGTGAGAGTGCGCATGCGCGCTTAGCATTTTATTATTATAGATTATAAAGTATATTATACAGTATTATAATCTCAATTTCAAGTTTTACTGAATAGTAATGGCTGTAAATTGTGACTGTTCAACAAAAAATTGCCCTGTACAGAAAATAGAGATGCCACAACTATTTCATTGTATGCAACAAAAATAGCAGTATTTATAGACTCAAAAACACCAATTTAAGCAATCCTATCTTTATCAGATATGCCTCCACCAGCCTTCTATTGTTTGGAGTGGCTGTATGAATCAATATCGGCATATATTGTCATCATCCAATCTGCTTTTTTATTTATTTAATTTTGTTATTTATTTATTTTAATTGCAAATTCAATTACTAAACTCTCATATCCATGTGTTTAGTGAATGAAAAGCATTAGATAACTTAGCTATAAAGCCGCTTCATTTTTGGCTTGGACGGACTACTGTTATGCTTTCTTTGTCTGCACCGAGAAGGGACTAGCTGACATGTTTCGCTGTCAAGCTTTATCAAGATCAGTCCCCTTCAATAGCAAGAATCTCCACTCTTGTGATGCAGTACTATCTTCAGGTTATAGTGAGTATAGGGACAAAGCTTGCATTCACAACCCCCTTCTTCCATTCCCATGGCTAACATGCTTGAAGATATGGGTAGCTGGTACTACAGACTTAGCTCCTGTATGCACTCATATCTGAGAATAGCTTTATATTGCTTGAGTGTTTGTTGGGGGAGTTATCCTTGGACAAGCAGGCAGCATATTCTCACATGTTGGTTGTCGTCATTCACAGAGCCTGGTACGGATAGTGCTAAAAGAATACTGTCACTTTAAACTTCTTAAGAAGCTTCGAGACTGTCCACACCATGCATTCACGAATGCCTTCCCGCCCAACATCGGCTCGCTGTTCTTTAGTTCTTCGTTTTCCACGGAGCAAATAAATTGTGTTTTGGACTCTGTCCAATCAAGTTGCCTTCCCGTTCAATTGTATTTTTGCCTTTCAGCTCATTTTTCTTTTGTTTTCTTGTGTTTTCCAATGTACTTTACGTCAGTCTTTTTCTTAAAAAAAAAATATATATATATATATATTTATTTATTTATTATCCTCATGCTTTTTTCCTCAGTCAGGCCTTCGGGCTTTTTCTCTCTGTTTTTCGGTCTCGGGATGCCAACATTGAGTTTTTTTACCTTGCCACCGAGATTTTCCCTCTCATGTCTAGGCATTCTAGCAAGTTCAAAAAGTGCACCAGTTGCTAGCGTCCTATCTCCATCACTGACCGCATAACTGGTGCATTCAGTGTTTGGGGCCGTAGCATCGGCTAGACACTTGTATCCGCTGTTCTATTTTACAAAAATGCTCTCTTAAGGCTCAACACATCCAGCAAGAGAAGCTGTTTAGATCAGCCATAGCCTCCAGTGACAAATCGATGCCATTTGTACCAGCATCAATGCCTCCCTCAACATTGGATGCTGTTCATGCATTGAGTAAACCTGCTAAGAAGCTGTCCTCTTCACAACCAGCGTCGCAGGCATCTTCTGCATTGAGTCCCTCGATGCATGCAAAGCATTGACGTCATCATCAATCTCCTTCTGTGCAGGCTGTTTCTTCTCCAGGGCGTGCTTCCTCATTGAGGTCATCCACCCCTTGACACTTTGCAGCACCAATGGTACCGGCTATTGAGCCAATGGTACCGGTGCAGTCCTTCCAGGACCAACTGAAGGAGTTTTTTCAGAGGGAACTCGGTGATCTGTTTAAGATACACGTGGTACCGATACTTGCATAGACTCCCTCAATACTGGCCCACCCTGAGCATGGCACATCAAGGCCTCATGCTACCGAATCCACCTCTCCAGTGAAACATCAAAGGACATCGAGATCCCACGATACCGATGCTCGCTTTTCTAAATCCAAGAGAACATCGCATGGTACCGGCTCACATTCTCCTCGATGTAGGTCGAAATGTACACACACTTGACGTCGATCGTCATCTGACCGGTACCGACATCATCAAAGGAGCTCTTCTCAACACTGTCACAGTCAACATACTCATCTGACCAGGAAGCATCCTTCTTCTCCTTCCTATAGAGAATCTCTTGGAGTTGGGGATGTTGATTCTGATCTTTCAGAACAAAACACTGATACTGATCTTGAACCCACACTATCTGCTCCTGAGTCATATGGCATCCCAGCAGTTCCATTTCCTCCACCGCCAAGATGCAGATCACCTCCAGAAGGAACTATCTTTCACTAAATTTATCAGGCAGATGGAGAAAGCTTTGCCTGTTAAACTGGAGTCAGACATTATTAAACCCAGAGCAGAACTCCTTGAAGAATTAGATTTTGACAAACCTCCTAAATAGCTTCTCAAATTGCCTCGTCACAATCTACTTAAGGAAGCTCTGTTTGAGAACTGGGAGACTCCTCTCACTCTTCCCATAGCTCCAAGAAAGATTTACTCTTGTACAGAATACAATTCTGTCCTGGCTTTGATAAGTTGCAATTACCACATCAGTCTTTACTGGTAGAATCCACTCTTTAAAAATTCTCCAGTACAAGATTATATTCTACTGCATCACCAGGATATGAAGGCCATATTGTGGATAAATTTGGGTGCCGCTTCTTCCAGAACTCTATGTTGACCAGCCGAATTCTCAGCTATAACTTCTATATGTCATTTTATCTTAAGCAACTTATAAAGAAGTTGGCTGATTTTGAACAATATATTTCATATGAACGACTTCCAGAGATCCAGGAGATTACTCATAGCTATTCCAAACCAGAAAGTTTATGGCACGATCAGCTTTTGATGCATTTGATGTGATATCCAGAGCATCGGCTATGTCTATTGCTATGAGACATCTTGCTTGGCTTCGAGTCTCTGACATGGTTATTAATGTTCAGGATCGTTTAGCAAATATTCCCTGTCTTGGTGAAGAGCTCTTTGGGGACAAGGTTGAGGATGCCACCCAAAGACATACACAACATGAACAAAACTGGACCACCTTAATGGGGTTCAAGGCTAAGACTCGGCCATATAAGTCTTCCCAGAGACCTGCTTCCTCATCATACAAGAGACATTATCCAACCACCTTGTCCTCTTCCAAACCCCCACCACAGAAGAGGCAGAAATCACAGAAGCCTCAGAAACCTCAGCTCCTCAAAACCCAGCTCGGTCTTTTTTGGCATGCTTCTAGAGAGCATAGCCGCATTTCCCCCATCTTAGCCACCTCCCCAACCCATCAGAGGCCAACTTCTCTTGTTTCATCAATGCTGGGTTCTCATTACCTCTGGGCTCTTCTGGGAGAACAGGCTAAAAAATTGACTACTTAAATCAGTGTATCTCAAACGGTGTGTCAAGAGAAGAAGAAAGGGGAAAAGGGCTAGGTCTGTTATGGCAGAGTTAACAAAAGTGAAATTTAATCATATTTATTCATTTCATTTCCTTGAGTCCTGCCATACCAGTTTGATACCCTACCTGCCTAGAAGACTTCAGTTTTATGGCATATGTAGATATCTGTTAGAATTCTATGTTACAGTGATCAGATGGGCTATAGTTCTGGTACATCGGTAACTTAATTTTGCTGTGACAGGGGAATACTGGAGAATTCCAGAAGGCAACAGGGTGGTCGCTAGAAAAATAAATATTTCTGCCTCCAACTGCTGGCAAGCAAGGGACACAATCCACTTGTACAGACTGGTATGGTAGAACTCAAGGAAAGGAAATTAACATGTATGACTAAATTTTACCTTGTTTGCCTGTATTTTTTACTAGAAATTTTTCAAGTGTAGACTAAGACTAAACTGACCCCCAAAATAATTAATTTTTTTAGTTTCATCTTATGTTTGTAAAGGCAATAGTTTGAAGAAACTGATCAAATACAGTTTGTCTAAACATTCTTTTCTTTTCTTTTTTCCAGTTCTTCTAGTCCAGTATGTGTTGCTTGTCAAGAAATCATCATTAAAGATAAGGTATAGTATGCCTCTTATCAGTTCTAATTACTGATAAATTTACAGAAGAACTCAGAATTGCATTCTTATCATAGATTATATACATTCACATTTTTCTTTTAAATTCCAATGTCTTATATTTTAATGGAAAATGAGTACAAATACCAGAATATACTGAAATGATTTTTTGAGAAGTAAAGAACGATTCTACTCAACAGCAGAGATTTTAGTTTTCTGGTAACAGTGATATGACGACAGACTAATGAAATTTGGGAAGTAAGGGTATCAAAGTATAGCAATAGTGGATATTTCCCAATGTACTATATTTTTCCGCGCCATAAGACTTACCTGACCATAAGACGCACCCTAGATTTAGAGGAGGAAAACAAGAAAAAAAATATTCTGAACCAAATTCTCCCTGCCAGGCTCTGCACCCAACCCCACACCTTGCCAGGCTCTGTACCCTGTCCCCCCTCTGGTGGTCTAGTGGTAGGCTGGGATAGGGCGGGCAGGGACAGGGCACAGATGTCAAGGCAGATGACTTTTTAAAATATGCAATGTTACCTCAGTAACAACTATAGAAAAATGAATAAAATATAGTGCAAAATATAGACAGTAGATATAAATTCTCAAAACTGACACATTTTGATCACTAGATTGAAAATAAAATCATTTTCCCTACCTTTATTGTCTGGTGATTTCTTTCTTTCTTTCCTTCCTCAGGCCCAACAATTGTCCCTTCCTCCCTCTCACCTTCCTATGTCCCCCTCAATGCCTTCCAGCCTTTGTCCTCTTCCTCCCCCCCCCCATTGTCTGGTGATTTCTTTCTTTCTTTCCTTCCTTCCTTGGGCCCAACAATTGTCCCTTCCTCCCTCCCTCCTATCTTCCCCTCACTGCCTTCCAGCCTCTGTCCTCTAGTGCCCCCCCCCCCAAGCCTGACCGCCTGTTCGCCTGCCCACCCGTTTACCTGCCCATTGAATTTAATTACCTCCCGCTGCTGCTGTGAGGACACGTCTATGAAGGGGGAGAACTCCTGGCTCAGCAGCGCAGCACCGTAATGGCTGCCGCTGAAAGTAGAGGAAGGGAAAGGGCCAGGCAGGTGCAGCGATTGCATTCTTCCAGCCCAGAAGCCTTACCCCCGACGTCAATTCTGACGTCGGAGAGAAGGTCCGCACCAGCCACGCCGACTTCAAAATTGATGTCAGGGGTAAGGCTTCTGGGCCAGCGGTGTGCAATTGCTGCACCCGCCTGACCTTTCCCTTCCTCTACTTTCGGCGGCAGCAAACGACCAGCATTGGCGGCGGCATGCAAGGGGCAGGGTGGGGGGGATTTGGGTATTCGTTCCATAGGACGTACCCTTTTTTCCACCGACTTTTTTTGGGGGGTAAAAAGTGCGTGGAAATACGGTATGTACAGAGGGAGTGAAATATGTTAAAGAACAGGAAAGCTATACATCACACTTATTAAAAGCTAAAGGCCCAGATTCACAAACAAGTCGCTTTATGTTAGATGCCGACTACGTCAAAATGTTCCTGGGGTGGATGTTATAATGACAATTACCCTGTTTGTTATAGAGTAGATCAGTATTGTGATGTTGTAGATTTTCCCCATTTCCCTTCTTCCAGTTATGTCTTTTATTACAGTGCTACTTAATTGCTTTTGTAGAAACTGAGGGGGTAGGAGCAGCTCCCTGGGAAGGAGGTGGAGTTGAAAACATGATTGACAGTGCTCCGCACAAACCTTTGCTGGAGGTGTCGCTATCCGATCTCACCGTGAGGACAGTTTTTCTAGTATCTATTGCTTCAGCAAGAAGGGTGTTGGAACTTCAGGCTCTCTCATGTAGGGAGCCTTTCCTCAGGAGTACAGAGGCTGGAGTGTCTCTACACATCATGCCGCCTTTCCTGCTGAAAGGGGTGTCAGCATTTCATGTAAATCAGGAAGTCCGGTTGCTGGCATTTTCGTCCACAGGAGAAAACTACAGGATAAGACTTTGGTGTTGCTGGATGTCAGGAGAGTTCTTATCCATCACCTAGAAGTAACAAATCCCTTTCATCTGTCCAGCCATCTGCTTGTATTGAGAAGCTGTAGTTGGCTAGGAAAGACAGCTGCCAAGGTTACTAATTCCAGATGGAGTCATATGGCTATTGTGACTGCATACATTGGCACTGATAAACAGCCTCCAATTTCATCGAAGGCACCTTCCATAAGAAGTGTGGTTTTATCATGGGCAGAGTTCTGGGTTGTACCGGCCGAGCTTTGTAGGGCAGCTATATGGACCATGCTCTATACTTTTACAAAATTTTACAGAGTGGATATGGCAGCAAAAAAAGGATGCAACTTTTAGGCCTCAGTGCTTCAAGTGAGCTTACCTGTCCTGCCCTAGATTCAGGAGACTGCTTTGAATGGTCCATATAGTCCAGACTACTGTACCCTTTGAACTGGAAGGGAAGATTAGGTTCTTACCTCAATAAATTTCTTGCCATTCGATGGGTATAGTAGTCTGGATGGCACGTCCTGCCAGAGTATACCTGATTAGGGTCTCAGTTATATTGTGGAGTTCTGGATGTTTGTCTTTGGGCAGCCAAGAGGTAAAGAAATGCTCATGGGCTGTCCATCTAACAGAGGTGAAGAGTGATACAATAGTTCTTTCTATCAAAAGCCTATAAGAAGCAAGAAATGCTGTATAAATGTTAGTGTTACATAGAAACATGATGGCAGATAAAGGCCACATGGCCCATCTAGTCTGCCCATCCACATAGTAGATGACGGCAGATAAAGACCCGAATGGTCCATCCAGTCTGCCCAACCTGTAATCCACAGTAATCATTATCTCTTTCTCTCTCCGAGAGATCCCACGTGCCTATCCCAGGCCCCTCAATTAGGTAGGTGGGTTGTTATGTTCCACTTTTGGTTATAGTATGTTTCCATTTGATAAATTACTTGCTTTGTTGCAGAGCAGAACAAAATTGACTTGTCAGGGAGTTCCCCGTGTCCTCCTTGCTCTTTCTCCTATTTAGAAGTTATCCATTTCTTTGGTACGAACTGAGGGAGAAAAGCACTGCCCAGTAACACAAGGAGGTGAAGCTGAAGAATCTATTTAATGCCTTCTGCAAGTTTTCCTTGATTAGGGGGATAAAACCTATAGTCCAGACTACTGTACCCATCTACTGGAAAAAAGATTGTTGAGGTAAGAACTTAATCTTCCCTAATCATGGTTTTTGCAAGAACGTTTCCACAGTATACACAGCTGCCAAGTTACCCCCGTTCCAGGACGTAGATTTCAGACCAGTTCTGACTTTCTGGCACTTGCATCAGGGACTTCAGTGAATAGAAGCAAGGACTATAAATCCCACACTGCTTTGGACTTGTAAGTTCAAATCAAAGACTCCTTTGTGGAACTGGATAACTTAGCAGCTGTGAATATATATCTCATGCTCAGTCTTAAAAGCAAAAATTTATAGATCATATATTGGTTGAATGATATGGATATACACCTGATTAAGAGTACCCTAACACCACTAAAACTCCTTTGTCTTGTGACCACAAACAGGCCAAGACCTTCAGAAATGAAAAAGCATGTGCTTGAGTTTTAAAAAAAAGTTTTATTATATCTCCAAGTACTTTGCATATTTAAACACTCTTTCAATTTCAGGTATTTAAGGATAACTGCTGTAGGAGAGAAGTACTTGCTCTTCAAATGTACTGTAGAAATGAAAACAGAGGCTGCAAAGAACAAATAACATTGGGAAGACTACTGGTAAGTATTTTGAGGTATGATGAATTCAGTGGCGTACTGAGCATATGTGACATCCGGGGCCCATCATTTTTTGGCACCCCCCCCATCTGTACGAAAAACATGATTTTTAGTAACAAGCTACATGTCACACATGAGTACCTAGGAAAAGGCAGCTTCTTACATACTGCAGTGAGCAGTACAACATCAATACACCCATTGTAAAACTAAACAAGCCAGACTAGTACAGATCAATCCTAACAGAAAACCATGTCTTTCGAACACACAGAACACAAAAAACACCTTTGTCTAGTATGTCTCCTAAAGCAATAAATAAATAGAAAATTTTTGTTCTACCTTTGACTTCTCTGGTTTCTGTTTTCCTCATCTTCTTATTACTCTCTTCCTTCCATCCACTGTCTCTCTTCTCTCTGCATCTTCCATTTGCTCTGTTACTGTGCCTCTTCCTTTCTCCCTCCTTCCAAATTGGTCTGGCACCCATCTTCTTCCCTCCGCTCCTCCCATAGTCTGGCATCTCTGTCTTCTTCCCTGCCAGCGTCTTCTCCCAGCTCTCTCTTCCCCATTTCCCTTCAGCGTCTTCTCCCCACTGTCTCTTCCCCATTTACCTGCAGCATCTTCTCCCCACTCTCTGTTCCTCATTTCCCTTCAGCATCTTCTCCCCACTCTCTGTTACATAAGTAGTCGCCTCCGCCGGGGCAGACCAGAGGTCCATCCCGCCCAGCGGTCCGCTCACGCGGCGGACCATCAGGCATATTGCCTGAGCAGCGGTCCCTGACTAATTTTATATCTACCTCTACACTTATCTCTAAACCTTCCACTGCTCTTATCTGTACCCCTCAATCCCTTTGTCCTCCAGGAACCTATCCAGGTCTTCCTTGAAACCCTGTACTGTGCTATTTCCTATCACGGCCTCCGGAAGGGTGTTCCATGTGTCCACCACCCTCTGTGTGAAAAAGAATTTCCTTGCGTTTGTTCTAAACCTGTCCCTCTTCAATTTCATCGAGTGACCCCTTGTTCTTGTGGTTTCTTTCAAATTGAAAAATCTGTCCTTGTCAACCTTTTCGATGCCCCTCAGGATCTTGAAGGTCTCTATCATATCTCCTCTGAGTCTCCGCTTTTCCAGGGAGAACAGCCCCAGCTTCTTCAGTCTGTCAGTGTATGTAAGGTTTTCCATACCCTTAGTCAGTTTAGTTGCTCTTCTCTGGACTCCCTCAAGCATTACCATGTCCTTTTTGAGGTACGGTGACCAGTACTGTACACAGTATTCCAGATGCGGGCGCACCATAGCCCGGTACAGTGGCAGGATGACTTCCTTCGTTCTGGTCGAGATACCCATCTTAATGATACCTAACATTTGGTTTGCTTTCCTCGAGGCTGTGGCGCACTGTGCTGACGCCTTCAATGTCGTGTCTACCATCACTCCCAGGTCTCTTTCCAGCTTACTGACCCCTAGCATTGATCCCCCCATTTTGTAAGTGAACATCGGGTTCCTTCTCCCTATATGCATGACCTTGCATTTCCCTACGTTGAAGCTCATTTGCCACTTTTTCGCCCATTCTTCCAGTGTCGTAAGATCCCTTTGGAGATCCTCGCAATCTACCGTGGTTTCAACCTTGCTGAATAGTTTGGTGTCATCTGCGAATTTGATGACCTCACATTTTGTTCCCGCCTCCAGGTCGTCAATGAATATGTTAAACAGGAGTTAAAATGTTCCCCATTTCCATTCAGCATCTTCTTCCCACTCTGTCTTCCCCATGTGCTTTCAGCGTCCTTCTCCCCTCTCCGTTTTACCCTGTTTTCCTCTCCACCCCACCTTTTCTCCCTCCCTGCCCCTTACCTTTGTGGTGCTTTCTCCCCCCCCCCCCCCGGCCTGGACAACAGGCCCGGTCCGACAAACCTCCCTGCCCTGTGGCCGGCGATGTCTAAACTGCCTTCTTACAGCAGCCGGAGCGTTGTAGTTCATATGGCTGCCGTAAAGGTCGTCTCTGATGCAACATCCGGTTGCGAGCAGAGATGACCTTTATGGCAGAAACACGCAGCTTCAACGCTCTAGCTCAGGGGTGCCCACACTTTTTGGGCTTGCGAGCTATTTTAAAATGACCAAGTCAAAATGATCTATCAACAATAAAATTAAAAAAAAAACACAAAGCACACTGTACGCTGAGAAAATGTTAATTATCATTCCTATTCTGGGGTTTTTTCAAAGAGGTCAAGGCAGATGACTCTATGCACTGTCACCTCAGTAACAACCATACAGAAATAGAGAAATACCCCCTCCCTTTTTAATAAAGCACGATAGCAGTTTTTAGCGCAGGGAGCTGCGCTGAATGCCCAGGGCTGCTCTCGACGCTCATAGGCTCCCTGCGCTAAAAACCGCTATTGTGGTTTAGTAAAAGGGGGGCCATAGTGCAAAATATAGACAGCAGATATAAATTCAGACACATTTTGATCACTAAATTGAAAATAAAATCATTTTTTCTACCTTGTCTGGTGATTTCATGAGCCTCTGGTTTCACTTTCTTCTTCTGACTGTGCATCCAATCTTTCTTCCCTTCTTTCAGCCTGTATGCTTCCTCTCCTCCAGACCTCATTCCCTCCCCCAAATTTTTCTTCCTCTCTCCCTGCCCTTTCTTTCTCCCTGCCTCCCTTTCTTTTTTTCTCTCTTCATGCCCCCTTTCTTTTTCTCTGTTTCCCTTCTTTCCTTCTGTCTCCCTGCCTGCCCCCTTTCTTTCTTTCTCCCTGCCCTCCCCCAAGCCATTGCCGCCGCCATCAGGGAACAGCCCCCCAAGTCACCGCCATCGGGTAACATGGCCCAAAGCTGCTGCCGCCCCAAGCTCTCCTTCCCTGCGTCGAGCCGACAAGCATTCCTCTCCCCGACGGCAGCTAGGCAGCGATTGGCTGGCCCGAACTTCCTCTCCGACGGCAGAATTGATGTCGGGGAGAGGCAGGCTGATCAGCCCGGTAGAATTTTCCAGACCTGGCCGGCTGTGCACCCCCCCATAAGGCTGCATCCGGGGCGGACCTCCCCCCCTTGGTACGCCACTCAAAGAACAAATTAATTGTGACTTTTGCTCTAGAAATAGACCACAACAATATATTGTGTCTTTACTTCAGATATAAATGATATGTTCTTAGGATCAAAAGTACAGATTGTTCCTGATCTTTCTAGAATTTCTCAAAAGAAATGCCAGGAATTCCTGGCTTTCTGTCCCAGAATTTTTTTTGTAGGGGCAAATTTTGTTCTGAAATGTCCTTGTATGTGTGTTGTATAGTATCAGTGTGATCAATTAAGATTTTGAAGGCAATAGAATAGAAGTTGTAAATAGTTTCAATCTCCTGGGCTCCTTTGTAAACAAAGAAGCAACTAGCAGGGAAGAAATACTCCACAGAATAGCACTTGGTCGCTCTTCAATGAAGGCTCTCAACAAAGTATTCAAAGACAAGGAAATAACACTCCAAACAAAGATCAGACTTGTCCAAGCGCTCATTTTCTCAGTGGTCAATTACAGTTGCAAAAGCTGGAAATATGGAAACAAGACAGAAAGAAGATTGACTCATTTGAGCTTTGGTGTTGGAGAAGGATTTTAGACATGTCATGGACCACCAGAAGAACTAACAAATTGATTCTGGGAGAGATCAAACTTGCTATGTCACACGAAGCCCAAATGATGAAGTTACGATTGTCTTATTTTGGTCATACTGTCAGAAGAGAAAGATCATTGGAGAAATACGTCAATTTTGGGAAGATCGAAGAAACCAGATGGTTGGAAAAATTGAAAACATCCATGGGGATGACACTGGAGGACCTTACTGAACTAGCACAAAACTGATTTCTTTTTAGACCTGTAATTTATTGAGTTGATAGCACCTAACTAATGCTGGGTTTTACTAAACTGTGGAAGAGTTTCTTACCGCAGGCAAAGAGGTAAATGCTCCGAAGCTTATAGGAATTGAATGAGCATCAGAGCATTTACCTTGCCGGCCTGTGGCAAGAAGCTCTTGGTGGTTTAGTAAAAGGAGCCCTAAGTATTATATATATATTTTTTTTATCCTAAATGGCTGTTAGTTTGTAGGAGCTAAAGAGAGAGCTCAAGTCCAAGTTAAGCTTTCCTAAGAGCCATACCACTGTAAGAATGGGCTGAAGGTGGAGGAGGGTAATAATTAATGCTTAATATTTGCTGTTTTTTTATTTTTTAAAGTATTGCAGTCCATTCTTTATTTTTTTTGTAAAAATGATTGTATTATACATCATATTTCTTATTTAATTTTTTCATAATAAAAGTTTCAATTTTCCCATCATGGAATATTATTGAAGTGATGTATATTTGAAAATTGTTATAAATCAATCTTTTATTTATTTTTAAATTCTTTACACTGTTTTAGGTCCATTTGAAAAGTGACTGCCTGTTTGAAGAGCTCACATGCCCTCGTTCAGACTGCAAAGAAAAAGTTTTGAGAAAAGACTTGTCAGACCACATTGAAAAGTCCTGTAAATATAGAGAAACAACATGTAAATACTGCAAGAGCCATGTTCCAATCATTGAATTACAGGTATTTTGTCTTCACATTTTAGTAAAATCAGGACTATAAGTTATCTGATTGTCCTTCCTAAAAGTGCAAGGGAGCTATATAATTTGCTGTAAAGAAGCACAATTGCAGATAAGAATGAGGTTAAATTAAGGGTTACTCAAATACCAGACTTTTCTTGTTATGGTTGCTTCTTAGTTACTCCTTAGCTTTTCTTTTTGTGTGTCAAATTTTATTTCTTGTAAATCATTTTTGTGTGGAATAAATATGCATCTCTTAGTGTACTAGATTATTATGGGCTGTTCTTGTTGTGGAGGGAGGGGGAGAAGGGTTGGAAAATTGCAGGAATTAGAAGGGCCTGATGCCCTGATGCTCAAAGGTTTTCTGTGGCAGTAATAGTTGTTAAAGCACTGGCATGGAAAGCTTCCCTGCTGATGCTCAAAAGGATTGTTCATGGCTGCTACTGATCATTGTAGCAGCTACCGAGAATCCTGGATTGGCTACCGTGAGAACAGGCTACTGGGCTTGATAGACCATTGGTCTGACCCAGCAAGGCTATTCTTATCTTCTTAATGCATTAGAAGGAACTCATTAGTATTCTAATGAGCATTCCATGCAATGCACAGCAAAGAATGCTCAGTTTGGTTCATAATCAAAGGCGCGCACAGACAACTGAGCGCAAGGCGGAAGCCCACGCCGAAGAAAAATAGTGTTTTAAGGGGCTCCGACGGGGGGTGTTGGTGGGGAACCCCCCACTTTACTGAATACAGATCGCGCCGGCGTTGTGGGGGGTTTGGGGGGTTGTAACCCCCCTCATTATACTGGAAACTTTTTCCCTGTTTTTTAGGGAAAAAGTGGTTTTCAGTATAATGTGGGGTGTTATAACCCCCCAAACCCCCCACAACGCCGGCGTGATCTGTATTTAGTAAAGTGGGGGGTTACCCCCCCACACCCCCTGTCGGAGCCCCTTAAAACACTGTTTTTCTTCGGTGCGGGCTTCCGCCTTGTGCTCAATTGTCTGGGCGTGCCTTTGTTGGCGCGCGCTTTTGACCTGTTTACCTTGCAGACATTTTTGGCAGGGTCTGAGCTGTTGTAGCCTTACTTTCCTGTCAGTGCCTGAGCACTGATTGTCCCAAGCACTGATAGGAAAATAAGGCTAGAGAAGACCCCCCCATCGTAAAAGATTCTTCCCTCTGCCGAACACCCCCCCCATTAAAAACAAAAAAACCCAGTCCGTGGATTAGCCCCCCTCCCCCCGCAGCTTTGGGAAGTCCTGCCAACTCAGCTGATTGGAGATTCCCCTGCCCCAATCAGTTGAACCGATAGGCAGGGCGAACAGGAGCTGCTTATTAATTTTTGGGGCAGTTTTGGCAGGTTGGAGGAGGAGTTGTGCTAGCGATTTGCTCTTCTGAGCAAGTGCTAGCATAGTTCCTCCCCGTTTTACCGGTGATATTCTGCACAAATAGCATGCATATCATTTTGCATGCTGTTGTGCTGAGCATCGCCAGTAAATAAAAGAAAAAAATCATTCTCACCACAATATTTTTTACCGTGGTGTTGGAGCTTTGTGAATCCTGCCCTGAATGGTTGCCAGGGGAAGGAAGATGTAATAAAATAATATAGGGGAGTGGGATAGAGTTTGCAGGGATAAGGAAGGAGAGGAAACTGAGGGAGAGGAAGGAAGTAGTGATAGGCAATGCATTACATTTTCCTAGCTCTTAGAAGCCTGGAACTTAATAACCTTTACTGTTAGCTTCATTGCAGTGCTTCCTCCCTCTTGACAATCCTATCTCCTCCCTTAACAGTTTTGTCTTCCACTCTTGTTTGCTGATCCCTTTTATTGTGCAATTGCTTGCTATCCATATTTGGACACGCTCTCTAAATTACTGGTCCTCCATGTAAAGCAGTCTGCACAGATATTGTATTTCAGCTATTATAGCAATATTCATATTTGCTACGTGTATAAATAAGGCACATTTATTTGATGTAAACGTCTAAGTACAAAGCTGAGATATGCATATGTCAAACCCAAATGCATACAAATGGCAAAGGGGCATGGTTTGTGCTTGTCTTTGCCAGGACAAAGTACGGTAAGGTCACAGATGTTTTTTTTTCCCAATTTCAGAAAGGGACTAAACATCTGTGTCCTAAAAGTTCAATGTTGGGAATTATATCTGCTACTAAACCCATAAACAGCTGTTATTGAGTGACACTCCTGACGGGATAAGAGGTAGCAAATCACCAAAAGATTGTGGAACAGAAGATCAGGTGTACCAGTTTGTAGTTTAGAAAGCATCCAAAAAACTTAAAAACAATAATCGTAAAAACAATTCACAAAGTGACACACAAGATACAAATCAAATAATGTATAAAATGCAAATGACCTAACATGGGCTGTGTTTCAGCAAAATAAAAATGTCTTCCTCAGGGGTCTTATAAGGTCCTTGACTGTCTTTTAAATATAAAAAAACATAAAAGCCACAAAAAAATCCAAGTAGTTAAAAGGCTACAAACAAACAGCACAGCACACAAGCCTCCAATACAAACTGGTACATCTGATCTAGTGTTCCACGTTCTTTTGTTGCTTCTTTTCCTTAGAGCATACATGTCAAACACAAGGCCCGGGGGCTGAATCAGGCCCGCCTGGCTGTCTTTTATGGCCCACAGTGATTGTGCCGCATCTAAGCGCCTGACCATGCAGCTCCAGTCCCAGGGGTGCGCCAAGCGCCTGAACACGCTGCCCCCCTCCCAGCGATTCTCCAAGCTCCTCACCACGCTGCCTCGCTACCCATTTGTAGGCAGAAGGACCCAGTCCCAGTGTAAAGCTAGGTTGGAGCAGGGTGTGCCACACGAGTGTCCGACCACGTCTTCCTGGTGAGGAAGGATCTATACTTCTACTAAAATTAAGGGCATGTTTTACGAAGGTGCACTAAGCGTTTTAGCGCACGCACTGGATTAGCGCGCGCTATAGTGTTCACTAGCCGAAAATCTACCGCCTGCTCAAAAGGAGGCGGAAGCGGCTAACGCACGCATCATTTTAGTGTGCGCTATTCCATGCGTTAAGGCCCTAGCACCGCTTTGTAAAAGGAGCCCTAAGTATCTTAATAAAAAAATTCGGCCCGCGACTTAGCCTGTGTTTTAGATTTTGGCCCCTTATGTGACTGAGTTTGACACCCCTGTCTTAGAGGATAATAAGTGCCATAACACTATGGGTTGTTATATCAGATTTGTATGTTTGATTAACCTAAGTAAAACATTTGTCTTAAAAGTTCTAATATTTTTGGGGGTTTTTTAATAAGAGATTATTAAATTAGTAATGTGTACTGAAGATAAGCATTTTTTTTTCTCTCTATGTAGAAACATGAAGAAATGGAGTGTCCATCTGTACTAGTTTCATGCCCTCATAACTGTAGTGTTAAAAGCCTTTTGAGAAGTGAGGTAAGAAGTTACAAAGCTGCCAAGATCAGATCAAACAAAGCTAACTCCTCTTCTGATACCAAAACCACTTCATTATGGATGTATGGGCTTCGGTTCATTTTCCGTGAGAGAATCAATACTGCAGCTTTGTAAAAGGGGGGGGCCCTAAATTTTGGAAGTCAGTGTTTTTTTATTGAATATCAGACTTTTTGTTTCCGAGCCTTCTTGTGCTGGTGCTAGGGGTATTCAAAAATGCATTGATGTCGGCATGATACAGAGCTCATTAGAGTTAGCAATTGTGTTTAGTTTTTAAATTGGTTTTTTTTTTTTTTTTTAAATCTTAAAATTTGATATATTGCCTTTCACACAAGAATCAAAGCAGTTTACAATTCAATATATAAAATCTTGTGAATAGGAACAACTATTGAGAGAAAAGGATTTAGGTTCAAACAATTTTATTTTTGCAAACAATAATGCTATCAAAACAGTGCAATACAAAAGATTCATAATACAAATATTGTGGCATCATATTCAACAGAATATCAAATACATACCGGAGATAAGAACAGCAACAACACCTCCCCCCCCCTCAATCGACTCAAGGCAGACAAGGCCAGAGTTGGCAGAATGACCCTCCGAGGCCCTGGACTCTGATGAGCCCCGAAGAAGCCACACCACTTCCCTCCCCCAACTCAGCCCCAATACATAAACCTGTGACTAAGTGCTAGAACCATACGAACCCCACCCCGTCCACCCTCCCCTCCCCCTCCTTGGTACTCCCCTTCCCACCAGAAAGCACTACTGCTCTAGCACCCCAGCAAACTGAGCATCCAGTTCAGGTTACCCAACGTAAAATCACACTTCGACCCTTTGGTTGTAAGGACTGTAGATATGGCTCCCAAACATTCCTAAAAACTATGTTCCGCTTCCGAGATCCTCCTGCATCCCTCGCCTCCCAGGTAGCCAACTGATTGAGAGAAAAGGATTTAAAATTATAATGGTAAGAGGAAGTGTTTTACTAAAGGTTATCGCAAGCTATCTGCCACAGGACCCTGGGTGGTCGTAGGGGACCTGTGGCAGATAACTTGCACTGATTTTTAGCAAAAGGAATTCTGAATTTGGTGGAAGTGATTATTTTGGTGACAATGCCTGTTCTATTTTAGTGCAAGTTTTCAGAATAATAATAAAGGGCTCCTTTTACAAAGCCGCGCTAGCGGTTTTATCGCACGGACCAGATTAATGTGCGCTATCCGGAAATAAACGGCCTGCTCAAAAGGAGGTGGTAGCGGCTAGCGTGTGCGGCAATTTAGCGTGCGGCTTTGTAAAAGGAGTCCAAAGTGTCAGAATTTGTGGGCAAAGCTAGTAAAAGTATGGTGTATTCTGAACACAGTAACGAGTCCTTGTTTTTACCTAAAAACTTGTTGCAAAAGGAAACGCAAAGAAACCAAAATATTGATTCACAAGAAAACAGGAAGCTACCGCACAAATATTAAATCAAACATTTTTAAAAATTAGAATGTAAGTAAACAAATATCAAGATAACACTATGTTCAAACAAAATGTTCAAAGCTGACTGTCCCCAATTTAATTTAAGTACAGCCTTTCCTACCATTATGCCTTTATTAAACACTAGTCTTTAAGCCCGTTACATTAACGGGTGCTAGAATAGATGTGTGTGTCTGTCTTTCTTTCTTTCTCTCTCTCCCCTTGGCCGCTGTCTGTCTGTCTATGTTTATTTGTTTTTCTCTCCTTGGACACTGGCTGTCTCTCCTTGGACGCTGCCTGAATGTCTTCCTTTCTGTCTGTCTCAATGGCCCCCTGTGTGTCATTCTTTGTTTCTGTGTCCTTGTGTCATTCCCCCACCCCACCCAGAGCTAAGCTGTCTGCTTCCAGCATACCCCTTCCCCCAAAGCAGCCCCCTTTCCCTCTCCCTGACCCCCTTGTGTCTTCCCCCTCCCCCCCGAGCAAAGCTGTCTACCCCCAGCACACCTCTCCAACAAAAGCATCCCCCTGTACCTGCAGCACTGGCACGACACCCTTCAGTCTTTTTCCTCTTCCCCTCCCTCCAGTCATCGCTGTTCACCTCAGTAGCATGTTCCCTCTGACGCGATCGCGTCAGAGGGAACGTGCTACCACGTGGAGAGCGGCCTGCGAGGTTCGCTACAGCTGGTCGCGAACCTCAGCAGGCCGTTTTAAATAGGAATGGCAGCGGTGACTGGAAGGAGGGGAAGAACAGGAGCGGTAGCGGTTGTTGCGTGAGGGGGTGAGTTGGAGACGTGCAGGCCGCTGTGAACAGGAGCGGCAGCGGCAGCAGGACCATGAGCCCTCCTCCCGCCATCCGCTGCCAGAGCCGCTCCTGTCGCCCGATGCAGGTAACTGGTGCATACGCCTCAAGCCGCGGCCAAGGCTGGGGACTTGCGCATGCGCACTCCTGCGGCCACAGACCTACACCGCACAGAACACGCAAATAGGAGTGCGCATGCGCGGCTAGCTCTTTATTATATAGGATAATGGAGCAGTGTTCAGAAAGATGGTCACTTATCCATTTATCCTCATGCATAATATTCAGTGTCCCTGTGTGATTAGGGCAATCAAATATGCAATCCTAATTTTGAGCAGATAATGTTTAAAGAGATCACTGCTATTGCTATTTGTGTGGTCCCCCTAAATGAATAAAATTTAGACATTCAACAGTGAAATCTTACTCCTAATATGGATAAATTTTACCCTCTCTTCAGAATGCCCTTGGCCCCTGCTTAAATCCAAATGCATTTTGACCAGACATTGAGTTGCTCGGCCAAAATTTCTGTTAGCTGGTACAGAAGTTAAAAAAAAAAACTTGGTTAGCACTATGGAGAATATTAAGGATTTGGGCCTGTTATGGGTTAATGGTGGACCCTAAGGGAAGGAGGGTTGTTTTCTGATATGTAACTGTGGCAGGGTAAACCTGAAATATGTATCCATTGATGATGGTAAAGAATTAAATTTTCCCCTGTAAGAGACAGATAGATGCTCTTGTGGGAAGTGCAGAGATGGGAGCATCTGTAGGGTTTTCTTTTCCCCTAGAAAATCCAACTCTTACAGTAAAAATGAGGACTTCAATGTGGATCCTGGGGTATCCAGATATCATTTTGGCCTTTAATATGAGAGAAAAGAGTAGTAGGGATTATGTTTGATGATGAGCATTACCAAAAAGTGGGAAACTGATCAGCAAAAATGCAACTTAAATCTATGTATATG
Source organism: Geotrypetes seraphini (assembly GCF_902459505.1). Classification (NCBI taxonomy): domain Eukaryota; kingdom Metazoa; phylum Chordata; class Amphibia; order Gymnophiona; family Dermophiidae; genus Geotrypetes; species Geotrypetes seraphini. The sequence goes on along the minus strand of NC_047090.1, from coordinate 159,940,075 downwards.
CCCCCCAGCCACAAGCAAGGGGAATTTGTTGCAGAACTGGGGAGAGAGGGGTGGAAGCGGCAGCCTACTGCTCAAAAGAAATAAAACATTTTGGATAATTGTGGCATACATTTTTTTTTTAAGTTGACTTTGGCCCTCAGCCTAGACAACTTGGCTAAATTCTCTTATGGGGAAAAAGAATGTATCTGGCAGATGGGCTTAGTGGATGTACAAAAGAATAGCCTTACTAGATGAGACCAATGGTCCATCAAGCCCAGTAGCCTGTTCTCATGGCCAATCCAGGTCACTAGTATCTGGCCAAAACCCAAAGAGTAGCAACATTCCAGCATCTCAAAGAATAGCAAGATTCCGGAACCCCAATGAGAGGAACATTCCAGAGCTGAGATTGTGATGTCATAATGCCTCATTCCACAGTGCCTCAGAGCCAGCCTCATCAGTGATGTTACAATGGCTTGATTGTCCTATACTTGGCACACATAAGAGCATAAGAACAACCATACTGGGTCAGACCAAGAGTCCATCAAGCCCAGTAGCCTTTTATCAAGGCCAATCCAGGTCACTAGTACCTGGCCAAAACCCAAAGAGTAGCAACATTCTAGGTTTGAGGGCTATGCCCACAACAGAGGAAGTACATTTTTTTCTCACCTGCAGATGACACCTACTCATGCACTGACATAGTGCTAATGGATAAATCTTTGATGCAGCAGGTCAGTAAGGCAGGTGAAAAAGATATGACTTGGTCAAACCATGCCCCCATCTGGCTCGAGTGTCAGTAGAGCCCAGGGGACAAAGGCCTAAGAGTTTGGAAGCATATTGAAAGCTTATTCTTTAACGGAAGTTCAGCTAAGTTCAGAAAAATATATTCAGGATTACTTTGAACTGTAAGGTAGTGTCAGAATGAGAGTGGGGGGTGATGGGTTTTAAGCCGTAGTGAAAGAAAGTTTTGTAAAGTGGCAAGCTATCTTTAAAACGTTGAGGGAGATAGAAGTTAACCACTTCACAGAGGGGCTAATGCAGAAAACTACAGAATGCATTTACCATGAAATGTGTGTGGGCCTAGGGTGCAGGAATTCGATTGCACAGTGACTATAACCACACAGCATATTCAAATCACTTATATGTAGGATATTAGCTGCTGTTCCCTGATGCAGAAAAAATTTTGAAGGAGTCATGATGCGAGAAAAGGTGGTGTAGAATGGGTGGTGCTCCCTCTGCATGGGGCAGAAAAACTAGCCTCCCCCTGACCTGACCCCCGTGCCCCTGATATTTAAAAAAATAAAAAAATAAAAATTACAATTTTGTTTAATTCAGTGTTGGGGGGTGGGGGGGCAGCAGATTCAATATCTTAAGCTGGAATCACTTTAATGTGTAAACAAGGTAGGGACCCAGCAGCATGTGGGTCCCATAGGCTAAATTTAGCTGTTAAAATCTTTTCTAAGATTCTGCCAAAACGATTATCTTGAAATAGTTTTTATTGAACAATAACAAGTTGGCTAGTAAACAGTCTCTTGTGACAAAGATTTACATTGCTAATTTTACAAAATACACTTGAAATATATCCAAACTAACTCCAACAACTCCCCATATCCCACCCACCCCTCCCCACACTATTCATAAGATAAATGCCATAAGAAAACAGCTGGATTCATAAGTTCAAAATTCTACTGCATCCCATTTGCAATAATATTAACCAATAAGGTTCCCACACAGCTTCAAATCGTTTCCCCTTCAATGAATGAATATCTTTTTACCAAACATTGTTCCATATACAGAAGATGAATCATTATAGAATGCCAAAATTGTTCTGTTTGTAGTGCTGGGGAAATCCAAGTGGTCAAGATAGACTTTAGAGCCATTAGTAAAGAACATTAAACAGACTTTTTGAGGCCCCTTTTGGGTGGTTTGGATCCCGGAGAAAGATCAAAGAGTAACGGGACAGTAGATTTTATTTGATATTTCCAGATGATTCATATAAGAGTAAAAATACAGTTCCAAAATGCAGCTATAAGTGGACACTTCCAAAACGTATGTCCCAAGGAGGCCCTTGTTTGACCACATTTCAAGCATGCCCTAGTCATAGAAATATGAAGCAAAAATTCTTTTTGAGGCGCTAAATGTAGTCTCAATAATTTTGTGTTGCATTTCCCATAAAGACGTAAAGATTGGAGAGCATGTATGGCATCCACTATGAGATTATCTGGTATGGAAAATTCCAAGTCTGCAGTCCAGTGATCTGAGAATAGTCAAGAGGTGGTGAAGATTCCTTATGGTGAAATCGAAGTGGGACCTTCATTTGTGAACCCAGCATGTATGCTATGGACGAAAGCTCTTGTCCACTTTCAAATGGGTGACATCCAAAGTAGCATTATAATGATGTAGCTATAAATAGGCATAGGCATTTCTAGAAGTTAACTGAAATTCTGATTTCAAGGTCTGGAAGGATTTAATAGTGCCCTAATTTGACACCACTTGAAAGATGCATCTTATGCCTTTATGGTCCTACTCTAGAAAGGCAGGATTGTCACGGCCCAGTTGAAATGCTGCATTGTTCCGAATTGGTAAATAAGGGGTTCAATGCCAATCAAGTGAAATTTGCAAATCCATTGCCAAAGCCTGTCGCAGGTTTGAAGAAGACATAGTCATGCACCACTATAGCCCATCTTCCCCAAGAGCCCAGAACGGGTTACAACAGTGGTCTCAAACTCAAACCCTTTGCAGGGCCACATTTTGGATTTGTAGGTTCTTGGAGGGCCGCAGAAAAAATAGTTAATGACAATTTTGCATGAGGTAAAACCTCTTTATGGTTTATAAATCTTTCCTTTTGGCTAAGTCTTAATAATAATATTGTAATTTATAGCTAATGAGACATATGATCAAGAAGCTGTTTTATTTTGCTTTTATGATTATGATAAACATACTGAGGGTCTCAAAATAGTACCTGGCGGGCCACAAGTTTGAGACCACTGGGTTACAAGGATACATAACGCAAGAGTTTTCGGGATCAGAGATACATACGCTACAGAGTCAATAACATGTTACAGGATCAGAGAGACAAAAGCTATAGGATCAATAACATACAACTTACAGAGAAATGAGACTAATTCATAAACATGTACGCTATGGGGAGCTAAATGCATACTATGTGTATCCTGTGGAACTCTATTCCTTTAGAAATAAGACCTGAACCTTCTCTTAAAAGTTTAAGGCTTTACTTAAAATCAGTTATTTTTCCCCTATTTGATTTAGTTCTCCATTATCTTGTTAGTTGTCATAGCCTTACGATAACAGCTTAATTGTCTTGTGTTTACTTGTGCTCCTTTCTTTCCTATTGTATCTTACATTTGGACTTTTACTTAACAATTTTTTCCTTTTTTAGTTTTATGCAACTTTGCCAACTACACTGTAGCCTAGTTAATTTTTTTTCTCCCATTAAATTGAATTATGTAAACTGCTTAGATTTTTAAAAAAAATTATTTGCAGGTCTATCATATAAAGGTGAAATGTGAAGTCCTTATTTTATTTTAGTTCTGAATTGACATACGTTTAGCCACCCAGATACCATCTGGGTCATTTTGCTGATCATCTAGGTAGGTTAATGGGGAGGGAGGTTGGGGGTCAAGGGGTGCCACGAGACACTGGAAATCTTATTTAAATATCGGGTGGGGTTTATAGGAGTCTTAAGGATTGCATTTTTGTAATTTTGTGTTGCTTTTGGTTGCTTTGTTTGATTTGTTGCTTTAAGATTGAATATGAAGGGGGGGGGAGCAATTCTAAGACCTCTGATTGAAGCTGTATTTAAAGTTAAAAATGAAAAATAAAGTTTAAAAAAAATGAAGTAATCCCTAAATGATATACTTGATGTGCATTCCAGATCATGAATTTAGATGGTGGTGATGAAGGAGTGTAAAGCATCTTGGGCCTGATTCTGTATAGGACACCGGTCTTGGTGGCCACCTAAGTAGTGGCTGAGAATTGGGTACCGGCATCCTATGCCGAATTGCATCTGCCCTAACAAATAGATGCCTAACCCCCCCGCCCCCTTCCCCTCCGTTTCTATAATCCGGCGCCCGGTTATAGAATCACGCTGCCTGATCGCAAAGATAGGCATCTCAGCCACCTATCTTTGCTAGGGATCCCTTGCCATTTTGGGGGTTTGTATCGGGATGTCCTCTGCCACAGCCGGCTCAGCTGATCGTGGCAGGGGTATTATCCCCCCAATCAGCTGAGCTGGCAGGACTCTCCAAAGCACGGCTTTAGGGAGTCCTGCCGGCTCAGCTGATTGGGAATTCCCTCGCTGCGATCAGCTCAGGCGTGCGCGTTTACTTTTAACATTTGAAATGTCAGGGACGCTCTTTTCAACGTATTTGGGAGCTCTTTTAGAGCACTATGACCCCTCCTGGCTCACAGCCGCTTATTGAACTGTTGATGTGTGTTTTTTTTTGTGCCTTGTTGTGTTCATTGCCTTTGTCAGTGTCTCTGTCTATGCCTTCTCCTGTGGTTCACATTGTGGCCTGTAGCTTGAAGGAGGACTGGGGGGTGGGCAGGGGGGCTGCTGTGTTGAGGTTCTGTTTTCCAAACTGTGAACTTGTTTATTGCTCTGTTATGCTGTATCTTTCTTTTTCTTTGCCAAGCTCAATAAATATATTTGATGATAACATTTGAAGAAAAGAATTTAGTTAATTTTAAGATTAAGCTTAAAAGTTTTTTTTTCAATGATGCTTTTAGTTAATTAAATAACTTTATATTTCTTCCTATCCTCTCATTTTCATATTTGTGCTTTTATTCCCTCCCTGTTGTTTAATCCCGAAATATAAAATTTGAACCAGATTGTAACCCTTTAAATATATTTTTCCTAATGTTTTATGACTGTAAGTTTTTGTAATTATGTAATATTATTTGTTTTTTTTAAATAATTACCCAAGTTTTTATTTATTCGTTATTGTTTGTACATCGCCTAGAATGTAGATTAGGCGATTAATCAAATCACATAATAAACTTGAAACTTGATAAACTTGAAACTTGAAATGTAGGCCATAATTTTGCTGGCCTACATTTCAGGCGTCTGTCGCAGCTCTAGGGAGATGCCTAGGGCCGCTTAACTTGCCCAAAGCCACTTTCGGGAGAAACCACATCAGCCTTGGGCGAGCTTAGGTGTCCCTACATGTCTCCCTAGACCAGCGACAAACGCCTACAGTGCAGGCGTCCTGCCTCGGGAAGTTTTCATTTAAAAATGTGCGTCCCGATTGGCTGCCAGATGGTGGTAGGACGCCTACAATCTGGACACCCATTTGTAGATTCAGCCCCCCTTGTGTCCACAGGCCCTGACTGCTATAATAGTGAACACTACTACTACTACAAATTATTTCCAGATGTATGCAGCACTGTACAGGATCACAAAGAAGACAGGCCCTGCTCGAAGGAGCTTACAATTTAGAGAGACAAACAGGATTGCATGGATACAGTTAGGGGGAATAGTTAATCTGCTGGCTAGGGCAGTGGGGAGTAGGGTTATGGATTGAAGGCAACATCAAGAAGGTGGGTTTTCAGTCTGCTTTTAAACAAAGTAAGGGAAGGGGCATGGCAGACAATAGGGACTAACTAATGTCTTTGCTGTTATACAGTAGAGTTGATGCTTCCAGCTTGTAGTATTTCATGCCTACTTAAACTGAAGTCATTTTTCTACTTCTGCGCTTACCGATGTTTAGTTGAATACTTTTATCTTTGTGTTCATATTTAAAATCTCTTGAAAACATTTGAGGTCTCACCTCAATATATAGATGTTTTGAAAACCAGTGTAGCCATTTGCAAGCATGGTGAGGTAGAATTTTCTCTGGCTTATAAGGTGTTGTCAGAGTCAAAAATGTGTTGACGTTATCTACAAAGGATCTTCCTGCTAGTATTTAAGTCAAGAAGATGGCGTAATACACAGTATGTTAATGTGATGGCTTTTTGGCTCCACTGCTTTTTGTTTTTCATGCACCTTTCGTGTTTAGCATGTGTGTGTATTTCTTTTAATGTTTCACCTGGCAAATTGCAAGTTATCAGCTAGAAATTAAAGCATGTAATTATGTATTATATGTTAGTACACACAGACCTGGATATTGCAAATTGCTTCTGTGTGGTTTAGAACAAATCTAGAGTAAAAGTGTTATTAAAGCACTTTTCATGACCAGTCTTCTCAACTTTCACAATAACTTGTGGATAACATCCCAAAAATAGTTATCTGTGCCTCATGATTTTCAAATCCCCCAAAATGGATCCAAGTTTCACCAGATTGACTTCTTCAAGTTGTATATTCAAATGCTGCAAACACAAAAATGTGCATAAATACACCAATAGTTTTTCACAAAGAAAACCTTTCAAATTAATGTTAAATAACTCGGGCCTGATTCTAAAAACCGTGCCATAAGTTAGGTGGCAGTAGGCATTATCACCACCTAACTTAATTATTTTAATTGATGATAAACATTGTGGTAATTGACTGCATTTTTAAAAGCAATTAAAAGAAAAAAATGTAGGTGTCTGCAGATGCCTACTAAAAGCACTGCCGAGCCACATTTATAAACTGGATCTAAGTAGCGCCTTTGACCTAGTAGATCACACCATTCTTTTGAACTGCCTAGAAGCCATAGGCATCACAGGAAATGTTCACAATTGGTTCCAGGGATTCCTCAGGAACAGATCCTACCAGGTATTCAAAGATGACAAACTTTCCCATAGCTAGAATGACAACTGCGGATTACCTCAGGGTTCCCCCCTATCCCCGACCCTCTTTAATATCTACCTCAGTTCATTAGGAAATCTGCTACAAAGCCTAGGGCTCATCTTCTACATTTACGCAGACGACATCACTGTAGTGATTCCGCTAACTGCCCTAACGTCACAATTCATCAACTCTAACCAACATCCTAAATCAGATAGAGCGCTGGATGATGGCCTTCAAACTGATGGCCATCAACACAGAAAAAGATAAAAGATAATACAATTCACCTACAGAGTCGAGAATACAAAATTGACCAAACCATAAAGATACTGGGGGTAACACTTGACAAACACCTAACCATGGAAAATCACACAAACCTATTATTTAAAAAATGTATTTCGGTTTTATGGAAATTTCGCACTATTAAAAAATTATTCGATGAAAAGTCCTTCCGTTTACTAATACAATCATCCATCTTAAGCACTCTAGATTACTGTAATATCATATACCTAGGAGCTTATAAAAAGAACCTCAACAAGCTGAGACTAATTCAGAACACTGCGATCCGACGAATCCACGGTTTAAAAAAATGGGAACACATTACCCCTTATCAGAAACTCCACTGGTTACCCGCAGAATCTAGAGTCCTCTTCAAGTTTGCTTGTATTTGTTACAAAGCTCTCTTTGGGATTCTTCGAGCTTACCTAATCTCCCAGTTCTCTCTCAACGAGTCCAACAAGAGCACTCGCAGAACAAACCTATTTAATTACCCCTCCCTGAAATCTTACCAATACAAAAAGTTTCTAGATAGAATGTTATCATTCCAGGCAGCTAGGCTGAACACATGGCTTGGAAAACCCATACTTGAGGCCACTACATACGCAGACATTAGAAAATCCCTGAAAACTCGATTGATTAACAAATTCTAAATTCCCAACCCACCTCTTCCTCGCTACGGCCCTCTTCCCCACCTCGCCACCACCCCAATTCAAGGTTTGAGACTAACTTATACTCTCTTTCCATCTTGTATCCCATGTACTGACTAAACGTATCTTTATTGTAAACTATCTGTATCCCATGTACTGTCAAAATGTATCTTTATTGTAAACCGCTTTGAACTTCACGGTATAGCGGTATATAAGAAATAAAATTACATTACATTACATTACTGGCTTATATTCCGCCTGTACCTTTCAGTTCTAAGCGGATTACATCAGAACGATAACTGGACATTTCCAGGGAGAGAAATACAAATTACAATTAAGGTGTAAGGACTAAAGCAATTTTGATGAGTGGGTTCTAAGAGGGGGATTGAGGGGAAAAGGAAGGGATTAGGACGTTTGGGTGAATTTCTTGAATAGTAGGGTCTTGATTTCTTTGCGGAAAGCCTTGAGGTCAGTTGATGCTGTCAGTAGGTTGGTGATGGAGAGGTCCAATTTAGCTGCATGTGTTGCAAGTAAGTTGTCACACATCTTTTTGCGTTTAGTTCCTTTAAAAATTTAGTTCCTTTAGTTCCTTTAAAAATTATTATTATAGAGGCGCTGAAGAATGCTATGTCTAAAGTAGTTGTGATTTATGCCGGAAGTTGATGTAAGCCTGTAAAACCCTGGACCTACATTTCCAGCGCCTACTTTAGACATGGCTGCAATTCTGAAAACAGCGCTGTTGCGTGATGGACATGTGAACAGTACCACTTTTGCAGGCCACCACTAGCAGTACCGTTTGCAAAATCTGGGCCTCAATGTCTCATTAGCGAGGGAGTACTCTCGCTTCAAAACATGGCATCCTCTACCAGCAGAGACACCGAGCCTCGATTTAATGTCCATCACAGTGCCATCCAATTAATTTCCTTACTTAATCCTATCTCAGGTAAATATCATCCACTGTTCTTTATATAATAGCATAGTAAAATATTTCCTCCTGTAGGCAACTGCTTGCAATGCCACAAACTGTAAATCCTGAAGTACATGATAGGAGATTAATTGGATGGCACGCTGATGGGCATGCACAAATTTCCTGTTTAAATTAAGGCTTGGCATCTCTGCTGCTTTAGACATCATGTTTTGAAGCGGGAGTACCGTATTTTCACGCATATAACGCGCGCGTTATACGCGTTTTTACCTACCGCGCATACCCCTCGCGCGTTATATGCGTGAGCGCGGTATACAAAAGTTTTAAAACATAGTTCCCTCCCCGCCCGACGCCCGATTCACCCCCCCAGCAGGACCGCTCGCACCCCCACCCCGAACGACCGCTCGCACGCGCTCGCACCCGCATCCACGATCGGAGCAAGAGGGAGCCCAAGCCCTCTTGCCCGGCCGACTCCCTGACGTCCGATACATCCCCCCCCCCGGCAGGACCACTCGCACCCCCACCCCGAAGGACCGCCGACTTCCCGACAATATCGGGCCAGAAGGGAGCCCAAACCCTCCTGGCCACGGCGACCCCCTAACCCCACCCCGCACTACATTACGGGCAGGAGGGATCCCAGGCCCTCCTGCCCTCGACGCAAACCCCCCTCCCTCCAACGACCGCCCCCCCCCAAGAACCCCCGACCGCCCCCCCCGCCGACCCGCGCCCCCCCTGGCGATCCCCACGACCCCCCCACCCCCCTTCCCCGTACCTTTGGTAGTTGGGCCAGAAGGGAGCCCAAACCCTCCTGGCCACGGCGACCCCCTAACCCCACCCCGCACTACATTACGGGCAGGAGGGATCCCAGGCCCTCCTGCCCTCGACGCAAACCCCCCTCCCCCCCAACGACCGCCCCCCCCAAGAACCTCCGACCACCCCCCAGCCGACCCGCGATCCCCCTGGCGACCCCCACGACCCCCCCACCCCCCTTCCCCGTACCTTTGGTTGGCCGGACAGACGGGAGCCAAACCCGCCTGTCCGGCAGGCAGCCAACGAAGGAATGAGGCCAGATTGGCCCATCCATCCTAAAGCTCCGCCTACTGGTGTGGCCTAAGGCGCGTGGGCCAATCAGAATAGGCCCTGGAGCCTTAGGTCCCACCTGGGGGCGCGGCCTGAGGCACATGGGCCCAACCCGACCATGTGCCTCAGGCCGCGCCCCCAGGTGGGACCTAAGGCTCCAGGGCCTATTCTGATTGGCCCACGCGCCTTAGGCCCCACCAGTAGGCGGAGCTTTAGGATGGATGGGCCAATCCGGCCTCATTCCTTCGTTGGCTGCCTGCCGGACAGGCGGGTTTGGCTCCCGTCTGTCCGGCCAACTACCAAAGGTACGGGGAAGGGGGTGGGGGGGTCGGGGGGTCGCCAGGGGGGTCGCGGGTCAGCTGGGGGGGCGGTCGGAGGTTCTTGGGGGGGGCGGTCGTTGGGGGGGAGGGGGGTTTGCGTCGAGGGCAGGAGGGCCTGGGATCCCTCCTGCCCGTAATGTAGTGCGGGGTGGGGTTAGGGGGTCGCCGTGGCCAGGAGGATTTGGGCTCCCTCCTGGCCCGATATTGTTGGGGAGTCGGCGGTCCTTCGGGGGGAGGGATGTATCAGACGTCGGGGGGGGCATCAGGCTTTCAGGATGGGGACAGACCTTCAAGGGGGGACAGTGCACGGAAGTCAGGGGGGGTGAACGGAGAGTCGGGACAGCGCACGGAAAGTCAGGGCAGGCGAAAGGAGCGTCGGGCAGCATGCGCGGTATACCCGTGAGCGCGGTATACCAAAGTTTTTATACATATCATCGTGATTTCTGCGCGCTATACCCGTGTGCGCGTTTTATACGGGTGCGCGTTATTTGCGTGAAAATACGGTAGTCCCTTGCTACTTAGCCATTTAGTTGTTTAAGATTAATTGAAGGGTTTATTGGTTAAAAGTTTTTGTGTAGTTATACACATTTTTGTATTTGCAGCATTTGAATGTACCCCTTGTGGAACTTGTAACCATGTTGGGGATTTGAAAATCATGAGGCACTACCGTATTTTCACGCATATAACGCGCGCGTTATACGCGTTTTTACCTACCGCGCATACCCCTCGCGCGTTATATGCGTGAGCGCGGTATACGAAAGTTTTCAAACATAGTTCCCACCCCGCCCGACGCCCGATTCACCCCCCCAGCAGGACCACTCGCACCCCCACCCCGAACGACCACTCGCACGCGCTCCCACCCGCACCCGCATCCACGATCGGAGCAAGAGGGAGCCCAAGCCCTCTTGCCCGGCCGACTCCCCGACGTCCGATACATCCCCCCCCCCCGGCAGGACCACTCGCACCCCCACCCCGAAGGACCGCCGACTTCCCGACAATATCGGGCCAGAAGGGAGCCCAAACCCTCCTGGCCACGGCGACCCCCTAACCCCACCCCGCACTACATTACGGGCAGGAGGGATCCCAGGCCCTCCTGCCCTCGACGCAAACCCCCCCCCCCCCCAACGACCGCCCCCCCCCAAGAACCTCCGACCGCCCCCCCAGCGGACCCGCGACCCCCCTGGCCGACCCCCACGACCCCCCCACCCCCCTTCCCCGTACCTTTGGAAGTTGGCCGGACAGACGGGAGCCAAACCCGCCTGTCCGGCAGGCAGCCAACGGAGGAATGAGGCCGGATAGGCCCATCCGTCCTAAAGCTCCGCCTACTGGTGGGGCCTAAGGCGCGTGGGCCAATCAGAATAGGCCCTGGAGCCTTAGGTCCCACCTGGGGGCGCGGCCTGAGGCACATGGGCCCAACCCGACCATGTGCCTCAGGCCGCGCCCCCAGGTGGGACCTAAGGCTCCAGGGCCTATTCTGATTGGCCTACGCGCCTTAGGCCCCACCAGTAGGCGGAGCTTTAGGACGGATGGGCCAATCCGGCCTCATTCCTTCGTTGGCTGCCTGCCGGACAGGCGGGTTTGGCTCCCGTCTGTCCGGCCAACTACCAAAGGTACGGGGAAGGGGGGTGGGGGGGTCGTGGGGGTCGCCAGGGGGGTCGCGGGTCGGCTGGGGGAGCGGTCGGAGGTTCTTGGGGGGGGCGGTCGTTGGGGGGGAGGGGGGTTTGCGTCGAGGGCAGGAGGGCCTGGGATCCCTCCTGCCCGTAATGTAGTGCGGGGTGGGGTTAGGGGGTCGCCGTGGCCAGGAGGGTTTGGGCTCCCTTCTGGCCCAACTACCAAAGGTACGGGGAAGGGGGGTGGGGGGGTCGTGGGGGTCGCCAGGGGGGGTCGCGGGTCGGCTGGGGGGGCGGTCGGAGGTTCTTGGGGGGGGGGCGGTCGTTGGGGGGAGGGGGGTTTGCGTCGAGGGCAGGAGGGCCTGGGATCCCTCCTGCCCGTAATGTAGTGCGGGGTGGGGTTAGGGGGTCGCCGTGGCCAGGAGGATTTGGGCTCCCTCCTGGCCCGATATTGTTGGGGAGTCGGCGGTCCTTCGGGGGGAGGGATGTATCGGACGTCGGGGGGGGGGGGCATCAGGCTTTCAGGATGGGGACAGACCTTCAAGGGGGGACAGTGCACGGAAGTCAGGGGGGGTGAACGGAGAGTCGGGACAGCGCACGGAGAGGCGGGGCAGTGCACGGAAGTCAGGGGGGGTGAACGGAGAGTCGGGACAGCGCACGGAGAGGCGGGGCAGTGCACGGAAATTCAGGGCAGTGCACGGAAGTCAGGGGGGGTGAACGGAGAGTCGGGACAGCGCACGGAAAGTCGGGGCAGTGCACGGAAGTCAGGGGGGGTGAACGGAGAGTCGGGACAGCGCACGGAGAGGCGGGGCAGTGCACGGAAGTCAGGGGGGTGAACGGAGAGTCGGGCAGCATGCGCGGTATAATCGTGAGCGCGTTATACCAAAGTTTTTGTGCTTATCATCGTGATTTCTGCGCGCTATACACGTGTGCGCGTTTTATACGGGTGCGTGTTATTTGCGTGAAAATACGGTATATCAGGTAGCAGTGAATGTACGAGGTCTGACAATTAAGTTTGCAAACTTGCCTCCGTGTGCTTACGTTGGCAGCACTATACAAAGCTCGGTAACCTTGGTATATCAGTATCTCACAGCTGTGTTTGTATGTGGCAGTGTCTTGCTGAGTAGCTTTCATTATTATTGTTGCGTGTTTTTGTGTGCCGTCGCAAGAATGTCAGAGCTTGAATTAGAGGGACGAATAAACATTAAATTTCTGGTTAAACTTGACAAGAGTGGAAGTGAAATCAGGGACATGTTAGTCCAAGCTTATGGGGATAATGCAATGAAAAAATGGCAGTGTACAAATGGATTAAACGTTTTTCGAGGGGAGAGGAAGCGTCAATGATGAAGAAAGGTCAGGGCAGCCAGTAACGAGCAGAACTGATGAAAACATTGCAAAAAAAAGCATCAAATTGTGCGTCAAAATCATCAGCTGACTGTGAGAAGCATAGCAGCCCAAGTAAACATCGATAGAGAAACAGGAAAATCTTAACTGAAAATCTTGTCATGGTCCCAAGCAAAGAAGAGTCAAAGTTTGCCAAGACCTTTTGGAGAGGCAAGACGATCTTTTGGGCCATGTTATCACTGGTGATGGAACATGGGTGTACCATTACGACCCTGAAACAAAGCATCAAAGTGCACAACAGAAGTCAGTCAATTCTCCACGATCAAAAAAGTTCCACCAGTCCAAATCAAGAGTCAAAACGATGTTGTTAACCAAGTTTACTATTTGGAAGTGTTGGAAAGGCTGAGTAAAAAAAGTTAGACGAAAACGACCTGAACTTTTCGCCAATTCATGGCTCTTGCATCACAGCAATGCACCAGCTCACATGGCACTGTCTGCGAGGGAGTTTTTAGCCAGAAAACAAATAACTGTGTTGGAATACCCTCCCTACTTACCTGATCTGGCCCCCAATGGCTTTTTTCTTTACCCAAAGATAAAGGAAATATTGAAAGGAAGACATTTTGAGGACATTCAGGACATCAAGGGTAATACAACAGTTCTGATGGGCATTCCAGAAAAAGAGTTCCAAAATTGCTTTGAAGGGTGGACTAGGCGCTAGTATCTGTACGTAGTTTCCCAAGGGGAGTACTTCAAAGGTGACCATAGTGATATTCAGCAATGAGGTACGTAGCACTTTTTCTAGGATGAGGTTGTGAACTTAATTGTCAGACCTTGTATTTTATGTAGTATAACAGAGAAGATCAAAGACAACAGGTATCTTGTGGATAACATCCAAATAATATAACTTATTGTGAAAGTTAAGAAGATAGAACATCCAAAAATGTGTGATAAGTGACCTCATGAAATTGTTAGGACACAATGGGGCTCATAATCGAAAGAGAAAAACGTCCAAAAACAGCCTAAGTTGGCACTTGGACAAACATTTCCCAAATACATCCAAGTGCCGATAATAAAAACGGGTTTTGGACATATTTCTAAATAACCTAAGCCTTCATAGTGCCGCTAAATGACCAAATCTAAATGGGGCGTTTCAGGAGGAGTGTCAAGGGTGGGAGTTGGGCGGGACGTAAGCCGGCTTAGACTTAGTCGTATAGCAGGTATAACCGAAAGTAAAACATGGTCTAAGTCACAAAAACCCACCTAAAGTCATCAGATAAGCACTGCAAACACATAAAACAGACCCCCCACCCACTACCCCAGTGATCACCAACCCCCCCATAAAAATATTAATCACACCTTTACAATTCAGCCTCCAGACCATCATCACCTGGCCGCCTGGCATAGGAAAGCCTAGTCGTCCAGCACAGAGGCGGCTTAAGTCATCTTGGGGGTGGGTTAGGGACCCATAGAGAGGAGGACCCATGCCCATAATCCCCTGTAATCACTGCATTGATATTGAAACATGTGCACTGCCATATACACCCCCACAACCCTTTTTTACTGGCATATAAGTGGCTCCTGCAGCCTTAAGGGTTATTGGGGTGGTAGATAAGTGGGTCTAGGGGATTCTGGAGGTGGTTTGGGGAGCTCAGTTGTAGTGAGGAGAAGCCATGGCACCCTTTTTGTGAAGTTCATAGCAGTGCCTAGTAAGGTACTCCACTATTTGGGTGGCATGTTTGGGTGTTCAGTCCATCACTTTGCAGACCCCTCCCACGTCCAACAGGGCTTGTTCTAGGCGTTTTTGACTTAGACAAAAAGTTGGACGGAAATGTGGTATAAAGATGGACGATTTAGCGGCTTGGGTGATCAGATCGGCAAGACGTATAATTAGACGATTTTCAAAACAAAAAACATTTTGGACGTATTTTTCGAAAATGTGTCCTAGGCTGTTTTTTTACTTTGGACGACTTGCGGCTTAGATGCAAACGGACTTAGACGTCCCTTTCGATTATGCCCCTCAATTTGTTTTCTGAGCAAAAATTACAATTTTAAAGATTTTTGTGATTTTACTAAAATGTAAGGATAAAATATAGTATGAAAAATATAATAATATACGGGAGGGGGATTGACAATAATATGGACTTATTACTTAGGAATAATAAAAAAATTAAAAATAAATTTTTGATTATACGATTCCTAGTTATTGCAAATTGACGAGCATGTATACCTTAGAAGATGTGCCGTTGTTTTTCAGTGTCCAGAAAATGGCCATGTCTGTATTACTGCACTACATAGATGTACTGTATATGCCTAATGCATCTGCATAGCGAGGCTAAATACACCACTAGAAGCAGCAGGAAATCCCCAGGGAAGCAATCAAACCAACAAAACAAAATGGGAAAGTCGAGAAGTTCCAGTAGGGGTCTTATTGTCAGTAATATTTAAAAAAATTCAGCGACTCAACACTGCATGTGTTTCGGTACTCGGTACATTTTGGGAAAAAATACGTTGCCTCTTATAAAGATTTAGACTGGCTCTCAATAAAGAAGTGCAATGAAATTTTCTGGTTCACTGTTGCAGAGGGCTTTATTGAGTTTGATCCTTGGCCGTAAAGCCCTTTGCAAAGAGTGAACCAGAAAATTTCATTGCAGAGCCAGTCTAAGGGCTCCTTTTACGAAGCCGCGATAGGGCTTTAACACGCGGAATAGCAAGCGCTACATTGCTGCACACACTAGACCCTAATGCCAGCATTGAGCTGGCATTAGTTCTAGAAGAATAGCGCGCAGTAATTTCCTGCATGCGCTAAAAACGCTAGCGCACTTTAGTAAAAGGAGCCCTAAATCTTCTTTATATAGAGAGGCAATGGGGTTTTTGTTTTACAAAACATGCCTTTAAAATATAACCGATTGGTTTTTAAACAACAAATTTCAAGGCTCCTGAAGAAGGTACTCCGAGTACCGAAACGCATGAAGTGTTGCGTCGCTGAATGTTTTTATAGTACTGACAATAAAGACCCTCTACTGGAACATCTCGACCTTCCCGCTTTGTTTTGTTGATTTGTATGCTTATGAATGTCACATTGTACAAGAGAGAATTTGTAGTAGGTGTACATATTAAACGTTTAGCATGCATCCTTGTTTATGTATACCTAACTCACTGTTTTTTCCTATTGCAGTTGAATGCCCATTTGTCAGAATGTGTTAATGCCCCAAGTACCTGTAGTTTTAAACGTTATGGATGCAGTTTTAAGGTCAGTATATAAGAATTACAACTTCTTCCTTAAGCTGGCACTAAGCACCTGTGACACTAGAACAAACTGTCTCTTGGAAATGTTGCTTTCTGTATAGCTTCTGGTAAGAGAGAGAATCATACAGTGGCTTTAGCTGACTATATGTAGCTTTTTAATGTTTTGAATTGGTGGTGAGAGTGACACATCTCTGTACAGTGTGAAGATCAAGCACATTTCCTAAGAACGAAAAAGTAAATATTTTTATCATGGGTATTATATAAATAACATAACTGATGTGAAAATAAGTATTGAAACATCTTTCTTTTTGCTATCAAGCCTATGCTACAGTTTCTGCTGTGCAATTTAATATTTAACAAGGGAAAGGGAATGAGACTTGATATACTGCCTTTCTGTGATTACAATTAAAGCGGTTTACATATTTTATACAGGCACTTATTTTGTACCTAGTGCAATGGCGGTGGGGGGGGGGGCAGATTATTAGGAGCTGCAGTGGATAATGGCAGATTATTCTGCAATCTTATTAAAGTTAAACATAATGTTGCTTTTCTAAGTTTAGATCAACACAAGATGGTGGTTTATATTCTTTTCCGCCTAAGTGCTGCTTAATTTCATCCCTAAGATCAGAAACCTTTGAAGGTATTGTTTAAAGAAATATCTTGACTAGTTAAATAGTTGCTTAAACAAAGATAAAGTAAACAGATGTTCAACAAATAACCCCCCCCCCCCTCCTTTTTACAAAGCCGCATTAGACTTTTTTATCACTGGCCACGGCGGTTTTAGCTCCGACGCTCATAGAATTCCTATAAGCATCGGAGCTAATACCGCTGTGGCTAGCAATTTAAAAAAAGCCTAACGTGGCTTCATAAAAGAGGTGGAAAATGTGGAGATGACCTTCAGAAAAGACTTAATGCAAGTTTCTTCTGTGCAATTGGCTCCACTTCTTGGTCTTTTCTTATAGTCCATAGTTTGTTTGCTCCAGGACTAATAAAGCTGCTTTATTCTTTAACTAACATACAATTATCCAAAAATGTTAAGTTTTTGAGATCACATTGGGGTATTGTATCAACATTTTCACTGGTAAACCCTGTTTTACTATAGGAAAATGACTTTAAAAAATATACTCCAGGGGTTACTTGAAGGGAGAACGAGAAGTTAAAAGGGGATATAGATTCCGTACAAACGCAAGGAAGTTCTTCTTCACCTAGAGAGTGGTGGAAAACTGGAATGCTCTTCCGAAGGCTGTTGTAGAGGGGAAACACCCTTCTGGGATTCAAGACAAAGTTAGACAAGTTCCTGCTGAACCAGAACGTATGCAGGTAGGGCTGGTCTCAGTTAGCGCACTGGTCTTTGACCTGGGGGCCGCCACGAGAGTGGACTGATGGGCACGATGGACCGCTGGTCTGACCCAGCAGCGGCAATTCTTATGTTCTTATTATATACCCCAGTGTACAAAGTTTCAAAGTATAATTCGCAGGCCTAAATTTATACCAACTCCCGAGTAGCTATAAATATATGTAGGTGCATTCACACATGATTGTTGAAGTAAAGTTTAGGCCCTATTTTACTAAGCCATGGTAGAGGTTTCTACTGCAACCTGGGGCACTAAATGCGCCGTTGCTCATAGGAATTCTATGAGCGTTGAAATATTTAGCGTTCTGAGTGGTGGTAGAAATCTTTACTGTGGCTTAGTAAAATTGTGGTAGTGGTGGGGGGTTAGTTGAAGGTATTTTCCAAATATTTCAAAAAAGCATCTGAAAACTTGATTTTTTCAAAATTGTAAACTCTTGTTTATCTTTTTATATTATTTAAATATTATTGTATATTTCTTTTTCTTTTTAATAGTAGTATAAACCATGTCGAGCTCTATTTTTATGGAGAAGATGCGATCTATAAGCTTAAGGTTTAGTTTAGTTTAGTCTTTTATAAAATAGTCCCCAAATAGGTGCCTGCTTGGACTTCTACCTGAATTACCTTTTATAAAAGTACCCTTATTGTTTACAGTTTACATAATTTCTAAAGGTCATACCCATCTTTGGATAAGTCTCCTATTCCAATGTAAAGCATGATGACCTTCAGTGTTTTCACATCTTTATTTTAAAGGATTGAAGCATCCATCATTTGCAGATAGCTCCCACGATTTCTGCCTGGGCTGTAAAACTAAACAGTTTTGTAATCACTGTACTTTGTCTTATGTATTACAACTCTTCTCTTTGTGTGCATAAATGTTCTCCTGTTTATATAGCATATTGTCTGTATGTGCCTGTGTGTATAAATGTAGCTTTTAAACGCACAGAAATAATGCACACTTGACATCATCCAGGACATTCCCATTACCTTGGATTTATCTATGAACCACAGAGTTTGAAATGTACACTTCCCTCTCTCTATTTGCGGTGATAGGGGAACAGCATGGCCGCGAATACAGAAAAACCGGGTTTTCTGTTTAAAAAAAAACCTAGAAAAGGCACAAAACCACAAATAACCTGACCTGTTCCTGTGCGGCTGTAAAGGAAAGTGTGGGTCTGGTTCCTGAGAACCGCTTCCAGAACAGAGCGCAGGGCTACCACTGCACGAGGGAGAGAGCAGTAACCTGCTGTGGTTTGGCGCAGGACTTCCAGATCAGACTGCGCGCCTGGCGCTGGCAAATGCCAGGTACAGAGTCAGCGCGTGCCCGCTGAGTTGCAGGTGCGTGTGCGCTCGGTGGCGTGCCGGGGCCTCTGGGAACAGCGCTGGATTCCTGTCAGTTCATCGTACTCTGCCTCAGCTGCAGGTTTCGGGTGATTCCTCCAATTTCCTGTGACGTAAATTTGGGGGTGGAGACTACGTTCAAAGAACCGCAAATAACTGAAACCGCAGATAATGAAATCGCAAATACGGAGGGGGAAGTGTATTACCTTTCTGGGTACAGCTGATAGACTGCAGTATGATGAAGTTAATGGAAAAGTTTTGAATGATCTGTAGAGTAGATACTTCTGTATTTTTTGGATCTGAAATAGATATATAACGTGTACATGTTAAGATATAGATGTGTACATCTTTAGTTTCAAATCTATATAGATGCATCAAAAGTTTGACTATGTAGTGACTCAGCTAGCATTTGTTGTAGAAGTCTGAAAGTGGATATTTGTCATTCCTGGAAAGTGTTAAGGCAACACTCAAATTTAGAATGAGGTAAAATCGCATATTTTTCTATAGAGCAAGGTACTGCAGGCATAAATTTTACAATGCATCATCTTTGCATTTTATTATGTTTTAATGTACATGTTCCTTAGCATCTGCATCAGACCAGTCCAGGACTTATGGGTTTTACATCCATCAGCCAGTAGGCAGGAGAGAGAATAGAAAATTGTACTGAGCCTTTATAAAAACCTTTGCCACTCCAGAATTATTCTGTGTCCAGCAAGCGGTAGATGGTTGTGCAGCCCCTAGGCAGGATGACTTTATGCTCTGAACAAGTTGGTAACTGGTATCTCAGAACCTAAGGGCTGGTGATAACCAAGAGGGAGTGGGTTATATAACTGGTAGTGCTGAGTTCCTCCCCCTTCTCCAAGTTCTCATCTTCCTCTTGCCTTTTTCTACATTATGCTTCCAGAAGAACTGTGGTTTCAGTGAGACCACCACATAACAAGTTCCTTGATTCATTCTTGCATTTGCCCTTATAGTAGAGTAAGTGTGAGAGCATTTTACCTCACAGGCTGCATTTAATAGGCTGGACTGACTTACCTCATGATGACACCAACTAAATCGGTTAAATGATGATCTCATTTCAGTTTGCAGTGCTCAGGGTCAGGTCTCTGCTTTGCTTACTGGCCATCCAAACATCAAGACAAAGTCAAGTCTGAGTGAGAGTCTGTCGGAGGTTGTAGCTGCATTCCTTCATTAGAAGGGAATCTCTCCATCTCTATCTGGAGGACTGGTTGATCAGAGCTTCTCATTGGGAGAGTTTCTAAGTCATTGCCGAGATGCCACACCTTCAATCTTTGATGATAATAGCAAACTGGTTCCCACTCAGTCCCTCGAGTGTCTTAGAGTTTTGTTTGACATTCGAAAGGGAAGAGTTTTCCTCCAATCCACTGAATGCAAAAGCTTCAGTCTCAAAGCAAGGGACGTCTGAAGAACCAGAGTCCTAACATTTGGGACTGTATGCAAGTTTTAAGTTCCATGGCTGCAACCCTGCCTTAACTATTTGCAGACTTCAACAAAAGCTCTTTGCTGTCTAGATGGGGCTTTCTAGTTTCAGCACAAAAGTTTCCCCAGTTAATTGTTTTGGTTGCTGTGATTGCCAGAGATGGGTTTTCTTCAGTGTCAGTCAATTTAGATCAGATCCGGAACACTTTTTTTCTAATTTCAACTTTAGGATGTTAAAAGGTATTTCAAATTAGACCATCTGAATTTGGAAATAGGAGAGACCTGCTCACTATGCACCTCATACTCAGTGTACCTTAGTGTATGATACACTTTTGTTCTGTACATGAGAAGGGCTGAATTTATCTTATAATTATCCTTTGGTAATTAGTGAAGATGCACTGTACAGCTGTGTCAATGATATGGCACAGGAAGCTTTTTGATCTCATATAAAAATATGATTATGAAGGACTTGGCCTAGGGATATAGAGCTAGCAAGGGTCCCCTGAAAGAAATAAGTAGCCAATCACTGCAGGTACTGATATGTATTGACATAACTAAGTAATTGGAACGACCTTACTACCCCGCTGCGGAACCTGGGCTCCCTCCAATTATTCCGCAAGCAACTGAAAACCTGGCTTTTCACTAAAATGTAATTCTATCCCCCCTTACTCTTCTCTTCTATATATAAGTTCATGTAAACCTTTTTTTTTTTCCTTCTCTTCCTATATTTTAAGTTCTTGTAAACCGTGCCGAGCTCCACAACATCCGTGGAGATGATGCGGTATATAAACTTAAGGTTTAGTTTAGTTTAGCGTGTTTGAACTTAGCTACAGAACTGCTCGGCATCCGCTTCAGAGTTTTCTTGAAAGTGAAACTTTTTAAATCTCACAGTTCAGGGCAGTAACAAAAGGGTTAATTTCATTGGGAGCATTATGACCTGCTACATCACATAAGCTAATGTTGGAATGAATTGTTAGTGAAATATATAATCATTTGAGTATACATGTTTCCACTCGCCAAAACATGGTACAGCAAAACTGGACCACGCAGATCTAGGGGTCCTTTTGCAAAGGTGCGCTAAGTGTTTTAGCGCATGCTAACCACGCACTAAATGCTAACATGTGCATGTTAGTCTGTGGACGTGTTAGCAGTTAGTGCGCGTGTATATTTAGCGTGTGCTAAAACGTCTAACGCACCTTTGTAAAACAGGGGGCCCGTGTGTGTGTGTGTGTGTGTGAGCTAGGTTTTAACACTGTTCTGAAATTTGGAGATTCCATAGGCTGTTGTGTATTACAGAGGCCTACTTACAGACTTCCACTTGTAGGTTTGCCACTTGCCAGATAGCTCCAGGGTATCAGAAACCTGCTGAATAAGTACTGGCTTTCTACCCATTGGTTCCATGAACTTTTAAGCCAGCTTTTCTTAGAAAAATTGGACCTATAACATAACATAACATAACATTTATTTACCACGTACCTTGCAGATCAGTGCGGTTAACAAAATAAAAGAGAACTGAGCAATGCACAGCAAAATACAAATCTTCAATTTTCCAAAAATTTAACAAATAGATAAGCTTTCAATAATTTCCTAAAATGCAAATAAGAATTTGAATTATCTAATAATTGGCAAAGGTCAGCATCCCAACTAGCTGCATGAAATGAAAGTAAACAGTGGAAATAGTGTTTAAATAAGCAGTCTTTTACAGAAGGAAATGCAAATAAAGTTGCGATATGTAATGAACGTCTAGATCAGTGGTTCCCAAACCCTGTCCTGGGGGACCCCCAGCCAGTCAGGTTTTCAAGATATCCTTAATAAATATGCATGAGAGAGATTTGCATACCTGTCACTTCCATTATATGCAAATCTCTCTCATACATATTCATTAGGGATATCTTGAAAACCCGACTGGCTGGGGGTCCCCCAGGACAGGGTTTGGGAACCACTGGCCTAGATCTTAGGCTTAGAAGGGGTACTGCAATAATTAATGGCAAGTTCAGCATAAGAAACTAGAATTTTATTTATTTTTTGCCAATTAATTCATACATCGTCTTATAAGTATTTAATTCCTTTATTCTTACAGGGAACAAAGCAACAGATTAAAGCACATGAAGCCAGTTCAGCAGTGCAACATGTCAATTTAATGAAAGAGTGGAGTAATTCTCTAGAAGCAAAGGTAAGAACTGCTTGCTGGGTTAACTTTTATGAATTAAAATTTAGCATATAAAAATAATGTAATTTCTTGAAATCACAGACAACAAAGGTAGGAAAAATGATTTTATTTTCAATTTAGGGATCCTTTTATGAAGATGCAGTAGGGGGTTTAACACGCGGAATACCGCACGTTAAACTGCCTGTCGCGCTAACCGCTAACGCCTGCATTGAGCAGGCGTTCGTTTTTTAGCCGGCCGCGGGGGTTAGTGCGTGATGAAACGTTCGACGCGCTAACCCCACTAGCGCGGCTTGATAAAAGGAGCCCTTACTGATCAAAATGTGTCCATTTTGAGAATTTATATCTGCAGTCTATATTTTGCACTATGGCCCCCTTTTACTAAACCGCAATAGCGGTTTTTAGTGCAGGGAGCCTATGAGCATCGAGAGCAGCGCAGGGCATTCAGCGCAGCTCCCTGCACTTAAAACCGTTATCGTGGTTTAATAAAAAAGGAGGGGGTATATTTGTCTATTTTTGTATAGTTGTTACTGAGGTGACATTGCATAAAGTCATCTGCCTTGACCTCTTTGAAAACCCGCAGAATATAAATGATAATTAACATTTTATCCCAGGACAAGCAGGCAGCATATTCTCTACATGTGGGTGATGTCACCGACTGAGCCCCCTAGCGGACGTTTTCGCAAGCAGACTTGCTTGAAGACCTTCAAGCTTGCGATTGTCCCACGCATGCCCCTTCTGCCCGGTCTAGGGCATGCGTCTCCTCAGCGTGGCATCAGTTCTGTGTTTTCCACGGAGCCAGAAGCACTGCTCCCTTGCTTCACGCGATCTCGTTGTCCCTCTTGCATCACGGCTTATTTGATTCAAGTTTCAAGTTTATTCAATCTTTTGATGGATCGCCTATAACAATTTCTAAGCGATGTACATAATATAAAAAAAGAGATAAGAAACTTAACATAATAATTATATTGACATAACATAAAATAAAAACATTTAAAACATACTTGAGGGGCAAGGGAAAATTAAAAAGTTACAATTTCGGGTTTTGTAAGAAAAAAGGGAAAGTACAAAAGGTAGGGTAAAGAAGATAGGACAAAATGGCTTAAGCGTACTTCATTAACAATAATACCAGAGCATAAGTAATTTAAAGGAAATATTAAATGTCAAAAGCATCTTTAAATAAATATGTTTTTAAAAGTTTTTTAAATGTTGTGATATTTTTTTCAGTTGAGTCACTATGCTCGCATCTTTCCTTTTTCTTTTTTCCATTTGTATATTTTTGACCGGGTTAACCGGTCTTGCTCTGGCCGCCTGGCCTCATGGGGCTGCGGCCGTTTTTTTCTTATGTCCCGGCCTCGTTCCGGGTTTAAAAACTGTGCTAAGTGCAACTGGATTATCTCCATCACCGACCCTCATCGTTGGTGTGTAGAGTGCCTGGATCCAGAGCACCATGCTGAGTCGTGTCGACGTTGTGTGACTTTGCAACCGCAGACTCTTCATTGGAGGGTGGCCAAGATTCTCCAACTCTTTGGCCCCTTGGATCCTGCAGAACAGGCCTCAAGCTCGGCCTCGGCGCCCTTTGCCTCGAAGTCCCCCTCGGCCTCGAAGGCCCTGGCCTCAGTTCCTCCTCCTCCTCGGGTAAGTCTCCGCTTGCCTCCTCAGGTGTGCCGGCAAATAACCCTACCTCAGAGTCTCATGTCAGTGCCGCATCGTCGGCATCTTTGAGACATCATTCTAAGCGTGCCTCCTCACGTAGGGAATATTCTTCCTCAAGGTCGCCCCCGAAGGAGCGCACTGCTGCACCTACGATCCAACAGCCTTTGGTCTCGGTGCCTTTGTTCGAGGACATGCTTAAGGCCATACTTACAACGCAGCTTTCCTTGGTGGTGAGCCAACTGGTCCCGACCTCGACGCCTCTGACCTTGATCTCGACCCAGCCCCGGTCTGACCAGCCTGAGCGTCCTTCTCTTGTGTCTTGGGGCCGTGCCCGCAAGACTTGTCGGGTTGCCTCGAGCGATTCTTCATCCCCCGAGTCACCTATGACATTTCGGGGGCCCAGGACAGGGGCTCGCTTTTCACCCACTACTGTGTCGAAGCTTGCCCCTACTAAAAAGCTCCGGTCTTCTCCGCCTCTTCGGGGCAGATCTCCGACCGCGAAGCCTTCCAGGCACACCCTTGTCTTCGAGTTGGGACTCTACTTTGCATTCCCCATCGAGGCAGATGCTGGTCTCTAGGGGGTCTTCTTCGAAACCGGTGGAGGACTTTTCATTTGCCCCGTCCTCTCCGAGGCTCCACCAGCTGATTCCTCGGACTCCGGGGTCCTCCCTGGTCCACCTTGCACGGGGGCATTCCTCGACACCACCCAGGCACTTGAGTCAGGCCTCTTCGATCTCCCATTCGCGGTACTCCGAGGCCCCGGCTTACTATTCGAGGGAAATTTCTCCCTCTTTCTCGGCTGCCCCCAGATCTCGCTCAGGGTCTCCTCAGGAGGATGAGTCTTCTTCTCGAAACTCCTCCTTTACTCATTTCATCTCTGACATGGGCAGGGCCTTGAACCTGGACCTTCAGTCTGAGTCCTGTTATACCCAGGAATTTCTGGCGGAAATGGGTGGTGATCATCCGCCCCGTGAGGCGCTGCGCTTGCTGTTGCACCAGGTTCTCCGGCAAACATTTCTCCGGAACCTGGAGACCCCCTATGTGGTCATGGCCATTCCCTCTAAGTTGGAGTCCCGTTACCGGACAATCCCGGTTAAGGGGTTTGAAAGTTCCCAGCTTTCTCACCAAACCTTGGTGGTTGAGTCTTCCTTGAAGAAGTCCAACCCCTCGAAGGTTTACGCTGCCGTCCCTCCAGGCAGGGAGGGCCATACGATGGACAAATTTGGTCGCCGTCTTTATCAAAACTCAATGATGGTGAATCGTGTCCTCAACTATAACTTTATCTTCACATCCTACCTCCGGTTCTGTGTGGATGCCCTCCGCTCATTCTGGGAGGATGTGCCGGATTCTCGGCATCAGGAGTTTCGTCTCCTCGAGGAGACCCTCTCCCAACTCCGCCTCTATATGTTTCAGGCAGCCTACGATGCCTTCAAGTTGTTCTTGAGGGTCACGGCCTTTGCGATCGCCATGCGTCACCTCGCTTGGCTCAGGATTGTGGATATGGATCCGAATCTACAGGATCGTCTTGCCAATCTCCCATGTGTGGGTCATGAGCTCTTTTTTTTTATTATTTATTTATCACATTTTCCATAAAAAAAATATCAAGTATCCACTTGTACAGAAAGATAGAGTTATCTAAAGAATACAAAATACAAAAATTTTGTTATATTTAACACTATCAAAAAGAAAAATAGCTTAACTCCAGCTCAAGTCCACAAATCATGGATCCAAGAAGTAATAACAGCGAGCATTAATATAAGAAAAAAAAAAAGAGAAAAAAAACAGGAAATTCAGGAAATCCAGTCAGCTGAAAAATATCCAAATTAATTCAATGAGCTCTCATGATGTCCCTGCATTGAGGCGCGCAGCCGACAAGAAGGTAGTCAGTTGTGTAGGGTCAAAGAAAACGTATTTTTGCTTTTGATATATTATCACACATTTACATGGGTGTCTTAGAAAGAAAGAAGCTCCAAGCGCAATAACTCCCGGTTTTAAGATCAGAAATTCTCGACGTCGTTTTTGGGTTTCTCGTGCCAGGTCAGGAAACATTTGTATTTTATGTCCCAAGAATTCTTTTAATTTATTTTTAAAGAAAAGTCTTAATAACCATTGTTTATCTGGTGCCAAGGCAACTGTAAGAAGTAAAGTTGCTGGTGTCACGGTTTCCCTGTCCGACTGTTCCAAAATTTTTGAAATGTCTAATGACTTTTGATCCATTGGTAATTCCTGTACTTTTGAATGTTGTCCTTCTTCCCTTCGTATAGGCAAATAGTAGACCTGGGTAAACGGTGGCAGCAGTTCTTCTGAAATTCCCAATATTTCTACCATGTATCGTTTCAACATATCTCGCGGAGGTATTGTTGCCACTCTAGGAAAGTTAATTAGTCTAAGATTATTATTGCGAGAAATATTGTCCAATGCTTCCAATTTCCTTCTCAAGTTTGTGTTGTCTCGCATTAATGTTTCTGTTAACTGTTTGGTGACCGTATTTGAATTTTTTAATTCTTGCATATCAGTCTGTATATTTGTTATATATGTATCATGGGTTTTTAATTTTTGTTCAACTTGGCACAGTTGAGGCTTAATAGAATTAGCCAGATCTGCCACTAGATCCCAAATTGCTTCTAGGGTTATTTCTTGGGGCTTGTCTATTGTGGTATATTTTTTAGGCACAGTTTTGCACAATTCAACTGACCTCGCCTCTTGTAGGTGTCCCTCCTGAATGCTGTTGTTGATAATATCCTCAGAGACCACAGGGCTCTCCAAACGGGAGTCCTGCTCTAAATCCAAGCTCCCCTCTCTGATTTTCGAAGCCTCACAGGAGGGGAGCTCACCGCCTTCCAGTAACTCCTCCTCTTGTGGGGAGCTGGCTGTCCGAGGTAGTGGGGGAGGTGCTCTGGCGTCGGGGCTAAGGGAGATCTCTAGTCCCGGGGAGATCACCTGCAGCTCGCCTCCAAGTGCCTCCATCGGGTGAGCCGACGCCGCCACGGATACTGCCTGCATCCGGCGAAGAAGTTCGTCGATACTGCAGACTCTGATGGGGTCTGGGCGCCGCGAGGCTGCAGCGGCGCTTCGGCCCCTTCGTTTTGGCATTTTGAACAAAGGAAAAGTTCGTTGAAGAAGCAGGTAAATCTTTAAACCGCCCGAAAGTCTCAGCCAGGACGCTCAGCTAACCGTCCCTGCGGCCATCTTGGATCGGTCATGAGCTCTTTGATGATTCCATGGAGGCGGCCACTAAGTGCCTCTCGGAACACGAACGGTCCTTTGCCTCTCTGGTGAGACTTAAGCCAAAAACCCCTCTGGCTCGGCAATACAAAATTCCTCTCCGGAGGTACCTGCAGAAATCTACTCCTGAGTTTTCTCGGCCTCCTTCGAAGCAGCTACAACAACAGCAGCCATGTCAAACTAAGGCCCAGCCGCCGGCTCCGGCGAAGACTGGGCCGTCTTTTTGACAATTCCGGTCCAAGCCTTCGGGCTCCCTTCCTCCTGGAGCCTTACCTCCTCCCCACCTCCATCATTTCTATACCCGGTGGGAAAGTCTTACCACCAACAGTTGGGTGCTCTCTTTCATCCGGGAAGGGTACTCTCTTCACATCAGTCACGTACCCCTGGACCTTCCTCCAAGAGAGTTTCCTTCTGCCTGGTCTCAGCTGCCTCTCCTTCTGCAGGAAGCCCAGGCCCTTTTCCCACCTTCGGGCGGTCAAGGAGGTTCCCCCGGACCAGTGGAACACCGGATTTTATTCCTGATACTTTCTGGTACCCAAGAAGATGGGGGATCTGCGTCCGATCTTGGACCTCCATGCTCTGAACAAGTTTCTGGTCAAGGAACGGTTCAGAATGCTCACCCTTCCTACGTTGTACCCCCTCTTGGACGAGGGAGACTGGCTGTGCTCACTGGACCTCAAAGAGGCGTACACGCACATTCCGATACACCCGGCCTCTCACTGGTATCTGAGATTCCGGGTGGGTGATCTCCATCTCCAGTATCGTGTTCTTCCTTCGTTCTGGCGGCGTCTCCGAGGGTTTTCACGAAATGTCTAGTTGTGGTAGCTGCGGCCCTGCATCTCCGCGGCCTGCAGGTGTTTCCCTACCTCAACAACTGGTTGATCAAAGTGTCCTCTGGCCACGAAGTTTTGCGAGCAACGAATCAAACCATCTTGCTCCTTCAGAGCCTCGGCAGAGCCAAGTCTCAGCTTTGCCTGTCCCAGTCTCTAGAATTTATCGGAGCGGTCCTGGACACGGCTCGTCTCCGCTCCTTCTTGCCTTGGCCTCGCCAGGAGGCCCTTGTTCGCTTATGCCGGAGAATGGCCCACCTGTCCCCGGCTCAGCTCGGCTCATGATGGTCCTCCTAGGTCACATGGCCTCCACGGTTCACGTGACTCTTTTTGCCAAACTTCTCTGCATTCCTCAATGGCCTCTAGCGTCCCAATGGAATCAGGATCGGGATCCTGTCTCTTGACTCATTGTCGTGACTCCTTTGTTGAAACAGTCTTTCCGTTGGTGGATGCTCTCTTCCAATCTTTCCAGAGGTTTTCTGTTTCATGCTCCTCCTCCGCAGAAGGTCCTCACGACGGACTTGTTGGCCTATGCTTGGGGGGGCTCATCTGGACAGTCTTCGCACTCAGGGTCTTTGGTCCAGTGCCGACCGCCTTTGTCACATCAATCTGCTGGAGCTTCGAGCAATTTTCCTTGCCCTGAAAGCTTTTTGTCACCTGCTTCGCGACTGAGTGGTGCTGGTCCGCACGGACAACCAGGTTTCCATGTATTATATCAACAAACAGGGGGGAACGGGGTCCCGGTCCCTGTGCCAGGAGTCGATGCGGCTCTGGGATTGGGCCATCCGCGCAACATATTCCTTCAAGCGGTCTACATTCAGGGCCAGCACAATTGTCTGGCGGACAAGTTGAGTCATCTGCAGCCGCACGAATGGTCCATCCATTCCTTGACCCTGTGTCAGGTGTTTACTCATTGAGGTACTCCGGACGTCGATCTGTTCGCGTCCCCTCTCAATCACAGGTTGCCCCATTTCTGCTCCAGGGTTTACACCCCTCTCAGACTCGAGGCGGATGCTTTCCTGCTGGATTGGATGAACCTGTTTCGATATGCGTTCCCTCCATTCCCTCTGATTCTGAAGACTCTCGTCAGGCTCAAGTCCACGTGTGCCACCATGATTCTGATAGCGCTACGGTGGCCCTGATAGCCGTGGTTCTCTCTTCTGTTGCAACTCAGTTCCAGGGAGCCTCTTCTTCTGCCTGTTTTTACTTCTCTGCTTACGCAGAGTCGAGGTTCTCTACTTCATCCCAACCTCCAGTCTCTGCACTTAACGGCTTGGTTCCTCAAGTCTTGATGCCCTTGTTCTAGTTCTCCCAGCCTAAGCTGGACATCCTGGAGGCGTCTCAGAAGGAGTCCCCTCGCCAATATAACCTTCAGAAGTGGACCCGCTTTTCTTCCTGGTGTGCTACTCGGCAGCAGGAGCCGCTCTCTGCCTCCTTATCTTCTGTTCTGGATTTTCTGTTACACTTGTCTGGCGCTGGACTGAAGTCCTCTTCGGTTCGAGTCCACCTTAGTGCCATTGCTGCTTTTCATCAGCCGATTGACGGGAAACCTATCTCTGTTCATCCTGTGGTTTCCCGCGTCATGAAAGGCCTTTTCCACGTTCATCCGCTCCTTAAATCTCCTCCTGTGATTGGGATCTAAACGTGGTCCTTGCTCAATTGATGAAACCCTCATTTGAATCGCTTGTGCGGGCTCACTTACAAGTTCTTACTTGGAAGGTTGTTTTTCTTATTGCTCTCACTTCTGCCCATCGGGTCAGTGAGCTTCAAGCCTTGGTAGCTGACCCACCTTTCACTGTCTTCCATCATGATAAGGTGGTTCTCCATACCCATCCTAAGTTCTTGCCTAAGATTGTTTCTGAGTTTTACATCAACCAATCCATTGTTCTTCCTGTGTTTTTTTCTGAAGCCTCATTCTCACCCTGGAGAACTGGCTCTGCAATCTCTTGATTGTAAGCGTGTGTTGGCTTTCTACTTGAAACGCACCACTCCTCATCGTTCTGCTCCCCAGCTGTTCCTCTCTTTCAATCCTAATCGCTTGGGTCGCTCTGTTTCTAAGCAGACCATTTCTAACTGGTTGGCCGCTTGTATCTCTTTCTGTTACGCTCAGGCTGGTCTCTCCTTGCTGGGTCGAGTCACAGGCCACAAGGTCAGTGCGTTGGCAGCATCTGTTGCTTTCTTCTGCTCAACTCCAATTGAGGAAATCTGTAAGACTGCCACTTGGTCCTCGGTTCATACGTTTACCTCGCACTACTGTCTGGATGTTTTTCCCAGGCGTGATGGCCATTTAGGCCAGTCAGTTTTGCAAAATCTGTTCTCCTAAATTGCCAACTCTCCCTCCATCCCATTCTGGTTAGCTTGGAGGTCTCCCACATGTAGAGAATATGCTGCCTGCTTGTCCTGGGATAAAGCACAGTTACTTACCATAACAGGTGTTATCCAGGGACAGCAGGCAGATATTCTCGCAACCCACCCACCTCCCCGTGGTTGGCTTCTTTGCTAGCTATCTGAACTGAGGCCACGCTGAGGAGGGGCACGCGCGCATGTGCGGGCCAATCGCAAGCTTGAAGGTCTTCAGGCAAGTCTGCTTGCGAAAACGTCTGCTAGGGGGCTCTGTCGGTGACGTCACCCACATGTAGAGAATATCTGCCTGCTGTCCCTGGATAACACCTGTTATGGCAAGTAACTGTGCTTTCTCTGCGTACAGTGTGCTTTGTGTTTTTTTAAATTTTGTTGTTGGTAGATCATTTTGACTTGGCCATGAAGGTAAAGGGGGAGGGAGGGGAGCTGCTGAAAGATATCTAGTAATCCTTGCAGGTTTGACTGCAGGGAATTATTTTTGTAAAATCATGTTCCGTTATGTGACTGGCATTATTTAGATTTTAATTTCTATGAATGAATAGAATGAAAATTATATAAAATTGCTTGCTTGTTTTTATGTGCATGCACTGAAGGGAAGTGGAGAGAGAATGGGCTGAGGACACTGAAGGGAAATGGGGAAGAGAGAGTGGGGAGAAGACGCTGATTTATAAATTGACAATTGTACAGAATATTGTTTCTTTTTATACTTTAATATAATAAGTTCAATATAAAACTATTCGAGGCTTGTGTGGATGGGATCAGATGGTTTGCGGGGACAGGGACCGAAGTCACGGGGATGGAGCAGGGACGGAGACAAATTTTTCCCCGTGTCATTCTCTAGGCTCTGCCACGAATCGATTTCGACTATGTGCAGGTGAGCGGGGTATCAGTCGGGTTGATGTAGCCGTCATAGTGTAAGCGGGCATGGGGTATAGCTCTCAAAAAAAAAGTCTTAATCATTGTACTGCTGATTTTGGCTCTTTTGACTAATGAGTTTGCCTACCACCGGCCTAGGTGATAAGGAAGCCAAATATGCCCACCAAACAAGCAAAAAGCTTTTACGCCTGTTTGCACATCCCACTGCTTCTTGGGCCTCCCAAGAGGCCAAATTATGCACCAGCGATCGTCACCTCCAAAAAGATGGTGGGTCTGAGGAAGTCAAAGACTGCAGTATACATTTGCGAGCCAGGAGATACCTTACAATGCCAAAGGGGACCCCCCCCCCTTAGGGAGGCCTTGAAAGGCCCTAGGCATATCAAGCACTAATGCTTCAACAGTTCCTGTAAGCGTACACTGTAGCAGACCATACAAATATTACACTATAGATGTCCAAAAGGATCGAATAATCCATCAATCTCAAAAGGAATGGGTAAAGGTATTAGATTCTCTGCCACATTTAAGACAAAGAGGAGAATCAATGCCCCCAATTTTATGTAGTTGTACTTGCGTATAATAGGTCCTATAGAGCACCCGAGCATAACACTCCCTCAACATCGCTCCTGTAACCAACCTAGGGATCCCCTTAATGGTGCCCAAAATATTCCAGTGACCCAGCTATTTGTGTAACTCCTGTTCCCAATTCTGTTGTATCTGTTGAGTATCTTTAAGGCTTCCAAACTGAGAGGGCCATATGCAACGCTGATACCAAGCTATTAAAAACCTCTGCTCCCGCAAAGAAATCCCGAAGGCCTTTCCCCAATGTTTGGCCAATCCGCTCCTGTAGGAAAGAGAGAATATAATACTTCACTTGGCAATAGGCATAAGCATCTCCCCAATAATCTCCCAATTGATCTCCAAATGCTATCAAGGGTCAAAAAATGTTCTGCCAGTTAAAAACGCTGGCGTTCCCAGTCCTCAAAGGCAATTGATTAGTTACTCTTGGGTACCCCCTCCCAGTCTGTGTACCAAGCTCCCCCACACTGCCCGCATTGTTTTCAATACAGCACTGGCGTAAAGAGGGGAAGGGAGGTCACCAATAAACTATGCAAAAAGTGGTGACTCTAAAGAGAATAGCATGATATATGCACTTGTTTCTTGATAAAGTCCTGGTATTAGGGCGAAATGGGACCCGTCGATTATTGCACTGAGCATTTTAATCGTTCAGCACAGAGTTGGATAAACTATTCACTCTGTTTCTATTTTGGGCACTTATCCTGTGCAGGCGAACACTCTCATTGATTTCAGATAAGTGTTCTTTTTGTATTTATAGCTGCACAGTCAGTCCGGATTATTGTTGGCTTTAGTTTGCATTTATTTGATCACATAAGAATATGAATTTACAATATAAAATGACTAGAAATTTAAAAAAGAATAAAGCATAAAACAAATTTAAAGATAGCTTGTAGGAGGATGGAGGTTTTTTGATAGATGATTAAGAACTATCACCAATTTTTTGGGGTGAATATTCTATGATCCCCAAATAGGTGTTACTGAGATCATTTCCTCCATTTAGGCTTTATTTCATCAGTATCAACCTGTATCCATCTACCCAGTAAATAAAAATAACACACCTTTGACTTAACGGCAATTCCAACAAAAGTAAGTCTAATCAGCCGAGATCTGGTAAGCACTGGCCAGGGAGGAAGAGTGGGGAGACTGGTAAGGACTGGCTAGGGAGGGAAAAGGAGAGACTGGTAAAGACAGGATAGAGTGGGGAGACTGTTAAAGAAGTGGGAAAGGGAGGAGAGAGAAAGACTAATGGGGACTGGCAGGGAGAGGAAGGGAGGGAGAGAGAGACTGGTGGAGATAAGTAAGAAATGGGAGATAAAGTACTAGTGGGGACAGGCTTGATACAGAGGTGAAGGGTTTCCAGGAAAAGAGTTAGGGATGAATTTGTGTGTCTCTGAGCTTGTTGGAGGTTGTTAAAGGGTCTACACAACCAAAAATGTTTGGGAACATCTGTCACAGAATCCTAAATTTTACATCACAAGAACCAGTTATCCACCATACATTTGGGCTGTTTTAACATTTCATTTTATTTATTTTTCTCCTTTAACTGAATAGAATAAATGTTCATATTACATTCAATCTTTTTATGTGGTTTTCTTTACTTCTAAATTATTAGTTATCCTACTTATATACTAATATTGGCAGCATTTTTCTTTTAGGGTAGCTTATAGTTAGTTTTTGTTTGATTCTCTTGCTTACTTCCTGCTTCAAGTCATCTTTCCTATTCATAAGAAATTATTTGAATCACTGGAAATCCCAGGACATACTAAGTTACCGAAATAGCTAACCACATCGCACGTCAAATGTTTTTATTCTAGACAAGATGATAGAGCTTTGCAATGACCCACGTTTCTTCCCTCTTAAAAACAAAACAAAACCCTAGCTCATTGAATTAGTTAAGGTATTGTATGATAAAGTTAGCAAGGAACAAGACAAGTCCACATACAAAAGAAGGTTCTGTATTTCAGCTATTCAACAGATATTGTTGAGGGAGTTTTAGAGGTGTTGGTTGACATAGATTGCTCGATGTTTATGCTTGGCTGTGGAAATTCTGTCTATGTAAAAAGTAAATGCTAGTGATTGCATATGTTTGCCTCTGTGGCTCTTTTCAAATTGAAACTCTTCAGACTTTCACTTTGAAAATTAGTGCAAAAACTGTGAGTTTGCATGCAGGCAGTTTGAAAATTGGAAAGAATATTTTGGTGATATTTTGGTAAGTATTGGGACTTTGTCTTTTGACACAGAGGCACGATTAACAAGAAAAAAAAATTGCACGGCCCTGAACTAGGTAAATCTATTCAGTCTCACAGCAAAGTGTTGGAATTAAAAGTGGGTCTGCAATCTTCATCCGGTTCTATGACTAGTCTCTCAGGTTCTGTATTGCTGTAAAAGTCTAGGCTAGGCTGAACACATGACTTGGAAAGCCCATACTTGAGGCCACTCCATACGCAGACTTTAGAAAATCCCTGAAAACTCGACTGTTTAACAAATTCTAAATTCCCATACCCAACTCTTCCTCGCCATGACCCTTCCACCTCGCCCCCTAATTCCAAGGCCCGAAACCAATTATACTTTCCACCTTGAATCTCATGTACTGACATAATGTATCTTTATGGTAACCCACCTGTATCCCTTACACTGACAAAATGCACCTTGATAGTAAACCACTTATATTGTAACCCACTTGCATCCTATGTACTGACTAAACGTATCTTTATTGTAAACCGTTTCTATCCCATGTACTGTCAAATGTATCTTTATTGTAAACCGCTTCGAACTTCACGGTATAGCGGTATATAAGAAATAAATTATTATTATTTGTGAAAATAATATTCCATTTTAGCTTAATTTAGATATGCATCATACAAAAATAAATAAATAAAGGACCCATCCTCTAAATCCCAGAAGTCTGGGACTCAAAGGTGCAGGTGGGAGGTTTATCAGTTTTGGGTTTTTTGGATTGTTGGTTTTTTTGGGTTTTTTTTTTTTACCAAAGATGAAGAGAAGTATGAAATTAAAAACAAAAAAAAACCCCTTATTATTATTGTATAGGGGCTGATAATTTATAAATAAAAATGTTAACTTTGCATACCAGACAGATCACACAAAACAACTGTATACATTCTTATTTGCAGGTGTCTATGCTCCAGAATGAAAGCTCTGAGAAAAACAAGAGTATACAAAGTTTGTACAATCAGATGTGCAGCTTTGAGGTAGAAATTGAGCGACATAAGGAAATGCTGAGGAATAACGAGTCCAAAATACTTCAGCTACAGGTAGGAACTAATTCAGAGCAGTATGGCATTGTGCTGCGTCATGTAGACAGGCTGAGTCATTTTTCAATGAAAATATTTCAGAAATTTATTTAGAGAGAGAAGGAATAAGATTTGGGTTTCTTTGCTGTCCTTCCTGTGTTGATAAGCTCATACTAGAAAATGGCTTAGTTTTCTATATTTAAACAAGTGCAACAATTATGGAAATCAGGTCTGTGATCCATGTTTAACATCAGCTTCACAAATTGCTTTATTTTTTTTGTTTTGTTATAAAACGGTCTTTGTTTTTAAGTTGTAAAGTAAAATTGCAGCAATGTGGATTCCTTGTGTTGGCAAACAAAGCCCAAATTGCACGTGGACAGAACGTTTGTAGAAAAATATGTGCTCCTTTCAATTTTGGATGAGGGGTGGGGAGAAGCAGCATGCTTTCTGACAGCTCAAAATCAGAACAGGCACTGGCTGGAGGCAAATACAAGAAAATTGTAGAGAGCGGAGATGTCAGACTAACAATGTACCACCCATCTGGGCAGCAGTAGATAGGCAGTATTGGAGGCGGAGGATCACGTTTGATGCGACAACATTGAATTTATACTGTGCAGAAGAAAGGCCCAGCAATCTACTTCTATATTCTGCCAGGAAAACTTGATGATGTTCATCAAGTCACTAGGACTAGAACTAACTAACATGTTCCCTAACATCTATATTCTAGTAGAAATCTGATTAGGCCCCCCCACCCCCAAAGTGCTGTCCAAAACAGGCAAAACATTCAAGTGTTGACTTGGAGGCTTACAGACAGGCACAGATTTTATAAGGATTTCATCCTCAAATACCTTACTCCAGTGGATCTCAAACTGTGTGCCAAGGCACACTAGTGTGCCTCCTGAGATTTCAGGTGTGCCACGGTACACTGGGGAGAAGGAGAGGCACCGGTGCCAGCGTAGCGCGAGGCACGTCCTGTAGGCAATCAGTGGTTGCCAGCACCTATCCTTCTCTCTGGCCCTCTTCCCTTCTGGAACCCCCCCACTGGCATCTCAGGGCCCGCCTGGAAGGCCTTCATACACGCGCAGACATTGATTTGATGATGCCACGCATGCGTGTGATGTCATCACGGCGATATCCGCACACTTCCAGGTGCCTCAAGCCACGGCCACTATCTTTAGTGTGCCACGGCTCGAGAAAGTTTGCAGGACACTGCCTTACCCCAATCACCTGAAATCTACTATAAAAATTGAGGTGACGCCAATTTGCGTTGGGATCTCTAGCCTAGGACCACTCCAAATAGAAGATATACCTGCTACATGAATTGCAACTCTTTGAAATTCTATGACAGCTATAAAATATAGTGGAGCAGGAAAATCAGAAGTAGCATATTGCAGACAAAACCAGCATCACACAGCTAGTCATCCTACTTCAGAGCTGAAGTACTGAGACAGGCTGATCTTGGATTGATCCTATCAACCATTCTTCAAATCCACTCATGAGACCATCTTGGAAGACTTGTCATCTCTGGAAGAAATCGCAGATGATGAAAAGGTGACACATCAAATCCTTCTTGAGCAGAAAGGTCTGTCTTCTTATGTTATCTGTTTATGTATCTTCTAATGATGTCATAAGGTGATTTGTCTTCTATGTATGGAGATAAAGGCAGCTAGATTTAAAATTCCAGTGTCCCTAGGCAGAAGTGAAAGGTTAGCGCTGGAGGAGGTTAGAATGTCATAACGGTGCTCCTTTGAAACGCATGTCCCTTAAGCAAAGGAGAGCAAGCCCCTCTTTAGCCTAGGTATTTGATGTGTCTAAAATTTGGCTCCCGAGGCAGTTTCTTATACTTAAATCCAGTCCAGGATAAAAGAATGTCTTCCTCCTTTTAATAAGTGATCTGTCTAAGAAAGTACAAGAGAAAACCAAAAAAACTCTGTGGAGTGACGATGTTCCTAAATGGACTTTATTTGAAAGTATCAAAGTTCCAAAGGTACACTAAAATCATCCACATAAAATAATTCCATCCACATAAAAGTAAATCATCCACATAAGAGCCTTAAAGGACCTAGTCCGCTAGGGATACAGGACCCAACACGGTCCGCGTTTAGACAAAAAATCTTCTTCAGGGGTCCCTGGGGGTCCTATAAAGGTGCAAATGCAAGCAGTGTCTCACTTCCGGCTCACCACACAATTGTTTCCCACGTACTCACCTTTATAGGACCCCCAGGGACCCCTGAAGAAGACTTTTTGTTGAAACGCGGATCGTGTTGGGTCCTGTATCCCTAGTGGACTAGGTCCTTTAAGGCTCTTATATAGATGATTTACTTTTATGCGGATGGAATTATTTTATGTGGATGATTTTAGTGTACCTTTGGAACTTCGATACTTTCAAATAAAGTCCATTTGGGAACATCGTCACTCCACAGAGTTTTTTTTAGTTTTCTCTGGATTTTGTTCTTTAGGGATATTTTGGGGTCAATTCCTTTTGTTTTAAGAAAGTACAAGAACTTACACCAACTACTCAGTGTGATTTCCCTTCCTTCCCCTCCTGAGGTGAAAATTGAGAATACTGCTGTCCGCCTCATTTTTGGTTTTAAAAAAGGGGAGCATATTACTCCTTTTTATCAGAAACTCCATTGGCTGCCGATAAGAGTCTAGAATTTTGTTTAAATTTTCACGCTTTTGTTATAAATCAGTCTTTGGTATGTCACCAGGCTATCTTGTCCCTCACTTCTCTTTGAGCCACTCTAATAAGAGTGCACGCAGAGTGCATTTGTTCACATATCCCTCCATAAAATCCTGTCATTACAAGAAGTTCCTTGAGAGAACCCTCTCGTTTCAGGCCGCTAAATTGAACGTATGGCTTGGAAAAATTATGTTAGAGGTTCCTTCTTATGCTGATTTTAGAAAACTGCTAAAGACACAACTATTTGATAGGTTGGCATCTTAATGCAATCTGCTTTAACTTTTAATAAGTTCTTTTTCATTTAACTTGTATTTTATCTGCATTGTATGTATCAATTTTATTTGTTGTGAACCGCCTAGAACCTTTTCGGTATGGCGGTATATAAGAATAAACTTATTATTATTATTAATTATGCATTCAAAATAAGAGCCAAACAGTCATTCAGAATATGGAGGACGATTTTCAGAAGATTCTAGCAGGTAACTTATTTTGTTACCCAACCACAGAGATGGAAATTGCACTCTGGATGGTTAAGTGTTCACAAGTACTTTTCACATGTACTTTAAAAAAAAAAAAGGTTTCTGGGAGGAGTGCTTAGGTCAGAGAAGGAATCTACACAAGTGCAGTTTGAATTTTCAGTTCTATCTAATGTACCCTTGTAACACTGCCTACAGTTATTTCACAGGAAAGATGAATCTGCTAAAGGTTCTTGGGTACAAATCTATTCTTTGAGGACAAGCAGGCTAGTGAATATTCATATATGGGTGACATCACCTGACGGAGACCCAGCATGGACTCTGCCCAGCGTTCAAGAATCTCAAAGCCTTTAGTGGCGCTGCACCACACATGTGCAAGTGCCTTCGAGCCTGACGTCAGCAAGTGGGACAATCAGTTTTGTTTTAGCTGCAGAGCGGTCATGTCCACCAGTATCTTGGTGCCTTCCCTAGCAGTATGCGGGACCTTTTCCTCATAAAAGGGTGAATCAGAAATGGAAGGAAATTGTTAAATTATGCTATAACCGGAACAGAGCTAGCAAAATGCAACATATGTATTCGCCCTTTGCCTGTTGGATAGCTTGTTCATGCACAAGTGCAGCATGCGGCCTTTAGGCGTGTGGCATAGAGAATGACATGGGGACAAATTTTTCCCCATCCCCACAGGAACTCAGTTTCCCCGTCCCCTCGAGTTTTGTCGCTGTGCTGTCCTTGACCCATTCCTGTAAGTTCTGCCTTAACTACACAAGCCTTGAACATTTATGATTTTAAAGTGTTTGAGACTTGTGCAGATGAGGACAGAGCTTAGGCATTGGTGGAATGAATCATTATGACATCACAATCTGAGCTCTAGAATGTTGCTACTTATGATTTTAAAGTGTTTGAGGCTTGTGCAGATGAGGACGGAGCTTAGGCATTGGTGGAATGAGGCATTATGACATCACAATCTGAGCTCTAGAATGTTGCTACTTATGATTTTAAAGTGTTTGAGGCTTGTGCAGATGAGGACAGAGCTTTTAGAATGGGGCGGGGACAGGAAAAGAACTTGCCTGGATGGGAAAACAAGTTCCTCTAGGGATAGGGAAAAGTTTGTCCCCATGTCATTCTCTATGGACGCTCCATTGCAAGATTGCACCATTGAAGAACAACATGCAGTAGAGATCTTTCTTTGAGCAGAGGTAGTGAAACCTGTGGAAATTCACCGTCGGATATTGACTCATTATGGCCATAGCACCATGAATCAACGA
This sequence comes from Geotrypetes seraphini, assembly GCF_902459505.1. Taxonomy (NCBI): domain Eukaryota; kingdom Metazoa; phylum Chordata; class Amphibia; order Gymnophiona; family Dermophiidae; genus Geotrypetes; species Geotrypetes seraphini. The sequence goes on along the minus strand of NC_047090.1, from coordinate 159,900,423 downwards.
AAGGTTTATGAGTGTGTAAAAAGGTTTAAAGAGGGAAGAACAGGTCATTCCGGTTGCCCATCAACATCGTGCACAGAAGAGCACATTGACGGGACAGATGCCTTGATTAGAGAAGACAGACAGATAATGGTGTCTTAATTGGCTGCAAGCTTCGATATCGGCTATGGATCTGCATTTGCCATAATGCATAATAACTTAGGATTCAGGAAAGTCTGCGCACGATAGGTTCCCAAACAGCTTACTGATCTGCAGAAGCAACAGTGTGTGGAGGTTGCGACCCAGTTCTTTAGACAGTATGATGAAGATCTCGAGAGAATTGTCACCAGCGATGAAGCATGGGTGTATCACTGCGACCCGGAGAGCAAAAGACAAAGCACGATTTGTAACAGAGTAGACACCGAAGAGGGAGTGGAAAATATGAAAAAGGATCTGCAAAAGTTAGAGGAATGGTCTAATGCCTGGCAACTAAAATTCAATGCAAAGAAATGCAGAGTAATGCATTTGGGGATTAATAATCGGAAGGAACCGTATATGCTGGGAGGAGAGAAGCTGATATGCACGGACGGGGAGAGGGACCTTGGGGTGATAGTGTCCGAAGATCTAAAGGCGAAAAAACAGTGTGACAAGGCAGTGGCTGCTGCCAGAAGGATGCTGGGCTGAATAAAGAGAGGCGTAGTCAGTAGAAGGAAGAAGGTGTTGATGCCCCTGTACAGGTCATTGGTGAGGCCCCACTTGGAGTATTGTGTTCAGTTTTGGAGACCGTATCTGGCGAAAGACGTAAGAAGACTTGAGGCGGTCCAGAGGAAGGCGACGAAAATGATAGGAGGCTTGCGCCAGAAGACGTATGAGGAGAGACTGGAAGCCCTGAATATGTATACCCTAGAGGAAAGGAGAGACAGGGGAGATATGATTCAGACGTTCAAATACTTGAAGAGTATTAACGTAGAACAAAATCTTTTCCAGAGAAAGGAAAATGGTAAAACCAGAGGACATAATTTGAGGTTGAGGGGTGGTAGATTCAGGGGCAATGTTAGGAAGTTCTACTTTACGGAGAGGGTGGTGGATGCCTGGAATGCGCTCCCGAGAGAGGTGGTGGAGAGTAAAACTGTGACTGAGTTCAAAGAAGTGTGGGATGAACACAGAGGATCTAGAATCAGAAAATAATATTAAAGATTGAACTAGGCCAGTTACTGGGCAGACTTGTACGGTCTGTGTCTGTGTATGGCCGTTTGGTGGAGGATGGGCAGGGGAGGGCTTCAATGGCTGGGAGGGTGTAGATGGGCTGGAGTAAGTCTTAACAGAGATTTCGGCAGTTGGAACCCAAGCACAGTACCAGGTAAAGCTTTGGATTCTCGCCCAGAAATAGCTAAGAAGAAAAAAAAAAATAGCTAAGAAGAAAAAAAAAAAAAAATTTTTAAATTGAATCAGGTTGGGCAGACTGGATGGACCATTCGGGTCTTTATCTGCCGTCATCTACTATGTTACTATGATAAAGTAAAGGAAGCAGTGCTCATCTGGCTTCGGAAACAGCCAAAAAACTTCTCTGTAGGAATGCAGAAGCTAGTTGAATGATGCAACATATGCATTGTCTTGCATGAGGACTTTGTGGAAAAGTGAGGAGTGTGTGGCGCAGTGGTTGGATCTACAGCCTGAGCACCCTGGGGTTGTGGGTTCAAACCCCACGCTGCTCCTTGTGACCCTGGGCAAGTCACTTAATCCTCCATAGCCCCCGGTACGTTAGATAGATTGTGAGCCCACCGGGACAGATAGGGAAAATGCTTGAGTACCTGATTGTAAAAACCGCTTAGATAACCTTGATAGGCGGTATATAAAATCCTAATAAACTTGAAACTTGATATGTTCAATTGCTCACAGTTACTTCTATTAAAGCCGTTAAATTTATTTTGCCTTAACTTTTTGATTTACCCTCATATTTTTGTTTCTTTTTAACCCCATGTTGTTTCTTAGTTTTTTTTCTTTTTTACACAGCTGCCTTGGCCTGAGCATCCGGTAGGTACTATTCCCCCCCCCACCAATCTTTTTTTCCTTAAAAATTGAGCTGTTTGATTTCACTTTGACTGTTTATGCCATTATTTCCCTTAAAACTCCCACTGGTTTTAAGAAGATAAGCCATATCTGTGCTTGATAGAGTTAGTATTTGCCATGCCTATGACCTGACCGTGCAGTCCTGTCACCTCTGTTCTAAGATACAGAAAAGTTGAGAGGCCCGACACGGAAAATCTTTATGGCGCTTCTAAGTCTGGTCCCTCAACATTAGAGGCATCGGTGCCGATGACTGGCGAAGCTGCATCAGGCATTGGGGATGCACCAGCATCAAGGAGGTCTCCCCAGTGCCCATGCCTCAACTTTGTGTGCCAGTAGGAGCCTCATCGGATTGATCAGCGTCAAACCTGATACTGAGGATTTCTCAAGATTCAACATCATCCTCATCTGTACTGAGGGATCCTAATTAGAGGCCAGCCAAAACTGGGTTTTTGTTTGTTTTATTTTTTTTTTGGGGGGGGGGAGCCCAGTTTCAGCTGAAATCGATACTGTCTGAAAGCTTTTGGCTGAAACTTCAAATGAATATCCTCGCCTGGTTTCTGCCAAAACTGAAAACTACTACTGCGTATTTATCACTTTTATAGCACTGAATAACATTCACAGTGCTGTACAATCAACACATTATAGAGAGTCTCTGCTCAGAAGAGCTTACAATCTAATTGGACAGACAGGCAGGATATGTAGGGGTTGGGGAGTTTCTTGCAGAAAGAATGATAGGATGGACATAAGTAATTTTTAAGGTGAATGGAAGTTAGGAGTTGAAGACAGCTGAACCTATGCACATATGTTTACACCTGCTTAGTTTTCCAGGTACTAATACTGCTACCCTGGGGTTGTGGGTTCAAACCCCGTGCTGCTCCTTGTGATCCTGGGCAAGTCACTTAATCCTCCATAGCCCCCGGTACGTTAGATAGATTGTGAGCCCACCGAGACAGATAGGGAAAATACTTGAGTACCTGATTGTAAAACCGCTTAGATAACTTTGATAGGCAGTATATAAAATCCTAATAAAACTTGAAAACTACTACTATTTGAGGTTGAGGGCGATGCAGTGTTTTCCTCTGCAGCCCCCGGGTGTTTACCATCTTGCTGGCTCCCTCCTCTGTCTTGCTGCAGCGTTTGTGCAGCCCCAGAAACACTTTTTTTTGGCCAATGCGGCCCAGGGAAGCCAAAAGGTTGGACATCCCTGCAATAGACAGTCCCTGCTCAGAAGAGCTTACAATCTAATTTGGACAGGACATTTCAGGGTTGGGGAGGTTATAGTGGGTATAGGTATCTGACAGCAGTGAGGGGGAAGTTAAGAGTTGAAAGCAGTTTCAAAAAAGTGGGCATTTTGAAAATGTATGAGTATGTGTAGAGATGCAAACCCTTCCTTAGCCCTTTACACACATTGAAGCTCTACATGCATTACTTTAGCTGTAAAGATTAGGGAGTTTGTAAGGGTTATTCTGATAGGTAAAACACTTTAGCCCCCTGGAATAACTTTGAAAACTACCCTCTATATGTGTCACTGGGCAGATGGGACAAATGACCAGTCTGTTATTAAAAATGTAAAGAAGCTATGACCAAAGTTTGGTTGAATGAATAGGAACCAGTGAGAACTACTTGGAATTGTCTGCATCCTTCTGCTAAATCCACAGAATCCAAGCCAGAATGGAATAATTTAAATAATGAAAGATCCATATTTTACCTCCAAGCAAAATAGCTTGTATGTAATAAATATAAACTACTTTGGTTATATCAAATCCATGACCCTTTACATAGACTGAAAGTAAAAGCTACAGTGCTTTTACAGTGGCTGACTTTGTGCCACACTTGGAATGACAGCTGATGTCGTAACTCCACAGCAAATTTATAGGTTTAAATTCTTGCAAAACATTTGTATCAAAAGCATTTATTTGGAGCGCTCTGTTTATCATATAAACTATTTTGCAAGATCATAACTGCATTACTTGCAATCACAGTCCAAAAAATCCTCTATAATAAAACCCTAAGCGCGCATGTGCACTTACAACTGCATGTTCCCTGCTGCCATGGTGTCTAACTCTGTGGCCGTGTTCGATTTGCGGCGCGCGGTGGCTTGAACACAAGCTGTTGGGGAGGAGCATGGACGATCAACACAGCTAGAGCAGTTTGTGAGCTCCCGGACCTTCAGTCGCAGCTGTCTCCTATGAGCTGTCTGTCTGCCCCGGGCAGCCAGGTTGGCTCAGTAAGCATTAACGTGCCCAGATGGAGAGCTAAAAGCACTCCGGTCGCTGGTACTAATTTTAGTAATCTGTCCGGGATTAGGCGGGAAGAAGCTGCCTCAGCCGCTTGTTGCACTTTGTTTTCCCCATTTACTGTGGGCAGGAGTGAGAAGGCTGCAGAGTCAGAAAGAGGCAGGTCTGAAACGCTAACACCAGACTGAGAAATACAGGAGAGGGGGGCCGAGAAAAGGCAGCAAGACAGGTACTGGAAGAGAAAGGGAAAGTGAGGCAGAAAATGGTTGAGAACAGGAGAGCAAACCAGTGAGAGGGAGCAAAAGGGGATGGGGAGGAAGAGTGGGAGAAACCCCGGCCGAAACCAAAAATAAAAACAACCGCTGCCACAGAGGGGGAAAGGGACGCTTCGTTTGTGGCAGGGAAGGGTGGGGCTTCTTGGTGATGGAAAGGCGCCAGGGACATGTGAGAAAAGGGGGCTGGAAGCTGAAAGAGAGAAGGGAGGCTAGGGGAGCTAAAAAAGGAGTTTGGAGCTGGGGCTGAAAATAGGGGACATTTGAGGGAAGGAGGCTTTACTAGCACCCGTTAATGAAATGGGCTTAAACACTAGTAGTAATAATAATAATACAAAGAGTAACCCCACACCTACACAAGACTACTTTAGAATCCTTGGTGATTTAGTGTTGTAGTCGAGGCAAGAGTGATAGTTGTGACTGCCATTTTGAGAGAAGAACTGGAATGGGCAGGAGTAACTAAGGATAGCTTCGGCTCCAGCTACACCCCTAGACCACCATGAATTGTAAGCTAGGCCAAGTGGAGCTTATGGGTTGAGGGGGGGGGGGAGTCAGTCAGGGTGAGGTCCAAGAGGAGGGGAAGCTCCTGTTATTGAAACAGCTGCTGTGAGTATGTTGAATTCAAGTGATACAAATAATTTGTATTTGGTTTTCTTTACTACAATGCTGGCATCTAGAGCGATGCTTTGATTGTATCTCGGTGGTATATTATGAATGTCAATTTCTTCTCTATTTATGATCTTTATACCTTTCAGTTTTACTGCCTTTTCTCATAGTCCTTGTTTTAATTTTTATAGAGAGTTATAGATGGCCAAGCCGACAAACTGAAAGAATTGGACAAAGAAATACGCTTTTTACGTCAGAACGGGGATGAGGCTGATAGTATGAAGAGCAGCATGGAATCTCTGCAAACAAGAGTAGCACAGCTGGAAAGTATTAGTAAAAGCACATCAGCCCGGAACTCAGGTGAGTATAGGTGGACATAGAGGAAGCCACTCCTAGAAATATAGAAGCTTTAAAGAGCTTAATTGTGATCTCCCGATGGGCTTAAAATAAGCTTTGCTGTTATAAAGGAGAACTTAAGCTGAAGTCGCTGAGCGTGATTCTATTAAGCGTGGTTGCACAGTAGAGAATTGCGCTCTCAGCGAATGTAAGTGTGTCTATATAGTTAGGAAAGCTTTATAGAATCGCCTTTTAGGCATCGCATAGACATCTTAACAACGTCTATAACGTTATCACGTTTTAGCGTTACGACATCATTAGAATGGTGATTTTATTCTGTATTTTACATTAAAATTGTATGCAATAAAATGGCATGCAGAACGAAGCCCAATTTTACAGAGGCACCACTATTATATTTTATTTATTTATCTTTTAATTATTTATATTCGGCTACATTATCATATTTCCCTTCTGTCCTGGTGGGCTGTAGGGGATTAAGTGACTTGTCCAGGGTCATAAGGAGCAGTGAAGGGTTTGAATCCACAACCTCAGGGTACTGAGGCTGTACCTTTAACACTGCACTACACACACTCAGATATTAAACCATATGTCAATAGGGGTTGGGGGGTTTTGGGGGTGGGTTGGTGTTTGGATTCTTGGTTGGGACCATTTGTCTCCGCGCAGACACCACACGGTAGACTCTTTCATCGTGTGTTTTGGTTTGTTTCTGGTTGTATCTGTTTCCGGATTATTGTATATTTCCTTTTGTATTTTCACTTCAAAAACAAAAACCACATGTCAATTCAGAAGCCAAGCTTATATCCTCTTGATTCATAAGCAGTCATTTCTCTAGGATACATATCAAACATGTACCTTCAACACTTGTCCAGTTCTTCTTTTGGCTTCTGTGTTCCTTAATCAAAGCACATGAAAAATATATATATATTGCATACTAAACCTTCTATTTTTTGGTGTAAAAAGGACTCCTCTTTGATAATAATGGAAAATGAAGTTTAATAATGCATTACTCAAGCAAAGCACATGTTAAAATGTATTGCATACGGGGGCGTGGCCGTGCGGAGAGCGGGAGAGACGCATTTTCCCTGAGCTCCGCGGTCTCGCTCCTATCCAGCCTCCCTGCGCTAAACTCTGCACGCAAAATCCAGCCCGCTCTCACCCTCGGAATCGCTGCTGGCGTATGGACAAGTTTGTCCAAAAAAACAGCGTGGAGATGGCCTCAAAATCGGGGAAGAAGGAGCGAGGCACACTAAAATCTGGGCCTACTGGTGAGGGCAAGATGGCGGGCGCGCCTGACGCGGCGGACACGGTGAGCGAGGACACGCTTGCTCGATTGACCGAGGCGGTGGTGGCTGCGTTGGGCACCCGCCTAGATAAAGTGCACGACACCCTGGCAACTCTCAACTCGACAGTGGCAGAGTTCAATGGCAGAGTGCAGGAAGTGGAGCACCGAGTTAGCTCTGCAGAGGATACCCTGACTTCAGTTCAGGAGGAGCTACAACGTCTGCAGAAAAAAATGACCCACTGTGAGGAAAAGCTGGATGACCTGGAGAATCGCTCCAGGCGGAACAACCTACGTTTGGTGGGCATCCCAGAATCAGTGATGGAAGGGGACCTATTGGCTACCTTGGAAAAATGGCTGACGACCGAGCTGCTCGTGACACATGGTATGGGCCCCCTGCGTATTGAGCGCGCACATCGTCTTGGCAGGAAGCAGGATGGAGCGGCCAGGCCACGGGTGGTGATCATTCGGATTCTTAATTTTGCTCTGAAAGATCTGCTGCTCAAGAATTATAGACACAAACAGGATCTTCGGTTTCAAAATCAGCGTGTCTTGTTGTTCCAGGATTACTCGGCTCCAGTAGCCTCTCTCCGTAGGGGCTTTTCCTCCGTCTGCAAGCTTCTATCGGAAAAGAAGATGAGATTCACGCTTCAGTTTCCAGCCAAGCTTCGGGTGCTGCATGATGGCCAACCATTTCTGTTTGACAACTGTGAAGCAGCGCGGGCGCAAGTATACCTGTGGTTTCCAGATCTAGCGCCCAGCACCTGAGGAGTGATGACATTTCCTGGTGGTTTCTCATCTGCCTGTGAGAGGGTCTCTGAGGCGGGGGGCCTACCTGCTTGAAGAGACGCCTCGGACTGTTCTTTATTATTTTTCTTATTGAGCTGGAGGGGGTCCCTATTCAGGGGCCCTTTCCGCCGTAAGTGCATTCTGATATCCTGTTCTGTACCATGTGCTTAGTTTGCCCTCCAGTTGGAGGGTGCAGGGTTTGCGGCATGTGGTCCTGTTTCATAATAATGTTTCTGTTGGGGGTTGTGGATTGCTGGCCCCTGTATTCTGTTTTTATATTTGTTTCCGTTTATTGGTTATATTCTTAGTATTAATGCTTAGATCACTGTTACAGTCTCACCTACTGCTATTGAAATCTTTATCGCTTTCAATTCTGTTCTTATTCTCCTTATGCAAATGGGTGCGGGCTTGCTGTGGGGGAGGTTGGGGAGGGGGGGACTTGGGCCTTTTGGGTCCCCTTTCTGGAGAGGTGGTATTTGGAGTGTGGGGGGGTCGGGGTGGGGGTGGGGGTGGGGTGGGGTGGGGCAGGTAGGGGAAGGGGGGCGGGGAGGGACTCGTATGGTGGTAGAATGGTTGTGGATGGTAGAGGGTTGGTTGCTTGGTTGCTGGGGGGAGGGCTGGGACTCCTGGCAACGGCTTACTTTTCTATTGATCAGAGGGCCGAGCTGATCACTGTGTGGGATGTCACCTAAACGGGGTATGCGCTGTGTGACCTGGAATGTGTCGGGCATAAATTCCCCTATTAAGAGGACTAAGATTTTACAACACTTAGCCCGACACCAGGCGGACATTGTGGGGTTGCAGGAGACCAAACTTAATGAAAAGGAACATGGCAAATTAAGACGGTCCTGGGTGGGCCAGTGTTACTCTGCTTCCTCTCCCAAGGCGAAGGCCGGGGTGGCCTTGTTGATACATAAAGCGGTCCCCTTTGTACACTCACGAGTCACTACTGACCCGGAGGGCCATTATGTAATAGTTCAGGGTATGTTGAATCAGCGTCCAGTGATTTTGATATCAGTGTATGCTCCCAATATTGCTCAAAGGGCTTTCTATAAGAAGATTTTAGGGGTTATAATGTCTCTATCACAGCCGCCGGGGGTCCCTATGATATTCCTGGGGGACTTTAATTCTATTCTGGATCCAGTATTAGACTCCACTAGGGGGGATCTCCGTTTGTCGGGAAGGTCAGATAATGGGCTACAAGCGTGGATGTCTGCCCTTGATTTAGTGGATGTCTGGAGAACTTTGCATCCTGGTGAAAAGGATTTTACGCATACTTCGAGAGCGCATGATTCTTCATCCAGAATTGATTTTATTTTTCTCTCCCGTTCTTACTTCTCTGAGGTCCATAACTCCGAAATAGGAGCACTGGTCATTTCTGATCACACTCCGGTGTGGATGGATGTGAGCCTGGCGGGGGGCGCCCAGGGTGGAGGGGGACGTTGGCGGTTTCCGGTGGCCCTGTATTCGGACCCTGACTTTAAAGTGTACCTCGAGAAACAGTGGCAGGACTATGTAGAGTTTAATGGGGGGCATGCAGAGGAGGGGTGTCTTTTCTGGGAGGCAGCAAAGGCGGTGCTCCGTGGCGCTGTGTTGGCTTATTGTGCTCGCCGGAAGAAACTAATGGCAGCTAAGATCTTGGCCCTTGAGTGTAGGGTTCGGGAGAGTAGGCTTTTGGCCCTTCAATCCCCCACGATGTCTCATAAGCGGGATTTTCAGATAGCACAGTCAGCGCTCCATGCCCTTCTACATGAACGTGCCCAAAAATCTCTTTTTTACTACAAATATAGATTGCACCGTTTTGGCAACAAACCGGGCAGAATGCTGGCTCGGTTGACTAAGGCGCGGGGGGGATCCTTCTCCATCACCTCTCTTAAGGACTCGGGGGGGCAACTGGTTACCGCTCAACCTCATTTAGAGCGGCTCTTTGTCTCCTTTTATAGTTCTCTTTACTCGGCGGAGGTGGTGGATAGGGATGTCTCGATCAAGGACTATCTAGACTCTCTCCCCTTACCTCGGCTCTCTGGGACGGACAGCGAGAGCTTGGCCTCCCCTATCACTCGGGAGGAGGTCTTGGGGGTTATTAAGACTCTTCCTCTTTGTAAATCCCCGGGTCCGGACGGCTTTAGTGGGGAGTTCTATCGTCTTCTGCGGGGCTATGTTGCAGATCCCCTGAGACGATACTTTCAGCAGTCTGTGGAAGGGGGGCATTTTCCGGTTGGATCCAATAGGGCGTTGATTACGGTCCTGCCTAAACCAGGTAAGGACCCGCTTCTGGTGGAGTCCTATCGCCCTATCTCGCTCATCAATGTGGATCTGAAAATATTGGCCCGGATTTTGGCCAATAGATTGGCTCCGTTGGTGCCGTCGCTGGTTGGGATTGATCAAGCGGGCTTTGTGAAAGGGCGACAGGCGGGTCATAATGTCCGTAAGCTTTTGATTGCCTTGGCCCATTGTGATTCCAAAAAGCAACCGGCCCTGGCTATTAGTTTTGACTCTGAAAAGGCCTTTGACCGGGTTGAGTGGGCCTTCCTATTCCCGTTGTTACATCGATATGGGGTGGCTGGGTTCTTTATGGGAGCTCTCCGCACCTTGTACGCAAGTCCTGAGGCGGCTGTGTTGGTCAATGGACGGACATCTCCGGTTTTTTCCCTCCAGCGGGGTACTAGACAGGGCTGCCCTTTGTCCCCTTTGCTTTATATTTTATTTTTGGAACCCCTGTTATTACGTATTCGTACTCATCCCTTGCTTGTGGGTGTGGAGATGGGAGGCTCCTCCTTGCGATGCATGGCCTTTGCGGATGATATCATGGTTCTGCTCACGGATCCGGTATCGCACCTCTCCCCCTTGTTGGAATTGTTTGGGAAATTTGGGGAGCTCTCGGGCCTTAAACTCAATGTGTCTAAATCCGAGGCGCTGCCTATTCACCTACATATTTCTCACCTCTGGGCTGACTTTCCCATGAAGGAGGCCTCTTCGCAGGTAAAATATCTGGGTGTCTACATTCCTTCTTCTTTATCACGCCTTTATGAGATCAATGTCAGGCCCTTGCTCCGGCGGTCTATTGAGAGCCTCCGCCTATGGGGTGCTTTACCGGTTTCTCTGGCAGGACGCATTTTTCTGTATAACATGATGGTGGTGCCTCGGTGGTTATATCTGTTGCAGACTTTACCGATCTGGTTGCGCCACACTGATCTGGAGGAATTATATAGAGCCCTGAGGATGTTCTTGTGGCGGGGGCAAAGGCCTCGACTACCCTTGCGTGTCTTGATGCTGCCGGAGGCGCAGGGGGGTTTCGGTCTGTTAGACTTACGGGCATACAATCTGGCGTGTGGTATGAGATTAGTTCGCGATTGGTGTCTGGAGAGCTCCTCCTTCTTGACTTTTTCGGTGGAAAGGGATTTTTTGGATCCGGTTTCGGGTTTGTTTCTGTTGCATGCACCTTCGAATCAGCTAGACCTTTCTCAGAGAGGACATGTGGTGTGGGCTTATATGAGACTCATCTGGAAAGTGCTTTGTAAAAATCTGGGGGTTAATTATGGGGCTTCCCCTATGCTGCCTCTTGTGGGGAATTTACAATTTAGCCCGGGCAGTGATAATCGAGTGTTTCGGTTTTGGCATGCACGGGGGATCCGCAGGGTGGGGGACGTTCTTGATGATCATGGGGCCCTTCTCTCCATTACTGGACTGGCGTCATTATATGGGTTAGACCGAGCAGATGCCTTTAGCTATATGCAATTACGCCATTATGTGTTTAGCCTTGGGGAGACCGCTCGCTGCGCCTCGGTGGCGGTGAGTCTGGGACGGAGTTTGGCTTTGTGGGAGGATCCAGCTCCGCGCCTGCGTTACTATGTCAATGAGCTACAGAGGCCGTTGTCGACTGAGCGGGCGGATTTGCTGGCTGGGGCATGGAGCGCTGACTTGGGGTGCATTATTCCGTCTCCCTTACTTTCCCACTGTTTTCTCCTCCTGCGCACTCTTTCCTGTAACATGCTACACAGGGAACAGGATTACAAATTCCTACAGAGAATGTTTATTTCTCCCCAGAGGGCTTATCGTGCTGGCTTTGCGGAGCATGCCCGATGCCCCAAATGCCCTGAGTGCCCTGCTACCTTGGGACATATGTTCTGGCATTGCCCTCTCATACAGGCTTTTTGGAGGCGTGTTTGGAGTTTCCTGTCCTCCCTATCCATCTCACTACCTGCCTGTTCTCCGGATATTGCACTTTTTTATGCTGGAGCGGCTCTCTCCAGTTGCTCTGGTGGGCAGAAGTTATTGGTGTTCAAGGCTCTGCTCCTGGCCAAAAGGGCCATTCTGATATTCTGGCGAACTCCACATGCTCCTTCTTTTTCTCAGTGGCAAATGTTCCTTTACGAATTGGCGCTTGTGGAGCGTAGGATGGTGGGGACTCGGGATGAGGGCAGGTGGACTAAATTTCAAGACGTCTGGGAGGGATACTGGTTGTCTCTTCCCCATAGGGAGAGGAGTATGCTGCTGAATAGTTAATCTTTTGGGTTGTGCTCTCTATGTGGGGGGGGGGTCGTCTGCTACTTCCCCTAACGCAGGGTAAGATGGGTCTCCTGTCATGGTATCTTTCTTACAGTATCCTACCGCTTTCTCTTTTTTCTTTTGTCTTTTGTCCTTTTCTTTTATCTCTTTGGGAAGGTTGTACACCATACGGGCCTGGGTTGGGGAGGGGGGGGATGGGATGGGTGGGGTTTTCTGCTGGGGGTTTTTTGGGGGGTTATAATAAAACACTGTATTGGGCTTGAGTGGAGGTATGTTCATCCGCTGTTGGGGTATTCTAGATGTGTATGCATTTTGGCATTATAGACGTGCATCTGTATTCTGTTGTACTATGTCTCCTTGTCTTTGCCCAATAAAGAAATATTATACTAAAAAAAAATGTATTGCATACTAAACCTCATTCCCAAAGTTTAAGAAAATAAGAAGAGAAACCCTACTCACAATGGCTGTGGCTCAGAGCAAGTAGACATGTTTAACGCACAATCTTAACATCATTGTGACATCAACAATATGCACCTAGATGGCAGATTGTCACTAAAAAAATAGTAATTTGTGCTGTGGTACCTGAACATGCTAGGGATTTGAACCTATGACCTGTGGAAGATGGAAGCAGTGCCCTTAACCACTGAGCCACAGACACTTCTTTTTAGGCAGGATGGGTTTCTGCCATGTGAGATGATACCTTAGGAGATCATAACCATCTTAGGGTAAAAATAAGTTTCCTTCTGTACCCTGGAAAGGGCAGAATGTAAATGTAAATGACAAAGTCCACAATCCATACTCTCTTATGAGACCAAAAAGAAGCTGTTAAGGTACTGGAGGGGGTTGTTGGGTTTTGAACCCATGACCTGTGGAAGATGGAAGAAGCGCCTTTAACCACTGAGCCACAGGAGCTTCCTTTTAGAACAGGCGTTCCTATTATTTTTTAGTGGCATTCTGCCATCTAAGTGCATATTGAATTCCTATGAGCATCGGAGAAGTTACTGCCGATGCTAAAACCCACGCTATGTGTTAGTAAAAGAAATGGGGGGGGGGGGGGTACCATATTTTCGCTCCATAAGACGCACCCTAGATTTAAAGGAGGAAAACAAGAAAAAAAATCATTTTGAATTAAATTGTGCACGCAGCCTCCCTCACTCCCTGACAGGCTCTGCACCCTGCACCCTGTCCCCCCCTTCCAAGTTTATTTATAATTTAATATACTGACCATCTACATGTATCTGACCGGTTTACAATGTTAAAATAAATGTATGGGGACAAATATTAAAACAAAATGAGGACAAAGACATGGACATAACTGGACATGAAAGGAGTAAGGGGTAAGGAAAGTTGATAATTACATCATAAAAATGAAAGTAAAGGTGGGTACCGGGGGGGGGGGGGGAGGAGGCTCTGTACTCTGTCTCCCCTTCCCTGCCAGGCTCTGTACCCTGTCCCACTGCCCTGAAATGTAACCTGCACCCCCTCACATTTTTCCTCCTCCCCCTCCCAGTATCTTTTTAAAACACCCCTGCCTGCCCTTTTAAAACACATATACCCCCGTGCTCACCCGCCCTTCCTTTTAAAACACCCCCGCAGTACCTTTTTTTTAAATGCAAGATATCAGAGATGTTTATTTCCAAAAGCTAACATTTAAATTAATAAATGCAAAATAAAATACTTTTTTCTACCTTTGTTGTTTGAACACGTTTTTTGTTGTTGTTTTTTTGTAATTTACTTAGACTCCATGTGTCTCTTAGACTCCTTGTGTCTCTTTTCTGTTTTTATCTGTTTCTTCTGTTTGTGCAGGGTCTCCTGTTCCTCTGACATTTCTTCTATTCCCAGGTCCACCATCTTTGTTCCTTCTGCACCCCTATTTGCCCTACCCAGCATCTTCCTTCTCTGTCCCTATCCTATCTCCATGTCCCCATCTGCCCCTTTTCCAGCATTGTCCCAATCTCCTCCATTTTCCAGCATTGCCCCTATGTTCCACTGTTCCGACCCTCTCCCTGTCTACCATTGACAGTCTGCATCCCTGACCCTACGATCCCTCCTCGCCCAGCATCTCTCTTCTATGTGCTTATCTCACCCATATTCAGTTTCTCCCCTGTGTTCCCTTCTTCTAAAGATCCCCTCCCCCCCACCTCACCTCACCTCAAGGCCACACATCTTCTTGGCCTGCCCCCTCCCCCCCCCCCGATGCTGGCATCTTTTCCCCTCTTTCCCTTCTCCAATGCAGTCATTTTCTTTCCTCTCCACCAGCTCTTCCCCATCCCCATGTTCCTCCTTACAACTCCGGCATTAACGATTACATGCATTCTTCTCCGCAGAACCTTTTTAAATGCCTAAGCCTGGTGGTCCAGCGGTGTATGGGCCGGCAGGAGCGTGCTTTCTGTGCTGCTGCCTAGGCCCGCCCCGCTTTCTAAATGTCTGCCGTCAGTTCTTGCGAGTCCTGCAAGAACTGATGCAGCCATTCAGAAAGTGGGGCGGGCTGGACCACTGGACCACCAGACTTAAGGGGTGTTTAAAAAGATACTGTGGGGCGGGGGGTGTTTTAGAAGGAAGAAAGGGCCGGCGGGCAGGCTGTGTTTTTAAAGGACGGGCAGTGTTTTAAAAAGGTACCGGGAGGAGATGGGGGGTAGCCTTCGCTCCATAACACCCACCCACTTTTCCACCCCCTTTTTGGGGGTGGAACAAGTGCGTCTTATGGAGTGAAAAATACAGTATATGAGAACCATTGTATTTAGGAGGTTTGGATGCAGAATTATTTTTGCTTTTTGCTTCCTCTTTAAAATGCAGGGATGCAGGCAAGCTTTCTTCCATTACCGAAAGGTCATCTGTTTTAACAATATTGTCCTTACGCATCCTATAAAAAAGAAGATTCCAAATGCTTTTTACAGCTGTGAATAACCTATTTCATTAGTCATTAAAAAAGTCATACTAGCATAAACAGATGTTTAAAAAAACCCCAAACTTCTAAAAAACAAAAGTAAATGAAATGGAGAAAACTGATATATACATTTTGATATGCTACACTGGTTAGCATTAAAATACAAATGCTCTGAGCCCTTATACATTCAGGGGCTAATTCTATAAATGGTGCCTGAAATGTTAGGTGCCTAGAAAAATGGCACCTGCTGTGTGTCAATCATATTCAGGCATCACTTAGAGAATCGTAGCTAATGTCGCTGATAATGTAGGCCTACATTTCTAGCACCTAAATTCATCGTAGAACAGCGCCTAGTGGTGCTTAGTGACTCTTAAGGCCAATTCCGCCCCTAACAATGCCTATTTAGGCGTGTGGCGTCCACTAAGCGCTGCTTGGTGCCTGGGTGTTGGCCGCTGGTCTTGGGAGGTGCATAGTGGCCCCTAGATTTTTTTAAATTATTTTTTAATCAGCTTTTAATGATGTGATCAATTATTGCGCCACTTAAAGCTGATTAAAACAATTAAGTTGGGCGCCTAACTTTAGGTGGCCTTTACAGAATTTCTCTCTGAGTATCTAATTTGTTTTATACAAATTTATTCTTTATTAAACATAAGAATTTTAGTTAAGTCACATAAATCAAGCAGTTGTTTAGTTGATTGCAAAACCAGACATAACAAAAAGTAGGTTGGTTGTTCAAACTTGAGTCTATAACCACACCTAAACACTTAACTGTCATTACCACTAAAAGTAATTATTCCTTGCTTCACTTGCTGCTGTGTATAATTACATGTTTTTGAAATCGGAGATCAGTTTATTATGGGCTTGAGGTTTTTTTGAAAGTTATTTGCATAGAGAAAACCTTCATATTTAAGAGATTTGTAACATCTACATTTGATTTTCTGCATCTCTTATTAGGAGTGCTGGAAACACAGATAAACCGACACGATCAGATGCTCAGTGTTCACGATATCCGGCTAGCTGACATGGACCTCCGATTCCAAGTCTTGGAAACAGCTAGTTACAACGGAGTGCTGATCTGGAAAATACGTGACTATAAACGGAGGAAGCAAGAAGCAGTTCTGGGCAAGACTCTGTCTTTGTATAGTCAACCATTCTATACTGGATACTTTGGTTACAAAATGTGTGCCAGAGTTTACCTTAATGGAGATGGGATGGGAAAAGGAACACATCTATCACTGTTTTTTGTTATAATGCGGGGAGAATATGATGCCTTGCTTCCTTGGCCTTTTAAACAGAAGGTGAGCCTCATGTTAATGGACCAGGGACCTTCTCGCCGGCACTTAGGAGACGCGTTCAAACCAGACCCGAACAGCAGTAGTTTCAAGAAACCTACTGGAGAAATGAACATTGCGTCTGGCTGTCCAGTCTTTGTGGCCCAAACTGTTCTCGAAAATGGAACCTACATTAAAGATGATACTATTTTTATTAAAGTCATAGTGGATACCTCAGATTTGCCAGACCCTTGAAGCAGAATTGGGTGGCATATTATACAGAATAGAGCACCAGCCCAGGTTTTTGTACCAGTCATTCTTCAGTGAAAAGGTCCTAAAGCGCAAAGGAAGGACCTTGTGGAACAGAAGGAAGGCCTGAAGGTATAACTCCATAGGGTCCACTGCAGAAAGTAGCAACATATTCAGAGTAAATACACAGCATTACTGTGTATTTTCCAACAGAATAGGAGACGGGACAAACACTTGAGGTCTGAACAATGATACACTCGTTTCAGTGATAAGTTGCCAAATGGGTTTTGATGGCTGTTTGTAATAGGCTGATTAGATGAAGAGAGTAAAGATGACATCTGTTGAACAGCCAGCCAAGCGCTATTGTTCTTTCGAACAATAGAAATGAGAAAATTGATACTGAATGAGAGGGGAGAAGGCAGGAGGGCTCTCAGTGTGTTTAATTACAAGAATGATGATCAGGGAACTTTGCAACCATAATACTAAAATTTTAGTCTTATCTCAAATACATTGCCGCTATTTATAACCTCATCTAGTCTCTGTTATAACAGCTTATTTGTCAGACGACCAAGAGAACACATGATCAGATCCTTATGATGGTCACTAAACCCAAACTAGCAGCTTATTTTTGATTTAGAACTCTACTATCTATTGTTTCTTGAAGACATTTTTTGTTTTTAAGATGGAGAATAGGCTGATATTTCTTAGCAGAAAGCTATGATATCACACAGTTGTTATCACTTGTGGTAAGAAAGGAAAGCTATTCAATCTGCTGTTATTTCTCTTTTGAAATGTAAGCCAACAATATACAGTATTTGTCGTAGTTAATGACACTATTACACAGTAACTAAGGGGAAAAAAACCTTCATCGATGCTGTGCATCATTTTCAGAAACCTAATTGTTTTCACCCTAAACTAGGGCATTTGTTGAACTTCGGAGTTCTGAATAGAATACTTTTAAGAATTTGCATTTCTGGCCCATGTGTCCATATGCCCCTGTTGCTAGCAGCATATAGCAATATATAGCATCAGTTAATATATGTTTTGTTTTGTTTTTTAGGTGGCGGAAACATTTCTGTTTAATTTTTGCCCGATGTCTGTTTTTATTAGTGATCACATCTTTGCTTCATCTTAAGGAACCAATCTGGTCAAATAGGTCCTTCTAAAAATAAGCATATTGTATGTAATGAACAAGTTTCCTCAATGACTTTCAGCCCACGTCTACTTAAGTCTGCTCACCACAACTCCATTTTTAGTTTACCCAATGAGAATGAACTGTGTCCTGAAATTATGAGAACTTTTTTGTTTCCCGTCAAGCAAGCACTGTAAAACAATCATGGGTCCCAAAATAAATCACATCCTTCAAATCATTTTTCCATAGGTTAATAGCGAGAAGGAAGTAAAATAATTTAAAAGCATGAGTCTTCCCTGGTAGTTCTTTGAAATATCTCCTCTTGTTTTCAACATGTCTCCCCAGTAGTATATATTCTGTGCTCCAAAATCTAGTTTTCTGCTCCTTGATGGTATCTGAAGAAAACAGTTTTGTTTTGTTCAGCTTGGTTGGTTCTATAGGAGCTGTGATGAGCAAAAGCCTACATTTAACTCATGAAATTGATGTAGTGTGAAAGTCATGCAAAGAGCTTGTTCATTATCTGGAAGTGACATGTTACACTTTACCTAAGAAATTGTATTATGGTCTCTATAGATCTAGCTTCGGGATCCCCTCTTTGAAAGCTGTCCTTTTCTATAGCCAAACTGTAACCTTTGATTTATGTTTAGTAAGTGTGTCAACATAATAAATTCAATATTTGTCCACGTTAAAGACACTTTCTTCCAGCTGTTACAATGATGTTAACAATACATGCTTTAGAAATTCAAAATTTACATGCATAGCACTTTACATATGGGAAAAGGCATTCCTATGCTGACGATTTTGGCTATGATAAAGTTTGGTTTGATTTGACTTGAGCAACTTGGATAATGTTTAATTTGGTATGGGGCCTAGTTAAACTGTTAAACATGGAAATTACTGTTAATATACTGTATGAGGTAGTGGTAACTGCATTGTTTTACCTGCTGTGCAGTTAATACATTAATACACAGTTATGTAATTTTTTTTTCTGTGTTACCTGCACCAATGATATAGCCAGCCAGACCTGCCTTTTTGGGTTGGTCCACAGTTAATGTGAATGGACCCTTCTAGCCCCCTCCCCCCTTTCTCCTACATCTCACTCTATCCCCTTTGCCCACGGCCCAGCAACATGCTCGCTCTCTGAACCCCCTCCTTCCATGCTCTACCTCAGAACTATTACTGGCAGCAGCTGCCTGTGCTAGCCTGGCAGGCTTCCTTCTGCTGCAACCTGCCAGAGAGGAAGCAGGAAATTACATGACTGAGGGCGGGACACAGCAGAAGAAAGTCTGTGGAGACGGCGCAGAAGGCGGATATGAATTGTTGCTGCCACAAGGCAACAGTTCCGAGGTGAGTGGGGACGTGGAGAGGTTTGGAGAGAAGGGGAGCTGCCAGGCAGGGGAAGGGCAGATGCTGGACCCAGGATGGAAGAAAGGGAGACAGGGAAGTGGATTAGCCACCGCTAAAATTTTTGGGGGGCCCTCATTGGCCACCAGACAGGGTGGGTTTCAGCCAAGAATGGGTGGGCCTGTGCCTATCCAGGCCCCACCCATAGCTATGCGACTGAACACAGCAAAATATTGGAAACACAGAGGAGGTGTATTGATTTTGATAATTACCACATGGTAACTGGAAAAACCTTAACACAGTTTAATAAATTAGGCCCCCTATATGTATGGTTTTTGCATGTATTTTTTGTTAAATATGTCAAAAAACAGAGCAGATAGATTTTCCTCCCTGAAATCTTTTTTTCTTATGTACTCCCCCCCCCCCCCTAGTTCTTACCTACTTTTAAAAATAATAACAAAAAAAACACCCTTACATTTGTGGAAATAATTTTTTATGATTTTACCGTATGCTGTGAATAATCCAAGGGCTCTAATGGATCAACATGTGATTTTTAAAGCTTCTGTGACTTGACTCTCCTTTGTCAAAATCTATTTCAGTTTCTTAAATATTTTCTGCATTGCTGCTTATGGTGCTTAGACTTCAGGCTTTAATGGTCTTCTAAACTTAGCTGATGAGAAGTTCTGCTTCCTGACATGTTTTTGTATTAAAAGGGCTGTTTTGTTGGGAGAGGAATTAAGATATTTTAGAGGCACAATTACATGTGTGTGTCTGCTTCCTCCCAGTTCAAACAGCAACACACTGTTCTTCCGTGGTCAAATGCCCCTTCAAGATGCATGTGTGGGTTGAGTCTTATGCTGTTCTCTGCACTATGTATTGGGTCAACAGTTACTTTCAGAGCCCCTTTCCTTTTCAGGCAGAAATGCTTTTGTAGACTTTGACTCAAAAGGTGATGTGCAGTTTGGCTCCTAAGAGGTTGGGCTCCCCCCCCCCCCCCACACACACACTTGGCCCTTGTGCCATTTTTATGTAGAAACATAGAACGACCATATGGTCTATCGAGTCTGCCTATCCATACCATCTACTATCCCTTCCTCTCACTTAAAGGTCCAATGTAGTCGTCCCAAACTTTCTTGAATTCAGACATGTTTTTCTTCTCCACCGGGAAGCCGTTCCATGCATTCATCACTCTTTCTGGGACAAAAGCGCGCGAGACAAACGCACACCGACATTTGAGAACGGACAATTGAGCGCAAGACTTCATTGCGCCGCTCTATTTAATACTGTTGATGCTGTCGTGTGGGGGGGTGGGGGTGTAACCCCCCACATTATACAGAAAACTTAACTTTTTACCTATTTTTTCAGGGAAAAGTTAAGTTTTCTGTATAATGGGGCTGTTACAACCCCCCAATGGCAGCGCCAACACTATTAAGTAAAGTTTGTCTCGCATGCTTATGACTTTGAACCCTTCTGAATCTATCCCCTTTCACCTTCATGCTGTGTCCCTCATGCCAGAGTTTCCTTTCAGTTGAAAGAGACTTACCTTGTATGCATTTATGGCTTGTAGATATTTAAACTTCCCTCCTTCTGCCTTTCCTCTAAAGCAGTGTTCTTCAACCACAGGTCCATGGACCGGTGCCGGTCCACAGAAATTTCCTGCCGGTCCACAGGGCCAGCACGTGCATCAGGCCCAAAACAGTGTTCTTCAACCACCGGTCCACGGTGCAATCGATGCGGCGTTATCTTCGAGCCAGCTCCCTCTTCCTCACTGATTCAGTGCACAAAGCCACGGGCAATGGCTCCTACGGGCATCCTGCACCTAAACCGGAAGCCTTCTCTCGGACGTTGCAACGTCAGAGGGAAAGCTTCCAGATGAGACACAGGACGTGCAAGGTGCAATTAGTACTATTATAGGGGCGGGGTCTGGGGTGGAGATTAGGTAGAGATGGGCGGGGTATGGCCCACAACAGCCCAGTGTTCTTCAACCACCGGTCCACGGACCGATGCTGGTCCACAGAATAATTCTTTTATTTCTGCCGGTCCATAGGTGTAAAAAGGTTGAAAAACACTGCTCTAAAGTATACACATGAGATCTTGAAGTCTGTCCCCTTATGCTTTGACGAAGAACACTGATCATTTTAGCAACTATCCTCTAGACACCAGGGGTGTCCAACCTGTGGCCCCGTGAAGTATTTTGGGTGGCCGCAGTCGAGGGCAATGCAGTGTTTTCCTCTGCTGCCCCCAGGTGTTTACCGTCTTGCCGGCTCTCTCCTCCATCTTGTTGCAACGTTTGCGCATTTCTGTGGCCCCAGAAAATTTTTTTTCGGCCAATGTGGCCCAGGGAAGCCAAAAGGTTGGACACCCCTGCTCTAGACTGACTCCATCCTGTCGTAAGATTTCACGGTACAGTACTCTCCTGAAATTCGCGGGGGTTCCGTTCCAGGATCACCCGTGAATTTTGAAAAACCGCAAGGAGCAGATTAGAGGCAGGAGAGGGCAGCTGGGGCGGCGGCAGGTCCTGAAAATCCGGTGTGGGTTCATTCTTAGTATTTTCCGACCACTTCTTCCGGGAACTAAAGTCAGGCTACACCAATCAGGAGCTGCTTTGACACGCTATATGGCCGGGATATAGAAACTCTGCTAGTGCTTTGAAAAGACTAGAAGCATCAAAAAAAGGTTACAACACCTCAGACTGATAGAGGGATAGTGAGAATGGCTCTACAGGATCTGAAATTAACTGCCGCTGACATCACAGGGGTGTTGATGTCAGGCCAGACAGGATCCCCCAATAAAATAGCTTCTACCCCCCACCCGTACCTAAAGAGTAACCAGATCTTAAACAAATCCAAAACATGCATAGGAGCCAAATAAGTCTTGTCCCTCCCGTGAACTGTTCTTCTGAAAGGTTTTTTTTGGGTTTTTTCCCCCAAGATCCCTTTTTATAACCGTCCAAGATGCATTTCAATAAAGCCTAGGCTAGTGAGTCCTAAATTATGGATCAGGACTCCAAATAGGATACATCAGTGGACAGAGTCGCAGAAACAGGGCTGCACCCCTAGGTTCTGGGCTTCCACAGTGATCTATGGCCAGTAATGGCAATAAGCTTGGGGCCTGTGAGTCGGTGAATTTTCTTAAGCTCACCCCCCTCCTCCTGGGTGGCCTTCCTGTTAGACTGGAAACCCGTACAGAGTATTGGGGTCTGTGAGCCAACACCGACATGCAGGACCCTGCTAAATGCTGCTATTGTTTCCACCACTGCTGCCTTCCTGTTTGGGATAAATGGGAACTTGGGGGGGGGGGGGGGGAATCTGCTATTCTATTTTCATCGTTCAGAGTCACATGACTGAAGTGTTAAAGTCATATTGGTTAAAAGTTTAGAAAGGTCTAGGCGTAGGTAGAAACTCTTTCTAAATAGAACCCCAATATATTATCTAAATTAAAAGACGCTGTATGTTAGGAAATACTGATTTTGTAAAAAAAAATATTTTTGTATGACATTCTAAAACCATATTGTTGAGGATATAGATTTTAAATTTAATCACTCGCCTTCCTGAGCTCAAGGTGAGTTACGTTTTCAGGTACAGTAGATATTTCCCTGCCCAAAGTGCTTAGAATAGAGAATGACACGGGGACAAATTTTTTCCCTGTCCCGTCCCCGCGAGTTTTGTCCCTGTGCCTGCCCCATTCCTGTAAGCCGTGCCTTAACCGCACAAGCCTCGAACACTTATGATTTTAAAGTGTTTGAGGCTTGTGCAGATGAGAACAGAGCTTGCGGGAATGGGGCAGGGACAGGAAAAGAACTCGACGGGGCGGGAAAATGAGTTCCCGTGGGGACGGGGAAAAATTTGTCCCGGTGTCATTCTCTACTTAGAATCTAAGTTTGTGCTTAACCCTTTCAGGACCAAGGGACATATTTGTCCCATAACTTTAAAATCCTATAAATTTTGTTTGGGATAGTCTACAGTTCTAAATTTGATATGTACGGATTCCATATGATACTGCCTTTATGTAAACAAACTGGTTCCGACATTCATTCATTAGCGTCGTTGCCAGATTGACGAGAAGATTCACTTGCCACACTGTCCATAAGCCAGAAGTTTGATTTTTAAAAAAAAAAAAAATGATATTTCACAAAAAAAATCAATTTTTTGGCATCTGCAAGCCCTTTTTACCATAAAAATGTCATCAAAACCACAAAAATTGGCCTACGATCCTTATGGTCCTGAAAGGGTTAAGGCAATGGAGAGAGAAGTGACTTGTTCAAGATCAGCGGAAGAAGCAGGACTTGAACCCTAGCTTTCCAGGTCATCTTGCTGGGACTTCATGTGATGTGCGACTGAATTGTTTTTGTTATCTGAGATGAGCAATTGTCAGTAGCAGTGTTCTGAAAGTATGTTTTTCTATTTTGAATTGTTGCTTGTAAGTGTTGCGCTGCCATTTTCTGCGTTTTTTTTCCTGCCAGCTCTGCCTCCTAAAAGTCTGAACTCCATTTAGGATTCTGCTAACATGTGAATAGGAATTATGCGATTATACTTGTATGATTTTGGTACGACAACTTTTGGATTATGGCTAATCAGCAGATAAGTGGATTACTCAAATTGTGAAATTAAAATTAAGATCCCTTTATATCAGGGGTCTCAAAGTCCCTCCTTGAGGGCCGCAATCCAGTCGGGTTTTCAGGATTTCCCCAATGAATAGGCATTGAAAGCAGTGCATGCACATAGATCTCATGCAGATTCATTGGGGAAATCCTGAAAACCCGACTGGATTGCGGCCCTCAAGGAGGGACTTTGAGATCCCTGCTTTATATGTACTCTCCTTGAGCAATTGTACACATTTTGGTTGTACAAGAAGTAATAATGGTTGACTTCTTGCATGCATGATCAGTGTGGTGATATAAACCTGATGTGGTATAGCTATCTGTATCACATCTGCTATGCAGTTAGCATATGGTAGTGATTTTTCTCTGTATCGACTGTTTAGTGCCATCCCCAAAATCTTGAGATCTCCCTCAACCATTAAAGCAGAGGTTTTGTAGTCAAATGGTGCAATAATTTTGGCAGTTGCCATGAGGTAACTGCAAAACCTAACTCCACTTTAGTAAGATTTTGCAGTTTCCCCACAGATATAGAAGATCAGTTTAAAATACTGGCAGAGTATTTTAGCCAATACTTGGGGCAAACCCAGCCAGTCAGCTTTTCAGCCTATCCACACATGCAAGAGAGAGATTTGTATGCACTGCTTACAGTGCATATTCATTGTGGATATCCTGAAAACCGGACTTGACTGGTTGTGCCCCAAGGACTCGGTTGAGAACCGCTGATTAAGACAGTGTCTCGCAAACTCGCGGAATGCTAAACTGGGGTGCCGCGGCTCGAGGACATCTGGAAATGTCCGGACGTTGACGCAATAGCACCACGCGTATGTGTGACATAATCAGGTCAACATCTGCGCATGTGCAAAGACCCTCCAGACCCTGAGCCGCAAGTGGGGGAGTTGCTGGAAAAGAAGAGGCGCGGGGAGGAGAAGAAGCGCTGGCATCGGCTGATGGTCTACAGGATGTACCTCTCGTGGTGAGAGGCACGTCCTGTAGGCAGTCAGCCGGCACCAGCGCCTCTTCTGCTCCTCTATGTCTCGCAGCACACTGGCACTTAGTTTGCGATACACTGGATTAAGGGGATAAATTTTCAGGATGTATATATTCATAGGGGCCCAGAAGCAGGCACTGTAGCATGCAAATTCAATGAATGTGTTCATATACTCCACATGTGTTATCTGCATGTATACAACTCTGCATTCGTAAATTACACATGGTCTTTCTGTGTATAATTTTTATAAAAGGCCGCCTTCATGCGTAAAACAGACTTTACGTGCAGAAAACCCATTATAAAATTATTCCTTAGCTAATGGCTGACATTTACATGAAAGCTGGACAGCGCATGAAATAAAGGGTAAAGGGTCGCCTTTCTGTCATACAACCAACATGGTTTACATATTCTCGTATGTAGGTACTTTCTCTGTCCCTTCTGGGCTCACAGCCTGAAGGATTAAAGGACTCGCTAAGGGTCACAAAGAGTTACAGTAGGAAATGAACCCCAGCTCCACTGCATTACCAATTAAGCTACTCCTCCGCTCTATAAAAATAATAGAAAAGAAATGATTCTTATCTTTTACTAATAGTAAAAACCATCCGACCTTTTGCAAACTCTCTCTCTCTGATAAAAGTAACAATTCTGATCTAAAATGGAGTCTATACACAGCTATACTGCTATAAATGAATTCCCTGACTAGATCTTATGGAATTAGAAGAATGTTCAGTTCAAAATACCACAACCCTAACTATTTAGGAAAGTATAATTATTTATAGATGTATCATGAAAACAAAACAGAAAAAAAAATCAATTACCAATCTAGGATTAAATAAGAAAAAATTGATTTCAGGATACTTTGGTGCTATGTGAGTTCAGACTTTTATTTTTTGTTTAAGACAGGTAGTTTAGCATTGATAATACAACGGAATAATTTATTGCATAAGGTCACAATTGACTTTCTATAGTATTTGTAAAACATAACTGTAAAAAAAATCAACCAAAGTGATATAAATATATGTAATCTTGACTTTTTGTTTTCTGTGACAAAGCAAAACAAAAAATGCACCTTTTTGTTTAGTTGTATCTGCCAAATCCTATAATAAATGAATGATATTTATACCCATCAGTCAATTCTAAGTAGTGGGATTCCTCTAATCTGTGCAGATGTATTTGTGGCTGAGCAGTGATCACTTTAATGAAATAGCATTCACTATAGTGGGCATGAATAAGATGGAACTGTCCATGTCATCTATATCGTGTTATATGCCCTGAAATAAAGATATTTGACAAACTGGTCCAAACAGGTAACTCATGGTTTTCCTCATTGCCACTTGAATATAAAATTACCAAAATCAAAACAAAAATGTAAAAATATATATATATGAAAACAATTTGAATATTGTAAACTGCTATAATGAGAGCCAGTTTGAGCAAATGTGCTCTCTGAACACCTGTTAAATCTGGCCATTTATTCGCCGACAAAAATGCTCCAGTTTAAAATTGCAATTGTTTGTTTTTAACTTTCAAAGGCATTGTATTGTGATTTGTATTTATTTGTGTTTTGGAAGTCTTGTATTGTCTCTGGTCTGCTGATGTCAATTGCTGAAAATACTTTCAAGAATGTAAGAAATGTTAAGTTTTAAAATAAATAAGACTAACAGGTTAAAAAAAATGCATAGATAAGAAATTTTGCTACGGTAGAAACTCTTATATCGCTGCAGTTTGCCGACAGTGTGAATGAGGCGGGATCCTGTCACGCCTCTGCTCATAGTAGCTTGCAATATGGACAACTTGCACTGTACAAATACCTATTACACATTTAGAATTAGAAATGGCATTTATATGGGGTAGTTCCATATTTCACTTAACAGATCATTAAGGCCCCCTTTTACAAAGCCAACAGCGCAGGCTGGTGCAGTGAATGCTGCGACGCCCAAAGGAATTGAATGGGCATTGCAGCATTTACCGTGCAGCACTCGCCTGCGTGACTTTGTAAAAGGGGCCCTTAGAGAATAGAGAGAGCTGCAAAAATCTAGATGCTTCCCATTTCAACACGAATTGTAAATTGTTCAGAGGGTGTAGTATTCAGACAATAAGTGTACCTTAACGTTCTGAAATTTGTTAGTCTGCTGGGCATAATGGAGGATACAGCTAAATGCTACCATGTGACTTATTGCAGGTTTTTGGGTCTCACTGTGCCTTGTCAAGCCATCATCCTGTAGCTTTCCTTAGGGTATGCTGTGAGGTCTGCAGTTTGTCTTTATATAGTAAGTCCTCAATCCTGATTGGTTGGGTTTGAGACGAATGAGGCAGGAAAGTCCATTGGTCACCAATTTGAATTTTGGTGGAAAAGTCAGTTGGTCTCTTTTTCCCATAGAATGGAAAAGTCTCTGGTGAGTTTAAAGATGTTGTCCCCATGAAGTTGGGTTATATGTTCTCAGGGTTTTGACAGCTGATTTGAATTTTAGTAGGAAAGTCAGTTGGTCATAAATTTGAATTCTGGTACTAAAATTAGTTGATGACTTTCCCTTATTGATGACCTATTACATAAAGACAAACTATGCTCCCATGTAACATTCTCTTTTGCAAAATGAGTACATCACCTCAATTCTGAAGTTTAACTGTTTTCCTGCAATTTTTGTTTTAGTGAATCTTTTTGCTGACTACTTGGTGGCAGAAAATCCTATTTAAAATGTTTCTAGAACCTATAGTTTTCTTAACCCAAAACATATACAATCTGAATATTAATTCATATGGATTTTGGTCACGCCTTTTTCAGTAGTAGTTCAAGGTGAGGTACAATAGTCATTTCCCTAGCACCAGAGAGCTTACAATCTAAGTTTGTACCTGAGGCAATGAAGGGTTAAGTAACTTCCCCAAGACCTCGAGGAATACCAGCTTCTGTGGTTGCCAGCCTGGCATTCTGACTTCTAGGTTAGACTACTTCTCACCATATACAAATAAAACATGCATTATATTTAAGTATAAAGGAACAAGGGCAATTCAGCTGGATTGTTTGCCAGAACCTTCTTCCTACATCCCTACTTCTGTGAAATTTCCGAGGTGCTTCATACTGTAACAAGCCTCGTATTTTTCTGTTTTGACTATCTCGGCATACCCATGATTATTACTGTCGTCCCAAGGCAGTCTTTAAAAAAAACCCCAAAACCAGTAATTTAATTTAAAATATTTCTGTTCTGCAGTTTCACTCAGTGGAGCATACAGAATGGATTGCAATGAAAGCATGTAAGCAATGAAAACAGTAACTAAAATACACAATATAATTTTTTAAAAAAGGGAAAAAAGGATTAAAGATATAGGGGGAAATTCTAGAAATGGCACCTAACTTTTGGTGCCCTACTGGTGCCTAAGTCAATTAACAAACACAATTTAAAACGGCACCGTTAAAGTACCTACCGGTGTCTAAATAATACATGGTGGAATCACGCCTATGTAGGCGCTTTAGGCCGCTGAATGCCACTATGGGTATGGCTAATGCTGAAAGTGGTATTAGTCGGCCTAAAGTTTCTTTCTAGGCACAATTCACAACAAAGGTGCCGGAACTAGGCCCAGAAAACCTTGGCCTACATTTTCCAACGCCTATCTTTCACAGAGCCATGAATCTCTAAAGAGAGCCATCACATGATTGACACATGAGCGGCAGCCGCCAATATTGGCACCCAATAGAGAATCCAGGCCTTACTGGTAAACCTTCTGACTACACATTTTTGCTCCCTGTCACCTAGGAGGTTGCCAAAGAGTGGTTTTGAAATATGCAGAAATTTAAGATTTGAGCTCCGGTGGAATTTTATTCCATACTAGTTTTTTAGCCCGTTACATTCACGGGTGCTAGAATAGATGTGTAGACTTAGGCATTTCTTTCTATATATGTCTGTCTTTCTGTCTCTCTCCCTGCCCGCTGTCTGTCTGTCTTTCTTTCTTTCTGTCTCTCTCACCTGTCCAGCAGCACCCCTTCCCTACTCCCCCTGTCCAGCAGTAACCCTTCTTCCTTCCTTTTACCTTCCCGCTGTCCAGCAGCGCCCCTTCCCTGCTCTTATCTGATAAGTCTCCCGTGTTTTCTGAAGCAGCTATGCCAAGACCCGCCGCAGGCTCCTTTTTCAGCTGGGGAAACCGCCGCACGCTTCGCAAACCGCCACAGGCTCCTTCTACTGCACATGTGGCGGCATGGCCCCACGGAACACGGAGATTGAAGTGTGCATGCGCGCTAAGGGTTTTATTATAGAGGATACCTGAAACAGCATCATAGGGATTCATTTAAAACATTGGGATCTAGAATCACTGGGCCCAGTTAAGTACTCATCTAGCAGCGGACCACACTTTGCCTGTCTGCTGCTAGTGTTCAGCTTGGACATTCAATTCAGAGCCGTTTCCAGCAACCATCATTGAGTATCCAGGTTTTTCAACCCTGGCTAGTATATGGCCAGTTAATGCGATATACAGACTTAACCAGCCCTGGCTTAGCAGGCAAAAATAGGCCTTTTGTGCGACCTTATTTGCCTGCTAAGCCTCACTGCTTAATGTCCAAATATTGGGATAAGCTGTAACACCCCTGGAATGCTTCCAACATTGCTGGCTTTTTTTTCAGCGCTATTTAGGCATTTTCAGCAGTGATAACCAGTTAAATGCCACTGAAAATGACTGGTTAGCCTCCGAGACATGAATTAACCAGTTAATTCTCACTGAGTATCGGCCAGACTCCATATAAATGTAGAGACAGATGGAGCCCCCCCAATAGCACTATTGCGTGGGTGAAACATGTCTAATAATGGTTTTATTATACATGAAAAATAATATGTACATGGTGAAATACAGTAGAGTAGCAATTACTTGAACTAGAAACCCCCAGAAATTAAATGTAATTCACTTAGAACAGTGGTCTCAAACTCGTGGGCCAATGCGGCCCGCCAGGTCCTATTTTGAGGCCCTCGATATGTTTATCATAATCACAAAAGTAAAATAAAACAGTTTCTTGATCATCTGTCTCTTTAGCTATAAATGGCAATGTTATTATTAAGACTTAGCCAAAAGGAAAGATTTATAGACTATAAAGAGTTTTACCTCATGCAAAATTGTCATTTCTAGAATAAGACATTAACTATTTTTTTCTGAGGCCCTCCAAGTACCTACAAATCCAAAATGTGGCCCTGCAAAGGGTTTGAGTTGGAGACCACTGACTTAGAATAAGCCTCAGCTGGATGAAATGCTATGATCCGTTTCTCTACCTCTGGCTTGAGCTAGAGGCAAAAATTGAGCTGAAGACTAGAACTTGGATATTATCTATGCTCACCTACCTGCATAAAGGTTTGCTAATTAGTCGGAAAAAAATCAGATGGTTGAAACCTCTTAAATAAAATGCTGAACTCATATGTAATATGCATACATACTCAAAATGTTTAAATGTATAGACTTGACAGACTTAGTTTGTCTAGTAACTTTCCACAAGCCTCATGGCATTATTTCATCATTAGCCCATGTGCTTAATCCATTAATTAGAAATCACAAAATGTAAACAGTTTAGCAAAACTCAGTTGAAAGAGTAAGCAAAGAGCAAGGATTTGACATGATCACATTTTGAATCTGCCTCAGGACATGAAGAAATGCTTTATTGAATCTTTATTAACTTGCTCCACATAACTCCTTTCATTCTGTTTTCCAGCCTAAAAAAAAAAAAAAAGATGGTGACAGCATTTTTCAAAATATGGTCTAAATAATGTCCCTAAGGCCTCAATTCAGAACTAGTCATTGAAGAGTAAGCCAGTCTATAGTACTATTCAAGCCACATGGATATACGGGTATAACAAATATCCACCACTGTTCTCTGTACGAGTAATTTAAAAGTTGCTGACAATTCTATACGCCTTATGATATATGTTCAATTATAGTCCACTGAATGTCACTGATATCATGATGGCAACGCAGCCAGTGGTCAACCAGCAATTAGAACGTGGACCCATTTCGAACAGCAGCTGGGAAATGGAGAATACTTCTGCCTCAGACAAGCATGCAAAAACAGTCCAAATTGAACTGAGACCTCAAACCCCCACAGCTCCACACATGTCACGAAGGGGAGGGAAAATGCAGCTGGTACCCGATAGATCCCTCAGGACCAATGCGGGGCCACACAGGAACGAGCCTTGCTACCAGAGGAATGGTCCTTGAGCCCCTGTTCCTACTAGTTCTACCAACATATATTAACTGGCAAGGACAAATAATGGCATAGAGATAATAAAACTTGTTTTACAATCGGTGCAAAAATTCCTCCAACTATAGATCTATCTTGTCTTGAAGGTTCCCAAGATATTCCTCTTACTGTCGAATCATGCCAAGCACAATCGCCATATAGCTGGTGTCCAGCATCAGATTGCTCAAATTTCATTGACTCTTTTTTTGGTGCCTAGGCATTCTTGCAAATGCTGCCTCTTTGCTAAGCCATCAAAGGATGTTGACTAAATTCTGGATGGACTGCAACTATGGGTCAGTATTTGTAAATGGAATGTACCTCCCACTTACCGTGTTTCCTCGAAAATAAGATAGTATCTTATATTCATTTGGGGCCCAAAAAAGGCACACACACTCTCTCTCTCTCTCTCTCTCTCACACACACACTCTCACTCCCTGGGGCAGTATTGCCTGGCATTGCCACACTGTGCACCCCCTCTTCTCTGCCCCCACTCCCTTGCATACCTCTTGAAATGTTTGCCAGCGTGAGTAGCATCTTCCACCTGCTGCTCGCGTTGGCCTCGGCTCCCTTCTGACATCAGGTCCTGGTCCCGCTTTTTCTTTTTTAATTTTTGAAAGGGGTTTAAAAGAATGCAAGAAGGGTGAACACTATATCTGTTTCAAAAATGAAAACTTTGAATCGCAGCTTCTTCCTCTGTCCTCTCACAGTTTATTCAAGACATGTTCAGGCAAGCCAACCCCTTCCCCCCCCTGTCAAAGACCAGTTACCATAACAACCCCAGCATCAGCTCCAATCTGTCCATAAAAGGACAACATGTGATAACACATGCAAAACAGATATAAAAATGATAATGGCTCTCAGAGCTTTAAATATTCTTGAGCTAGCTATTTTCCATCTGTCTGGGGGGTGGGGCAGAAAAGTGCATTGGCTAAATATGGTTTCCTACAAAGCTAACATACAGAGGGCCAGAAGTAGCATCTGATACTCAAGAGGTAGACAGTTCAGGCTTTTTTTCAAGGGCCTCAATGCAGTGGCACGGGGATACCCACTGGTATTCACTCTGACAGAATCACAAAGCGACATTAGTGATCAGAACAGCTGGGCTATGCCTGAAAGAGTAATGGATGGCCCTTTTCTGCTCCAGAATATGGCCAAGATCTCCCTGGATGAATTGCCTTGTGGGCAAAAGCTGTTCAACACCCAAGAAATCAGCATGATGATCTCGCTGGATGATCTGCCATGTAGGAAAAAGCTGTTCAACTCCCAAGAAGCCAATGTTTCTCTAACAGAAGGCCTAGACAGCAGTCAGACAAATAATGCTGTGGATTTGGTACACACTGTCATGTAGAAAGTGAATGGTATGGATTAAATTGCAGCTGAAGACATGGAAATGTATAAAGTGGCAGAGAATGCTGAATTAGCAGATCTAAACCAAACAGAGGAATGTTCTCCCACAGTTTCATAGGTAAGTGGTGACATACCAAGAGTGGGGAGTGGTCTGCCCCAAGTGCAGCCCATAAGAAGGTGCTCTGGAAGAGGGCTGGCATCATGGTCTGACTCCGGGAACTTCTTCCAGCAGTGTAAGCATTCAGAATTCGCTGCTCTGCTGGCATCTGACCTCTGCCGGGTTCTGCCTTTGTGGAAACAGGAATGATGATAAGAGCAGTGAGTTCTGAACTCTGTGCTGTCAACTGGGATATGACAAAGAGAGAGGGAGGGGGTAGGAGGGGAGGGGGAGAGAAATACTGCACCCGACTGGAGAGAGAGAGAGGGAGGGAGAGGAAAGACCATGGAAGGGGAAGGAGATGACAGACCATGGGGCACGGAGAGAGGGAAAGGAGATGGCAGACCATGAAGGGAGAGGACGAGATGCTAGGGCATGTGGGAGGGAGGGAAGGGAAGGAGACAGATGCCAAACCATGGAGAAAGGGAGGGAAAGTAAATGAAAGAGAGAAGATACCAGAGCAGGAGGGAAGGGAAGGAGACAGATGTCAAACCAGAGAGGGAAAGGAAAGAGAAGATATCGGAGCATTGAGGGGGAGGGAGACATGCCAGGGCATGAGGAGGGGAGGGAAAGAGACAAATGCCAGACCATGGGATGGGTTGAGAAGGAAGGAAAGGAGAAGAGAGATGCCAGAGCACAGGGGAGGAGGTACAGAGAGAATAAAAATAGAGGGGGTAACGCTGAAATGTATCGTATAAAGGAGAGCAGAGGCACAGGGTAGACAGTTTATGAAAAGGACAGAGGGAAAATGCGATATGGAAGGGGCAGTGAGGGCAGATGCTGCATGGAAAGGAGATAGAGGACAGATGCTGGATGAAAAGAAGACAGTGAAGAAAATGATTAAAGCAGAAACAACAAAAGGTAGAAAAAAGACTTTTTTGCTTTAGAATAAAGTATTGTAGCTGTATTGATAAATGTTTATAAATAGAAAATGGTAATAAGGTAATCTTTATATTGGACTGATTTTTTTTTTTTTACTAACTTTTCTTATCTTTATATTTTTGCACATTATTAGGGGACATGTCACTGTTTCTATGGTTTTGCATTATATGCAGAGTCTGGTTTCTTGGTAGTTCAGTTTAAACTTTGACTAGATATTTCTGCTTTTAATTTGTGATTACTTATTCCATATTGGGCGAGGGTGTATCTGTGTTCTGTGTGTATGAAAAACATGGTTTTCTGTTAGCATTGACTGTTCAGGATCAGTCTGTATTAATCTAACTTGTTTAGTTTTACAGTGGGTGTACTGATGTTCTAGTGCTCACTGCAGTGTTTAAGATGCTGCCTTTTCTTAAGTACACCCTTGTTGTGTGACTCGTGGATTATTACTAAAAAAAAATTTATATAGAGGAGGGGGGTGCTAAAAAATGATCAGCCATGCATGCCAAATATACTAGCTACGCCTCTGGAGGTAAACACATATTTTTGTTTTCTTTCTGACAAAAAATGAAACTTCAGCAAATATATATAGGCCTCTTAGGTAACTGAATTAAAGTGGATTTAAAAGTGATGCCTTTGCCTCTATAGCAGCCTGCAGTTAGTGTGTTTCATCTCTCACCTCTCCCACTTGCCTGCAGCCCCTCCCTCTCGCACATATCTTTCTCCCTCCCCTCTGACCCTCAGAGAGTTTACTGGTTTGTGTGATTGGAAACTACAAGGTCAACAGGTTCTTCTTGAACCTCAGGTTGCTCCAGTTGTCTGAGAGCTCCTTGACTGCACAGTGTAATCAGAAAGGGTGGGGGGTGGGGGGGAATGCAAGGATACTGACGGAAATGGGAGAAGTGGAGGGAAGAAATATGCTGGCCCAGTGTACACAGATGCAAAGGATGGCCATTTCAGAAGAGTACACTTTCAAAAAGGAGAAACGGTCTCTGCAGCAAATATTCCCCCCCCCACACACACACATAAAAAAGAGAGCAAAGATGACCAAAACAAATTAAGCTTATGAAGATATAGATACAAATAAATAATCATGTACATCAAACTGGGAGTAAAGACCTGACAAAGCCTGTGTTTTGGTGTATCCACCTGTGTCAGGGGTCCAACTTTATCTATAAAATTACATGTCGATAAAAATCAACGAAGGATACATGCATTGAATGGAGAAACTGGTCTAAAGATATATACATACACCTCAGAGTACATGCTTCAGTTAACTGCTTGATAATAATGTGAAAGTAAATACCTATATAAATAAAAATGAAACCTGAGCATGGTAGACTGAACAAATATAATGGCATTGATAACGTAAGATTATAAAAATATACATATGTACACAGTAGATGAAAACAAGTGAAATGTGAAATTTAAAGTGAACTTAAAAGTTACATTAAAATTGTGCAAAGTAACAAAAAGGATGTGAATATATAAAAATGTACTAAGCTATTAAGCAAGTGTTAGTGAACCTAAAAATGCGATTCCGTGTAAATATGTACCATAACAAGTGAGAATGGACCTGCAACCAGAGTGGGAAATATGACTGAGAAAAGCTATGGAAGACTTGACATGTGCCACCCCAATAAGTGCAAACAAAACAAAACTGCAGATCTGGACAAGACGTAGGCAAAATTTATTGTGACAAAATAATTATATGCAAACCCTTTTACCAATCAAGGGACCCAACACGGTCCGTGTTTCGGACAAACCTTCGTCAGGGGTCCATGGTTAAAAAGGTTCACTAACTGTAAAAAGCCGTCAACGTCGCTTAAACCTTGCTGCTACTCTACAATTTTTTGTGACCTTTTTTTGTTTTCCTTTTTTACCATGGACCCCTGACGAAGGTTTGTCCGAAACACGGACCGTGTCGGGTCCCTTGATTGGTAAAAGGGTTTGCATATAATTATTTTGTCACAATAAATTTTGCCTACGTCTTGCACAGATCTGCAGTTTTGTTTTGTTTGCTCTTGGTTGGTTTTTCACTGCAGTTTAGGTTGGGACCTTGTTTTGCCACCCCAATAAGTGACATCTGAAGGTCAACCGTGAAGATTTTCTTGCAGTGCATTCAATGTATAAATGTAAAATGACTGAAACCCAAGAAAGAGTTGCTGGCCAATTTTATGCCTTCGTGGATGAGGAGTTGCATATTTTAAACTCAGTTATTCCAACACTTAACACTAAGGACTCCTTTTACAAAGGCGCTAGCGGGTTAGCGCGCGTAATAGATATTGCCAGATGAGGGATCTATAAATACAGTTGAATTGTTTTCATAGGTTTTTTTGATTGTGGCTTTGGGCTCCTTTTACAAAGCCGCTCTAGCGGTTTAACGCGAGCTAAACCGCCGGACGCACTAGCCACTACCGCCTCCTCTTGCACAGGCGATAGTTTTTGGCCAGCGCGGGGCTTAGCGCATGACGAAAAGTCACGCGCGCTAACCCAGCTTAGCGCGCCTTTGTCAAAGGAGCCCAAAGCCACAATCAAAAAACCTAAGGAAACAATTCAACTGTATTTATAGATCCCTCATTGGCAATATCTCAGAATTTTAAAACAGATCGCACACATCTGCTATAAAGACGACCACCTCGACACACAACAGATTCTACAACTTTTTCTAAAACTCTGTTTGATGTTATGAGAAGCTAAAATTAGATTAAGGTTTTGATGTCACCTCAGTAAGGCTAACACAATCCCTCCACTACAAAACACTCTGAACAAATGTGTAAAAACACATTCAGAACCTTAGCATACCTTAACAGCACTAACTCCAGAAACTGAAAAAGCAACAACCTTCTACATGAAAAGGCAGGGCTGTAAATATTGCGCTGTGCTCTAAAACACCAATATACTATTTATTGGGGAACCCCCCCCCACACACACACACAAAACAACCACGATTGCAATAAGATCTCTACACAGACATGAAAAGGCAGAGCTGTAAATATTGCGCTGTGCTCTAAAACACCAATATACTATTTATTGGGGAACCCCCCCCCCACACACACACAAAACAACCACGATTGCAATAAGATCTCTACACAGACATGAAAAGGCAGAGCTGTAAATATTGCGCTGTGCTCTAAAACACCAATATACTATTTATTGGGGAACCCCCCCCCACACACAAAACAACCACGATTGCAATAAGATCTCTACACAGACATGAAAAGGCAGAGCTGTAAATATTGCGCTGTGCTCTAAAACACCAATATACTATTTATTGGGGAACCCCCCCCCCACACACAAAACAACCACGATTGCAATAAGATCTCTACACAGACATGAAAAGGCAGAGCTGTAAATATTGCGCTGTGCTCTAAAACACCAATATACTATTTATTGGGGAACCCCCCCCCCACACACACACAAAACAACCACGATTGCAATAAGATCTCTACACAGACATGAAAAGGCAGAGCTGTAAATATTGCGCTGTGCTCTAAAACACCAATATACTATTTATTGGGGAACCCCCCCCCACACACAAAACAACCACGATTGCAATAAGATCTCTACACAGACATGAAAAGGCAGAGCTGTAAATATTGCGCTGTGCTCTAAAACACCAATATACTATTTATTGGGGAACCCCCCCCCCCACACACAAAACAACCACGATTGCAATAAGATCTCTACACAGACATGAAAAGGCAGAGCTGTAAATATTGCGCTGTGCTCTAAAACACCAATATACTATTTATTGGGGAACACCCCCCCACACACACACAAAACAACCACGATTGCAATAAGATCTCTACACAGACATGAAAAGGCAGAGCTGTAAATATTGCGCTGTGCTCTAAAACACCAATATACTATTTATTGGGGAACCCCCCCCCACACACAAAACAACCACGATTGCAATAAGATCTCTACACAGACATGAAAAGGCAGAGCTGTAAATATTGCGCTGTGCTCTAAAACACCAATATACTATTTATTGGGGAACCCCCCCCCCACACACAAAACAACCACGATTGCAATAAGATCTCTACACAGACATGAAAAGGCAGAGCTGTAAATATTGCACTGTGCTCTAAAACACCAATATACTATTTATTGGGGAACCCCCCCCCCACACACACACAAAACAACCACGATTGCAATAAGATCTCTACACATACATGAAAAGGCAGAGCTGTAAATATTGCGCTGTGCTCTAAAACACCAATATACTATTTATTGGGGAACCCCCCCCACACACACACACAAAACAACCACGATTGCAATAAGATCTCTACACAGACATGAAAAGGCAGAGCTGTAAATATTGCGCTGTGCTCTAAAACACCAATATGCTATTTATTGGGACCCCCCCCCCCCCACAAAACAAACACGATTGCGATAAGATCTCTACACAGACACTACATTCTAGTACAGTGGTTCTGTCCTGGGTGACCCTCAGCCAGATGGGTTTTCAAGAAATCCCTAATGAATATGCATGAGGCAGATTTTCATGCCTGTTACATCTGTTATATGCAAATCAGCCTCATGCATATTCATTGGGGATATCTTGAAAACCCAACTAGCTCAAGGTCCCCCAGAACAGGTTTAAAAACCACAGTTCTAGTAGAATACCACTCCGTAGTCTAGTAATTCCCAAACTGGATTCCATGGAACCCTAGGGATGCTCAAACTTTCTTCAGGGGTTCCTCCATAGTATGAAAAAAAAATGTTTTAGGGGGTTCTGTCATAGTAAAAAGTTTGGAAATCACTGCCTCAGTCACACACACAAAACCCAGATAGCCCTTCAATAATAATTTTTTTTTTTTTTACCATAGAAATATGATGGCGGGTAAAGGCCAAATGGCCCATCCAGTCTGCCCATCCACAGCATCCACTATGTCTTACTCTCCCTAAGAGATCCCACATGCCTGTTCCACATTTTATTGAATTCAGACAGTTTTTGTCTCCATCACCTATACCGGGAGACTATTCCATGTATCTACTACTCTTTCAGTAAAAATGTATTTCCTTAGATTACTCTGCATCCAGCAGCAGCAGGAGGCTATTGAACTCTATAAAGGGAGCAAGACTGAAACAACTGGTACTGGAGCCAACAAGGAAGCAGGCAGTACTGGACCTGTTACTTACCAATGGCGAAAGTGTCACAGAGGTCTCAGTGGGCGAAGCGTTGGCCTCCAGTGACCACAATATGGTATGGTTCAATCTCAAAAAGGGGTTTGCCAAATCTAACACATTGACCAAGGTCCTAAGCTTCAAGGACGCCAACTTCGAGGGCATGGGGGAATTCATCCATCAAGCACTACAAAACCAAGTGGTAACAGATAACGTAGAAGAAATGTGGTCAGCTCTGAAAGATACCATACAGGAGGCAACCAACCGATATATAAAATCAGTAAGTAAACGGCGAAGGAACAATAGGCCACAGTGGTTCTCTGCGGAGATCTCGGGCCTCATAAAAGAAAAGAAAAGAGCGTTCATTTCTTACAAACAATCAGGGAATCAGGACTCGAGAGAAGACTACCTGGCCAAGGCAAGAGCCGTCAAAACAGCAGTTAGAGAGGCCAAATTCCGAAACGAGGAGACGTTAGCGAAGAACATCAAGAAGGGCGATAAATCCTTCTTCAGGTATATTAGCGACAGAAACAGAAACACAGGCGGGATATTACGCCTTAGGAAACCAGACGGGAACTATGTAGAAGCGGACTCGGAAAAGGCTAAACTTTTAAACGAATACTTCTGCTCGGTCTTCACCCGCGAGGAGCCGAGATCTGGCCCTCTGCTACAGACAAGGGATTGTTCAGTAGACCCGTTTAGTAGCTTCGAGTTTACGCCAGGCAGTGTCTACTGTGAGCTGTCTAAACTCAAGGTTAACAAAGCGATGGGGCCAGACAACCTACACCCCAGGGTGCTCAGGGAGTTAAGTGATGTCTTGGCGGAACCACTATCCGCGCTCTTCAATCTCTCCCTTAGTACGGGTATAGTCCCGTTGGACTGGAAAACGGCTAACGTCATTCCACTCCATAAAAAAGGTTGCAGAATGGAGGCTGCAAACTATAGACTGGTGAGTCTCACATCAATAGTGAGCAAGCTGATGGAAACTCTAATCAAACATCAATTGGATACGATCCTGAACGAGGAGAATCTACGGGATCCCCGTCAACATGGATTTACTATGGGGAGATCCTGCCAATCCAACATGATCAGCTTCTTTGACTGGGTGACGAGGAAGCTGGATGTTGGGGAGCCTCTGGACATCGTATACTTAGACTTCAGCAAAGCTTTCGATAGCATACCACACCGCAGGCTGTTGAACAAAATGAGTTCTATAGGATTGGGTGACACTTTGACAAAATGGGTTGAGAACTGGCTTGGAGGCAGGCTTCAGCGGGTGGTGGTGAATGGCACCCCCTCTGAAATGATAGAGGTGATCAGTGGAGTGCCGCAGGGCTCGGTCTTGGGCCCGATCCTGTTCAATATCTTTATAAGAGACTTAGCAGAAGGGCTTCGAGGTAAAATAACGTTATTCGCAGATGACGCCAAACTATGCAATGTAGTAGAAAGGAGTGCAATGGTCAAAAACTCAATATCCGACAATATGACGCACGACCTACTCCTATTGGAGCGCTGGTCTAGGATCTGGCAACTAGGTTTCAATGCCAAAAAATGCAAGGTTATGTACCTTGGCAGCCAAAATCCATGCAAAAGTTACACCCTTAATGGCGAGATCCTAGCAAGGACTGTAGCAGAACGGGATTTAGGGGTGATCATCAGTGAAGACATGAAGACTGCCAATCAAGTGGAGCAGGCTTCATCTAAGGCTAGACAAATCATGGGGTGTATACGTAGGGGTTTCGTCAATCATAAGCCTGAAGTCATTATGCCATTGTATAGATCCATGGTGAGACCCCATCTGGAATACTGTGTACAATTCTGGAGGCCTCATTACCGCAAAGATGTGCTGAGACTGGAGTCGGTCCAGCGAATGGCCACCCGGATGGTCTCAGGACTCAAGGACCTCCCGTATGAGGAACGGCTGGATAAGTTGCGGCTATACTCACTCGAGGAACGCAGAGAGAGGGGAGACATGATCAAGACGTTCAAATATCTCACGGGCCGTATCAAGGTGGAAGAAGATATCTTCTTTTTCAAAGGTCCCACGGCTACAAGAGGGCATCCGTGGAAAATCAGGGGAGGGAAGCTGCACGGTGACACCAGAAAGTACTTTTTCACCGAGAGAGTGGTAGATCGTTGGAATGGTCTTCCACTTCAGGTGATTGAGGCCAGCAGCGTGCCTGATTTTAAGACAAAATGGGATCGTCACGTGGGTTCTCTTCACAGAGAAAGATAGGGGTGGGTCATTAAGGTGGGCAGACTAGATGGGCCGTGGCCCTTATCTGCTGTCTATTTCTATGTTTCTATGTTTCTCCTGAGCCTATCACTTCTTAAGTTCATCCTAAGCCCTCTCATTCCACTTTCTTTCAGATGCCATTTAGGTACTTAAATGTCTCATTCATATCACCCCGCTCCCACATTTCCTCTAAAGTATACATATTAAGATCTTTAAGTCTGTCCCCATTCGCCTTATGACGAAGACCACGTACCATTTTAGTAGCCTTCCTCTGGACCGACTCCATCCTTTTTGAATGTGTGGTCTCCAGAACTGCACACGATATTCTAAAAAAGGTCTCACCAGAATCTTATACTGCGGCATCAATATCTCCATTTTTCTACTGGCCATATCTCTTCCTATGCATCCTACCATCTTTCTAGTTTTCGCCATCACCTTTTGAACCTGTTTGACAACCTTAAAGATCATCACATACAATCACACTCAAGTCTCTCTCCTCTTTCGTGCACAAAAGTTCTTCACTTCCTAAACTGTACCATTCATTCCCTTCGGATTTTGCATCCCAAAAGCATGAACTTGTGGGGGGTGGGAGGTGGGGGGATTAGCATTAAATCTTAGCTGCCAAGTTTCAGACCATTCCTCGAGCTTTGCTAGGTCCTTACTCATCTTATTCACCTTGATAAACCTTCGGTCTGTCCCAGTAAGGAATTCTTATGTTCTTAAATGTCACTATTCTCTGTTTTAAAACCATTTCCATGAATTTACTTACCAAAAAGTCAGTTCCTTCCCTTCTCCCCCCCCCCCCTCCTGCTCTTGTATCTTCTCTCTTCCCTTTACTTTCCCTCCCTTCCTCCATGGTTTGGCATGTCTCCTTCATTTCCCTCCCTCTCCTCACCCATGCCCTAGCATCTCTTCCTCTCCCTTCATGGTCTGCCATCTCCTTTCCTTCCTTTCCCTCTCTTCATGGCCCATGGTCTGTCATCTCCTGCCCCTTCCATGGTCTTTCTTCTCCCTCTCTCTCTCCAGTTGGGTGCATTATTTCTCTCCTCCTCCCCTCCTAACCTCTCCTCCCTCCCTGCCTAGTCCACTCTTTCCTATTTCTTACATATATCTTTAACCTTTGGTACTCCTCTCTGGATGGGGGGAGGTTCTATTCTCATGGGTCATCAAGAAACGAGAAAAACAATATCCATTGTGGCTTTATGGAGCAGTGCTGTGTCTATAAAGTAATACAGTGTTCCCCCGCGAATGGACTCACTCATTCACGGTCTGCTCCAACCGCCTCTTCCTGTAGTAAAGTTGGGCTACGCCAATCAGGAGTTGTGTGTCAAAGCAGCTCATGATTGGTGTAGCCCAACTTTACTACAGGAAGAGGCAGTCAGAGCAGACCGCGATTTTATTCACCCGCCGGTACTCCCCTGTCTTTTAACAGGTGAAAAACTGCATTCATGTTTTTTTTTAAATTTGCGGAGGTTCCTGGAACGGGACCTCCGTGAATTTGGGGGAATACTGTATACAGTACAATAGTAGTCAAAGCAGGGACATGAGCCAAAGTAAAGTCGATACCCTCCATCTTGGATGTCTAAAGAATATTTATTTATTTATTTAATTTGATTTCTAACCTGTCCTCCCAGTAGCTCAGAATGGGTTACAAGCTAACATTCACAGTGGATTACATTGGACAGTACAAATGACAATGCAGCAACTTAAGCACAAATTTGGAAGAACAGTGATTTGAGGACAGCTTGGGGTGTGTGTATTTAAGGGGACTACATTGGTTAGAAGAGTTGACACTGTGGTATCTTAAGCCCTAGCTTGGAAGAGTAGTGACTTACGATCTGCTTGGGAGGGGGTATTCAAAGGGAATTCCTCGGGGGGGGGGGGAGAACAGGGAAAGAATCTAAGAGTCTGGCAGTTAGTGGTGGTTGGTAGGGGAGGGGGATTAGAGGGATTGATTGCGGCTGCATTATTAGTTGAAGAGCAGGGTATTCACCGCTCTCCGGAAGGTCCTCAATGAGTTCTGTAATCTGATTTGCAGGGGAAGTTGGTTCCAGAGTTGAGGGATTAAGTGGCTGTAGGAGCGTTTGCACAGGCTCTGTTTCAGAGCAGAGGAGGTGGGTGGGGGTGTACAGAGGTAGCTTGGATCCTATATGGGCTGGTGTGGTGGCGTGGACTCTCATTACAAGGGCCTTTTTTTTAAAAAAAAAGAGGTAGGTGGGGCTCTACAATTTCCTTTCCCCTCCTTTGTGTTTCCAGCTCAAACAGAAATAGGGATGGGATCCAGTCAAATGAGCCTCCATTCACAACTATCTGGGGATTTTCCCATTATTACATCCTTTCCCAACTAACTATAGTCATGGCAGCTGCTATTGCCCAGGAATCATGCATTAAGTTTCATACAGAACTCAGGCTGGTTTAAACCGTGTAGTTGCCTAGGGTGGGAGCTTTTGAGCGGCAGCAAAGCGATAGATCCTGACGGTCACATTAATGGAAAGAACCACAGGGAGAGTGGGCAATTTTCAAATAGCCCATTTACTCAGGTAAAGGTTTTTGGAAATTGTTGTCTGTTGTAGAGGCTGACCAAATTTTGGTTTTGGTCAAAAATGCCTCTCGTACCGTATATTACTTTATAGCTGCCAAACCGTATCCAGTTCCATTC
Source organism: Geotrypetes seraphini (assembly GCF_902459505.1). NCBI lineage: Eukaryota > Metazoa > Chordata > Amphibia > Gymnophiona > Dermophiidae > Geotrypetes > Geotrypetes seraphini. The sequence goes on along the minus strand of NC_047090.1, from coordinate 159,857,241 downwards.
TCTGCTTATTTAGTACAGAGTGTCAGCAGTTGCATTGGACTAGGGAAAACTGGATTATCCACAGGTTCTGATACCATTTATTGGCTCAATATAAGAATGATCAAACCTTCTTGTGTTTTCATACCTCCCGGGTCTTCTCCGTCCCAGGAAAGATAATTTAACATTCAGCTTTGTTTTCATAAGTAATCTAACTTGAGAACCTTTCCAACTTTAATATGCAGAAATCTTCTCGGCATCCTGTTGGACTGTGTTTAATGCGGTGATAAATTTTTCTCATGCATGCTCGCCCTAATTGTCATTCCAAATTCCCTTCTAGTGACTGGTTAACAGCAGCACTTGTTTTGCAACTATGTAATAAAGACACTGGCATTATAGGTTCTTGTCGGTATAATACGTGTTCCAACAGAACCTCGCATGTTTCAAATGACATTGTCGTTTCTTGCCCAGCCAGTCTGTCTCCTAAGGAATAATGTGTGCCAGGGTGGAATAACCTAGATACCAATCTGTCGCAGATATTAGAAGATCCCCATGACATGCAACAGTAATCCTTGATGGTTGACCCAACTACAGTATCTGTAAGCTTTTCCACTCCCATCTGTCTTGTAAAGGAAGTCTAAGCCAACTACCTTCAAATATTATATTACGTTCATTATTGTAGACATAGGAGCTGGCTCTGTGGATGCCAGGAGATGCTGAGCACTCCCACTAGTGATCAGGTTCCTTTTTTGTGTCCAGGGAGGGATAATTGGGTGTGCCAAACAATATAAATCATTCAAAAATGTTGGTGCCTATGACAGCGGGCACATTGACATCACAAAACTCTAGAAATGTGGTGAATGAAAAAAGATTTGTCAAATTCACGGGAGGCGGTACATTAATTTTGAAAGAGATTTTCCCCTTGGAGAAAGCTCTTTAAGTATATGATTTCTATGGTTTTATTGTTATAAACGTTGGTTTGATTTAGTTGTTATGATTTTATTTGCAGTTTTGCCTCTGACGCAGCCCTTGGACGAAACGCAGCCACGTCAGGCACATGTGACATTAAATTTCTTTTTGCTCCATATACTCGTGCGCCTTGCTCTATGTTCTACACTTAAACTGACAAAATATTATTGCATATCAAATTGTAGTAAACTATTAGCTTGGACGGTTGCCACCAGTCGGCACAAGACATGCAGCTGCAGCCATGATCTTAGTTCGCTTGTGGCATTTTGATCTAACCTGCATTTGAAGGTTCTGTCATTCAAATCTTTGCCTGAATAAGTACCTGCAGAATTGAATTTCTGCTATGGTCTGACTAATAGAATTAGGATATTTATGAGGCCTCTTTACTAATAATCAACTAGAAAGAAAGAAGAATCCAATTTCTCAGATGAGGAGGGAGAAAGAAAGGAAAGAAGGTAAAAAATCTGGGGTAGAATGGAATAGTCCTGGAGCCTGAATATTTTTCCTTGATTGCAGTAAACAGTAGTGGACATAGAGATTAATTTTTCACTTGCCACTTGCCTGCATTCTTTCTTTTCTGATCAGGTGACAGCAGAGGACTTAAGAAAGTCCAAAGTCTGTCTGAGGCCCTGCAGGGATTAAAGGGAATCCACTGCAGCTGTGGTGAGAAATGAATCCCAACACGTATCTTCTCTTCTTGCTTCTCATCAGTAAGTAATGAACATTCCCAGGGGAAAGGTTGCAAAAATCTTCTTTTTTTGGGCTTTGGGGAGAAGAATTGCTTCATGAGTATTTGTCCTGCAAGTAAATTTAAAATAGTATCAGGATGATTAGCTGTTAAGTTGTAGTATCTGAGTTGGGTCTGTCTCCCTAAGCTTGTGTTCCTATGGTGGTCTCTGCTGGTTTATACTGGTATACACTTAGGGCTCCTTTTACAAAGGTGCATTAGGGCCTTCATGCGTGGAATAGTGTGCGCTAAAATGCTGCGTGCGCTAGCCACTACCGCCTCCTCTTGAGCAGGCGGTAGTTTTTTGGGTAGTGCACCTTTGTAAAAGGAGCCCTTAAGCATTCAGAGTGCTGCTTCCAACTGACATGTGAAGAGCAAATTGGAATTAGAGAATGACACGGTGACAAAATTCATTACCGTTCCCGTCCCCGCGGATAACCGCTGGAAATAATCCCATGTCATTTTCTAGTGTCTATTTCAACCTCGGTCCTTCTACACCAGCATTCTTCAAAGCAAAGCTTGCGGGTCAGTGGCTGTGCTTATGTGAGCCAAGGATAATGCAGCCATTGTGACATCACTGATGTGATTGATTCTTAGACACTGGTGGAATGAGGCATTATGACATCACAATATCTGCTCTGGATACCAGAGACTGTCATTCTGTAGTGTCTGTTTCAACCTCAGTCCTTCTACACCAGCATTCTTCAAAGCAAAGCTTGCGGGTCAGTGGTTGTGGCCATTCATACTCTGATTCTTCCCTCTCGCCTTAAAGAATGACATGAAGATGTTTTCCCGCGGTTATCCGCAGGGACGGGAACAGTGATGAATTTTGTCACCGTGTCATTCTCTAATTGGAATGATTATATAGCTTTGAATTCTCTTAATAGAGACAGATAGGAAAACAATCCTTTTATAGGAATTCCAGTGATATAATTTACCAATTATGGTGGTCTCTGCTGGTTTATACTGGTATACATGTGTAGCATTCAGAGTGCTGCAGTTTATCATGCCCTAGATCCGTGTCTCTCAACCTGTGTGCCCCAAAGAGTTTCCGGGTGTGCCATGAGAGATTCCAGAATTTTATTTTAATTTTAAAAAATTTCCTTCATAAGTATACACTAGAATAGATGACATGTACGTTGTTATGAACGTCTGTCTGCGTAAGGATACAACCGCCCAGACACGCATCATTCTTTGACATGATTGGCCCTTGAAAACTAACGGCAAGTAATTTTATTTTTACTTTTTTATGCAGCAGTTATCCTAACTTGAGCAACAAAGCAATCAAGGCTTTGTTTCTGTTTGGATCTTCTTTCTTTGCAAACTTGGATTTTCAGCTCTGTCAGAAATTAAATTGAAAAAAAAAGAGAACAGTTGGAGATGGTGGATGATGAAATGCGTGTTTGCTTGTCGACTACTGAGCCACATTTTGAGTTAATTTACACTCAAAAATAAGCACATCCATCGCCTTGTTTAGAAATTCTAGTCTATCTACTTTAGTTTCACCATTGTTACAATTATCCATAACTGACATTTCATTTTCTGTTGGTATTGTAATTCTATAATTTCAATTATAATGTGCCACGAAAAACATTTGCTCTGTTTAGTGTGAGAGACACTGGTCTAGATCAGTGTTTTTCAACCTTTTATCACCTATGGACCAGCAGAAGGAAAATAATTATTCTGTGGACCGGCAGTTGAAGAACACTGGGCTAAGTCGTGGGCCAGACCCCGCCCATCTCCACCCCAGACCCCGCCCCCATAATAGTACTAATTGCACCTTGCACGTTCCGTGCCTCATCTGGAAGCCTTCCCTCTGACGTTGCAACGATGCCCGTAGGAGCCACTGCCCATGGCTTTGTGCACTGAATCAGTTAGGAAGAGGGAGCTGGCTCGAAGATAACACCGCATCGATCGTACCGTGGACCAGCGGTTGAAGAACACTGTTTTGGGCCTGATGCACGTGCTGGTCCTGTGGACCAGCAGGAAATTTCTGTGGACCGGCACCGGCCCATGGACCGGTGGTTGAAGAACACTGGTCTAGATCATTGTTTATGAGGTAGGTAAATGGAATGTGGAAATTGCAGCTGCTCGTAAAGTAGGACATGAAGTCTGGTAAATCAGACACTGCATACAATAGAGTACAAAGCCAGGCCTCTGTTCACTTGAACAAATTACCTTAATATATATTTATTTAATTCCTTTTCTATCCCATTTTCCCCAAAGAGCTCAGAACAGGTCACAAGTTAACATACATAATATACAGTTAGCAGGTTACAAGATTTTTCGATACAAGTTTTTATCCTAACTCAACATATATTAGGAATCTAATACCAATGCAGTTCCCCCTCTGTATTCGCGGTGGTTAGGGGCAGAGCCAGCCCGCGAATATTAAAAAACCACAAATAATATTCTGGCCGGTTCTTCTCCTTACCCCCGCTTTCATTTTTCAGGCTATTTTAAGCCCCATAAGCCCCCCCTTAAGCCTTACCTGATGGTCTAGCGCAGTGTTCTTCAACCACCGGTCCATGGACCAGTGCCGGTCCACAGAAATTTCCTGCCGGTCCATAGGACCAACACGTGCATCAGGCTCAAACAGTGTTTTTCAACCGCCGGTCCACGGTCCAGTGCCGGTCCACAGAAATTTCCTGCCGGTCCATAGAGCCAGCCAGTCCACAGAGCAATCGATGCGGCGTTATCTTCGAGCCAGCTCCCTCTTCCTAACTGATTCAGCGCACAAAGCCACGGGCAATGGCAACTACGGGCATCCTGCGCCTGAACTGGAAGCCTTCTCTCTGACATTGCAACGTCAGAGGGAAGGCTTCCAGATGAGGCACGGGACGTGCAAGGTGCAATTAGTACTATTATGGGGGCGGGGTCTGGGGTGGAGATTGGGTAGAGATGGGCGGGGTCTGGCCCACGACTTAGCCCAGTGTTCTTCAACCACTGGTCCACAGATCGGTGCCAGTTCACAGAATAATTGTTTTATTTCTGCCGGTCCATAGGTGTAAAAAGGTTGAAAAACACTGGTCTAGCGGGTTTTCAGGGCAGGAGCGATCTTCCCATGCTCCTGCCCTGTGTAGATCGCTCACAGGAAATGGCTGCCTTGAGCTCCTGTCGTAGTCTTGAGAGACAATGGGAGCTCAAGGTAGCCATTTCCTGTGAGCGATCTGCATGGGGCAGGAGCTTGGGAAGATTGCTCCTGCCCCGAAAACCCACTAGACCACCAGGTAAGGCTTAAGGGGGGCTTAAAGGGCTTAAAATAGCCAGAAAAATGAAAATGCATTTTTTGGTTTAAAACCGCGAATAAGCGAATCCGTAGATACGGAAACCACGAATACGGAGGGAGAAGTGTATATATAACGTACAGTTCACAGGTACAATTTGCCATAGCTATAGTTCAAGATTTTTCGATACAAGTTTTTATCCTAACGTGACACGTATTGGGATCTAGTACCGATATACATTTCTTTGTAATCCATCGGTCGTGGGCAGGGGAGTTAGGTGAAGAGCTATGTTTTTACTGCTTTCCTAAAGTTAAGCAGTCCTTATCTGCGGGGGAAGTTGATTCCAGTGGCTCGGTATAAAGTGGAAGTAGGATATTTAATACATCTCATTTTTGTTGGAGCTTTTGGGACATCCGCTTTCCAGGAGATATATCTACTTCTGGATCAACACACTGGCAGACATTTCAATTCAAAATGTAAATGATAAGACAAATAGGTAATTTCAGTGCTTAATAAGAGCCACTCATGTCATATGAAATCACCTAAGCTAAGATTCACACATAACATGCTACAATGGGCTTTAATTCAGCTGTCATTCATAGAGCCACGGAGTCTGGCTCCTTAACAAAGACATAGTCTTGCATTGTAATCCTATAATTCCCTCTGAATGCCTGTATAGCTGTTGCATGCATAATTGAGGTAGGCGCAAAATCAGACGTCTACAATCACAGCTCTGAATATTAAATAGGCCTCTGGATTTCAAACTCGGCCACTATAACAAAGTGTAAGTTTTCAGACACGGCAGACCCCGTGGTGTACGTCAGTGATGTAGCGAGGGGCGGAGGCGCTTCTCCCACACTCTCGTCTCCGTCCCCACTTCTTCTCCGCCCCCCGCCACGCATGGGGGCCCCCCTTCCTTTACACCTCTAGTTGTTCACCGCCATGAGGAACGACGTCCAACATGCTCCTCGCAACCTCGGTGGCTCTCCCTCCAAAGCCACTTCCTACACGCGGTGCCCGGAAGTGACGTCAGCGGGAGCGCTGATGCGGTTGCGAGGAACACGAAGTTGTTGCTTGCGGTGGTGTAACACTAGAGGTGAAGGGGGGTGCACATGGCGAGGAAAGGAGTGGGAAAAAGCCGAGAGGGCCAAGAGGAGGAGGGGTGCCAGTGCCCCCACCAACATGGTGCCTGCGGCGGACCCTCCCCTTCGCCCCCTTACTATGCCACTGGTGTAGGTGCATCATAAGAGGCACTGACATACTGTATAACTATGTTCTGTGTGGCTTCAGTTTCATCAGACTAAATTTAGAATTTCTCTTATCAGTGACGTCAGCTTAGAAGTCTGAAAATCTGAATCATCGGCTGCATTCACCTTCTTGTTACAGAGAGGAGATTCTGTCCTGTACTGAAAGCAGCTGCATGCCTTGTACCGACTGGTGGCAACCGTCCAAGCTTAATGTTTACTAAAATTTGATCTGCACTAGTACTTTGTCAGTTTAAGTGTAGAGCAAAGAGCAAGCCAAACGAGTATATGGAGCAAAAAGAAACTTAATGTCACGTGTGCTTGACGCGGCCACGTTTCGTCAGAGGTAAAACTGCAAATAAAATTATAACAACTAAATCAAACCGACATTTGTAACAATAAAATATAAATCATATACTTAAGAGTTAAAAACATTTGAATGTTTATCAGGACAAATTGGCCCGATTGGCTTTCATGGCGGCCAGGCTAGTACTGGCCTTTTACTGGAAGAGCCCTACTGCGCCCACCTTGTTGATGATGAGAGAGAAACTGGGCTGGGTGTGTGAGAAGTATAGACTTTCGGCATTGCTGACAAGGCGTAGACAACAATTTGGAGGTGGAGGGTAGGAAATAGTTGGGCCTAAGGATCTGTGTGGGGATTGATGTATTGGTTTGAGTATTTGGGCCTTTGGTTTTTATTTTTCTCTTCTTGGGGGGGATCAGGTGTAGGGGTTTGGGATGTCTCAGCTGTCTTTTTTTTGGGGGGGGAGTTTGGGTTTGGGGTTGTTGGGTTGTTAGAAGGTGGGAGAGGGGGGATCTGTTTGGGGTGATTGTATGACAAAACTGTTTTAACACTGACTTGGCATTTTTGGGATGATGGTAGCTGAGGGCAGCTCCTGCGTGTGCACTGCATTGTTGTTTCTCTTGTATGTGTCTTTGCGGGTGTTCTAAATAAAGAATTCTAAAAAAAAAGCCCAACCCCATTTGAATGTTTACCTAAAACAAAATGGATAATATTTCATGAATAAGGAAATCATGCATATATAGTACCATACATATAAAAACAAGACTATACATAAAAGTAAGCCAACTATGTCAATTGTAAGCAAAGTGCAGGTGGCCAAAAGTGTTAAAGAGCCCAAGATGGCCAGTGGACTAGCAAAAGGTGATCAGGTGAAAATGCAAGCTACGGTGAGTTATACATTGCAAAGGAGTGCTTAATTATTCAAATAGTTTTAACTATTTATATATAGGATTTGATTGTTATAAATGTTGGTTTGATTTAGTTATTATGATTTTATTTGCAGTTTTGCCTCCGACGCAGCCCTCGGGCAAAACGCGGCCGCGTCAGGCACATGTGACATTAAATTTCTTTTTTGCTCCATATACTCGTTTGGCCTGCTCTTTGTTCTACACCTGAACCCTCGCAGATCATCTGCCTCTCTTACCTTTTTTTTGTGAGTTTAAGGTAGTTTACAATACATAAAAATCTACCCCCCCCCCTCCTTTACCAACACGTAGCGCGGGTTTTAGCGCCGGCAGCGGCGGTAACTGCTCCGATGCACATAGAAGTCCTATGAGCGTTGGAGCAGTTACCACCACTGCCTGCGCTAAGCGTTAGTAAAGGAGAGGGCTAGTGAAAAGTCTAGACATAAGCTGAACTTATTTCAGCTTTAATTGATCACTAAAAAAATTCTCTTTTATAATAGTTAAATTACTGGTAGTACCATAAATATTGCTTTGTTATTTTTATTTTTATTTTTTTTAAGTATCGCTAATACAACTGAAGTAACACAGTGTGATAAACTCTTATGCTGCTTCCCAAAAGCTGTTGTTTATAGCGTTTAATCACTAACAAATTGTTGGCAAAGCCAGCTAGCTTATCATATGTGCCACATCACTGATCTCCTAGTGAAAATAGTGCTACATGTGTCAAAGTTGAACGTGTCTCATGCCCAAATATTCATAATAAATTAATGAGTGCACCACGTGGCAAAAATGTCTGGTATTTCAATTACTAAAGTGCCATAAGCACCTAAAATTCAAGCAGATTGTACAGCAATGTTCTGGCGAGGTGTCTCGTTTTGGAATTTGATTCGATATTCCCACCGTCCACTTCTAATCCTTCTGTATTCAAAAAAATTCAATCTCTTCACAAAACATTCCCCCCTACCCTTTAAATTTTTTTTTTTACTAAGCTGCAGTAGAGGTTTCTACTCCGGCCTAGAGTGCAACATTTTCTGATGCTGCTCATAGAAGTCCTATGAGAATCAAGCAGTGTCAGAGGATTTAGCACTGTGGGCCACGATAGAAACCTTAGGGCCATAGGCGTTGGAATGGGGGAGGCCACAGGGGCCATGGCCTCCCCAATAATTCTCAGTTGCTCTTTGGTTCTGTGGAGTATCAAGGGTCATTTTTTGTTGGTTTGTGCCGTTTGATGATTGAGAACATGAGCCGTTTCCAGCGGTGGGCTTTCTAGTTCACTGACAGGGTTTTTTCACCTTGTAACAGTTCTCTGGGCACACTATAAGTGTGGTGAATGATGTGAACTTCTTGTTATATGCCTAGAGTGTATTTATTTGATCTCCTTTTTCTTGAGCCATTTGGTAACCCCAAGATACCTCTACTGCAGCTTAGTAAAAGTTGTGTGTGTGTGTGGGGGGCTATTTGTTGCTTATTTTAGATTTAATTTAGGCAGTAAGAATAAGGAATACGAGTATAGAATGTCAGGCGCAATTCTGGGTAAGAGCAAACAAGAAAAGGACCTGGGTGTACTGATAGATAGGTCCCTGAAGCCGTCGGCACAATGCGCGGCAGCGGCAAGGAAAGCAAACAGAATGTTAGACATGATAAAGAAAGGAATCACGAGTAGATCGGAGAAAGTCATAATGCCGCTTTATAGGGCAATGGTCAGACCACACTTGGAATACTGTGTCCAACATTGGTCTCCCAATCTAAAGAAAGATATAAAACTGCTGGAGAGGGTACAGAGACGAGCAACGAAGCTAATAAAAGCTATGGAGAACTTGGAATATGAGGAACGACTCAAGAAATTGGGACTGTTCTCCCTTGAGAAGAGGAGACTGCGAGGGGACATGATTGAGACTTTCAAAATATTGAAAGGCATCGACAAAATAGAGCAGGAAAATAAATTATTTACATTGTCCAACGTGACACGGACATGGTTTGAAGTTAAGGGGGGACAAGTCCAGGACAAATGTCAGGAAGTTCTGCTTCACGCAGCGAGTGGTGGACAACTGGAATGCTCTCCCAGAGGAGGTTATTACGGAATCCACTGTACTAGGATTCAAAGGCAAATTAGATGCACATCTCCTTAACAGAGGCATAGAGGGATATGGGTGACTAAAACTACATCAGGTGTACACTTGACTGGGCCTCCGCGTGTGCGGATCGCCGGACTCGATGGACCATGGGTCTGATCCGGAGATGGCAGTTCTTATGTTCTTAATTATGGTTTAAGCATGAGGAATTCATCCCACAGCATATCCAAAAGGCCTGGTTACTTTGTGTGGATGCAGAAGCTTACAGATTCTCACAAAAATATACACAAAAAGAGATCCATTGGAATGTGAGCCCAGATTATAGTACTGGAACCTTCTATTATTCTATTTCTCAACACAAGGATTAATAATACATTACAGTTACTGGTTTCTCACCTTGGTTGTCTTCCGAGAATGAGTCTGAAAGGGCAATTTCTTCTACAGCATAATTTTCACATTTCACACTTCATCGTTATTCAATATAATGGAAATAGCAACATAAAAACCCACCTAAGGGTTCACAATATTAAAATGTAATTAACGAAAAAGAAGAAAAGGGTATAAGGAAAAGAAACAAGGGAAATTCCATTACAATGGGTTATTATAAAGCAGTGGTCTCAAACTCAAGCCCTTTGCAGGGCTAAATTTTGGATTTGTAGGTACTTGGAGGGCCGCAGAAAAAAATAGTTAATGTCTTATTAAAGAAATTACAATTTTTCATGAGGTAAAATTCTTTATAGTTTATAAATCTTCTCGCCCTCCCGGAAGGCCTGCATGTTCCCCCTTTCTTTGCAGCGTCCTCCAGCTTCCCTCCTAGCCTCCCAGTCTTCCCCCCTCTTTTACTAAGGTGTGCTAATCGATTATCGCGCACTAATCGAATTAGCAGATGCTAAACGCTAACGCATCCATAGACTAACATGCACGCATTAGCGTTTAGCGTGCGCTAATCGGTTATCGCACCTTAGTAAAAGAGGGCCTTAGTTTCAGCTTATTACGCAGCCTGTAGAGTAGATCGCCGGTGCTGTAGCATTCCTTTCAGGCTGCCATCGGCCTCTGCAACACATTCCCTTTGCCATGGTCCCGCCCCTCCTATGACGTCAGGGGCAGGATCAGAGGGAACGTGCTGCTGAGGACGACGGCAGCCTGCAAGGATCGCTACAACACCAGCAATCCTTTCTGCAGGATGCGGTAATTATCTGAAGGTAAGAGCGGGAGGCCATGGGGAGGACACTGCAAAGAGCGGGCAGCACTAGTACAGACCGTGGGACGCAAAATAATACCTGGCGGGCCGCATGTGGCTCCCGGGCCGTGAGTTTGAGACCACTGTTATAAAGGCAGTATTAGGTAGCCAGCAGCATTGAGGTTACCTTTGCCGTGTTATAATCATGAGTTTCCATCAATAGCAGTCGACCTAGACCAGGAATTCTTAATCCACTTCCGTGAGAACACAGAGCCAGACTGGTTTTCAAGATATCCACGGTGAATATGCCTCTATCAGGAAGGCGAATCCTTCTGGAGACCATCCCCTTGCCCATTGAACTTGCCTGGCCTGTTGTGCTGCGCTGTGCTGGCTCTGCCCAGGATCATCACAGCACTGCAGTTCCTGTCTGGGTACCAGTGGCGTTATAAGGGGCAGTGCCCCCACCCCTTCCATGTCCCACTCCTTCCTTACCCCCCGCTCCTTCCCGCCCTCCCCTATTCCACACTTGTACTCTCCCCCCGTACCTCTTAATCTTTGCCAGTGCGAGTGGCTTCTGCAAGCATGCTCCTCGCACCAGCGTTGGATTTCCCTCTGATGTCACTTCCTAGAAGCGATTCGGAGGGGGACCCAGGCTGGTGAGAGCAACAGGCAGGAGTTGCTCGTACTAGCGAAGATAATATGGAAGGACGGGGTGGGGGGAGGGAGGAGAAATGACACAAGGGTGGCAAGGTATGGTAGGGCAGGGCGGAGAGGTGCCAATGCCCCCACCAACCTGGCACCCCCCACACCTCCGTCCCTGCTGGGCACCCCTTTAAATTTGTCTCCAGCGCTGCACAACTGTCTCTGGTATGCACTTAGGGGCCGTTTCTATAAATGGCACCTACAGTGGCGTAGGAAGGGTGAACAGTGGCCGGGGCAGTGGCGCCCCTCCCCCCTCCTGCATGCGCGCCCCCCTTCCCTTTCCCCCCCATACCTTTTATACTTCTCAGGTGGGAGCAGCATGATGCCCATGTCGATGTCGGCTCCCTTTGACGTCACGGAAGTGGCATCAGAGAGAGCGCTAAAATGGTACGGTGGAAGGGATGCGTGCGGCAAGGAGAGGAGCGAGCGAGTGAGTGGACAGATGGGCGAGCGGGGTGGGGGTAGAGAGAAGGAGGGGTGCCACCATGCCCTTAGGAAGACTGCACCTGGGGCAGACCGCACTCCCCTTGCTACGCCACTGGATGCCCAGGAAAATGGCATCTAGCGCATTTCATTCAAAGTTAGGCAACAAATTTTAACAGGGAGCAAACCTACAAAATAGCCCAGTTACTCACCGTAACAGGTGTTATCCGGGGACAGCAGGCAGATATTCTCACATGTGGGTGGCGTCATCCACGGCGCCTGGTACAGACAGTATAGGTTTGAGAACCACTACTCTAGAAAGTTGCCCCAGATTCTGGGTCCATAATTAGTCCTAGCAGAGCTCTATAGGTGCACCCTAGGCCAGTGACATAGCACTGGCATCTCTCCTCCCTCCTCTAGTTTGTGTGTGGGGGAAGGGAAGGGAGGAAAGACTTGAATGCATTCTCCCCCACCCCCCACCTCTTCTAGTCTAGGAGAGGAGAGGAGAGAAGGAACTCCTCTCCTCTGCTTGCGCCGGCCCCAGTCCTCCCTCTGATGTCACTTCCTGCTTGCAGAACCAGGAATTGATATTAGAGGGCAGGCTCAGCTAGCGCAAGCAGTGGAGAGGAGTTTATACAAGTTTATTAACAATTTGATATCTCACTTAATCGGGCTTCAAGGCGGCGAAGACTAGAAGAGGTAAGGGGGGAGGGGAGACAATATATTTAAAAGATTCCCCCCACACGCATATAGGAGCTCTGAGTGTTGGAAGCAGCGCAGAGTATTCAGTGCGCCAGCCTGCGCTAAAAACCACTATTGCAGTTTTGTAAAAAGGGGGGAGGGGTAAGAGAATTGTTAAGGCACTTTAATGATGTGGGTACATGAAGTGGACGAACATGTCCAAGCATAGCCTAAAAATGAAATTATGCACTGGGACTTAATTGCAGCTAGAATTTGAGTGGCAGGGCACTCTCAATGCCGTGTGCACAACTCTTGTAATGTACCACGAAAATATTTGCTCCGTTTAGTTTGTTAGAGCTTCAAAAAAGTTTGGGAGAGACTGTGCTAGAAGATGCTTTTCCAGAGAACATCTCGGCATTCTACCATTCATAATGCAGGTTGATATTTGTTCTGCGAATACAATGAGATCCAGTGTTTTTGTAACTATTTAATTTGCATGTACAGTGATACCTTGGAATCCGAATTTAATCCGTTCCAGAGCCCCGTTCGAGTTCCAAGACAATTTTTCCCATTGAAAATAATAGAAACTGGATTAATCTGTTCCTGGGTCCCACAAACTAAAATTTTAACAGGAAATAGACTGGATTTTAAGGTAAAATATTAACAAATATTCCAAAGCAGCATTCAGATTCTGGGGCACAAACACACACACATAATGTGCAGGGCGTTCGGATTCCAAAGCAGAGTTCAGATTCCAAGACAAAATTTACTACAAAAAAAACTTTGGATTCCAAGTTGTTTGAGTTCTGGGACGTTTGGATTCCATTATTTATGACTGTGGCTTTGTAAACCGTATAGGTAATATATGGTATATAAAGTATATAAATTTTTAAATAAATAAAATGAGGTTGGACTCTTACAAATGTTCATTAGTCAGCTTTTTTAGAAATTGTCTGTAATTAGCCTGTATTTCACAGATATATCTCCTTCCTTGTAGACGTTGCTGGTGCTGCATATAAGCAATGGGTTCCGAATACCAATTTTGAAAATGCCTCCAACTGGGATAAGAACAGAGTGCCCTGCGTTGGAGGGACAATCGTTTTTGAAAACGACAAGGTATGATATTTGATGCATTAAAAGAAATGGTCTTTCATGAAGTAAACCTACACCACTCTCATCTTTCTTACAGAAGCTGTCTGTCCTTGTCCAGTCCATGCACTCTATAACAGAAATGGTAAGGCAATATTGCATTACGCCACAAGGTATTCCTTTCGTATGTGTTGTGCCTCAAGATTTCAGCCTACAAATATTTTCAAGATCTCAGCCTAAATGCTCATTTTTGTTATTAAAAGCTCCTTTTGTTGTTGATGAGAATACAGCAGCTGCTAAAACATGTTGCTTCAACACAGTCATGGAGTTCCCTGCCAATTTTTTGACAAATAGGCGAAAACCCTCCAAAATGCAGCACATTTCCTGACACAGTTGTCTTCTATCACAAACACCAGATCCTGCTGGGATCTTCTGGCTTATGCACACTGAGGGCCAGATTCTCAAAACTTAAGGTTGCCTTTAACGCGGTTTCTAAACTGGTTCCAGCTGGTTTAGGCTGCATGCATTTTAGTAGCGGATTATTGAGAAAGACATGGGGAAAGCCACTACTTGCCCTGGATCGGTAGCATGCACTGTTGATACTCCTTGGGTTTTGGCCAGGTACTAATGACCTGGATTGGCCACTGTGAGAACGGGCTACTGGGCTTGATAGACCATTGGTCTGACCCAGTAAGGCTATTCTTATGTTCTTAAGTCAGCCAAGTATGACATCACAATCTCAGCTCTGTAATGTTGATCTCATTGGTGTTCCAGAATCTTGCTGTTCTTTGAGATGCTGGAATGTTGATACTTCTTGGGTTTTGGCCAGTTTCTAGGGATGCACCAGGGAGGGGCCTGAGGCTCTGATTGGTTTAGGTTGTTTAAGACCCCTCCTATGGGTGAGGCCTTAGGCTCCTCTCTGGTGCATCCGGGGAGGGGCATAAGGCTCTAATTGGCCCAGACACATAAGGTCCCTACCATAGGAGGGGCCTTAAACAACTTGGACCAATCAGAGCCTCAAGCCCTTCTCTGGGTGCACCAGGGAGAAGCCTAATGCTGCTGAGGGGGTATTGGGGGTATATTGCTTGGCAGGACAAAGTGGGCATCTTTCCTGTTGCCGGGGGCGGTGGGTGTTGCTTGGCGGCAGGAGAGACTGGGTATCTGTCCTGCTGCTGAGGTGTTGGTATGCGTGTTGCTTAGCGGTGGGAGAGAGTGGACATCTCTCCCGCTGCCGGGGGGGGGGGGGGGTTGTTTGGTGGCGGGGGAGTGTGGGCATCTCTCCCACTGGCGGGGGTGGGGGGATATTGCATGGTGCATGTGTCTCCTTTGCTTCTGAACCTTCACTGGCTTCCAGTCCATCTCAGGATTCACTTTAAATGTGCATGCATTACTTTTAAAATTCTATATGGTATCTTCATCCCTCTTGTCCCTTTATTATGGAATGCTCATAGATTCTCCTATGCAAGAGGCACCCAACAATACAAACTCTCCCTTCCTTCAGTAAAAGGAATCAAAGGAGTCAAGAATTTCAGTCAATCCTTGGTTTTCAAAACATCTCAACTATGGAACGAACTTCCTCTTATCTTAAGGGGTCCTGGTCCTTTTCAACTTTTTCACAAATCTTTTAAAAACTATTTTATTTGCTAAACACTTCGGAAATCAGTCACATTAATAGTTTCTGACCGTTCCTTTTTTTGTATTTCATTTAGTTATTGTTAACCGAGTTGAGCTCCATTTTGGTTGAAGACCCGGTATACAAAGCTAAGTTTTAGTTTAGTTTAGAATCTTCGCCAACCTCATTTGCATGAGCGTTTTGTAGAAAATGACTCGCTTTTTTAAAAATCGCTGCTATAACGGTTGCGACAGTGGCCCGTTGGTTTTTAATGTGATTTTTGAGAATCTAGGCCTGAGCTTTCAGTGAGCATTCCAAGATTACACGGCACTTCCATGAAACAAACAGCAACCAGTGTTAACATAACATAAACCTTTTGGTTCAAGGCAGTTTACAGGAAAAATGGCCAAGGTGAATCAACGAGGGCATCTCTCCCAATGCAGGGAGGGTGTTGTGTGGCAGGGAGAGAATGAGCATCTCTTTCACTGCTCTGTGTGTGTGTGCGTGTGTGTGTGTGGGGGGGGGGGTCACAAACGGTTTTTCTAGCAGTCTCCGACACTGCCATGCCAGGGTTTAAAACAGTGCTGTCACTGTACCGGCATCCCTGGACCAGTCGCTGATTTTTATCACCAAAAACCAACGCCGCTGTTAGAAAAAGGCTCAGCGATTTTTAAGAATCCACTGGAGTGCTCATTTTAAGAGCCCATGTGCATGGCAGTGTTGGAGACTGCAAGAAACAGCTAAAAACAGAGATAAGCCATTTTGATAATCTGCCGCTAAAATGCATGCAGGCTAAACCATCAGAAAACAGTTTAGCGATGGCGTTAAAGTTTTGAGAATCTTTGTCTTTGTCATATATGTACTTACCAGCTTTTTAACTTCTTGTTCTTACCTCCTTGGTTCTCCAGTTCTTATATGTATCTGTTCTTCCCCCAGTTTTCTATTGGCTTTATTTCAACCACTGTCTAGTCTACCATTGATCCCCCAGCTTATCTCTGCCTCTCACTCCCTTACCAACCTAAGCTCCTTCCCCGACACTTGTCCCCTCTTAGCACCCTTATTCAGGATCCTGTTTGCCCCCTTTACCTTCCCAAGTTCCACTCTTTCTCATCTCCCTTCAAAGAAGTGCAGAGCGATGCATTTGGGGGGTAGAAATCTGAGGGAACCATATGTCATGGGAGCTGAGAGGCTGATAAGCACAGACGGAGAGCGAGACCTTAGGGTGATTGTGTCTGAGGATCTAAAGGCATCTAAACAGTGTGATAAGGCGGTGGCTGTAGCCAGAAGGATGCTAGGCTGTATAGAAAGAGGAGTAACCAACCAGCAGAAGAAGGGAGGTGTTGATGCCCCTGTATAAGTCGTTGGTGAGGCTGCACTTGGAGTATTGTGTTCAGTTTTGGAGGCCGTATCTGGTAAAGGATATAAAAAGACTTGAAGCGGTCCAGAGGAAAGCAACGAAAATGGTAAGGGATGTGAACCAAAAGAAGTATGAGAAGAGACTGGAAGACCTAAATATGTATACTCTGGAGGAGAGAAGGGACAGGGGAGATATGATACAGACATTTAAATACTTGAAAGGTATTAATATAGAACCAAATCTTTTCCAGAGAAGAGAAAATGATAAAACTAGAAGGCATAATTTGAGGTTGTGGGGAGGAAGACTTAGGATCAATGTTTTTATCCCATATGTGGTGATTCGGGTAGGATGGGCTGGGGAGGGCATCAATGGGAACTCCACTAAGTTGGAAAATGAGGATGTTACTGGCCAGACTTTATGGTAGATATCCTGCAAACAACCGGATAGTTGGATTGGCTGGAGTGAGCTTAGATGACAACTTCAGCATTTGGAACCTAGGACATAACCAGGTGGACTGTAGTCTATGACCCAGAAATATCAAAGAAGAGACAAGTTAACTTAATCATGTATTACTAATGGGGAGACTGGATGGACCATTCAGGCCTTTATCTGCTGTCATTTACTATGTTACTTGGCAGAAACCCAAAGAATAGCAGCATTCCAGAGCTGAGATTGTGATGTCATAATGCCTCATTCCACCAATGCCTAAGAGCCAACCTCAGCAGTGATGTCACAATGGCTACTTCAGCATTTGGAACCTAGGACAATACCAGGTGGACTTTAGTCTATGACCCAAAAATATCAAAGAAGAAACAAGTTAACTTAATCATGTATTACTAATGGGGAGACTGGATGGGCTATTCAGGTCTTTATCTGCCGTCATTTATTTTGTTACTATGTTGTCTTCATTTGTACCTTACCCTCTTCAAAATCCGTACTCTTTTTCCCCTTTTCCAGTCATCCTTTGCCCTGCCACTTCTCCCATACTTCCTTTTCCTCTTCTCCATCATTTGTCCACCTACCTCCTTCTCCAGTATTTTTACCCTTTCTCTTCTCTACCTTAACCCTAGTATCCATCCCAATGCCTCTCCATCTTCACCTTCCACTGCATATGATCTTGTTTCTTCCCATCCCCTTACAGTGTCCTTCAATCACCCACAACCCTTATATCCTACTGCCCCTTCTCTGATGCCTTCTCTGATGCCCCTTTTCTGATGCCTTGCATTAGATCCTTCTCTCAACCTCACTCTGATAGCTCTGAGCCTCCCTTTTCCCTGCCCAAGACCTACAATTAGCACCTTCTTGCCTCTGGCCCCAGCATCAGATCATTTGTCACCCCTACAACCTTCCAGCATTAGCCTCTTTCGTTATCCCCAGCCACCTTCTTCTAGGCCCTAAATCATGGCCATTTCCAAGCCCCAGCTCCCACTTGTCCCCCTTCGTCAGCCCTCAGGTCTAGCCCCAGCCCCCTTCTAGCACTTGCCTGCCTCAAGTTCCAAATCCCTTCTTCCATATGCCCCCTTAGCCTCCAGCTCCAGACCCCACCCCATTTTTAGTCTCCAGTTCTAGCTCCAGCCACCTGTTCCCTTTTCATTTCCCTGTTCCAGCCCCAGACCTCTTTTCTCATCTACTCTCCCCCCTTTTCAGCCCCAGACCTCTTCTCTCACCTGCCCTGAATTTAAAAACCATATACCTGAAATTGTGTCAGTGATGCCAACACGCTGCCTTGGGCCATCCTTCAACTTCATCCTGCCTTCACAGAAACAGGAAATTGCATCAGAGGAGGCAAGGTATAGCTGAGGAAGGCCTGAGGCGGCATGTTTGCATCACTGTCACTGTTGCAACTCAGGGTAAATGGATTGCCGGACGAGGAGGCAGTAAAGTGGAGAGAGAGACAATAGGCTAGTGTAATAGCATGATGTGGTGGCATTTAGTGCCCCCTCAGAGAACAATGCCCCCCCTTGGCCACACTTACCATTCTTACAGGATTGTCCCGCCCTGCATGACACACTTTCTCAAGGAAGCTGTTCAGTGATATGGTGTGCTGGAAGTGTGGAGTTCAGCAGGTGGTAGAGGAAGACAATATTGTTGTTGGGTTGGGGTTTTTGGTTTTTTTTTAATAATCATGTTTATTAAATTAAAAATAAAAATTACAATCCAACAATATAGCACTGAATCCAAGCTCTCATACAAACAAAAGAAATCACAAAGAGAATATCACAAAAGTCAACAATTGGAAGAACTTACCATCCCCCTTTCCAACCCAGGAATGTGAGAGAAAAAGAGTACAGAATACAGAAGTCAGGGGCAACCAAGTAAGACACGGCTACGGGCATGTGGAGTCATGGTATCCATAAAGGGCTGCCAAATAGTAAGCAACACTCGGCCCTGTTTAGTATCCCAATCAGATACATGGTTTCCATAGTCAGGAGGTGTAGCATACGCGAGCGCCAGTGGCCATAAGTAGGAGCTAGGGGTCCTATTCAATGAAAAAGTAGAACTTTCAGGCCTGAGAGAATCGCCCGGCGAAGAAAACCCTTGAGGCCTCTAGGTATAGGACGTTGAAGGTCAAAAAGCCAAAACAAACTATAGAATATTGGGGGGGTTTTAATAGTAAAAATGTAGTTC
Organism: Geotrypetes seraphini; assembly: GCF_902459505.1. Lineage (NCBI taxonomy): Eukaryota > Metazoa > Chordata > Amphibia > Gymnophiona > Dermophiidae > Geotrypetes > Geotrypetes seraphini. The sequence continues at coordinate 159,838,145 of NC_047090.1, read as the reverse complement.
ATTTGAAGTAGTTCTTTTTGTCAATTAAGAAGAGAAAAATCCAGAAGTATCTACGGTATATTACATTACATTAGGGATTTCTGTTCCGCCATTACCTTGCAGTTCAAGACGGATTACAAAAGAATTATCAAGGAAGTATTACCAAGAACTTACAAAAAAAGAAAAAAAAAAAAAAAAAAAGAGTTTGGTCGTTTTCAAAGAGAGTAAGAAATGAGTATGGTTATTTGTTTGGGGTAGTTGGCTTTAGAGAGAAGTGGTGTTTGAAACTTGCGATGTTATTTCTTTTTTCAGGGCTTTTTGAAGAGTATGGATTTCAAGACTGTTCCTCATTAGCTATACAGATTAATATATTTTTTGTCTATATAATTTACATTTAATACACAGAGAAACTTGCCTGCCCATCACTACGATTTTTTATTGACTGTTCAGTTGCCAGTTCTGTACCAGTTGCGTTTGGGTGGCATCAAAGGAAGACAAGACTTGCATGTTGTATACAAACACATTTACCAGAGGAAACATAAGATAAGATTCCAGAGGGTGATTTTTAGCCTACTGCGGCCCCAGACTGTAACAGCAGAACAAGCACTCGGTCTGCTGAACGTCTCTCAGACAAAAACATGGTTGCCAGGGCAACTAGACATACCAACCTCAAGATCCATGGCACACGGATTTTTCCTCTTTAACAATATTTTGAGGAGTTTTTGTTATATTGTTTCTTTACGAACAACTCAAAGAATCTACCTAAAACCTCCAGAACAAAATTCGGTTCATAGACAACACCGCAAAAGACAAAGGCGCGCGCTGACAACTGAGCGCAAGACGGAGGCGCGTGCTGAAGAAAATTACAGTTTTTAGGGGCTCCGACGGGGGGTTTTGTTGGGGAGCCCCCCCAGTTTACTTAATAGAGATCGCGCCGGCGTTGTGGGGGGTTTGGGGGGTTGTAACCCCCCACATTTTACTGTAAACTTAACTTTTTCCCTAAAAACAGGGAAAAAGTGAAGTTTTCATTAAAATGTGGGGGGTTACAGCCCCCACAACGCCCCCACAATGCGGCGCGATCTCTATTATGTAAAGTGGGGGGGGGGTTCCCCCCCCACACACCCCCGTCGGAGCCCTAAAAACAGTAATTTTCTGCGGCGCGCACCTTTGTCCCGGCGCGCTTTTGACCTGACACCCAAAATTCTCAGGAAAAAGCCAAACAATATATCAATAATGTGAAAATTCAAAAAGTGGAGGGAAAAATATCAGTAAGAATGGCAACTAACATGTCCTAAAAGTTCAAAATACTATGCAACCCATAAACATCTAGGGTCATAAAAATCGCCTCCATTTTTCACCGTGTGTCCTGGTAGTGCCCACTCTTTCATTTTAAACTACAATATATAAGGACTATCAATCCCTATACATATAGGCCCAATTCATTTTAACATATGCATGGTGCCACCAGCCAGAGGTTTGATTAGAAAAATGTGAACCATTCAAAACAACACAGTGTGTCTAAGCACTTTGAAAATAAGCCCTGGTCCATTTAATTTTCTCTGCCTTAAAATATGATAGAATCACTCCACTGTTCATTGATTTTGCAGTGTTCCCGCTAAGGTGCGCTGGCGTGCGCTGGCGCACAAAATATTAGGTCGCAGCGCACAAGTTTCTCGTCACAGCGCAGGACCGGCAAGATTGACTCATTTGAACTTCTGCAAGATCAGCATCGGAAGCGTGCGCTGGGCCGGAGAGATCTTGGGGAGCCTCCGACAGTGGCTTTCTCCCCTCTCTGCAGCTCTCCTTTACTTCCCAGCGCAGTGATTCACGAAGGCAGCCTCGGGGCTTTTGCTGAGTCGCGGCTGCCTCTGATGATGCAACTTCCTCTTTCCTCAGAGGTGGCGCGACACAACAAAGGACCCGAGGCTGCCTTCGTGAATCGCTGCGCTGGGAAGTAAGAAGAGCTGCTGGGAGGGGAGAAAACCACTATCAGTCTGGGAAGCTGCTGGGCAGGGGAAAAAAGGGACAGCTGCTACTGGAAAGGGAGAAGGAGAGATGCTTCTGGGAGGGGAGGAGGGAAAGGAATCTGGGAAGCTGCTGGGCCAGGAAAAAAAAGGGACAGCTGCTACTGGAGAGGGAGAAGGAGAAGGAGAGATGCATCTGGGAGGGGAGGAGGGAAAGGAATCTGGGAAGCTGCTGGGCCAGGAAAAAAAAGGACAGCTGCTACTGGAGAGGGAGAAGAAGGAGAGATGCTTCTGGGAGGGGAGGAGGGAAAGGAATCTGGGAAGCTGCTGGGCAAGGAAAAAAAGGGACAGCTGCTACTGGAGAGGGAGACGGAGAGATGCTGCTGGGAGGGGAGGAAGGGAAGAGAGTTACTGCTGGACAGGAGGCTGGGAGAAAGAAAGAGAGGGGGCAGGCAGGGAAACAGAAGGAAAGAAGAGAAACAGAAAAAAAGAAAGAAAGGTCAGGGAGAGAGGAAGAAAAAGTTGGGGGAGGGAATGAGGTGTGGAGGAGAGAAAGCATACAGGCTGATAGAAGGGAAGAAAGATTGGATGCACAGTCAGAAGAAGAAAGTGCAACCAGAAATCACCAGACAAGGTAGGAAAAATGATTTTATTTTAAATTTAGCAAAGTGGAGGCAGTATTACCACAGTTTTCAAAGGAATTTGCCCAAATAACTTAATAGTTAACTGGGTAAATTCCCAGAGATGAAAACTTCCCTTCACTTACTATGCACAGTTCTGAATTTATATCTGCTGTCTATATTTTACAATATGGTCCCCTTTTACTAAACCGCAATAGTGGTTTTTAGCGCAGGGAGCCTATGAGCGTCAAGAGCAGTGCTGGGCATTCAGCGCAGCTCCCTGCGCTAAAAACTGCTATTGTGGTTTAATAAAAAGGATGGAGGGTATATTTGTCTATTTTTGTATGCTATAAAAACCAAATACAGAGAGAGACTGAGAGCTGTTGACGAAGAGCTACGTGTGTGTCTTTCTTCCATTCCAGCCAGAATATCAGCTTTGTGTTCAGCCAAACAGGCCCAGGTTTCGCACTGAATAAAGTATTTTATAATTTTTATAATTTTTATTTCATAAAAAAGTAATTATAAAATACTTTCTTTGTGTTTATTTGATTCCTATTCAAGAGAATTACTTTATATATAGTCAATATAGGCAGAGAGTTAAATTTTTTAACATTTTCTAATGGTGGTGTGCCTCGTGATTTTTTTCATGAAACAAGTGTGCCTTTGCCCAAAAAAGGTTGAAAAACACTGGTCTAGAAATTGAAAGCATCAAACGTATTGTCTTCTGGACTGTTTTTAATTTACAGTTTACACATATGGATGTAACAGACATAACTACATTTGTTGTAAAACATTTATTAAGATATCATTTCATCCCTACAATTTCTGTGTTCTTAAAAATATTATTTAACGTTATTTAATTTAGCGTGTAGGCCTAAAATTCCTTTGAATACCTCGTCCTCATGTATCAGCAACTTTGACAACATATTTATTTGGCTCATAACTTGCTGGCGCCCGATATTTTTAGCTCACAGTGAAAAAAGTTTGCTCACAACACCCGCCCGCTTAGAGGGAACACTGATTGGCTGCCAATTGAAGCTTGTTTGGGTTTTTTTTTGCCATGACGCTGGTTTGCTCAACAACACATAGTAAGCTGCGAATTAGATGTTTTAAACACCATTATTGATTTGGTCATTAGGAAGACATGTTTTTAGTCTGCTTTCTACTAGAATGAAAATCTTTCTTTTTTTTTTAAATAATTCTTTATTCATTTTGAAACTTAAAATTGCGCATACATGAATACATTACAGAATATATATAAAAAATAGCACTTACAACTTTCAATAAAATATATAAATAATATTTTCACTTCCCCTCCTCTTATTTTGAAATAATCAAGAAAACAATCCCAATATAATATCTCCCTCCCTGGACAGCATCAAGGAAAGCAAACCAAATGTTGGGTATCATTAAGAAGGGTATCACGGCCAGGACAAAGGAAGTCATCTTGCCACTGTATCGTGCAATGGTGCACCCGCATCTGGAATACTGTGTCCAGTACTGGTCGCCGTACCTCAAGAAGGACATGGCGGTACTTGAGGGAGTCCAGAGAAGAGCAACTAAACTGGTAAAGGGTATGGAAAACTTCTCATAGGCTGACAGGTTGAAAAAGCTGGGGCTATTCTCCCTGGAAAAGCGGAGACTTAGAGGAGACATGATAGAAACCTTCAAAATCCTGAAGGGCATAGAAAAGATAGACAGGGACAGATTCTTCACATTGTGGGGAACCACAAGTACAAGGGGGCACTCGGAGAAATTAAAAGGGGGCAGGTTTAGAACAAACGCTAGGAAGTTCTTTTTCACCCAGAGGGTGGTGGACACATGGAACGCGCTTCCAGAGGCCGTGATAGGCCAGAGCACGTTACAGGGCTTCAAAGAAGGTTTGGATAGGTTCCTAGAGGATAAGGGGATTGAGGGGTACAGATAGGAGTTGAGGTAGGTTATAGGAACAGTCAGGCACCATTGCACAGGTGATGGGCCTGGAGGGCCGCCGTGGGAGCGGACCGCTGGGTGGGATGGATCTCTGGTCTGACCCAGCGGAGGCAAATTCTTATGTTCTTAAGAAGTATCAATAAAGAATGAAAATCTGATCCCTGACGTAGGCACTAGCCCAGGGATGGGCAACTCCGGTCCTCGAGGGCTGGAATCCAGTCGGGTTTTCAGGATTTCCTCAATGAATATGCATGCGATCTATTTGCATGCACTTTTATTGGGGAAATCCTGAAAACCCGACTGGATTCCGGCCCTTGAGGACCGGAGTTGCCCACCCCTGCACCAGACAAAACATGAGACGTGTGGGTCACAATGAAATTTGCTTCCTCTGAACATGAACTCTGGCTTGTTGTCGTCTCTGTGGCTAGCTTCACTGTTTTAAGCTATTTTAAAGTTTGCACAGCTCTTTTATATATTGGGCTGACACCAGCATATCTAAATGAGTTGATTCAAATGCATTCTAGTGAGCGATGTCTTCAAAATTGTCTATGCCATTACGTTTTCTGAATCCCAAAGGGTTGAAGGACAAGACTATCTTATCTTTGCATTATGTTTAACAAATTCTGGCCATCAGGACTGCTTTTCCTATTCAAATCAGGAGAATAATGTAGCTATCTTATATTTAGGAAGCTATTAAATACATGCTTAAGGATCGTTTGGCTCTATTTGTAAAGTAAAGGCCCCCTCTCTCACTTCCCCCCTCTTTTGTCCCCCAGTTCCAGCCCAGACTGTCTCATCTGTCCCTCCTTTTCAGCCCCAGACCTCTCTCACCTGCCCTGAATTTAAAAACCATATACCTGAAATTGTGTCAGTGATGCCAACACGCTGCCTTGGGCCATCCCTCAACTTCATCCTGCCTTCACAGAAACAGGAAATTGCATCAGAGGAGGCAAGGTATAGCTGAGGAAGGCCCGAGACCGAATATCTCTGCGGGAGTTCAGACCCGAATTTCAGCCTGCCTGTCCGACATTGCCGCTTGGATGTCTCGCCGCCATCTCAAACTGAACTCCTTATCTTTCCCCCAAAACCCACCTCCCCCCTCTCGCCGTTTTCTATCTCTGTGGATAACGCTATCCTCCTCCCTGTCTCGTTGGCTCGCAACCTCGGGGTGATCTTAAACTCCTCTCTCTCCTTTTCTGCTCAGATCCAACAGACCGCCAATTCCTGTCGTTTCCTCCTCTATAACATTACCAAAACCCGTCCTCTTCTCTCTGAACACGCGACCAAAACCCTTGTTCACGCTCTCGCCACCTCGCGCTTAGATTACTGCAACGTACTTCTCTCGGGCCTCCCGCGTGCCTGTCTTTCGTTTCTTCAATCCGTTCAAAATGCTGCTGCGCGACTCATATTTCGTGAGAGCCGCTATTCTCACATTACCCCTCTCCTCAAGTTGCTTCATTGGCTCCCTGTTCATTTACGAATACAGTTTAAATTCCTCTTGCTGACTTACAAGTGCATTCGCTCTGAAGCCCCCCCCCCCAATATCTCTCCTCGCTTATCTCCCCTGTGATCGCCGCTCATTGGGCAAGCCGCTCTTATCTGTACCCTTCTCTTCCACTGCCAACTCCAGACTCCCTCCCTTCTTTCATGCGGTACCGTATGTCTGAAACAGGTTGCCTGAATCAATACATCATGCTCCGTCCCTGGCAATCTTCAAATCCAAGCTGAAGGCCCACTTTTTTTTGAAACTGCTTTCAACTCTTAAACTGCCCCTCACTTATACTCAGATACTTATACCTGCTATAATCTCCCCAACCCTGAAATGTTGTGTCTAAATTAGATTATAAGCTCTTTTGAGCAGAGACTGTCTATTGTATGTTAAAATGTTCAGCGCTGCATACACCTTTCAGCGCTATAGAAATAATAAAAATAGTAGTTGTAGTACTGTCACTGTTGCAACTCAGGACAAGAGGATCGCCGGAGGAGGAGTGGAGTAAGTGGAGTAGAGTGGAGAGATGCTAGCCTCACAATAACTGGGGAAGGGAAGAGAGACAATAGGCTGGTGTAACAGCATGATGTGGTGGCATTTGGTGCCCCCTCAGAGGTCAATGACCCCCCTGCCACACTTACCATGCTTTCAAGATTGTCCCGGCCCTGCATGACCCACTTTCTCAAGGAAGCTGTTCAGTGATATGGTGTGCTGGAAGGCAGGCTGAGAAGCAGAAGGAAAGGATCAATCTCTTGTTGCTCTGCAGATGCTAGAGCTGGGAGTGACAGCAAGGTGCTAATACTGGCGGATGGAGGGGGCAGGAGCCTGATTCTGAGCCGGGTCTGGTGCTGAGCTGAAACGAGTTGGGTGTGAGGGGGCTGGAGGCTGATGCCAAAGCTGAGGAGAAAAGGGGGTTGATGCTGGCAGATGGAGGGGGAGAAAAGGTTTGACACGTGTAGATGCTTAGGATGGGGGTTTATTTGAGAGTTTGCTATACCACTTTTAGGGGCCCTTTTACTAAAGTTTAGCGTGCACTTACAGGTATTAGCATGTACGAAGTGCCTTGTGGCCCATAGAACACGCAGTACCTATCATGCCCTAAGCTTTAGTAAAAGGGCCCCTTAATCTCAAGTACAACAATGCAGTTTGCAATCTAATAAAAAAATAAACATATTAAATAACTCTTAAATATGTGGAGGGGTCATTTTTAAAAAGGATGTCTAAGTCCAGCTTGGACGTTTCCCGCAATGTCCAAGATCAGAAGCACAGAAACATCTATTTTTGAAAGCTGATCCGCTAGATGTCCAAAAGGACATATATTTTTTCTAATTGCCTAATTGGACGTCTTGGCCAACAGGACTTCCAACCCTTAAGACACCTAACTTTATATCTCATTTCTAACCTCAAAAATGTACATGTTCAAAACATCTACATCCAGGCCATTTGGATGTGGGAGTGGTTGTAGTGATGGACTGGCCACATAGACATGCTAACAGAGCAGTGAGACACCTTAGAAAGCAATGCTGTGAACTTCACACAAAGAGTGCCAGAAGTCTATCTTACCATAACCCCCTTATAATTTATGGTGAGCCCGCCAAAACCTACTAGACCCATCTGTCTACCACCCCAATAGCCCTTATGGCTACAGGTGGCACCTGGACAATCACCTTTGATGACCTAAGCAAAGCAGTGGACACGCTCCGTCCTTTAAACACTACTTCAGCAAAGCGTTTGACAGCGTCCCACACTGCAGGCTGCTGAACAAGATGAAATCGATGGGATTAGGAGAGACTCTAACTGCATGGGTTAAAAGATTGGCTTAGTGGCAGACTTCAGAGGGTGGTGGTTAATGGTACCCTCTCTAAAATGTCGGAGGTGACTAGCGGAGTGCCACAGGGTTCAGTCCTGGGCCCACTCCTCTTCAACATATTCATTGGGGATCTGGCTTCAAGGCAAAGTAACCTTATTCGCTGATGACGCCAAATTATGCAATATAGTAAACGGCTATAATCTACAGGATGCCATGGAGCAAGACCTGCGTACTTTAGAAAATTGGTCCTCGATCTGGCAGCTGGGCTTCAACGCCAAGAAATGTAAGGTCATGCATTTCGGTAACGGAAATCCTTGCAGAACTTACACCCTGAATGGAGAAACTTTAACCAGGACTACGGCAGAACGAGACTTAGGAGTAATCATCAGTGCTGACATGAAAGCAGCCACTCAAGTGGAGAAGGCTTCATCTAAAGCACGGCAGATGATAGGTTGTATCAAGAGAAGCTTCGTCAACAGGAAGCCTGAAGTCATGATGCCATTGTACAAAGCCATGGTGAGACCTCATCTGGAATACTGTGTGCAATTCTGGAGGCCACATTACCGTAAGGATGTGCTCAGAATTGAATTGGTTCAGTGGATGGCCACCAGGATGGTCTCGGGGCTAAAGGGTCTCCAGTACGAAGAAAGACTGAGCAAATTGCAGCTCTACACTCTCGAAGAGCGTAGGGAGAGGGGAGACACGATTGAGACATTTAAATACATCACAGGACGGGTCGAGGTGGAAGATGATGTCTTTCTTCTCAAGGGACCCTCGACCACAAGAGGACATCCGCTCAAACTCAGGGGAGGGAAGTTTCGTGGAGACGCCAGGAAGTACTTCTTCACGGAGAGAGTGATTGAGCATTGGAACAAGTTTCCAGTGCAGGTGGTCGAGGCACGCAGCATCCCAGACTTCAAGAACAAATGGGATACCTATGTTGGATCCCTACGAGGGTCATGCCAAGGGATAGGGTCACTAGGGTATGGACTTGAATGAGCGGGTCAGTAGAGTGACAGTATAATTACAATTATACTTTAGGGGGTCAGTAGACTTAAGAGGGTGGGTAAATGGTGTGGGCAGACTTGATGGGCTGTAGCCCTTATCTGCCGTCATCTTTCTATGTTTCTATGTTTCTACTCTTGATCCATGTCCCTCCACTCTGCTCCTATCAGTTAGAGATAAATTCTTATAATCTATACTCTGATCAACAAATCCCTAACATCCAGGATAGTACCTGCAACCTTCTTCAGACCCTGACCAACCACGTAACTACAGACCTATCTCAAACCTACCTTTCATATCCAAAATCCAGGAGAAAATACTCTGATCCAAGTACAAGAATTCACAAGCAAACAATCTGCCCTCTCCAAGTACCAATCGGGCTTCAGGAAATTCCACAACACCGAAACAGGCTTACTAGATATAATTGATGCACTTAGATAAAGGTGATGATGCCCTCTAAGTCCTACTAGACCTAAAGTTCCCATTGACCATCCTCTCTCCTGAACAGATTAGCTGAAATTGGAATCAACAACCTGGCCCTTCAATGGTTCTCCTCCTTCCTAAATCAAAGATCCCAACAAATACACTATCGAAATCTGTACCATTCAACTATGGCATTCCTCAAGGAGCCCTACTCTTCCCATTGCTATTCAATCTATATATCTGACCTGTCCTTGATATAGCCAAGAACTATATCCAAATCCACTCCTTTGGTAACAACATCCAATTACTGTATATCTTCTATTAGAAAAAAGCGACACCCAAATCATAAAACTCCTCAACTCCCTAACAGAAATAAAAATAAATGGGATGACCATAAACAAACCAGACACATCATTAAAAAAATAAAAAAAATTATGGTATATTTAGGAAGTTGAGTGGGCTGAGAACTTTTCAGCACACCCTCATATTTGTCTGTTGTTTATGATCAGCTTGTTCTTGCTGTGCCCTACCTCGAGTGAATTTCTTTCAAAAGCCAGTAGATGAAAACATCATATGTAAAAAAATGTATATAAAGCATGATACTTACAAATGGATTCTACACTTAGAAACCAACCAAACTTAAATGAATAAACCAGTTTATGATTGTGGTTTTCATTTAAGTTTGGTTGGTTTATAAGTGTAGAATCCATTTTTAACTATCATGCTTTATATATGATTTATTTATTTATTTTTTTTACTTATGATGTTTAAGTTATAAAAATATCAATACATTTTATGTGTAATGTATGCGTCGATAGCCCTGATGCAGGTGGGGCATGCCAAATGGATTGTCAAGAGATACTGTATGTTTTTACAACTACAAAATATTCTTGAGTCCTTTGTTCATCTCCTTGACTTCACCACTTCCTTGTGGTTTTGTTGTGGTATTGTTTTCAACGATTGCCACATATATAACTGCCTATATGCGGTTGGTATGATGGCACATTGCCGGCTGCTCTGTTTGTGATGCCAGTGTTTAACGATGAAGACGTGCAACCTGCATGGGAGTGGCAGGTGCAACTCTGGCTGCCTTGTTGGACCATACAGGTCTTTATGTTCCATCATTACATCTAGACCAGTGGTCTCAAACTCAAACCCTTTGCAAGGTCACATTCTGGATTTGTAGATACTTGGAGGGCCTCAGAAAAAAATAGTTAATGTCTTATTAAAGAAATGACAATTTTGCATGAGGTAAAATTCTTTATAGTTTATAAATATTGGCTCATAGTCAAATGCGCGCAAGACAAGTGAGCGGAAGACATCTAAGCTCAAAGACAAGTGAGCGCAAGATAACTGCGCCAAGACATAAGTGCGTGGACAAATGGAAGCAGACAAATGAGTGCAAAGACAAGTGAGCACGTGGACAAATGGAAGCAGACAAATGAGCGCAAAGACAGGTGAGCGCAAGATAACTGCGCCAAAACATAAGCACGTGGACAAATGGGAGCAGACAAATGAGCGCAAAGACTTGTGCTCAGAACAGCCCGCCTTCATTTCACTAGCCTCTGTGTGATTCATTACGTATGCTCCTTTTTTACGTGCTCGGAACAGCCCGCTCTCCCTTCGCTAACATCTTTGCGATTGGTTACGTTTGCTCCTTTTATACTTGCTCAGAACAGTCCATCTTCCTTTCGCTGCCTGACTGTGTCCGTTATAGGTCTGGTTTAGAACTTGCTCTATAACAGGTATTTATCTTGCATGGATTTCACTCGCCTTTGGTGAGAGCAAAACTACATCCAAATTCGGATTTCACTCACCTTTACATTAGCATTTGACTATGAACTGACATCTATTTGCATATTCATTGGGGAAATACTGAAAACCTGACTAGATTAAGCACAAATAAATGATTACAGGTGCTAAGCTTAGAATAGTGTAAATAACAGAACTTACTGAATGTTACACACCTCTAGTAGGAGGCATGGTTACATTAGCATTTGATTATGAACTGAAACTAGATTGCCGCCCTCAAGCAGTGACTTTGAGATCCCTGTACTATAAGATCCTGCACGCTATTATCTGGTGACGGGACAATAGCGCGTGGCTGGCACTCAAATGTCATGCTTGTGCTTTTTACTAGAAATCATTTGCGCTCACTTGTCTTGGCGCTCACTTGTCCGCGCGCTTATGTCTGGGTGCAGTTATCTTATGCTCACTTGTCTTGCGCTTACATGTCTTGCACTCACTTATCTTGTGCTCACTTGTCCTCGCGCATATGTCTTGCGCGCATTTGACTTGCCACCATAAATCTTTCCTTTTGGCCAAGTCTTAATAATACTATTGTAATTGATAGCCAAAGAGACATATGATCAAGAAACTGTTTTATTTTACTTTTGTGATTATGATAAACATACCGAGGGCCTCAAAATAGTACCTGGCGGGCCGTGAGTTTGAGACCACTGATCTAGACCAATTCTCTACAATAAATATATTCTCCTAGTCTTGTTTGTCTTGAATAGGTTGTAAACTCTTTTAATCATCTCTCCTATGTGCATCAGTATAATGCTGCTTGTGCCTTCTAGCACTTTCAAAATGGTAAGTTGTAGCCATAGGTAACCAGTTCAGGGAGCTATAGCTCTACAGAAAGGACCCACAGCGGTCAGTACTGGACATTTCTGCCAGTTTTCTATGGAGTTATTTTTTTCAGGGCTTATTGTCTAACATTGAGTCACTGTTTAATATATCAAATACAGTAAAACCTTGGATTGCAAGTAACTTGGTTTGCAAGTGTTTTGCAAGACAAGCAAAACATTTTCTTAAATTTTAACTTGATATACAAGCAAAGTCTTGCAATACAAATACATACAGTATACACGTGTTGCATCATCACAACTGAGCCAATGGTTCTCTCTCTGACGCCGCAGGAGTGTAGTGACTGTTCTAAATGAGCGAGGTCTTGCAATATAAGTACGTATAGTATTTTGTATTAAAGTTTATGGTTTGTGGAACAAATCGTCTGAGTTTCCATTATTTCTTATGGGGCAATTCGCTTTGATATACGAGTGTTTTGGAATACAAGCATGGTTTCAGAACAAATTATGCTCGTAAACCAAGGTTTTACTGTGTAGGTATTCATTTCAAAACATGTATATACCATTTTCTCTGGTTAATAGCTTGTCCAAGATGGTTTGCCAAACTCTATAAACCTTTTATGTTTACTAAGATGTTTCATTGCATTGTGCCCACTTTGTGAGCATTATACCTGTTCTATGTATGTTCTACCTTGCTGCCTATAAAGACTTTTCACTTTTATTGTGCTGACATTGTGGAATTCATATCTCTGTTATATGAATGGTCTATTGCAGTGTTTCTCAACTCGGTCCTGGAGTTCCCCTTTGCCAGTCAGGTTTTCAAGATATCCACATTGCATTTGCATCAACTTGATTTGCCTACACTGCCTCCATTACGAACCAGGCCATCAACCCCCCTTGTAACATCATCATATACCAGAACTTGTAAAATGTTAACCCTAACCCTACACACAAACTGTTGGTACTATTATTAATGATGACATTATCAGATGCACACTGTTATTCTCTTCAATTCGTTGTATGTACAGCTCTATTCATTGTATCTACAGCTATTATTTATTGTATTTACAGTTTCTATTTAATGTAAACCGCCTAGAAGTCGCAAGATTGCTGGCGGTATATAAGAATAAAGTTATTATTATTATTATTATTATGTGCAAATTTCTTTCATGCATATTCATTGTGGATATCTTGAAAACCTGACTGGCAAGGGGGAACTCCAGGACCGAGTTGAGAAACACTGGTCTATTGTGCTTCTAATTATGATGTATCATTTATATTCTGCTGACTACGGGGCTCATTTTTAAATAAGATAGACATCCAAGCAATGGCTTAGTAAGGGGGAGGGGCCGGACCACCCCAGGCGCAGTCTTGGTGGGGGCACCAGCATTTCTCTTCCTCTCTGTCCCCCCACTCCTCCCTCGCCGTGCGAGCCACCTTATCGTACCTCTAGCTCGTTGCTGGTGCGGGCAGCAGCTCCAACGGACCGCTCGCGCCAGCCTCGGTGCTCCCCTATGACTTTATTTTTGGATCCCGCAACCATGAAGCAACATCAGAGAGAGAACCAATGCCAGCGCTGGCAGTGGGTTGGAGATGCCGCTCGTGCCAGGGAAGCTAAATAAGGAAGGGGTGTGCGTGTGGCAGGGGAGCAGGGAAGGAGCAAGGGGCGGAGAAGAGGACGAGGGGGATGCCCCTGCCCCAGGCACCTCCCACTCTCGCTACATCAGTGTGTCCAAAAGAAGGCCTAAACTATCACTTGAACATCTTGCTAGTGAAAACGTTCAAGTGGGCATTTTAAAAACGTCTTTCTGGTCATTTTGTCTCCAATGTGTCTAAATATTAAATGTGTCTACAATACAAAAAGGTTTTTATGCAGACACTTTGATTAAATTTTACTTTCTTTAATATGAAAGCATATAAGACTTATTGATGTACGGGGCGGACTCATGTAGGCAGTAGCTTGGTGCTTGTCACCTATGGGTCATCAGCCCGGGCTAAGACTATGGAATGACTATTGCAGTTCCCCCAGAACTGAGCTGTCATTATTATTACTATTGTTAATGAATATAGACACAGGCGCCTGTTCTGAGAGTAGGAATTGAAAAAGTTTTTTGCCCTTCGTTTCGCTCTTTTGATATATAGATATTTTTGGCAAATCTTAGGTTTTCATTTTTGGCCTTATGTTTGGTAAATATTAAAGGGGACATTTAGAGGCATATTATGGGTGGGATTAGAACTTTGATGTTTTACAGCGATAATCAAATGTTTTACAAAATGTCCAGGGTGCAATTTTGGACGTTCTGGGCTAGACCTATTTTTAAAAACGAATAAGGGCTAAAAGGTACCCAAACTGAATAGATGACCACTGGAGGGATGAAACTATAGCCCTCACACATTCCCCCAGTGGTCACTGACCCCCCTCCCACCCCCCAAATATCTACATGAAACAGTACATACTTAATCTGTCTCTATGACAGCTGCAGATACTATGGCCAGTGCCATTAGAGCTGCAAGCAGGTCTCAGGAGTACCCTGGTGGGCAGTGCAGTAGATGGCAGAGAAAGGGCCCCAGGCCCATATGCCACCTTAACTAGTACACTTGTGGTGGAAAGTATGAGCCCACCGAAGTGCCTTATGTGCAACACCTGCAGGTATAAGGGCAACTGGGGTGGGTACAGTAGATTTGTGTTTTTTTTGGAGAGCTCACTATATAATGTACAGAGCTTATGGTGAGATGCGTACCTGGCACTCTTAGTGTGAAGTTCACAGCAGTGTCCCCTAGGGCAGTGGTATTCAACCCAGTCTTCAGGGACCACCTGGCCAGTCAGGTTTTCAGGATATTCACAATGAATATGGATGACAGAGTCTTTGAAAATCCGACTGACCAGATGGTCCCTGAGGACTGGATTGAATACCACTGTCCTAGGGTGTCCCATTGCGCTGCTGACATGTCTATATGGCCAGTCCATTAAAAATGTTGGCTCCTCCTACACCCAAATGGTTTGTTTGGGATGGGGGGGAGGGTTCTAATAATGGCAAAACAAATTAGACACCTAGCTGGACAAGACATCCAGCTGGGCCATTTTTAGAAAGAAAAAAAAGACGTCTTGTGGGTTCGATAATGGATATTTTCTCCATCTGATTTTTTGACATTTTTCTCCAAATGTCCAAAGTCGGACTTGTCTAGTAGAAGAGATTTGTTCGGGTTGATGTGGAATAAAATAAAAGGGGGGACTTTTCTTGAAAAAGCCATGAGGCAAAACATGTCGAATTGACAGGTCCCTTCCTGATACAGAAGAAAATTTGCATAAAGAAAAAAAAAGCTAAGTTTTTAGTCATAATTTATATAATCACAAACAGCACAAAAACAAAATACAAAAAATAAAGCAGATCTGATGATGACGCCAGTGCCAACATCATTGCTTAGCCATAGAAAATACTCAGCTAGCAATTGGCACTTCTGAAGATTTTGCGAAATGGTACTTAAATAAGTCTTTTTGAAAAACATAATCTAAAAATAGTATAACGATACTGCCTGTTTATGGGGGTCAAAGTCGGACTTAGACATCCTATCGAAAATGCCCCTCATTGTATCATATGTCTGTTATTTGAATGTTCTATCACGCCATTTTAATTTGAATATTATTGCTGTTAAAGGATTTACCTTATTGTTGTAACTGTGCATTGTACTGACATTTGATTGTATTGCTATGGTTATGCTTTTATTACAGTGTTTCAAATTAAATCAGTAATTTCAAGAGAGGGTATGGTTGGACAGACTGGATGGACTATTCGGGTCTTTATCTGCCCGTCATCTACTATGTTACTATGTATGTATGTTACCTGTTGTACACTGCCTTGGGTGGCTTTTCATAAAGGCAGTCAATAAGTAAATAAAAGAAACAAACCAACCCAATATGCAAAAAATTGGGCTATAACCCATCTAAAATTAGAAAAAAAAAGTGTCACAACCCACTCTCACAACAATCCACAGCCAACATTATTCATTCTAATGGTTGCGAACTATATACATCGTCTGTGTTTTCCTCATGTTTCTGTTTTGAGTTAGAGAGTCAAACCCGTCCCCTCCCCATCCCTGGTAGAATCAAACCCGTCCCCGCTAGGAATCACATCCATCCCTGCCCGTCCCTATAAACTTCAGAAGTAGTTATTTCATTTAATTATGCTACTGAATTAAAGGCTCTGCTAGAGACCCATTTACAAATAAGCAAAGACACTTTATTAATTTGGAAATATTAATTGAGAAGAATACATACTTTGTAAATGGGTTTCTACCAGAGCCTCTAATCTACTATAATAAAACGCTAAGCGCGCATGCGCACTCCTACCTGCGTGTTCCGTGATCCGTATGTCCGTGGCCGGCAGGAGTGCGCATGCGTGAGACCCCAGGACTGTCTTCTGCAACTTCTGCAACAGTGCTGTGGCAATTGCGAGGTTAAGCGCTCACATTTCAGCACTGATTTGAAGGGAGGTGTGGGGAAGCGTTTGCAGCTTCTGCAGGCAGCGCCGGAGCTCGGGCCTGTTACCCTTACTTAAGCACTTCCCAGCACCTGCCTACACTCGCACACAGCAGCAGCAGCGTCGTCGTCAAAAACATGGCAGATTCGATGATTCCTATTGCTTCTCACCTCAGAGTCCAGGCTCCCGGTTGACAACGAAAAGGCGGAGCAAGGAGACGACGATCACTGTAAGTGAAAACTAAGCTTGAGTTCGGGACATTAGCGATCAGGGTTGCCATGGAAACCCAGCCATGAAGTTTACATGGCCCTTTTCTGAAATTATCCGCAGATTTACAGTTTAGCTTTTGTTGTGAGAGTCTGGAGCCTACAGAGAAAGTGGAGGGGAGACAAGACCCCCTAGGCAAGGGCCAGTGAAAGGGGAGCAGGAGAGAAGACATGCACAATCACTTGCAGCAGGGGCTTAGACTAGAGGGCAAGAGAGCTGCAATTGGAGAGACTGAAATAGGAAATGTTCAGAGAAAGAAGAGCTGAGACTGAAGAGGGAAAAAAAAAATAGAAAGAAAATTGGAGAGACCGAGGAAGGAAATGTTCAGAGAAAGAAGGGCTGAGACTGAAGAAGGAAAAAAAAAAGAAAGAAAATTGGAGAGACTGAGGAAGGAAATGTTCAGAGAAAGAAGGGCTGAGACTGAAGAAGGAAAAAAAAAAAGAAAGAAAATTGGAGAGACTGAGGAAGGAAATGTTCAGAGAAAGAAGAGCTGAGACTGAAGAAGGAAAAAAAATAGAAAGAAAATTGGAGAGACTGAGGAAGGAAATGTTCAGAGAAAGAAGGGCTGAGACTGAAGAAGGAAAAAAAAAAGAAAGAAAATTGGACAGACTGAGGAAGGAAATGTTCAGAGAAAGAAGAGCTGAGACTGAAGAAGGAAAAAAAAAAGAAAGAAAATTGGAGAGACTGAGGAAGGAAATGTTCAGAGAAAGAAGAGCTGAGACTGAAGAAGGAAAAAAAAAAGAAAGAAAATTGGAGAGACTGAGGAAGGAAATGTTCAGAGAAAGAAGAGCTGAGACTGAAGAAGGAAAAAAAATAGAAAGAAAATTGGAGAGACTGAGGAAGGAAATGTTCAGAGAAAGAAGGGCTGAGACTGAAGAAGGAAAAAAAAAAAGAAAGAAAATTGGAGAGACTGAGGAAGGAAATGTTCAGAGAAAGAAGAGCTGAGACTGAAGAAGGAAAAAAAATAGAAAGAAAATTGGAGAGACCGAGGAAGGAAATGTTCAGAGAAAGAAGGGCTGAGACTGAAGAGGGAAAAAAAAAATAGAAAGAAAATTGGAGAGACCGAGGAAGGAAATGTTCAGAGAAAGAAGAGCTGAGACTGAAGATGGAAAAAAAAAATAGAAAGAAAATTGGAGAGACCGAGGAAGGAAATGTTCAGAGAAAGAAGGGCTGAGACTGAAGAAGGAAAAAAAATAGAAAGAAAATTGGAGAGACTGAGGAAGAAAATGTTCAGAGAAAGAAGGGCTGAGACTGAAGAAGAAAAAAAAATAGAAAGAAAATTGGAGAGACTGAGGAAGAAAATGTTCAGAGAAAAAAGGGCTAAGACTGAAGAAGGAAAAAAAAAGAAAGAAAATTGGAGAGACTGAGGAAGGAAATGTTCAGAGAAAGAAGAGCTGAGACTGAAGAAGGAAATAAAATAAAAAGAAAATTGGAGAGACTGAGGAAGGAAATGTTCAGAGAAAGAAGAGCTGAGACTGAAGAAGAAAAAAAAATAGAAAGAAAATTGGAGAGACTGAGGAAGGAAATGTTCAGAGAAAGAAGAGCTGAGACTGAAGATGGAAAAAAAAATAGAAAGAAAATTGGAGAGGCTGAGGAAGGAAATGTTCAGAGAAAGAAGGGCTGAGACTGAAGAAGGAAGAAAAAAATAGAAAGAAAATTGGAGAGACTGAGGAAGGAAATTTTCAGAGAAAGAAGGGCTGAGACTGAAGATGAAAAAAAATAGAAAGAAAATTGGAGAGACTTAGGAAGGAAATGTTCAGAGAAAGAAGGGCTGAGACTGAAGAAGGAAAAAAAAAAGAAAGAAAATTGGAGAGACTGAGGAAGGAAATGTTCAGAGAAAGAAGAGCTGAGACTGAAGAAGGAAAAAATTATAGAAAGAAAATTGGAGAGACTGAGGAAGGAAATGTTCAGAGAAAGAAGGGCTGAGACTGAAGAAGGAAAAAAAATAGAAAGAAAATTGGAGAGACTGAGGAAGGAAATGTTCAGAGAAAGAAGAGCTGAGACTGAAGAAGGAAAAAAAAAAGAAAGAAAATTGGAGAGACTGAGGAAGGAAATGTTCAGAGAAAGAAGAGCTGAGACTGAAGAAGGAAAAAAAATAGAAAGAAAATTGGAGAGACTGAGGAAGGAAATGTTCAGAGAAAGAAGGGCTGAGACTGAAGAAGGAAAAAAAAAAGAAAGAAAATTGGAGAGACTGAGGAAGGAAATGTTCAGAGAAAGAAGAGCTGAGACTGAAGAAGGAAAAAAAATAGAAAGAAAATTGGAGAGACCGAGGAAGGAAATGTTCAGAGAAAGAAGGGCTGAGACTGAAGAGGGGAAAAAAAAAATAGAAAGAAAATTGGAGAGACCGAGGAAGGAAATGTTCAGAGAAAGAAGAGCTGAGACTGAAGATGGAAAAAAAAAATAGAAAGAAAATTGGAGAGACCGAGGAAGGAAATGTTCAGAGAAAGAAGGGCTGAGACTGAAGAAGGAAAAAAAATAGAAAGAAAATTGGAGAGACTGAGGAAGAAAATGTTCAGAGAAAGAAGGGCTGAGACTGAAGAAGAAAAAAAAATAGAAAGAAAATTGGAGAGACTGAGGAAGAAAATGTTCAGAGAAAAAAGGGCTAAGACTGAAGAAGGAAAAAAAAAGAAAGAAAATTGGAGAGACTGAGGAAGGAAATGTTCAGAGAAAGAAGAGCTGAGACTGAAGAAGGAAATAAAATAAAAAGAAAATTGGAGAGACTGAGGAAGGAAATGTTCAGAGAAAGAAGAGCTGAGACTGAAGAAGAAAAAAAAATAGAAAGAAAATTGGAGAGACTGAGGAAGGAAATGTTCAGAGAAAGAAGAGCTGAGACTGAAGATGGAAAAAAAAATAGAAAGAAAATTGGAGAGGCTGAGGAAGGAAATGTTCAGAGAAAGAAGGGCTGAGACTGAAGAAGGAAGAAAAAAATAGAAAGAAAATTGGAGAGACTGAGGAAGGAAATTTTCAGAGAAAGAAGGGCTGAGACTGAAGATGAAAAAAAATAGAAAGAAAATTGGAGAGACTTAGGAAGGAAATGTTCAGAGAAAGAAGGGCTGAGACTGAAGAAGGAAAAAAAAAAGAAAGAAAATTGGAGAGACTGAGGAAGGAAATGTTCAGAGAAAGAAGGGCTGAGACTGAAGAAGGAAAAAAAAATAGAAAGAAAATTGGAGAGACTGAGGAAGGAAATGTTCAGAGAAAGAAGGGCTGAGACTGAAGAAGGAAAAAAAAAGAAAGAAAATTGGAGAGACTGAGGAAGGAAATGTTCAGAGAAAGAAGAGCTGAGACTGAAGAAGAAAAAAAAATAGAAAGAAAATTGGAGAGACTGAGGAAGGAAATGTTCAGAGAAAGAAGAGCTGAGACTGAAGAAGAAAAAAAAATAGAAAGAAAATTGGAGAGACTGAGGAAGGAAATGTTCAGAGAAAGAAGGGCTGAGACTGAAGAAGGAAGAAAAAAATAGAAAGAAAATTGGAGAGACTGAGAAAGGAAATGTTCAGAGAAAGAAGGGCTGAGACTGAAGAAGGAAAAAAAATAGGAAGAAATACCTACAAGGAAACACAAGATCAGGAGCATATAGAGAAAACAGTAGAGCATAGAGGTTTGCAGGAATCAGGAACACTTAGAGAAAGTAGAGCAGAGACCCCTGCAAGACGAGGAAAAGAGCAAAGAGACTGGGGATGAGAAAGAGAGCAGACATGCTCAACGGAGAAAAAGCGAGGCAGTAATGTTACAGCTGGAGAGTGCAAAGTGAGGAAGAAAGCAGAGACAACGCTGCACAGGGAAATGGAGGGGGAGGGAGACAGAAAGAAAGAAAAACAGACAGACATATATTCTAGCACCCGTTAATGTAAAGGGCTTAAAGACTATAAAATTTAAATACTCTGCTTATGAGGACCCCCAAGCTGAGGATTTCCTCTGCAGTTGGCCGGGGCTCCCTTTTGCCAAGCTTGGCAGGCAGCAGTAGCATCCCTGAGTCACAGAAGCTGGCACCTCAGTGGCTCATAGACACTGCCAGCGACTGCTGCGCTTGGTGGAGGGGAGTTCTGGCCGTCTCCAGAGGAGGTCCTCTGCTGGTGGTGCTTGGGGATCCCCACCAGCCACAGCAAGGGTCAGCAAGTACTTCAACACTGTAGAAATAAAACCAGAAATGCATTTCCTTTTCTTTTGAACACAATACAGACATCTGCTATGTAAATTTCCCAAAGCTAACATATTTTAGTCAACAAATTCCTTTTTTTACCTTTGTTGTCTAGAGACTTATTTTTACATCAAGTTGGTCCCAGTTTCTTTTTTCCGCTTTTCCGTCTTCTGCAAATTCTTCTGTTGCTGTCCATTGATTCCTCCATTTATCCCTCTCTCATCTTTTGCTCCTGCCCACCAGCCTCATGTCCAACATTTCTCCTTCTATCACCCCTCTCCAGTACCATGCCACATCTCTCCCTCCATTCCCTTCACCACTATGTCCAGCATTCCTCCCTCCTGCATCCCTTTCAATTTGTCCCACTGTTCCCTTTCCACCACAACATTTCTCCCTCTCATCTTTCTCTTCCCTATCATCTGTACCTCACTCCCTCCCTATGACCAAAAATTTTCCTCTTTCTTCCATTCCCCGTGTACACCATTTCTCTTTCCCTCTCACTGACACTCTCACGTCCAATTCTCCCTTTCTAATCCCTCCCCACCTTGGCATCTCTTTCCCTCCCTTTCCTCTGGGAGGGTATAGATGGGTTGGAGTAGGTTTTGACGGAGATTTCGGCAGTTGGAACCCAAGCACAGTACCGGGTAGAGCTTTGGATTCTTGCCCAGAAATAGCTAAGAAGAAAAAATTTAAAAAAAATTTAAATTGAATCAGGTTGGGCAGACTGGATGGACCATTCGGGTCTTTATCTGCCATCATCTACTATGTTACTTTGCTACTCTGTCCTCTCTCCCAAGTTTATGCCTTCTGTGTCCAAAAATGCATTCCCTCCCTCCCTCCCTTCCTTATCCCGCGTTTGGGCCCCTCCCATGTCCCAGAACAGCAACATCGAAGCAAAACAAGCCTTATAAAAGGAAGGCCTAGGTTGATCCCTTCGCTCACAGGAAAATATAACCTAACTTTAGTTCAGGCGTGACAACTCTGCCTAACCTTTTCCCAGCCCGCTAGCTACCCTCTCTCACAACAGCATTCTCCAAGCCGCGCCAAGTTTAGCGCAAGCAAAATCAATCCCGTTCCGAGGTGCTTTACTCCTACCGCCTCCTCCTCATCCAGGTCAAGCGAGAGCTGCACTTCTTCGCAGGGCAGCGGGCCTTGCATGCTGCACGTAGCCGATGCAAAGCCTTCTCTCCGTTGTGCCTGTGCAGCTCTCTATTTTGAGTAACACGAGTATTCCTTTCTGATTTAGGAAATACGATTTTACATCTCGATGACTTTATAAGGCTCATAAGAACCAGGAGCTTGCTGTATTTGCACATTTCTGTAATTACTGGTGATGATTTTTCTGGTTTTATTCCTGTGCCAGTACAAGTACATTGATGTCAGGAAGCTGCTGCCACCTGGCTGCCAACAGTCCTGTTTTTAATTTTTAATTTTTTTAAAAAAATTTCATTGCCTGTGATTAAAGGTGAGCCAAACTACAGCACAAAAGACAAAAATGTCCAAAAATGGCATAAAGTGACATTTTGATGTTTTGTTTATCCCCATGCCAAAACTCACTCAGTCTATTGGTTTTGGAACAGGAATAAGCTACAGTGGTGTGCAAAAGGGTTCATAGACAACGGCGCAAAAGACAAAGGCGCGCGCCGACAACTGAGCGCAAGACGGAGGCGCGCGCCGAAGAAAATTACAGTTTTTAGGGGCTCTGACGGGGGTTTTTGTTGGGGAACCCCCCCACTTTACTTAATAGACATTGCGCCGGTGTTATGGGGGGTTTGGGAGGTTGTAACCCTCCACATTTTACTGTAAACTTAACTTTTTCCCTAAAAACAGGGAAAAAGTGAAGTTTTCATTAAAATGGGGGGGTTACAACCCCCCAAACCCCCCCCCAATGCCCCCACAACGCGACGCGATGTCTATTAAGTAAAGTGGGGGGGGTTCCCCCCACGCCCCCCCATCGGAGCCCTAAAAACAGTAATTTTGAGCAGTGCGCGCCTCCGCGCTGCACTCAATTGTCTGGGCGCGCCTTTGTCCCGGCGCGCTTTTGACCTGACACCGTGCAAAAGTCTGGAACCACCTGTGAATTTTGCATTCTTTAAACTTTCTCACCTTGTATTTTAATTTTTTATTGACTCCGTCTCGCCTTACTATAAGAACTTACGGTGGCTACCTGTTAAAACTTGTTTCACCTTCAAACTGTCATGCATAATGTTCCAGATCTTACATGCAAAAATCACTGAACCACTTAAACTTATTTGTCAGTTTCTGCTCAACGTCAACTGGAAAACTGAAATCGCTTCAACTGCTCTCCCATTCTCCCAAAGGGGTTAAATACAAATGCACATTTGACTTGCTCTTCACATATCTTGGCACCAAAACCTGTAACACCCACCCAACTGACATCAGAATGGAAACATTATACAACAGATTCTGAAAAAAAATTAAAACTTTCTTCTTTGAAAGCATATACACTTTAGAAAACTAACCCAAAATACCTAATTTCACTAAGTTCCACACTCACATCCTCTGGATACATGGAAAGTGCTACCGGAGGATGTGATAAGCAGAAGCACGCTACAGGGCTTCAAGGAAGGTCTGGACAGGTACCTGGAGGACAAAGGGATTGAGGGGTA
The DNA here is from genome assembly GCF_902459505.1 of Geotrypetes seraphini. Taxonomy (NCBI): domain Eukaryota; kingdom Metazoa; phylum Chordata; class Amphibia; order Gymnophiona; family Dermophiidae; genus Geotrypetes; species Geotrypetes seraphini. The sequence goes on along the minus strand of NC_047090.1, from coordinate 159,814,822 downwards.
CAGATAGGAGTAGAGGTAAAGTTATAGGGATAGGATTGAGGTAATTTATAAAATTAGTCAGAGACCACTGTTCAGGGCGAGATGGACCTCTGGTCTGCCTCAGCGGAGGCAACTTCTTATGTTCTTCGCAGGTGCTATATCAGTACAGTCATAGAACCTCCATTATCTTTTCCCTATTGGATGGATCATGCCACTGAGGCAAGGTAAATGCTTTGATGCTCATAGGAATTGAATGAGTGTCAACAAATTTACCTCGCTGGCTATGGTTAAAAGCTCTACTGCAGTTTAGTAAAATGAGCCGTTAGTTTAGCTGCCTGATAAGGTAATAACTCTTTGTGAAAGATTCCTGGCCGGGTTTTCCAGAAACTCTGCACATTCACCCGATCAGCACACACAAACCACTTTAGAAGGTGCAACAAAATGTTTCATTGAGACGTCTATCTGAGCCTATTTGCTCATAGGCTCAGGAAAGGCAAAGATATATTTTTAACTTTTTTATTTCATGGCCAATGCAGCAGCCTCTACACTTTAGTCAGTTAGCCATATCACGTTCAGTCCAGCAACTTCAGCTTTTGGCCAATTTCTCCAGTTCTCTTAGATTTAAAGAACCATAAGTCTGGTTCCTACTTCACTTGTTAAATAGTCCAAACAGAAGAACATTAAGGAGAAAGAAACCCCTTTTCTCCAACGACAGTCTAACTTGCTTCAGCTCAGCTGCCACACTCCAAACACAGGGCAGTCACCTTTAAACAAGCAGGTTCAGTTTACAGAGGTCTTGTTTTAGAAGCTTACCTCTCTAGTGTTTTCCTGGACGGGTTCTCGGCTAGTTTTCTCACTCCAGTCCTCCCCAGGGCTTGAATGCAGTCATGGCTAGGGAAGGTTTCTATCCTCTAGGATTCTCTCACTCTGGAACCTCTCGCCAATGATTCTCCTCTGTGGCAGATAACCACCTCCCTGCTGAACCCCGCCCCCTGACTTAGCAGGGTTACCCTTGTTAAGGTAGCTCAGCACTGAGCTGTAAAGCCCAGTGTGGTCTGGGACATGTAGTCCGCTCAGTCTTGGGCTGTATGAAGGTGGAATGGTAGCATTAGTGGAAGATAACCCCTTACTCTTTTACACTGTTCAAAAGGTTTTAATCTTTTCCTGTCTCTAGGGGAAGGGTAGCAGAATTTTTTTTAATTTAATTTCCTTGAAGCATGACTTTCCCTTTTTAACAGGCATCTGTTTTAGAAAGATCCCATTTGTTCACTGCTAAGTTTGGGATAATTATCAGCCTGTAGCTTTCAGCCTCGTCTTTACTTCCACTTTTTTGCAGAGGAACCACATCAACATGGCTTCAGTCTTTTGAAACTGCTCCTCACTCTACGGAAATGTTGAAAGCAGTGGCGTAGCCATGGGCCCATCCAGTAGCAACATACCTCTGATGTAGCTGGCTGGGATCCCAACACCTCTCCCTCCTGTGTCTTTTAAGGATGAGATCTTTGCCCGCAGTTAGCAGCATGACTGATACACAGCTTGTGCCGGCCCTACAACCTTACTTCTGAAGTACTCCGCCTAAGCAGAAACAGGAAGTTATATCAGAAGGATGGCTGTGGGGCTGGCGTGGGCAGTGTATCAGTCATACTGTTTGCTGCTGGCAAAGATCTTGAATTTTAAAAGGTGCGTAGCGGCAGCAGCAGCGGCAGGAGGCCTGTTGAGAGATCAATCCAGCATTGTTCAATGCAAGGCTCGAGGGTCAGTGGTTGCGCCAATTCATACGCTGATTCTTCTCTCTCTCATTAAAGAATGACATGGAGATGGGTTCTGAGGTTGGCAAGCTGTCTAGGCCTACCCCGAGATAGAGACCTCACACTCTATATAATGGTACCAATCAATAAGTATATTTATTAACAAATCATTAACAGCTTTCAAGAATAAATCATTCAGCATATAAAGTAACAGAATGTGATCTTCAGGCCTGAGGATCCTCTGATGTCTGTTCTGCTTACTTCCTCTTAAAGGCCTATTTTTATACATTTCTTGGTGGCCAGCACCACGTTGGTCTAAATCACATGATAAATCTTTATTGGTTATTTCTTACACGTCATTACATTTGTTAATTCATTAATTGGTTCATAATATCTGTGTCATACCATACGCATGTCCTGTTTACCAGAAAGTATCTTTTCCCGCATATGCCCCTTTAATCTACCACATCAGCAATTCCAAGCCTTGCCCTTTTATCACATGATATATTCTTGCTAAATAATATTCTTTAGAATTCTATTCTTGACCAGGAGATGTGTTCATCTTTTCGTAATATCCTGCCAGGTGTGAGCCCTATTGCCATGTAATAGAGTTAAGTCTTGTTTCTCATAAGTTTCGCTTAGCCTAACAGCTAGCTCAGCAGGGTATTTCCCAATCAGTATATGCTAGCTGGCAAGTGTATTATGAAATGTCTTTTACATTGTTAATATACTGATTTATTAGAGCAGGAGGGAGAAAAGGGGGAGGGGTTTCTTCTTTGAGGTCTGGTTTCTTCACCTTTAGTGTTATCCAAAGGACTTAACATGCTTCACCTGTATCATACAAGGACTTTATACCAGAATTTTCCATGATTTTCCTCTTCCTCTCAGTTCCCGCGGTTATCCATGGGGACGGTGATGAATTTTGTCACCGTGTCATTCTCTAAGATTCGGACTTCTAACTTGGTCCTAGGCCCTCCCAAAATTGGGTGGCTGGCTACACCCCTGATTGAAGAGGTTGACCAGTGGAACTAGGGTTACCAGATTTTCCGTCTGGAAAATCCGGACCCATAGATCCACCCCCCCAGTTCCGCCCATCCCTACCCTGTCCCCCCCCAGTCCTGCCCTCCCCCCCCGCCTGCTCTCATTGGGCAGGACATCCACGCATGTGCGGCTACTCTACTGCGTGAAGGAAAGCTTTTCAAAACCCAGACAACGTGCCGGTTTATGAAAAAACATCCGGATCCCCGGATGAAACCAACAGAATTTCCCTTAATTCCTTTAGTATCATCCAGTCCTATTGCTTGCTTGCTTGTTTTTATTTTAGGTAGCTCTGTAAGAACAGAACCATCCAAAATGGACTCGGTCTGTTATTTCTGTTCCCATTTGTATCTGGTTTTCTGCAGTCCTACTCTCAGCCCTTCCTCAGTGAACTCGGAACAGAAATATTTTGTTTAAACAATTCTGCCTCTGCGACATAGTTCTTCAGTTTTGCAAGGCCTCTTGTGCACTTCCTCCTACCACTAAAAACGCTTAGCCCCTGGTTTAACTGTTTCAGCTATTTTTTTTTTCCATTTATAGCTTTGCTTGCCTGACTACTTTGCCAGACATTGCTGCATATTTTCTCTTTTATGAATACTAACCTTGTTTTTCCCTTACTTTTTCAGCTGCTGCTTTTAAAAATCATAGTTATCAGTTTTTCTTCTTACCTTTATTCACTTTCATAACAGCTGTTTTGCTGTGCTAACCTTATTTTATTTACACATATTTGTTATATCGCCTTTCCAATATCAAGATGGTTTACAATAAAGTCCAAAGTTATTGTAAAACTGGGTTAAAACAGGACATGAGTATCAAAAGCCACACTTAAGACAGGAGAACAAATCGTACAACAATAATTTCCTGGTTGATCAAAGAACCAAAAGACACATTAGGATTCTGTAGTAACAAACAACCCTCCTTCAAGGCAACAAATCAAGCAAGGCTTTGTTACCATTTGGATCTTCTTATCTCTGCGAACTTGGATTTTCAGCTCTAATAGAAATTTTTAAAAAAAAGTGAGAGAAGGACTGCAAATTGTGGATGATGAAATGCGTGTTTGTGTGTCAACTATTGGGCCTCATTTTGAGTTCATTTGCACTCAAAAACAAGCACATCATTGCACTGATTAGCAATTCTATTCTATTTACTTTAGTTTCACCGATGGTATATAGTTTAAAGCAGTGGTTCCCAACCCTGTCCTGGAGGACCATCAGGCCAATCGGGTTTTCAGGCTAGCCCTAATGAATATGCATGAGAGAGATTTGCATATAATGGAAGTGACAGGCATGCAAATCTGCTCCATGCATATTCATTAGGGCTAGCCTGAAAACCCGATTGGCCTGGTGGTCCTCCAGGACAGGGTTGGGAACCACTGGCTTAAAGGACCTTAAATTTTAAAAAAACTCTCAAATTTAATTTTTTGTTGGTTTTGCAATTTTATCATTTCACTTATAATATGCTGTGAAAAACATTTGCTCCATTTAGTATGCCAGAGCTAAAAAAATGTTTGAGAGACACTGGGTTGGAGCAGTAAGCTGAGAACCAGGAGTTCGAATCGGTCGTCTGTGTGGAATTGTCCGCGCGCATTTGACTTGCCACCATTCAAATCTACTACTCATCCTTGAGACTTTGGGCAAGTTATTTAATTCTCCTTTGCCTCAGGTACAAATGGACTGTAAACTCTCCCGGGACAGAAAAATGACCACTTCTAATCATTTCTATAGCACTACACCAGGCATGGGCAACTCCGGTCCTCGAGGGCCAGAATCCAATCGGGTTTCAGGATTTCCCCAATGAATATGCACAAGATCTATTTGCATGCACTGCTTTCAATACATATTCATTGGGGAAATCTTGAAAACCCGATTGAATTCCGGCCCTCGAGGACCGGAGTTGACCATGTCTGCACTACATAGTATATGCAGGTATTTTCTCTGTCCCTAGTAGGCTCACAAAACCGCGCAAGAGGATTATAGGGCTGGCCAGTGTGTTGAATGCTCTGAACTGATCTGACGGTCATAGAGCTTCTATGAGCATCGGAGCAGTGCAGAGCATTCATCCCGCCGGCCAGCATTAAAATCCTCTTTTGCAAAAAAAAAAAAAAAAAAAAAAGTTTTGTACCTGGGAATGTTTTGTACCTGGGGGGCAGTTTTGTACCTGGGAATGAAAATTTCTGGGAATTCAAAAGATAAGTGACAACCTTTACTTACTTTTTTCTAGTATATTCCTTGGGATGGGGAATTCATTTTGGCCTCAGGTTCAGGATTTGCTGCGTATACCACCCATAGCAGCAGTGATCCAGGATGCGAAACGGGTATGTCCAGTAACATCCAGTCTCATTAGCAGATGAATACATTATGTTGTGTAAATATTTGGTTCTCTTGCCCTAAGAATATAAAGTGACATTTTCCGTATAAAACCTGACATAACGAATGCAGTTTTTCTGAGACATTTTCATAGGAAAAGGACTAGTGTATGCACAGAAATTGCCCGTTAAAAAATTGCCCACCCAATATTTGAGTAAACATATATGCATACAAAAAACATTTGTACAAGCATTTCTTTGAGGAAGAGGGGTAATTAATACCTATTGTGAAGAGTGAAACTGTTTCATATGTGTTGTGTTTTGACATGAAATTATGTGTGTTGATTTTTAACCCGCCTAGGTGTTAGATGGGAAAGAAATTTTAAAATACATTTCACTAAACCTGTTATCTGCTCACTAACTCCCAGTGACCCCTTCTTGAACTCTGACTCCTCATTTAAACAGGTGCTTAAAGTGTATAGCTGACTTTCTTTTTTTTTTTACTTTGCTTCGACCTTTATGGAAGAAGGTGTAAGAGATCTACCTGAAATAAAATGGTTTTCAAGGTGATGAGGTGGAAAAACTGAGAGAAATCTTGGTCAACCTGGAAGATGTGCTAAGCCAGTGTTCTTCAACCTTTTGACACCTATGGACCGGCGGAAATAAAATAATTATTTTGTGGACCGGCACCGGTCTGTGGACCTGCGGCTGAAGAACACTGAGCTAAGTCGTGGGCTAGACCCCGCCCATCTCCACCCATTCTCCACCCCATACCCCGCCCCCATAATAGTACTAATTGTAACACCATTTTTTCCATTCATTTTTCATATATATACACACCCACAAACAATATTAACAACACATAATGGTTAACCACAAAATTAAACTACACAAAGCACACTGTATGCTTCTCAATATTCATTCCTAACAGAACACAGATAACCTCATGCAAATATGGAAAAAAAACCTAAAAGTACTAATATATACAAACGAAACCCTAAGATTCAAGACTCTGCAAGCAGTACAACCCCAGAGAAAAAGAAGCAAATGCATTTCTTCCTGAACAGACAGCAAATGTAAATCAATCACTAAATTCAAAAGTAAAATTATTCCCCCTACCTTTGTTGTTTCCCTCCCTCCATGCTGTGCCTTAACTTCTGGCCTGCTCCCACCTGGCCATTTTATGCCGCCCCCTCCCCCCCCCCCCCCCCGGTGTTATCTTCAGGCCGGCTCCCTCTTCCTCAGTGCTGCAGTGCACAAAGCCGTGGGCAGCGGCTCCTCACATGTCTCGCGCCTCATCTGGAAGCCTTCCCTCTGATATTACGAGGTCAGAGAGAAGGCTTCCGGTTCAGGCGCAGGATGCAAATTTTAAAAAAACGGCGACTGTGGTTTAGTAGGGGATCAAAGGCAGGGGAGGGCAGCTGGGGAGCCGGCGGGTGCTGAAAATTGGGTGTGGGTTCATGCTTAGTATTTTACGACCGCCTCTTCCTGGTACTAAAGTCAGGCTATACCAATCAGGAGCTGCTTTGACACACTATCTGGCACCTCAAAGCAGCTCCTGATTGGTGTAGCCTGACTTTACTTCCCAGAAGAGGCGGTCGGAAAATACCGCGAAAGACTGAGTCCTCGATTCACGAACTGCAAATTCGCGGGGGGAACACTGGATTTGATCTATGTGGCATAAACAACCAGACATTGACTCTGTTGAGTTTAATGAGGCCCATTGACTAAAAATGTACTTTAATTTGCATTAACACATTGGTTAATAAATATGGCCCTTAGTTAACTATTTGTAGTAATAATAATAATTTTATTTTTATATACTGCAATACCACAAACAGTTCAAAGTTGTTTACAGAGGAAGAGACTGTATGCAGACAGCGATATTACAGAAGACTTTTGAAATTACGCCACCCGTACAATGGTAACTTTTTTCTCTCACTTGTAACCGCTCCCTCTGGTCTCTCTCTATAGGCTCAATTACTACATTTCGGGATGCTGACAGCTATCAATGGTTGGATCCTACACTATGGCACACAGCATCTTCCATTGATGACCTGGAATCTGGAAATTATCTCTTTTCTGTGCATGAGGAAAGTGTTCCGTGCCAATATGATGATGTCATTTTTCCAACTGGCAATTCTTTCCGCGTAAACATTCAGTCATCCAATCAAATGACTGAGCTGAAGAGCATTTCTTTGATGGGCCAGGTAAGTGGCCCATGAGAAACTAGGCAAACACCATCACTTCTGGTCACCAGGCAGGACTTCCTCTCTATTCTGTTGTTTTCAAAACAGTTCATGTTTGAGAAGCATAATTTTTAAAAAAAATATGATCAGCGTGCACTGTGGTAGGACATAGGCAAAGCTTGATCAAGCTAAATCAAGAAAAAATGTAACAGATTCAAGTGGTAAAGAACGTACTGACTTAACCAATCTCTTCTAAAGTATGCAGTGTCAAAGTGTTCACAGAAAAGAAAACCCAGCGCATATGTCACACTCCACAAAAGACTTTGATTTTTGGACTGTCAGAGGTATACAAAGTATGTGTGGACCTCACTTCTTCATCAGTCCATATTTTACATAGTTTTTAAAAAACATTTTTACTTTTTAATTTTATTAAACGTTGTTTACTCTCTATAGTGACTAAAAATATTCAGCACTTATCTTTCAAGATGTATGGGGGGGAGGGGTTAATGATGGTCCAAAATATCAAACAGTCTTTTGTGAAGTGTGACGTATGCGCTGTTTTTGGGGTTTGTTTGTTTTTTTTTGCTATGAACAGATATCATGCCATGTCATACTGATTTTTATATTCTGCCTATATATTTTTTTTCACTCAGAGAATAGTTAAGCTCTGGAACGCGTTGCCAGAGAATGTGGTAAGAGCGGATAATGTAGCTGGTTTTAAGGAAGGTTTGGACAAGTTCCTGGAGGAAAAATCCATAGTCTGTTATTGAGAAAGACATGGGGGGAAGTCACTGCTTGCCCTGGATTGGTAGCATGGAATATTGATACTCTTTGGGTTTTGGGGAAGATGGAGAGGGGAGAAGGGAAAAGGGGTGTGAAAGGGTGGGATAGGGTAGATTATATAAAAACTTTTTGGGAGGAATGTTAGAAATATGTATGGAAATATCAGAATTGTGAAATTACTTGAAATGAATATTTCTTTGTATTATATTATTGTATATTTACTTGATTCCTTCAAAAAAATATTATAACATAAAAATTGTGTTGAGGCCCACCACGGAACCTTGGTTTGACAGAGTTTCAGAGACATGCTTAGAAAAAGGCATTTTGCTGAGAGTATTGGTAGATAGCTAAGAACACATAGGGGTCAATAGAGTGATTTTACCAGACAGAAATGGCTCCTGGCCAGTGAAATTGTTTGTTCAGGGCTAACCAGTTCATGCTGCTGAAAATAACTGGTTAGCAAAACCAGCTCTTTTGGGTGCATTCTGGGGGTGAAGTCAGCACTTGGATGCTTAAGTGCCAACATTAAGAGCACTTAACCGTCCGAGGTCCCTGTGTTAGGACCACAAAAAAGTGAGTCCTATCTTTATGCGGTGGTTAAGTGCTGCATTTCGTACTTACCGACTGCGGCAGGGGTTTTCAACTCAGTCCTCGGGGCACACCCAGCCATTTGAGGTTTTCAGGATATCTCCATTGAATAAATGTAAAAAAAAAAAAAAAAAAAAAAGGTGAATGGACAGCCTAGTGATCTGTTGTAGAAGACATGAGAAACCCCGTCATCTCTTTTTTTCGATCAGTTTTGCAGTGTTGCTTTTGTTTTTGTCTGAACATTAGAAATTCACCAGAGACGCAGACTTTGCCCGGTATATGCAGTCTAACACGGCCAAGCAGCAATTCCATGGACAGGGCTCCTTAAAAGTAACCAACACAAAATGCAGTGACCAAACAGGATGCAGCTGTGGAAACAGTGGGGTAAGTTTAGAATGAACGCACAAAGTACTTCCAGAACGGCTGATCCCCTTGACTGTGTTCTTTAAAACTTGAAATCTCCCCCCCCCCTTCCCCTGATTTGCGCAAACACATCAGCAGAGAACTACAAACGCTTCCTAAGAAGTGACCCCCTCCCTTATGTACTTTTTTCTCCCCCTTTTATTTTTATCTCGATGTAATTTAATCCCAGTGCTCTTTCCTGCAATTCGTACTAGGTCTATCTGTCTAGAACCCCTTTTTTATGCCCCCCCTTTTGATCTTATGTTTATTTTAAGCTTTGCTTTATTATATAATACTTATTGTAAACCGTTTAGCCAAATATTTGATAGACGGTATATCAAAAATTAACAAACTTGGAAACTTGATAAGCCCATACCATACTGATTCTTGTATCCTGCAAATGTCGACTAGGAATTATTGCGGCTCACATAATATTAGAAATGATACAGAGGTATAGACCACATACACGTTTTCAGTGCCTTCCTGAGATGGACGTATGTGATCTCTACCTGTGTCTTCAGGACATCCATAGCCAGTCAAGTTTTCAGGATATCCACAATGAATATTTTAAATCTATAATCGACTATGTATGATTGATTGAATGAAAAAGGTGAAATATAAGTATTTAAATTAAGTTGCATTAAAGTATGGTATGGATTGTTGGCTTTTATCTAACATTTAGGTATGTGTAAGGTTTGTGACAAGCCAACCCCTGGCTACTGAAAACATTAAAGCCTGTTTCAAGACAATGAGTTTCCAAGTTTATTAAAATTATGATAAAACGCTAATCATAAATTCCGTTTTACAATAGAAAAAAAAGGGAGAAACGATTAACAAACAAAATGTAGACTGAACAAAACTCGATGAACGTAATATACCAAAGGAAAGTGGGTGGAATTACAATTTAAAAGGACAGGAGACACAGAAGGTAAATAACAAAAGGGAAGTAAGAGAGATCAGATTATTAAGCGACCAAGGCGAACTCAGTACCAGTTCAGCATTCGAAAGCATCTCTTAATTAGGTTAGGGAGGTATAAACTTAAATTAAATGGATAAAAGTGTGAGAGGTTGGGTCGGAAGGAGTGCCAGGCCTATGGGAAATAAACTGCCAATCGAAGATGTGGAACTTAAGGAGCAAGAAGTGATCCAAAGTCGGGGTATCTTTCTTGGCCCCAAGTTACTGCTGTGGTTTAGCCATGTTTTATGGGCCAACGACATATAGACAGTTGTGCCCATTTTTGGGAAGAGATCTTGCTTCAATAATTGACTACTCAACACAATAGATCAGGAACTGAATGAAAAAATCATATCCACCACAATACCATTCCGAATATTAAATTTTTTTTAAAAACCCAACCCTCCAAATGAACAGATACCAAACCAGTGGCTGATTGCATGACTTAAGTTACTGTGTAGTTTGGAGTGGATATTGATTGTTTGTGTGTGTATTATTGAATGGATATGTATGAATGGGATTTTTTTTTAACTACTTATTATTTTGTTCTATTTTAATTATGTATGTGCTTTGTGAGCAGTTTTGATAAAAGTGATATATACTGTAAATATGGTAAGTAAATCAATAAATGTGACCATTTTTCTTGATCTGTAAACCGCAGTGAACCACTTCTAAAGGTATTTGCGGCATATAAGAATTAAAATTATGTTATGTTAGGAGCCCTTAGGAATTGGTTTTAGCACTGTACACTTCTCCCTCCGTATTCGCTATGATAGGAGATTAACAGACCCGTGAATACAGAAAAACCGTGAATAACTTTTTCATATGTTATTTGCTGTTTTGTATTAAAAAGGAGAGGCAAAACATGGTGAAGAAAGTGCTGGGAATCAGCGATTTCTCTATACAAACTGATATAATTGGGGGGGGGGGGGGGAGGAGCCAGCAAACTAAAAACCGCGAATGCTGAAACTGCAAATACGGAGGGAGAAGTGTAAACTACACTGCTGGCAGTTTGAACGAAGGCAAAGTTATTTTCTTTAAATTTATCATTCAGCCACTTTTTCTAAGTGGGATGTGGGCGAATGACATTGAAAGACCTGAAATTAAACACAGGCACTGCTTTGTAGTGAAATAGTGAATGAAAGCTGTTCAGAATGTTTTTAAAGGAAGAATAAGAAAAGTTGAATATATATTTTCAGTAAAATAACAAATTTATGTCAGTGGGATTTTGGGGGGGCGAAGCAGTGAAAGAGGGAGGCTAAGTGAGTAAAAGTAGCAAGTTATCATATTAATTCATTGATAAAGTAAAGCACGTAATGATTCAGCATTTTTTTCCACTAAATTTTTTTTTCTATTGTTTCTATTTATAAGCATTTTTTCAAATTTAGTCTACTTATTGTGAAGATGTTAAGTTTACGGAAGTTCATGTAAACCACTCTAAATTGACTCCCCAGTCATTAGTTGCAGCATAGAAGCGTTCAATAAACAATAACCGACCGGGAATGGCTTCTGGCTGGTTAATTGCGCCACTGATTAGCGCTTAGCAGCTAGCAACTAAGATGGCTAGGTTGCATGACTTAGCCAGTTATCCGTGAAATTTAAAGTGATAGCTAAGATTAGTGGTCAAATCAGGCCACGTAAATAGCTGCTCTGTTTTTGGCTGCTATAAACTTAGCCAACCTGCGTTGAATAACGATTTAGCCAGTTTATAGCAGTCAAAACCCCCCAGAAACAGCCCAGCATTGAATATCCTGGCTCAGCACCGACCGCAGGAATTGACCCGGCCAACTCCCACAGTCTGAATATTGGCACCGAAGTGTTTGAAAATGTCATACGTACATTTGCAAATCTTGACTGAGCCCTGTGAGCAAAGGTAACTATTGATATGTGAAGGAGACTTTTCTCTGAAGCAGCTTTATGTGAAACATGACGGAACTGTGTCAAAAATGTCTCCTTGAATTTCTACATATGGCTTACTGACTGTTATAAGATAAGTATTTGCTATTTTATATAAGTTTTTTGAGATATCTACTTTGCAAGCTACAAAAATGAAAAAAAAAAAAAAAAAAACTCTGTGAAGATTTTGAAGTCTGAGACCCAATAATTCATTGAGCTCACCTCTGAAGGTGATAAAATTAATTTGTATTGTAGGATTGATTGGGTATCTGCTTTAGATTCTATGATTCAGGGCATTACGCATTTAGGCATGCTATTTTCCAGGCACATAAAGCAGGTGCAAAGTCCGCAACCCAGTTGCACCCAGTGGCAATTTTAGAAGAAAAGGTATACATGGATTTCCCTTTGAATATTTATATAAAGCAGGCAGGAGCAAACTAGCTGCGGTCTTTGCATTTGGGTGGGGTGTCTAGAAAAGTATCCCCTTAAACAGAAGATAGGTTGAACTGCCTTTCAACATCTGTCATTAGAAATAATGTTCGGAATCTGATTTCTTTTAAGGACCATGAAAACATCTGTTCTGCATTACTGCAGCACTCTGAAAATGAGTGTCCTGGGGTGGTGTGCATGTACCCCCTACGTCCTGTGGGTCACTGCTGTGACATATGTGGTAAGATGACTGCCAGCATTGCCTAATCACATATTTCTAACCTTGCAAGTGTGTCCTTACTTTGTTTTCTGCCTGAGTTCCAAGAGAGCACGTGATCCTCCTGATATTAGATTTATTAGCCTGAGAAGGCCTAAGCTGTCAGCTAATTATCACACTTCTGTTTTAGCAGAGAGACTGGAAATAATGAGAAAGCATGGAGTCAATATGAGAATCAACCAAAAAAACCCTCCATTTTATGATTCCATGGTTCTTGCGACAGACCTACAACAGTTTGTCAGGCTGGACTTTGATAGTTTATTCAAGGACTGTGTGCATTTTCCAAATTTTCTGATCTCTTGTCCCACCATCCCTGTGGTCAGCATCACATCTTCTCATGAACTGGAATGGCAAACACTGCAATTGATTTCTCTTTTTTAAATTGTATTGCATAAAATGTCACAACCTATTCATTTCCACTGCAGCTGTTCCCGATGCTTTCAACCATGCAGTGGCTAAGCCACTTCTCGAAAACCCTTGGTAGTCCCCCACCTGCTCCTCCAACTATCACCTTGTCACCCTTCTTTCATTTGCCCTGTCACCCTTCTAGCCAAGCTACTTGAGCGTGCTGTCCTCTGTCATTGCCTTGACTTCCTTTCATCTCAACCGACTCTTCATCCTCTACAATTTGGCTTTCGCCCCCTTTACTCCAGAAAGACTGCCCTTACCAAAGTCTACAGTGACCTGCTCCTGGCCAGATCCAACTTACTCAAGCCTCATCCTCCTTGACTTGTCTGCTGCTTTTGATACTCTTAGTCTCTGCTACTCCTTGATATACTGTCCTCGCCTGGATTCCATGAATCTGTCCTCTTCTGCTTTGCCTCCTACCTCTCCCATCCCACCTTTAGTGTATGCGCTGGTGGATCCTCCTCCGCTGCAATCCCGCTAGCAGTTGGTGTACCCCAGGGTTCTGTCTTAGAACCTCTTCGCCCTCTATACCTCTTCTCTTGGTGCCCTTATTTCCTCCCATGGCTTCTAGTACCACCTATATGCTGACGATTCCCAGATCCACCTCTCTACACTCAAGATTTCACCAAAAATCCAAGAAAAAGTCTCCATCTGTTTGTCCGACAATTTCTGCCTGGATGTCCTGTCACCACCTGAAACTAAACATGTCCAAGACTGAGCTGCTCCTCTTTCCTCCTAAACCCTCTGCTACACTCCCTCCATTTCTGTCTCTGTAAATAATACTGTTGTCATTCCTGTCTCCTCTGCTCATAACCTTGGAGTCGTCTTTGACTCCGACCTCTCATTTTCTAGGCACATCCAAGAGACTGCTAAAGCTTGATGCTTCTTTCTCTACAATCTCACCAAAATTCACCCCTTTCTCTCTGAGCACACTACCTGGACCCTTTTTCACACCCTTGTAACCTCATGCTTAGACTACTGCAATTTACTTCTAACAGATCTCCCACTAAACCATCTCCCCCACTCTCTGCTGCATGACTCATCTTCTGCCATCCTCGCTACACTCACTTTGCCCCTCTCCTCATATCACTTCATTGACTCCCTATCCACTTTTGCATACAGTTCAAACTCCTATTACTAACGTACAAATGTGTTCATTCTGAAGCCCCTCAGTATCTCTCCTTTCTTGTCTCTCCTTATACGCCTCCCCGAGAACTCAGTTCCTCGGATAAAGTTACTTTTGTCTGTACCCTTCCCTTCCACTGCCAATTCCAGACTTCGCTCTTTTCACTTCACTGCCCCATATGCCTGAGTCCGTGCGTCACGTCCCCTTCCTTCCCTTGTTCAAAAATAAGCTGAAAACCCACCTTTTCAAAACTACCTTCAACTTGTAACCCTCTCCCCTCTGTTCATCACCCTAGCCAACAGTTTAACTATCCTTCACTAACTATAACCCCTGCCCTGGCATCCTGTTTGTCTGTCCTGATTAATTAGATTGTGAACTCATTCAAGCAGGGACTGTCTCCTTCGTGACCCTGTACAGCGCTGCGTACGTCTGGTAGCGCTCTGGAAATAATTAATAGTGGTAGTAGTAAAATGAATTACAATCTGAGCGTTAATTACTGCTATAAAGTAATGAGTATTCTTGTTTTTAAATGAAATATCTTAAACAAATCTGTCCTAAGGATGGAAACTCATCAAACAGTCAAACAGTTCTCCCCCCCACCCGCCCCACCCCCTTATTCCTAAGGTTACCATATGGCTCCAGAAAAAGGAGGACGGATTGAGACATCCGAGTTTTATTTCCATTGCTTTCAATGGAAGTAAAACTCAGATGTCTCTATCCGTCCTCCTTACTTCCATTGCTTTCAATGGAAGTAAACCCCGGATTTCTCAATCCGTCCTCTTTTATCGGGAGCCATATGGTAACTCTACTTATTCCCATTTTCTCTTTCCGAACATTAAACTCTTCAGGCCACAGTATACATAGGCCTCTAGGCTCTATGTAATAATGTGGAAGTTGATTTTACTTTATTCGCATACTGAAAAAACTTGACAATGGTGCTGTAAGCCTGCAAATTAAAATAAAGAAAATTGTGGGTTCATGAGCTAATTGGTAGCATTTGTACATATACGTTTGGAAAATGTCACCACAAAAGGGCCAGCACTGCTTCATGGAAGCTGCCAAGGTGATGCCGATCCTTTTTGAGCATGTAATGTTTACAAAATGGCTGACCCACTGTACATACCAACTAACATACACACACGACAGCACATCCTTGCACATATTTTATAAAAAGTTCTGGGTTTGCAAACTACCGCCAGAATTGTGAACATCCTGTTGCAAAATGGACCCCATAGTTTTCTCTGCATGAGTGGCTGTAATAGAAAATGCAAAGCAGCTCATTGAGTAAGAATTTTGTGAAAATGGATGCACAGAAAAAGGCTTCAGGGGTCTGTTTTTTTGCAAAAAGGATACCTGTATCTGAAATGACACTTTTCGAATGTCTCTGGAACATTTTGAGACACAACATAACCCTGAATTGCTGTCTTCATACAGGGTATGCCTAGATATGTGATATCTATCCATGCCCCAAATATACAGTGTCCTCTGAAGATTAATTAAATCAGCTGCATGAACTCAAACTGCTGCCACTGTAATAACTTCTTTAGGGCGTCAGGTCAAAAGCGCGCCGGGACAAAGGCGCGCCCAGACAAATGAGCGCCGCGCACGCCGCCGCACCGCTCTAAATTTTTTTAGCGCTCCGACGGGGGTGTGTGGGGGGGGAACCCGCATTGTGGGGGCATTGTGGGGGGTGTGGGGGGTTGTAACCCCCACATTTTACTGAAAACTGAACTTTTTCCCTGTTTTTAGGGAAAAAGTTCAGTTTTCAGTAAAATGTGGAGGGTTACAACCCCCCAAACCCCCCATAACGCCGGCGCGATGTCTATTAAGTAAACTGGGGGGGTTCCCCAACAAAACCCCCCATCAGAGCCCCTAAAAACTGTAATTTAGAGCGGTGCGGCGACGCGCGCTGCGCTCAATTGTCGGTGCGCGCTTTTGTCTTTCGCGCCGTTGTCTATGAACCCTTATTTAGCCAGCTGAGACTGTGCTGTGGTGTACAGGTTTTATCTTTGGGGATTTTTCTTTATTCTCTGCAGGGGCTATTGTTTCGTTGCAGTATTCTCCAGATTTTGAGATAGAGAAATATCGGAACAGACTGATTCATACCTTTCTTAGCCTGGTATGTTTGTTTTTTTTTCTTTCATTACACATACAGCAATGGAGAATTTCTAAACTAAACTAAACCTTAAGTTTATATACAGCATCATCTCCACGGATGTGGAGCTCGGCACTGTTTACAAGAACTTAACATATAGGAAGAGAAGGAAAAAAAAGGTTTTACATGAACTTTTATATAGAAGAGAAGAGTAAGGGGGGATAGAATTACATTTTAGTGAAAAGCCAGGTTTTCAGTTGCTTGCGGAATAATTGGAGGGAGCCCAGGTTCCGCAGCGGGGTAGTAAGGTCGTTCCAAAGACCTGTGATTCTGAAGAGAAGGGATTTTCCCACTTTGCCTGCATAGCGAATACCGTGTAGAGAGGGGAAGGATAGTTTATACCTTTGGGTGGGTCTGGTAGAGTCAGGACTTGAGGAGTTATAAGATAGTGGGATTAAGGGAGGAAGGATGCCGTGAATGATCTTAAAAGCCAGGCAGGAGCATTTGAAATGGATTCTGGAAATCACTGGGAGCCAGTGAAGTTTGGCTAGGAGTGGGGAGACATGGTCAGACTTGCGTTTTGCAAAGATCAACTTGGCTGCAGTATTCTGGATTAGCTGGAGTCTTTGAAGACTTTTTTTTGATAGGCTTAAGTAGATGGCATTGCAGTAGTCTCCGAAATAAATGCAGTCCAATTGGATATCAACCAAAACTGTTCGACCAAGTGGTTAAAAAAATTACAATATTAAAAGGCAATCAATCCCACTTAATAGTTGAGGGGGACCCTTTAACACTTTTATATAGGGAAAAAAGCCTCAGAGTTGGGCGCACTACGCACATTGATGCCACTTTAGCGTATGTTGATCAGTTTCTTCACTCCTTATTGCAGTCATAGGCAAAAACCCTCTAGTGAACTACTTTTTTTCTTTATTCTTTTGAATTATATTATTCAGTTTTCTTATTCTCAATCTTAGCAACTTATTTTTCATTTGTCAAAATCACCCTCAACTTATGCACGTCAACAGATTTCTTATTTAATTTTAAAATTCACTGCACTTATCTCCTGTCGTGCTGAGCTTCACAGTCTTATTCAGATCCTGTCATTCGCGGCAGAACCAAGGCCGACGTGGCCAGCGTTTTGCGGACTTTCTATTTATGTCCGCTGCTTCGGGACCATAAGTCCAGGCACGTTCTTAACAAAAATTCCATCCTGCTGATGGATATGCCACAGTCTCAAGATAACCCCTCACAGTATTAACACTCCCTGCCCTCCCAGCCAGGACCATCCTGAGCTGGAAACACAACCTGTGTGACACGCCCCGTGGAGCGCCGATCCTGCCCAAAAAGGGAAGGCAATGGACAGGACACAGTTTTGGAGCCCCCCATCTCCCTGACGCCCTGTTCGGCCACACTACCTACACATTGTTCAGTACGGTCCTGTTACAGCCCCAGCGCTGTTCCTGTTGCATGCTTCCCACAGTCCCAATACTCTCTCAGCACACTTCTTCACTTCTTTCCCCAGTCCCAGCACTCTCCTACCCCATAACCCCGAAATGTCTCATCCGAATTCCCCAGCAACATTTCAAAACGATTAGGGATACAGACTCGTTCATGGGGACATTCTAAAACTGGCCCCAGTAGCATAAGTAAGGAGGGCGAGTGAGGGGGGGGGGCGTGTCTGTCCCGGGCGCCATCTTGCTCGGGGCACTTGTCCCCCTCCCTACTCCTCACCCCACACATGCCCGCCCCTTCCCTTCCCCATATCTTTTTCACTTTGGCGCAAGCATCCACCAACTTGATGCCTGTTTTGGCTTCGGCACGCTCTCTGATGTCACTTCCGGGACCCGTGCCTAGAAAATGACATCAGAGGGAGTGCTGAAGCCGACGAGGGCGGTAAGTTGATGGCTGCTCGCGCCAAAGTGAAAAAGGTATCGGAAAGGTGCACGCATGTGCGCAGCAGGGGGGCAGGGAAGAGGGCAGGGACGGGGCACCACCACCTTGGGCACCGCTCACCCTCGCTATGCCTCTGACTGGCACCTAAACTTAGGCGCTTGTAGGCACCCTACCAGTGCCTAAGTTAATTGAAGAACGCTGTTAGAAAGGGTGAAAAATGATGAGGTAGAAGGGCCTACCAGTGTCCAAATGAAATGCACCAGAATTGTGCCTATGTACTTGCCTTAGGCTGAATGCCAAACTAGGCATGACCAAAGCTAGAAATGGTATTAGGTGGCCTAAAGCGTCTACGTAGGCACGATTCACGCAAAGATAGGCACCAGAAATGTAGGCCCAGAAAACCCTTGCCTACGTTTCTAGCACCTATCTTTCATGTAGGCGCGATTCTGAAACTGGTACTGATGCGTGATCGCTGGCCGCTTTTCAGGCGGCCCTCGATATCGGCGCTGGTTACAGAATCCGGCGGTCACATGCCATTTATTCCTCCTGTTTTAGTGTGTGTTTATTTATTTAGTGGGATTTATTAACTGCCTTTATGAAGAAATTCACCCATGGCAGTGTACAACATGTGCAGTTTAACCTACAACTTACAATTTAAAAATAACCAAATATAAACATAAATACAATGAATGAGGTTGCAACGACTCTATGGAACTCCCTTCCTCTAGTCTAAAACTAAAACTAAACTAAACTAAACCTTAGGTTTGTATACTGCGCCATCTCCACATCTAGGGCATCTCAACCCAATCCTCAGGACACAGCTAGCCAGTCAGCTTTTCAGGATACCCACAATGAATATGCAAGAGATAAATTTGCAAACACTACCTCCACAATATACAAATTTATCTCATGCACATTAATTGTGATGTCACAATGGCTTCATTGTTCTATACTTGGCTCACTTCTGATATTGTATTGGAGGAGAGTGTGGCACAGATAGGGAAAATGCTTGAAGTACCTGTCTGTAAACTGCTTTGAGTGTGGTTGTAAAACTATAAAAAGGCTGCATACAAGTCCCAATCCCTTCCCCTGATGTCATAATGCCCCATTCCACCAATAAGAGCCAACTTTATCAGTGACATCACAATGGCTTCATTGTTCTTTTTTTAAAATTTTATTTAGCAAGTTTTCATTAACATATCAAGTATCCACTTGTACAGAAAGATAAAGTTAAACCGAAAAAGAAAAAATATTTTAACAATAATAATAATCTAACCAATATAATAGGAATATAGTAGCTTAACTTTAACTCAAGTCCTCAAAATAGAATCCAAGGCTTAGAATCAGTGAGCAATTAATAACACAAATAAGTAACATAAGAAATAAGAAAAATCCATTAGTTAAGGAAGTATATCAAACTTCAATGAGCACTCATGTTGTCCCTGCTTCCAGTCGGGCCTCAGACAAGTAGGTTGTTAGTTGGCTAGGGTCAAAGAAAACATATTTTTGCATTTGATATTGTATCACACTTTACATGGGTGAAGAAGCGAAAAAGTCGCCCCAAGAGCAATAACACCCGGTTTCATAATCAGAAATTCACATCTACGTTTTTGTGTGTCTCGTGCCAGGTCTGGGAACATTTGTATTTTAAATCCAAGAAATTCCCTTTGTTTATTTTTAAAGAAAAGTCTGAGTAACCAATTTTTATCTGGTGCTAAAGCTACTGTAAGTAGAAGTGTTGCCGCTGTTGCCACTTCCCTATCGGAAAGTTCCAAAAGCGATGTAATATTAGGTGATTGTTGATCTTCCTGTAATTTTAGTTGTCCTTCTCTTCTTATAGGTAAATAATACACCTGAGAAAAAAGTGGTAACAGATCCTCTGATATTTCCAGAACTTCCATCATGTAGCGTTTTAACATATCTCTAGGAGGTATTGTCGCTACTCTAGGAAAGTTAATCAACCTAAGATTATTGTTACGAGATAAGTTTTCTAAAGATTCCAATTTCCTTCTCAAATTTATATTGTCTCATACCAGAGTTTCCGTAATTTGTTTAGATACTACAGTAGAATTTTTAAAGTCTTGTAACTCAGTTTTAAGATCTTTAATTTCAATTTCTTGAGTATTAACTTTTTGCTCCAGCTGAGCCAGCTGGGGCTTAATCGATTTAGCCAGGTCTTCCACGAGATCCCAAATGGAATCCAATGTTACCTCTAGGGGTTTCTCCAATGTAAAAGAAATCTTTTGAGTTTCAACATTCATATTCTCACCAACTAGCTTCTCCTTCTGGTCAGGGCTCTTCTGTTTACTATCTACCCTTGGAGCAGATAAAACCCCAGGCTCCATGGGGTTCTCCTGTAAATACAGGGAGTCCAACTCCAAGTTCCCCTCACTGATCTCACCGGCCTCAGGGGAGAAATGCACTCTGCACTCCGGTTGCTCCTCTACCCGCGGGGAGCTGTCAGTCTGGGGAGGAGGGGGAGTGCCCTGGCGTCGGGGCTCAAGGTGGTCTCTAAACCCAAGGAGATCACTTCTGTCTCGCCCTGGAGCGTCTCCAGCGGGTGCATCGACACCGCCGATACTTCCTGCGTTCTTCGCAGGAGCTCATCAATAGTGCCGAGGCTGGGCTGGCCTGAGCCTCGCGAGGCTCCAGCGGCGCTTCGGCCTCTCCTTTTCGGCTTGGCTCGCAGGTAAATTTCTCGTAGGTAATCCAAAACAAGCTTTTGATGAGACATGCTGTGGCGAAGCACGGCTTCATTGGTCTATACTTGGCTCACTTCTGATATTGAATTTGAGGAGAGTGTGGGGCAGTGGTTAGAGCTACAGCCTCTGCCCCAGGTATATTAGAGAGATTGTGAGCCCACCGGGACAGAGAGGGAAAATGCTTGAAGCATCTTTATGTAAACTGCTTTGAATGTGGTTGTAAAATTAGAAAATAAAAAAAGGTGGTATACAAATCCCAATCCCTTTCCCATTCAAGGAACCGTATTCCTCTATAGCAGTGGTCTCAAACTTGCGGCCCGGGGGCCACATGCGGCCCGCCAGGTACTATTTTGAGGCCCTCGGTATATTTATCATAATCACAAAGTAAAATAAAAGTTTCTTGATCTTATGTCTCTTTAGCTATAAATGACAATATTATTATTAAGATTTAGCCAAAAGGAAAGATTTATAAACTATAAAGAGTTTTACCTCATGCAAAATTGTCATTTCTTTAATAAGACATTAACTATTTTTTTCTGAGGCCCTCCAAGTACCTACAAATCCAAAATGTGGCCCTGCAACGGGTTTGAGTTTGAGACCACTGCTCTATAGCAATGAGTTGGATGAGTGTATATACTCCTAGATTGTTCTAGTCAATAATTTGAGGAGATGCGCTTATTTCAAAAATCTCTTTTGCTCTTTTTTTTTTCTATAAAAATCAATTCACTCTCATCTTGTTCCCTACTCTGAGTCATCATCAGAGTCTTCATGACCTGAATCCTCACTTTCAATCCCAATGAGAGCAACATAAATGAACACAACCTCTGCCATGCTCAGCTCATTCGTTTGATGGCTACGCCATTGGCATTGAAACTGTGTAATTGAAGTTTGCACATTCTGTATTTATTGTCATGATTAGTCAAGGAGAACTCGTGTCTTTTATGTTTTTACAAAGTCAAAGTATACAGGTGTTCAGATTGCAATATCCAAGGTGTATAAACCTCAGAGCATCCTGAGGATTGTTCCTCGGGAATCGGTTCCGGAAATTCAGGTCGTTATAATTGATAACAAGACTGGGTCAGAAACAGGAGCAAGCGCAGAACAGCTGGCCAGTGAAATTATGACTGATGTGACAAACCATGGTAAGAGTTTTCAAATTATACCTGTTATACAATAAAGAATTCTACTAGTCTACTTACCACCTGTCCCCCCCTTTATCAAGCTGAGCTAGTGGTTTTAGCACGGGCCTTGTGTTAGAATTTAATATCTACTGGAAAAAGTATATATTGAACAGTTGTAACATACCTGGAGCTTTGAACATAAGAACATAAGAAGTTGCCTCCGCTGAGGCAGACCAGAGGTCCATCTCGCCCAGCGGTCCGTTCCCGCGGCGGCCCATCAGGCCCACTGCCTGAACAGTGGTCTCTGACTAATTTTATAAATTACCTCTAATCCTGTCCCTATAACCTTACCTCTACTCCTATCTGTACCCCTCAATCCCTTTGTCCTCCAGGTACCTGTCCAGACCTTCTTTGAAGCCCTGTAGCGTGCTCCTGCTTATCACATCCTCTGGTAGCGCGTTCCATGTATCCACCACCTTCTGGGTGAAAAAGAACTTCCTGGCGTTTGTTCTAAACCTTCCCCCTTTCAATTTCTCTGAGTGCCCCCTTGTACTTGTGGTTCCCCATAGTTTGAAAAATCTGTCCCTGTCCACTTTTTCTATGCCCTTCATGATCTTGAAGGTTTCTATCATGTCTCCTCTAAGTCGTCGCTTTTCCAGGGGGTAAGGGGGAAATTCATCAATGTTCGTTAATCTTGTTAGTACATGCTAACGATTAGCGCGCACCAGATGCTAAAGACACCCATTATATTCCTATGGGTGTCTTTAGAGTTTAATATGTGTTAATTGTTCGTACACTAATGCAATTAGCATGTCCTAATGTGGTAGCGCCTGTTGATGAATCCCCCCCCCCCACTAAATATATATAAATAAATAAAAATGATTAAAATACATTTTATCATTGTAAACTAAAATAAATGTACTCTGTGGGGCTCATAATCAAAACTTTAAAACGTCCAAAAACCAGCCTAAGTCAACCCTTGGACGTCCTAATAGCAGGGACATCCAAGTGCCGATAATCAAAACCAGCTTTCTGGATGTGCAGCAGCACTTCTAAGCTAATGTGTGTCCAGAGAGCAAAGGGGTGGGTTGGGATGTGTGATATGGGCAGGAATCGGGCGGGCTTCAACCTGGACGTACCCCAGCCATAATTAAAGCTTTCTTAGAGGGACGATCCCGAATGTCATTCCTTAGGATGTGTTTACCTAAGGATAGGGGGGGTTATGGTTTATTGAATGTGCGTTGGTACTCTATGGCATGCCAGATAAGACATATTAATGATTGGTTTAGGGGGACATCTGATTTTACTGCAACGTCACTGGAGTTGTCTTTGTTGGCTCCGTTTCATGTGAGCTATTTCTTACATGTGGCGGATCCACAAATGCGTTCTTTGGTGTCTCACTATCCGATATTTGCACCAGCTCGGCATGCATGGAAGTGGGTTTGTAAAACTGCAAAATTGTCTTCTGGGGTTTCCTTATATTTACCCATCCAGGGCAATGGAGCCTTTCAACCTGGAATGCAAAATACTACCTATAAGAGATGGAGTGCTCGGGGACTTCAATATCTATTTCACTTGTTTTCAGAGGAGGGGAGACTAGCAACTTTTGTAGAATTGCAGCAGACATTTGAATTACAGCCAAAGGATCTGTTTGCATATTACCAGATCCGACATTATGTTCAGTCTCTCCCAATGATTCATCTTACGGAAGATAGAAGGGAGGCTCTTTCGGAACTCTTTAGCCTTTCTGCACAACAGAGCATTCCTCTACGGTTTCACATAGTGGGGATTCGAGATGGTCAATCCGGCCCTTATTTGGACATTTTAGCGGCAGCTTGGGCTGAAGATTTGCAATGCACGTTAATAGCCCACCAGCTCCAGCGGGTACTGAAGAATATCCAGAAGGTGTCTCCTAATATTACCCACTGGGAAATGCAGTTGAAAATTGTTTTGAGACTTTATATTTCACCAGAACGAGCAGCCCGGATGGGGATAACTACATCTCATTCTTGTCCGAAATGTGCACAGGCTCATGCTTCATTGGGACATATGTTTTGGACCTGCCCCAAAATTCAACAGTTTTGGAGACATCTTGGTCATTATATTACAATGCTTTGGAGAAGGTGTTGGCTTCCGCAACCGAGAGCACTATTCGGATATTACAATATAGCCACTCCTAAACCTAAGGGAATGACAGCTTTTATCACTAGAGTGCTTTTGATGGGAAAGAAAGCAATTCTTACTAACTGGTTATCCCGAGATCCTCCTTCTAATGCTCAATGGAGAGCCTTGATGATAACTCATGCTACGCTGGAGTGAAGATCGGTGGGAGACTTGGAACATGGGCCGAGTCGTGGATTTCGTCAGACCTGGGAATATTTCTGGCAGGATCTCACACCATATGCTCGAAGTAGACTCTTGAATCAATAGATTTACTTTTCACTCTCAATTTTACTGTGGCATTGGACTCTTGGGGTGGGGAGGGAGGGGAAGGGAGGGAGGGGGAGTGTTTTACAATATTATTTCCTGACTATGCTATTTGTTTTATTTGTTATTTGTTGAAATAATAAAAACATTTGAACATAAAGCTTTCTTAGAGGGAACTTAGATGCTGGCAGTCAGACCTGTTTAAGTTGCATCTAAGTTCCACAAAGGTGCCCACACTGACAAGAAGACCACTGGAGGATTTGAGGCATGAGCCCCCCTTACGCTCCCAGCAACCAAAGAGCAAAAATAAATAAATAAAACTTGTAGGCTTCCCATCAGCTGATTGCGGCAGACGGAATCCCCATCAGCTGAGCTGGTTTTGAGGATTCCTGGTGGCTCAACTGATGGGAATTCTCCCTGCCAGGATCAGCTGAGCCACAGAGCCCTATACCCCTTCCCCTGACATCCCCCTGATATCCTGACATTGCCCTGATATCCTGTACCTTCCCCAACATCCCTTGACATCTCTGCCGCCCCCACATCCCCCCCCCCCAAATCCTGGGTCCCCTCCCAGATCCCTGGAAACCCCCCCCGGGTACCTTCAGAAGAGCCAATCAGGGCCTTTGGCCCCTCCCACTGCATCCGAAGATGCAATGAGAGGGGAAAGCCCCATCATTTGCAGCACTCAGCCCTGTAGGCAGGAGGGTGTGAGCTTCCATCCTGCTGTTTGCTCTTTGGAAGGTACGGCGGGGGGGGGGGGTGTTCCAAGGATGTGGGAGGGGCCCAGGAACATTGGGGGGATATGGGGAGGGCAGAGATGTGAGAAGATGTCGGGGAAGATACGGGATATCAGGGGGATATTGGGATGTGAGGGGATATCGGGGTGATGTCAGGATGGTAGGGGGGAGGGATGTAAAGCTCCGTGGCTCAGCTGATCTTTGCAGGGGGAATCCCCATCAGCTGAGCCACCAGGAATCCCCAAAACTAGCTCAGCTGATGGGGATTCCTTTTGCCGTGATCAGACAAGGTAGTCAGTGGGTACGTCTACAAAACTTGCTTTTGTACATTTTTCACATGGATGTTTTTATTTTTGAAAATGGGCAATAAAGGTAGAAGTCCTAAGGACCAAAACTTATACCTAGCTCATTTTCAAAAATAAAAGATAGACGTTTGGCAGCTTTGAAAATGGACATTTTTCCTGCTGGGTTTGTGGATGTCTTGCACAAAACGTCCAGCCTCAGACTTAGTCACATTTTTGATTATGCCCCTCCACACATGTACATAGTTCTAAGAAAAACCCCCAAGTGAAATTGAGAATTATAAGTTCTTATCTTGATGCCATTGTTGTAACTGAGAAAAAGGATATAAATTATGTGGCCTGGAGGTTGAAAAAAAAAGACGAGGCTTTGCAGGGAGCGGGGCTAGAAGTAGAATGGGGCGGGGCTGGAGGCTGAATGGGGCGGGGCCATGTGTTTGGGTTTCTCCGGACAAAAATCTGGTAACCCTGTGCTTCACCCCATATTCACCTACTGGCAAAGTACATGCTGTCATGTCAATGCGTGTAGCAATCGAAGTGGATATTTGGCAGCACTGGTTAAATTCTGCTGAATAATCGGTTACTTGGTTGGCCAACGCAATTTAACTAGGTAGGAGTTTCTCCTGTCCAGTTAAGTTGGTTTGAATATCAACCCCTTTGTGTTTGGATTAGTCAAGTCAACGTCCCACCTTAAACCCTTCTGAAATGTTGTGGCATGACCTTCATGGCATGACCTTAAGTGAACTGTTCATGCAAAGAAGCCCTGAAAGGTTAGAGAGCTGAAACAGTTCCATGTGGAAGAATGAGCCAGTGTTCCTCAAATGCGATATCAGAATGTGATCTAGAATTACATCAGATATTTAACTGAAATTATTGCTGCTTAAGGAGGTGGTATCAGTGATATACACATTTCTAAATTTATGTAAACATCTGTCAATGTCTATACATGCATGCATAGAAAAATTTCTGACAATCAAGTAATCAAATATCAGCAGACACTCATAAACATCAAATATCAAAAAAAGATCTAGAACAGTGGTCCCCAACCCTGTCCTGAAGGACCACCAGGCCAATCGGGTTTTCAGGCTAGCCCTAATGAATATGCATGGAGCAGATTTGCATGCCTGTCACTTCCATTATATGCAAATCTCTCTCATGCATATTCATTAGGGCTAGCCTGAAAACCCAATTGGCCTCCAGGATAGGGTTGAGGACCACTGATCTAGAACAGGGCTGCCCAAGTCCGGTCCTCGAGATCTACTGGCAGGCCAGGTTTTCAGATTATTCACAAAGAATATGCATGAGAAAGATGTGCCTGCACTGCCTTCTTGGTATGCAAATCTCTCTCATGCATTGTGGATATCCTGAAAACCTGGCCTGCCGGTAGATCTCGAGGACCGGACTTGGGCAGCCCTGATCTAGAAAAACAAAATATATACTGAAATATCACAATAATAGTGAATTATATAGTGCTCAGTTAAATTAACACCAACACCGCTGACAATGGTGTTAATAGATACATCACAGCACTCCCTGCCTACCTTCCATTAAATATTCCCCCCCCAAAAGGGGTGCTTATCTTGCTGATTTGGCAGGCAGGTAATCAGTGAACACTGTTGCTATGGAAATCCAGGCAATTTATCGCCAACAGTAATGATTCCTCCAAGTAGAAGTCCCAAAAACGTGATAAATAGCCAAAAATCAATAATCCAACAGTTCCAATTCCATGTTCAAATAATCTCCTGTCCAGACATAATTAATATTATAGTTCCTATAGGAGATTATATTGCCTTGAGGTGCAGAAGAGGGCGATAAAAATGATAGGAGGTTTTTCGCCAAAAGATGTATGAAGAGAGACTGGAAGCCCCGAATATGTATACCCTAGAGCAGGCATAGGCAACTCCGGTCCTCGAGGGCCAGAATCCAATCGGGTTTTCAGGATTTCCCCAATGAATGGATGGACCATTTGGGTCTTTATCTGCTGTCATCTACTATGTTACTATGGGGTCCTTTAATCAAGGTGTGGTAGGGGGGTTTAACATGCGGAATACCTCACGTTAAACTGCCTGCCGCGCTAGCCGCTAACGCCTCCATTGATGAGGCGTTTGTATTTTGGCTTGCCGCGGAGGTTAGCGCATGATGAAATGTCCAACGCGCTAATCCCCGTAGCTCACCTTGATAAAAGGAGCCCTATGAATCCAAAGTAATTTGCTGCTGGAGCTAAATATGTCTGTATCCAGCTGGTGGTGGATCTCTCTAAACGGGGACACTCCTTGAGACAGCTGATTTGCGAAACGTGAATTTATGTTGGAGCCCCGAGCAGCCTGGGAACTAAGATAAGTGTTTGCATATAAAATAAAGAATGGCTAAGATTTTTGAATATAAGACTTTTGAAGAGACAGACGAGGAGGCTAGCTACAGCATACTTGAACTACAATGAAATAATAGGTTCGCGTGTAGCCGCTGAGGTCTTATTTAAGATGAATGTTTATGAAACCTGCTGTGAAACTTTTGAATAAATATCTGATATATTGAGAAGACAGAAGAGAAAGTTTGTTTAGAAGTGAAGTATACTCGATTTGGTTCTGTATCCAGCCGTGTGCGTTTGCAGGTACAAAAGACAAATAAAATCCACAAAATGATGAAGAGTAAACAAGAGCTATGTTTTATCTGTTAGAAAAGCTAAGGAGTTCTGGTTCTTCATTTCCTAGGAGAGTCTTTTGGGATTGTGAGAGGAAAGATGCAAGTAGCCACCGGCATCAATTCTAGTCAATCCAGCGGAAGACGGACTGTGGTTAACATTACTGCTTCTGTATTTGGCGTTCTTTGTCTGTTGCTGGTTGGAACAACCATATTCCTCCTGAAAGCTCGTATTAAAAGGTGAGACTGGTACATTGGCCTTCATCATTCAAAGATTATCCAATTTTCCCATAGGTACAGAATGGGAAAAATTGGATAAAGTTCTTAGTACCATATACTCGTATACTAAAAGTTTTTCTTCTAGAGACTGGGAGGGGGAGGGGGGGTGTTATTTCTAAAGGATATATCCTTAATAAAAAAAATTATTTTATGCACAGATGTAGATGTTATAAAAGTGTCCTTCTGGGGTAATATCCACTGATAAAGCAATCATACTTTCAATTCTATCTCCCCCCCCCCTCAAGAAACACCCCTTCCCCATAACTCCCTGGTGCAAGACGACCCCTGCCCCCAGTCAAACCTTGGCCTTACCTTTTCTGCATGCCAAACAGGAAGCATAAATATATGCAATTAAGCAGCTTGGGATAAATTTCAAAGTGGAAATATGAATATATCCTGGGAGAATGGTATTGCATGAATATTGAAAGGTAAGAACATAAGAATAGCCTTACTGAGTCAGACCAATGGTCCATCGAGCCCAGAAGCCCATTTTCATGGTGGCCAATCTAGGTCACTAGTACCTGGCCAAAACCCAAAGAGTAGCAACATTCCATTTTGAATCCTAAAGAATAGCAAGGTTCCGGAATCCCAAAGAGTAACAAAAGATTCCGGAACCCCATAGAGTATCAAGATTCCATGCCACTGATCCAGGGCAAGCAGAGGCTTCCCCCCATGTCTTAATAACAGACTATGGACTTTTCCTCCAGGAACTTCTCCAAACCTTTCTTAAAACCAGCTACGCTATCCGCTCCTACCACATCCTTAGCCAGTTATTCAACTCGCAACTTTCTCAAAAGTAAGGTGATATTTTTACAGGATCTCAGCAATGTCCCTCAATAGTGGTATAACTTCTTTCCCACTAAAGAAAAGGTATAATTTCTTCACTGATCCATGTTCTTTTCCGACTTCTTTAAGGCTCATTTTATACTTTCTGTTTATTCATATTACATAAAAACATGATGTCAGATAAAAGCCAAATGGGCCATCTAAGTCTGCCCATCCACAGTAACCATTATTTCTTTCTCTCTCTGCGAGATCCCATGCCTTTTGAATTCAGACATAGTCTCTGTCTCCACCACTTCTTCTGGAGACTGTTCCACACATCTACCACCCTTTCTGTAAAAAGATATTCACTTAGATTACTCCTAAGCCTATCACCTCTTAACTTCATTCTATGCCCTCATTCCAGAGCTTCCTTTCAAATGAAAGAGACTCGTTTAATACGCATTTACATCATGTAGGCATTTAACCATCTCTATCATATCTCCCCTCTCCCGCCTTTCCTCCAAAGTATATTAGTTTCACCTCTCAAATAAAGCTTTCCATCTATAATAGAGTAAAACAGTAACTTAGCTTCTCAGATCGGCAGGGGATTTCATTTCACCGACATGCACATGTTTCACTATGTCACTTTATCAAGATAGAGTCCCCCTTTTTATTATATACCACAGTTATGCATCGGCTCCAATTCATTGCTTCAAAATATCAACTTACTTTTGAGAAAGTTGTGAGTTGAATAACTGGCTGAGTATTCTACCTTTACTGATACATTTTTTTAAATGACATTTTAGTTGGTTTTAAATGACATAGTCAATGACCACGCAGATTAACATCAATTAAAACAATTAAGTTAGTCGGCATAGGGTGCATACCACCACTTAATTTATGGCGCTGCTTTGAGAATCTGGGCCAAAATGTGTTAAGGGCCAAAAGATTTTCTTGTTCCCAGATATTTCTTTTGATACACAGAAGTGGAGGAAGCAGTTTTCATTACTCCATCCTAGTGTTCTGCAATTAGAAGCAACTTTTTCTATCTTAAGTTTCCTGAAAATATGTTATATCAGTCAGTGAAATATGTGTTCTGGGAAACTTCACAGTTGATAACTAAAGGCTGGGAGATTCTCCTCAGTGAGAGGAACCACCTAAAGAAGTAAATATATTTTTGTCTCTTTGATCATATATTCAGTAGATTTTGGAGGGAAGAAATACCTCTCCTTTTTTTGAATAAGAACCCTCAGATAGAGGACTTGAGCCAATATAATCAAGTTTATTTAAAATTTGATATCCCGCTTAATGAATGTCTAAGCGATGTACATTACAATAATTTTTTTAAAAAATTCATATAGGGTGTCACACACTGATTCACAGACTAAGTACAAGTTCCTGGAGGAAAAGTCCATAGTCGGTTATTGAGAAAGACAAGGGGGAAGCCACTGCTTGCTCTGTATCGGTAGCATGGAATATTGCTACACCTTGGGTTTTGGCCAGGTACTAGGGACCTGGATTGGCCACCATGAGAATAGGCTACTGGGCTTGATGGACCATTGGTCTGACCCAGTAAGACTATTCTTATGTTCTTAAAACAAGCAATGTTACAGATCTGGTAAGGGGGTAGAAATGCAATAATTAATCAGACAGAGATTCAAAAAAAGGGAGAGTACAATCGGAAGGAGAAATGTTCTTCATAGGAAGAGGAGAGATCAGTAGAAGGCTGCGTCCATGAAGCTTCAAGTTTCTTTATTTTTGATATACCTAAACTAAACTAAACCTTGGGTTTGTATACTGCATCATCTCTACATTCGCAAAGCTCAACACGGTTAACAAGGGTTAGGATAGAAAGGAACTCCAGTGAAAGGAAAAGACAAAATGAAGAGAAAATTTAGGACAGAGTAACCAGAGAGAGGAAGAGTGTCTAAAAGGTGTAGAATAAAATGAAATTAAAAAGAAATAAAAAGAGTCAAATTAACCTTATGAACATTTATGCTGGGGGTCATTTTTCCCTCTGGAAGAATTTGAATTCTCTCTCAATTTCTTTTCGATTGATTTTGTATACCATTGTATTTCTTGGTTTGTAATTAGTACTATGATGTAACATGTTTAAAAAAAACAACAAACCACCCTTAATTTTTCACCTTCTCCAGATTCTGGAAGAGAAATAGTGACCTAGAGCCTTTTGGAGAAACTTTCGATAAAGGGTTTGATAATCCTATGTATGATACACCTGGATATGCTCCTGCTGTGAGTAACTGTGTTTATTTAACTGAGAATCGCACTGAATATTTTGATTGAAATCTTGGCTGTACAGTAACATAGTAAACAATGGCCATCCTGTCTGTCCAACAGTCCCATTCATTTTTGAGGCAATGTTAAACCAACAATCTCAAGAAATTGGATCATGTAAGCTCGTATTGCCTGTGGAAGCAAGGGTCATCTTTAAGGGCTCCTTTTATCAAGGTGCGCTATGGGGGTTAGCGCGTCGGACATTTCATCATGCACTAACCCCCGCGGCACACCACAAAACTGACGCCTCGTCCACGGAGGCGTTAGCGACTAGCACGGCAGGCGGTTGAACACGCGGTATTCCGCGCGTTAACCGCCTACCGCAGCTTGATGAAAGGAGCCCTGAGTTTGCTTGCTTTTGCTTCAAAACCATAACAGGTTCATCCCCAATCTATCCCATCATTTTGAATTTCCAGGTATAACTTGTACACGTAGTGCCTACATGTTCGCCTCTCCATCCTTGAAGGGCTGCATCTACATGAGATTCCTCGATCGAACACTATCATTCCAAGCAGGCAAATGGAATAAAAGTTTAACCAACTTTATTTCAAACGCACTTTCCTATCAAACTTTCAGGAAGTCAATTAAAACCTATCTCTTTGATAAATTTCTCTGACCCCATTTCTGCCTTAACATATCTTTAAAATACTTCCAGATAAATTTGATTAATCTTAACATACTAATGTAATTTCGAAAGTCTTCTTTAATATCGTTGGCTGTATACAGTCTCTTCTTCTGACCTGTTTGTGGTATTGCGGTATATAAAAATAAAGTTATTATTAATTATTCCCCTTATTTGCTAAGTTCCACTATTAAATGTTATTCCCCTCTCCTCTGAGTTAGGCAAGTCCTGTACTCCAACTATAGCAATATAAAAATGTGCATTCTTGCTCCTGATTCATATTGCCGCACACAGGACACAGGCCGTAGTGGTTCGCTCAACATCAGCCACACTGCACCACCTTTGGAGCAGTGGCGTAGTAAAGAGGAGCGGGGGCGAGGTTCACCCAGGGTGCTGTCTTGGTGGGGGTGCCAGCACCCTATCTCCTCTCTGCCTCCTCCCCCACTACCATGTGTGGATGCAACTTCCCTTCCCCCGCATGTCTTTAACGTTCACAGCATGAGGAGCAGCCCCAACCTGCTGTTTGCGCTCTTGTCGACTCTTCCTCTGACGTTACTTCCTGGACCCGCACCTAGGGAGTGACATCAGACGAAAAGTCATTTCTGGAGCGAGCAGCAGGTTGGGGTTGCTGCTCGTGCCAGGATCGTTACGAGAGGTGCGGGGAAGGGAAGGGGCACGTGGGGAAGGAGCGGATGGAGTGGGGGGCAGAGGGCACCAATGTCCCAGGCATCTCTCACCCTCGCTGTGCCACTACATTGGAGTCACCAAGCCTAGCCTGATCAGCTGTGCCACATATTGGACTCGGACCGTATTAGTCCATCTGCCATCGGCTTCGCTGCTAGGGCTCCACTCCTGCTCATCATAAATGAAGTTATAACTCTTGATCTGTAGATGTGTCATTTATGGGCTCTTAGGATACATGGAATCCTAAGGAGGTCTAATATTGCCAAAGCACGGACCAAGTGAGGTCCTGTTATTCCATTGCACACCACCTACAATAGAGTATGGTTACCAAGCTATTATTTGACTTTTATAATATGGTAAATAGAGGAAGAGGAAAAGAGATACTTGAAGGGAGAACTATTGGGAAGAGAAAGGGAGAGATGGTGGACCTGGGGGAGGAAGGGAGAGAGGCATGTAGGCAGGGAGAGATATGGGATGGGGCAGTTGGGAAGAGAAAGGGAGAGAAGTTGGACCTGGGGATGGAAGGGAGCGAGGGAGAAATGTTAGGCCTGGAGATGGAAGGGAGAGAGAGATGCAGCATCTGTTTTTTTTCTCCATCTCATAATTCAACATCACGAGGAGAGGGAAGAACAATAACAACAGAAAAGAGAGGGAGCAAAATGTTGGACCATGGGGATAGAAGAGGAGAGATGGACCCATGGGAGGGCAGGAGGGAAGAGAGCTGGGATAAGAAGATGCTAGGGGATGGAGAGAGGGAGGGGAATTCTGAAAGTGGTGAGCCATGTGGATGAGGTCAAAAGGGAGATGACAAGATGAGTGCGAGAGCAGTGAATACAGTGGTAGAAATGTGGTAATGGGGAGTAGATAGAAGGAAATAGGAAGCTGGGAAAGGAGTGAGATGGGAAATGGAAGAGCTAGGGACTGAGAGGAGAGGTTGGTGAAATGAGGCATTTTGACATCACAATATTGGCTCTGGAATGTTGCTACTATTTGGGTTTCTGTCAGGGACTTGGGTTGGCCACTGTTGGAAACAGGATGCAAGGCTTGATGGACCTTTGGTCTGTCACAGTGTGGCAATTCTTATGTATTGAGTTGGATTAATGGAGATCATTAGATGCAATGTGCTTAAAATTCAGCAAGGTCTTTGACACAATGCCACACAGACAAAATATAAATTAAACCCCCTTGGTATGGACCCTAAAGTGACTGGTTAGGTTAGAAACTTGTTGAGTGGGATAGGACAAGGGATAAAGGTACATGGAATTAACACTGAGGATAAGGGCATTAACAGTGGTGAAGCTCAGGGATTGGTCCTTGACGGGGCATTTTTTAACATTTTTGTAAGCCATATTGTGGAAGAGCTGTTGGGTATGGTTTGCCTTATTGTGAATATGAAAGTGCAATAGATAAGACAGGATGGGGTCGGTCCAGAGAAAAGCTACTAAAATGGTGTGTGGTCTTGGTCATAAGGCATATGGGGACAGACTTAAAAATCTCAATAAGTTTGCATGGAAAAAATATCAGAGATTGTACGCCAGACTCATGTTCATTAATTGTTGTTTATTTTTTTTATGCTTGAAAATGAATAAAACATATTGAACTTAAAAATAAATAAATAAAATCTCAATAAGTATACTTTGGAGGAAAGGTGGGAGAGGGGAAATATGATAGAGACGTTTAAATACCTACATAATGTAAATGCGCATGAGTCGAGTCTCTTTCATTTGAAAGGAAATTCTGCAATGAGAGGGCATAGGATGAAGTTAAGAGGTGATAGGCTCCAGAGTAATCTAAGGAAATACTTTTTTACAGAAAGGGTGGTAGATGCAATGGACAGTCTCCCGGAAGAGGTGGTGGAGACGGAGAATGGGATCTCTTAGGGAGAGGAAGAGCTCATGGATGCTGTGGCTGGGCAGACTGGATGGGCCATTTGGCCTTTATCTGCTGTCATGTTTCTATGTAGCCTGGAATGTGTGAAGTGTGCTCTAGAACTTGGCAGCTAAGATTTAATGCTAAATCCCCCCCCCAAAAAAAAACCCCAACCAAAAAGGGTCATGTAATTTTGCTGCAGAAGCTCAAGGAAGCAGTTCTATATAGGGGCCAACGTATTTCTGTGCACAGAAGAAAAAGAAACTAGTTCAAGGTCCCAATGCAGTCCACAGACCTCCAGCCATTAAAACCAGCAGCAAATCAAGCAGATTCCAAAGAAACGCTCCCTAACTAGAGCTTCCAAAGGTTATCAGGGCAGTCCTGCTAGAAATGCTATGAGTTCCTCCGGCTTGGTGAAATACTGTACCCGATTTTCATGGTGCACTCAAACCTTCGCAGGGAATTGGAGAGAGAAGTTGATTTTCTGCTGGAAAAGTTGCCATAGCTCGCCACTGCTTGGAGACCTGGATCGAATAATCCTGAAATAACAATATGCAGTGGCCTTCATACGAGAGCTCCCCCCTTGGAATAATAACGAGTCAGCAATGTACGCTTTTCAGCGTAATTCAGAACTCTCAGGATCACTGGTCTCGGCAGCTGATCTCCTTCTCTCCGCATCTGACTGGCCAATTGACTTATGAATGAAGCCTAACCGGACGTGACTTTTCCTACCTAGGAACTGTGTATACTAATCCTATTGAATAATTGTTTAATTGTCATCTGGACCTTTGAGGATTTTTTTTAGTTGAATCCGTAGAGTCTGAAGTTCAAAAAGAAGAGTGGAACCTGGGTGTCTCGCAAACCTTTTGTCGCTGCGCCACAGTGCTGAGGCTAGATGGCATCATGACGTCAGAGAAGGGGAGGAACCAGCTCCGAAGCGGTATTAAGATCGCTAACACCACGATCTTGTTTGTAGGCTGTACCGGCTGGAAGGTAAACAATGCAGGGAGGCCAGGGGGGGAAGCGGAAGGCCAGGGGGGTGGAAGCCAGACACCAGGGGGGGGAGTGAGCAGTCCTTCGGGGTGGGACAGGCAAGCAGGCCTTCAAAGGGGGGTGGACAGGCCTTCAGGGGTGGGATAGGCTTTCAAGGGGGGACAAGCCTTCAAGGAGGGGAGGCAGGCCTTCAAAGGGGGGGACAGGTCTTCAAGGGGGTACCGGCCTTTAGGGGGGACAGGCAGGCCTTCAGGGGTGGGATAGACTTTCAAGGGGGGATAGGCCTTCAAGGGGGGACAAGCCTTCAAGGGGGGGAGGCAGGCCTTCAAAGGGAGAAAGTTCTTTAAGGGGGGGGGGACAGGCAGGCCTTCAGGGGTGGGATAGGTCTTCAAGGGGGGGACAGGCAGGCCTTCAGGGGTGGGATAGGTCTTCAAGGGGGGGACAAGCCTTCAAGGGGGGAGGAAGGCCTTCAAAGGGGGGGGGGGGACAGGTCTTCAAGGGAGGGGGACAGGCAGGCCTTCAGGGGTGGGCTGCAGACCTTTAAGGGGGGGGGCAAGCCTTCAAGGGGGAAACAGGTATTCAGGGATGGTGGCACAGGCCTTTAGGGATGGGGTGCAGGCCTTCAAGGGGGGACAGACCTTCAAGGGGGGATAGACCTTCAGGGGAGGGGGGACCTGGTATAGAAGTACATGGAGGGAGGGAAGGGGGGGTTCAAAGAGATGTGCATATGCCAGACTTTGGGGAGGAAGAAATGGGTCTGAAAATAGAGGAGAGGGAGAGAGATGATGGACAATGGGATTTAGGGAGGGAAGGAACAGAAAGGGAGAGAAGTTGGACGCAAGGGATGGTGTGGAGGGGGGATAGAGATACTAGATAGGAGGGTAGTTGGGAAAAGAAAGGGAGAGATGGTGGAC
This sequence comes from Geotrypetes seraphini, assembly GCF_902459505.1. Taxonomy (NCBI): domain Eukaryota; kingdom Metazoa; phylum Chordata; class Amphibia; order Gymnophiona; family Dermophiidae; genus Geotrypetes; species Geotrypetes seraphini. Next base: position 159,778,364 of record NC_047090.1, on the reverse strand, counting down.
CCTGGGGTGGTGGGGAAGGAAGGAGAGATGCTGGATGAAAGGGTAGTTAAGAAAAGGTGGATCTGTGGACAAAAAAAAGAAAAGATGCCAGACCTCCTGGGGAGGGAAGAGAAACGGAAGGGGAGGACAGAGATGGAAGATGGATGGTTAGAAGGGAGAAAGAAGAAAGAAGGAGACCCTGGCAAGCAAGTTATCAGAAGACAACAAGAGCCTGAGACCAACAAAATTTGAATAATGACCAGACAACAAAAAGTAGAAAAACTAATTTTATTTTCTGTTTTGTGAGTACAATATGTCAAATTTGAAATGTATATCCTGCCAGAGCTGGTGTTAGACCGCAAACGTGAGCTAGGATTTAACAGACAGAGGAAAAGTCTTTTTTGTTTGTTTATTTTGTTTACACCACAGCGCCAGTGTGGTTAGGAGAAGGCAAAGGGGGTGAAGAAGCTGTAAAATAAATCCACCAGGATGTTTGAAAACAAACAAACAAACACCCAATTGGGCAGGAAAATCGAATCGAATCGAAAAAACCAATTCAATAGGCTGAATTGAATCAAATCGAATCGAATCGAATCAAAATTTGTTTTTCTGAATCGGGCAGCACTACTTTAGAGCAGTGTCTCTCAAACTTTTTTTTAGCTCTGGCACACTAAATAGAGCAAATGTTTTTCATGGCACATTATAATTGAAATAATTAAATAACTAACTCTCAAAGTTAATTTTTTGCTCTGCAATTTTAAGTTCTTAAAGCTATGTATGGGTAATTGTAAGAATGGTGAAATTAAAGTAGATAGAACAGAATTGCTAATCAATGCGATAGTTGTGCTCATTTTTTAGTGCAAATGAACTTAAAACGCAGCTCGATAGTTGACAAGCAAATACACATTTCACCATCCACTATCTGCTGCCGTTCTCTTTTATTTCTTTATTTAATTTCTGCCAGAGCTGAAAATCCAAGTTTGCAAAGATAAGAAGATCCAAACGGTAACAAAGCCTTGATTGCTTTGTTGCTCAAGTTAGGATAACTACTGCACCGTTAGTTTTCAAGGACCAATCACGTCAAAGAATGATGCTTATCTTGGAGGTTGTATCCTTACGCATACAGACGCTCATAACAACGTACATGTCATCTATTCTAGTGTATACTTATGAAGAGAATTTTTAAAAACAAAGTAAAATTCTGGAATCTCTCATGGCACCGGCGGAATCTGTTCGGGGCACACAGTTTGGGACACACTGCTTTAGAAGAAAAATAGGAGAGGGGAAATATCATATACAGTAGGCCAGGGGTGTCCAATGTCGGTCCTCGAGGGCCGCAATCCAGTCGGGTTTTCAGGATTTCCCCAATGAATATGCATGAGATCTATTAGCATACAATGAAAGCAGTGCATGCAAATAGACCTCGTGTATATTCATTGGGGAAATCCTGAAAATCCGACTGGACTGCGACCCTCGAGGACTGACATTGGACACCCCTGCAGTAGGCATTTAAATGCCTCTGTGGCCTAAATGCACAAGAAATGGGCCTTTTTTTAATTGAAAGGAAGCTCTAGAATGAAAGGTCATAGGATGAAAGTGAAAGGGGATGGATTCAGGAGTAATCTAAGGAGATATTTCTTCATGTAAAGGGTGGTGGATGTGTTGAACAGACTCCTAATGGAGGTCACAGACATGGGGCATTCTATTTCAGTGGTTCCCAACACTGTCCTGGAGGACCCCCAGGCCAGTCGGGTTTTCAGGATAGCCCTAATGAATATGCATGGAGCAGATTTGCATGCCTGGCATCTGCATTATATGCAGATCTCTCTCGTGCATATTCATTAGGGCTAGCCTGAAAACCCGACTGGCCTGGGGGGTCCTCCAGGACAGGGTTGGGAACCACCGCTCTATTTGAATTCAAGAAAACATGTGACCAACACAGAGGCTCTCTAAGGGAGAGAAAAGGACTGTAGAGCTTAGTAGTTTGTGTGGATGGGTAAACAGTTTTGGCTACACAATATGGCCTTTATCTGCTGCCATTTTTTTTGTTGTTGTTTCTGCATTTTATTCCAGAATACCATATTTGACTCATGGCTAGTATCATACCTAATTTTATCTCAGCTGAAGGTAACTCCCCAGGTATCTGAATGTTTTAAAGACATATTCAGGTTATACAAATGCTTACTACTATTTTGAGGATGACATGAAAAGCATTAGAAACCTTCCTCTTATTCCAGAAATGAATACAAAAGAGATGCATAACTTAAGTTGTACATAGGATAGACTGCTCATAAGAATAGCCTTACTGGGCCAGACCAATGGTCCATCAAGCCCGGTAGCCCGTTATCACGGTGGCCAATCCAGGTCACTAGTACCTGACCAAACCCCAAAGATTAGCAACATTCCATGCTACCGATCCAGGGCATGCAGAGGCTTCCCCCATGTCTTAATAACAGACTATAGAATTTGTCCAAACCTTTCTTAAAACCAGCTACACTATCCGCCTTTACCACAACCTCTGGCAACGCGTTCCAGAGCTTAACTATTCTCTGAGTGAAAAAATATTTCCTCCTGATGGTTTTAAAAGTATTTCCCTACAGTTTCATCAAGTGTCCCCTAGTCTTTGTAATTTTTGACATAGTGAAAAATCAATCCACTTGTACCCATTCTGCTCCACTCAGGATTTTGTACACTTCAATCATATCCCCCCCTCAGCCGTCTCTTTTCCAAGCTGAAGAGCCCTAACCGTTTTAGTCTTTCCTCATACGAGAGGAGTTCCTCTAAGTCAGTGGTCTCAAACTCGAACCCTTTGCAGGGCCACATTTTGGATTTGTAGGTACTTGGAGGGCCTCAGAAAAAATAGTTAATGTCTTATTAAAGAAATTATAATTTTGCATGAGGTAAAACTCTTTATAGTTTATAAATCTTTCCTTTTGACTAAGTCTTAATAATAATATTGTAATTCATAGCTAAAGAGACATATGATCAAGAAACTGTTTTATTTTACTTTTGTGATTATGATAAACATACTGAGGGCCTCAAATAGTACCTGGCAGGCCGCGAGTTTGAGACCACTGCTCTAGGTTGACTTCTAATCTTGCCAATGAATATTTTCCTTTTTCTGTCTTCTAGGATGTGCCTGGCTTATACTCAGAAGATGCACTGAGGGCAAGCACTGTGAAACGGAGTGGCATTTATTTCATCAACCCTCTCTTTGATGAAGATGAATGCACTATTTAACTGGAAATACAATGATACACTGAGTGAATACTGTGCTGTGGTTCTTCTCCATTTCTGTGTAGCAAATCTGTTCCTCTCCAGATACTTACAATATTTTCGCTTCCAGAGCAATCTACATCTCAAAAAAAAAAAAAAAAGAAAAATCCTGTGACATCTTATATTGTTAACAATTCAGTTTTAACAACATAAAATCCTGTCAGACTCATTAGTCTCTGTTTAAGACTCACAAGCTTTTTTTTTTTTTTTTAACTTTTTGATTAGGTACTTTGACATTCCGCTATTGAGATTATGAGAGTTCACCTCTGATGTTTGCCCTGAATTAATCACTTTGCATTTCATTTGACTTATTGACCCTTAAGGAGCAACCTTGTGCTCAGTTTTCAAAGCACACACTTCTCAAATGGAAGAGCACTTTTTCAAAACCCATTCGGTTTATTTTTTTTTGTGTCCGTTTTGAGCTAGGTGATTCATGTTGTTCATCAAGGCATGATTCATTTACTGTAGCTTCTTCCTGTACTAAAACTCATGGACTTAGTGAGTCTTAGTACCCGACGAGTAAGATACAGTAAATGAATTTTGCCTTGGCTGAATGAAATTAATCACATAGCTCCTTTCATCCTCAACAGCAGTATTTCTCTACTCGGTCCTGGAGTACCCCCTAGCCAGTCAGGTTTTCACAGTGAATATGCATGAAAGAAATTTGCATGGAATGGAGGCAGCGTATGCAAATCAAGTTTATGCATATTCATTGTGAATATCCTGAAAACCTGACTGGCAAGTGAGAGGTAGCAGCAGGCTGCAGTCTTGAAGAGCCACTGCTAGGGGCAGGAGAGAAAGGGCTGTGCTCTTGCCCCCACCAATCCCTGCTGGACCACCAGGGACAAAGGTAGGCCTTGGGGGCTACCTATACATCAGGTGGGTTTGGGAGGCATTCCGGGGGGAGGGGGACGGTCACAGCCTGGGGAAAGAGGGCATGGATTGGGTGAGTCAGGAGGATGGAAGAACAAAAGGGGGGGGGGGGGGTGTCAGGGTTTTTTTTTTTTTTTCATGTATAAAAAAAAATCTCTTATGTGTCCAGTCCTGTATTCAGCCAGAGCCCCATAACTCTTGTGCAGCCCTGGCTGAATATCAGCCAGGCCGCCCAAAATGATCAAGGAATATTCAATGCTGGTGTCTTGATAGGGCCTGGCATTGAATATCGCTGGATAATTTAACTGGCAGCGATCAGCATGTAAAAATATACTGACCACTGCCACCAGCTGAATATTGGAGGGGGGGGGGGAGTTGTTTAGCAGTAGCACTTGCTGTTCTGCATGCATATTTAGGGCTCCTTTTACTAAGATGCGCCAGCCAAAAAATTACCGCCTGCTTAAAAGGAGGCGGTAGCGGCTAGTGCACGCACGGCATTTTAGCGCACCCTAGTCTGCACATTAAGGCCCTGATGCACCTTTGTAAAAGGAGCCCTTAGTGCCACCTGCTCCTTCAAATGCCTTAGTCGCTTCCATCCATACATACCCTAAGCCTCTGAGCACTATCTTACCCTCCCGCTTTCTCCTCACACGTGTTAGTTAAGCAGCACATCATTTTAGGAGACATTTACAAGTATGATCACCCACAGTTCTCATCATTTTGTTCACTTGTTCAGAAACATTAAGGACTGCTCAAATTTACAGTTTCTTCTGTCGCTAAATAAAGAGATTAATGCTCTTAAGGTTGTCCGGATGGTCTTGCAAATGGCTCCTTGTCTTTATTTTAATTCAGCTCAGCAAGCTGAACCCTCTCTCAAATAGAGAGGGGATGTGTATTCTTTCTTGATGCCACTGCCAGGTTGGAAACTCACACTAGTAGTTGCAAAATTACACATCTTTTAGCACAAGACTTTAACCTCAGTGGAAGGTGCTTCTTCGGCTGCCAAAAAAGAATACGTACTTTTAAAATACAAAGGCATAAGGCAGAAAGGAAAAGTTATTTTAAGGTAAGTTATGTTTTCCAGCTGCTTACACCATAGCCTGAGCCTCCTAAAAATCCACTTGAGAAGTCTTTCCGCATTCTAGAGCAGTGGTTCCTAACCCTGTCCTGGAGGACCACCAGCTAGTTGGTTTTTTTTGGGATAACCCTAATATGTATGAGAGAGATTTGCATATAATGAAGGTGACAGGCATGCAAATCTGCCCCATGCATATTCATTAGAGCTATCCTGAAAATCTGACTTGCTGGTGGTCCTCCAGGACAAGCTTGGGAACCACTGCTCTAGACCAGTGTTTCTCTTTTTTTATTTTTTTTATTTCTTTATTCATTTTAAAACCATAAGTAAGTGCAAAATATAATACAATCATATAACTCAATAAAAGCACTTAAATACAATTACAATGATAATCTATGACAAAAAGATATATCACCCCCCCCCCCTAATTATATCCAAAAACTACACTCAAATTGAGAATTGAAAAATACATTCCAATCCACCCTGGACGTGTATGACTAAAGGGCATAATCACCAATCATTCTTTGCAAAATTTTGTCAATGGCTCCCAAATCTTCAGAAACTTCTTATAATGTCCCTGATGTATGGCCATATTACGCTCCATCTTAAAAACGTGACAGAGAGACCAAAAGGAATAGTTCAGTTTATCCCAGTTTTCCCAATTCCTTAGAATAAGCTGAATGGCAACCCCTGTCATAATAAAGAGAAAGTTTATTATTGTGAGATGATATTTGGCTTTTAGCTCTCATCATAGTGCTAAATAGCAGTGTCATATGTTAGTGCCACTGGATTTTCCATTACATTGTTTACCTGATCCCAAATGGATCTCCAAAATTGAAGTATCAAGGGACAATAAAATAATAAATGATCTAATGTCCCAGGTTCAAGATGACACCTATTAGGCTTGGAACTATCTAATTTCTGTAACTGAACTGGGGTCCAAACTGCTCTATGTAACAAAAAAAAACACAAGTTTGTCTCATAGATGCAGACACCATACATCTCATCCTCCAAGTCCAGATTCGTGGCCATTGAGATGCAGTAATCTGATGCTTTATCTCAATGCTCCAAATGTCACACAGACCAGTTTTTGGTTTCTTATTAAAAAATCCAGATATTAATTTATACCACTGAGCGGCCTGGTGACCCAGGAAATCCACCTGGAAGCACAGGAATGGCAAACTATACTGATTTTTAATATTTTTCCAGTCAGGGAACCCCTCCTGAATGGCCTGCTTCAATTGCAACTACCTATAACTTTGATATTTAGCAATGTCAAATTTTTGTTGCAATCGTGAAAACTCAAGCAGTTTTCCATCCAATACTACATCATCTAAAGCATGTATGCCCGCCTTCATCCAGTGTTTCCAGATGACCTTAAACCTGCCAATCTGAATCTTGGGGTTCAACCAAAAGGACTGAGAAGTGGATTTATGAATTGGAATATCTGTTAAATTGGTAATAAATTTTAAAGTCTTTCATGTGTCCATTAAAATTCTATTGTCCTTATACAACCTAGGCATCTTCATACTCAAAACATGACACAATATCAATGGAGACAGGAGTTGCCATTCCAACCTTAACCAGTCTGGAAGATTTTCCATGAGCTCAGGGAGGATCCAATACATACCCTGACGCATTATATAGGCTTGATGGTACCTATAAAAATTTGGAAAATTTACCCCACCCTCCACAATTGGCTTTTGTAAGGATACTGAAGCAATTCTTGCTGTTTTCCCCAGCAAAATAAATTTTGTAAGAATACTATTTAATTTTTTGTAAAAGGACCCCTGAAAAAACACTGGTAACATACCCATTTGGTAACAAACCACAGGCAAAATCATCATTTTCACTGTCTGAACTCTCCCCCCCCCCAAGACAGATGTAATGGGGTCCATTGCTCACACCTTTCCGTGACCTTTAGTAATAAGAATTTTTCATTTACTTTCATCGTTTCTTCCAGCATTTTGTACATCCAAATTCCTAAATACTTTATACCCTCTTCCTTCCAAAGCAAAGGGAATGAATCAAACAATCCTTTTTGACAATGTACGTTAAGCGGAAGAATCTCTGATTTACTCCAATTTATTTTATATCCTGAAAATTTCCCAAATCTTTCAATCAAATCTAGTAAATGTGGAATGGTTGTTTCAGGATTCCTCAAATGAAGCAATATGTCATCTGCATAAGCAGAGACCTTGTATTCCCGACCTGCGTAAGGAATACCCTGGATCTCCTTTGCCTGTTGAATAGCTAAAAAGGGTTCTAAAACAATATCAAAAAGCAAAGGAGATAAGGGACATCCTTGTCTAACTCCCCTCTCCAGACAGAAACACTCCAAAAAAGTATAATTTATATATAATCTGGCAGAAGGGGAACTATACAAGGTTTGAATCATTTGTATAAATCCAGAGCCAATACCAAACCAATCCATTGCTTGATACATAAATATCCATTCCACCCGATCAAAGGCCTTCTCCACATCCAGGGATACAGAGAAGGCTGGCTCATCCATAGCTTTTGCTAAATTTAACATGTGAAAAGCTAGCCTGGTGTTATTTGAAGAATGTCTTTGAACAACGAACCCCGTTTGGTGCATACCAATACTATAAGGGAGAACCTTGGCCAAGCGCAAAGCCAATAACTTAGCCAAAAGTTTTCCATCTACATTTATCAAAGAAATAGGCCTGTAATTTGAAACCAACATAGGATCTTTATTTGGCTTGGGCAAAACAATAGTTAACGATTCTGCCATAGTACCTGTAAAGCAACCTTTAGTCAGTTGAACCTGATATAAATTTAATAGATAAGGTAAAAGGGTACTTAAAAATGATTTGTAAAACTCTACAGTGAAACCATCACCACCTGGACCATTGTTTCTCAACTCGGTCCTGGAGTATCCCATTGCCAGTCAGGTTTTCAGGATATCCACATTGAATTTGCATAAACTTGATTTGCATACACTGCCTCCATTATATGCAAATGTCTTTCATGCATATTCATTGTGGACATCATGAAAACCTGACTGGCAAGGGGGTACTCCAGGACCGAATTGAGAAACACTGGTCTAGACTACAAATGGGCTGCTACTCACTATGTCAAAAGAACTGAGTTCATTAGAAAGTCTATGCACATGTTTGTCTCCTTCAACTCCAATAAAGTTGTCATCCTTATAGCCAAGTAGTAAATTGGGTAGGACAAGTCTAGGACACATATCAGGAAGTTCTGCTTCACGCAACGAGTGGTGGACACCTGGAATGCTCTCCCAGAGGTTATTGCGGAATCCACCGTTCTAGGATTTAAAAGCAAACTAGATGCACATCTCCTTACGCGAGGCATAGAGGGATATGGGTGACTAAAATTACGCCAGGTGTACATATGGCTGGGCCTCCGTGTATGCGGATCGCTGGACTTGATGGACCGAAGGTCTGATCCGGAGATGGCAGTTCTTATGTTCAACTCTGTTACAAACTGGTACCATGTACCAGTAACCTGAAACCTCATCGAATCAGAGTCACTGCAGCTACAGTGACATTCTTTTAAGTCTGCTTCAATGGATATGATATGCAAAACAACTTGTTCCTTTTGTTATTCCTGTACATCACGCCATGGTTTGATCCATTTCCGAATCAGAAACAGTGTATTCAGTGGAGCTGTACTGGACCACCTATCTGTGTAATTTTGCAATCTATGCATTTTCCTTATGACTGGACAATTGATAATAAGATTAGAAGCCCCAGGCTAAGTTGCCACCCACTTGTGTGTCTGCCTCATTTCTACTTTATTTCTCACCTGTAATGGATGTTTTCATGTGCCTGATCAATCATGCTATGTTCCCACCTCCCTGTATAGAGCTATCTGAGGTACTGAACAGATCACTGGCCACAGGTGGGCTGCACATGCTCAGAACTTTAGACTGGGCTCTGAGCTAACTGTTCTATCCCAGTGAACTGCAGTGATAATACCCACTTTTATACCTGATCAAAACTGCTGTCTATGGAAAAATAATAAGAACATAAGAATAACCTTACTCGGTCAGACCAATGGTCCATCAAGCCCAGTAGCCCGTCTTCATGGTGGCCAATCCAGGTCACTAGTACCTAATAAAAACCCATACAGTAGCAACATTCTATGGTACCAATCCAGGGCAAGCAGTGGCTTCTCCATATCTGTCTCAATAACAGCCTTGGACTTTTCCTTCAGGGAATTGTCCAAACCTTTCTGAAAATCAGCTACTTTAACCACTTTTGCCACAACCTCTGAGCTTAACTATTCTCTGAGTGAAAAAATATTTTCTCCTATTGGTTTTAAAACTGTTTCCCAGTAACTTCATTGAGTGCCCCCTAATCTTTTAATTTTTGATGAAAAATAAAATATATATCGATCTACTTGTACCCGTTCTAAACCACTCATGATTTTAAACTAAAACTTAGCTTTATATACTGGGTCATCAGCCAGAGGAAGCTTGACTCGGTTAACAATAATTAAGAAAGATATGCTAAAATTGCAAGGGGATTAATTTTCAAAATGTTTAGCAAATAAAAAAGTTTTATTGATTTGCGGAAGAGTTGGAAAGGACTAGAGCATCTCAAAATTAAAGGGAGTTCATTCCATAATTGAGAAAATTTAAAAGCCATAGAAAGGCTGAAGTTCTTGACTCCTTTAATTCCTTTCCTGGAAGGAAGAGAAAGTTTAAATTGTTGAATGCCTCCTTGCATAGGAAAATCTGTAAACGTTCCATAGCAGAGGAACAAGAAGAGTAAAAATACCATATAGAATTTTGAAAGTAATACATACACATTTAAATTGAATCCTGAGATAAACCAGGAGCCAATGAAGGCTCAAAAGCAAAGGAATCACATGGTCGAATTAGCTTTTTCCATAAATCAACTTTGCAGCAGTATTCTGAATCAGTTGTAACCTTTGGAGACAGATCTTTGTGATGCCAAGATAAATAGCATTATAGTAATCTAGCCGAGATAGTATAATTGATTGGACCAAGACAGAAAAATGACGTTGAAGGAAAAGAGATCTAACCTTCCTCAGCATTCGTAAACTGAAAAAGCAATTCTTAACCAGATAATTTATTTGATCCTTAAAGGTAAGAGAGGAGTCGAAAAGGATACCCAAAATCTTAGAGGAAAACTCAATCTGCAGGGAAGTCCCAGAAACCTCTCTATTGGGACTCCCTAAATATTCTTTCATTAGTATCCTTCAAGGATACTCCACACCGAACAGCACAGTCACTTACCATAACAGTTTTTATCCAGGGACAGCAGGCAGCTATTCTCAACATATGGGTGATATCATCCATGGAGCCTGGATGCAGACAGCCTGGCAGTCAGACTTGCTTGTAGAAACATAGAAGTTTTGAGTCAGCCGCACCGCGCATGCACGAATGCCTTCCCGCCCAGCACAGGGCTAGTCTCCTCAGTTCAGATAGCCAGCAGAGAAGCCAACCAGGGGAGGTGAGTGGGTTGTGAGAATAGCTGCCTGCTGTCCCTGGATAACAACTGTTACGGTAAGTAACTGTGCTTTATCCCAGGACAAGCAGGCAGCCTATTCTCATATGGGTGACCTCCAAGCTAACTAGAATGGGATGGTGGGAGTGGTGGCAACTTAGGATAATAAAATTAGCAATATTCTCTGGCCAAAATGGCTATCCCATCTGGAGAAAACATCCAGACAATAGTGAGAGGTGAAAGTATGAACCGAGGACCAGGTAGCAGCTTTACAAAGTTCCTCAATAGGTGTAGATCTGAGGAAAGCCACTGAAGCTGCCATTGCTCTGACTCGACTCTGTAGTTGTAATCCAGCCTGGGCATAGCAGAAAGAGATACAAGTAGCTATCCAGTTGGAGATGCTACGCTTAGAGATTGGATGTCCCAACTTGCTTGGATTGAAGGAGACAAAAAGTTGAGGAGTGCTATGTGGTTTGGTGCGTTCCAAGTAGAAGGCCAAAGCACATTTACAGTCCAGAGTATGAAGTATGAAGAGCTGATTCTCCAGGATGAGAATGAGGTCTTGGAAAAGACACTGGAAGTACAATAGATTGATTGAGATGAAATTCTGAAACCACTTTAGGTAAGAATTTAGGATGAGTATGGAGAACTACTTTGTCATGATGGAAAACTGTGAAAGGTGGATTAGCAACTAAAGCTTGCAGCTCACTGACTCTTTGAGCAGATGCGAGGGCAATGAGAAACAGCACTTTCCAAGTGAGATACTTCAGATGAGCTGTAGACATTGGTTTAAATGGAGGCTTCATCAATTGAGCAAGAACACTGAGGTCCCAAACCACTGGAGGCGGTTTGAGAGGAGGGTTGACATGAAAAAGTCCTTTCATGAATCTGGAAACCACCGGAAGAGCAGAGAGGGGTTCCCCTTCAATAGGCTGATGGAAAGCATCAATTGCACTGAGATGGATTCGGATCTATGTATAAGTGCAAAAGAGAATCTAGAACAGAAGATAAGGAGGAATCTTGAGGCTCCTGATTATGAGAGATGCACCACGTAGAAAATCTAGTCCATTTTTGGTGGTAGCATTGTCTAGTGGCAGGCTTTCTAGAAGCCTCTAAAGTGTCTCTTACAAGTTGAGAAAACTGAAGAGGAGTTATGTTGAGAGGACCCAAGCTGCCAGGTGCAGACTGCAGATCGGGATGAAGTAGAGATTCGTGACTCTGTGAAAGCAGACGGAGAAACTGGTAGAAGGTATGGGTCCCTTCTGCAGAGTTGAAGGAGAAGGGAGTGCCAAGGTTGTCTCGGCCACCGAGGAGCTATCAGAATCGTGGTGGCATGATCGTTCTGCAATTTGACAAGTCTTGAGAATGAGAGGAAATGGAGGGAATGCATATAGAAAAAGATTCGTCCATTCCAGTAGGAAAGCATCTGCCTCAAGGCGATGAGGAGAATATATCCTGAAGCAGAACTGGGGCAGTGTGTGGTTGTGGGGAGCTGCAAAGAGATCTATCTGAGGCATTCCCCACTGCGAAAAATTGTGAAGAAGCGAGGAATTGAGTGTCCATTTGTGAGGTTGCAGAAGACTCAATTTGTATGCCAGTTTTTCACCCCTTGAATGTAGATAGCTTTGAGGAAGGTGTTGTGGAGGATTGCCCACTCCTAAACTTTCAGAGCTTCTTGACAAAGGGAGGGCGACATAGTACAACTTGGTTGTCCATCCGAATGAGGACTACGTGGTTGTGAAGATGTTGAAAAGCTTTGAGAGCACTGAAGATCGCTCTGAGTTCCAACAGATTGATGTGACACTGATGATCCGTACTGGTCCAGTGGTCTTGAGTATGGAGATCATCGAGATGAGCCCCCCAAGCGTAGGGCGAGGAATCTATTGTGAGGACCTTTTGATGAGGGGATGTTTGAAACAGCAAGCCTCTGGAGAGAATGGAAGAGAGCATCCACCAGCAGAGAGACTGTCTCAACGAAGGAGTGACTGTAATGTGTCGAGAGAGTGGGTCGCAAGCCTGCGTCCACTGAGATGCCAGGATCCACTGAGGAATTCTGAAGTGAAGACTGGCAAAATGAGTCACGTGTACTGTGGAGGCCATGTGACCTAGGAGTACCATCGTGTGTCTCGCTGAGATTGAATAGCGGGATGACACTGCATGACAGAGTTGAAGAAGAGCCCTCAGACGTTGTTGCAAAAGGAATGCTCTGAGTTGGATAGTGTCCAGAACAGCTCTGATGAACTGTAGATTCTGTGAGGGCTGAAGTTGGGATTTGGGAAAATTGATTTCGAATTTCAAGCTTTGTAGGAACCACATAGTCCATTGGATAGCTACAATAACCCCCTGAGATGTTGAATCTTTGATGAGCCAGTCATCTAGGTAGGAAAACACCTGGAGACTATGGTTCCTTAGAGCTGCTGCTACTACCACCAGGCACTTGGTGAATACTCTGGGAGATGAATCCAGGCCAAAGGGTAGCACTCTGTATTGATAATGCAGATTCCTCACCTGAAATCTGAAATACTGACGGGAGGTCGGATGAAAGGGGATGTGAGTAGAAACCTCCTTGAGATCCAGAGAACATAACCATCATTCTGATTTATATTTAAAATGGGTCTCAGATCGCCTGTCTTCTTCGGAACTAGGAAGTAACGGGAGTAAAACCCCTGCTCTGCTGTTTCAGGGGAACTTCCTCGATGGCATGGAGATGAAGCAGAGCTTGAGCTTCCTGAAGAAGAAAGGCGGTCTGGGATGGATTGGAAGGATACTCTCTTGGAGGAAGCTCTGGTGGAACCTGAGTGAAATGAAGAGAGTTGCCATCCCTGATTATTGTGGAATGGAAGGACAGAGGCAGAACAATGGAGGTTATACTCTGTTTAGACAGCCAAAAAAGCTGTGAAGCCTTAGGTGCAGCAGAAGGCTGAGGTTTTTGTTGCTTCTGTTGCTACGGTTCCTTAGAAGGGGCTTGAGTGTAAGGAGCCGCTTTGGAGCATAACGCCTCTGGAAAACCAGAGTAGGGCGTGAAGGTTATGTAGGAGCTGACTTTGGCTTTGGTCTGACAATGGAAGCAAAAGATGTTTCATGATCTGACAACTTCTTAGTGGCAGCCTCTATGGATTCATCAAAAAGGCCATTGCCCTGATAAGAAATGTTAGCCAGACGGTCCTGAAGATTAGGATCCATGGCAATGGTGCGAGGCAAGGCCAAGCGGCGCAGTGCTACAGAAAAAACAGGGGCCCTACCGACAGTTCAAAGGCATCATAAGATGACTGGAGAAGATGCCATCTGAGTTGTGACAGAGTAGTAGTGACGTCTTGGAACTTGAATATCTATGTAAATCCAGGTTCTTCAGAAAACCTGGAAGAAGATCAATAAGGAACTTGATATAGGCGGCGTCCAAACTTGTCCAGAAGGGACAGTAGCATAGACCTTGGAAGGATGGGTTCTTTTCAAAAAGGGCTCCAGAAGGAGAGATTGGTGAGATAATTGGGAATTCTCAAACCCTTTGCAATGCAGAGATCTATACCTTGAGATCAATTTGCCTGGAACAGCAGGTATAGCATAAGGAGTCTCCAGACAACATTTAAAAGCTTGTTAAGAGGAAGTTTAAGTGACTCTGCAGGAGGTTTAGGTAGGTGCATGACCTCGGAATACTCCTTAGAGCAGGGGTGTCAAAGTCCCTCCTCGAGGGCCGGAATCCAGTCGGGTTTTCTGGATTTCCCCAATGAATATGCATTGAAAGCAGTGCATGCAAATAGATCTCATGCAGATTCATTGGGGAAATCCTGAAAACCCGACTGGATTCTGGCCCTCGAGGACCGACTTTGACACCTGTGCCTTAGAGTATTTAGCATCCAACTGAATTTCCAGATCACCAGCTGATCTGGCAAGGCCTTGCCTCGAGAAGGGCTCGATGACCTCGAGGCGCCTCGAGCGGAGAACAAAGGTGAAGCCTCTCTGGAGAAGTGACAATCCAAAGAATATGGAGAATTTGAGGAGGCAATGAAAGCAGCTGATTCCTCAGGGTCCGGAAGTGGTGACCTGGAGTGAAGACTTGGGGGCCTCGAAGAACTGGAAGGTCTGGAATGAGGCTCAGACAAATAAGGCTGCTTTGTAGAAGATCTGCGCTTCGATGGATGTCTCGATGAAAGCCTCGATCAGTATCGAGAGTGGTGCTTGGAAGCAGGTCTCCAGGATCAAGGAAACTTCGCCCTATGTATGGAAACAGGCAACACTGCTGGTGAATGGGTAGGGCTCGAAGCTGTAGATCGAAACTCAGTGGTATGGATTGATAAATCTCGAAGCACTCTTCAAAGACTCTGCTCCTTGTATGGAGTGTGCGGATTCCTGTCAAGACACTCTCAAACAATCTACTCCTTGTATAGAGTGTGAAGGTTCCAATCGAGACACTTGCAAAGAATCTACTCCTTGCATAAGAGTGTGAAGATTCCAATTGAGACACTCGCAAAGAATCTACTCCTTGCATCAAGTGTGTAGATGCCACACCAGACATTCGCAAAGACTCTGCTCCTTGCATAGAGTGTGAAGCTTCAGCTCGAGGCACAAGCAGGGACTCGACCTTGCGGGAGACTGCTGATTGCCCAGGCTGGATTACAGGAGGCATTGTCGAAGCAGAACCATATTTTCTCAATAACTGAACAAATTGCTGCTCCAACATAGTCTGGAAAGAAGCCTGCAAAGGTGGAGCCATGTCTGAAATCGGACCACTTGCTGAGGCTAAAGGCTCCAAGGTGGCAGTGGAGGGACCACCGCAGAAACCTTCTGCTTAGGTAACTGACCTGAGGGGAGCTCAGGGGACGATAAAGCAGTTGTACTCGAGGCTAAAGCCGATCCAAATGAGGTGGAAGAAGGAGGACCCTCGCTGGAAGGCGGGACCGAGGTAGCACTCGAGGTCGAGGGTGTCACTGATGAGTTCATGCTGGAGAATTTTTCCATGAAAATTCGACGACGTGTAAGGGCTTGAGGTTGAAGAGTAGCCCAGGGCTCGCATGACCTCGGATTACGGGCAGGCCTAATCTGTGAGAGAAATCGCACACTGGTAGTGGCTACACTTCTTGAAGTCCGTGACTGGCCAGGACATAGGAGGGAAGATAGCCGCTGTGAAGTTGAAGCCCGCAGGCTGAGGTCGCGCGGCCTGGCCCGCCAGTGAGTCACTGAAGAAAAAATTAAAATAAGTAGTCTTTTTTTTTTTTTTAACTGTAAAGAAAGAAAATAACAGCGATTTGTGAAGAAAATAAACACAAACTGCAGTGAGAGAAGGCACAAAGTAACAAAGTTAAATGCAGAGAGTCAAAGACGGACTTCTTGGCTCTGCGGAAAACTGAGAATTGAGGAGACTAGCCCTGTGCTGGACGGGAAGGCACTCGCGCATGCGCGGTGCGGATGACTCGAAACTTCTACGTTTCTACAAGCAAGTCTGCTTGCGAGGCTGTCCGGATCCGGGCTCCGTGGATGACGTCACCCATATGTTGAGAATAGGCTGCCTGCTTGTCCTGGGATAACATCCGCTTCTCGATGACTGTTGGCTTCCCAACTCAGTTTAAAAGTTGCTCTATCACCTTTTTAAACATTAGTGCCAGCAGCCTGGCTCCATCCTGGTTAAGGTGGAGCCCATCCTTTTAGAATAAGTTTACCCTTTGCCCGAAGGTTGGACAGGTCCTACCAAATCTATGTCCCTTGCCCCTGCACCATCATCTCAACCATGCATTGAGACTTTGGCGTTCTGCTTGCCTCTTGGGTCCTGGGTAGAGTACTGGGAACATTTCTGAAAGTGGTACCTTGGAGGATCTGGATTTCAGCTATTTATCTAAGAACTTAAATTTGGCTTCCAGAACCTCCCTCCCACATTTTCCTGCATCATCGATACCCCTACATGTACCAAGATAACGCTTTCTAGAATTACAGTTCATATGACCATGTGGTCTGAATAGTGAGTATATTTCTTAAGACGAAGTAGGTTCTAAAGTATTAGTATTTCCACCTCATTAAAATGTGACCAAAAGTGTAGATAGGAAATGAGAGGCAGGGGCCTTCTACTGCATGGCTACCAATCATATGGCATTAAGCACAAGAAAGTTCAATTGAACTGTTCTAAAACTTCACCATTTGCTGTTTTTATTTAGCGCTGAGGAAAACAGTAGAATAGACAAATGACAGTTGAAAATTTCCAAGTAGTTGATAAGTGTGACTCTTCCCAAAGAATGCCTCTGCTACAAAAAGTAGCAGGCACTGGATTCTTTGGTGAGTCGCTGAGAGGAAAATTCTATAAAAGGTGCCTAAAGATAGGTTATAGCTAATAAATTAGTTCTGAATCCTCAAAAAACCACTGGGATCTGGATTACAGGTACTTCTCGTTTTCCCAACTAAACTACTGCTCCGCTTTTGCGTTCTCCACCTATTAAATTACTGAACACCATGAGATATTTAGGAGTTCAATTAGACATATCATTGTTATTTAGTTCACAACTAACTTCTGTGATTAGATCCTGTTTTACATCATTGCGTCAAATTCAATTAATACGTCCTTGTATTGATAAGGCTTGCTGTGAATCTTTGATTTATGCTTTGGTTATTTCAAAGTTGGATTATTGTAACATCATCCAGACTGGTGTTCCAGAAATAGCTCTTAAAAAGTTATAAACAGTGCAAAATACTGCTGTTAGGATGTTAACTAATGCCCGTAGATATGATCACATGACCCAATTTCTGAAAGAGTGCCACTGGCTTCCTATAAAATTTCAACTAATGCATAAAAGCTTTGATTTTTAACCTTTAAAGCATTACAGTCAGGCTAATCTGATTATTTAGCAAAGCTCCTGGTACCATATAGACCAGTTCGAAACTTGTGTTCTTCTAACACTCAATTGTCTTTATTCTCAGTTCATTTGGTTACAATTGATTTCCACACGTAATTCTACAGAGTAAAATCAGACAAAGAAAAATCTGAACCTTGGTCAAATCACTGTGGCGTAACACAGGGATCCCCTTTATCCCCTACTCTCTTCAACCTATACACTGCCTCTCTTGGAATACAGCTAGATAATCTAGGCATCACCACCTATAGTTACGCGGATGACATAACCATTCTCTTACCATTTGATCAGCCAAAGACCACCATGACAAATATACTACACCGAACACTAGAAACTGTTACGACTTGGATGAAAAATCACAAACTAAAACTCAACCCTGACAAAACCAAATTTATATTCCTTGAAAATGACAAAATCCCAACCATAACCAATATAGAACTCAACTCAATCAACTATCCCATCCAAACCACTATAAAGTTACTAGGAATGACAATAGACAGATGCTGCACCATGCAACCGCAAATAAATAAAATAATACAAAAATCCTTCGCAGTCATGAGAAACCTAAGACAAGTCCGGAAATTCTTTGAAAGAACACAATTCCAGCTTATAGTGCAATCCCTAATCCTAGGACTGCTAGATTACTGCAACATCCTATACCTCCCCTGCCCCACTACTATGACCAAGCAACTACAAACAATCCAAAATACAGCTCTGAGACTCATCTACTCATTGAGGAAACACGACCATTTCACAGAAGTGTACATCAACTCACACTGGCTACCAATCCAAGAAAGAATACTATTTAAATTCTACTGCAAGTTATTTAAAACCCAATATGGAGACAGCCCATCCTACCTAAACAACCGCCTCATCCAAGCAATCTCAACCAGACACAGAAAAACGCACCTCCCTATTCAAAGAAGTAAAACAGAAAAAACTACACGATGGCCTCCTAGCCACTCAAGCCGCAAAACTAGATAACCAGATCTCCTACTGATAACCACCCCAGACTACAAGATATTCAGAAAAGAACTAAAAGCCATACTCTTCAAGAAATTCCTGAAACAATCCTGACATGATCCACTCTTTACAACTCTTGAAATGACAAAAGATCTACTCTCTACAACTCTAGAAAGGACAAATGCTCTTCCATTGTACAACCTGAAAAACAACAAATTATCTTCTTTAGTTTCCCTTTCTTCCTAAATCTCTACCTACTCCTCTCCACTTTTTACCATTCAAATACTGACAAATGTTCTACTCTTTACAACTCTTGAAATGACAAATGATCTACTCTTTACAACTTTAGTAATGACTAATTTTCTTCCATTGTAACCTCCCTTTCATAAATCTTTGAACCGCAAGGTAATGGCGGAATAGAAATCTGTAATGTAATGTAATGCAATTCTGCCTTTTATGCTTCTGCACCCTATCTGCGGAACTCTCTTCCAATAGAGCTACGTAGAGAACTTTCTTATATTAAATTTAGAAGCCTATTAAAAACTTATCTTTTCGGCTTAGCATTTCCTTAGACAGAATTTTATTCTAAGGGATAATTAACATTATTCTGGATTGAAACCTTGGGAGGGATTCTCGTCACAGCCTCATATTTTAAATTCTGCATTTTAAAAAAATGTTTTATTTTAAGTTTATTTTTTAAAATCTTTCCTTATGAGTTCTTTTTTTTTGTTTTTAATTTTGTAAACTGCTATGATGTAATAAGCAAAGAGCGGTCTATAAATACAAATAAACAATCTCCCAACTTAATTAGTATACTGGCTTCAATTATGAGCTTTAATAAGCCCATAACTGAAAAAATAAAAATTAAATAGGTGATACGTGCCTATCTTTTTAGGCATGATTCTATATAATACTCCAAAGTAGGCGTCTTTAGGGGTGGAGGACTTAGGTGCCATTAGGCGCAATTCTCTAAAGTACTTAGGTGCCTATAATGTAGGCTTTTAAAACCCTGGCCTAAATTATAGGCATCCAAGTTTTAGTTAAGCATGAATCTGTAATGGGCGCCTAAGTGTGATTGCTATGAAATAGGTGCCTATCTTTTTAGGCACCCAATTACAGAATCTGTCCCCGAGTGTGTGCTTATAGATTGCAGAACATTGTGGGAGGAGTTGGATGCCCCTTTGGCTGAGTGGGACAGGTACAATATAAAAGAGGAGTGAGATCGAGGCTTTGGTTATCCTGATTCTCCTGCCAAAGCCCTAGTACTGAGGGAGACTCCCGAGATATTGACTGCTTGTGGAAAAAAAGTCTGAGAGGGTTTGCCAGAAGAGCAGACAAAAGAGTAAGAAAAAAGTGGAACCTGGAGAGTTTCACTGAGAGAATATATAAAGGGCTTTACTTCCCAAGGGGTCACCAGGAGAGGACAGAGTAAAGAGTGTGTGGAGATCCATTTCCAAAGGGAAACCGTGAGTGAAAAGACCCTGCTTCTTGCAGAACCTGTGTGGAGTGTTTAAGCTTGGCAGTGAAGACAGAATGGTCCCAGGCTGAAGAAAGAGGGTGGGACCCTGGAATGGCTCACTGCGCGTATTAGGGAAATGTATGAAGAGATTGAAGAACATAAAGGAAATGTTTCTGAAGTGACTATTATAAAAGCTTGTCAAACCAGTTTCAGTATTCACGTCAGAAGAAATTGTAAATAGTTTATGTTTTGACGCTGCAATCAAGTTCAAGTTGGTATGTTTATTAAAAGTTTTAACTGCACTTCGACATACTAACAGCACGGTGTATACAAGAAACAAGAACACCATATTAAATAGGAAAGCAAAGAAAAGATAAGGAGAGAATTTTTTTTAAAAAATCCAAGTAATCTATAAAATCTAAAAATAATATTGTTTAAATCTTATTTAAATAGTTGCCAAAAGACAGGATCCATAATCACCAATTTTCTCATAAAAATGCTAAACCAAAAAGATTCCTTGATAAGTGATTAAGTAAAGGACTGAGTGTGGTGATTGAACCCCGAGATTGTGGTCCTTTGGCCTACCGGAGAAGTCTGGCCCTAGCCTGCGTCCAAGCTCATAAACTTTAAGACTATTCCAAATAAATGTCTTTTTGTAAGCCCTGGGTGTGTGTGCCTGACCTGACAAGCTGGCTGGTGCCCACGGACTGTGTGTTACGTAAGAAAACCCGCAATCTCCGTGGATCTTCTAGTATAGCATGCCAACATACACCCAGCGAAATTGAAGTATGAAGCATGGAATAGCAGTACATATTTCTTTTGTGGCCCACTAGCAGGATTAGTTGTGGTGTGCTAGATTAGTCATGGTCCGATGATGTCAAACAACGTATGCTTGATTCACTGCTTAGGAACTGAATGTGGAAAAAGCCGATTGTTGCCATTAATGATAAGCAGATGTGAGTTAGAAGTCACAGAGCAGCCACACATTCCATCAAACTGAAAGTCACATGGCTGCAGAGGAGTTTCATCTTCAGAAAGATACTACGTTTTCCTTTAATTTTTCTCTTTTTTTTTTATTCTTCTCTCTTTCAGGATGTAGAATATTTTTCCTTGGAATGTTTATTTTTCTCGTTTAATTACATTATGTAACATAGGGGTCCTTTCACAAAGGCGTGTTAACCATTTTAGCATGCACTAAATATACGCATGCTAAATGCCAACACGCACATTATGTCTTATGGATGCGTTAGCGTTTAGCGCACACTAAAATGGCTAATGTGCCTTTGTAAAAGGACCCCATAGTAAATGACAGCAGATAAAGACCTGAATGGTCCATCCAGTCTGCCCAAACATACACTCTCTATAATTTAATTTAATTGTTCTTATTCTTAGATATTTCTGGGCCAGAAACCCAGAGCTCTGCCCGGTACTGTGCATCTACTGGATTCTCCGTCAAAGCTCACTCCAGCTCATCCTCAACTGAATGGCCATATACGTGATACCGACCGTACAAATCTGCCCAGTACTGGCCTTACTTATAGTAACATAGTAGATGACGGCAGATAAAGACCTGAATGGTCCATCCAGTCTGCTCAAACATAGTTTTCTTTTTTCACTTGTAGCATAGTGATGAATATAAATAGAATCAAAAAGATACTACAGCTAGTCCATATTCCTTGCTTGCATGATTTTACGATAAACAACCCAATGTATGAAATAAAATGCTATATTGTGAAATATTTACAGTATTATACTTTTCAACCAGGCTGGAGCCTTCTCTTAGTAGTTTAAAATAAAACATGTATAAAGGAGGTCAGATCACATGATGTTGTGAGCAGGGTAAAACACAGGTCCCTTCTACTGTGGGGGCCCTCTTTCAATGGGGCTCCATCTTTTAGTTTTTACTGTAGAGTTCAGTCTCCTCCTGCCCCCCACCTTCTTGACAAGTTTGTAACTAAGACCCCTTTCTTGCCCAAATACTGAATATGCAAATTTGTAACTAAGGCAGTTGGCAAAATGGTGAGAAAACACATGAAAAACAGACAAGGAGAAAGCTAAGCTGCAGAAGGACAAGATGGTGGATAAAACTTCAGTAGCAAGTGACTTCTTAGTGGCTTAGGGTTACCAGACATCTGGATTTTCCCGGACATGTTCTCCTTTTCGAGGACATGTCCAGGGGTCCGGATGGCTTTTCAAAACCTGGGTTTTCAAAAA
Organism: Geotrypetes seraphini; assembly: GCF_902459505.1. Taxonomy (NCBI): domain Eukaryota; kingdom Metazoa; phylum Chordata; class Amphibia; order Gymnophiona; family Dermophiidae; genus Geotrypetes; species Geotrypetes seraphini. The sequence continues at coordinate 159,756,230 of NC_047090.1, read as the reverse complement.
CTTCCTCAAAATTGTGTTGGGCAGGAGGGCATCCGCAAATGATATCGCGTCGCATCCGCGCATGCATGGACTCTCTCCTGCCTGACGAGAGCAGGGGGCAGGGATGGGTGGAACTGGGTGGGCAAGGGGGCGGGTCTAGGGGGGTCTGGATTTTACTAAAGTACAATCTGGTAACCCTATAGTGGCTGATTTTATTATTTTTTTTTATTGAGCTTTCATAATGTTACAAAGACACATACCACAACCAGTAAATTGCAAAAAAATAAACTAAAACAATAAGTAAATCACATTCCGAAATTAAGACCACATCTTGGAGGAAATCACTGGTAAGAAATAAATCAGCAAAAGAAACTTTCAGGAATAAACATCTTACAAGGGGAGTGTGTGGTGCAGTGGTTAAAGCTACAACCTCAGCACCCTGGGGTTGTGGGTTCAAACCCACGCTGCTCCTTGTGACCCTGGGCAAGTCACTTAATCCCCCCATTGCCCCAGGTACATTAGGTAGATTGTGAGCCTGCCGGGATAGACAGGGAAAAATGCTTGAGTACCTGAATAAATTCATGTAAACCGTTCTGAACTCCCCTGGAAGAACGGTATAGAAAAATTGAATAAATAAAATAAAAATACTTCTGTTACCCTAAATACAATCTGAATCACATCAATAAAGAAAAATCAGCCAGGTGAATAGAATCTAAGAAGATAAAATAATTATCAAATGTCACCAGACACTTCAAGGGAAATTTAAGATAGAGAATGCCTCCAACTAGAGAATGACATGGGGGATAAAGTTTGTTCCCATCCCCGCCAATTCAGTCCCTGTCCCCACGAGCTTAGTCCCCGCCCCATCCCTGCAAACCATCTGATCCCATCCGCACAAACCTCAAATAGTTTTATACTGAACTTATTTTATTAAAGAATAAAAAGAAACAATATTCTATACATTGTCATTTTATAAATCACAAATAATACAGAGCAAGGATCAACAAAACCCCTGTCTCCCCTCTCCTCCCCCATCGAGAAAACTGAAGTCAAATTACTACAGAATGCTAAATAGAAAAATCAAGCTAACAGAATATTTCTGTCACAAATGACAGGAATAGTGTTAGGGGAGTGCAACTAGGGCAACTAGCCCCTAGTCAGAGAGAGCCCTAAGCCAGCTGGAAGCTAAAGAAGCACAGCCTGGGCTTTGCAGCCCCCAGTTATGTCTAATACCAACTCTAGCAGGATACATATTTCAAATCTGATATATTCTAATCAAAAAATAGAAATAATTTTTTTTCTACCTTTTGTTGTCTGGTCATTTTATTCTTCACATCACACTGGTCTCGGGCTCTGGTTTCTGTCTGACTACTCTTAACTCACTTGCCAGGGTCTCCTGCTCATTTTACATGTGGTCTTTCTCCATGCTCACCATTCATCTTCCATCTCTGTGTATGTTTTTCCCCCCATGTTCAGCAAACATCTCCCTTTTCAGTTTCCTATACTTCTCTTTCTAGTATTTCTCCTGTGCCCATCTCCCTGCCTTCATCATCTCTCCGTTCTATGATCTCCCTTCCCCCTGTGTACAATATCACTATCCTCTCAGTCCAGCATCTTCCTTCTGCATTATTCTCCCCCTTGTCTAGCCATCTTCTGTGTCCATCCCCTCCTATCCCTAGTGAACAAAAAGATCCAGAGATCCTGCCTCAGCCTTTGCTGCAACCAATCTTTTCCCTGGAAATTCTGATGTCTCTGGTCTTGTTCAGAGGCAGCATTCCTCCCTCTAACATACAAAGTAGTATTGCATAATCAGCAATTGTTTCCTTCTGGTGCACAGTAAATCTCTAGGTAGAGAATGACACTGAGACAAATTTGTCCCCTTCCCTGCAGGAACTCAATTTCCCGGTCCTATCCCCATGAGTTTTGTCACTGTCCCTGCTCCATCCCTACATTGGTTGCCGATGGAGGCACATGCGAAGTTCAAGCTGGGATGATTTTGCTTTAAGGTACTATCCGGTTTAGCCTTAAATATATAACTAACCTCTTCTCCTTCTCAACCAATAGACATAAGAGAAATACACACATGAAGTTCGTCTCCCCATTGGTTAGAGGATGTAAATTTAAAAAACACCATCAACATCTTCTCTCTTATCAAGCAGCATTATGGGGCAAAGACCTGGAAAAACTAATTATACACGCAAATAACTATGGTGAATTTAGGAAACACCTAAAAACACACCTGTTCTTGAAGTACCTAGATAGTGGATCTGCACAATCTCCCATCTCAATCTCTTCCATAACAACTGATCCCTTAAACTGTTAGCCACTAATCTCCAACTATGTAAGTTCCACTCAATTTGTAGCATTTTTCTAATCATTGTAAACTGCATAGAACTTCACGGTCCTGCTGTATATAAACTGTTATTATTCCTGTAAGCTCTGCCTTAACTGCACAAGCCTCGAGCACTTATGATTTTAAAATATTTGAGGCTTGTGCAGATGAGGACAGAGCTTGCAGGAATGGGGCAGGGACAGGAAAAGAACTTGCAGGGACGGGAGAATGAATTCCTGCAGGGATGGGAAAAAATGTGTCCCTGTGTCATTCTCTACCTCAAGGTATGAGGCTTCCAATACTTAAGCACCACCAGCACTTATCAGAAATTTATCAATAGCTTCACTCAATAATTAATTAAACATTCAAAGAAGCTAGTTACATACTTATTTCAAAATGTTTCACCATTTATTATATCATTTTATTAAATACTCAATCTATAAATACTATTAAATGAATCATATAATCTACACACAAATCACAGTTAAACAGAGCCCCCCCCCCATACATTCAAACCACAGTTGATGTTGGTCCCTTTGTTTTGGAATAAACAAGTCTGTTTTTACATTTTTGATTCCCTGTGGAGTGTTCATTGTCCATTCCCACTGTTTTTTGTGTAATAAATGGGGAAACATTTTGAAATAAGTATGTAACTAGCTTCTTTGTTTGAATGTTTAAGGTACAGGTGTCAAACACAAGGCCCATGGGCCAAATCCAGCCCGCCTGGCTGTTTTATGCGGCCTGCGGTGTGGTGCGACGCTTTCATTGCCCGCACCTGGGTGTTTTATCTTCTGGCCGGCTCCCTCCTCCTCATTTTTGCAGTGTGCTCAAAGCTGCAGGCAGTGGCTCCTTGCGCATCCCGCGCCTCATCCGAAAGCATTCCCTCTGACGCTGCGACATCAGAGATAAGGCTTCCGGTTTAGGTGCAGGACGAGCTTAGGAGCTGCCGCTCGCAGCTTTGAGCACACTGTGGAAATGAGGAGGAGGGAGCTGGCCAGAAGATATACTGATTGAAAGCTATGGAAGTACTTTCCAGCACAGGACAACAATCTGTCAAAGCCTGAATGGGAACGAGAGATTCTGGCTGGCCTGATCACCTTTGGACCTACTCTCAGAACTTACTTCATCTCCCAAGGCTGCATTGACACATAAAAGCACAGGTACCTGGGGAAGACCCTCATTCTTCTAATGAAGCCCCTCTCCCCTTCCCCTTAGGTTTGAACACGTGGAATATCAATGGCTACTAGGATTTCACGACTCATAGCCTAATCCTGATTAAAGAGCTGAGAAAGCATGTATGTAGTCGTGATGGAAGACAGATTCTAATGAAGTACAGAAAAGATTATGGCAAGCCTGCGCCTGTGTAGTTTAATTTTGTGGTTAACCATTTTGTGTTGTTAATAAGATTATATTGTGTATATATGAAAAATTAATGGAAAAAATGGTGTTACAATTAGTACTATTATGGGGGCGGAGTCTGGGGTGGAGATTGGGCAGGGTCTGGCCCACGACTTAGCCTGTGGTTTAGATTTCGGCCCCTTAATGTGATTGAGTTTGACACCCCTGGTTTAAGGTATGAGGCTTGAGATTTGCATGGCTCATATTGTGCTGGAAAGAAGCAGATGATGCATTAAGTGCCACATTATGGCATGTCTTAGAGCGGAACATGGGCTAAGAGCTATAATGGTAGTATCAAAAGCACAGGGGAGGGGGAGAGGGTATGCAGCACAGGCTCCCAAACTGTGGCACACCAGATTCACAAAACAGCCCTGGTTTTAACCATAACTGCAATGATAAAGGGTTGGCTGGATATCCTGGCAAGAGCCACACTACTTTCGGTGGCCTTGTGGACTGCCATCAAAGCTAGAGATAAGACACAGGAGAGTACCTGGGTGCTGAATTAAATACAAGTCTTGTAAGAACCATTAACCTTCCGCAGAGCAGTAAAGACCTTCCTCTTCCGCCAATCGGGCCATTAAAAACTGCCTCCTCAATATACTTCTCCTAATACTCTTCGCTATGACCAGTCTGGTCTCTAGAATAAGCTCTTTATTGTCTACTGTAACCTATTTGTTGTCATGACTAGTCTGTTTTCAAACGACTGTGAATGTCTACTTGTAACCCGTTCTGAGTTTCTGGGATAACGGGATAGAAATCGAAATAAATAAATAAATAAAACCATAGATGAAGGTGTCAAGGCCTAAAATGCCCTAACAAGGTAATATTTACATTACATTACATTAGTGATTTCTATTCCGCCTGTGCCTTGTGGTTCTAGGTGGATTACAAATTAGAAGAGATCTGGACATTACCGAGAGAATTACGTAACAATGATTACCGAGAGAATTACATAACAGTGATTCATGTACTTTACATGGTATGGTAGAGGATTATAAATTATGAGAGATCTAGATTTTTTCGAAAGAATTTCATAGTAGGGAATAAAGTGATAACAGGGTACAGTGGAGAATATCAGTATATACTGGTTACAGAAGAAAAATTACCTAATAATGAAGGAGGAAGTTTGTTGGATACTGAAGGTAGGTGCTTATTTAGGAATCAGAGTAGTTTTTGGAAGGTAAGGTTCTTGGAGTTGACTAATGTGTTATTCTTGAGAGAGAGAGCTTGTGCGAATGGGGAGGAGATTAGTTAGTGGGGACGTGTTTTTTAAATAGAAATGTTTTGATTTCTTTTCGAAACACTTTGATGTCTGTTGTTTCGATCATCAGTTTGGTGATGGTGGGGTCAATTTTCGCTGCCTGAGTCGCTAGAAGGCTGCCGTATAGTTTCTTATGTCGGGTACCATTGAGAGGGGGGAAGGTGAATAGGTTTTGAGTTCTCCTTGATCTGTTTGAGTGGTAACGGTATAGGCGGTTGTTTAGGTAACAGGGGGCAGTACCATGAGTTACTTTAAATAGTATACAATAGAACTTGAATTGAGTTCTTGCTTTTATCGGAAGCCAGTGAGAGTCTACATAGGCGGGGGTGATGTGGTCAAATTTGCTTTTGAAAGATATAAACAGGCAAGAGTAGTTAGGCAAAAGACATGCATGGAAGTTGGTATTGATTTAAGTGTGGGCATTTACATGCTCATTTATCTGAGGATCCTAGAGAAGGAGTAAGAATATTTTAACTGGGCAGATCGCATAGGACAACTTATCCTCATTTGCTACCATATACTCTATGTTACAAGACAAATTCCTGCAATGCTGAATACTAGCATGGAGATCCAAAAAAGTTTTCTTTATTGTTTACACACAAGCCATTTTCATAAAGGAAACAAGCTTTTATCATTTAGTTTAAAACAAGTTTTTCAAATGGAAAAACCTCCTAATAAACACCATTATGCCCCCATGTAAAATGTTTTCATATGTTAAGACAGACCACTATGAATTTAAAACCTTCCTTTTCTGTTTTATTAACAGGTCAATTGTTCAAAAATGTTTTCACAATTTAATAATTACAAAGACAGACATTAAAAAAGTAAAAATCAGAATACCCCAAAGCAGTAGTGTTCAGCTCTAATTGAGCTCTTTTCATTGATAATCTGAGGAGAAAAGCAATTACTGTCAAACAATTAACGGAACATGATTAAATGTCAACTAGAACACGCCTGAAAATTAAAAATAAGTGCAAGTCCTGTACAGTGTTCCAGAAAGAAGCAACAGCCAATGGCAAAGCATTACCTGCCCAATAAAACCAAATTTTAAATAAGTGATATTACGCTGCTGCAGAATTGGCACAGAAGGCACACGAGTGTGACAATAACAAACTGGATATGCCAGTCACAGGATTAATTACAAGCTTTTAGAGAAACGTGGTCACAAATTTTGGGTTATTCATCTTATAATACATGGAAGCATGAGATTAAAATATATACACAGAAGTACGTTTCTAAAAAGGGCCACAGCAAAAGTTTATATGTACGTTGTGCATTCTTTTTCTACATGATCAATTCTTGATTAATAGTTTGGGGATCCTTATACTAGCCGTGTGTAAAAGTGAACAGGGGGAGAAAAGCTAAGCAGGACCCTCCCTCCCACATTCTTCACAGTCTACTTTCTCTGAAGGCAATCAAGTGATCTGTATGAAAGAGACAAACCACTTAATTCTTGCACATTTCAGAAATATCTTCTACTTCCTTATGCTCAGGACTTTCAGAACCCTTACCATTCCTAAGAAAAACAGGATTCTTTGTGGCACTTGTTACTGAATGATGTATAAACTCTTCTGCACGTGAGCTTTAATGACCATAAAGGTCCCCTTTCTTCAGATATTACTCTATGTGGTCGACAGCAACTCATGTGCAATATCTTTGGAGATGTCCAGGGTTGGTCTAATAAAAGGTGCCACATCTGGTACACAGAGAATCCAGTAAATAGTTACAGGAAGTCCTAGTCAGACCACAGAGAAAAATTTTCAACCCAGGAAAAACTCCCAACTGGATTGGCCGCTTCCTATTTTTTCTGGCACACAGAGCACTTCTATACTTATAAGACCTGCATCAGGCTCTTTTGAACTTAAAAAGTAAGTTATTTCCTGCAGGACAGGAAATGTCAGAATTCAGCTTTCAGAGGGTTTACTGATGCCTTATAAGTCTGGATTAACGGATATGATGAGGAATATAAAGCTTCTAGAAGAATAGGACAGGAAACAGTAATATACATATATATACAGGACTAAACACCAAAAGAAAGATATAGTTGTGTATTTCAATATGTAGTGTGTAAATGAGTCAAAGGCCTCAAACTATAACTGCAACTTTCATGTCACCTTAGATGCTGCCAGGGATGCCGACAGCAGTCCATAGCTTTCTATCGCATTCTAAAGGACTGAGGACACAGCATAGGGGAAAAAAGTTAATTTATCTGAGAATGTATCTGGATCTGCTTTTATTTCCTATGCAGAGCTCCAAATTTTGTCTAAATGGATTTCCTGAAATAAGACATCACTACTGTATAGAAAAATAATATTACTGAGACTGGTTAGCATTAATACTAGCAGCATCTCTTTATCTGGTCTTCTGAGCATAAGCAGCACCGTACATCAAGGAGGGATAGTATTTTCTGAGTGTATTTATATTTTATAATGCAAAAGAACAGTATCACTGTCACGTATATATGAGTCCATAAATCTCAACTGGTAACAGTGATCAACTGCATATAAAAAAGCCTTATCACCATGTATTAAAGACAACACTTTTCTTTGTTTTTAATTATGTTTTCTATCTACAGATTCAAATTTATAATTTTTTTTTCTTGTGCAACATCAGAGATTCAGCATCCTTCTTGACACTATCCCCTGGAAGAAAGGCTTCCTGTTCTTCCAACACTTGGCAGTAGGAGTTATGCATCGCAGGTTGATTGGTCCAGTCCATCCAGCGTAAGCTGATTCCTATGTGGAGAGTTGGGGCTTGGGGGGCCACTGGGATTGGAGCTGTTTGAAGGTGTAGAATGTTTGGTGGAATCTGAATCAGGCTGTTAAAAGGAGTCACAAATATCTCCGTTAGTAGTTAGCTATGAAAAAGATGCTTGCTCAGCTGAGTTAAAAGGAGAAATTAGGTCCTTACCTGCTAATTTTCTTTCTTTTAGTCCCTCCAGACTGGCACAGAAATGGATGGATTTACCCTCCTCTGTCAGCAGGTGGAAACAGACATTAATTTTTGACATTAGTACAAGTGGGCTGTGCAGTCCCTCTTACAATCAGTCTTTATAAATAGCCAAGCAGAAATAAACAAGGTTTATTCCAGAACAGATGACTCCACATTCACATGGAGAAGACAAAAGCCCAGTCCAAACGGACCAGGAAAACACTGTTGGATACTGATTAGAACAAGAACCTTCCCCAAAACATCCCACAGTTCACTAACTAAACCAGACGAACCACAAGCCACTGAATTTGTAACTCCTCAACAACTAAAAACTACACTTCGCAAAAAACCACATAATAACACTACAGGGCGAGGTTCTGTGCCGGTCTGCAAGGACTAAAAGAAAGAAAATAAGCAGGTAAGGACCTAATTTCTCCTTCTTTATCATCCCTCCAGACCAGCACAGAAACGGATGGGACTTACCAAAGCAGTACCCTGTCTCATGGGACCCCTGAAGGGCCGCCACTAGAACGTGCTCACTGAACATAATGTCCTGACATGCCTGAACATCCACACGGTAGTGTCGCACAAAGGAATGAAGAGAAGACCAAACCGCACTTTTATGGAGGTACAAAAGAAGACTCTGTCCAAGAAACTAAACTAAACTAAACCTTGGGTTTATATACCGCACCATCTCCACGAATGCGGAGCTCGGCATGGTTTACAGGAAGAAAGATGAGAGAGGAACTACAGTGGAGAGATTAAAGAGTTAGGTGTAAAGGGGGAAGGTGAGAGGCCTAAGAGGGGGGAAGTGTTACAGTTTTGAGAATAGCCAGGTTTTTAGGTGTTTGCGGAAGAGTTGGAGGGAGCTTGAGGTTCGGAGAGGGGCGGTGAGGTTATTCCAGAACTCAGTGATTCTAAAGGGGAGGGATGACCCAAGTTTGCCTACATGGGAAATACCTTTTATGGAAGGGAAGGATAGTTTAAAAATTTGGGAGGATCTGGAGGAAGTAGGGGTTGGGGAGTTCCAGGATAGAGGGATAACGGCAGGAAGGATGCCATACCTGACTGAGTAGAATGAGCTTTGAGAAATTCTACAACAGGATTCTTTTGAAGAAAGTATGCTGAAGCAATAGCCTTCCTGATCCAGTGTGCAATGGTAGCCTTGGAGGTACCGTCCCCTTTATGAGGACCCGATAAGAGGACAAAAAGACGAGCCGCTTTCTGGAACTCCTGGGTCTGCTGAACATAAGAACGAAAGACTCCATGGACATCCAACTTGTGCAACTATCTCTGCTCCAAAGAGCCCTCCCGACTACCCATGACCGGGAGAACCACGGACTGGTTGACAAGAAAAAGCGAAACCATCTTTGGCAGAAAGGAGGGAAACCGACGCAGCACGACCCGCTCCCGAGAGAACTCCAGGAAAAGGCAGCCAGCAGCTCAAACGGAAGATGAATGAGCACAGAGAGCACCAGATTGAGGTCCCAGGTGGGCACTGACGGCTGAACAGGTGATTGGAGCAACTTTGCCGCTCTCAGGAATCTATTCACATCTGGAGATGAGGCCAACCGCTGATCATGCAAGAGACCACGAAAGGAAGACAATGCGGTAAGCTGCACCCTAAAAAAAGGACTAGCCAAGGCCGGGCTCTAGGCCATCCTGCAGAAACTCCAAGATGTGAGGCAAAGCAGCATGGAAGGGTACAACCCCCTGCTCGGAGCATCACTCTTCAAAGATACCCCAAACACGCACATAAGTCTGAGAGGTAGAAAATCTCCGAGACCACAAGAGAGTGGAGATCACCTTATCTGAATACCCCTTCTTTCTTAGGTATGCCCGTTCAAGAGTCAAGCCGTAAGACAAAAGGGACCTAGGTCAAACATTTGAATGGGACCATGAGACAGAAGATCAAACAACATGGGCAGTGAGAGAGGATATGACATGAGCAGATGAACCAGATCTGTGTACCACGGGCACCTGTGCCAATCCGGAGCCACCAGAATCACGCAGCTTACGTGTTGGTCAAACCAAAGAAGAACTTTGCTCACCAGAGGCCACAGTGGAAAGACATATAGCAGGCCCGTCATCGGCCAAGCCTGCATCAGAGCGTCCAGCCCCTTGGATTGGCAATCCCTGCGCTGACTGAAGAACCTTGGCACTTTGTCGTTGAGATATGTGATCATGAGGTCCAAGATTGGCTGACCCGAGGACCGAACAATCAACCCGAAGGCTTCCAGCCAAGACACCACTCGCTGGGATCCAGAGCATGAGAAAGTCCACCTGGACATTATCCACTTCAGCTATGTGGGAGGTTAAGATGTGACCTAGGCCACCACTGTGGCATTGTCTGAGAGAACTCAAACTGACTTGCCCTCCAGCAAGGACTGTAAGTCCACCAGTGCTAGCCAAATGGCTCTAGTCTCCAGAACAATGATCAACCAGGACACCTCCATCAGCGACCAGCTGCCCTGAACTGAGTGACCAAGGCACTGAGCCCCCCCAACTGAGGAGACTAGCGTCTGTGAGAAGCACTGTCCAATGGGGCTGATCTAGGCCCACTCCCTGAATCAGATTGGAAGACTGTAGCCACCAGCGCAGGCTGTGACGAACTAACCCCTGAAGGAGAACGGAAGAGTCCAGATCATGAGTCTGTGGCGACCACCACAAAGTAGTGCAAACTGAAGAGGGCACATGTGAACCTGAGCCCACCTGATCACTTCCAGGGAGGCCACCATTGAACCCAAGACTGCAGAAAGTCCTGTGCCCAAGGGCAGCGACAAGCCATCAGGGAACGAATCTGTGACTGCAATTTGCATACCCTGGCTTCTGGAAGGAACACTCTCTCCAAACAGGTATTGAACAGAACACCAAAATACTCCAAATGTTGAGAGGGAGTCAACCGGCTCTTGGACAGGTCAACCACCCAGCCCAGGGAACGCAGGAACTCTATAACCCGAGACGTAACCTGGGAACTCTCCTGAAATGACTAGGTGCAAATCAACCAGTCGCCAGATAGGGGTGAACCAGAATACCCTCCTTGAGCAAGGCTGCCACCAGCACCAGCATAATTTTGGTGAAGGTTTGTGGTGCCGTGGCCAGACCAAAGGGAAGCGCACAAAACTGATAATGCTTTCCCAAAATCACAAAGCGAAGGAATCGTTGATGGGAGGTCCGAATCAGGACATGCAGGTAGGCCTCTGTCAGGTCGAGAGAGAAATCAGAAATTCTCCAGGCTGGACTGCCAGAAGTACTGTTTTTTTTTTTTTTTTAGGGTTTCCATACGAAAAGAGGGAACCCAGAGCACCCTGTTGATACCCTTGAGATCCAAAATGGGCTGAAAAGACCCTTCTTTCTTGGGCACCACAAAGTAAATGGAGGTCCTGCCGGTGCAAATCTCCTGAAGAGACACTGGGAGTCCAGCAACCTGAGCAGCGTCAGGCGAAAAATCCTGTTTCCAAGTTACCTCACAAGGAGAAGAAACGATCTGATAAAGGTCGGCAAACTCAAGAGCATAGCTGTCCCGAATCACTTCCAGGACCCACTGATCTATGGCAATCTCGGCCCACCCCCGGTAAAACTCCCACAACTGGGCTCTGACTGGAACCATGGGAAGGACCCACAACAAGTCATTGGACCAGACGGGCAGTGGAGGAAACCCTGGGGGCGTCATGACACCCCCTGGCGGGCCCCTTCCCAAAAGGATTGCATGCATTGAAAGAAAATGGCCTCTGGAAGGAGAAAGAGGTCGCACCCCAGCCAGGGCAGTACCTCTGAAATTCAAGCAAGCGTCCCTGGGCAGAATCACCACGCAAAGCCTGGTGAGGTTGGTTCTCCAGTAACCTAGGCACTTTAGAATCACTCAAGGCCTGAACCAGTTTATCCAGCTCCTCCCCAAACAGAAAGGAGCCCCGAAAGGGAAACTTACTGAACTTAGCTTTAGATGCCGCATCCAATGACCAACCCCAAAGCCAAGAGCCATGGACTGGGCCGAGGCACGCAACAGACCATACATGACATCAGAGAGATAAGAAGCTCTTCCTGATCCACTAAGGACCAGCCAGCTGACTCGTGGTCAAGAACTCTCTCAGACCACCGGAAACAAGCCCGGGACACTAGACCACCACAAAGCACTGTCCTGGACATCCAGGGCAGCCACATCAAAACTTTATTTGAGCAGAGCCTATATTTTACGGTATGATATGTCTGCATGTGACAGCCGAGACCACTGCATCAACCACAGGAGACTTAAAAGTATCTCTGTCACTTTAAAAACAAATAGAAGGGAGGAATCAAGATGGCGGCGGATTAGCAGCCTTTGAAAGCGTTCTATCCCTCCCTCGATTTTTACCTCTTCCAGAACTGCCTGAATCTTTGGCGTTCTATACTGACGAGATCCTCATAATGCCGCATACTAAATGGAAGGGCTCTGTCCGGCTGAATCCCTCTTTGCCAGGACAGACGAGGATGGACCGCTTTGTGGCTAGCTCACCATCTGTTATCAGAGTGGAGTTGCCTGCTTTTACTTCGGAGGAAGGAGCCTCCAGAGTTTCTGGGCTAGAAACATCTCTATCTCCTCCATATTCTCTGCCCCCACCATGCCCAATGTCAGAATACAACGACGCTGTCACATCTCCACTCCAGAGTGGGTTGGTGCGGACGTGCGAAGAGGGAGCTGACCTGCAAGCTGGTGCTGACGATAGAGATGACCAGGGAGTGAGTGATTCGAACTCCCCCGTGGTGGCTAAGTTGGACGGAGTCTGGAGTGTTCTACAGAGGCTGAAAAAGGCTATTACCAAATCGATATTGGAATTTTCAACAGTCGTGAGTAAATTAGATGACTTAACTAAATCGGTAGATTCCATTAAACAAGAAACAACTCATAAGACTGATCAGATGGGCAGAGATAACATCTCTTCAACATTTAACTGGGAACTTGGTTAAGACAAACTCTATATTCAAAGAAAAGTGGAACAAATTGAAAATTTTAACAGAAGGTTAAATCTCAGGTTGTTGAATTTTCCTAAAGCTACAGGGGTATCACCGGGCAACATGTTTAAAAAATACTTGACTGAAGTATTAACATTCCCACCTAAAACAATGCCGCCTGTCAATCGAATATATTATCTTCCGGAAAAAAAGAAACTGGATAGCCAACTTGAAGCTGAGAACTCACAAGTTATTGATATTAACCACCTTTTTGATTTTTTTGAAAAATCTTTAGAAATTCAATCTCGTCCTACTCTCCTTGTTTCATTTGTTTTTGAACAAGACCTAAATTCTGTGATATGTATGTTTTTTCATTTTTCTCAGGCTTTATTCCTTGGACAAAAAATATGGGTCTATCCCGATGTGACTAAAACTACTCAGGAGTGTAGGAAACTATTTTAAAGCATGAGACAAGAAGTTAAGGCATTAGGAGCTTCCTTTTTACTAAGTTACCCATGCAAATGTCTTGTTAAATACGCTGGCCTAAATATATCTTTTTTGCCCCTGATCTGCTTAAGGTCTTTCTAGACGCCAAGAAGCTGCTCCAATAAATTCAGGGATAATTCAGCTAATTTACAGATGTTGTTATAATCCGCTAAGCATATACTTTGATTTCATATACCGTATTTTCACTCATATACCGCGCACCCGTGTAAAACGCGTACCCGGGTATAGCGCGCGGGAAACTGTAATTTATGTAAATAAATTTTTATATACCGCGCATGCTGCCCCGACTCTCCTTTCGCCCACCCCGACTCTCCTCTGGCTGCCCCGACTCTCCTCTGGCCGCCCCGACTCTCCTCTGGCAGCCCCGACTCTCCTTTCGCCAGCCCTGACTCTCCTCTCCCCTCTTGAAGTCCTGTCCCCACCCTGAAAGCCTGATGCCCCCCCCCGATGTCCGATTCACCCCCCCGCAGGACCGCTCGCACCCCCACCCCGAAGGACCACTCGCACTCGCACCCGCACCCCCACAGCCTCCCACCCCCCCCATCATGGAGAAGCTGCCTACCGTTGTCCTGACGTCAGAGAAAGGGCGGGACCGCCGGAAGAGGAAGCAGCGCAGACGCAGGGCTCAGAGAAGGGGCGAGACCGCCAGCAGAGGAAGCAGCAGGACAACGGTAGGCAGCTTCTCCATGATGGGGGGGTGGGGAGGCTGTGGGGGTGCGAGCGGTCCTTCGGGGTGGGAGTGCGGGTGCAAGTGCGAGTGGTCCTTCGGGGTGGGGTTGCGAGCGGTCCTGCGGGTGGGTGAATCGGACGTCGGGGGGGGGGGGGGAACTATGTAAAAAAAAAATGTGTACAACACGCTCACGAATATAAAGCGCATGGTTATACTCGGTTTGTAAAATCGTGTATAACGCACGCGTTATATGCGTGAAAATACGGTAATTCTAGTTGATCTCCTTATCTTTTCAGTTCCTCGCTCTCTTAGTTTCTATAGTGGTCTGAGGAAGAGAAATTCTATTACCTGGAAATTGTTAATTTTTTCTTTATTTGTTAATTCCTTTTCTCTGTATTGCCAGAACAAGTGATTGTTTGTAATTATATTGTTAAAATGAATAAATAATAATAATTAAAAAAAAGTATCTCTGTCACTATCAGGAATGGGGTAGAGTCTTGCCATTGACCGCACCATGTGAAAAAGCGCATCTGGAACTTTCCACTGAGCATGCACTACACCCCAAATATCAGGAGAGGGTCCACAACACGAGGGGGTCCTTAGCTTTCTCTTCAAAGTGTAAAACCAGATATCTGAAGAATGAGCTCCAGAACTCGTCTTAAAGAAAAAATGTAAATAGACGCGATCTTGCCAACTGGCACATCAATAAAATCTCCATCCAAAAAAATCAGGCCCCCCCTGACGGATCTGTAAGGTTCTCCCCAAGATCCAAGTCCTCATCTGGAGAAAACTGATCAGCCATAAAAGAATCCTCATCCCAAGATGTCTGCAGCCACTTGGAAGATGGCTAAGGGGGGATTGAACAGAGGCAGCCATGGCAGGAGATTGAACAGGGCGGCCATGGAAGGAACACCCTCCCCCAGAGGACACTGCAACCCCCAGTATCGAAGCAGGACCCCCAGCTGCCTGTAAATAAGCCTTGCACATGACCAACATCAAATCAGGGGGAAAAATACCCTGGCTTCAACATAGCATTCATGTTAGGAGCAGAAGACACATTTAAGACCTGTTCCTGCCTTTCTAAGACAGGAGGAAGGTCACCTGAGGCCGTGGGAAAATTAGATATGCTTCCCGCCAAAACTGAGGAAGGACAATCAAACTGTCACCAGAAAACAAATGCGGCACTGAATCCGACTGACCGCCGACAGCCAAGGAAATCCCAATGTAAGCAGTAGAAGCCTGGGGCTCACCCCTGGCTGACGAGCTATGTGTGGGCAAAGGAGAACCTGGCATGCCGACACCCGAAGCCAGGCCTCCCTCGAGGTAGCTGGAACATTTTGTGCACCCGCATCCAACAAACGACAATCACAGAATATGCGCTTTTTCTGCTTTTGTAAAGTGCTCATAATAAAATCACCAAAAACCCATGTACAACAACGCCATATAAAAATGGCCTCAGGGTTCTCTCTCTCTCTTATATATAGCTCTCCTTTATGTCTTGTGTCTTGTAAGCTTTATTTAGTTTATTTCTTCTCACAGCTAACCAGCTGAATCAAGAAAAGGCAGACCCCACAGGCACTCTAAACTGAAGTCATAGCCAGTATCGGTGGCCAGGCGTACAACTGAGGCTCCTCTAGATTCAGATAAAAACCTAGTGGGGGAAATGGGGGAGGGACTCGACCTATCCGAGTGTGTCACTCCCGAGGTCAGTAGGACCCATGAGAGGGTCTCCCAAGCTCAGTCCGGACAAAGTGACAAGAAAGATTCACTAACCAGATCCAACAAGCCTTAACAAACCTCAGCATAGACCGCACAAAACAGACCACTCTGTCTGATTATAAGAGGGACTGCAAAGCTCACTTGTACCGATGTCAAAAGTTGGTGTCTCATACGCCACCTGCTGGCAGAGGAGCATAAACCCATCCGTTTCTGTGCCGGTCTGGAGGGATGATAAAGAATAGCAGGTTTCTATTTCATTTGCCATTCTTTTAGTCTCTTCTTTTTAACATAAGCTGGAATCCTATTTCTGAATGGTTTATTCTGTACTGTGCTTATGCCAGGGATTCAGCCTTGGCAATTTAATTGCTATTAATTTAATGGGGGAAAACCCATCTTCCTGGATGGAGAGTGATCCATCCATGTAATTCAATAACCCACCCTGCAGGCACCTAACAGGATGGAACAATTATACAAAGCCTTCTGCAAGGGCATCAAGAATGAGAAAAACCTCAGGTGATGTGCTGAATAAATCACAGCTGCATAATGGTCATCGTTAACCCAGAAAAACAAAAGTCACAGTAAACAAAGGAAACAGAACCTATACATTGCTGAGAAGTATATATTGAGATTATTCTACAATGAGGCTATAAAATAATCATATTGGAGCCACTAACAAATTCACACAGAGACACTAGGTTCCTGAGAGATGGAATGGTGCCGACTAAAGTGGTCTATGGAATCATATAAAGTCACATGCCTAGTGGGATATCATGACACAGATGCATAAATGTACAACAAAAGAGGCAAGTGAGATGTCTAAACCACCAAAACAGTTACATTTACTGTAATCAAGTCTATAGATTAGAGTATGTCCAGATATGGTTACTTGATTGGGAAACCAATTTTTTTTAAATGAAGTCCCAACTAGGATCCCAGTTTTGGCTATGCTAGTCTCCTATGGAAGGCATAGTCAAACCTGGGATCCTAGTCAGTACTTCATCAAAAAATTGGTTTCCCAATCAAGTAAACCATATCTGGACTTCACTGGACATACTCTAATCTATGGCTTCCGGCTCAGCCACTGCCTGCGGCTTTGTGAAGAGAAAACTGAGGCTGGAAGGAGGAGGGAGCCAGCCAGAAGAAGGTAAATACTAGTGCTGCCCGATTTAAATCGATTCATATCGGGTGAATCGATTCGAATTGATTTGTATTTTAAAAAAATCAGCCTCACCGACTTGGTTATCAACCCTCCCTCCTCAAGCAGGAGTGGCAGAGTCTGTCCACTGCTACTCCCCTGGCCTTCTGCTCCTACCTTAAGATAATTGGCAGCCTGCAGAGAGCATCGCTGCAGCGATCTTTGAAGGCTGCAATCATCCTCAGTACCACGTTGGCTCTGCCGTGATCCTGCCCCTGACGTCAGAGGAGGGGCAGGACCACGGCAGAGGGAATGTGGTGCTGAGGACGACGGCAGCTTGCAAGGTTCGCTACAGAACCGCGATCCTCTCTGCAGGCCGCCGATTATCTTAAGGTAAGAGCAGGAAGCTAGGAAACATGCTGGCCTTCAGTGTGGACCAGGCATTCAGAGGGAGTGCAGGCCTTTAGGGGGACAGGCCTTCGGGGAAGGGGGGCCCTGGTGGAGTACATGGAGGGAGAGAAGGTGGGTGGGGGAGTTTCAAAGAGATATGCAGATACCAGACTGGGAGGGGAGGGGAAGAAATAATGGGTCTAAAAATAGAGGAGGGAGAGAAATGGTGGACAATGGGATTTAGGGAAAGAAAGAACAGAAAGGGAGAGAAGTTGGACACAAGGGATGGTGTGGGGGGGATAGAGATACTGGATAGGAGGGTAGTTGGGAAGAGAAAGGGAGAGCTGGTGGAGAAGGAGGGAGAGATGCTGGATGAAACGGTAGTTAAGAAAAGGAGAGATGGTGGATCTGGGGATGGTGGGGTCCATCACTGCAGCTACGGGGATGGAGACAAAAAAAGGAAAGATACCAGATCTCTGGGGAAGGGAAGGGAAATGGAAGGGGAGGACAGAGATGGAAGGTTAGTATCGAGATAGAAGAAAACAACAAATGGGCCGGAGACCCTAGCAAGCAAGTTATCAGAAGACAACCAGAGTGTGGGACCAACATGATTTGAATAATGACCAGACAACAAAAGGTAGAAAAAATAATTTTATTTTCTGTTTTGTGATTACAGTGTCAGATTTGAAATGTGTATCCTGCCAGAGCTGGAGTTAGACCGCGAACATGAGCTAGGATTTAACAGAGGAAAAGTCTTTTTTGTTTGTTTATTTTGTTTACACCACAGCATCAGTGTGGGTAGGAGAGGGCACAGTGGGTGAAGAGGCTATAAAATAAACCCATTGGGATGTTTGGAAACCCCCCCCAAAAAACACCCAATTGAGCAGGAAAATTGAATAAAAAAATTGATTCAATAGGCTGAATCGATTCAAAATTTTTTCCCCTGAATCGAGCAGCACTAGCAAATACCTGCAGGAGAGAGGCATGTAGTTGGGGCACAGAATGGAAGGAGGGAGGGAGAGAGAAGGGCACTTTGGCACACGAGAGGGAGAGTCATGAACTTGAGACACAGAATGGAGGAAGGGAGGGGAGCATAAGCTTGAGCGATAGGATAGAAAACTGGAGGGAGTGAGGGAAAGATGCTGAGATGGGGAGGAAATAGAAAGGGAGAATTGGGTGTCTGAGTGAGAGGGAAAGAGATGATGTACATGGAGAGATGAAGAAATAGGAGAATTGTTGGGCATTGGAAGGAAGGGAGAATTATTGGACATGGTGGCGGGAGAAGAGTGATGTGGAGATACATGGGGAAGAGAGAGATTAGAGGGAGTAATGTTGGATATGGTGGAGGAGAGGGAACAGTGGGATGGATGGAAAGAGATTCAAGAGGGGCCTCAAGAAGATGGAAAGAATACTAGGATCCGAGTTACATACAAATTCAGCTTAAGAATGGTTTAAAAAATGGAACCCATTCTTAACCCGGGGGGATTGCCTGTATTCAAAAATTGACCACTCTTAAGTATAAATGAGATAACCACCAGTAATTTTCACAAGCAAGGGATTCAAATGTTTTGCATCATTTAAAAACACTACAATCCTTTACCTCTTTTTCAAACTCCTGGTCTGGATCTGATGTAGTTCGAAGTGGCATAGCTACTCCTGAATCACCAGCACCTGGAACACAAAAAGGTCTCACTTTTGTGTATGTATATTAAGCTGCAATGATTCCTTGTTGATAATTGCGGGGTATAAGAAACAGTATGGTATGATCTGGTATGGCAATGATCCTCAAGCTGTACCTGTGGATGGCCAGGAGATATAGGGTTTGCCTCGCTGCTGCAGGGGCTGCTGTCGAGAGAGGTTAGAGGAGGGAGGACGAGCTCTCTCTCTTGTATTTTCATCTTGGGATGAAGGTAAGACACTCTGAAAAAATAAAAATCAAACTAAATAACTCCTGAAACACACATCAAAATGCAGTTGCATCCTCAGCTGCTGCCAAACTTTAGAAATACATATTTTTCCAAGTCTCCTCTTTTCATGAAATCTAAGCAATTTTTATATAAATCTAGAATTTACAGAAACTGATGTTCATGACAGTTAGATACCAAAGGGAAAGTTAGTTAATACTTTTAGTACGTAAATTGGCAAGCAGCTCATTATCAAAGATTTATAAAAGTTGTAAACACTTGTTTGCTTTCTTGTCTGCTTAGTGACTGGTTCTGAATTTTAGCTTTTCTTTTATGCTTTGGGCCTCATCAGATTTACCTGGAAACTTAGATGGTAGCTATTTGTATTAGAAGTCCTATTGTTTTTGTCTTTTGAGTTGTTTGTAGTGCTCCCTTGGGGTATATATAGAGAGATTTGTATTTTTGTAAACTGTCTTGTTGACTGTGGTATAAAAGGTATCTATCAAATCTAATAACCCATAACCCTTAAATCTTACATACAAATTATTTATTGTGATGATTAAACATCATTTTATATCTTGAAATATACACTGTAAATAGTAGAGAGGGGAAAGGGATCTTATACGATTGTGTTAATTAATAACAATAAGAGGGAAGGGGGTTGGGTCTTGGGTTTTTATATATACAACTGTTGTATTTATTGATAGATTTATAAGTGATGTTTATAGGAATTTGTATGGTTTTAATTGTACACTTGTTGAAAGATTAAAAATGAATAAAGATAGGGGCGTGGCTTAGCACGCACACAAAATGGACGTGTGATCGCGGCGCTCCTCTCAACCTGGCAACGGTCGGCAAAAAAAAGTTTTCCCCTTTAATTCCGATTTCGGCGAAAAACAGCGAAAAGAAGAGCGGGAGCATGGCAAGCACCCGACAAAACAAAAATGAAACTGGTGGGTCGGCGAAAAGGCAGAAGCAGGATCAAATTACCCCGAGTAAGGTTCCGCTTCCTGCTGAAGAGTCGGATGTGCTGAGCAAAGCCGAAGTTATGGAGGAACTGAGACAAATTAAACAAATGCTTAAAGAGACTGTGAATAATATGGCTGAAATGAAGGAAGAAATACTAAATATCCACAGACAAATGGAAATAAATAATAAAAGAACAACTGACTTAGAAGCTAAAATGGAGGTTTTAGAATGTGAAGGAAACAGATGTAAAAATGACAGTTTGGAACTGATTCAATTGAAAAATCAGCTGGAAGATTATGAAAACCGAGGAAGAAGAAAGAATATAAAACTTTTTGGAATGCAGGAAAATTTGGAAGGGAAAAATGCCATACAGTTTTTAGAAAATCTAATTCCTAAAATACTGCAATTGGATTTTAAACAGCCTTTGGAAATAGAAAGGGCGCACAGGACCCCATTAAAAAATATGGAAAATCAAGGCAGACCAATACCATTAATATTTAAAATGTTAAGATACCAGCAAGCAATAGAAATTTTAAATGCTGCCAAGAAAGATAAAAATTTAAATTATAAAGGATCCAAAATATGGTTTTTGCCTGATTTTGCTAAAAACACAGCAAACAAAAGGAAGAAATTCCTTGACTTGAGACCTCAATTAAAGGAAAAAGGATATAAATATGGATTGTATTACCCAGCAAAAATGAGGGTATCTTCTGGGGATAAATCTTTGTATTTTGAAGATCCGGAAAAGCTAAAGACCTTTCTTTCAAAATCAGAACCTATGTCATTTTAACATAATGGATGTTGAAATGAACAGAAAATATCAAGTCTGATTTTGATGGATATTGTGCAAAAAATTTAATGTAAAACTATGAGACTTTGGAGTACTGAAGAAAGAAGAATATGAAATAAAGAACAGGAAATAAAACGAACAAAGGAAAAAGACAATAAAAAATATAAAGAAGTAATAGACAAGAAAGATGGACTGGAAACTCAAGAGACTAAATTTTAGACGAGTAAAGGTTGGATGGCTGGAGTAAAGAGTGATCAGAAAGAAATAAAGAACTTGAATAATTAACAAAAGGAGAAAAGAGAAGAATGCACCAGATAATAATACAAATGGGTAAAAGAAGAAAGCAGAATGGATAAAAAAAAGGATATTAAATAAAATGACAAATGACACTCAAGAGACTAAAGGGAAGAAGGATATAGATAAGAAAACAATATGAAAGATCAGTTAATTTAATAAATTAACAAACGAAAAGTAAAAGAATGAAAGGATAACAAAAAGAAGAATGTAGAATGGACTAATCATAATCAAAAATGATCTATGACATTTAGATGCAAGTAAAAGAAAGGAAATGAAAATGAAAAATATACAAGAAAGATACATAATATGAAATTATTGATAATTGAAGGAGATGACTAAAAGATTAATTGTAAAGTTTGATTTTGTAATATTATAGTTTCAAAAGGATTGGATTTTAATTGGAAAAGAAGAAAATGTATAAAAAAAAAAATTTAATAATAAAAAAAATTAAAAATTTCATTTTTCAGAATGGAAAAAAAAAATGTTGATATATAAATAGATGATAAAAATTATAAAATTGTAATCAACTTTTAAAGAAGTATATGAAGATATGGATATTTGTTTTTAGATATTAAAAGGATGATAAGGATTGCTGGATTAGAGTGTATGAGATATAGGAAAAATAACACTACTTTATTAAATATATGTTTATGATAGAATTTTGTGGTATAAACTAAAATATTGGGGAAATATAATTTAAAGATTGGTGAGTAGATAAAGATACATTAATGGAATGTTAGGAATTAAATATGGTTAAAGTTATCAAAGGTTAAATAACCGATAGAGAATATAATTATTTTAAAATGGTAAAAAAAAAAAAGATTTTATGTTTAGAAGAGAGATATACTAAGATACACTGTGGAAGATTAATGAGTTTATTTTAAGAAATGATAAAGAGGATATTAATTAATATTGGTTGCCTGGGGGGGAGGGGGATGTTGGGGTTGCTGTTCCAATGTGTGTCCTTAAGCAGTCATTATATTGGGGGGGGAAGGGTGGGAAAAAGATGGGTTTTAAAGATATTACTAGAATGATTAAGGAAAAGATCAATAAGGGGTTGGATACCTCAGGGGTAAAAATGTGTGTCATTGAGAAAAATTTTTTAGATCTTAAATATGAAGGAAGGAAGGAAGAAGATTATGATGAGAAGTTAAAAATATATAATGTCTTTTAAGATATTTTCTATTAATGTCAATGGCCTGAATCATGTAATGAAAAGAAAAAAGGTATTAGCATTTTTAAAAAAGCAAAACGCGGATGTTTATTGTTTGCAGGAGACTCATTTGAATATAAAGGAATCACAAAAACTAAAGGGTGGGTGGGTAAAGGAATGTTTTTTTGCTCCAGCAGCAAGTAAAAAAGCAGGGGTAGCAGTTCTTATAAATAAAAAATGTATGGCCAATTTTAAGGTAATAAATTCAGATCCACATGGAAGATGGATACATATTGATATAAGTATGGGAAATAATACCCTGACATTGTTTAATATATATGCCCCTAATTCGAATCAATCAGAATTTTTTAAAAAGTTGCAGAGTATGTTGTTACCACTGGCTGCTTCTAATTTAGTGGTAGCTGGAGATTTTAATGCTGTAATGGATCCATTATTGGATAAAAAACCAGGTAAAAGCATAAAATCTTTAGGTTTAGATAATTTGGCTCAATCATGTGATTTGAAGGATATATGGCGTATTCTTTATTTTAATGATCAGGAATTTTCATTTTGTTCACAGGTTCATAAATCATTTTCAAGAATAGATTATATTTTTATTTCATCACATAAGGTGCAACAAGTGATTAAAGCTTCCATAGATCCTATTATTATTTCGGATCATGCGGGAGTATGGATAGAATTACAATTAGATCAATTAGAAAATAGAAGACCTCTTTGGAGATTTGATAATGCATTGCTTGTGGATGACAAATTTTTGGAAAATTTTAAAACACAAATTAATGATTTCTTTCAAATGAATTTAGTGGAGGATACATCTATTGAAAATGTATGGGATGCATTTAAAGCAACTATGAGAGGTAATATTATATCATATTCAGCTTTTGTTAGGAAACAGATTAAAATGCAGTATATAGAGTTAGAAAAAGAAATTAAAATATTAGAAACTAAATTGGTAAGTAAATGGGAACATGAGGTTTTGCAAGCTCTTTTGAAAGCAAAAGGTAAATATAATGAATTAACTTCAAAAATGATAAGAAGAGATTTGTTTTCCAAGCAAACAATGTATTATGGAAATTCTAATAAGGCGGGAAGATTATTAGCGAATTATCTTAAAGCAAAAAAAAGAAAAACTAATATTAATGGGATAAAAGATGATAATGGTATAATAACAAATCAAACAGATATAATTTTAAAACAATTTCTAAAATTTTATAAGGACCTGTATTCTTCCGAGCCTTATTTGGAGAGACAAAAAGATGGTAAAAATTTTTTTAGATTTAATTAATGGACCTAAGGTTCCTGATCATATAAAACGGAGTTTAGATGAACCTATATCATTAAAAGAATTAGAAACAGCATTGAGATCTCTTAGAGTTGGATCCGCTCCAGGTGGTGACGGTTATACAGTAGAATTTTATAAAACATTTCAAAATGTTCTTTCCCCATTTTTACTAAATTTATATCAAACACAACTTATAAAAGGTGATATTAAAGGTACTATGGCTGAATCAGTAGTAATAGTTTTGCCTAAGCCAAATAAAGATCCTACTTTGGTTTCGAACTACAGGCCTATATCTTTAATAAATGTTGATAACAAACTTTTGGCAAAAATTTTGGCTTTGAGATTAGCCAAAGCTCTCCCACATATTATAGACACGCATCAGACTGGTTTTATTGCTAAAAGGCACTCCTCTAATAACTCTAGAGATTATTGTTTCATATGTTAAATTTATCAAAAAAAATGGATGAACCGGCTTTTACAGTTTCATTGGATGCAGAAAAAGCGTTTGATAGAGTAGAATGGAATTTTATGTATCAAGCTTTAGAATGGTTTGGTATAGGTTCTGGATTTATACAAATGGTAAAAACATTGTATAGCTTCCCGATTGCAAGATTAAGTATTAAGTATTAATCTAGACAGAAAATCTAGACAGAAAATCGAACCAAACACATTCTGGAGCGCAGTGGACCCAGAAATAGATTCCAGCAACCCTAGTGAATTCATAAACACCTGGCGGTCTCTCAGCGAATCGACCTTGAACAAACTAGCACCACTAAGAGAAAAAAACAAAATACATAGACAATCAGATAAATGGTTTGACACCGAACTCCTACAACTAAAAAGGAAATGTAGACAACTAGAAAGGGCATGGTCAAAACAGAAACAAGTTATTACCAAAATAGAATGGAAAATCCAACTCAAGCAATACAAAATCAAATTGAAGGAAAAACGCAAAGACTACTACTCTAACCTCATAGGCACCGACAAACCAGACACAAAAAAACTGTTCAACCTAGTAAGAAACCTCACCGACACTAAACCATGTCTAGCCACCCAGGAAAACCTAACACCTACAGCCTCTCAATTAGCAGACCACTTCAAAAATAAAATCATCTCAATTAGAACAACATTCAACAACTCACAATACAACACAGACAAGATCCTAACAAAACCCACAACAGCCGAAGCAATATCAGCAGACAGGTTCTGGACCGACTTCCCTAAAACCCAATGGACCGAATTGGACAGGCTATACAAAAAATATTGCAAATCAGCATGTGATCTGAATAACTGCCCACCATACCTACTAGCAACAGCTTCCACCAACTTCAAAGCTTGCTACACATTATGGCTGCAAACCACACTCAGGGAAGGCCAGTTCCCACCAGACCTCGGAGAAATTATAATCACGCCAATACTGAAAGATCCCAAAGGTCTAACAAACAGCCCATCAAACTACAGACCAATCGCTTCTATCCCAACATACATCAAAATAATAGAAGGACTAGTCGCACAACAACTGTCCACGTACCTTGAATCCCACAATATCTTACACCCATCCCAATCCGGATTCAGAACCAACTACAGTACCGAAACTCTACTGGTATCTCTACTAGACATAGCTCGAAGTCACCTCAGCCAAGGAAACAAACTGCTAATCATCCAATTTGATTTATCAGCTGCATTCGATCTAGTGGACCACGACATACTCCTCCAAATATTAGACGCAATAGGAATTTCAGGTAAAGTTCATAACTGGTTCAAAGGCTTCCTCAAAAATAGAACATACAGAGTCAAATCTAAAGACATTCTATCTGAACCATGGTCCAATCCATGTGGAGTACCACAAGGCTCTCCCCTCTCTCCCACACTTTTCAACCTATTCATATCCTCCCTAGGCACCGTCCTAGATGCCCAAAATATTACTTCTCTCAGTTACGCGGACGACATTACCATCCTCCTTCCATTCGACATACATAACCCAATCTCCACAGAACACCTGAAAACTACATTGGAAACAGTGGATAAATGGATGATAGATCACAAGTTGAAGCTGAACTCTGACAAAACCAAATTCTTATTACTACAGAAAGACAAAAAACCATCCCTAACAGAACTGGAAGTAAACTCAATCAAGTACCCTATACAGAACTCCCTCAAAATTCTTGGAATACACTTAGACAGATGCTGTACAATGCAAACACAAATCCAAAAAATCACCCAAAAAGCATTCTTCACAATGCGAAATTTAAGAAAAATCAGAAAATTCTTTAAAAAAGACCAATTCAGGATCATTGTCCAATCCATGGTACTAAGTATCGTCGACTATTGCAACAGCCTCTACTTACCCTGCCCGACCAACACAATAAAAAAACTACAGACCATCCAGAACACAGCCCTCAGACTCATATATTCACTCAGCAAATACGACCACATTACCAATGCATACCTAGAATCCCACTGGCTACCAATAAAAGCAAGAACACAATTCAAACTCTACTGTCTCATTTTCAAAGTAACCCATGGCACGGCACCCAGTTACCTAAATAACCGTTTTCATTACTACCACCCACCAAGAAAAAGGAGAACACAGAACCTCTTCACCTATCCACCACTCAACGGTACCTGTCGTAAGAAACTCTATGACAACCTCCTGGGGACACAGGCAGCCAAAATAGACTCTGACATCTCTAAATTACTGACCAAAACAACAGACATAAAAGAGTTCCGCAAAGAAATAAAAACACTACTGTTCAAAAAATATCTCCCATCACTCTAACCACCGCCCAATGAGTTCCCATTCAACGACTTCGGAATCACTCATCCATATTATCTCTTTGTCTGTGATCAAGAATGTACTGTAACTCTCCTACACTACACCCGACTTAACTGATCGAGTAGACATATACTACCTCTGCAAAATGCATTATCTTCTGCTATATGTACTATCTTCTGTAATAAGTAATATCTTCTGCGAAATTGTAATATCATAACTCTTCACTGTTCCTGTAACTTACTCCTATCCTGAAAAGTAATTACTGGAATGTCCCAGATATTTTCTATATTGTAATCCGCCTAGAACCGCAAGGCACAGGCGGAATAGAAATCCGTAATGTAATGTAATGTAATGTAATAATATGATATCTGAAGGTTTTAAATTGCAAAGGGGAGTTAGACAAGGTTGTCCTTTATCTCCTTTGTTATTTGATGTTGTATTAGAACCCTTATTATTAGCAATACAGCAATCAGGGGGGATACAGGGTATTCCATACTCTGATATGGAATATAAAGTTTCGGCATATGCGGATGATATTTTACTTTATTTGAGAAATCCAGAGTCTACCTTATCATGTCTATTAGAATTAATTGATATGTTTGGTAAATTTTCAGGTTATAAAATTAACTGGAGTAAGTCGGAAATTATACCTTTAAATGTTCATTGTGTAAAAAGAATATTTGAAGATTTTCCGTTCATATGGAAGGAAGAAGGATTTAAATATCTTGGCATTCAAGTTAAAAATACAATTGAAGATACCGTAAAAGAGAATGAAAAATTTGTATTAAAAAAAGTTACGGAGTTGTGTGAGCAATGGAACCCTTTACATATTTCTTGGTGGGGGAGAGTTCAAAATATTAAAATGATGATGTTGCCTGTAGTTTGTTACCAAATGAGTATGATACCTATCTATTTTCAGGGGTCCTTTTATAAAAAGCTTAATAGCATTTTAACGAAATTTCTTTGGCTTGGTAAAATACCTAGACTAGCTTTAGTAACTTTGCAAAAATCAATTAAGGAGGGAGGGGTAAATTTTCCAAATTTTTATAGGTACCATCAAGCCTATATTCTACGTCAGGGTATGTATTGGATCCTCCCAGAACTTATAGATAATGCACCAGATTGGTTGTATTTGGAATGGCGCCTTATGTTTCCCCTAAATTTAGTTCATCTTCCAAGTATTAACATGCCTAGAAGATACAGAGAAAATAAGATATTAATGGATACTTGGGAAACGTTGAGGTTTATTAGTAAATTAACACCTATCCCAATAAACAAATCAACTAATCAGTCTCTATGGATAAACTCCAAGATCAAAATTGGCGGAGCTCAAATCCTTTGGAAGAACTGGATTATTGCAGGCATTCAATCTCTAAATGATGTTATTTCAGAAGGTAAACTGCTGGAATTTTCACAATTGCAACATAGATTTGGTCTTAGTAAAACACAAAGTTTTAAATGGTTGCAATTGAAGCAGGCCATTCAGGTTGGGTTCCCTGAATGGAAAACATTGAATAATCAATATAGTTTAGAGTTCTTATGTTTTCAAGCAGACTTCCTAGGGCATCAAGCCGCATTGTGGTATAAATTAATATCTGGATATTTGAATAAAAAACCAAAAAATGGTCTAAGAGACATTTGGAGCATTGAGATTAAGCATCAAATTACTGCATCTCAATGGCCACTAATTTGGTCTTGGAGAATGAGATGTACAGTGTCAGCATCTATGAGACAAACTTGGTTCTATTTATTACATAGAGCTTTTTGGACCCCTACATGTTTGCAAAAATTAATAGTTCTAAGTCCAATAAATGCTGGCACTGTAATCTGGAATCTGGGACGTTGGATCATTTACTGTATCATTGTCCCTACATTAAAAGTTTTTGGAATGCAATTTGGCCACAAATTAATAAATTGATGGAAAATCATGTAGCAATATCATATGATACAGTGTTATTTGGAATGATGATAATCTCAATGCTCCAAATGTCTCTTAGACCATTTTTTGGTTTTTTATTCAAATATCCAGATATTAATTTATACCACAATGCGGCTTGATGCCCTAGGAAGTCTGCTTGACATGATAAGGTAGACTCTGGATTTCTCAAATAAAGTAAAATATCATCCGCATATGCCGAAACTTTATATTCCATATCAGAGTATGGAATACCCTGTATCCCCCCTGATTGCTGTATTGCTAATAATAAGGGTTCTAATACAACATCAAATAACAAAGGAGATAAAGGACAACCTTGTCTAACTCCCCTTTGCAATTTAAAACCTTCAGATATCATATTATTAATACTTAATCTTGCAATCGGGAAGCTATACAATGTTTTTACCATTTGTATAAATCCAGAACCTATACCAAACCATTCTAAAGCTTGATACATAAAATTCCATTCTACTCTATCAAACGCTTTTTCTGCATCCAATGAAACTGTAAAAGCCGGTTCATCCATTTTTTTTGATAAATTTAACATATGAAACAATAATCTCTAGAGTTATTAGAGGAGTGCCTTTTAGCAATAAAACCAGTCTGATGCGTGTCTATAATATGTGGGAGAGCTTTGGCTAATCTCAAAGCCAAAATTTTTGCCAAAAGTTTGTTATCAACATTTATTAAAGATATAGGCCTGTAGTTCGAAACCAAAGTAGGATCTTTATTTGGCTTAGGCAAAACTATTACTACTGATTCAGCCATAGTACCTTTAATATCACCTTTTATAAAGTGTGTTTGATATAAATTTAGTAAAAATGGGGAAAGGACATTTTGAAATGTTTTATAAAATTCTACTGTATAACCATCACCACCTGGAGCGGATCCAACTCTAAGAGATCTCAATGCTGTTTCTAATTCTTTTAATGATATAGGTTCATCTAAACTCCGTTTTATATGATCAGGAACCTTAGGTCCATTAATTAAATCTAAAAAATTTTTACCATCTTTTTGTCTCTCCAAATAAGGCTCGGAAGAATACAGGTCCTTATAAAATTTTAGAAATTGTTTTAAAATTATATCTGTTTGATTTGTTATTATACCATTATCATCTTTTATCCCATTAATATTAGTTTTTCTTTTTTTTGCTTTAAGATAATTCGCTAATAATCTTCCCGCCTTATTAGAATTTCCATAATACATTGTTTGCTTGGAAAACAAATCTCTTCTTATCATTTTTGAAGTTAATTCATTATATTTACCTTTTGCTTTCAAAAGAGCTTGCAAAACCTCATGTTCCCATTTACTTACCAATTTAGTTTCTAATATTTTAATTTCTTTTTCTAACTCTATATACTGCATTTTAATCTGTTTCCTAACAAAAGCTGAATATGATATAATATTACCTCTCATAGTTGCTTTAAATGCATCCCATACATTTTCAATAGATGTATCCTCCACTAAATTCATTTGAAAGAAATCATTAATTTGTGTTTTAAAATTTTCCAAAAATTTGTCATCCACAAGCAATGCATTATCAAATCTCCAAAGAGGTCTTCTATTTTCTAATTGATCTAATTGTAATTCTATCCATACTCCCGCATGATCCGAAATAATAATAGGATCTATGGAAGCTTTAATCACTTGTTGCACCTTATGTGATGAAATAAAAATATAATCTATTCTTGAAAATGATTTATGAACCTGTGAACAAAATGAAAATTCCTGATCATTAAAATAAAGAATACGCCATATATCCTTCAAATCACATGATTGAGCCAAATTATCTAAACCTAAAGATTTTATGCTTTTACCTGGTTTTTTTTATCCAATAATAGATCCATTACAGCATTAAAATCTCCAGCCACCACTAAATTAGAAGCAGCCAGTGGTAACAACATACTCTGCAACTTTTTTAAAAATTCTGATTGATTCGAATTAGGGGCATATATATTAAACAACGTCAGGGTATTATTTCCCATACTTATATCAATATGTATCCATCTTCCATGTGGATCTGAATTTATTACCTTAAAATTGGCCATACATTTTTTATTTATAAGAACTGCTACCCCTGCTTTTTTACTTGCTGCTGGAGCAAAAAAACATTCCTTTACCCACCCACCCTTTAGTTTTTGTGATTACTTTATATTCAGATGAGTCTCCTGCAAACAATAAACATCCGCGTTTTGCTTTTTTAAAAATGCTAATACCTTTTTTCTTTTGATTACAAGATTCAGGCCATTGACATTAATAGAAAATATCTTAAAAGACATTATATATTTTAAACTTCTCATCATAATCTTCTTCCTTCCTTCCTTCATATTTAAGATCTAAAAATTTTTTCTCAATGACACACATTTTTACCCCTGAGGTATCCAACCCCTTATTGATCTTTTCCTTAATCATTCTAGTAATACCTTTAAAACCCATCTTTTTCCCACCCTTCCCCCCCAATATGACTGCTTAAGGACACACATTGGAACAGCAACCCCAACATCCCCCTCCCCCCTGGCAACCAATATTAATTAATATCCCCTTTATCATTTCTTAAAATAAACTCATTAATCTTCCACAGTGTATCTTAGTATATCTCTCTTCTAAACATAAAATCTTTTTTTTTTTTTACCATTTTAAAATAATTATATTCTCTATCGGTTATTTAACCTTTGATAACTTTAACCATATTTAATTCCTAAAATTCCATGTATCTTTATCTACTCACCAATCTTTAAATTATATTTCCCCAATATTTTAGTTTATACCACAAAATTCTATCATAAACATATATTTAATAAAGTAGTGTTATTTTTCCTATATCTCATACACTCTAATCCAGCAATCCTTATCATCCTTTTAATATCTAAAAACAAATATCCATATCTTCATATACTTCTTTAAAAGTTGATTACAATTTTATAATTTTTATCATCTATTTATATATCAATATTTTTTTTTTCCATTCTGAAAAATGAAATTTTTAATTTTTTTAATTATTATTAAATTTTTTTTTAATACATTTTCCTCTTTTCCAATTAAAATCCAATCCTTTTGAAACTATAATATTACAAAATCAAACTTTACAATTAATCTTTTAGTCATCTCCTTCAATTATCAATAATTTCATATTATGTATCTTTCTTGTATATTTTTCATTTTCATTTCCTTTCTTTTACTTGCATCTAAATGTCATAGATCATTTTTGTCTATGATTAGTCCATTCTACATTCTTCTTTTTGTTATCCTTTCATTCATTACTTTTCGTTTGTTAATTTATTAAATTAACTGATCTTTCATATTGTTTTCTTATCTATATCCTTCTTCCCTTTAGTCTCTTGACTGTCATTTGTCATTTTATTTAATATCCTTTTTTTTATCCATTCTGCTTTCTTCTTTTACCCATTTGTATTATTATCTGGTGCATTCTTCTCTTTTCTCCTTTTGTTAATTATTCAAGTTCTTTATTTCTTTCTGATCACTCTTTACTCTAGCCATCCAACCTTTACTCGTCTAAAGTTTAGTCTCTTGAGTTTCCAGTCCATCTTTCTTGTCTATTACTTCTTTATATTTTTTGTTGTCTTTTTCCTTTGTTCATTTTATTTCCTGTTCTTTATTTCATATTCTTCTTTATTTAGTACTCCAAAGTCTCATAGTTTTACATTAAATTTTTTGCACAATATCCATCAAAACCAGACTTGATATTTTCTGTTCATTTCAACATCCATTATGTTAAAATGACATAGGTTCTGATTTTGAAAGAAAGGTCTTTAGCTTTTCCGGATCTTCAAAATACAAAGATTTATCCCCAGAAGATACCCTCATTTTTGCTGGGTAATATAATCCATATTTATATCCTTTTTCCTTTAATTGAGGTCTCAAGTCAAGGAATTTCTTCCTTTTGTTTGCTGTGTTTTTAGCAAAATCAGGCAAAAACCATATTTTGGATCCTTTATAATTTAAATTTTTATCTTTCTTGGCAGCATTTAAAATTTCTATTGCTTGCTGGTATCTTAACATTTTTAATATTAATGGTCTTGGTCTGCCTTGATTTTCCATATTTTTTAATGGGATCCTGTGCGCCCTTTCTATTTCCAAAGGCTGTTTAAAATCCAATTGCAGTATTTTAGGAATTAGATTTTCTAAAAACTGTATGGCATTTTTCCCTTCCAAATTTTCCTGCATTCCAAAAAGTTTTATATTCTTTCTTCTTCCTCGGTTTTCATAATCTTCCAGCTGATTTTTCAATTGAATCAGTTCCAAACTGTCATTTTTACATCTGTTTCCTTCACATTCTAAAACCTCCATTTTAGCTTCTAAGTCAGTTGTTCTTTTATTATTTATTTCCATTTGTCTGTGGATATTTAGTATTTCTTCCTTCATTTCAGCCATATTACTCACAGTCTCTTTAAGCATTTGTTTAATTTGTCTCAGTTCCTCCATAACTTCGGCTTTGCTCAGCACATCCGACTCTTCAGCAGGAAGCGGAACCTTACTCGGGGTAATTTGATCCTGCTTCTGCCTTTTCGCCAACCACCAGTTTCATTTTTGTTTTGTCGGATGCTTGCCATGTTCCCGCTCTTCTTTTCGCTGTTTTTCGCCGAAATCGGAATTAAAGGGGAAAACTTTTTTTTGCCGACCGTTGCCAGGTTGAGAGGAGCGCCGCGATCACATGTCCATTTTGTGTGCGAGCTAAGCCACGCCCCTCCAAACATACTGACTTGTAAGATACTACAGAAGAGGCAAGATATAGTGGCAGGCCAGTGTGACTAGCACTGTGTGTCAAGAGTAAAATCTTAAAATGGAAATGATATTTCATAGGAAACCAATGAAGGCTGGATAGATAAGATGTGAGATATTCGATTCTTGTAAGATAAAATAGAATATGAATATCTGTATTTTGAAAAGATTGTAGTTGCTGGAGAAGACCGGCCAGTACAATGTTGCAATAGTCTAACCGGGATGCTACCAATGCATGAATAAGTGTCTAAGTTAGAATGTTGTAAAAATGAATGAATCTGATGAAGTGCAAAGAAGTATCGTTTAACACCCCACCCCCCCACCCCTAGAGATATGGAGTTGAAAATTTAGTTAGTGATCAGAGATAATTTTGAGATACTCAGAAAAATCAACTAATGTAACAGGGGAGCCAGCTAAAGTTAGAGTTAGTAATGGCCTGGTTGAATGATTGGAAAACCAGATGGCTACTGATTTGGAAAGATTCAAGACTAAACGGTTGTCTGTCAACCATAATTTAATCTTAGACAGACACTGTAGTAGAGGTAGAAGGGTGAAGGAGTCTGAATAGTGAACAAGCAAGCTATAAACCCAATGACTGAATGATGACAGAAAAAGGGCTCAATAATATATTAAATAGTAGGGGGGCTAAAACAGATCCTTGTGGAACGTACAGGTTTGTGTCCCGCACAGGGGAATGGCGGTTGATGCCGGAGAACGCAATATGGCCTGTTTTCTGCACGTGGCCAAATCCAGCATGGGGGAATGAAGGCCAGTGCCAGACAGACTCGTTCAGTCTGTTTCGCACAAGAAGAGAGGCAGGTGAAGGTTAGACATCTCCAGCACGTTGATCATTTTATTGTTACATACTGCGAATCAGGGCACTCAGCAGCCTAGGAAGGAGACAGCATCTTGACTGATATGTGGTGTACTGCTGACAGTATTCAACTTATCATCCTCATCATGTTTGGCTGCCTATATGGTTGATATGGTGGTGACTTCAGAACCAGCATTTGAAAATGGGTGACCTAGGCCTGCACGGAGTGGTAGGCAGGGGATATAGTCGCTTTGTTGGGCAGACTGGGTCTTTTTCTGCCAGCAGCTATTGTGTTACTATATTTGGATAGCAACAATACCTGAAAATATAAAGTCCTAGGACTAATAAACCTCCTGACGAGATAAAAATAAGAGGAAATTATTTTCAGATAATGACAAAAGAACCTCAAGTGTTCACATCCAACCAAAGCTTTGAACCAGTGAAAGTTCACTTTAAGTCCTTCTGTTTAGATATATTCCACTTTCGGTTGGATGTGAACACTTGAGGTTCTTTTGTCATTATCTGAAAAGAATTTCCTCTTATTTTCATCTCGCTATATTTGGATATTCCAGCTTATCTAGAACCTGATTTTAATTCATATTGGTCTTCTTGTTGCTTAATATCCTCTCAAGCCAATCTTCTCTCATTTCCTTTGGCAGTAAAGTTAAGATTAGAGGCTTCTTGCTCTGCTGGTTTCGCTCCTGTTGCCTTGCTCTTTTTCACTTTGCTGCTAGCAGCTTTGTGGACTGAAACTTCATATTTAAGGCTGTGATAAAAACATGACTCTTTGAGCAAATTTTCTCAGGACATTAATGGGGCTAGCCAAATCATGAGCTTGTGTGATCTCATTGTCTATTCTGTTCTTCTCTTTGTTATTTTTTTTTCGTTGTTCACTGTTACTGGCATTCATTTTTTTTATTCCTGTAAATGCTGTGATGTTATATTCCCAGTTCTGAATGGCGTTATATAAAGTACTGAATAAAGTGCTCCATTCTATACTTTTCATAGTCACAAAGATCTGTAGATGAGAATCTGACATTCATGATACTCTGAGTAACCATGAATGGGCCGAAGGTATGCCAGGCACAAATTATGTATATCAATAACCATTATGGTACTGCCCAAACTTCTTGAAGTTGTATGGTTTTCTATTCTTTTACGACATAAGAGGAAAACAGCAGGTGGAATCAAATACCAGTAACTCTTATGTTCAAACACTTCAACTACTATCACTTGATTCACCAAGAATGGTACAGAAAGAAAAGGAATTCTAAGGTGACTCTAAGCAAAAGACAGTTATTCATTAGGTAAAAAGGACCTTGAACAGAAAGACGTATCAAGAGCTATATGGTGAAAAAAGAATGAGGTGGCCCAGAGTGATAACAATATTCCTGTGGTTGAATGTGTTATAAAATTATCTACAAGCAAAAAAGGAAACCCAATTGGTCCACAATGATGTGGTGCAACCAAAAAACAAAAAGGAAACTGTGGATCTGATGTTCATGAAGCAAAGATTTATTGAGTCAACATAAAGGTGCAGATATGTATGTAATCAGCAGAATCCACATTGAAAGTACAGACCCAACACGGGCCATGTTTTGACTAAAACTGTCTTCCTCAGGGGTCCTAAGGTTTGAAGGTTAAAGTGAGGCAAGTGTGGAAGCTTGCAAAATTTGCTGAAAATTTTGTCTGAGGAGTGTCTTATGGCAAGACAAAACCGCCCTAACGAGGAAGATGGTTTTAGTTGAAACACGGACTGTATTGGGTCCATACTTTCCAAGTCAATATGGATTCTGCTGATTACATACATATCTGCACCTTGCATCAAGAACATCAACTTCGCAGTTTCCTTTTTCTATTAAATTATCTAAACTGCTAGAGCTAGTTACTTATTCTCTTTAAAGCGGTATTTCCTTGAATAACCTCTTGTTTCTCCCAGATGCTGTCAGGAGACACAAAGTTATTTTGTTTGTTGAGGACCAGAATAAGGCCAACTTCAATGGCTGGATTTCACAGCAAGAACCAAACTTCTACTCTCTCCCCCAATGACGTTAGACCACACGGGTAAGTTGCTGAGTAACACAAACCTTTCCTTCTCCTTGGAACACAGAAGAGGCAATATGCTTGAGCAGTAACAGTTTTTTTTTCAACACTCCAATCAGATGTAAATAGTTCAGGTACAATGGGATCCTCCTTGTTGGATTGCAGGTCTATTTGTGTGGGATAGACCTAAATTTGAGTTTTAGTTGTGATCAGTTGGATTGTTCTGCACAGAAAATAAACTTCCTGCCAAGAGCTAGGGCTTGACTCCTCTGGAGTGAGGTCACATTTTTGAGATCACCTTCTAGGAAATTCCAAGAACTGGCTTAGTTTCTCACATTACCCTATGGCTTCTGGAAACTGCTGGAAACCAAAGGCAGTTTCAAAGGTGCCTGTCTGCCTCTACCTTCCAGATCCCTTTCCAAAAATACTAAAACTAGAGGGTAGCGATGAAGCTACTAAGTAGTAGATTTAAAACAAACCAGAGAAAATATTTCTTCATACATGTAATTAAACACTGGAATTTGTGAATGTGGTGAAATCAGTTAGTTTAGCAGAGTTTAAAAAAGGTTTGGATAATTTCCTAAAACAGAAGTCCATAGGCCATTATTGAGATGGCTTGGGGGAAATTCACTGCTTATTCCTAGGATAAGCAGCATAAAATTTGTTTTACTACTTGTGATCTAGCTAGGTACTTTGGGACTGGGTTGGCCACTGTTGGAAACAGGATACTGGACTTGATGGACCTTCAGTCTGTCCCAGTATGGCAATTCTCATGTTCCCTTGGAAACCCAGATGCAGGAAGCACATATATACAGGTCAGAAGGTCACACACCAACTGTAGAACACAGCAAAACACAGCACTTATAATTTTAAACTGCAAACTTCAAAACTTCCAAACTTTTACGCCATTTACTTGCAGTCATGGGAAATATATGTACTATACCTTTACCTCCAGTGCATAATATTCACCCAGAGCTACACTTGTTTATTTGTAGGGTCATGAAATGGTTAACTGTTGTTTAAAATATTGCTCTGGCCTACATAGCTGAAAACAGTGTACAATCTATTGACCTCATCTGCCTAAAATGTATGTCCCTACCTTACCAGATAAGAGTTTGAGCCATGATGTACCCTGCCCTTCTGTACATTTAACTGTAAGAGTTAGATAAGTGTCCTGCTAGTGACCTGCAAGTGTGAGCTTAGAACCAATGAGTGTTAAGAAAAGTAACACGTGAAAAGCTTTTTCTAGAATTCAGTTGTATAGCCAGAAAAATGAATAAATATCTCTGTGTAACTTCCTGGTTTCGGCACTTCTGAGCCAGCTTGGAGCTCAGGGGTCCAGCATGCATTCTGTAATAAATCTCTTGTACTTTCTTCACGCCTCTGACTTTGTGTGTCCAAGTGACCTTTCATATTGAAAATCCCAAAGTTACAGAGATGTGCATAAGCGTTAATCTATCTCACCCCTTGATTTTCCCTATTATTGCATATACTGTACAGTTGGCTCTCAATATCCGTAGGTTTCACAGATTCAACCAACCATGAATCACTCTCTCCCCACTCTCCCACATCCATAGAGGTAAAGTCCAAGTTCACTCAGTGTATCTTTGCAGCCAGGGCTCAATCGTGGCTTGCTCTCTCCCACATCTGCAGATGCTCAAGTCCACCCAGCATACTTTTGCAGTGAGTCTCAGCCCTGCAGCAACAGCAGCCATATTCAGTGGCTGCCTGCCTCTTCTGATGCAATTTCCTGGGTGGGCCGGGTTAGAGGTAAATGCCTGGTGCAAGCTGAAGGCAACCTTTCAGTATGGTTGACGCTGTTGTTGCAGGGCTGAGCCTGGCTGCAAAGGTAGGTAGGGTAGACTTAAGCATCCACGGGTTTTAGTATCAGATACTGAGAGCTGACTGTATGTCAAATTTTATGGTTTCTAATTTTTAAACAAAAGATAATATTAGACCAAAAGGAACCCGTGTTCACACGACAAGGATCATTATTACTACTTTATTTAAGGAACAAAATTATCTAACAAACATCACCTATGCAAAAAGGTAACTGCCTCCTACACTTAATTGGTTACACCACTTTTAACAGCAATAACTATAACCAAGTGCCTTCTATAATTTGAAATCAGTCTTTCACATTGCTGTTGATGAATCTTAGCCCACTTTTCTTTACAGAACGGTTTTAATTCAGACACATTCATGTGTTTATTTTTGTACATGAGCTGTTTCAGATCCTGCTACAGCATTTCTACTGGGTCAGGAATTAGACTAGGCCAATCCAAACTTATTATGTTTCTCCTTAGCCATTCAAATGTACACTTGCTTTTGTGTTCTGGATCATAGTCTTGCTGCATAACCCAATCACAATTCTGCTTCAGATCATGAACACATGATATGACATTCTCCTTAAGAATTTTCTGACACAGGGAAGAAATCAAGGTTCTTTCAAAAATGATCTTGGTACCGTAGCCTTTAAGAAGCCCAGATTTCCTGTGATAAAAACTATTAGTAGAGTTGGTAACTCAGAAGTTGAGCCATTACTTTTTAAGTCAACTTAGCCAGAAAGGGGAAGTTGGAAACGGGACAATAGTTTTCCAGATACTGATGCAGCAAAGCACCACTACCACATCACCCTACCACCATATCCAGTTGCTGGCATGATGTTCTTACAGTAGAATGTTGTACTTTCTTTATGCCAGTCATAATTGGACCTGCCACTTTTCACTCATCTGTCCATAAAACATTAT
The DNA here is from genome assembly GCF_902459505.1 of Geotrypetes seraphini. Taxonomy (NCBI): domain Eukaryota; kingdom Metazoa; phylum Chordata; class Amphibia; order Gymnophiona; family Dermophiidae; genus Geotrypetes; species Geotrypetes seraphini. The sequence continues at coordinate 159,717,504 of NC_047090.1, read as the reverse complement.
CTGGAAAGGCTTGGGAATCCATCAAGGTGTTTTTTTTAAATTCCAAATGTGAGATAATCACTAGTGTTGGATAACTGTGGTTTCTGCCTTGCTACTCTCCAATGAATCCTATTTATGCCCTGGAGTCTCTTTCTTATTGTGGAGTCATGAACACTGACCTCAGCAGAGGCTAGAGAGGCCTGCAGTTTTTCAGATATCCTTCTGGGATGTTTTGTGAATTTCAAGGTGAGTTGTTGCTGTGCCCTTAAGACTAATTTTGTCAGGCTGACCACACCTGGGAAAATTCACTACTAATCCAAGCCTTCTCCATTTAGAGAAAATGGCTCCCAATGTGATTTGGTGGAATTTCTTTTAATTGTTGCATAGTGTTATTATTGAAACTATGTGGCGACTATTTTAATTTCATAGTAAGGTTCAATATACAGTATATAGTAAGGTTTTGATTCAACACGACTGGCTGGGATGAAGCCTGGCTATATTTAATCAACTATATCTAATTAATAATTAAATTTATCAATTTGTTATCTAATTAAGGGAGCTATAATTTTTTTCATATTGGCACTATGGATGCTGGATAATTTTGTTCCTTAAATAAATGAAGTTATGAGCTAAATACCTTATGTGTTTACTTGTGTTCCCTTTGTTTAATATTATAATTGGTTTAAAATTCAGAAACCATTCAGTGTGACATACATGCAATAGGGCAGTGGTTCTCAAACCTGTCCTGGGGGACCCTTAGCCAGTTAGGTTTTGAGGATATACCTAGTGAATAAGCATACCTGACACTTCCATTATATGCAAATCTCTCTCATGCATGCATTTGCTTTTTAGGGTAACTCATGCAGCTGCTTCTGTCATACATTCATCTTTTAGGATCCTAGTCACCATAATGACATCAGCTCTTTCCAGTGCAATAGAGGAGACATTCTAGACAAGTGGGTAGTATCCCAATGGCCGTGTGACATATGCAAAAGGAATCTAATCTGGATTTTTCTCTGTGACTCTGCACTACTTCAGTGTGCTCTATAGCTCCATCTACAGTTTTTTCCTTTTGCATGCATGCCAGCAGGAGTGTGTTTATTCTGCTCTCTCCTTTTTATTATTTTATTCTGTGTTTTTAGTCCCTTTTTTTCAAGATTTCTTGTGCTCGGAGCGCTTATTCAGCTCTGCCTGCATGGAGAACACACAGACTTCGGTCTGTAGCTGACAGGCCAATCCCAGTGGATACCTGTCAGCCAGCCTGCATCTGCTTCTGAGGAATTTGGGCCATCCCAGTTTCTCCTACTGCCAGATGAAGTTTAGCACAGGTTGATGGGCATACTTAGGAGACACAGCAGTGTCTTGCAGGGTGATGGCTTCGTTTCATGCCTCCGCATGTTCCTGAGCACGTCTGTCGGTCCTCAGGGGTGGTGATGCAGTCAGGTATAGATCTGATTGGCAGCCCGAAGATCAGTATCATGGAGGCATTCCAAGCATGAGATAGTGGTTCTCTTGATTCCAGCTACTGTAAGAGAGCTGTGGCAGGCTGCAGCACATTTCCAGCATTTCGGCACAGGTTACAGTAAGTAAAGGCTCACACAGCCTGTGAGGTGAAGGGAGGGGGGGGGGGTTTGGGTCTGGATTTTGCAGTTTTAAAGGTTTCTGCATGACCCCCAAATGAAAAACTGTCATTTTTAATGTTTGCTATATATGAAAAATATCACGATATTGGAGCGAATGTCTTAGTGATGGCCTTCTTGGAATTTTAGCAATCTTTTTCAAAAGCTCCTTGCTTCTCCAAAACTGCAATTTTTGCCTCCAAACTTGTTGGGGTGGAGTCCTTGGGCTCTCCTAATGTGGATTCATGCCAGGATTATGCAAATTGGACATATTTTGCACCACATAGCATGGTGCAGTCGGAAGTGGCGGCAGGTAAAGGCTTAGCCTCTCCCCTGATGCAGCAGGTGACTAAACGCTTGGCTAGCAAGCCAAGGCGGCTTATTTTGTTTTTGGGGCTCAGCACGGCTGATGGTTCCATGTACAAGGCTGTAGATCCTCCGCAGCCTCAGAACCACATTCTTCCATTATCTCAAGGTGACACTGCATCCCAGGAGCCTTCACAGACTTTATGGCATATTTGTACAGAGCATCTCACAGCAGGCATTCTTCCCTGTGCAGTCACACTCCGCCTCTGATCGATCTCTAAGCAGTATTACTTCTTTGGACATGTTTTCCTCTCAATCCGCTGCTGTTTCAGTGCTACCTAATCCTGTTCTGGGTGATCCTTCGGATGACCACCAGATCGCTGACCCTTTATGCTCCAGCACAGCGCTTCAGGGCATGGGAATTCAGGGACTGTGTTCTGGCGCCTCGGAGTCGTTGGGAGTAGCTTTGCTGAATCTTATGTCTGCATCTCTGCAGGAGTTGAATTTGGTCTCTTAGCTGGCTCCATCCACTTTTTCTTCCTGGCTTTGTGGATTGCGCTCCCAGTCTTCCACCTTTCCCTTGCACCTGCTATGACCTTCTTAATCTCAGAGCAGTATGTCTTTCTGGAAGAAGCTCTTAAGACAGCATGGACAATGTCTTGCTTTATCCGCTGGCATAGGAATGCCAGCAGCTTCTGGGTCAGCCTAGGGTGGATTTTTGAGTTGCGCAGGTGACTTTCACCACCTCTTTTCCCAGGACAGGTGGTGTCATGCTTATGGATATGCAGGACTACTGGGTTGGAAGTTGTCCTCCGGAGGCTTTTGCTGAAGCTGCTTTAGGCATTAAGGCTGCTTCAGAAGCATCCTTTGTCGTTTGCGCATGGAGACTGAGGCTGTGGAGCTTCATCCTCACCTTTTGGCTTCTTATGTGAGTACTGGCTAAGGTGCCAGCATACTCTGTTTTTACTTGCTGGATGCTCTGGATTTGACAATGAGTTGCTTATTCCATTTACAAGGCTCCGTTGGCTACACTTTCCTTTAAGGAGTGGTTTTGGTTTAGCAAGGGACTAGACGACTTCATGAATTCTGTGGTGGACCATTGCTTTATATCCCTGCCTGATAGCAGACCCAGATTCCTTAGAGGTTCTGGTCGCTCTAATTGTTCATGGCTTCGGGCGATTCTGCCCGTATATGACTGCCATGTCTCTGAGATTTTCCAAGAGCTCCCGGCAGCGGTACTCCAACTACAGGCGCTTCCAGCCATCTGCCTCCCATTTCGTGCACAAAGGTGCAATGATGCCAGGTCGAAGTATGCCCCACTACAGACAGGAGGAAGACTCTCATTGCCTGCCAGCCTGGGCTCACTTTTCGTCCTATCTGTGGGTCTTGGACAATCTTTGGTCAGGCTTCACAATGGACTTACTTGGCTTCCAACGGATTGCTTTGTTGACTCTCCTGCAGGTCAACCTGCCACAGCGCTCAAAGTGCAAGCCACTGTTCAATGCTTGCTGGATATTCAAGCTATAGAGCCAGGGCCATCTGATCTCTCAGGCTCAGGCAGCTTCTCCATATACTTCATTGGGCCTAATAAAGGCTCTGACGATTGAGGGCCTGTTCTGTATCTCCAAGTACGTAAATACGGCTTTCATGGTTCCACATTTTTGTATGGAGACAATGCGATCTTTCATTGCAGCAGTGGCCCCGGGAGAGTTCCTCACATCTCTAGATCTTATGGAAACTTATGTGCACATGCCGATGTTTCCAGCCACACCATGCGTGCTTAAAGAAGGAAAATAAATTATTGCCTGTTCTCAGCTCTCCGTACCTTCACTGAGGTGATGCTTGTTGTGGTAGCTTATTTACAGAACATGGGTCTGCCAGTACACCCTTACTTGGATGACTGCTTGATAAAGAGCTCCCTCGTTGGCCGAAGGTCGCCATACAGTGGATCTGGAAATCCTCATTTTGGAGGGCCTTGGTTGAATTGTGAGCTTCAGATGGAGCAGTCTGACGCCCATGCAGTCTCTGGGATATTTGGGTGTTCTGTTCAATGTGGCAGCAGGCCGCATCTATCTTACAGAGGCAATCTGACAGTAGCTATGTTCTCAGTTTCTTCCTTCTTGTAGGAACCTGCTTCATCGGCATGGGGCTGTCTTCAGGTCCTAAGACCCTGGAAGCCATGGTGGATGTGGTTCTTTAGGCAAGAATGCAAAGGTGCCCTCTCAAGCATACCTTCCTTTCTTGTTGGGCTTCGTACAAGACTGCGTTACAATCCAGTCTTCCCTGGACTTTAGAGACTCTGGCCAGCATGGCTTAGTGGCTTCTCCCACAATCGCCCTTCAGAGGTGTACCACTGTGGATTGACAGATGCCAGTTTTGGGGACTAGGGAGTCCATTGTACTAGTTGTCCCATCCAACGAGGTTTGAATCTCTCCCACTGGACATTGTCGATTGACAGGCTGGAGCTGGAAGCCATGTGGCTGGATCTGGTGCAATTCCAGAAGTTTCTGGAGGGCCAAGTGGTCAGTCTTCTCCGACAGCGCAACGGTAGTAGACTATGTCTCGTGCCAGAGAGGCGTCAAGAGATCCTCTTTGGCTCAGGAGGCTCACCTTCTCTTTTCTGTGGATGGTATGTCCTCTGCAGGCATTTTCTGCAGCACAAGTGGCGGGAATTGACAATATACCAGTCGACTCCCTCAGCAGACAGGCTTTGGATCCAGGCAAGTGGGAGCTGTCCTCAGCGGTGTTCCAAGCCATTGTGCAATGCTGGGATCAGCCCCGCTTCATCCTTATAACCACCGCACAGGGCATGACGATGCCTAGAATCTTCAGTTGCAGCTCTGAGCCCGACAGCACATATCTCAATACTCTTGTGCCGCCGTGGCCTCAGGGGATTCACTTGTATGTCTTTTCTCTCTGGCCCATGATAGGCTGAGTCATTTGGTGGATTGCACCCCTTCCGGGCTGTCATTCTGGTGGCTCCGGACTAGCCTTGCAGGCCATGGTATGCATATCTACTGTATCTTCGCAGAGGTCACAGTTTTCAGTTCCATGCCCCTCTGGACCTGCTTTCTTGGGATCCGGTCTCCATGGAGGACCCGGGTCACTTTGCTTTTACGGCATGGCTTTTTCGTGAGTAGCTTTAGTGCACACAGGCTATTCGGAGGTAGTTCTTGCCACGCTTCTCCAGTCTATGCAGTTGACTACTTTGTCTGCCAATGCTGGGGAATGGCAGACTTTGCAGCATTGGTGTGACCAGGAAAGGATAGAGCTGTATTTTGCTCCGATTTCAGTTGTTCTTGCCTTTCTTCTGCTGTCTAGATACAGGCCTCCCTTCATGTCCAAATGGCTGGGCTCTCTTGTTTCAGAGCCTGGTACCATCCTTAGTCTTGGGCATCTCACCCTGCCATTGCCAGATTTCTGCAAAGGGTTCTTTGCATTAAACTGCCGATTAAACCACTGTTCCCTCAACCAGGGACCTCAACCAGGTGCTATCTGGCTTTACAAATGCTCCCTTTGAGCCTATTCGGGATGCTTCTCTCTTGGCCTTGACTTTCCAAGTTGTCTTTCTGATCGCTGTTACTTCAGTGAGCCATGTCTCCGAACTTCAAGCTCTTTCTTGTTGAGAGCTATTCTACTGATTCTTGATGTCTAGTCTTCCTTGCGCACGATTCCTTCTTTCCTGCCAAAGGCGATTTCAGCTTCCATGTTAACCGGGAGATGCATTTGCCTGTTTTCTGGCCTACTGGTTCCAAGCCACAAGATTGCCTTTTGAAGAAACAACATGCGCAGGGTGCTTCTTTGCTACCTGGCGGTCACTAACAACTTTTGTCTCTCTGACCTTTTGTTTGTGTCAACTCGTTCTTGTTGAGTGGGGTGCTCCCGCTTCCAAGGCCACAATTTCCAGATGGATCTGTAAAGCCATTTTGTCAGCCTATATTCTGGCTGGGACTCAACTTCCCTTCTCTTTGGGCACATTCTTCTGGGACCATGGCTTCTTCATGTTCCTCGTTGCACACATTTGCCAAGTATTACAGAGTAGATGTAACACTGAAACAGAACTCAGCCTTTGGGTTCTCAGCTTTACGGGTTGGCGCAGTTAGCCCACCCTGGCACCCTGCTTTGGTACGTCCCACTTGTCTAGAGTGTTTCCCCCATTGCACTGGAAGCAATAGGTTAAGCTCTTTTCCAGTAGACAGGGGAGACATTCTAGACTCCCGCTCTTCCCTTCCTGCATCTGCCTACTGTTTATGCTTCTTGGATGTAAGTCAGTCCTTGGGCTGGGAAGACTCTGTATATATGTAACTGTTTTATGCTGGGGTAATTTCTGAGCTCCTTTGATGCATTTATTACCAATTTCCAATTGTGGCTTTCATATTTATTCTTGAGCAGAACACTTGTTTAGGGCCTTCATTGCCATATGTGTCTCTACTTCGCATTTGTAAGGTGGCTCTCGGTGGAGCTAAAGAGCATGCTGAAGAAAAGCAGAGTCGCAAAGAAAAAATCCAGATGGATCCCTTCTGCATAAGGCACCTGGCCATTGGGATACTACCTATTTGTCTATTTACTGGAAAAGAGCTTACCAGGGTAAGTACATAATCTCTTTTTAAATGATGGACATATTCAATACTTAAATCTAGTTTTAATCTTATGAAATGAAATAGTAAAAATATAGATCTGTGGTTGGTTTTTGTTTTTTTTTTTACCAGAGGGAGATCCATAAGGACTTGCATTCCATCTCCAGGCCCCATATGAGCAACATGGTTGAAATTTGTTGGGTTGGATATCATTCTTGATCTTAGTTCTGGATCCTTAAGCATTTCCCTGTAATGAAAAGAGACACCCACATAATTCCATGATAGAATGTATAGTTTTTGTTGTAGCCTGGCAAGTTCTTTCTGTTCCTTTAGGCTTCTTTATCAGATTTAACCTATACCGAGACATAGCACCATAAATTTTCATTTATAGTATCCTGAGGGTCAGGGTCAGTGAAGGCAGCATTATGTGAAATGCTACCACTGCCAATACATGGGAGGGGGAAAAGGCATTTAAGAGTAGACCAGGGAAGCTGCTGGATAGTAGATGAGGTGGGGGGCAGGGTTGAGGGGGCAAGATATTCAATTTGGCACAGAGGGGAGGGAGAAGACATGCTGGAAGATGAAGGAGAGAGGGAAAAATGCTGGACCCAGTCCCAGACCTAAAGATAGAGAAGGAAGGAAGGCAATGAAAATGGTAGGAGGTTTGTGTTAAAAGGTGTATGAGGAGACTGGATGCCCTGATTATGCATACCCTAGAGCAGTGGTTTCAAACTCAAACCCTTTGCAGGGCCACATTTTTGATTTGTAGGTACTTAGAGGGCCTCAGAAAAAATAGTTAATGTCTTATTAAAGAAATGACAATTTTGCATGAGGTAAAACTTGTTAAAGTTATAATAATATTGTCATTTATAGCTAAAGAGACATATGATCAAGAAACTGCTTTATTTTACTTTTGTGATTATGATAAACACACCGAGGGCCTCAAAACAGTACCTGGCAGGCTGCATATGGCTCCTGGGTTGCGAATTTGGTGGTGCAGTGTGGAGCTTGTGTGGTGCAGTTGTTGAAGCTACAGCCTCAGCACCCTGGGGTTGTGGGTTCAAACCCCGCACTGCTTCTTGTGACCCTGGGCAAGTCACTTAATCCTCCATAGCTCCAGGTACGTTAGATAGATTGTGAGCCCACCGGGACAGATAGGGAAAATGCTTGAGTACCTGATTGTAAAACCGCTTAGATAACCTTGATAGGCGGTATATAAAATCCTAATAAAACTTGAAACTACAGCCCTAGAGGAAAGGAGGGACAGGAGAGATATGATTCAGACGTTCAAATACTTGAAAGGTATTAACGTAGAACAAAATATTTTCCATAGAAAGGAAAACGGTAAAACCAGAGGGCATAATTTGAGGTTGAGGGGTGGTAGACTTAAGAGTAATGTTAGGAAATTCTTCTTTACGGAGAGGGTGATTGATGCATGGAATGCGCTCCCGAGGGAGGTGGTGGACAGGAAAATGGTGACAGAGTTCAAACAAGTGTGGGATGAACATAGAGGATCTCTAATCATAAAATAATGGGTATATACTGAAGGAACAAAGGCCAGTACTGCGCAGACTTATACAGTCTGTGTCCAGTATATGGACATTCAGTTGAGGATGGGCTAGGGAGGGCTTGATGACTGGGAAGGTTTAGATGGGCTAGAGTATGTTTTGATGGAGACTCCATTAGATGGAACCTAAGCACACAACTGGGCAGAGCTCTGGGTTTCTGGCCCAGAAATATCCAAGAAAAAGGACCATTTAAATTAAATGATTAATTTATAGTGTGTGTATGGTTGGGCACACTGGATGGACTATTTGGGACTTTATCTGCCATCATTTACTATGTTACGAGAGATTATGGACACTAGAAGGGAATGAGAGATGGAGGGATGTTGGTTCCCAGGATGAAAGGAGAGGAAAGAAGAGGCAGCACATTGAATGGCCCAAAGGTGGAGGGGCAGAAGGGGGGATGGAGAAAGATGCGAGACACAGGGAGGAGAGGGAGATGGAGAAAGATGCGAGACAGGGAGGAGAGGGGGAGAGAAATATGCGAGACGGAGAAGAGGGAGAAAGAAAGATGCGAGACACAAAGATATAAGCTATCGTTCCCCTTCTTTAGGGGAAACAAATCTGTCGGGAAGCTTAGCCAATCCTTTACTTTCAAACTGGTAGAAACTTGGAACAGACTCCCTGACTCTATTAGATTGATAGGTCAGCTATAACAATTTCGTAAAGTCCTTAAAACCTTGCTGTTTACTCAATACCTAAATTGCTTATTATAAAACTAACGAACTGATATCACTGCAACATTTACTTTCTCATCTTTATGTACTCTGGTCTTTAATCACTTGTGAACTGAGTCGAACTCCGTTGGGAGGTGACCCAGTATATAAATGGAAGACTAGACTAGACTCAGGGAGGACAGGAAGAAAGAAAGATGCGAGACAGATGCGAAACCCAGGGAAGATAGGGGGAGAGAAAGATGTGAAACAGGAAGGAGAGGGAGCAAAAGAGGGAAGACACTAAATGGAGGAAAGTGAAGTAGGAGATTTTGGACAGGGGAGCAATGCTGGACATGGGAAAAGAGGAAGTTACTGAAAAGTTGTAGGTAGATTGAGAAGTGGATAGTAAGGAGGAGTGAAATTTTATATATGGGAACGAGAGAGAAAGACACACTAAGAGCAAGAGAGAGAGCGAGAGAGAGAGGGACTAAACCTTCTAAGCAGCACCATATTGATGAAGGCAGCTGTTGTGGTAAGAATGCGTGAAGACTGATCCTGTCCCTGCTATCTTGGGATAAACTAGAGTTATGCAGGAAGGCTGACTGGTTAGAAATGAGTTGATACGTAGGACCACTGAGATGGTGGTGGTAGGAAAAGGAGCACTGATAATGGAGGAGAGGGCGGTGGCAATGTTGGGGGGGGGGAAGATAAACCGATGTGGGTGGGGACACCAAATAGAGAATGACATGGGGAAAAAATTTGTCCCCGTCTCTGCCCCATCCCCGCAAGCTCATCCCCATCACCATCCCGTCCTCATCCCCATCCCGTCTCCACGAGCTTGGTCTCCATCACCACCCTGTCCCTGCAAACCATCTGATCCCATCCACACAAGCCTCAAATAGTTTTATACTGAACTTATTTTATTAAAGTATAAAAAGAAACAATATTCTGTACAAATGTTATTTTAAAAATCAAAGTTCTGGCTGCTGAACTAGAGAAAAAGATGTTCAACTGGCAGGGCTTTATTTATAAATGTTTATCAACACAACTAATATACTACTTTATCCTAAAGCACAAAGAAAATAAATAGAATTTTTTTTCTACCTTTGTTGTCTGATTTCTACTTTCCTCATCTTCTCTTCATTCAATTCCTACCATCCATTGTCTGCCTTCTCTCTGCCTCTTCCATATGTTCTGTTACTGTGCCTCTCCTTTCCATCTCTCCCTCTCCACATCCCATTGGTCTGGCATTCATCTTCTTCCCTCCGCTCGACCATAGTCTGGCATCTCTGTCTTGCCCATTTCCTTTCAGCGTCTTCATCTCTACTTGCTCATTTCCCTTCAGCATCTTCTCCCTACTCCTCTTCCCCATTTCCCTTCAGTGTCTTGTCCCCACTCTCCTTCCCTATTTCCCTTCAGCATCTTCTCTCCACTCTCTCTTGCCCATTTCCCTTCAGCATCTTCTCCCCACTCTCCTTTCCCATTTCCCTTCAGTATCTTCAGCCCATTCTCTCTTTCCCATTTCCTTTCAGTGTCTGTTCCTCTCACCCCCCCTCTCCACTTCCCTTTAGCAAATGCGGTCCAGCAGCCTCCCTCCCTCCCGGCTGCCCTGATTCTTAACAACATCCATTAAAATAAAAACATCTTGGGTGCGATCCAAGATGGCGTTAGTACCGGACATGCTCTGAAAGCTCTTTCCTCTCCCATAGACAAGGTGTAGCAGCTCACTGCTGATAAAGCTGGGAGTGTTGCTACCAGGAAGTGTTGCTGACACAATGCCATGTGAGTCTTAGGGTCAACTAGCACTGGGAGTCCATGAAGTTGGGGGGGTCCTTAACCATTACTGTTACAGTGGCATTAGTATAGAAACCTCCCCCAAATAATTCAACAGCCAGTACAAACATACTGAATAACAAATACTGGAGAAGGATTAATACAAAGTATGAAGAGAATCTCTTAGATGTAAAACCCATCAACACTCCCTTCCCTTCACCTTACCGTGGCGATTTTCTGGGTTGTTTTTTTGTGTCTCCCAGCTGTCTAAGCTGGCTTTCATCAAGTTGTATGTGGCTGCTGAAACTTCTCCTCTGACGCAACTTCCTGAAAGCCGGCTCGGGCAGCTGGGAAACAGAAACCCCCCCCTGAAAATCGCCATGGAAAGGTGAGAGGGAGGGAGGGAGGGAGGGAGGAAGATGCACGATCGCGATCGGTGATTGTGCAAGTTCCCTCCCATAACTGCGGAGACAAGGCCATTCACTGCTCCATGGGGCGGTGAATGGCCTTGTCCCCATACTCGTGGTGATGACTTTTTCTCCCCCTGTTTTGGCGGTTACCCGCGGGTAGCAGCAGGTAACAGCCATCGTGTCATTCTCTAATACCAAAGCAAAAGTTGGCTCAGGGCTCCACAATCTCTTGAGCTATCCCTGCTTTCAGAATCTTACTAACACATTCCATTCCCGGCCACTTAAGCAATGTCTCAAACCTCTTACCCTCAATCTGTGAATGTCACTTCCCCAGCATTCTCAGCCAGCTTGGAAAATGAAAATCTGAGATTGTTTACAAGGTAGCATGTAGCACTTGCAAAAAGTCTCTGGGTTGACCTGGGATTCTGTGCACATTAAGATTATACATTCTGTTTTTCACCAAAAAAAAAAGGTGATTCACGATGTTCAAAATTCAAGCCTTACCGTCTTTGCTGTAAGCGCTCCTCCTCTGGCACCTTAAATACAAATCTCCTTTTACTTCTGGTACGAAGCATTTGCTTTTTGCTGTTATCAGAGGTTTCTGGCACAGTGAGGGCAGACCCTTCTGTAATTGGAAATAAAACACAAACACTGTTCAACAGCTTTTGGCTTAGACATGTGATCAATGCTCTAAGAAAGTTTTATTTATTTTAAATTTGTTTTTATTGAAAAAAGTGTCCGAACCAACAGACAAATACAAGTACATTGCAAAACAGTTGTAACATTGCAAAACAGTTGCAACCAGCACAGAATCATAAGTACTAGAATCTCCCCCCACCCTCCCCGAAGTTCTGGGTATAGCACCAATAGTCTGTAGGTATTCCTACATAGAAAGCCCCTTGTGTTCACATCAGTCAATATAGGGTTTCCATCACAGCAGAAACTTTCCCAGTATATGCTGCTTCATGGCTGTCAACTTGGTCATATGAAACATAGTCCATTTTTTGCAGTTCTTGCGCCTGAGATGGAGTGAAACATCCCCCATGAACCAGGCTTCCATTTGCACCCAAGAATTATGGGACTCCTGCTGCCAAGTCAACAAGTAACACAACTGGGCTGCCATATAGTAATATTGAAAATTGGGTACCACCATCCCCACCCCCTCCCAGCTGAAACAACATAGTTCGCCGGACCTGTGGTGGTCTTCGCTTCCAAATATAAGAAAAAATTCTACGTGTAGGGACTTTAAAAAAAAACCGAAACCTTAGGAAGGAAGACCGGCAAAGCCGCAAATAGATAAAAAAATCTGGGTAAAACCATCATCTTCACAACATGTATGCTACCTAACCAAGAAACGGGTAACTGCTCCCATTTATCCAAGTCCTCTCGGAACCTCTTTAACAGAGGAGGAAAGTTTACCGTATAGAGAGTTTGCAAATCCACAGTAAGGTGAATACCCAGATATTTTAAAGTGTGAGCCGCCCATCAAAAAGGATATAGCTATTGAAGTGCTATTTGTTCCTGAGGGGAGATGGTAAGATTAAGTATCTCCGACTTGGACATGTTAACTTGAAACCCGGATACCCTCCTATTTTGAGATAATGCCGACACTATACCCTGCAATGATTCCCTCGGCTGCCGGAGTGTATGAAGAACATCATCCACAAAAAGAAGTATTTTCTGTTCAATACCGCCTCTAGGGATATCTGTTATGTTTAGACATTTCTTTTGTACAAACTGTTTATTCACAAGAGCAGAAAAAGACACGCATGACATAGGAATCATATTTTTCCAATACAAAACAAAAGTCAACCACCCAACAAGAGACCCGAGAAACCAGTGAGAGTCCAGGCCAGTGTTCTGATAGCCTGGATCCCTCCAGATCCAATCCCAAAAGCAACCCCCCCACCCACCCCAACCCAAGACCCTCCAACCCCCAAATCCCCTCCCTCAACCCACTGGCAATACGGGGACTACTGGCTTCCGCAATCGATTGACCACCTGGCTTTTTATCAGAGGGGGCAAAGTGTCCAAATAAGAGGCCCTAATGGACAGAAAAAGCTTGCTCCGAGATCTAGAAAACCGAGCGGACATGGACTCCCAGACCATTAAAAGATAAAATTTATTGCGCCAATACCAGATGGTGGGTGGGGAGTCCTGAAGCCAATGATTAAGAATACATTTCTTCCCCACAATATAACCCTTACGAAGAAGCAAACTGTCGCCTGCAGAAAGACCTCCCAAATGACCGTCCGCCAAAAAAATAATCCCTTCCACCGACGAGGGGAGCGGATAACCCACCAAAGATTCCAAATAACACCTGACCTCCAACCAAAAGGCAGAGATAGAGGCACACAACCACACCCCATGTGCCAGAGAGTTAGCAACCCGGAGACATTTTAAGCAAATAGCGGTAGGGGCACATACAAAATAAAAGGCCTGTTGCTGGGAGACATAACCCCGATGGAGAACCCGAAAGTGACATTCCTGGAGCTCAGCGCTCTGCACCACCCGAGGAATCTGTCGCACCAAAGGAGCCAAGGACGCCACCCGCAGGCGACACCCCAGGTCCCGGGCCCATAAAGTCAAGAGCCGCTGGTAGTCCCGCCTAGGCTGCAAAGCCACCAATCTACGATGATATTGAGAAATAGAAAGCCAGTCCCACTGAGCATCAAAGAAAAATTCATGCAAAGTGACAGCAAAAGATTGAGTCAGAGATTCCCTGGGCAAAGAGGCTACATAATGGGAAAGCTGCATATAAGCAAAATGATCCGTCGTACCCAAGGACCAGGACGCCTGGAGAGTCAAAAACGGAACAGCACTGCCATCCATCTGTAGAAACTGCTCCAAAGAGCGGAGCCCTTTCCGCGCCCAACGTTTAAAAACAACATTTTCCTGTCCAGGAATAAAGGTCGCATTGCCCACTATGGGCAGCAAAACAGAACTAAAAGGCGAATGACCCCAAAACTGAGAAACACACCTCCAAGCCCGACGAAGCGGCTCCACCAAACAACTACGGGCCCCAGGGCCCAACCGCACCTTCCCATCCCAATGTAAAAGATAAGGAAGAGCCCACGGGAAAAAATAATCGGCTTCCAACTCCCGGTCAGTATACTGAGAGCCGGCAAAAAGCCAATCCCGGACATGCCGAAGCAAGCAGGCCAAATTATACAGATGAACCGAAGGAAGACCCAAACCACCCATTGCCCAGGACCCTTGAAGAAAAGAACGATGCATTTTATCTTTCTTGCCCCCCCAGCAAAAGGACAACACCAATCTCTGGAGACTCAGGAGATCCTTTTTCAAAAGAAACAAAGGAAGCGTTTGCAAGACATATAACCATTTAGGGAAGATAATCATCCGAAAGAGATGAACACGGCCCATTAACGAAAGAGGAAGATTCAACCAGCGACGCAAGAGCCCCTTAGTCTCCTGCAACAAACGATCTACATTTAAACGGTACAACGCGGAGACATCCATGGACAATAAAATACCAAGGTACCGAAAAGAGTGACCCGCCCAGTGCAAAGGAAAATCCGGTCCCCAATCTACCCGCAAAGAGTCTGGGAACACCAAAGCCTCCGACTTCTGCTGATTCAAACGGAAACCAGAAAAATCCCCATACTCGCGAAAACACTCCAAGAGGGCAGGTAGGGAGGCCCGAGGATCCGTCAAATAGACCAAAAGGTCATCGGCAAAAGCCGCCAGTTTAAAATGATGAGCCCGCACTACCATTCCCATGATGTCCGGGTTTCCCTGAACATCCCGAATAAGAGGATCCAAAGTCAAGATAAATAACAAAGGCGAAAGGGGGCAACCCTGGCGAGTACCCCTACTAATAGGGAAAGGATCTGAAAGAGTATCATTGGCCCACACGCAGGCTACAGGGTCTGCATAAAGAGTCCGCACCGCCTGAATAAACCAAGGGCCAAGACCATACACTCGCAAGACCTCAAACAGAAAGCCCCAATCCACCTGGTCAAAGGCCTTCTCGGCGTCAAAGCTGATTATCAAAGAAGGCACCTGATCCCTTACAGTCCATTCCAGAGCCGCCAAAATACGGCGCACATTTTTGCAATCGCGCGGCCCTTCACAAAGCCAACCTGCTGATCTGAAATAAGACTCGGGTAGCAAGGCAAGACGGGTAGCCAAAACTTTAGCGAAAAGCTTAGCCTCTAGACATTTCTTTACTCTCTGAGCAAATGGTTCCATGGCCAGAGCAAAGAGAAGGGGCGATAAAGCAAATCCATTTGAAATGCCTTTACTGTGACAACACAGCCTTTTGGGATACTTCTGTGTTAAATATCATAGAACAGGCCTGTTTCATAAAACACATCACAACTTTCCCAAATCTGAGTTCCAGTATTATTGATTTTAAGGCCATTTATGGTAAACTATGAATAAAATTTAACTAGTGATAACTTGGTGGTTGTTTTACAGTTTTTCTCACACATTGTACCTACCTGAAAACTTGCTATTTAGATAGATTAATCGTGGTGGTTCAGAATTCAACAGATTCAGTGTACCTTCCACATTTAATGGTCTAATCTGTTTTAGAGAGATTGAAAAAAATATTGTAGGTCATAGAAAGTCAGGCAGTCAACAAGAGCCAGTATGACACAGATATAGTGCAGATCAAACAAAATCCCGTTAGAAAAATAATGTAATTTAAGGAGACCAAGATCTAAAGATATTCCAAATGCAGACAACTTTATTAGCAACGGTAGCAAAGAAGTCAAAACCATGTCCGACTCAGCTGAGTTTACATGGTTCATCCTTATCAGGTGATATTTCATAGAAAGATCATAAACAAAGCTGTACAATAGAAAGGAATGAAACGGTACCTACCCTTCTTAGGCCAATTGTCTGAACCCATTCCATAGTGTAAACATCAAAGACATCAAGGCCATATTCACTGTACAATGTTATGTAAGAAGAGTTGCAAGCTGGTATAAATTAAAAAAAAAAAAAGAAATACAAAGTTTAGATTGATGGTATTTTCTGTAATCATTAACAGAACAGTAACATGAGGGGGGAGAATAGTCCTAAATAAGTTTTTGTTTTTATCTTTTTTACAGATACATTTAATAAGCATAACTTTCTCCTCAGTATTTCAACCCCAAATTAGCAAAATAATGTAATGCATAGGTTACAACCCTTTAACAAAAATCAAACAAGGTGAAAAAAAATTATGACAATTTGTGATTGCTCCTTGACTGAGACCCAAGCGGGAGGTCTGAACCAAGGATACTTACTTCTTGGCCTATTAACTGTGGAGAACTTGCACAATACATTCAACTCCTTACCACCCATCTTACTGGGAACACAGAGGCATTATAATAAGCATCAAAATGTAATACTCTAAGTGATATTCAATAGTAAATCCAACTCAGGAATCACTTGCCTATTTGTTTCCGATTTAGTGTACATTTCTAAGGTATTTAGAATTTTATGGTCCTAGTTCACAGTATTAACTCTTTAAATATAGTAACCTCTGAATAATATCTATCGGCTTCTTTGTTTCTAGGCCTGCAAGCCAAAAACTGACATGCCAATATTTTGCAAACATTTAAAGCAGCAACAGGGATAAAGCAACAGAAAAACATATACATACTACAGGCAACAGGAGTTGCAGGCCACATGAGTTCCTGCAAGTGTGACCTCCGACCTTGTGCAT
This sequence comes from Geotrypetes seraphini, assembly GCF_902459505.1. Classification (NCBI taxonomy): domain Eukaryota; kingdom Metazoa; phylum Chordata; class Amphibia; order Gymnophiona; family Dermophiidae; genus Geotrypetes; species Geotrypetes seraphini. Next base: position 159,700,942 of record NC_047090.1, on the reverse strand, counting down.
CGACGTACACTCCCATATGGCTGAAGCAAAGCAGGTATTCCTCATTACTGAGCTCCACAGCACAAAGGGCATCACAAGGATGCTGGGAGAGGAATGAAAGAGAGGAGTCACTAGGATTTACCAGATTTATTGACTGTCCATCTCCCTGGATGTTCAATAAAGAGAACCCAGATAGATACCCAACACAGAGCCTGTCCCTGAACAAGGCCATCCACTGTACATTTCCAGGAGCCTGGATTTCATTGAACTTCTTGTGGAAAGGTTTAGTTCTATGAATATCATAACAAAGAATCTGTCGCTTGACTGCTACAAACAAACAAGTTGAGGAGAATTTCTTCAGTGTTCCGGTTGCTATGAACTGACAGCCTTTAGTTTCTTGGAGCTTAACGTCAAGGCTGCTTTCAGATCCATCGAGAGAGGCCCACGGGTACAAATGAACATGATGGTTGCGACCACAGATGAGAACAATAATTTTTTCTTTAGGAACCAACTCGATCTGGTATACCTTCTTACAGTCAGCAGCTCGAACTATCACTGCAATTATAATGCAAGTTTTAATGAATATAATGAATAGTCAAATGAAAACTGCCACACTGATTTGACATTCACAGATTTTACAATTAAGAACTACATGAATGAAGAGAAAAGGTTAATACAGTGGAACCTTGGTTTACGAGCATAATTCATTTCAGAAGCATGCTCGTAAACCAAATTGCTCGTATATCAAAGCAAGATTCCCCATAGGAAGTAAAGGAACCTCGCCTTGATTGGTTCCACCTCCTCCCCCCCCCGAGGCTACCAGCGCTGCTCCATTCCCCCCTTCCTTGAGGCCACCGAAGCTGCTCCATATCCCTCCCCGCGATCCGGCATCCCACTCCCCGAGCACGACAATGACATCCTTTACCCCGACTGGGCACCAGTGCCGGTGCCCGAAGATCCTCCCTATTCTGGCGCGGCCTGGGCTGGGTGGTGCGTCGGAAAATCTGAGAATCTCAGAGAGAGCGAGACCAGAAGGCTTTGAGCATGCGCAAATGCTCAAAGCCAGTCCAGCCCGGCCCAGCCCAGAAGAGGGAGGATCTCCGACGCACCGCCCAGCCCGCGCTAGAAGAGGGAGGATCTTCGGACACCGGAACTCAGTCGGGGTAAGGGATGTCATTGCCGTGCTCGGGGGGGGGGGGGGGAAGGGGATGTAGGATCGTGGGGGGAGGGGGGATGTAGGATCGCGGGGGGGAGGGGAGAGCAGACGCAAGCGCAGGGGGGGGCACTCGTACAGCGAGGCAAGCTCAGTTTACGAGGCACCAAGTTTGCAAATGTTTTGCTCGTCTTGCAAAACACTTGTAAACCGGTGCACTCGTAAACCGAGGTACCACTGTATAATTTTTAACACTGATTTTTAAAATCTGTAACACTAATCATTTTTTAATGCTTTAAGTTTTTTATTGATTTTTTTCATATAACAAGTGTTATACATTTTCCATACAATTATCTTAACAATACACTTGATATCTCTATAATGTACTTTATATAAACCATATTTTATATTATTTTTTCTTATGAATTTATATAACATATATATTGTAATGATTTTATCAATTATTATTTAATTATGAACCCTTTTCCCTCCCTTTATCACGTTAATTACACATAAGACTATCATTCATTATGATATATTTTTTATAATGTATAATAAAGAGAATAAATTCCTTACCCCTTCCCTCCCTCCCTTCTTTAACCATTATCTTATTATGGGAAAAAATTAAAATCAGTCATTGCTAAAATCTGTTAATGGTCCCCAAATCTTCTTGAACTTATCCATATATCCTTTTTGTGTTGCAAATGTACGCTCCATCTTATATATATGGCAAACTGAGTTCCACCAAAAATTATAGTTCAATCTGTCATAATTTTTCCAATTATGTGTAATTTGCTGTACTGCTACTCCAGTCAATATAAATAAGTTTATTGTTATTTGATGAAATTTGACTTCGAGCTCTCATTGCAGTACCAAACAAAATCGTATCATATGTCAAGGCTACCGGATTTTCTAACATCCTATTAATTTGAGGCCAAATTGATTTCCAAAATATTAATATGAATGGACAATAAAATAAAAGATGATCTAATGTCCCTGCTTCAAGATGACAATGCCAGCATCTATTAGACTTAGAGCTATCTATTCTATGTAAACGTGTGGGGGTCCATAAAGCTCTATGTAAAATAAAAAAACAAGTTTGTCTCATAGAAGCTGACAATGTACATCTTAACCTCCAAGACCAAAGTCGTGGCCATTGAGATGCATTAATCTGATGCTTAATCTCAATGCTCCAAATATCTCTAAGACCATTTTTTTTCTTTTTATGTACAAATCCAGATATTAATTTATACCACATTGCGGCCTGGTGACCCATGGAATCTATCTGAAAACATAAGAATTCCATACTATGATAGTTATTAAGGTTTTTCCATTCAGAGAACCCTGTCTGAATGGCCTGCTTCAATTGCATCCATCTGAAATATTGTGATTTATTCAAACCGAATTTATTTTGCAATTGTGAAAACTCAAGCAGTTTACCTTTATTCATTACATCCTCTAAAATACGAATTCCAGTGATCATCCAATGTTTCCAGATAATTTTAAACCCGCCAACTTTGATCTTTGGATTGAGCCATATTGTTTGAGTCGTTGATTTAGTTATTGGAATAGGAGTTAGATTACTTATATATCTTATAGTTTTCCAAGTATCAACAAATATTTTGTGATCCTTATATAACCTTGGCATTTGAATACTGATAACATGACTCAGACGTAAAGGAAACATTAATCTCCATTCTAACCAGAACCAATCTGGTATATGTTCAATGGGCTCTGGGAGGATCCAATACATACCCTGACGCATAATATAGGCTTGATGGTACCTATAAAAATTTGGAAAATTTACCCCTCCCTCCGCAATTGGTCTTTGTAAAGATACTAGAGCAATTCTGGGGTTTTTTCCAAGCCAAATAAATTTTGTTAACATCTTATCCAATTTTTTGTAAAAAGACCCCTGAAAAAAAATTGGTATCATACCCATTTGGTAACAAACTACTGGTAATATCATCATTTTTACAGTTTGCACTCTTCCCCACCAAGATATGCATAAAGGATTCCATTGTTCACACATTTCTGACACTTTTTGTAATAAATTTTTTTCATTAATTTTCATAGTCTCATCCACAGTTTTTGTAATCCAAATTCCTAAGTATTTTAATCCTTCTTCTTTCCAAATAAAAGAAAATGAGTCAAATAAACTTTTTGTACAATGTACATTGAGTGGAAGCACTTCTGATTTATTCCAGTTTATTTTATAACCTGAAAATTTTCCAAATTTTTCAATCAATTCAAGCAAATTTGTAATGGTTGTTTCCGGATTTCTCAAATAAAGTAAAATATCATCCGCATATGCTGATAATTTATATTCTCTATCTGAATGCGGAATACCCTGTATCTCCCTTACCTGTTCTATAGCTAATAACAAGGGTTCTAAAACGATATCAAAAAGCAAAGGAGATAGTGGGCATCCTTGTCTAACCCCCCTCTGTAGAATAAATCTTTCTGAAAAATTATTATTGATATATAATCTAGCAGCAGGGGAGCGATACAATGCTTTTATTATTTGTATAAATCTGGATCCTATACCAAACCATTCCATTGCCTGAAACATGAAGGTCCATTCCACTCTATCAAAAGCTTTTTCAGCATCTAATGAAATAGAGAATGCTGGGTCATTAATAGATTTTGTCAAATATAACATGTGATGTGCCAATCTAGTATTAGGAGATGAATGTCTTTGAGCAACAAAACCTGTCTGATGCATATCTATAATGAAAGGGAGAGCTTTAGCCAATCTTAATGCTAATGCCTTAGTTAAAATTTTTCCATCTACATTTATTAAAGAAATTGGTCTATAATTTGAAACCAAAGTGGGATCTTTATTTGGCTTAGGTAAAACTATAGTTATTGATTCAGCCATAGTACCTGTAATACAACCTTTATTTAGTTGTGTCTGATATAGTTTTAATAAATAGGGCATTATAATGTTTTGAAATGATTTATAAAACTCCACTGTATAACCATCTCCACCTGGAGCGGATCCAACCCTAAGGGATTTCAAAGCTGTATCTAACTCTTTTAAGGATATTGGTTCTTCTAAACTTCGTTTTATATGTTCAGGAATTTTTGGTCCTTCTATTAACTTTAAAAAATCTAAACCATCCTTTTCCTTTTTCGAATAAGGCTCAGAAGAATACAAATCTTTATAAAATTTTAAAAACTGTTTTATAATGGGATCAATTTGAGATAAAATTTCACCATTCTCATTTTGAATAGCAATTATTTTTGTTTTTCTTTTTTTTGCTTTAAGATAATTTGCTAGCATTCTTCCTGCCTTATTCGAATTTCCATAATACAAAGTTTGCTGTACAAATAAATCTTTTCTAATAATTTTTGAAGAAATTTCATTATATTTACCTTTAGCTTTTAAAAGTTCTTGTTGTGTCAAATAATCCCATTTTTCAATTAATTTTGATTCTAGAGACTTCACCACTTTTTCCAATTCTGTAAATTGTTTTTTTTCTTTTTTTATTTGCAAAGCTGAATAAGAAATAATTTGTCCTCTAATATATGCTTTAAAAGCATCCCACAAAGTCTCTATTGAAATTTCTTCTGTATCATTAATTTGAAAATAATCTTTTATTTTTTCCAAAAGATTTTCACAAAAATCAGTATCTGTAAGCAATGTATTATTTAATCTCCATATAGGTCTATTTCCATTCTGATCTATTATTTTAATTTCAATCCACACTCCAGCATGATCAGATAGTATAATTGGATCAATGACAGCCTGTGTGACTTGATGTACTAATTGATTAGAAACAAAAATGTAATCTATTCTAGAAAAAGAATTATGAACCTGTGAGCAAAACGAAAATTCCCGACCATCAAAATGAAGAATACACCAAATATCTTTTAAATCACAAGATTGTACCAAATTATCAAGGCCTAATGATTTTATAAATCTTCTCGGACATTTATCTATCAGTGGATCCATAACAGCATTGAAATCCCCTGCTACTACTAAATTTGAAGTAGCAAGTGGAAGAATTAATTGTTGCAGAGTTTTAAAAAATTCATTCTGATTCGAATTAGGGGCATATATATTGAAGAGTGTCATGGTGGTATTTCCCACGTCCATTTCCACATATACCCACCTTCCAAGAGGATCAGCTGCCTTAAATTTAAATGAAATTTCTTTATAATGTCACTGGGGTACTAATAGTTAAATATTAGTGGAAGTCAGAAAAATATTAGAGTTCAAATAAAAGAACTGTCTTCTCATTCAAATTGGTAACCAAACTTCAGGATTGCAACCGTCACGTTTGAAAGTCACTCAGAGGTATAGAGTTCTTCAAGAAGAGAGTTGCGCCCTCTAGTGATGAACCAAAGTATATTTTTCAGTCGTTGCAACTTTATTAGTTCTGGTTACGCTCCAAGTTTGATTACAAAAGTAAATAAATAAATAAATGTCTTTACAGTCTTTCAAACACTTGTATGAAAATACTTTGTTTTTTCTTATCTTTACAAATCTTTTCAAATGAACATCGCTCTGTGAGAAAATTGAGAGCAGTTTGATAATTCAGTTTATAACAGGTTCGGGGTCTCTACGTGGCCCCGTTTCGATTCCTTCTTCAGGAGACCCTATTGTATGTAAATTGAAAAACCTTTTCAATGCTGATAGAATGCTTCAAGTTTGCGATGTGGTAACATCGTCAAAAGAACGCTGTCGGTGCTGTGAATTTAAACTGTCAGAGAAAACATAGCATCAGCTGTCTGGTTTAAAAGAGTACAGGGGGGAGAACATTTTTTATTTATTAATATAGCAACACCAGCTTTTTTCCCTATTGCCGAAGAAAAATAACATTGTTTGACCCAATCACCTTTTAGCTTTATAGATTCATTATTTGACAGATGGGTCTCTCGTATGCAGCATTTGTCAATGTTTTGTCTTTTTAAAAATAATAATGCTTTTTTCCTTTTAATCAGGTGATTGAGACCATTAACATTTAGAGATATTATTTTAAGATCCATCATGTACTATTATAATTTGTAATATAACAATTTCATCTTCAATATTCTTTATGATCTCCATTTTCCCATATATAAGATAATTCCAAAAATTGCCTACTTTACCTAAACCCTTAAAGTTTAATACCTTCCCATTCCCTCCCTCCCCACCCCATACATATACGAACACTTGGAAACGCAAACTAGATCAGGTCTGACATTACTCCATCACAAGCTAAAAAATTATAAATTTTGTAATTATTACTCCATATTAATATCTTAATATATCATAATATATTGCTAACAGAATTTAAAATTTCTATATATTTGCTTTCTTTTTTTTAATTTTCACAATCATATTTACTTATATTTTTAAATCAATCCTTTTTTATATATTCTATAGATATTAGAATCTTTTAATTAACTTAAATCAATCTTCACATGCATTTTTAATTCCATTCATAAAAATCATTTCTCTAAAAATTCTAAAATTCTAAAATAAGAGAATATTTAAAAACAAAATATAAATAAAAATTTTTATAACTCATTCTCACTAACATACTTACTTGTATTTCTAAATCAATCATAGAGAATCTTCGATAGATATATCAATTTACCTTTCTCTTTTTTCCTGTTAAAAACTGATATTTGCAATAAAATGGGTCAAATATACTTTCTATAATCATTCAATAAATATATTTCTTTAAACATAAACTATTAGTTTTCACTTTAGAATCTTTTATTTTATTCTATTTATGTTCTTATATATAAGAGTCTTTACTTCCGTGTTTTTCTGGTAACCTGAACGCCTTATTTTTAGCTTTCTTCTCGAGTTTCCTTCTCACTTTCCGTCGACGTAAAACGTTGAAGCAGCCAATCTTCTTTATTTCCGGTGCGATCATTTATTGAGGAGAAAGACTTCCTGTTTTCGCGCAGATTTTTATCATCGACTCAGCGCCCACTGTATTTCCAGCGCATTTTCCTTTCCTTTATTTTCTTTCCCTTTCTTTTATTTTCTCTGGAGAACATAGAAACAAAGGCACTGAGGATATATTTTAAAAGATTGTCTCAGTTTATCTTCCAGTCTCGCATATATAAGAATCTTCTAGGTAAGTCAATGTTTCGTCTTTCCTCTACGTCATTCAGCCATTGATGTGTTTGCATGTACTCCAGTTCCGTTCCACGCTCGTGAATGTAATCATCGTTGTTTTTTAAAGTAAGTTGAAAATTCCAGCGTTCTAAACGGTATATTCATTTTTATATATTTTCAAAATTCCTTTGTATTAAAAAGTATCTTAAAATGAAATAAGTCAAAGTGAAAAGTATTTGATATCAAATTATTCCTATCGAAGTATTTTGAATAATCCCAGTTTTTCTTTAAGAAGTCATTGGTTGTTCACATTGTTCAAGATATTCTGCTAATTTTTTAGAATCGGTGAAATTCTGTGTTTTATTTCCTAGAGTTACTTTCATCACCGCTGGGTAGAGAAGTCCATATCTAGCCCCTAGTGCTCGTAGTTGGGGTCTTAAATCAAGTAGTTGTTTTCTTTTTAGGGCAGTTTCTCTGGCAAAGTCTGGTACAATATGTATACGTGCATCCTGACATCTTAGATTTTTGTTTTCTTTAGCCAGCTGACAAATTTCAACAACATGTTGATATCTTAATAATTTAAAAATAAAAGTTCTTGGTCCTTTTTGTGTAGTTGTTTTTTGTCCCGGTATTCTGTGCGCTCTTTCTATTTCAAGAGGCACCTTGGATTTTAAAGGCAGTATTTTTGGAAGGAATTGTTCTAAGAAAGTAATGGGATCATTTTTTTCCACTCCTTCCGGCATCCCAATGATCCTTAAATTATTTCTTTTTTCTCTATTCAAACAATCTTCCAGATCTCTCTTTATTATTTCCATCTCTTTCCAGGCTTTTTTGTTTTGTATAACTTCAGCATGTACCTCTTCAGATTTTTCTTCCAAGTGTGTTATTTTGTTATCAATTAGATCAACTCTTTTTGTAAGTATGGCAACATCATCAATTGCCTTTTGAAGTTGTTTTTTGATTTCGAGTACGATATCTTTGATCTGTTTTATTTCTGCCATCATATCTTGATCTCCTTCTGAAGAAGGTGTCCCTGGTTCCGGTTTTGATTGTTTATTACTGCTTGTACCCGATCCTCCAGCTCCTGCATCGTTTTTATTTTGTTTACCTGATGCCATTTTCTTGCGATCCACAACTTTTTTTAGCAAAATATCGGTACTGGAGCTTTTTATTTTGAAATAAGAGCTTGTTTGACACGGAGCTCGTCTATCACCCGACCATTTGCTTGCGTGTCCAAGCCACGCCCCCGTAACACTAATCATAATAATTTGATTTGGAATTACACTGTCTTTTTTCCAAGGCAACAGAACACTCATACTTTCACAGGACTTCAAAGCAGGGCTGTAAGATCACCCAAAGAAGTTGATCCAGTTTGAGTATTGATTCATTGAACTTACACAGCTATAAGAAAAAAAAGGAGAAAATCTCCACGTGTGTTATAGGGCAAACCAGGACTCAAACCAGTCTTTGAATTGATTCGCGAGATGAAAGCACTATCTCAGAAACATATCAAGCAGTCTCTGGGATACAGCCCTTGAGAAACCCATTAAATGTAAGCAGTCTATAGTGCACTGCAAGCAGGATATGGAGTCAAAATGTCAGGGAGAAGAGTAACAGCCATGGTGTATGCACCCAGTTGGGAGATGGATCACTGAATTGTCTCTGAAGAGAAAGTACTATTATGATTCACGTGGCTGCTGTGGACACATGCTATTGCTGTGCTCCTGGTCGCTGCTTGGGGAGGCAGGCTACACTACTGCATCCTAACCTGTTGGGCAAATTATTTTTCCCCAAGTCCTAAAATGCTTGATGGGTTTCTAAATATTTTTCACTTCTGCACTCCTTCCCCAGTGTGTTCCAGTTCACTTCAGAATCTGTCTTGAAACAGTGTACTTGCTCAGTAGTATTGCAGTAATCAGAGAGAGTGAAAAAGCCTAGGGATAGAGAAGGGAAGTAGCTGCCTTAGCATTGCCCTCTGAATAGAGTAAAGTTTGCAGTCACTACAGGTTTTGGATGAAACTGAAATGTAGTGCTTAGGTTCATAGTTTAGTAGCACATTTTTGACACTTATCTGCATGTCATTTTCTGAGAAGAAAAAAAAGCAAAATTATTATTAATAGCCTATTAAAGTTGGGTGCACAGAATTACAGGAAGATACAGCAAAGCTGTTCATCTGTAATGGGTATTCTCCATTCTTAGCATGATAAATCAGACACAGAAGAGGGGGGTCTTTCCTGTAGGTCTGGGAGTGGGTTGGTGGTGCATGTTCAAGGAGGGAGGGGGAATGCTGCCTTTTCTTGTCAGGGGGAGGGGAGTGCGCTGAAGGTATTTTAAAAATTAAAAACAAAAGGATAGTACTTCAGAATAGTACTTCGGGGGGGAGCTCAAATATAAACTGAGACCCCCTGAAGCAATTTGGATAACTGGAGTTCAGATAATTGGCGTTCCACTGTAACTCTTCACAAACCATCAAAATTGTTCAGATGGAGATGGCTCTTAGAAGAACCATCAAGAGAAAAGTCATCATCAAACTTTGGAAGCAGGGTGGGCATTAAATTCACCAATGATTTCAACACCAATTTGATGAGTGCATTGGTGACACAGACTGCAGAATTTGGGCAGGTGTGATTTGTGGTGTGCTGCTCTGATATCTTTGTATAAGAGGATTTTTTTTTTTAAGTATCCCCTCTGACAACAAATTTCACTGCATTGTACTAAGTCCTATGTACCACTAAGGGCTACATTTAAAAACTTCCCCTCTCTGTTTGGTTCCAGGATCAGCTGCTCCAGATCAAGATGGGCTGGAATGGGCTTTGATGACAACTCTAATTGTTGGGAAGCCTGTATGGGAAGACTTCTATGGTCTGTGTTCCAAAAAAGACAGATTGAGATCAAGTATATGTAATTTTTATCACATTCATATCATATGCTATGACTGTGGGTGCTGTGTATCTCAGTGGGGGAGGGGAAGACATTTTAAGGCTAAATTTAGAAAATAAAGTTTTGGTTTTATCATGAATAGATAATGAATGTAACTGTTGGGCAGACTAGACTGACTGTGCAGGCTTTATGTGCCATCATCTATATCAACATACCATCACGGGTGAGTTCTATCACATATAATCCTTCTTCTGTGCCAATGGCTATTCGATCTTGATCTAAGAATGGAAAAAATATAATATAAAAGAAAATTAGGACTCCCTTTTACATTTACTCATTACTTAAGTAAAGATTTTACATAATTGGGACCAAGTGTCTTCCTGGAAAGAAAGCATTATCTTCTTAGAGGATTCTGGAAATGCTGTATAAAAGCTTTACAGAGAGCGCAAAATTACTTCATGAAATACAAAAAAAGCCAGCCATCATCAACATATACTAATTTTATAGCAAAAAGAGAAGATCAATTGTTTTCTCATCATCAAGAGGAATGTAACTGGTGAAACTCTTAACAGAGCAGGCCCTATACATATATATTAAACGGTTCATAGACAACGGCGCGAAAGACAAAGGCGCGCCCGGACAATTGAGCGCAGCGCGGAGGCGCGCGCCGCTCTAAATTACTGTTTTTAGGGCTCCGACAGGGGGGGGGCGTGGGGGGGAACCCCCCCACTTTACTTAATAGACATTGTGCCGGCGTTATGGGGGGTTTGGGGGGTTGTAACCCTCCACATTTTACTGTAAACTTTTTCCCTAAAAACAGGGAAAAAGTGAAGTTTTCAGTAAAATGTGGGGGGTTACAACCCCCCATACCCCCCACAACGCGGCGCGATGTCTATTAAGTAAAGTGGGGGGTTCCCCCCCCACGCCCCCCTGTCGGAGCCCTAAAAACAATAATTTAGAGCGGTGTGCGCCTCCGCGCTGCGCTCAATTGTCTGGGCGCGCATTTGTCCCGGCGCGCTTTTGACCTGACACCATATTAAACTGTATTAAGTTCTACATCATATTTCCCATTCTGTTCATTATCATGAAAGTTAACCCCCCCAATAAAAATTTTTACAGTGCCTTAAGTTTTATTTCAGATCCAAGTACAGAATCACTATCTACACAAGAGAGGCAGAATATATCGGACACATACAGAACTGAAGATGAAGTAACATTTATTTTCTAGTTTAAAGAATGAAAGAAAGAGAGAACTGAAAAATATTCACTGACATAAAAGTCATAAAATCTCCCAAATCATTTATTGTAGGATAGATCAGAAGTCAAGGACACACTCCTGGAAGGTATTAATGCTAACTAAAATGATGCAATGTATTTCAAAGCTGCTGGAGTTTCCAAGGCATTGTGGGCCCCGTGTGTCTATTTTGCTAAGACATTCTACTTAACTAGGCATACCTATGATAGCAGCAGTGGAACTTGCTTTTATGAGAGGCAGGGTACTGTCATAGGCTTCCTGGGGAACATGAACAACCTGGTTTTTCAGTTTGTTTTTGTGTAGGATGGTCTGTAGTCCTTCTAAGATTCCAACCCATTTCCTCTTCTCAGTCTCGTTTTCGGTCAGAATTAGCAGTGATGAGATCTTGGGAGGTGAACCTAAGAGGGAAGCTGTCACCTTGACAGCCAAAAGAAAGAAAACAACTGTGAAAAAAGGAACCCTCAACCATGCAGGTCAACTTCCCACTGTAATAAAAATTCTGTATTTAGCCATTAGACAGTTGCCTGTGATCTGCTGATTCAGAACTAGCCAAGAGATTTTGTATTTAAGATGTGTAATCAAGATGCTGTACTATTTAACATCTATAGCAGGAAAAAATGTATAGAGTGGTTCCCTTGTATTGAATTTTTTTAAATTCAAAAATATTTCTACATAAGCATATCATATAGCATGTACTGTTCCTCATTTATCATATGAGATCATTAGGTACTTACCGCGATAATCTTATTTCTAGTAGAAAGGCATATGAGTCTTGACCAGTGGGTTTTGCACCCCTTCTCGTGAGTCTGTGTAGAAGGTATCACTTTAATTTTTCTTGGTTCCACCTCCTCTGCACTGCTCTTTGTTGCTCAGTTCCTACCAAAGCAGTTGAGAAAAGGAAGAAACAAAAAAAAGGAGAGGCATGGGGAACTCCCTACCAGACCAAGTCTGCTCTGACAGCAAAAGAAACTATTATAAAACATAGTAAACTTAATATATAACAAACTCTAACTCCAACAAATCACCTACCTGAGTGCAACTGGCATTAACTCCAATGTAGCTTTAATTGTACGATATGTCCTCCTGAGGAGACTCTCCTTTGGATGCTGTGGAGGCCTTCAGGGTACTCTTCACGTCAGACCTTGGAAATGTAGCATATCAAGCATAGCAAGGAAACATGACTGACTGAGGCAGTAAGCAGGTGAAATGTCAACCTGACAGAGCAGAATGTCAAGACTCATATGCCTTTCAACTAGAAAGAAGATTATCGAGATAAGTACCTAATCTTCCCTTCTAATGCAAAAAGCATATGAATCTTGACCAGTGGGATGTACCAAAGCAGTCCCTCAAGTCTAGGGCAGGGTAGATAAGCCTGCTGCCAGTACCAAGGAGGTGTCCTCTCGCATTGCCACGTCCACCCTGTAGAACTTAGTGAAAGTATGAAGGGTGGACCAAGTGGTTACCCTACAAATGTCTTTGGGTGGAACTGCCCGGGACTCCGCCCATGAAGAAACCACACTTCTAGCAGAGTGCGTCCTCACAGAAATTGGGGGTTACTTCCTGCTCCATATGTATTCTGAAGAAATAGCCTTAGATGCTGGTCTCTCTAGCCGCTAGAAATAGTTAATAAAAAAAGATGATCTAATAGATGGAAGTCATTAATCACTGCCAGGTAATGGATAAGAGCTTTTCTGACAGCCAGAAAGGCCATTGCTCTGTCTCTGGTTTTAAGAAAGGTTTGAACAAGTTCCTGGAGGAAAAGTCCATAGTCTGTTATTGAGAAAGACATGGGGGAAGCCACTGCTTGACCTGGATCGGTAGCATAGAATATTGCTACTCCTTGGGTTTTGACCAGGTACTAGTGACCTGGATTAGCCACTGTGAGAACGGGCTACTGGGCTTAACATAAGAACATAAGCACTGCCTCTGCCGGGTCAGACCAGGGGTCCATCGTGCCCGGCAGTCCGCTCCCGCGGCGGCCCCCCAGGTCCATGACCTGTAAGTGTTCCTTACCTAACCTAAAATGTCCATACCCTGTTCGCTCAATGTCCTGTAAGGTAAACCTTTATCTGTACTCTGTTATCCCCTTCGCTTCCAGGAAGTCATCCAGTCCTTTTTTGAACCCCAGAATTGTACTCTGTCTTATCACCTCTCCGGGAAGCGCGTTCCAGGTGTCTACCACCCGTTGAGTGAAGAAGAACTTCCTTGCATTCGTTATGAATCTGTCTCCTCTCAGTTTTTCTGAATGACCTCTTGTTTTTGTTGTCCCTGCTAGTCTAAAGAATCTGTCCCTCTCCACCTTCTCTATGCCTTTCATGATTTTATAAGTCTCTATCATGTCCCCTCTCAGTCTCCGCTTTTCCAGGGTAAAGAATCCCAGCCTGTCCAACCGTTCGGCATATGAAAGGTTCTCCATGCCCTTTATCATCCTCGTTGCTCTCCTCTGGACCCTCTCGAGTATTGCCATGTCCTTCTTGAGGTATGGCGACCAGTATTGGACGCAGTATTCCAGATGTGGGCGCACCATCGCTCGATACAGTGGCAGGATAACTTCCTTCGTTCTGGTAGTGATATCTTTTTTGAAAATGCCCAACATTCTGCTCGCTTTTTTTTGAGGCCGCTGCACATTGCGCCGCCGGCTTCATTGTGTTATCCACCAATACCCCCAGATCTTTTTCTTGGCTGCCTTCCCCGAGTACCCTCCCTCCCATCGTATAGCTGTACATGGAGTTCCCCTTCCCTATGTGCAAGAACTTACATTTCTCCACATTGAAGCACATCTGCCATTTTTTTGCCCACTTACTCAGTTTGTTCAGGTCGCTCTGCAGTTCTTTGCATTCCTCAACAGTTCTGACCCTGCTGGAGAGTTTTGTGTCATCCGCAAACTTGATAACTTCGCACTTCGTCCCTGTTTCCAGATCATTAATAAATATATTGAACAGCAGTGGTCCCAGCACTAACCCTTGCGGAACACCACTTGTGACCCCTATCCAGTCAGAGTAGTGCCCCTTTACTTCTACCCTCTGCTTCCTGTCCACCAGCCAATTTTTGATCCATCTGTGCACGTCCCCTTCCACCCTGTGACTCCACAGTTTCTTCAGTAGGCGTTCATGGGGCACCTTGTCGAAGGCTTTTTGGAAATCTAGATATACGATGTCTACGGGGTCACCTTGGTCCAGTTGTTTACTTATCCCCTCAAAGAAATGCAGTAGATTCGTCTGGCATGATCGGCCTTTACAGAAACCATGCTGGCTTGATCTCATCAGATTATTTTTTTCTATATGCTCATTGATACCTTCCCTGATCAGTGATTCAGCCATCTTCCCCGGAACTGTAGTTTCCCGGGTCGCCTCTCGATCCTTTTTTGAAGATCGGTGTGACATTCGCTATCTTCCAGTCCTCCGGGATTACCCCTGTTCTCAAGGACAGGTTGCAAATATGCCGCAGTAACTCTGCTGTTTCATCTCTGAGCTCTTTCAGTATTCTCGGGTGGATCCCGTCTGGGCCTGGAGCTTTGTCAGTTTTTAATCTATCTATCTGCCTGAGAATGTCTTCGAGGCTTACCTCCATGCATGATAATTTTCCCTCTTGATCTCCCCTGAAGATTTTTTCCGGTTCTGGCACACTGGATGTGTCTTCTATTGTAAAGACCGACGAGAAGAACTTATTTAGCCTACCAGCTACCTCTTTTTCCTCTTTCACCACTCCCTTCCAGTCACCCTCATCCAGAGGTCCCACCTCCTCCCTCGCTGGCTATTTCCCTTTCACATATCGGAAAAATGGTTTGAAATTTCTTGCTTCCTTGGCCAGTCTCTCCTCATACTCTTTCTTGGCTTTCCTGACTACTCGGTGACATTCTTTTTGATGCTTCCTGTGCTCTCTCCAATTTCCTTCGGTTTTGTCTTTTTCCCACTTCCGAAATGATTTTTTCTTGTCTCCTATCACTTTCTTTACTTCACTAGTTATCCATGCAGGGTCCTTCGTCTGATTCTTTTTGGATCCTTTCCTAAATCTTGGTATATATAGGTTTTGCGCCTCGTTTACTGTGTCCTTGAATAGGGCCCAGGCTTGCTCCACAGTCCGAGCTTCCTTGGAGCCGTTTCTGAGCTTCTTTCTCACCATTTGTCTCATGGCATCATAGTTCCCTTTCTTGAAGTTAAACGTTGTTGCCTTGGTTCTCTTTCCCTTAGGTAAACCTACTTGCACTTTGAAATGAATCATGTTGTGGTCACTGGTTCCTAGTGGTCCCACAACCTCCACACCCTTTGCGGGTCCTTTCAGCCCATTGAGGATCAGATCCAGAATCGTTGACCCTCTCGTTGGTGCCTTGACAAGTTGTTCCATGAAGCAGTCCTAAACAGCTTCCAGGAACTCCGTTTCCCTTGCACATTTTGAATTTCCAAGACACCAGTCTATCCCAGGATAGTTGAAATCTCCCATAACTATGGTGTTTGGGTTCCTGCATTCCCTTCTCAGCTCGGCTACCATTTCTGTATCCTCAGCTTCAGTTTGCCCAGGTGGACAGTAGAACAGTCCCATCTTTATCTCGGATCCGTTGCTTCCTGGTACTTTGACCCACAATGACTCCAGTTGGGCATTTGTCACTGCTGTGTCCAAAGTGGTTGAGTGAATGGTGTCCCTTATGTATAGTGCTATTCCTCCTCCTTTCTGGTAAGTCCTGTCTTTTCGGTAGAGTTTGTATCCTGGCAGTACTATGTCCCATTTGTTTTCCTTGTTCCACCATGTTTCCGTGATTCCTATGATGTCTAGTCTCTCATTATTGGCCATGACTTCTAGTTCCCCCATTTTGTTCTTTAGGCTCCTTGCATTAGTATACATGCAGTTCAAGTCCTGGCATTTTCCCTTTCTCGCTATTTTCCCTTGCATTCCATTCTTCATTCTGTCCCCTTCCTGACCTGCCAATTCCTGAGTATTGTCTCTTTTATCTTCTCTTTGTGGTAGGTTCCTATTGCCTTCCCCTTGGGGCGTGTTCCTATTGTCCTCCTCTTGTTCCTTTTCATCATCCAGTTCCATTTTGACTTCCCCTTGTAGTATGTTCATCCTGTCCCCCTCTCGCTTCATCTGACTCCCTTGTTTGTTCATAGTCTGTTGCTTGCCACTTGTGTCTTCCCAGCAATCTTCCCCCTCAGTACCCTCACTGGATACTGTTTCCCGAACCGTCGATACCAGGTCGACTGTCGGCATTCCCCTTCTACTTAGTTTAAAGCTTGCTCTATCGCTCTTCTGACGTTATTTGCTAGTTGTCTAGTTCCCGCCGTGCTCAGGTGTAGACCATCCTTCGTGAAAAGCTTGTTCTTGCCCCAGAACATTGTCCAATTCCTCACGAAGAGAAAACCCTCTTCCTCACACCATCTTCTCATCCATGCATTAATTGATTGTAGCTCCGTCTGCCTCTTCGTTTCTGCCCTCGGTACTGGCAGGATCTCTGAGAAGGCTATCCTCTGGGTCCTCATCTTCAGTTTCCTTCCTAAGATCTTGAACTGTTCAGTCAGTGCATTCTTGCTGTAGTCTCTCCTGGTGACACTGTTCGTCCCAACATGGACTATCACTGCTGTCTCTTCCGTTTCTGCTCCTTCCAGGATTCTTTCAATCTTGTCAATGATGTCCTTCGTTCTTGCTCCTGGGAGACAGGTCACTAGCCGATCCTCTCTCCCTCCTGCTATGTGACTGTCAACGTGCCTCAGGATTGAGTCTCCCACCAGGATTGCAGATTTCCCTTCTTTCAGCCTCCGTTTCGGTCGCAGGTCTGTGTCCTTGGTGTTCTTCGTTTCTTCCAGCAAGGTTCCTCCGTGGGTATCCTCTACCTTGGTGTCAGATGTTTCTTATCCTCTGCTCTGTGTGTCTTCCTCATTTCCGTGCTCCTGTTCTTCCACTCTCCTGTAGGCATCCTCGATGAACTTCTCGAGCTCCCTGACTTGTTCCTCGATGCACCTCTCTGTCATGGGGTCTTCGGCTGTCTGGAAGGGGGCTTCTGAGATGTAGAGTCCCTCCAGCTCCTCGATCCTGAGCTTCAGATGACTGACTTCGCTCTTCAAGCTCTCCAGTTCCTGACATCGTCCGCACACATATGACTGCCGCTCGGAGGGGAGGTAGTCATACATGTGGCAGTCCGTGCAGTACACTGGGAAGCTCATCCTCCGGGTTCCTTCAGCTTCCATATTTGTCCGCCCTCTAGGAGTCCTGTTGCTCTTTGCTAGTGTGATCACTCCTGTGCCTGGCTCTTTCTTACCTTCTTCGTCTTCCGCTTGCCTTTACTTATGCGCGTGCTATTTGTGCTATTTGCCTCTTGCTTACCCTCTGTGGCTGCCTTCTCCTTTAGCTCGTGTTCTCTCTTGAGTCCGCCTTTTCTTGTCCTGCTGTGCTTGTTACTGCTGTCTCTGTGTATGTGTGTGCGCTACCTTCTTGGCCTGCTTCTACCTTGTCTTCTGCCCTTGCTTCTGTTCCTCACTGCCTTCCTTGCCTGTCGTTCCTTTGTTGTGTGGTCCTTCCTGGGCCTACTCCTTCCTTCTTTTCTGTGTTTGCTTCCCTTTTGCCTTTTTGCTTGTGTGTGTGCGTGTATGTGTATACTTCCTTACCTTGCTGTCTTCCTTTCTTGGAGTCCTTGGATATAGTGACCCGGCCTGCCCTTCTTAAGGCCCTTCGCAAAGGCGCTCTCGCTAAGGCGAGCGCCTTTTCCGCTAACCTTCATCGCGCGCCGAACGGCTGTGCGCCGTTGGCTCCCCTCCTTCAAGGAGGAGTCTGGGCGATGACGCTGCGCTGATGCGGTGGGGGTGGGCGGAGCCTCTTCTCGCCGCTACCCGCTCCTTGCCACTGCTGTAAGCTGGTCTCCGGCTCCCCTGTCTCCTCTCTCTGGCTCCCTGGCTTGTCTCCTCTCTCTCCTCTCTTTGCCGCTGCTACCACGCGGCCCGGATTGCCTTCGCGCCACGGCTCCCCTCCTTCAAGGGGGAGTCTGGGCGATGACGCTGCGCTGATGCGGTGGTGGTGGGCGGAGCCTCCTCTCACCGCTACCCGCTCCTCGCCGCTGCTGCAAGCTGGTCTCCGGCTCCCCTGTCTCCTCTCTCCTGTTCCCTGGCTTGTTTCCTCTCTTCGCCGCTATTCTTATGTTATGTTCTCTTTTCCTGGACCATGTGGAATGGAAAGTGGGCAGTCAAACTTCCTAGTTACATGGAAGACCAGAGACGACTTTTGTTAGAAAAGAAGGAACTGTGCACAGACACCCCCAGCCTCTGTGAAATGGAGGAAGGGCAACCTGCATGAAAGGGCCTGAAGCTTCAAAACTTTCCTTGTCGAGGTGACAGCTACAAGAATATCCGCCTTGATAGTGAGATTCATCAGAGACGCCTCTTCCAAAGGCTCATATGGAACCTTGTTCAAGAAATACGGAACACGTTCAGATTCTCAACCTGATAACTCCTTTTAAATACCTGGTCATGTCCAGATAGGAAGCCAGAGAAACATCCTCTTCCCAGCTCTGAAAACAAGAGAGGTCTGTCACCTGGACCTTAAGGGATCCAATCGCTAGATCATCCTGTAGCGGGGTCTACCGGAAGCGGGGTCCAAAACAGTTTCACACTATTTTCTGTGAACCAGAACTGAAATGACTTCCAAGCCTTAGCATAGACAGCCACCATTTAGTTCTGAGGAAGATAGACAGAACAGCGTCAGAACACCCTTTGCGTGCTAAGGTTGCGCACTCAAGAGCCATGCCATAAGCCCATAGCATTCTGGAACCCTCAGGGCCACTGGAACCCTGCGACAGAGAGTCTGTGTGAAGTGGCAGCTTGAGCCGCTGGTCCCTCCAAAGACAGGCCCAATCTGTGTATCACAGGCAACGTGGCCAATCTGGGGTGACTAGGATTAACCCCGGATGATGTGAAATCCTTTAGATGACTCTTCCAATCATGAGCCACAAAAGAAAAACATACAACAGCTCCTTCTGCAACCAAGGTTGCACCAGCACATCCATGCTGACGCTTTCGGGCTTGTACCATCAGCTAAAGAAGCGACAAACTTTCCTGTTGGTTGCCGATGCCATCAAGTCGAATGTTGGTGACCCTCACTGACTCACAATCTTGACGAAAGCTTTCCTGGATAGGGACCATTCTCCTGTGTCCGGCATCTGATTGCTGAGATAGTTGGCCTGTACATTACCTGCTCCCGCCACTTTCGCTGCTGGAAGCGCTTACAGGTGGGCTTTAGCCCAACTGAATAGTAACCTGACTTCTGTTGTAGCAGAACATTTTTGGTGCCCCCCTGCCAGCTGGCTTATGCAGTCGCCATGGCATTGTCTGAGAAGCCCCTGCCTCGCCTTCCAGGGCCTGCTTCAACCCCTGCAGCACCAAATGAATTGTGCACTGCTCCAATCTGTTGATAAACCATTTCTGCTGAGAGGGCGACCACCGGCTGTGCACTGGAAAATCATAGCAATGTGCCCCCCAGCTGAAGAGACTGGCATCTGTTGGCAGAATCATCAAGGAGGAAATGTACCTGAAGATGTTGCCAAGCCATGGCAGCTGACAAGGCTAGTATGTCCATAAGCTGGCACTTCAGTTTGTGAGGCCCGTGAAGAAAAACACAGTCCTCCACTGTTTCAAAGTGCACTCCAAGATATTTCCGGGATTGCACCAGTTCCAGGTGACACTTTTTAAAGTTGATCACCCAGATCAGGTCTTATAAGGTTGGATAACCTGTGATATTGCCATGTTGCAGATGGCCTTGGACAGTGCTTGACTCAACTAATCATTCAGGTACTGATCCACCTGGGTCCCTGCCTTGTGCAGGTGAGCTGTTACCATGACCATCACCTTGAAGGTGCGAGGTGCTGTAGCCAGTTCAAATAGGAATGCCGAAAACTGAATGTGCTGTTCCATATCTCAAAAAAGATGTTGCAGTATTAGAAAAGGTACAGAGAAGGGCGATTAAAATAATAAAATGGATGGGACGACTGACTTCCTTATGAAGAAAGGCTAAAGCAGCTAGGGCTCTTCAGCTTGGAGAAGAGACAGCTCAGGGGTGATATGTTAGAGGTCTATAAAATACTGAGTGGAGTGGAAAGAGTAGATGTGAATTTCTTGTTTATTCTTTCCAAAATTACTATGACTAGGGGGCATGCAATGAAGCTACTAAGTAGTAGATTTAAAACAGACTGGAGAAAATATTTCTTCATACAATGTATAATTAAATTCTGAAATTTATTGCCAGAGAATGTCGTGAAATCAGTTAGCTTAGCAGCGTTTAAAGAATGTTTGGATAATTTCTTAAAAGAGAAGTTCAAAGGCCATTATTTAGATGACTTGGGGAAATCCACTGCTTATTCCTAGGACAAGCAATATAAAATCTGTTTTACTACTTGGGATCTAGATAGGTACTTGGGACTTGGGTTGGAAACAAGAAGTTGGGCTTGATGGGCCTTCGGTCTGTCCCAGTATGGCATGTTCTTCATATAGCTAGGGGAGAGCACTAACATGCAGGATCAATCTAGGACTTCACCAACAAGTGTGCTTGCATCTCCCCTGCTTGTCTCTGGAAAATTCCAGTTTACACATTACATCAATATGGAATGCAAAATATTTCACTTCCTTTTCTATGTACATAAAACTGGTGGACTTGGACCCATGCTGATAGGATTGTATATTTTTACATAGTAGGTCAGAATAGAGTAGAAAAACTTCAATGCCACCTTTAGTCATAGTTTACCAAGGTAACAAATAAATGGCTTGTGTTTCAAAGGAAGGTTATACAAAACTGGAATCTGCTCTAGGCCATCAAATGAACATTTCTAGAAATGTAAATTGTTTACATCAAAGATCACAAAAGAATTACAGTGCTCCCCCGCGAATTTGCAATTTGCGGTCCTGGTCATTTGTGGTATTTTCCGACTGTGAATGACTGGGCAGGAGAGGGCAGCCGGAGAGGCAGGAGAGGGCAGCCGGAGCGCTGGTGAGTGAAGGAAATCACTCACGATATGCTCCAATCTCCTCTTCCTGTACTAAAGTCAGGCCTCACCAATCAGGAGCTGCGTGTCAAAGCAGCTCCTGATTGGTGAGGCCCGACTTTAATACAGGAAGAGGCGGTCAGTGCATACCGTGAGTGATTTCCTTCACTCGCCGGCGCTCCGGCTGCCCTCTCCTGTCTCCCTTGTTAAAAACTGTATTTGCGGTTTTTCAACATTCGCAGGGGTACTGCATTTCTGTGTATCATTGCACTCTCTTACTGTAAGCAGCTGATTACTTCGACCTCCCTTACATAACCTGACAATGTGCCATGGAGAAATGATGAATCTTAGAACACTGTCCATCCTACCATTTCAAATTTGCACAGCCTTCTTTTCTGATAGTAGATTTAATGCTTACAAGAGAGTGATGTTGCTATTACTAGAAAGGCAATTATAGTGAAACTCCCAACTCCATTTTCCACAATTCTTTCATAAACACTGAGAAACTTAAGACCCCACATTGCTCTCAAACTTTGGAGTTCTTTGGAGAAAGCACAATACTATGCATTTCTAAACAATGAACAAAAAATTTGCCAAACCTTTATTTATTGTTGGAAACAGCTGTTATAATAGCACCAAAAAGCACACATCACACCATAACAGCATCATAAGCATTAAGCGGCAATAAATCTGACATTTAAAAATAAATGGTCTTCACAATTGCAGTGTGTACAAAGAAACCTACCCTGAATATACAAGGAATGTCTTTGCGGGTTGCATGTATTACATCTGAAGCCAGGACTGAGCTCACAGAAAAATCCTCATCTCTGAAGAAAAGAACACATGAGATGGAGAGAGAAAATATTACATATAAAGAGAACACCTATTCCTCCTATTTTTTCTCTGTGCTGCATTTTCAGAGTTTTCTTAAAACTACAAAAGCTGACTCAATAATTCAAGCCAAACATGTTTTATTATAACCAAAGATTGGAAGGCTACCATAATTATTTTCATTAAAACTGATGGAAGTACCACAGTTGAGCACTGGATAATAAGTGACTAAAAGTAAAGACAAGACAACACATCACAGGTGAGTTTTAAATCACAATAAAGAAATTGAGCATCACAAGTCACCTTTTCTGCTTTCAATTTGTAAAAGTGAAGACAAACCATTTTGCTCTGTGGTCAGGCAGCATAGCGTGGTGCAACTTGGAGCTATTTAGGAAATAAGGGACCTGTTTACTAAAATGACCTAAGCAGTAACATGTGAATTAGAGCATAGTAACCATTACTCGAAAAGATTTGATCATGTTACTCCATTATTAAAGAATGCACATTGGTTACCCATTCTGCACTGAATTACATATAAAATTACCTTATTAACTTTCAAAATTCAAAAAACTAATGCCCCTGCATTCCTAGACAGACTTTTAATACCGTATGATCCCCCTAGAACTTTAAGGTCCGCCTCGCAACACTACCTCAACGTCCCTTCACTTAAAATAATAGGCACTCGTCGTGCCGCCATTTTTTCGGTCACTGCTCCTTTAATCTGGAACTCCTTCCCACTTTTTATCAGAGCAGAACAAAGTCTGGACAAATTCAAGAGTAGCTTAAAATGTTTTCTGTTTAAAGATGCCTACGATTGAGCTTTCCAATTCTTCAGTCCTTTATTTCTACCAAGATAAAAACCTGAGGCTTTTCTTCCATTCAGATAGTGTTCTTAACCCAGAAAGTGGAGTATTTATATTTATTTATTATTTATTGACCCACTTCCACCATTTCAGATATATTAGTACCACACAGAAAAATAAATTTATTAAGTTCCATTCCCCTATCCCCTCAGTAATCATAGTCCATGGCGTACATTTAGGATTTGCACCAAGAGGCTTTGCAGCCAACTGCAAGCAAAGATATAATGACATGGCCAAAGATGTGATGTCACTTTATAATGCAAATTTTCACCATTTTTGGGGTACAAATATCCCTATTGTGTAGTTTTTAATTTTTCTGTCATTTGAAGAGCATAATTTTTGTACAAAAATCACCCTATTGCATTCTGGACCCAGCCTTGCTTTGGTTAGAATTAAGGTCCTAAAGACATGCACCATTTGCATACAGGAATACAATATGTTATACAGAGCTATTTTGGGCGCTCTATTTTATAACATGCCAATGAGCTAGAGATATGACATTTTACAATGCAGCTAAGCTTGTTGTGCTTCTCATGCTTTAGCTTATGACACATCTTGCTTTGTCATGTACTTTTATAAATGACCCCTCAAAATGAGCATTAAGTTGTGCTGTGCTATTCACTTCATGGAAGTCTACACAAAGGTATCACCTCTGCAAAAAACTGTGATGTACCATATGTACTCAAATATAAACTGACCTGACTATAAGCTGAGGTAGCCCTTCCCCGCCCCCCCAAAAGGAGGAAAAAGGGTTGACTCGAATATAAGCCGGGGGTTGGGGGAGTAGGTAATATCCAAGTGCCCTGCCCGGCTCTGCACCCAGCCCTCCATCCTCCCTGCCCTGCCAGGCTCTGCACTCAGCCCCCCCTCCTCCTTCCCTCTCGATGCCTTGCTGGCCTCCACCTGGCCTGCCCTAAGACCTGGTGGACCAGCAGTGGGCCAAGACAGGAGGGATTCTTCCCACCTCCTGTCCCAGTCAACTAACAATTTTTACTCCCTCCTGCCTCCCCAGCATACTTTTCAGTTCCCTGGTGGTCCAGTGGTGAACCAAGCAGGAGTGATCTTCTAGTGTTCCTGCTGGGCAAAGAACCGCTAGGTTCATGTAGTATTGTGATTTATAATGGTTCTGAATGCCATAAACCATTACATTTTTATTCTGGCCAAGGTAGCTTAAGTCCATCAACAATTTATTTTCAAAAGGTCAAGAAATAATAAAAATCTAGTAGTTGTTTTTACCATGAAGCTTTGAATCTGACCAAATTTGAATTTCTACAAAACCTTGCTGTAATCCCTTCAGAAAGCAAAATCACAGAAATCTGCGGTCAATTGACCTTGCTACAGCTGATGATGTGAAACTTTAAACAAGGCCAAAACTTTGCCCATGTTGCAGGCAAGATCTTTATGCAAATTTGGAAGAAGTGAAAGGTTCTCAATCTGATTCTGGTAGTGATGACCCCATGTAACTGAAAACCTCAATGCCAGCTTTACACCCCTTGGCAACAACTTTGATGACATCTGAGCAAAGATGTGTCATAAGCTTAAAGCATGATAAGTAAGACAAGTTTAGCTGCACTGTAAAATGTCATATCTCTAGTTCAATTGCATATTATACAATAGGGTGCCAAAGGTGGTCTGTATAAGTGTATCCACACATGCAAATGATGCATGTCTTTGGGACCTTAATTCTGACCAAAGCAAAGCCGGGTCTAAGATGAAACAGTATAGTTTTTGCAGCAAAAATGGTGCTCTTTCAAATGACATAAAAAAGAAAAAAAAACCACTAAAAACTACACAATAGAGATATTTGCACTCCCAAAATGGTGAAGATTTGCATTAAAAAAGTGACATCATGTCTTTATGTCATATCTTTGCTTTGCTTCCAGTTGGCTGCAAAGCCTCTTAGTACAAGTCCTAGACATACGCCATGGGCCATGACAGTTGGTCCAGTTATAGCCTGAATCAAAGCATAGGGGAGGAGTCAAAATAGTCCTTAGATTTCCTATTGAAACATTTTTCATAGTTTGATGGCCCATAAAAGGAAGGCAATTTCATGCTAGGCTCCAAACTTTGTGCAAGAACTTGGTACCAAGAGTTGTACTAATCCAAATATTTCAGTTCCCTGACAGGTTTTGTTGGGCTACAATGCCTGGATAAAGTGGCTGTTTTGTATTATGCGTTGCCTGGCACTCTGAAGGTGACCTCCATTCAGCTGCCTGTAAGTCTTGAACCAATAGGGATCTCGCCGAAAAAATTTGCATGACTTAGTTTGAGACCCTAGTGAAGTCCACACAAAATTTTATTCAATTTGGAGGATGTCAAAAGTGGACGATTTTCAAAATTGGTCCACTTAACGTGGAATGACCTGGAGAGAACATTTATTGCTCACCTACTTCTTGTCTAGGCCCACTTAAAATCTGTTGTCTGGTTATGCCCTTGCTTAGGAGACAGTAAGTGCTTCCGTGCTGTGAATTAACTTAGAGGTCCTTTTATCAAGCCACGCTAGCGGGGTTAGCGCATTGGACATTTCATCACGCGCTAACCCCCGCGGCCGGCTAAAAAACTAACACCTGCTCAATGCAGGTATTCCGCGCGTTAAACCCCTACCGCAGCTTGATAAAAGGACCCCTTAATGTACAATAATTCTTCTATGAAGCATACAGGGACATGCTATGAATTCCCTCCACCAACAAATAGATTGGCACTTGCTGCGCATTAGATGCAAAAATAAATGCAAAGCCTGTGTGCTAGGTTTACTGTACTTTAGAAGACAAACCTCTAAGTTTCTTAAAACTGAACATCCTTCATAATTTTAAGATTTTACTGATTATCTCCACACTATTATTAAACAACAACTAGAAATTCTCTTGCACTTATTTTTTTTTTCTGTACTGCATTTCCCATAAACAAGATTGTTTTGTGTTTAGTAATAACCCCCCATTTAATTATCCCAAGCCCATTTGTTGCTACTATTTGGGTTTTTGCCAGGTACGTGGGACCTGGATTGGCCACTGTGGAAACAGAATACTGGGCTAGATGGACCATTGGCCTGACCCGGTATGGTTATTCTTATGTTCTTATAGACTTCCAGTAGAGAATGACACGGGGACAAATTTTTCCTGTCCCTGAGGGAACTCATTTTCCCGTCCCGTTGAGTTCTTTTCATGTCCTGCCACATTCCTGCCAGCTCTGAACTCATCTTCACAAGCCTCAAACGCTTTAAAATTATAAGTGTTTGAGGCTTGTGTGGTTAAGGCAGAGTTTACAGGAATGGGGCAGGGACAGCGACAAAACTCATGGGGACGGGACGGGGAAATTGAGTTCCTGCGGGGCTGGAGACAAATTTGCCCCTGTCTTACTCTCTAACTTCCAGCTCAGTTGGAAATGCAGCTGAGATCTGGCATTATGAGCTCTCATTTTTTCTTCCCAATTTACTTACATTAGTCATTGCAGCAACAGCTGCAACCATGCACCAGTGCTCCTTTCAGAACCCTGAAATCATGGACCCTACGTTTGATCAATAGATGTTGCCAATGTACAAAGACAATTTCCCCCTCTAACCCAGTGAGTACAGCCTCCACAATATCTCCAGCCTCAGCTAATCCATTGAGCAGCAGATACAAGTTTGTAATTGAACTAAATCCCTCTACAAGACTGTACCTGAGATCTAGTACTTGACTTGCAACCACTCCTGGTTGTGTGGATTTTCCTTCAGGTATATCATACAGGAAAAGTTTACAATCACACACAACTGCATAAGCTCTCTGCCACCCTTTTTTCACCCCAGTGGGCTTTGGAACCTGTAGGGAAAGAATCCATTTCAACTGTTACTTCCATGCTTCTGAGACTTTCCAGGCAGAAGAAAAGGCGACTCATCAAAAGATTACAATTGTATTCTTTACTTATAGATTCTTTTTGGCATTCTGCTCTGGTGTTCATACTCATAGGGTGTGTTGGAAAACAGGTTTATACATGCATTATGATGAGGCTGATTGGAAACAAATGGAAATTGCTTTAACAAAAATTAGGGTAGCTGTCAACGGATGTTGCCAAGAGAAGAATTACAAAACAATTTATTGGCGATTCTTAACTCCTAAGCATTTACGTCATTATTTTCCTTGCTCCTTTTTGCAGGTGACAATGTGGTCATAGGGAAACTATGGCCCATATTTGGTGGAGTTTTCCTAGGGTTTGCTCTTTGCAGAAAACTATACAGTTTTACACACTTCAGTGAGGCTAAGTTAATTATTGCAGATAACTGGAGACAAGTGGGCCCTCCCCCATGGTTAGCTAAATTTTGTTTTTTCCATGCTATGGAGAAGTAATTGGCCTAACAGAGACAATCTATTTGAAAATGGGATAAGAGCTGGAAACATTTGATTTGTACATGAGAACCTGGGCAACGCTTTGTTTCATTTTTTTGTTGCTAGTCTGAAGTAGTGCTGCCCGATTCAGAAAAAAAATTTTGATTTGATTCAGCCCATTGAACCAATTTTTCGATTAGATTCTCCTGCCCAATTGGGTGTTTTTTTCAAACATCTTGGTGCCGCTCCTGCTTTAGGGAGCGAGGGTGGAGGGTCAGTCACCGAATCGGGAGGCCGACTTTTTTTTAATCGATTCGAATCGATTCACCCAAAGTGAATCGGTGAATCGATTCGAATCGTGAATCAGGCAGCACTAGTCTGGAGATACTCGAGCTTTTTTATTTTTGTTGCTGCTCATAAAGGTAGGGGTGGGAGTGTTGGGTTTGATTGTTAAGAGCTTTATGCTACTTATAGGGATCGTCAAGGAAGGTGGGGCAGTTTAACACTATTTTAGTGTATAAATTTAGTTTTTTTTAAAAAAATCTTTATTCATTTTTAAACTTTCAACAGGTACATAATAATACCATCATATTATTAATCTTACATATATTTAAATCATAATACTATTTCTCCCTCCCTCCATTATATATAAATTTTCTAAAGAGGCCAATGCACATTTTTTGATTCTCTTCGTAGCTGTTATTGTCTTTAACTCTTTGGCTTGTTTGTCTGCTCTCCAAGTTGTTTCCAAAAAATTCTTTCATTAAATTAAAAAAAAAAAACAACAAAAAAAATTCAACTGTAGTCTGTAAGTAATGATCAGAGTAGGGTTTTTTTTGTTTTTTTTTAGTAGACTGCTAGTAAAACTGTAGAGCTGTGAAGCTCACTGTAAAAAGTAGAGTTGCTTTCCTGTAACAGGGTTTTTCCATGAACAACAGAGTAAGGCAGACATACTTGTCTGTAGGCTGCCTGGCCAAAATAAACCTCTTTAGATTAATAATAGAATATTCAATTAACGAGGTAGCTTGGATTCCTTTCTCCTCTGGTGAGATCAGCACTCTCCCCAGTTTGGTGTTTAGTTAGTGTGAATTTAGGACAAAAAAAAGATAGGAATATGGACCTCCAAGGAATCTCCACCTTAACTCATAAGACAGCATTCACTGGCTTTGAAAGGTAGGTATTCTTCTTATTTTTTAAAGTGAAGGTATGTGGGGAGGTATGTCTGCATTAACCTGCTGTTCTTGAAGAACACTTGGTCCACAAACATAGGATAATATAGACAAATTCAAACAGATTCTGAATGATATATTATCCAAATTGACCTTCAGCTCTGGAAGCATCTCTATGCATTAAGGCTTTGTGAAAGTATGTAGGGTGGACCACATAGCAGCCTTGTAAATGTCCACAAAGGAAAGGTCCTGGAAATGAGTTGTAGAAGTGCTCTATTTGGTCTCATCTGCCAAGTTAGCTCGTTGATAAAATGAAATACAGTCTGCTATGCAAAACGACCTTTGTACCTTTTTGAGATTGAATGGGCCAAATGTTAAAGATGATACGAAAGGAAAAGCTTGAACCAATTTCTGTGGCTCTTGGTACTGTACAAATAAAACAAGTGTTCTTCTATAGTCTAGCTTATGCAAAATTGTTTCTGTTGGTTGATTATGGGGTTTTGGAAGAAAAAAAAACACCAGAAGTAGGTGTAAAAACAGGTATGAGTAACTGGAATGTACATAAGAGGGAAACACTTTAGGGCATTCCAATTGTAGGTACACGGCAGCCAATTGTTAGTGAAACGCGTAGGGACACCTAATCTCTCCCAAAGCTGGGCATGTGTGGCTCTCTCTAATATATATATATATATATATATATATATATATTAATTATAATACTAGTCTTATAGCCCATTACATTAACGGGTGCTAGAATATATGTGTGTGTGTCTCTTTATTTCTTTCTCTCTCTCTCTCCTTAGCCGCTTTTCCTTGGCTGTCCATCACCACCCCTTGCCTGCTCTCCCTGTCCAGTCCCTTCCTTTTATCCTTTTACCTCCCCTGTGTCCACCACCACCCCTTCACTGCTCTCCTTATGCAGCAGCAGCCCTTCTCCCTTTGTTTTACCTCCCCCCTGTCCAGCAGCATCTCTTTCCTTCTCCCCCTGTCCAACATTAGGCCTCCGTTCCTTTTTCTTCACCCCCCCTGTCCATCAGCACCTCTTTCCTTCTCCCCCTGTCCAGCAGTAGGCGTCCCTTCCTTTTTCTCCCCCCCTCCTCCTTCTTATCCCTATGATACACTTACCTTGCTCTGCCCCTGATCAGAGGTTCCCGACAGCCGCCCAGTTGCACCCATTGGAAAAGTTCCCTCTGCCGCATCCCGCACCCCTCCTGACGCGACTCCCGCTGTCTTTCTTTCTGTCTGTCTCAGTCCCTGGCCCCCTTTGTCTGTCTGTCTTTCTGTGTATCTCCCTGCCCCTGTGTCTTTCTTCTTTTCTTTGTCTCCCTTCCTCCCTCTGTCTGTCTGTCTGTCTGACGCAGCATTCCCTCCCCCTCCATTTCCCTCCCCCCACACCAGTTCCTTGTGCACCTGGCCCTGTGTCTTTCTTCTTTTCTTTCTGTCTCCCTTCTTCCCTCTGTCTGTCTGTCCAAATCAGCATTCCCTCCCCCCACACCAGTTCCCTGTGCAGCAGCATTAGCGTTTCCTCTACCCTCCTTTCCCTTCCCGCGGTCCCGACTACAAACGCGGTCCCGAGTCCTTTGCCACCCCCCCTTCCCTTCCCGCGGGCCCGACTACACATGGCGATTCAAGCAGCGTGTGCAGCAGTCTTCACACGCTGCTTCAGGTCCTTCTACTGCCCTGATTTACTCTGGCACGTCCCTGATGACATCATCAGAGACGCGGTAGACCAAATCAGGGCAGTAGAAGGGCCCAAAGCAGCGTATGAAGACTGCTGCACACGCTGCTTAAATCGCCAGTCGGGCCCGCGGGAAGGGAAGGGTGGGGGGGCGGCAAAGGACTTGGGTCCCGGGCAGCGGAAAGTTGCTGGGCTCCTCGGTAGGGGTGCTGAGCGGCCGCGATCCCTCTCCTCCCAGACCCCCCCCCCACTGGAGGAACGGAGATCGGCAGCTAGCTGCGGTCCCGGCTTGTGGAGGCGATCGGCGGCTGGTGACGTATAAGCGCGCATGCGCACTCCTGCGACCACAGACCTACTGATCATGGAAGCACGCAAATAGGAGTGCGCATGCGCGGCTAGTCTTTTATTATATAGAATATATATATGTATGTATGTATATCTATATCTATCATCTATATCTATATATCTTTATATCTATCTATATATATATCTATATACACACACACACACACATATATATACAGGATAGCCACCTATATCTCACTATGCAGCAATATCTTAGGACCACATCGTCAAAAAATACTCAGATGTAATATTAAACAGGTATAGATCTGAGCCTAGTAAGGTTGCTTATTATATAAATAACCAACATACCAAAAATGGACAGCTCACTTCTATGTCACAAACACAAAGAAAAAGAATTAAGAAAACAGTGAATCCTGAATAAATCTGAATAAGCCAGAAAAACCCCACAGGAAAGCACAAAACAGTGAAATATAAAAAAATGTATAACAAATTTTTTTTTTGTAGATTAGAACACTACATTACAAAAACAACTTACAAAAGATGTGAATATTGAGCTGTAAATATAGAAAACTAGTAAAACTTGGTGCAAGTTTAGTGTCACATTTATAAAGCATTCTGGCACCAGAAGGCATGTCACTGCAATCTGAGCGTACACAAAGAGCAATTAATAGTTATTTTAAAAACTGACACAAAAAAGTGTACAAGTCAGTATCTGATATGCCACTTGCTAACTTACTCCTCCTTTTATAAAACCGTGGAAGTGTTTTTCAGCACAGGCCGGCGGCTTCTGATACTCATAAGAACTCTATGAGTGTCAGGAGCAGCGCAGAGCGTTCAGCGTGCCAGCCTGAGCTAAAAAACACTTTTGCAGTTTTATAAAAGGGAGGAGGGTAAATACCAAGATATTCAAAAAAGTGTTATACTGTGCATTACTTAAAAGATTGCTATTGTTACAGTTAATGGGCAGAAAACAAAATTAATAAATTTAAAAAAATAAGAAATAAATAAAACTAAGGGTAAACTAAGTTTAAATAGCATTATGGTGTCAAAAAGTATGTCATGCCATAGTGCTATCTCATGTGACATTTTCCCAAATTATGATAGTCTCCATGGCACTACTTTGGTAAGTTTTAATTAAATTTAATGTCTTATGTTCTCTAGCAATGCACTTTAGATTTTTTTTTTTTTAATTTAAATTTCTCTTTCTTTAGTTTTTGTGCCACATTTTTGGACATTTTGGTATTTAGTTAACAAGTGATTTAAACATTTTTTTTAAACTTCAGTACTCAAATCTTTTGAAAATTGGTTTTGTAATATACTTCCCCCTCCCCATTTGCGATTTCGACACTCCGCGGTTTCACATATTCGCTGCTGGGAACTCACGGCAGTCATTTCCTATTGGCGATCTGCATGGGGCAGGAGTGTAGGAAGATCGCTCCTGCCCCAAAGCCCGCTAGACTACCAGGTAAGGCTAGGATGCCAGGGGGAAGACGGGAGAGAGGTGGGGGTGGGTCAGAGCCGGACGAGAATATATTTGTGATTTTTCCCTATTCATGGTCCGGCTCTGTCCCTATCCACCGCGAATACCGAGGGAGAAGTGTACCGTAATTTACAAGACTTTTTTTTTTTTTTTTTACAAATGTAATATATTTTTGGGAAAGTATCCATGTCTGTTTTATCATTCCCTCTGTGACAAATTCCCTAACCCCTATTTGTCCTTACATATTTAATGTACAGTGCTGCAAATGTCTAGCAGCAATATAGAAATGATAAGTAGTAGTAGTAGTGTTTTCCCCACAGGATTTTTCTAGCTTAATGAAGATTCCATTTTTTTTCCTTTGCATTTGTACCATAAAAGTAAGCTGTCCATTTTTTGGGTTGTTTGGTTTATACTGTATAATAAGCGACCTCACTAAGATCTGATATATACTTATTTATTCTTCTTCTTCAGTGTTCTAGTGATATTGATAAGAAGCTTTGCATCTTGACTACCACTTGGCATCTGTGTATTACATTTTCTATTTTTCTGTATATGTACATGCTATTCCATCAATTGCACTCTATACTCTTTTTTCGATTCTCTTTGGCTTCTGTTCTTGTCTCCCTCTGGCATGCTTGTTCTTATACACGTAACTTTGGAATATACATAAGTAGGTGCAATTCTACATACACAAATTATGGAAGATATGGGTCCAAATACATATTTTAGATCTTATGTCACCATACTCATTTGTACATGTATATGACTTAATGTGCAAAACAATACAATATGCTTTATCCTTTAAAATGGTTTGGTCATTTCAATACACTTGTAAATTCAGTATTTTTACCTTCACATAGCCTTTGTATGCAGTTCCTATTCCCCTTTGCACATCTACTCCAAGAGGCCTTTTTGCCTGCTCTAGGGGAATGGGACAGACCTGAGGTGCATGGTCTTTGCATAAAACATGGCAGGCGAATGGACACACTGTTAGGACAAAAAAATATACATTGCTAGACTCTCACAATGTAAAGAAACTCAACAAAATCCATTAAGATCATTATGCTTAGCAAATTAGAAAAATACAACAAAATGTTGCGACACTCTATGAGATGAAGCAAGGATGCAAAGCAGGGAAAATGTAATGCCTGTACTGGGATAGAAAAAAATACAGTAGGAAGAAATGAAAAGTGATTTTAGATCACGCAAAGATAAGCAAAAAATACATTTCCCAATTTATTAGTTGTGTAGTTTTCTTCCTCCTTTCTTGGGCTTCCAACTCAATTAGAACCAGTCTCTATTCAGGCTATGGTGTCATGTCTCATTCACAACTTCTCTTATTTTTTTAACCCCTCTTTCTCTTCCTATCTAACCATGGCAGCAATATTTCTCACTTAGGGCTGCAAACTGTGGCTTCAGTCAAACCCAACATATGCACACCATGAGCCCAACTACTAGTGTGCTCAAAATCTCACTCCCTAAACTCTTGCTGATCGGAGCATTCCACATTTCCTGCTGATCTCATAACAAGTCAGAGTCAGGAACTAAATCCTGGTTTCCTGTTTACTAAAGTACAGCACTGTCACTAAACAAATGAGCTGTTCACAGAGCAAGCTAATGAGGTCTCACATTTTAAACAAAGTCAATATTAAGAAATCTATGAGAGATCTTGTGAACTAAGTGGGCAAGATTCAACCTCAGAAGTTTTATTTTGCAAACCACATTATAGTTCCTATTAAAACTGCAAGGTTCAAGTGCCTCAAAATAAAAGTGCTACTGTGAAAGATGTACAAATATATCCGAGATGAACATCCGATTATGTTTGAATTGAGTTATTATTCTGCATCTCTGTAGTTATTAACTTATTTTTAAAAAAAGGATCAATGATAAACATTACTTTATTTTGTTTTATTCTGAAGAATCTGAGATTGATATTACTAATGGAATGAAAAACAGAAAATGTAGAACTTCTAACAGAAAACAGGATGCCAGAAAACTGTATTGAAAAGAAATTGGAAGAGAACTGAGGGACAAGTAATGAAAAGACCACGATTTTGTAATTTTAAAATTTTGTTCATGGAATATAA
This sequence comes from Geotrypetes seraphini, assembly GCF_902459505.1. Taxonomy (NCBI): domain Eukaryota; kingdom Metazoa; phylum Chordata; class Amphibia; order Gymnophiona; family Dermophiidae; genus Geotrypetes; species Geotrypetes seraphini. The sequence continues at coordinate 159,666,944 of NC_047090.1, read as the reverse complement.
AACCAAATATACTGCATTACTTACCATCACAGGCAAAGCCTTGCCGAACTAAGCCCACCATGAGTGATGTGCAATGACTACACTGCGTGGGATTGGAAAAGGACTTTATACTGAGCTGATGAGCTTTAGGCTGAAAAAAAAAGATACAAAATGCAGAATACGATAAACACAACTGCAACAGTCTCCATTGTCCCTTTAATTTAATTGCTGTGCCAGATTTCCTACTGAAGATTTAATGAATCATAACTTGTGAACATTGAGATCTCACAAATTTCCCTGTATTAAAGAAGTCTGAATAACAACAGAGAAATAAGGACTAGATTTACTACAGTCAGTCACTCTATTAGTACACATGAATGCAGTTAATGTATATTATCTCTAAACAGGTCCTAATGCCTAAAATGAGACTGGAGGCAAATAATACATTAGTCTGCGGTAGTGCAGTATTTCTAGCTCTAAGTTGCTTACTTGTAATGGGGATTCTCTAAATCAAATACACAGGTGGTCAATGTTATCTGATGACACCAACTTGGACTTACCACACAACTTTTACAACCTGCCTCACTGTTTTTAATGCCGAGTTTAGAAGTCAATTACTGTACCTGGGAAGATATACATTTCAGCCTATCTATTTCTCCTGTTGCTATGGAAATCCCTACTAGAGGTATGCATTTTGCCTTTTCTGTTCAGCCATATATACGCCAGCAATCTGAAACCGAGGAGTGTTCTATCTGTATTGGACACTATTCCTGATGTGACTGGCCACTATTCCTGACTTGTGATTTGACTTGACTTCAAGCTCCTATGGTCCATAAAAAGGGGAGATTCACTTAAGCTCTCTCTTTGGGTCAGCGCTGGATCTGCAGCCCACCTTGCTGGAATCTCCTATATCTAAGACTCCATTCTTCACACCTAGCTATTCTAATACTAAACTAAACCTTAGCTTTGTATAACGGATCATCTCCAAACAAGGAGCTCAATTCGGTTAACAGTATTTAAAAAATCAAAATGAAGGGAAGGAAAAAAGAGCCTATGAGTGAGAGAAGACACAGCTAGGAAAGATTTCTAAGGTAGTTAGAAAACAAAATTGTTTTCAAAGCTTTACAAAAAAATTGAAAGGAACTAGAGACCCTTAGGATATGGGGGACTCCATTCCATAATTCTGTTAATTTGAAAATAAAGGATTGGCTGAGATTCCTAGTTTATTTTATTCCCTTGACTGAGGGAAAGGAGATCTTGTTTCGTTGGGTGCTTCTTGTAGGACAGGATCTATAAGCATTTCCAAGATAAATGGACAAGAGGAGCAAAGATATCATAAAGGATCTTGAAGGCAATACAGACATATTTGAAATGAATCCTGCAATAGACGGGAAATCAGTGAAGTTTTAAAAGCAATGGAGACGCATGATCGAATTTACTCTTTCCAAAGATCAACTTAGTAGCAGTATTTTGTATTAATTGGAGTCTATGCAGGGAGGTCATAGTTAAGCTCAGACTGCATTGCAGTAGTCTAACTGGGCTAATATAATGGATTGGACCAAAACAGAAAAATACTACTGGTGAAAAAAGCCCCAAATTTTTCTCAACATATGAAGACTGAAAAGGCACTTCTTAACAAGGGAATTTATTTGGCCCTTGAAAGTAAGTGAAAAGTCTATGAGAACGCCTAATATCTTAGAATTCAATTTGTAGGGATATTCCGGAATCCGAGGTCACATAGGAGGGAAGACAATCTAATTTTGGACCCAACCATAAGAGCTTAGTGGCATTTAATTTAATTTGAACTGACACTGCCCAAGATTGAAGTTTGGAGATACGTTGATTTATTTTAGAAACAATGTTGGAAAGATCAGAGTCGACCTCAATGTCATCTGCGTAAGTGAGTAAAGTTTCCCAGGCTGACAAGTTGTAATGTTTCAATGTACTCATGTAATGATTGAATAAGATAGGAGATAATGGAGAGCCTTGAAGAACCCCACAAGGAGGCACCCAAGACTTCAATATGTCACCTTCGATGTTGACTGAATAAGAGCGGGACAAAAGAAATTTAGAAAACCAGTCCAAAAAAACTTGATCAAGACCGATGTCTGAAAGTAAATAGATCATGATGGACAACGTCAGATGCCGCAGACAAATCAAATTGAAGAATAGCATATTTGTTCTGTAATTGCAATAGTTGAATTTTTGAGAGTAAAGAAACTAGAAGAGTTTCAGAACTGGTTAAAACGGAACCCATGTTGGAAAAGCAAAAGAATTGAGAATTTCTCAAGATAGATGGCAAGTTGACTGGCGACAAGAAACTCAATTAATTTGGTCAACAGTGGTATGTTAGTGGTTGGTTGCTAATGAGAAGGAGTGGTGGGTCTAACTAAATTTTCTTTAGAAGTGGAGTAAGACTAATCCGCCCCATGTCATGCGAGAAGTACCCTTTTCCAGTGACTAATTCAGTAGTGCTGTCAGCCAGTTAATTGCTTGGGAAGAGGTGAAAAGGTATGATGGAAAGGGATCCAGAGAACATTTATATTTTCTCATTTTTTTGCATAGTTGAGAAACTTGAGATTGAGTTAATGGATTGAAAGAACACCAATAACGATCCACTGGGATATCCCTTGAACCATCCTTATAGTCTGTAATAAGTGGTTCAAAGTCCACTGAAGGAAAAGAATTCCTGATAAGAGATATTTTGTCTTTAAAAAAAAGAAGCTAAGACGCCAGCTGTAGGAGAAAGGGATTGTTCAGCCTTTGTGTTTGTAATAGTCAAAGAACACCAGAGTCTGAACAGGGTACTGTCTTGATTATTTTGCACCCAAAAAATTTCTTCTTGCTTTCCTTAACTCTAGGTTATATTTCCCGATATTAATTCTCCAGTGAGAGGGGCCAAAGAGTGATAAGTGTTTTCTGAGATATTTCTCCATTTACTCCAGCTACCATCAAAAGAGAGGTCACTGGGTGAACGGAGGAGAGAGCCTAACAACTGAGACCAGAAAAGTTCTGGGTTAATTTTCTTTCTGAAAGTGATAAGTTTTTTTTTTGCTGAATTTTTTCCTGAATATGACACATAAAAATAGGCAGAGAGAATTTTCCAAGGTGATGTTCAGACCAGGGGACCTTCTGCCAATGGACTTATCAATAAATGTTCGTTGGGTGGTGAGTAGGGGCAATAGATGGAATGGAGAAGCCCATAGAAAGGAGAAAAGAATTAAAATCTGAAGCATCCTTGTTGTTAGTGTCTTCAAGAAGTAGATTAATATCTCCTATCACTAATAGTCTATGAATAGTCTATGACTACTACTATAAATTATTTCTATAGTGCTACCAGATGTACGCAGCGCTGTACAGAGTCACAAAAAAAAGAAGAAAACAGCCCCTGCTTGTAAAAGCTTACAATCTAAACAGCCAAGACAGACAAACAGGATGTCATACAGTATACAGTTAAGGGGAATAGTTAATCAGCTAGTTGGGTTGGAGAGCAGAGGAGTAGGATTAAGGATTGAAGGCTATATCAAAAAGGTGGGTTTTCAGTCTGTTTTTAAACAAGGTAAGGGAAAGGGCTTGATGGACAAACTTGGGTAATTTATTCTAGGCGTAGGGGGCAGCTAGTTGAAAGGAACTACTGAAGAACTTTTCTTCCAGCAAGGGACCTTCATTATCTCAAATCTTATAAATTTGCTCTGTAAAAATAAAATTCAAGTTCTTCTTTAAATGAACTAAGTATCTATTTTTAAATATTACACAGAGCTAAGTTATAAGTAGGTAGTGCCTTCTCCAAATTAATATCTATTTATAATATAGATTGATTCTTCTTATTACAAAAAGACTTTGCAGAACTAAACTAAACTAAACTAAACTAAACCTTAGGTTTGTATACCGCACCATCTCCGCGTGCGCAGAGCTCGGCACGGTTTACAGAGGTTGAGAGGAAAGGAACTACAAGGAAAGGAAATAGGAGAGGGACTGAGGAGATAGAGGGGGACAGGATACTAGAGCACGGGAGGTGATTAGATTTTTGAAAAGAGCCAAGTTTTCAAGTGTTTGCGGAAGGATTGGAAGGAGCGGGGATGAAAGGTTGTTCCAGAGTTCTGTGGTTCTAAAGGGGAGGGATGTTCCAAGTTTTCCTGCGCGGGATATACCTTTTATAGAAGGGAAAGATAGTTTCAATTTTTGGGAGGATCTAGTCGAGAGCGGGTTTGAGGAATTCCAGAAGAGTGGGATAACAGGAGGAAGGACGCCATGTAGAATCTTGAAGGCTATGCAGGCACATTTATAGAGGACTCTGGAGTATACTGGGAGCCAGTGAAGCTTGAAGAGGAGTGGGGAAACGTGGTCGAACTTGCCTTTTGCGAAAATAAGCTACTTGTTCAAATATACCTTCTTCAAGATATATTGTCCTGACAGTAATGAGATGTGACCATGTGAATAGACAACCATGGTTCAGTTCTACATAGTTCTTCAAAGGAAATTTTTTTTTTAATTTATTTCTTATATACCGCTATATCCTTTAGGTTCTAAGCGGTTTGAAGAAAATATACATTAAGATTATAAATGAGAAGTAAGAAGGTACTTAAAAAATTCCCTTACTGTCCCGAAGGCTCACAATCTAACTAAAGTACCTGGAAATTAATAAAGAAGAGAAAATAAAGATGGTTGAAAAAAGAAAAATTCTATGTGAACTTATAGGATGGAAATTAAACTGACAGTGAAGAACTGTATGAAAAATACATATGGAGTGCAGTTAGAGAGGGTAGGTTACAATCTATTTATGGTATTTGTTTAATTGGAAGGTGTTAAGGTGGGTAATTTGGGGGAAGGTTATCTGAAGGTAGGTGAATCTTCTCGAGGTAAAAGAGGAGGGGTTAAGATATTTGGATGAATTTTTTGAAAAGCAGGGTTTTGATTTCTTTTCTGAATGTTTTGAGGTTGTCTGATATTGTCATAAGATTGGAGATGGAATGGTTGATTTTTGCTGCTTGTGTTGCCAGAAGGTTGTCAGAAGAAATTGTCCACTGCAGTAGACTGCTCCCTAGCCAGTCAGGTTTTCAGGGTACCCCCAATGAATATTCATGAGAGACATTTGCATGCATGATTTTTGTTTCCCCTTGAAACCTCTGTGTGGCTGTGTTTTCAAGGCACTTAGCAAATTGTCCTCTTAGTACACAAAGTAATATATCAAAATTATCAGCAAAATGTCTTACCTTTTGAACAGACAAAGAACCAGATGGAATGGTGGGGGAAGGAACAGTCTGAGGTTTCTGCTGAGCTCTGATCGGTTCCTAAATCATAAGAGTGAAATTTAACATGCACACACTTCACAAGCAAATCTTCTTCATTAATTACACAATTTTCTTTAAAAAATATACCAAAAAATCCAACAATGTTGTAGCAAATAGAGTCATAAACTGCACTTTGTGCATTTATCTTAACTGGGCACTCAGAGCTGGATGCACAGAACTCCAACAAAGTGGTGGAAAACACTGAGTCGGGAGACGCACTCATTTTCCAGACGATGCTCAATACAAGCAGCATGCAAATTATATGAACGCTGTTTGTGCTGAGTACCGCAGTAAAAGAGGGAGAAACTATGGCTGGCACCTGCACACAAGAGCTGAGCAGTAGGTGCAGCTCCTGGTGTAGGCACAGCAGAGTGCAGGGCTGTGATCGTTGAAGCTCCTAACTAAAGCAAGCAGCAGCCAGGGGGAAAAAAACACAATTTTTCAGTTACTGCTGTAGCAGTAACTTCTGTTACTTCTGCTGTGACTTCTGAAGTTCAGAAGTCTTTTTTTCCAATGTGATTTTGGACGCAACTGTTGTGCGTGTTTTATGTACATGTGTGTCCCACGCCTATGGCCAGGACACAGCTGTTAGGCACATGTTACACACGCACAAACAGCTTGAACAGAGAGACAAAATGCAACTACCCAAGCCTTCCGACAGCTCCAGATCTACTGGAAAATGCTGACCACTGAAAGGTATGTGTTCCTTGCTGTAGATTACACTGAGTGCTCATTTTAATACTAATGAGCTCCTTGTAATGCATTTGTTTAGGATTCTCTGTGGCTACTGCGATTGGTAAAAGCCTCTTAGAACCCTTTTGTGCATAGACTACAATCAGTCTTACTTCCATGAAAAGCTTTTGAGCATCAGGGTCTCAGACTCCAAGCTCTGTCAGCAGAGATGTAGTAAGCAATAGATCAGATAATCAGTCACATGAGCTGCTCTTTGTTGGAATCCTGATTTATTTATAATTTCTTTTTTTTTTGGGGGGGGGGGGGGTGGGAAAGTGCCACAGAAGTACAGCAAAGTTGCTTACCTGTAAGATGTTCTCAGTAGATAGCAAGATTAATCAAACATAAAAATGATGTCATTGCACAGAAGTGGGATGCAAACTTTCACCATGAGGTTAAAATTAGTGTAAACATTTTAAGCATGTGTAGTGGTCTCCTCAGTGCTTTCAGTTAGTTCATAACTAAGCTCTCAACTGAATAATCAAAAGGGCTAGTCTAAGCACTAGTGTGAACATAGGAACATAAGAATTGCCGCTGCTGGGTCAGACCAGTGGTCCATCGTGCCAAGCAGTCCGCTCACGCGGTGGCCCCCAGGTCAAAGACCAGTGTCCTGAGACTAGCCCTACCTGCGTACATTCTGGTTTAGCAGGAACTTGTCTAACTTTGTCTTGAATCTCTGGAGGGTGTTTTCCCCTATAACAGCCTCCGGAAGAGCGTTCCAGTTTTCCACCACTCTCTGGGTGAAGAACTTCCTTACTTTTGTACGGAAACCATCCCCTTTTAACTTGAGAGAGTGCCCTCTCGTTCTCTCTACCTTGGAGAGGGTGAATAACTTGTCTCTATCTACAAAGTTTATTCCCTTCATTATCTCGAATGTTTCAATTACGTCCCCTCTCAGAGTCTGCTTTTCAAGGGAGAAGAGGCCCAGTTTCTCTAATCTCTCACCGTTCGGCAACTCCTCCAGCCACTTAACCATTTTAGTCGCTCTTCTCTGGACCCTTTTGAGTAGTATCGTGTCCTTCTTCATGTACGGCAACCTGTGCTGGACGCAGTATTCCAGGTGAGGGCGTACCATGGCCCGGTACAGTGGCATGATAACCTTCTCTGATCTGTTCGTGATCCCTTCCTTAATCATTCCCAGCTTTCTGTTTGCCCTTTTCGCTGCCACCGCACATTGCGCAGATGACTTGTCGACCAGTACTCCCAAGTCTCTTTCCTGGGGAGTCTCTCTGAGTACTGCACTGGACATCCTGTAGTCGTGTATAAGATTTTTGTTACCGACATGCATCACCTTACACTTATCCACGTTAAACCTCATTTGCCATGTCGCGGTCCATTTCTCAAGCGTGTTTATGTCACATTGCAGGTCTTTGTAATCCTCCTGCGTTCTCTCTACTCTGAATAACTTCATATCGTCTGCAAATTTAATCACCTCACTCGTCATACCAATTTCCAGGTCGTTTATAAATATGTTGAAGAGCACGGGTCCAAGCACCAAACCCTGCGGCACTCCACTTGTGATGCTTTTCCAGTCCGAGCATCGTCCATTCACCCCCACTCTCTGTTTCCTACCCACTAGCCAGTTTTTAATCCATGTGAGTATTTCACCCTCGATTCCATGGCTCACAATTTTTCAAAGTAGTCATAAATGCAGAACCTTGTCGAACGCCTTCTGAAAATCCAAATATACAATGTCGACCGGGTCATCCTTGTCTATCTGCCTGTTTACTCCCTCAAAGAAGTGCAGCAAGTCCATCAAGCAAGATCTTCCTTTGCTAAAGCCGTGCTGGCTGGTCCTCATCAGATTATGTTTGTCAAGGTGATCAATGATGTAATTCTTTATCAGCGCCTCTACCATCTTTCTGGGTACCGAGGTCAGACTCACTAGTCTGTAGTTTCCCAGATCTCCCCTTGAATCTTTCTTGAAGATCGGTGTTCCATTCGCCACCTTCCAGTCTTCCGGAATCCTTTCCAATTTGATCGACAGATTGGCTATTAGTTGAAGGAATTCAGCTACAGTCCCTTTCAATTGCTTGATTACCCTCAGAAGAATGCCATCTGGTCCCGGGGATTTATTGTTTTTAAGCCTTTTCTAGACTGACCATCAACCCTGTCAGTTTCCCATCTTTGTTTCCCACGTATAGCCTGTTGGCCTCCGGTATATTGTGTATATCCTCTTCGGTAAATACAGATGCAAAAAAATGTGTTCAGTTTGTCGGCGATGGCTTTGTCCTCCTTTAGCACTCCCTTTATTCCATGGTCATCCAACGCCCCACCGCTTCCTTTGCGGGTTAGGTAGCTGTTTTCCACATGCTATCCAGTAAAGCAGATTTCAAGAGAGCTACTGCTAGTTACAGATCCTCTCATTTGATGAGGTTTCACTCCACTAGCTAAAGGGATATCATTGTGCTTATTACAGAATTCAATACAGGAGGCTGCTTAGACACTGGAAAGCCAAATTTGTTAGAGTCAAAGGATATGAACAGCTACACAGAATTTTGATGGTTTCCATTCTTTTAAGATGGTAAGAGCCATTTACTCTTCATAGAGAGAGTTCTCATGTGGATGCATATGCAATTTAGGATAAAATGTGAGCAGTACTATTTAATCATTCATAGGAAACAATATGACCACCTTTGGCTGGAATTTAGGATGAGTACATAACATCCTACCCATTAGGCACATCAGATTCATGTTTGTATCAGCTTCCTCTGCCCCTTTATAGCAATCCTAACCGGCAAGCTTGACTCACCTAGACATATCAGATGATTAATAAATCTCAAGCGTTACTTTGGCATGCCAAAGGAATGTGTCTAAAAAGCTGGAGTGTTCCTTAATAGATCTTGTGTAATACTTTTCCTCATTCTGTATACACCCCATGTTTCTTATGCTTTCCTATGGTATGTTGCCTTATGTAACTTAGGAGCCTGTTCCCTTATATACAATATTGGTGCTTTGATGGTGCAGGTTCGCCTCCCTTTCATTCTTCTCAGTTCCCTTGTCCAACATGGCCTGTTTCCTTTACCGTTATCATAAGAACTGCCATATTGGGACAGACTAAAGATCCATCAAGCCCAGTATCCTGTTTCCAACAATGGCTAACCCAGGTCCCAAGTACCTAGCTAGATCCCAAGTAATAAAACATATTTTATGCTGCTTATCCAATAAAAAAAGATATCACCTTATTTCCTCTGTTTTTTGGAAAGTGGACTAACACGGCCGCCACACCATTTCACTCAATGCTGCTTACCCTAAGAATAAACTGTAGATTTCCCCAAGCCGTCTCAATAATAGCCTATGGACTAGAGAATGACACAGGGACAAATTATTTCCCGTCGAGTTCTTTTCCTGCCCCTGTCCCATTCCTGAAAGTTCTGTCTTCATCTACAGAAGCCTCAAACATAAATGTTCAAGGCTTGTGCGGTTAAGGCAGAGCTTATAGGAACGGGGCAGGGACAAGGACAGCAACAAAACTTGGGGGGACGATGTGTGGAAATTGAGTTCCTGCAGGGACGGGGACAAATTTGCCCCCATGTCATTCTCTACTGTAGACTTCCCCCTTTTAGGAATTTATCCAAATCTTTTTTAAATCCTGCTAAGTTAACTGTTTTCACCAGAGAATTCCAGAGTTTAATTACATGTTGTGGGAAGAAATATTTTATCCAGTTCGTTTTAAGTCTACTACTTAGTAGCTCCATTGCATGCCCCCCTAGTCCTAGTATTTTTGGAAAGAGTAAACAAGCAATTTATGTCTATCCTTTCCACTCCACTCATTATTTTATAGATTTCTATCAAATCAACTCTGAACTGTCTCTTCTCCAAGAAGCTACTTGATGGGTCTACAGATGTCCACCAATGTGTTCAAGCATTGTAAGGATTCTCTCAGGCCTATTCACTACAATTTAAAGAGTGGTTTATTGAAGGTTTGCTCCCATAAATCTAAAACTGCTCTTGTTTATGACTTGGATTCAGGAACATAAGTTGCAACTGCTGCCCTACAGAAATTTTGCCGCAGGATAGTAATTCCTTGCTTTATATGACACGTCCCCTTATTTCTTCAATGCAAGAATGGACCTGAACAACAAAGTGAGAGGTGTAGCAATTTTATACTACAGTTCTCCCACTGCAGAAATTGATCATCATCTTTCCCTAGGGTTAATGATATTATTGCTTCAATTCTCCTCTTCTCCACAACCAATTTTGTCGCTTATCTATTAGCTACCAGCCAAAAGCGAAACCTTCCTGAAAGAATTACCAGTAACAAGACTGACTGCAGATACAGTGCAGTCATTTGCATCCTAAATCTTCTGCTCTTTGGAGACGTCGATGTCCATTGAGAATTCCCTTCTAGTCTAGATGAGCGACCTTCAAATTTTTTTTATATTCAATCTAGCTTCAGCCAACATGTTTCTTCCAAATCCATGAATTAGGTCATTCACTGGATCTTATTTTCTCTCCAGGTTTCTTTCATCCATATTGAGCTCTATTTCTTCCATTGACATAATTTAATCTGACCATCACATACTTAGCATGCATATTACAATACCTTATTTAGCTCGTGGAAAACCATCTCAGGTGTTCTTAGTCACTATACAAGATTTAACAAAGTTGAGATCATTGAGCCTTCCTAGTCTTGCTCAACAGAACCACAGCATGAATACTCCCAAAAGTGAACTCAATATTTTAAACTGTACAAGATACAAAGACCCTTAAAACTGTGCATCTTGGTTTCATCAGGCTCTCCAAGTCCTTAAGCGACAGCTACACCATGCAAAAAAATTAAGGCTGAAAAAAAATCTGACTTACTTAAGCTTCACGGCAATGAATGCAAAATGGCACAGTAGACAGAGACTAATACTCCCACCTCTTATGCTGGCATGTCTCTTGCCCTAAGCAACCGTCTACCTTAATAGCCAGATTTGACAAGTCATATTTAAACACTATTCAGCCAATGATGACCCTGGGCAAGTTACTTAATTCTCCATTGCCCAAGGTACCATAGATAGGCTGTGAGCCCTCCAGGACAGATAGGGAAAATAGTTGAGTACCTGATTAGATTGTGAACTGTTCAGATGGCTGTGTCAATGGGTGGTATATCAAATACAAAAAAACCCTTGGAATCTTGGGGATTTTTATAAGCACTAAGCATCGTTGACTAAATTAGACTCAAATATTCAATGCTAGGCCATATCCAAGTACCAGCACTGAACATCAGGGAATGATTGGACACATGCTGGCCACTGGTATTTATGTGGATCCCAGCTAATGTTCAGTCAGTAGCCACATAGGGATTGAGGAGATAATTCCATTCACCCACCCCTCCACTCTACCCAAGAACTCTAGGACTTGCAAAGAGGTCCATCTCTAGTTATCTAGTGGGATGAGGCAGCAGTCCCCTCTCCAGTATTGCTTCTTCTGGCTGTTGGTGCAAAATGGCACAGTTGTTCCATCATGTTATGTTTTATTCCATTCTGTTAAGTTTTTGGAGACTAATTTTGCTCCAGACAGACTTTCTCAATCCTCCCTGTATAACTCTTTTCAACTTCCCTTGGGTTGGAAAGAAAGTGAATGTGCTTATATGATGATTATAATACACAAAGGATTTTCTAATGAGTCATTTCCTTTTAAAGATATTTACGTAAAGTTGCATCTTACTATTACTCGCAGTACCACTTCTAAGGGTTAGTCTTCCATGTAAGGGCAAATCTTGAAACAACTGGATAATGGGAAGCTGGAACGCCCTCTATGAGGACATGCAAGAGTATATAGCAGCACAATAAACCTAATAAAGGATATTTGCCACCACATGCAGTCAGGGTCATGTAGGCATTATTTAGGCTATGAAAACTCTCTACATTTCTCTATTTTAAAATTGCTGACTCAACTACTGAAGAAATATGAAAACATGGCACTTTGTTGAACAGTAACTGAAGTTTCTCACATAGTTGTTTCTTATGAACTGCACAGGATGCCTTTGGAGCTTTTATGAACTTAAAAGTTCAGAAGACATTAGAACTAGGTTTGTTGTAAGGGGAAGCCATTTGATGAATAAACCTTAAGTAGGAGATATCTTCAAAAGGAAATATTTTGTGTAGGAAGATACATTTCAGAAGAAATCTCTGTTAAAAAATTACCTTCTGGAGATGATTCTTTTGGAATGGAATCAGGATCTGGATAATCCCTCAAGATTTTTCTGTGTGATCTCTGATCTTGGTTGATAAAAGGTGATGATGAATGCCTCTCTGTGGTTTAGAACTCAAAGCAGAAAAAGACAGACTATTGCACTGTGAGAGGAATAGGTCTCTCTCTTGTAGACTGGGAGGCTTGCACTGCAACTTGGTTTTATGTCATGTCATACCTGCCAGATCTTTGCATTTTTTGTAAGAATGAGTGTGACTGCTCTGGAAGTGAACTGGTGAGGAAGACTCATCTGCCACTACAACTAGCACTAGGGCAAGGTCAAAATGGCTAACGATTAGTTGTTATGCAGGAGAAGATAAAAAAAAAGAGGCCTGTGCTATTATTGTCAAACAAGATAGAGCTGAATTGATCACTGTGCAGAGCAAAGCGTGGCACTGCATCAGATTCCAAATTAAACAGTAGTGCCTGTGCTGGAAGACTTCAAAGGTTCAATGCTGTGTTCTTGTCGAGGCCTTTTGTTTGGTATATGCAGCACAGAAAGGATGTGCACCTGCTTATGCTTAGGTATCGCACCCTGGATGCTATCTGCATGGGGATGATAGCATATCTTCACTGCTTTAAAGTGAGGCTTAGATGCTGTCTCATGCTTAAATCTATGCAACTGTATCAAAGACATTTGTGCTTTAGGCCAAGAAGAATTAGCCAAAACTTGTGGAGAGCTGGAGGATCAATGGAGTTGTCACAATTTGACTTTTGAAATCAATCTACAGGGGAGAGGATGCAACATCAGCAGATAAGGATATCCTTGAATGCGCATAGTTGACCTATTTCTAAAAATAATCAGATCTTTATTCTTTGTGTAAGCAGAAGCTTTCTTTCTGCCTTGTAATACTGCCAGAGTTGATACTTTTAGGCTCATGGAGACAATCTTCTGCAATTCTTGCACTCAGCCAGATGATCTGAGCCTAAATAGATGAAACACTGGCAAGGGTAATGAAGTTCTGATTTCTTCTTGTGTCATATCTCAGAGGAAGAAAATTTAAAACATAACACATATTTTTATTTTAGAAAATAGAATCTGAAGACAACAAAACCAATGTCAGAAAACTAAAAAAAAATGTATTTCTCTTAATTGAGGAAGCACCGAGAGCTGGGCATGGAAAGGGCAGCACATGATCAGAACTTTGTGCCAGTTTTGAGCTGAGAGAGCAATTCTGTCCTGGTACTGTCTGATGATGTTACCTATTTGTGTCCAATTATAACCTGTTATCAACAGAGAAGAACTGAAAAAGCACAGTTACTTACCGTAACAGGTGTTATCCAGGGATAGCAGGCAGATATTCTCTACATGTGGGTGACGTCATCCACGGAGCCCCGTCACGGACAGCTTTTCAAGCAAACTTGATTGAAGATCTTAAAGTTTGCTAGTGCTGCACCACGCATGCGTGTGCCTTCCTGCTCCACTAGAGGGCGTGTCTCCTCAAAGTGGTCCTCAGTTCAGATAGCTAGCAAAGAAGCCAACCCGGGGAGGAGGGAGGGTTGCGAGAATATCTGCCTGCTGTCCCTGGATAACACCTGTTACGGTAAGTAACTGTGCTTTATCCCAGGACAAGCAGGCAGCATATTCTCTACATGTGGGTGACCTCCAAGCTAACCAGGATGGGACGGTGGGAGAGTTGGCAATTTAAGAGAATAGATTACGTAAAACCGACTGGCCGAACAGGCCGTTGCGTCTGGAAAAAGTATCCAGACAGTAGTGAGAGGTGAAAGCATGAACCGAGGACCAAGTGGCGGCCTTGCAGATCTCCTCTATAGGCGTGGACCTGAGGAAAGCGACAGATGCCGCCATCGCTCGGATTTTATGTCCTGTGACCCGATCCGGCAGCGGCAGACCAGCCTGAGCATAGCAGAAGGAAATACAAGCAGCTAGCCAGTTGAACAAGGTGCGCTTGGAAACAGGACGCCCCAACCGATTTGGATCGAAAGATATGAAGAGTTGGGGAGCCGTCCGATGAGAATGGGTGCGTTGGAGATAAAAAGCCAACGCTCTCTTACAGTCAAGAGTGTGAAGCGCCACCTCCCCAGGATGAGAGTGGGGCTTAGGAAAAAACACCAGAAGAACAATGGACTGGTTGAAGTGGAAATCCGAAACCACCTTAGGCAAGAACTTAGGATGAGTACGAAGGACCACTTTGTCATGATGAAAAATAGTATAAGGCGGGTCCGCAACGAGAGCTTGCAGCTCACTGACTCTGCGAGCAGATGTGAGAGCAACCAGGAACAAGACCTTCCAAGTGAGATACTTCAGATGAGCCTTATCAATGGGTTCAAATGGAGGTTTCATCAATTGAGCCAGAACCACATTAAGAGGCATGAGTGGAGGATGAACATTGAAGAGGCCCTTCATAAAGCGGGAAACCACCGGATGGACAGAAAGCGGTTTCCCATCAAGCGGCTGATGAAAGGCAGCAATCTCACTGAGGTGGACTCGAATAGATGTCGATTTGAGACCAGACCGAGACAAGTGTAACAGGTAATCCAGCACGGAAGACAAGGAGGCAGACAGTGGCTCCATGCGGTGCATAGCACACCACGCAGCAAATCTAGTCCATTTCTGGGTGTAGCGTTGACGAGTGGAACTCTTCCGAGAGGCCTCGAGAACATCCCTCACTGACTGAGAGAAATTGAAGGAGGGAGGCATGTGGAGAGGAACCAAGTTGTTAAGTGGAGAGACTGCAGATTGGGATGCAGCAGCGAACCCTGACTCTGGGACAGCAGAAAAGGAAACACAGGCAGAAGCAGAGGCTACCTGACACTGAGTCAAAGCAGAAGGGAGAACCATGGCTGTCTGGGCCACCGAGAAGCTATCAAAATCATGGTGGCTCAGACCGACTTGAGCTGGATGAGAGTCTTCAGAATCAGGGGAAATGGAGGGAACGCGTATAGGAACCGGTCCATCCAATCCAGAAGGAAAGCATCCGCCTTGCGACGATCCAGGGAGTAAATTCTGGAGCAGAAGAGAGGCAACTTGTGGTTGAGGGGGGAGGCAAACAGATCTATCTGCGGCGTCCCCCAGCGAGCGAACACCTGACACAGATTGGAGGAGTGGAGCGACCACTCGTGCGGTGGGAGCAGGCGGCTCAATTTGTCCGGCAGGCAGTTCTGCCAACCCTGGATGTAGATCGCTCGAAGGAAGATGTTGTGAGGTATCACTCACTCCCAGAGCTGAAGAGCCTCCCGGCACAGAGACAGGGATCCTATACCCCCCTGCTTGTTCACAGAATACATCGCCACCTGGTTGTCCGTTCGCACCAGGACCATGCGATCCTGAAGCAAATGCCGAAAAGCTACCAAAGCATTGTAAATAGCCCGAAGCTCCAGCAGGTTGACGACGGTTGGCGCTGGACCAAGGACCCTGAGTGCGGAGGCCGTTGAGGTGAGCCCCCAGGCATATGTGGAGGAGTCCGTTGTTAGGACCTTCTGAGGTGGGGGCGCGTGAAAGAGAAAACCTCTGGAAAGATTGGAAGAGAGCGTCCACCAGCGGAGTGAATGCCTCAAGGAGGGAGTCATCGCAATGTGCTGAGAGGCGGGATCCTGGTCCTGTCTCCACTGGGACGCCAGAGTCCACTGAGGTACCCGGAGGTGAAGTCTGGCAAAAGGAGTCACATGAATGGTGGAGGCCATGTGTCCCAACATGATCATCATCTGCTTGGCCGAGGCCGTAGACTGAAGGGAGACCTGCCGGCACAGGTGGATGAGGGCGGCCTGTCGAGGTTGAGGCAGAAATGAGCGGAGGCGAACCGTGTCCAAATTTGCCCCAATGAATTGCAGAGACTGAGAGGGGCACAACTGGGACTTGGGGAAGTTGACCTCGAAGCCCAGACAACTGAAAGAAGGTAATAGTCCGTTGGGTCGCTGAAATAACCTGCTGCCGTGACGGTGCTTTGATAAGCCAGTTGTCGAGGTACGGGAACACATGAAGATCCTGCGACCGCAGGGCCGCTGCCACCACCACGAGGCACTTCATGAAGACTTGTGGGGACTCGATACTGCAGGTGAAGGTTTCCCACTTGAAAGCGAAGGAACCTGCGAGATGCCGGGTGAATCGGGATGTGAGTGTAGGCCTCCTTCAGGTCCAGGGAACACAGCCAGTCCCCCTTGTCCATCAGGGGGTACAGAGTGGGAAGAGAGAGCATACGGAACTTCTCCTTGACCAAGAACTTGTTCAGCTCGTGGAGGTCCAGGATAGGGCGCAGATCCCCAGTCTTATTGGGGACTAGAAAGTACCGGGAGTAGAACCCGGTGCCCTGCTGACACAAAGGGATCACCTCCACCACCCGGAGGCGAAGAAGGGCATGAGCCTCCTGGAGAAGAAGGGGAAGTAGTGCTCTGGTGGAAGGCACTCTCTTGGGGTCCGGAGGAGGCATCCGGAACTATAGGGAATACCCCTCTCTGATGACGGAGAGGACCCAGTTGTCCAAAGTTATCAGTTCCCAGCGGTGATAAAAAGCATGGAGACAGCCCCCTATAGGCAGAGGAGAGGACTCGAGGACGGAGGGGGCCGGCCTGCTCCAACCGGGCCAGTCAAAAAGATGGTGCAGGCTTGGCTGCCGCAGGCGTCTGAGGGGCCCTTTGCTGCTGCGGACGCTGAGGAGGCGGCCGGGAAAAAGCTGGCGTGGACTTTTGAGGATAACGCCGGAGAGGCAACTTGTACGACTTAGGAGGAGCGGGCTTCGCCTTGGGCCTAACCAAGGAGGCAAAGGAGCGCTCATGCTCGGAGAGACGTTTGGTGGCTGCCTCGATGGAGTCGTCAGAGTTCGTTGCCCAAACACGGGAGATTCGCCAGCCGGTCCTGCAGATTCGGGTCCATGTCAACTATGCGGAGCCAGGCTAGGCAGCGCATGGCTACCGCAAAGGCGGAGACCCTTGAGGAGAGTTCAAAGGCATAATAGGTCGCCTGAAACATATAAAGTCGAATCTGCAACAGCGTATCCAGGAGCCAGCGAAATTCCGTCCAGCGATGAACAGGCAAATCCTCCTGAAACGAGGGCATGGATTTGATGCACTATTTCAGATATGACATAAAGGTAAAATTGTAGTTAAGAACCATGTTCGCCATCATCGAATTTTGGTACATGCGCCTGCCAAACTTGTCCATAGTCCGGCCCTCCTGGCCCGGCGGGACAGCCGCGTAGACCTTGGAAGGATTAGACTTCTTCAAGTAAGACTCCACCACCAAAGATTGGTGGGAGAGCTGAGCCTTCTCAAACCCCTTACAGGGGACCGTCTGGTACCTGGACTCCATCTTGGACGGAATGGCCGGAATAGAGTAAGGTGTCTCCAAATTCCGGAAGAAAGTCTGCTGCAAAACAGGGTTCAAGGGGAGGTGAAGGGATTCCTTCAGTGGGTAAGGAAGCTCCATCTCCTCCAAATATTCCCGGGTATACCTGGATCCAGACTGGAGGTCCAGTTGCAGCACCTTGCCCATGTCCATCTGGTGAAGGAAGACGGCTCGCCCGTAGAATGCCCCCCAGGGGGTGAAGCCGAGCGGGACTTAGGGTCAGCAGAGAACGAGGGGGAAGCCTCCCTCAAATACTGTGCCGGCAGGTCAGTGTCCACAAGCAGGGACGTCGAGGAGGCCCCGTTGAGAGAACGAGGGGGAGTCAACGACAGCCTGTGCTTATAGAACCTGGAAGGTGAGGACCCAGGGTCCGAGGAACAGAGGTCCGGGGGTCCTGCCTCGGTGAGCCTCGGGAGGGAGATTCCTTACGACTTGGCAGAGAGGCTGGCATCTTCGAAGCTCCTCAGTGCGGAGACCGAGATGGCACGGGAGAACGGCGAAGACAAGGTTCAGACAGCACAAGATCAGAGGGCTTGATGGACCCAGTAGTGCGATGGCTCGGCGACCTACTCTGCCTCGGGGGAGAATCCCTGGGCCGTTTGGCGGACTGATTTCTTGAGGAAGAAGCACATTTAGGCCGGTGCTTCAACCGAGGTTGGGAGAAGTCCACCTCGAGGGAGCAGGCGAGAGGGCACTTGAGGACGAGCGTCGAGACCGACACGCCTTGCCTCGAGACCCCTCGGTGTGACGCTCAGGCTGGTCAACGACAAACGGGGTCGAGGCCGGGGCAAGCTGAGCCAAAGCAGAGAAGATCTGCGAGGTCAAGATAGCCTTAAGCATATCCTCGAACATGGGCACCGAGACCAAAGGGTTTGGATGAACAGGTGCCGCAGTGCGCTCCACCGTGGGCGACCTTGATATAGAGTATTCCCGTAATATGGAGGCATGTTTAGGAGGTCTCGTCGAGGCCGGCAGGTTGGCCAGAGACTCCGAGGATGGCTTCTTCGGTAGCTGAGCTGAACCTGAAGGAGGAAGAGGAGACTTACCCGAGGCCGAGGCCTTGGATGCCGGAGCTGCCGAAGCCTTCGAGGTCGAGGGAGACATGCTCGGGACTGAGGTCTTCGAGGCCGACGTCGAGACTGAGGTCGAGGCCAAGACCGGGGTCGAAGTCTTATCTGCCTACGGGTCCATGTTGAAGAGTTCCACAATCTTGGCCCGTCTTCAACGAAGAGCTCGAGGCTGGAGGGTGGCACAGCGAGGGCAAGAGTCCGTCGGGTGGTCAATCCCCAGGCAAAGGATACACCAACGGTGCGGGTCTGTGATGGAGATCACCCGATCGCACTGAGTGCACTTCTTAAACCCGGTAAGAGTCCGGGACATAAGGTAGGAAGAAAGGCTGCAGTCACAATGAGGCCTGGCGGCCAAAGAAAAACCCTCCCTCCCAACCCTACTAATTCATATGTAGTTACATATACCGTATAATATATTATATAATCTTTCCTATTAATCTAAACATTTAATATCAGATCATAAATCCCTCCCCCCCACACTTTGCAATTATACCTATTAAGGAAAAATGATATTTCTATCACTACTCATTACAATATTCTATTAATCCAAACCTCCTGAAAGTTATTAAAATTTCCTTTCTGCAAAGCTAACATTCTTTCCATCTTGTACAAATGACATAGTGAATTCTACCAAAAACTGTAATTTAATCTATTCCAGTTTTTCCAATTAAATGTAATCTGCTGAATGGCGATTCCTATCGTAATAAGTAATAGCTTATTATTCTTTGCAGAAATTTGACTTTTCTTCCTCATTGACATTGACTTGGGGGTAATGTAATGTAATGTAATTTTATTTCTTATATACCGCTAATCCGTTAGGTTCGAAGCGGTTTACAGAAGATATACATTAAGGAATACAATAAAATAATATAAGTAAAATAGGTACTTAGAAATTCCCTTACTGTCCCGAAGGCTCACAATCTAACTAAAGTACCTGAGAAAAACGATTAGTAGTAGAGAAGTAAAAATAAAGATAGAGGTAAAAATGGTGGACATGACAATGAAGCCAACGGCACAGTGCGTAGCGGCCGCTAAGAAAGCCAATAGAATGCTAGGTATAATCAAGAAGGGTATCACAACCAGGACGAAAGAAGTTATCCTGCTGTTGTATCGGGCGATGGTGCGCCCGCATCTGGAATACTGCGTCCAATATTGGTCACCGTACCTTAAGAAGGATATGGCGATACTCGAGAGGGTTCAGAGGAGAGCGACATGTCTGATAAAAGGGATGGAAAACCTTTCATACGCTGAGAAACTGGGTCTCTTTTCCCTGGAGAAGAGGAGACTTAGAGGGGATTTGATAGAGACTTACAAGATCATGAAGGGCATAGAGAGAGTAGAGGAGGAAAGGTTCTTCAAACTGTCAAATAATAAAAGAACAAGAGGGCATCTGGAAAAGTTGAAAGGGGACAGATTCAAAACAAATGCTAGGAAGTTCTTCTTTACCCAACGTGTGGTGGACATCTGGTATGCGCTTCCAGAGAATGTAATAGGGCAGAGTACGGTACTGGGATTTAAGAAAGGATTGGACAGTTTCCTGCTGGAAAAGAGGATAGAAGGGTATAAATAGAGGATTACTGCACAGGTCCTGGACCTGTTGGGCTGCCGCGTGAGCGGACTGCTGGGCATGATGGACCTCAGGTCTGACCCAGCAGAGGCATTGCTTATGTTCTTATAAAGCCACAGGATTTTCCAATAAACAATTTATTTGGCCGCAAATCGATTTCCAAAAAGCCAAAATGAATGGACAATAGAACTATAAATGATCTAAAGTCCCTGCTTCAAGATGACAATGCCAACACCTATTAGACTTAGAGCTATCTAATTTTTGTAAACGAACAGGGGTCCAGAAAGCTTGGTGCAACAGAAAAAGCCAAGTTTGTCTCATAGATGCTGACACTGTACAACTCATCCTCCAAGACCAAATTCGTAGCCATTGAGATGCAGTAATTTGATGCTTAATCTCAATGCTCCAAATGTCCCTAAGACCGTTTTTTGGTTTTTTATTCATAAATCCAAATTTATACCACTGTGCAGCCTGGTGTCCCAGGACGTCCACCTGAAAGCACAAGAACTCTAAACTATATTGGTTATTAAGATTTTTCCATTCAGGGAACCCTGCCTGAATGGCCTGCTTCAGTTGCAATCATCTATAACTGTGATCTATTAGATTAGATTAGGAATCAAGATGGCGTCGGAGTGAGTCGAGCTATTAAGTGGCTCCTGCTCTGTTCGGCATTTTTTCAACTTTTCCTCATAGAAATTTACCTGCTATGCCCAAGCGCAGGGGTAAGCAGAGGAGTATGCTCATGCCTCCTCTTCCACTTCACTGACTCGGCAAGCGGCAATAACATCCTATGTAGTCCCAGTTGGAGAGGGCGCATCCGCTGACCGAGGAGAGCAGACCTCGGTCCTGGAAGGCGATGTTTCGCTTAGCCCTTTCAGGCCCGGAGTTCCTCCGTGTCCCGGGATGATGTCGGGGACACCCTCAGATGCACAGGAAGCGCCGGAATTGATGTCTCCGGCGGCGCTGCAGGTCTCACCCCTGACCCTGGATGGAAACCACAGCTTGCTGACTTCCTTAGTCAGCATTGGAAACCGGAGGACCTGAAAGTCAGCGGGAAGCGGGGAAGGTGGAGATGGAGTCCCCCGGAATAGCTACCCCTGCTCCCCTGATTAAACCAGCGGTGATCGACATGGAGGCATTATGGAGCGCTATGGAGACTTTACATAAGGTATGCTCCCAAATTGTATTTTCCACACAAAATACCAATAGTAAATTTAAAACTTTTGAAGAGAAACTCCAGCAACAGTCTCTTAGAATGGACAAATTGGAGAAATCTGTGGCAGATGGGAAGATTACTACTAATTTACAACTTAAGGAGAAAGTTTTACTTGCTAGGAAAATTGAAAATTTGGAAAATGTTAATAGGAACTTAAATTTGAGACTTTTAAACTTTCCTGTTTCCAACTTTCAATCTCCTAGGGATCTATTTCAGTCTTTTTTGAACACTGTTTTGAAATTTCCTGAAAATAACATGCCACCATTACAAAAGATATATTACTTAAATTTACCAAAGGAGGATAAAGATAAAGGGAATGCCATACCGGGAGAATTGGATCTCACTGGTATGCTGGAGACATCTCAAGAAGATATAATGACTAGAGCTACTTTATTGGTAACTTTTGTCTTTCTTCAAGATAAAGAAGCAATTCTTCGTCTATTCTATAGGACTGATAAGGTGGAATTTCATGGATTCAAAATTTCTATATTTCCTGATGTATCTAAGTGGACACAAGCCAGACGTAAGAAGTTTTTGGCTTGTCGTCAGTCTGTTTTGAGTTTAGGGGCAACTTTTCAACTACGTTTCCCCTGTAAATGCTGCATTACTATTATCAGAGTAATAGATATATTTTTTATGAACCCGATCAACTGCAGTTTTTTCTTGAAGGTAAAGTAACCACAAGAATTCCAGATACCTCCATGGAATCAGCCCAGCAGGCCATTAGTTAAATAACTCCAACTGCACTCTGTTATTTGTATTAATTTAGTTTATTTCTTGAAACCAACTACCCTTGGAAGTGATTGATTCCTTCTCCTCTCAGATTGTGGACTTTACTCATAGTTACTATGTGGCATTATTTTATAATTAATATTTGTTTTTCTTATTGGATTGTTATATTTCCTTCAAGTATTGATTGATATGTTAATTTGTAAAAGTATAAATAATAATAATTAAAAAAAAAAAAAAAAGAAGACCAAATTTGTGCTGCAGCTGTGAAAAATCAAGCAGTTTACCATTTGATATAACATCATCTAGAGTTCTAATACCTGCCATTATCCAATACTTCCAGATGACCTTGAATCCGCCTATTTGAATCTTAGAGTTAAGCCATATAGTTTGATTTGTTGATTTATGTATAGGAACAGGTGTTAAATTATTCACAAAACTCAAAGTTTTCCATGTATCAATTAACACTCTGTTTTCTTTATATATCCTAGGCATTTTGATACTAAGAACATGGTTTAATCGCAGAGGAAAAATGAGTTGCCATTCCAACTACAACCAGTCTGGAATATTATCAATGGGCTCTGGGAGGACCCAATACATACCTTGGCGCATAATATAGGCTTGATGATACCTATAAAAATTGGGAAAATTTACCCCTCCTTCCCTGATTGACTTTTGCAAAGACACTAAAGCAATTTTACCAAGCCAAACAAATTTTGTAAGAATACTAAGAACATAAGAACATAAGAAGTTGCCTCCGCTGAGGCAGACCATAGGTCCATCCTGCTCAGCGGCCCATCAAGCCCATTGCCTGAGCAATGGTCTATACCTATCTATACCCCCCAATCCCTTTTTCTTCTAGGAATCTATCCAAACCTTCTTTGAAACCATTTAATGTTTTCTTGTCTACAACAGCCTCTGGAAGCGCGTTCCATGTATCCACCACCCTCTGAGTGAAAAAGAACTTCCTAGCGTTTGTTCTAAACCTGTCCCCTTTCAATTTCTCCGAGTGCCCCCTTGTACTTGTGGCGCCCCTTAATTTGAAAAATCTGCCCCTGTCTATTTTTTCTATGCCCTTCAGGATCTTGAAGGTTTCTATCATGTCTCCTCTAAGTCTTCGCTTCTCCAGGGAGAAAAGTCCCAACTGCTTCAATCTGTCGGTATATGGGAGATTTTCCATTCCCTTTATCAGTTTGGTTGCTCTTCTTTGTACTCCCTCAAGTACCGCCATGTCTTTCTTGAGGTATGGCGACCAGTACTGGACACAGTACTCCAGATGCGGCCGTACCATTGCACGATACAGCGGCATGATGACTTCCTTCGTCCTGGTCGTAATACCCTTCTTAATGATACCCAGCATTCTGTTTGCTTTCCTAGAGGCTGTGGCGCATTGCGCCGATGCCTTCAGTGTTGCGTCTACCATCACTCCCAGGTCTCTCTCCAGGTTACTAACCCCTAGTGGTGTTCCCCCCATTTTGTATGTGAACATCGGGTTCTTTTTCCCCACGTGCATGACCTTGCATTTCCCCACGTTGAAGCTCATCTGCCACTTTTCGGCCCACTTTTCCAGCTGCGTTAGATCCTTTTGGAGATCCTCGCAGTCTTCCTTGGTTTGAGCCCTGCTGTATAGTTTGGTGTCATCTGCAAATTTAATGACTTCACACTTAGTTCCCGCCTCTAGATCATTTATGTAGATATTGAACAAGAGCGGTCCCAGCACCGACCCTTGCGGAACTCCGCTCGTGACCCCTTTCCAGTCTGAGTAGTGTCCCTTTACGCCAACCCTCTGCTTCCTGTTTGCCAGCCAGTTTTTGATCCATCGGTGGACCTCCCCTTGTACCCCGTGGTTCCATATCTTTTTAAGCAGTCTCTCGTGTGGCACCTTGTCGAAGGCTTTTTGGAAGTCAAGGTAAATGATGTCTATAGATTCCCCTTTATCCACCTGGCTGTTCACTCCCTCAAAGAAGTACAATAAGTTTGTGAGGCATGACCTACCCTTACAGAAGCCATGTTGACTCGGTTTTAGCTGCCCATTTTTTTCGATGTGTTCACAGATGCTGTCTTTAATCAGTGCCTCCATCATCTTTCCCGGGACTGAGGTCAGGCTCACCGGCCTGTAGTTTCCCGGGTCCCCCCTTGCGCCCTTCTTGAAGATGGGCGTGACATTTGCTATTTTCCAATCCTCCGGGATCTCTCCGGTTTTTAAGGATAGGTTGCATATCTGTCGAAGTGGCTCCGCTATTACGTCTTTTAGTTCCTTGAGTACCCTTGGGTGAATGCCATCCGGACCCGGCGATTTGTCGCTCTTTAGTCTGTCAATCTGCTTGAGTACATCCTCTTGGCTTACCTCTAAACAGACCAGCTTATCGTCTTGGTCTCCTATTACGACCCCTGAAAAAAACTGGTATCATACCCATTTGGTAACAAACCACAGGCAATATCATCATTTTAATCGTTTGGACTCTCCCCCACCAAGATAAATGTAAAGGATTCCATTGCTCACACACATTTTTCATTTACTTTAATTGTGTCTTCCATTGCATTTTTTATCCAAATTCCTAAGTATTTTATTCCATCTTCCTTCCATATAAAGGAAAATGAGTCAAACAAACCTTTTGTACAATGTACATTAAGTGGAAGAACTCTATATTTATTTCAATTAATCTTATACCCGGAAAACTTTCCAAATTTCTCTATTAATTCACGCAAGCATGGAATGGTTGTTTCAGGGTTTCTCAAATGAAGCAATATATCATCTGCATAAGCAGAGACCTTATATTCCTGTTCTGAATAGGGAATTCCCTGTATCTCTCCTTTGCCTGTTGAATAGCTAATAACAAGGGTTCTAATACAATATCAAAAAGCAAAGGAGACAAGGGACATCCTTGTCTAACCCCCCTCTGCAAGAAAACCTTTCCGAAAAATTATTATTAATGTATAATTATTATTAATGTATAATCTAGCTATACAAGGAATGAATCATTTGTATAAAACCTGTCCCTTTACCAAACCACTCCATAGCTTGATATATGAAGGTCCATTCCACCCGATCAAATGCCTTCTCTGCATCCAAGAAAACAGAAAAAGCTGGATCATTCATGGCTTTTGTTAAATATAACATTTGAAAAGCCAGTCTGGTGTTATTAGAAGAATGTCTTTGAGCAACGAACTCAGTTTGGTGCATACCAATAATATAAGGGAGAGCCTTGGCCAAGCGTAAAGCCAAAAATTTAGCCAAGTCTGCCATCTACATTAATTAAAGAAATAGGCCTGTAATTTAAGACCAATGTATGATCTTTATTTGGCTTTGGCAAAACCATGGTTAAAGTTTCTGCCATAGTGCCTGTAATACGACCCTTATTTAGTTGAGTCTGATATAAATTTAACAGATATGGCAAAAAGGTATTTTGAAATGATTTTAAAAATTCTACCATGAAACCATCACCACCTGGAGCGGATCCAACTCTAAGGGACTTCAACACTGTTTGCAATTCTTTTAATGATATAGGCTCTTCAAGACTTCCTTTTATATGTTCAGGAATTTTAGGTCCCTCTAACAATTTTAAAAATTCTAAACCATCTTTTTCTTTATCCAAATAAGGCTCAGAAGAATAAAGAGCTTTATAAAATTTTAAAAATTGTTTTAAAATAGGTTCAACTTGAGTGTAAGTATCACCTTTCTCAACTTTAATAGCACATATTTTTGACTTTCTTTTTTTTGCTTTAAGATAATTTGCCAAAATCTTCCCGCCTTATTTGAATTATCATAATACAAAGCTTGTTGAGAAAATGAATCATTCCTTACCAATTTGGAAGAAATCTCATTATATTTGCATTTAGCTTTTAAAAGATCTTGGAATACAGAATATTCCCATTTATCAATCAATTTTGATTCCAAAAATTTAATTTTTGCTCCAGATTGGAAAATTGTTGTTTGACCTGTTTCCTAATATGTGCCGAAAAAAAAAAAAATTTGGCTTCTCATGGTTGCCTTAAAAGCATCCCATAAAGTTTCAATAGAGATTCCTTTAGTGGCATTAATTTGGAAATATTCATTCATTTTTATATGAAAATTTTCACAAAAATTTGGATCAGCAAGCAGTGTATTATCAAATCTCCATACAGGTCTACCATTATTTTGATCTCCTGTTTTAAGTTCAACCCACACCCGTCCATGATCAGATAAAATAATAGGGTCTATGGAGGCTTGTGTTATTTGTTGTACTAATTGGTTTGAAACAAAAATGTAATGTGTTCTTGAAAATGATTTGTGAACATGGGAGCAAAAAGAAAATTCCCGTCCATCAAAATGAAGTATATCTTTCAAATCACAAGAATTTACAAAATTATCCAAACCCAATGATTTCATAATTTTACTAGGTTTTTTTATCCAACAAAGGATCCATAACAGCATTAAAATCCCTAGCCACCATTAAATTAGAGGCAGCCAGTGGTAGTATTAGTTGTTGAATTCACTGACTGTACTGCATCATCCTCGACATTTGTATTCTGTAATTCGCTGACTGTCCAGCTCTCTTCACTGTGAACCGCCTAGAAGTAGTAAGATTATGGCGGTATAGAAGAAATAAAGTTATTATTATTATTTAAAAATTTGTTTTGGTTCGAGTTTGGGGCATATACATTAAAGAGCGCCATTGCAGTATTTCCCATGCTCATTTCTACATGTACCCATCTTCCTAAAGGATCAGAAGCAACTAATTTAAATAAAGCAGTACATTTCCAATTCACTAAAATAGCTACTCCACGCTTTCTTCCCTACTGCAGGGGCAAAAAAACAATGCTTTACCCAACCTCCCTCTAGCTTTGTAGATTCTATATTAGATAAATGTGTCTCTTGGATATAACAAACATCTGCGTTCTGTTGTTTTAAAAATAATAATGGTTTTTTTCTTTTAATCAGATGGTTGAGGCCATTAACATTTAGGGAAAATATTTTAAAATCAATTTAGTTTATACATAATACTTATAGATATCTTCCCATAATTCAAATTGCAATGAATATATATTAAACAATCACTTTTCCCCAATCTAAGAACTGAAATAAAAAAAACCCTTATCCCCTATCCCCTTCCCTCATAACCCCATCCCAGCCTTTCCCAACCCCCCCAATTTAATATTGAAAACTTGGAAATGCACATTTGATATCAGGTGACGAACTCTTCACAGGCTAAATTTAAAAATTAATTATACATTATAATAAGCCATTAAATTATATAATTTGAATCATAAGTTATATATTATTAATCTAACTTTGATACATACCCATACATATCAATTCAAAATATTATTGATATTTATAAACACTTAAATAATAGAAACCCTAAAAGAATCCATATTATCTAATAATAGAAATATCTTTGTGCATCTTCATAAAGTAACATGTTTAAATAACAATTATTATTAAATTATATCCATTATATCATTGCGACACATTTTTGCACTCGGTATCTGAGTCTAAGCGGCACTCGTTTATTCCATTTATTGCTGTTTGTTCCAATACCTTATTTACCAAGGACCCCTGAGGAAGGCGTGTTGTCCGAAACATGGACCGTGTCGGGTCCCTTGGTTGGTAATAAGGATTTATATCACTAATGTTGTAATAAACAGTGCCTGCATCTTGTACATTATCTGCAGTTTTTGTTTTGTTTCTTGCTCATTATATCCATTTCCTACAGACATGTATAATTATTGTTTGCAAAATTAATATAATAATTAGGTGCAACTCTAATATCAATACATTAGACAAATTATAATAAAAAGACTCCACAATTCCCAAAATCCCTTCATTCGAATATTTCCTCTAATAAAATATTTTGATAAAATGAACTATATTTCAATTCTATCCCTTCTAAAAATTTTATACTATCCCTTTTAATTTCTCCTAAATCTACAATATTCTTCTATAGGATGACATTAAATAATGAGGTTATCATGTCTACCCTTATCTCCCTTCAAACATTATTTATATTCAATACTTATTACTTTTACTTAACCATTTAATCTTAAAGTAATATTTCTCTAACAAATCATTTAATGAATATGGACTAGTAATGAATTCTAACCATCCTAAAATTTCATATAACCCCACTTAAATTCCTTTACTCTACTATAATCTT
Source organism: Geotrypetes seraphini (assembly GCF_902459505.1). NCBI lineage: Eukaryota > Metazoa > Chordata > Amphibia > Gymnophiona > Dermophiidae > Geotrypetes > Geotrypetes seraphini. The sequence goes on along the minus strand of NC_047090.1, from coordinate 159,638,741 downwards.
TACCAATATCAAAACTATCATTAATTATATTTATCCTCCACAGAAAAATCACATTTCATACATGTAATATCTCAATATTGAATTATTTCAGCCTACATATTATCATATTTAATTTGAATTAACAAATAGTAAATAAAACTATATTCATCAATAATAAATTTCTTAAGAAATAGATAATATATCTTCTAACCCAATTGATGATCATGCTATATAAGAAACTAAGCGAAAATTTCTCCCATAAACACATTTCCCCTAAGCAAATTTAATTTCAAGCTCTCGGTAAAAGAATGTAAGAACATAGTTAAAGTTTTGAATATGATGTTTTAAATATGATGTGTCGCTGAGAGACCCGACTTACTGATAGTATCTATCCTATTCCTCCTTTTATCTTCTAAAGAAACAATCCATACTTAGATTCTGGAATTACATCTTTCTTCAGCTGATATAAATGCAGTCAAACCTTAGTAGGGTGACTCCAAATCACTATCGTTATGTTAGCATCGGGAACTCAGATCCCTATTTCAGAGGCATTTCTATTCCTGGCAACTTCAAAAGCTCTAAATTATTAACCCTGCAGAACGTATTTTATACACCCACCTTCTTGCAGCTCTTCCCCTTTCAAGACAGGGGAGGATGAGGTGCTATGCGGAGCTAGGGCTAGTGCAAGATAAAGACAGGGAGGAGGAGCCAGAGAACAGTGGCAGCACTCGTAAGCAGCCGCCTCAGTTCATGCTGCGAGGAGCGACTGAGGAGCCCACAATGTGTGATCTCATAGCAATGTTCACCTGTGGAGCAAGGAGCAACTGTGTCCGGGGCTCTGGTTCTGCTTCTTCATCTCTTCACCCCTTCAGCAGAGTTAGGTATTGGGGCAAGGTTGCTTATGTATGAGCTGCTACTGCCGCCGAACTGGCCAATAGTGTCACACACAGTTCAGAATGTTGCCTCCTTCTTCTAGATTAGTGGCGTGATACAAACCCAGACTTCAGTTCCAAGTCTGGAATACTCCTTAGTTATTCTATATGCCATGGCAACCATTTAATTTACATAAATCTTTAGCATTCTTTTATAATGTTCTAAACAGAGTTTCATCCATTAACACTTACATCCAGGATGGTTATAACAGTTAATTCAAAAAAGATTCCATCTCTCATTCCATTCAGCTCCTTATGTGAAAATTCCATCTTTGTTTACATAAAAACTTAAAAATTACTCAAATAATAAGTTATTAGAAGTGAATGACATTAGTTCCCTTTTTTTTTCATGAAGTCACCGGTTGCTCACATGCATCCAAGAAGACCCTTAACTTCAGGATCTTCAAAATTCATTGGCTTATTGGCATATGTAACCCTCATTATAGCAGGGTACAGCAAACCGTATCTTGCCCCTAGACTTCTCATTTGAGATTGCAATTCTAGTAGTTTTTTCCTTTTATCTGTGGTGACCTTAGCGAAATCCGGCACTATATGAATTTTTGAATCTTGACATTTCAAGTTTCTATTTTCGTTTGCAAGCTGTATAATTTCCATGACATGCTGATGCCTTAAAAGTTTAAAAATAATTGAACGTGGCCCCAGTAGTTTACCTGTTTTCCTTGAAGGAATCCTGTGAGCCCTCTTAATTTCCAATGGATATTTTGTCTTGAGAGGCAGGCTCTTCGGGAGAAAGTTTTCAAGGAAGGAGATTGTATCATTTTTTTCAACTCCCTCTAGGAGCCCAATTATTCTTAAATTGTTCCTTTTTCCTCTGTTAATACAGTCTTCAAGCTCCCTTGAGAGAGTTTCTACTTTCTCTCTATATGATTTGCATAACTGTACTTCAGATTCATTTGCAGCTGTTCTCTTTTCAATCTGATCTAATTTAACTTAATCTTCTCCATACATATTGTGAGGTGTAAAACTTCGTCCTTCAATTCCTGCAGCTTTTGAGCATTGTCCGAGACAATTTCTTTAATTAGTTTCAGCTCTGCAAAAATGTCTCCATTATCTTCTTTGGGCAATGGCACCTTCGAAGGAGTCACCGGTGTGGTACAGCGGTATATAAGAAATAAAATTATTATTATTATTATTATTCTGTCTTTGATCTTTTTGCACTCCCCGAACTTGTGCCAGCTATCTCGTTCTTCATCTGCTTACTCAATGCCATTTTTTTTTAAACTAATCTCCCAATTTTCACTAAAATACAAACTAATTCAAAAGCTTAAAACTTCTTTCAAAAGCCTGTTACTGTGGAGCTCAGTCTTCACCCGACCATCTGGCAGCGCCTCCAAGCCATGCCCCTGATATTTATTATGGTTAACATCTTGCAATGCTCTCCATTTTCACCTATCACCCTCACTCTCTCATTGCAGTAACAAACCTTTTCCCAGTTCTCTGAACTGGGAACACGTGCACCACTTGAACTCAGCCAACAGATGTCACTGTTGTGTGATGGCAAGGACTTCTTGACAGAATAGATACCTACTTCTGCAGTGTTTGGTCCTGGCCTATCCTAAAAATAGAAACTGATGCTAGGAATAAAGCCCATGTCACTTTCATGGGCATGCTGTTATCAGCCCACAATGTTGTTTACAGTCATACACTTTCAGGTGTTTGTAGATAAAACTTTTTCCTTAGTTGTGAACTGTCAGCTGTAATGTATATTTATAACATGTTACAGGCACTGTATGTAAATTATTGGATAATGTAAAGGCTAGCAGATTTGCTTACCTCTTGCTGCTGCTCTGAAGTCATTGTAACAGAAAGTGACGAAGTGACTTCTGGCTTGGGACATGGTATCTCCTGTTCACTTATGGAGCTTGTCTACAAAAAAACAAAAACCACCAGTAAATAAAATCTGATCTGAACCTGGTGTTATACAGAATGTGTATAATTGATATCAGAGATTGAAATTATAAAGAAAAAAGAAAAAAAATGGATTGTACAATACAGTTAGTGCTGTTGAGTCACTGAAGCACTACATCATATGTATGAGATCTATGAAACCCAGAATTATGTATGGAACAGGTGTGTATCTCTAGAAGGTGTAATCTTTTGTCCATTCTATAAAACTATCTTTAGTGTAAACATTCTTTGTTATCAATCTGTAGCAATACTCATGTAGTTTACCAAGTATTACACCACCACCTGCTTTTTTTATCATTTTCCCTTTAAGAATTACTGTAACAATTCTAGGTAAGTGATTACTCTATGAGCTACAACCTACTACACAACCTTCTAGACAAAATACAAGCCAAATTTAGTAATTAACTACTATATGTTACAAGCAGCAAGACATGATATGCTACAGCAATTAACACAAAGTTGGTTGATATTTTATTTGGACTGAGACTTTCCTGAAATGGTCTGGTTAAGAATAAGTGCTAAAGTTTGAGTGATGAATTACAGTAGTCACTAAGGGAATTAAAATACGAAAGCTGTTAGATATATAGATAAAATGCAGCTATTTGGTTATTTTTATGAAAGAGGTATTGGTTAAACAGACATTAAACTGAAAGATGAACAATTATACAAATGTAAGTGAATTCCTTGCTTAGTGAACTTCATTATTATTATTTTAGTAGAGAATAGGACATGGTTTGACTCTAAAGCATTTTTATGTAGTCTAGTTAGTTACCATACTCAGCAGCATAAGGAAAATGTTATAAAGACAGCAGAGAGTCCACTAGTTTTAGGATGATTATTTTATGGTAATTAGGAAATAGCTACTAATGACAACTTACTTCTTCCCAAAATGCTAGCAGAGAAGATGTAGACGAAGAAGAAACAGAATCCTTGGTTGTAACAGGAAGGACAAAAATGATTGATGATCACCCACAAGAAATTGTGTCTCACAGGGAGTGTTATGCACAGACTACAATTGCCTTTGGCAAACTCCCTCTTTATATTTACAAAATCAATGCTACAAAGATGTGGCAATACATGTTTTGTGGTATGTGTGTTTCAAAACAGTTGTACCAAAAATTCACCTTCTGCACTCTCCTAAAGATTTGCCATTTCCTTTTAAAGACCACACTTGTTATCTTCCCTCTGTTGTAATTATTATAGCATGCTGTGGCTGCCTTTAATTAAATTTTCATCTTATTGTACATTTAGGATTGTTTGTGTTACAGAATTATGGGGCTTATTAACAGAGGAGATAACGAAAACTGAGATACACTTTACAGCAGGACAGGTTCTTAAACCTGTCCGGGGGACCCGCCAGCCAGTTGGGTTTTCAAGATATCCCTAATGAATATGTTTGAGGCAGATTTGCATGCTTGTTACCTCTATTATATGCAAATCTGTCTCATGCATATTTATTATCCACAATATGCTGGGGCAATAATCCAATATTGCTAGCCTCTATGAGTTAAATACTTCAATACAAACAAGGAACACTGTAGCAGTGTTGATGATGGTGTTGAATATGGTGATGCTTATTTATTAGGGATATCTTGAAAATCCAGCTGACTGGGGGACCTGCAGGACATGTTTAAGAACCACTGCTTTATATAGCAGGCTATAAGTGAAATTTACCTCATTTGCTTGGAGTGTCTTTCACACTCCAACAACTCAAATGACAGATAACTGTTTGGGAATTCTTTGCTAATTCCAGTGAAGGAACCATATCAAAATGTTACCAGCAAGGATATACTTGATATTTAATGTGCATTATATTGACAGTATATACTTGAATATAAACCGAGATTTTGGGGCCAGAAAAACGGCCAAAAAATGGGTGTCTCAGTGCCCACCCGCTCCTCTCCTGGACCTGTTACAGGCCTATGCCGGGCCTGCCCTAATACCTAATGGTCCAGTGCTGGGCCGGGACAGGAAGGATCCTTCCTGCCTCCTGTTCCGGCCAACTCGGTAAGAACATTTACCTCCCTCTCACCTTTCAAATCCCTGGTGGTCTAGCAGTGAACCAGGGCAGGTTTTACAGTATTCGCATATGCTGACGATGTCCAACTCTTACATCCCATCGACCCCAATAATCAATCCGAAATCGTTGCTATCAATGACAAACTCAAACAGATTCATCTATGGTTGGACAACAATAGACTGTCCTTAAACATTAATAAAACCAACACGTTACTTTTCCCTTGGAAAGAAAATCATAAAATATCTGTTCCTATTAATATCCAAGGAGTGACGCTCAAACAAATTAACAAAATTCGGATCTTAGGTGTCATCCTCGACGAAAACTTAACTTATCATGACCACATTAGTTATGTGGTCAAAGCCTCTTTTTACAGACTTCGTCAAATCCGTTCTATTTCAAAAATTCTCTGTGCTAAATCTTTAAATATACTAATTCACTCATTGATCATTGCAAAAATCGACTATTGTAATGCTTTATTCAAAGGAATGGCCCAAAAAGAAATCAGAAAATTACAGATCATACAAAATACATCTATTAAATTAATTATGGGGGCCAAAAAGTTTGACCATGTAACACCTTTATTACAAAAAGCACATTGGCTCCCAGTGGGACATCGAATATTATATAAGCTATCTTTACTCACCTTTAAATCGTTATTATCCAAAACTCCATCATTCATTTATAAAGTTTTAATTCCATACACCTCTCAAAAAACTTTACGATCCAATCAACAACTTTTATTGGTCATTCCCTCTCTCAAAATCATAAATACCAGAAGACAGTATATTTTTTCTGTCACAGCCCCGCAAACATGGAATTCCCTTCCACTTTATTTAAGGGAGGAGAAAAACCTCGATAAATTCAAAACTCAACTTAAGAGTTTTCTTTTTAAAGACGCTTTCAATTCTTAATTGAAATGCCAATTACTCTTTACAACTCCCTTTTACTTCAGTCAGCTATAAATATTTTGTTTTCCCATCCATTCTATGTTTTTACCCTATCGTTCCCTCCTTTCCTATTATAAATTGTATTTCTTCCCCCTCTATCCCAATGGTTCCTGTCTATATTTGTCTAGTTTTTTAAAATGATTTTTAGATTTTTATTATATTATTGTTAATTTTATCATGTATTTTCTGTAAATGTAAATCGCTTAGTAGTTATGATAGGCGATTAATCAAATAATGAATAAAACTTGAAAAACTTGAGTGATCTTCCTTAGCTCCTGTCCCATGAAGAGCCACTAGCTGAATGGCTGCCCCAAATTCTCATAGGAACTTGTGGCAGCCATTCAGCCAGTGGGCTCTGCACAGGGCAGGAGCAAAGGAAGATGGCTCCTGCCTTGGTTCACCGCTGGACACCCAGGGATTCGAAAGGTAAACAGGGGAGGCGGGAGGGAGGTAAAAGATCTTAGAGTCGGTTGGGAAGGATCCCTCCCGTTCTGGCTCACCGTTAGACCACCAGGTTTTAAAGCAGGCTCAGTGGAGGCTTACAAGGCATCGGGAGGGATAGGGACAGCATACAGAGCCTGGCAGGGCAAGGAGGGAAAGGGGGCAGGATGCAAAGCCTTGCAGGGCAGGGGAGGGAGAGGGGGGCTGGGCAAAGAGCATAGAAGGGCAGGGCACTTGAATATTAACCCCTGGTTTATATTCACGTCAATCTTTTCTCTTCCATTTTGGGGGGGGGAATAAAGATTACTTCGGTTTATATTCGTGTCTGTATATGTTAATATATGGTGAGTTGTGTATAGCTAATTATTCAAATGTTTTAGTATGTTTTCCTGTATATTGTTATATGAATATTTTACTGCATTGTAGATTGTCTGATATCCAGTTTATACTGCTACACGCTGTCTTGGACAAGTTTCTTCAAAGATCGCACATGCAGATTAATAAATAAAAATGTGACTGTATATTCAAGTTGCTGTTTTCCTTCTTGCTCATGTCACTGATCCTTGCATTAAAACCAAGGTGTTTTGGTTTAGAACAGTGTTTCTCAACTCGGTCCTGGAGTACCCCCTTACCAGTCTGGTTTTCAGGATATCCACAATGAATATGCATTAAATAAATGTACATATAATGGAGGCAGTGCATGCAAATCAAGTTTATGCGTATTCATTGTGGATATCCTGAAAACCAGACTGTTTTGTTACTTTAATTCATCTTATTTACTGATCCTTCCTCATATACTGTATAAAGCAAAGGACATAGAACACAGTACTTAGGATGGATGTATTAGAGGTTTTTAAAAATTTAGTCCTTAACTATTAGATGTTATTTTCCTGCATATCTATCCCAAGTTCACCAGGGAAGCATGGTTCACTGTTATAAGAATTCCACATTCCCTTTCAATTTAATAAAAATGTCTTATAGCAGTGGTCTCAAACACGCGGCCCGGGGGCCACAGGTACTATTTTGAGGCCCTCGGTATGTTTATCATAATCACAAAAGTAAAATATAACAGTTTCTTGATCATATGTCTCTTTAGCTATAAATTTCAATATTATTATTAAGACTTAGTCAAAAGGAAAGATTTATAAACTAAAAAGAGTTTTACCTCATGCAAAATTGTCATTTCTTTAATAAGACATTAACTATTTTTTCTGCGGCCCTCCAAGTACCGAATCACATTATGCAAATCCAAAATGTGGCCCCGCAAAGGGTTTGAGTTTGAGACTACTGTCTTATAGGGAACATAGTTCCTGCACTTAAGAAACCACTCCTGTCTTCTCCAAGACTCTAAGGCAGAGCTGCTCATTTCTGGTCTTAGAGGTCTAAAGGCAGGCCAGGTTTTCAGGATATCCATAATGAATATGCATGAGAGATTTATATGGAGCGCCTCCTTAGCATGCAAATCTCTCATGCATTTTTTTAATGGATGTCCTGAAAACCTGGTCTGCCTGTGGATCTCAAAGACCAGAATTGAGTAGCCCTGTTCTAAGGAATTGTATAATGAGATAAGGTTCTTAACTGGCTAATATTTTCTAGTAGATAGGTGTGTCATTCTGGACAGTAGGGTATTCTCCCTATGCTCGCGAGCCATGCAGAAGGAATCCACTCCAGGTTTTCAACTCGTCCTCCTTCTCCAGAGGGTTCTGAGGTTCCCTTCAGTTTGTACCAAAACAGACGATAGCCCTATATAACAAACATGTTAAACAAGGGGTTTCGTCAGTCGTAAGGCGGAAGTCATTATGCCATTGTATAGATCCATGGTGAGGCCCCACCTGGAATACTGTGTGCAATTCTGGAGGCCGCATTATCGCAAGGATGTGCTGAGACTGGAGTCGGTGCAAAGAATGGCCACCCGGATGGTCTCGGGACTCAAGGATCTACCATACGAAAAACGGCTTGACAAATTACAGCTATACTCGCTCGAGGAGCGCAGAGAGAGGGGAGACATGATCGAGACGTTCAAGTATCTTACGGGCCGCATCGAGGCGGAGGAAGATATCTTCTTTTTCAAGGGTCCCACGACAACAAGAGGGCATCCGTTGAAAATCAGGGGCGGGAAACTACGAGGTGACACCAGGAAATTCTTTTTCACTGAAAGAGTGGTTGATCGCTGGAATAGTCTTCCACTACAGTTGATTGAGGCCAGCAGCATGCCTGATTTTAAGGCAAAATGGGATCGGCACATGGGATCTATTCACAGGGCAAAGGTAGGGGAGGGACATTAAGGTGGGCAGACTAGATGGGCCGTGGGCCCTTATCTGCCGTCTATTTCTATGTTTCTATTAAATGAAAAATCAAAACACTGAAATAACCATTTATGGAGCTCAAACATTCCCCCAATGTGTTAAAGCAATAGATTATTCTTCATATCCTTGAGGTATGACACAGACATCAAAATCTCAGTTTTGACTTGAACTTCCTTATTGAGACATTAAGAAGCGGAGTAAATAACTGACAGGTCAGGGTTCCGGAATGACACACCTACCTACTAGAAAAGATTTTAGCAAGGTAAGAATCATTCCTGACGCACAAGGAAACTGACCCGGCCACTCCCGACGCACAGATTCTGTAGTAGCTAGCGCTAAGGATTTACCATAATTAAGCTGAAAGACAGAAAAATCACCATACTCTTCGAAAAGCGACGTAAGAGTGGGGAAGGAAGTCCACGGGGAGGTCAAATGAACAAATTGTCTGCAAATGCTGAAATTTAAACTCTTGACCTCCCCGAACCTCCATATTAGCAGAGATCTTGTGAAGTAAGGAATCTAAAGTGAGCACAAAGAGAAGAGGCGACAAGAGGCAACCCTGTCTAGTACCCCTCTTAATTGGAAAAGCCTCCGAGGAAACCCTATTAACCAACACTGTGGCCTGCGGATTATAATAATAATAATAATAACAATTTATATACCGCAATACCGTGAAGTTCTATGCGGTTTACAAAAGATTACAAGAGGTACAAAATGCATGACCTGAAGAGAGAAGAGAGTGAGAAATAGGTCAAGAAAACAGTTGTTGAGAGTGGAGTGCGGGTCAGTTGTCTAGGTACTTCAGGAATGATATGATACAACGCTTTCACCGCGGCGACCAGGAGGCATTTTAAAGCGTATTTCATTGGGAGTGGAGGGACCTTTTTGATACATAGAGAAAGCTTGGCTGTAACTTAGCCTGGTGCCATGTTGTGCAATGATTTGAACACTAGCATCAGACCCTTGAAGACACAACATTTGGCTATGGGCAGCCAGTGAGCCAACAATAAAAGCCTGAGACACTGGGTCATGGGGATGGATTTAAAAGTCCGATTGTTGCATTTTGTACGTGCTGGAGACGTTATACGTTCTTCGCCGTGAGACCGTTGAATAGTGCATTCCAGTAGTCCATGTGGGAGAGGACTAAGGCATAGAGTAGCTGGGTGAAGTCAGACTCAGAAAAGTAGTTCCTTATTTTTTGGAGTTGTCGCAGGTAGTAAAATAAGGAAGATACCACCTGAGAGATGTGGTTGGAGAGCGATAGATTGAAGTCGAGGAGTATTCCTAGGCTATATGTTTGGTCTTCTGCAGTTATGGTAGTTGAGTCCCAGTGTAGAGAGGGATGGGTATAGTTGCAGTGTTCTTTGCGAATCCAAAGAAGTTCCGTCTGAAGGAGTTTAGTTGTAATTTGTTGATGGACATCCAGTTTTTTATTTCCAAGAGGCAGTTCAGGAATTTTGCGATCAGGCATCATGGACTTCTCCTAGCAGTAGATGTAGTTGGATGTCATCCGCGAAGGAGTGAATTTGTATTTGGTATTTGTGGGCTATGTCTAGAACAGATCTAATGTAGAGATTGAATAATATTCTCAATAGAGAAGGGTAAATAATAGGGTTCTCTCTCAAAATATAAGCTGGATCAGTGCATTAGAATCAACAGAAGCAACACAGAAACAATTGTTCAAGGAGGAAAAGCCTCAGACCCCTGTAGGGAAAACCTCTTAACAGAATTGGTTAGTGTCACTGGTAAAAAAAAACCCCTCCTGTCTATCTGTGTTACAGCTGCTGAATTTTAAAGAGCTGTATTTGTTAAAGCAGTCAAAATTACATTCAAAAGTGCATTGCTGAATGCTTCTTAAAAGTGCTGACATTTTAAAGTGCTTTCAAAGTGCAGGTCAAATATTCACATAGCCAAATGTAAACGCTGTTTTCAAACAGTTTTTAAATGCTGATATGGAATATTGTATCAATAAAAACTACAAAAACTTGTCTGTGGCTCTTATGCAGGCTGTGTGTCAAAATCTTATCTCTGGCTCTATGCAAGCTTCTTTTCCTACCCCATCCACTGGCCAAATAGCGTTTTGCCAAAAGGCTGCTTCAGGGATTGGGAGGGATAGTTTGAAAAATGAAGCACTATAAATATATGGAGTATCTACCCGAGCCTGATTCTTCTGGCGGCACCAGCTCTATGGCTTGAATTTCTACAAGTCTCTGTCCTGTTGCTAAGATTCTGTATGACTTTTCTGGGTGCCCCAGCAGGAAGTCCACAAACCAGTTTGTTAGAAGATGGGCAAACTTGAGCATCTACCCTCCCCAAATGATCTCCAGCACCTAGCAGTCTGACAAGATCTGCTCCCAGACCTCCACATACACCGAGAGCCTTCTTCCTATTCTCAGGGGAAGACTTCGGCCGTGGCAACATTGTGCCTTCTTGGAGGTTGAAGAGGGACGAGGACCGGAGGCTTGGCTTTACTTAGATCCTGTGAATCTCTGTTTTGATCCCTGATAGGATCTCTGAGACGAGGCTCCTCCTGAGTACTGTCGAAAACACCTGGAATTACAAAAATTAGACCACCCAGAACCTCTAGAACAGGAATCTTAAAGTCCCTCCTTGAGGGCCGCAATCCAGTCGGGTTTTCAGGATTTCCCCAATGAATATGCATTGAAAGCAGTGCATGCACATAGATCTCATGCATATTCATTGGAGAAATCCTGAAAACCCGACTGGATTGCGACCCTCAAGGAGGGACTTTGAGACCCCTGCTGTAGAAGTTCATGGTCTACTGTTTGGCAGAGATTTTGGCTGGCAATCTGCCACATTGACCATCAGATTGTCCAGACCCTTTCTGAACATCATCTGTCCCTTGAAAGGAAGTCTGCCGATAGTAGCCTTAAAAGTGGAATCTCCTGCACACTGCTTGATCCAGAGCATTCTGCGGGCTGAAATGAAATAAGCTGAGACTTTGCTCATGACTCTGATGTCGTAGAGAGCATCGGCTACACAATCCACTCCTACTAGCATAAGTTGGGGCAAAGGCTTATCCTCTGCCAGGGTGCCTTGGTATGACAAGTGCATGACATAAAAGAGGCTGCTGCAGCTGCTTTGATCCCTAAGGCCAAAACGTCAAACTACCTTTTCAAGACTACATCCACTCTGCAATCCTGTGTATCCTTTAATATTATGTCTCCCTCATTTGATAGGGGCATGCGCTTGGTTACCTGAGCAACCCAGGAATCCACCTCAGGCTGAGCAAACATCTGTTGACACTGCTGTGCCACAGGATACAGCATAGACATTGTTTTTGGCTGCCTTTAAAGAGCCTCAGGAGCATCCCAGTGTTCCGTGACTAAAGCACTCATTTCAAGATGCCAGGGAAAAGACATGGGTTGCGCTCTCACTCTGCTTAGGACAGAAAACTAAGTGGAAGGGGCCTGCTGGGAGTCTAACTGTAACTCTCGCAGGAGTCAGTAATGAGTTCTAATAGCGCTGAAAGCTTGAACAGTCAGTATACTGTAGGATCCTCCCCTTGGTCGAGGGCCACCACTGCTTCCTGCGTACTTGTTCCTGTTTGCGACCCTATATCTTCCAGCAGGGAAGACTCACTCTGTGACAGCAAGGGTATACAGACTGATCTCTCGCCCTCCAAGTCCCTGTCAGAAAGGTCCACAGGATCCTGATCAGCAGCTGCCAATGACCGTGATGCGCCCTGAGTGCTCAAGCATCCTTGCACGACCCCTGGCTTGAAGCCAGATCCATGCTATCCAAATAAGCTCTCCCCATTAAATTAACAATTTCAGGAGAAAAGGCTTTACTATGCAAGAGTCCTCTTTAGGTAACTCCATCTTACGTCTCTTGGGCTCAATGGTTTCCATGCTCTTATGCATGAGTATGCCACTGTTCTGGTGCTCCAGAAGGTATTTCTCTCAATAGATAGGTCCCCCAGAGGTTCCTCAGCCCTAGAGACCAAAGGAAAGGCTAAGCCCAATACTCCCACATCTCCCACATCTGTGTGGCGCAAGAACGCTCTCCCGGCATCCATCCATCCATTGCAAAACTAGAACGAATTAGGGGTAAAAGAGCATGAGGACTCCATCCCTGCCAGTTTTGAGGCAAAACGAGGTGATTTTAATGATCTGGAGAACTTTGAAAAAAAATGGAAAATCTAAGATAGCCGTGGTGGCAGAATTTTGGTGCTAAAAACAACTCCAAAATGCCTTAGCTAAAAGTAAAAAAAACCCAGAAAACAGTATTTTAGAGGTGGGGAACCCTAGAAGATGTGACAAAAACCTTCAAAAATAGGTTTTTCAGACCCCCCTGATTTTGCCCATAGGCTTTAATAGCCTTACTCACTGTGATGTACTCTGAAGGTGTTGCAGCCTGCCACAGCTCTAAGCAGTAGCTGGATCTGGGAGAAGAATCCCTGCCTCAAATCAGCAAGTCCAGCAAACACTAAGATCTTCGGGCTGCCAGTCAAAGTTGGACTGATCCTCAACCCAGGCAAACGGAGAAGGAAAAATCACAGCCAGCACCCTGAAGAGCCCCACTGAGCCCCCTGCTAATGACTAACAGCTTCCACTCAAGCCTCTGCTATTCAATAAGTGAGCTAAGCTACTAGGGATTATGGACGACCCTGAGCTCCACAAAGTTTTCTGCAGGTTTTGCAGGTCCCCAATGGATTAACCTGCCAGTTCAGATCCAAGTCTGCTTTTTTTCCATGCAAGCAGAGACTTCCCCTGCAATGGGGAGCTCTAGTGTACCGATAGCCATAAAGATCATGAAAAATATAAAAACAATAAAGAAATATACAGAGATCAGAAAAGCACAGTTACTTACCGTAACAGGTGTTATCCAGGGACAGCAGGCAGATATTCTTGACTGATGGGTGACGGCACCGACGGAGCCCCGGTACGGACAATTTTAGAGTGATTGCACTCTAAGAACTTGGAAAGTTCTGGCATGCCGCAACGCGCACGCGCGAGTGCCTTCCCGCCCGACAGAGGCGCGCGGTCCCCAGTTATGATAAGCCAGCTAAGAAGCCAACCCGGGGAGGTGGGTGGGACGCAAGAATATCTGCCTGCTGTCCCTGGATAACACCTGTTACGGTAAGTAACTGTGCTTTATCCCAGGACAAGCAGGCAGCATATTCTTGACTGATGGGTGACCTCCAAGCTAACAAAAAGAGGGATGGAGGGAAGGTTGGCCATTAGGAAAACAAATTTTGCAAAACAGATTGGCCGAAGTGTCCATCCCGTCTGGAGAATGCGTCCAAACAATAATGAGATGTAAAAGTATGAACTGAGGACCAAGTAGCAGCCTTGCAGATTTCCTCAATAGGAGTGGAACGGAGGAAAGCTACAGATGCTGCCATTGCTCGGACTCTATGGGCCGTGACAGAATCTTCCAGTGACAGTCCGGTCTGAGCATAACAGAATGAAATGCACGCTGCCAGCCAATTAGACAACGTACGTTTAGAAACAGGACGTCCCAATTTATTCGGATCAAAGGACAGAAAGAGTTGGGGAACTGATCTGTGGGGTTTCGTACGCTCTAGATAGTAAGCTAGAGCCCTTTTACAATCCAAAGTATGCAGAGCTTGTTCCCCAGAATGAGAATGAGGTTTTGGAAAGAAAACAGGCAGAACAATGGATTGGTTGAGATGGAATTCAGAGACAACCTTAGGGAGAAACTTTGGATGTGTACGCAGAACCACCTTGTCATGGTGAAAGACCGTAAAAGGTGGATCTGCAACCAGTGCATGAAGCTCACTGACTCTCCTGGCAGAGGTAAGAGCAATAAGGAAAAGTACCTTCCAAGTGAGAAACTTGAAAGGAGAGGTAGCCAAAGGTTCAAATGGAGGCTTCATTAAGGCTGAAAGAACCACATTGAGATCCCAGATAACAGGAGGGGCTTTAAGAGGTGGTTTCACATTGAAAAGACCCCGCATGAACCTGGACACCAGGGGATGAGCTGAGAGAAGTTTTCCATGGACCGGCTCATGAAAAGCAGCAATGGCACTGAGGTGGACTCTGATGGAAGAGGACTTAAGGCCAGAGTCAGACAAAGAAAGCAAATAATCCAACAACGTCTCCACTGCCAGGGAAGTGGGATCAAGATGATGAAGAAGACACCAGGAAGAAAATCTCGTCCACTTCTGATGGTAACATTGCAGAGTGGTTGGTTTCCTGGAGGCATCAAGAATGGAACGAACAGGCTGAGACAAAAGAGTATCATGAGAGGTCAGCCCGAGAGATACCAAGCTGTCAGGTGCAGAGACTGGAGGTTGGGATGTAGAAGGGTCTCCTGATGCTGTGTAAGCAGAGAAGGAAACAGAGGAAGAAGAAAAGGTTCCCTGGAACTGAGTTGAAGTAGAAGGGAGAACCAATGTTGCCTGGGCCACCTCGGAGCAATCAGAATCATGGTGGCTCGCTCCCTGTTGAGCTTGAATAAGGTTCTCAACATGAGAGGCAGAGGAGGGAAAGCGTACAGGAACAGATTGGACCAGTCGAGGAGAAATGCATCCGCTGCCAGACGGTGAGGAGAGTAGAGTCTGGAGCAGAATAGGGGCAGCTGGTGATTGTGAGGAGCTGCAAAGAGGTCTATCTGAGGAGTGCCCCATTGAGCGAAGATAGACTGTAGAGTTACAGGATCGAGTGTCCACTCGTGAGGCTGGAGAATTCTGCTGAGCTTGTCCGCTAAGGAATTCTGTTCTCCCTGAATGTAGATAGCTTTCAGGAATAGATGGTGATTTATGGCCCAAGTCCAGATCTTCTGGGCTTCCTGGCATAAGAGGCGAGAGCCTGTCCCACCTTGCTTGTTGATGTAGTACATGGCCACTTGATTGTCTGTGCACAGCAGTAGGACCTGAGGAAAGAGAAGATGTTGGAAGGCCTTGAGGGCATAAAACATCGCTCTGAGTTCCAGGAAATTGATGTGATGCTTCTTTTCCTGGGCTGTCCAAAGACCTTGAGTCTGGAACTCGTTCAAATGAGCTCCCCATGCATAAGGAGAGGCGTCGGTGGTGATGACTAGTTGATGAGGAGGTTGATGGAACAGAAGACCTCTGGATAGATTTGAGGATACCAACCACCATTGTAGAGACTGACGAAGAGATGATGTCACAGATATGTGTCGTGAGCAAGGATCCGTCGCTTGGGACCACTGAGTAGCAAGGGTCCATTGAAGAGTGCGCAGGTGAAGACGTGCGAGGGGTGTGACATGGACTGTGGATGCCATGTGACCCAAGAGTATCATCATTTGTTTGGCCGAGATGGAATGTTGTGGAAGCACCTGTTGACATAGAGACTGAAGGGTCTGAAGACGATTGGATGGTAGGAATGCTCTCATGAGGAGTGTGTCCAGCATTGCTCCAATGAACTGAAGTCTCTGAGTGGGGATGAGATGAGACTTGGGTAGATTGATCTCGAATCCCAGTATTTGTAGAAACAGAATGGTTTGGTTGGTGGCCAGGAGAACTGCTTGAGCGGATGTGGCCTTGATTAACCAGTCGTCCAGGTAAGGGAATACCTGAAGGTGGTGAGAGCGTAGAAAAGCAGCTACCACAATAAGACATTTGGTGAACACCCTTGGAGAGGAAGCAAGACCGAAGGGCAGCACCTTGTATTGGTAATGACAATGATTGATCATGAAGCGGAGATATTGTCTTGAGGTTATATTGATCGGTATGTGAGTGTATGCCTCTTTGAGATCGAGGGAGCATAGCCAGTCGTCTTGATTGAGAAGAGGATAAAGAATGGCTAAGGAAAGCATCTTGAATTTTTCCTTTACCAGATGTTTGTTGAGATCGCGAAGATCCAGAATTGGTCTGAGATCTCCTGTTTTTTTGGGTACTAGAAAATAACGGGAGTAGAATCCCTGTCCCTTTTGATCTAGAGGAACTTCTTCTATAGCGTTCAGAAGGAGGAGGGATTGGACTTCCTGAATAAGGAGGGAAGATTGAGGACTGTTCAAAGCAGACTCTTTTGGCAGGCTTTGGGGCGGAAGAGTCTGAAAGTTGAGAGAGTAGCCGTGGCGGATGATGTTGAGGACCCATTGGTCCGAAGTGATAACTTCCCACCGGCTGAGGAACAGAGAGAGACGACCTCCTATAGATTGAGGCAGGAGAGCAGATATAGGAGTACTGGCTATACTTAGGAGAATTAAGTCAAAAGGGCTGTGCCTTCTGCTGTGGAGGTGGCTTCACAGGCTGCTGTTGCTGCTGTTGTCTGGGAGGCTGACGTTGTTGCTGCCGCTGACGCCTGGGTTGCTGAGCTGTTGCTGGCAATGGGCGAGCTGTGAAGCGGCGTTGATAGGCTGACTGTTGTCTAAAAGGCCTTGTTGGGGGAGGCTTCTTCTTATTTTTAAGCAGGGTATCCCAGCGTGTCTCATGAGCAGAGAGCTTTTGAGTAGTCGAGTCCATGGATTCCCCAAAAAGCTCATCCCCTAGGCACGGGGCGTTGGCTAACCGATCTTGATGATTAACATCAAGTTCAGATACCCGAAGAAAGGCCAGGCGACGCATTGCCACAGACATTGCTGTTGCTCTGGAAGTAAGTTCGAAGGTGTCGTAAATGGACCTAACCATGAACTTACGCAGTTGAAACAGAGACGACAAGCAATGGTGAAAGGATTGTTGTTTCCGTTGGGGAAGGTACTTCTCAAATGAAGCCATGGTGGTAAGGAGATGTTTAAGGTAGAAAGAAAAATGAAAAGCATAATTACCAGCTCTATTTGCCAACATTGCATTTTGGTAGAGCCTCTTACCAAATTTATCCATGGCTTTACCCTCTCTGCCAGGAGGTACAGAAGCATATACACTGGCTCCTGAAGATTTTTTAAGGGTGGATTCGACAAGTAAAGATTCGTGTGGAAGTTGAGGTTTGTCGAATCCAGGAATGGGAATTACTTTGTATAAAGAGTCTAATTTACGTGGGGCCCCTGGAACCGTTAAGGGAGTCTCCAAATTCTTGTAGAAAGTCTCCCTCAAGATGTCGTGAAGAGGGAGCTTCAAAAATTCCTTTGGAGGTTGGTCAAAGTCAAGGGCATCCAAAAAAGCTTTAGACTTTTTGGACTCAGCCTCCAAAGGAATAGACAAGGAGTCACACATATCTTTCAAAAAACTCGAGAAAGATGAAGTGTCATGCCTAGAGGATGGGTCATGTACAGCAGAATCCTCCTCATCTGAGGAACATTCTCCTTCAGAGAGAAAGGGTTCCTCTGAATCTCCCCACAGATCAGGATCCCTGACATGGGAAGAACGGTCCCGAGACTCTGGGGTAGATGGTTCTACATGTCGGGTTTTGCGCACCGACTTACCCGATCTCATCGATACCGAGCCAGGCGATGTAATCGGTGGCACCGGTGCCGAAGTCTGCACCGACTGATGTTGAGCTCTCGGCTCCGGTGCAAGGACTGGCATCGATACCGATGAGGTCGAATGAAGCGGTACCGAAGGAGTGGATACCGACAGCACAGGTTGTTCCACTATCGGCACCGGCTCAGTGCGGACCGGCACCGGAAGGTTCGGTGCCAGGATAGCTGGAAGGAGCTGTTGTAATTGCTCCTTGAGCTGCACCTGGAGAATGGCCGCAATACGGTCATTAAGGGATGGCACCGGTACCGCCTTTTTCTTCTGCGGTACCTGCGGTGCCGCTCGACACCCCGGAGATGAGGAGCCCGACGTCGAGGGACTCACCTCGATAGGGGCGGAGCGCTTCCGCTGGCGCCTCACAGTCGGCAGGATTGGACTCACTGCACTCGAGACCGGAGGACGCTCCAGCGGGGAAGGCTTCTTAGCCGGCTTACCTGAATGCTGGGATGCCGGGGCGGTGTTGCGCGGCGTCGAAGAAGAGGGTGCCGACTGAACTGGTGCCGAAGCCGGAATCGATGGAACGGGATCGGACATCTCGGCACCGAACAGTAATCGCTGTTGTATTTGGCGATTTTTTAATGTTCGTTTTTTAAGTGTGGCACAGCGGGTGCAGGTGGAGGCCTGATGCTCAGGACCCAAACACTGTAAGCACCAGTTGTGTGGGTCCGTGAGAGATATAGGCCGAGCACACCGCTGGCACTTTTTAAACCCTGGCTGAGGGGGCATGAACGTAAAAACGGCTTCAGCCAAATCGAAGGCCGAGGCCTCGATGGTGGCAGAAGGCCCCGCAGGGGAAAAGCCAAATTGACTAAAAAAAGAAAAGTTTTTTTTTTTTTTTTTTGACAAAAATTAAAGAAAAAAGAAACAGGCAAAAGCCAAAAAGGTTTACGCGAGCGGGAAGGCAAGTCAAAAAATTTTCAACAGCCGTTGAAAAAACGCGTCTTCTTAGCTCCGCGGAAACTAAGAAACTGTGGACCGCGCGCCTCTTTCGGGTGGGAAGGCACTCGCGCGTGCGCGGTGCGGCATGCCAGAACTTTCCAAGTTCTTAGAGTGCAATCACTCTAAAATTGTCCGTACCAGGGCTCCGTCGGTGCCGTCACCCATCAGTCAAGAATATGCTGCCTGCTTGTCCTGGGATAAGAAATCTTCTGGCTCATGTTCAGAAGGAAAAACTGAAGGGGACAGAAGAGCCCTTTGAAGGAGGAGTTGAATCCTGGAGTAGATTCCTTTTGCTCAGCTCATGAGTATGGGGAGAATACTCTACTGTCCAGAATGACACACCTATTGTACTAGAAATGCTATTGCTAGACTAAACTAAAAGATATTGGACAAAAAGACATTTGGATGTGTGGGAGAGGGAAGAGAGGAAGAGAATATGTGACTCCTGATGCAGGCGATTCCTCCGAAACATGGACCCATGTCAAGTCCTAGATTTGCCTTTTTAGATATACAACACATAGCATAACTATCCTCATTGTACATATATATCTTTTGCATACATAAGGATGCATAATACATTTTTAAAACTATAATTTATGGACCAGTTGATTCTTGGATATTAAGGCCTTCTTTTCAAAGCCTTTTTGGTCTTCACTACTTTTATCTTACACTTAAAATAGTCTACAACATTTGCATTTAAACACATTTAAAATCAACTAACAGACACACTTACTCTGAATGCCAGGTCATGTGCAAGTGGGGATGTATTGAAATACTCAAAAATGGAGTCTTGGAAGTCAGGGAGTTTTAGACCTAGAAGAAAGGAGAAGAACCAGCTTTAGCATGTTGGCAAAATAACACACACCAGAATTATTCAGGGACTTCTGGCAAAGCACTTTCTTTCCCTTACCACTATCGTTTCTGTATTTTTCTTCCAGACTTTTTTTCAAACTTTCTATCTCCTCCAGCAAGCTCCGATTTCTTGCCTCAGAGTCTTTCAATTTACTAAAATATAATACAAATATTAAAGGTAAGAAAAAGATGTAAAATGTTTGGAACAATAAGGTTTTGAAAGTATATGCATGTGTTCTTTTTTTTTAATTTTTTATTCATTTTTCATATAACAACAAGTGTATCATAAAAATTCATACAATTGCATTAAGTATACACTTGATATTTCCATAACTTACTGTAAATACAACATATCATTATATAGTCCTTACTATAATTTTAGACATCATATAATATTTAATAATTATATCAACTATTATTCAATTATAATCCCTTTCCCTCCCCTTATTTTGATAGTTGCATACAATATAACAAATATTATGATAATTTATTTTTATTTTGTGATAAAAAGAATAAACCTACCCCCCCCCCCTTTATCAAGTATCTTATTATGGGAAAAAATTATATCAATCATTGCAAAAATCTGTTAATGGTCCCCAAATAATGTGTTAAAGTGAAATTTACTGGCTAGTGTCCCTGCATCATAAGCATAAGTAATGTTTGTTCCTTTGAAGATAAACCTTTTTTTCCTCTATGAATTCTTTACTTCTGATTTTCAAAGTACAACTGTGGGAGTAGAGAGGGGAGGAAAGTGATGAATTTGAGTTCATTAAAATAGGTAATGATTTAACCTAGAAAAAGTGCAAACAAGTATTTATTGTATGTATAAATTCCACCATGCAGTCCCACTAATCTACTATAATCCTTACCCGTGCTATACCTGCTTCCTACACTGGGTCTTTCCTGCATCAATTGTACCAAATTATGAAACCAATTATTTGATACTTATTCATCATAATTAGTTTCCATTTATCCATGTTTCATTTGTAATCCAACTTAGGAAAGACTCAGGGCTCTGGAAATTAAAGGGCTAATGTACCTATCACCTACAATATCTTGCCTCCTCCCCACCTATTTAAATTGAAATCAAACTCTAGAAATAACTAATATAGGATGCTATTTTTTTTATGTCAGCTGGCCATAGTGACTTTTTTCATTTTCCTAGCATTCTAGGTCTCTTGGCTCAAGTGTAAAAATGAACAACTCAATATACCACTCAAGACTTGGCATTTTCTGGCAGGTTTCTAATTGATATGATATACTTATACTTCAACAGCATAATACGAATGCTTGAGCTCCCCATCTCTAGTCATGTGTTACCCTTCACAACTTGCCTAGTGTCAAGGTCTACTAAATCTTACTGAATCATGGCACTCTGCAGTTCCAGACCTATATATTAAGTGTAACTATGAGGAGTGTTCAATAATTTATCTACCTGAGTATGAAAGAAAATAGCAAACATGTTGAAACAAGTCTGTGCATGTTGTGACATGTCTTGACATGTCTTATGGTTACTCATGCACAGTTGCGGCTCAGTGCGAGTCTAACATTCCAAGGGACAGGATGTCAGAAGAATCCTCACGCAAATCAAGTAAGCTGCTGCTAGATTTGGAGAATTGTTCAGTGATAACATTTTTCACAAAAGAAGGAAAAAAGCCAACAGAGATCCATGAAGTCATGACTGCATTTTATGGCGAGTCTGCCCCATCATCCTAAAAAGTAAAATTTTAGAGCAAGCAATTTAGGTAGCCAAACTCCTCACCAACTACCTAGAAGACCACAACATACTCCATCCTATATTGGGATTCAGAACCAACTACAGCACAGAGACTCTACTAGGTTCCCTCCTAGACACAGCTAGACAACACCTCAGCACAGGTAAAAAAAAATGCTGATTATACAGCTGGATCTCACCGCAGCATTTAACCTGGTAGACCACAACATCTTATTACAAATACTAGAGACAATAGGAATCACAGACAAGGTTCACACATGGTTTCAAGGCTTCCTACAATCAAGAACCTACAGAGTCAAGTTGAACAAAGAAAAATCAGAACCATGGTCCAACCCCTGCGGCGTACCCCAAAGATCTCCACTATCCCCAACTATCTCTGCATTGCATCCCTCGGCACAAATTAGGCTTAACCTCCTATAGCTATGCAGATGACATCACCATTCTCCTTCCTTTTGACCAACCAACGTCCTCCATGACAGACACTCTACACAGGACACTTGAAGCAGCTGCAACATGGATGAATAATCACAAACTGAAACTGAACCCAGACAAGACAAAATTCATTCTCCTCAAAAATAATAAAACCCCAACTATAACAAATCTAGTTATAAACTCAATCACATACCCTATACAACCCACTCTAAAACTTCTAGGTATGACAATTGACAGATGCTGTACCATGCAACTACAAATCAACAAAACAATAAAAAAATCATTTGGGGTCATGAGAAACTTAAGACAGGTTCGAAAATTCTTCGACAGAACACAATTCCAGGTCTTGGTCCAGTGCCTAGTCCTAGGTCTTCTAGACTACTGCAACATACTCTATCTCCCCTGCCCCATAAGCATGATAAAACAACTACAAACTGTTCAAAACACGGCGCTAAGACTTATCTATTCACTGAGGAAACACGACCACATCACGGTGGCGTACCTAGATTCACACTGGCTCCCAATACAAGCAAGAGTACAATTCAAATTCTACTGCCTACTATTTAAAACCATAAACAGAAACATCCCAGTCTATCTAAACAACCGCCTAATCCAAACTACCTCAACCAGACACAGGAGAATGCACAAACCGTTCACTTATCCCCCAATCAGAGACGTCAAACGAAAAAAAACTGTACGACGGCCTTCTAGCAACTCAAGCAGCAAAACTAGACTACCTACTCTTCAATTTACTGATAATGACTACAGATTACAAATCGTTTAGAAAAGAAATAAAAACCATCCTACTCAAGACATTCTTGAAGACAAACTAACACCGCAAGACTCATCCCAATTCTCTGTAGCAAATTGCTCTACTATTCAATTCCTCTGGAAATGGCCAGATAACTTCTTTTGTAATCCGCCTTGAACTGCAAGGTATTGGCGGAATAGAAATCACTAATGTAATGTAATGTAATTAAGTGGGGTAGAAAGTCCCTTGAAGATGACCTTCATATTAGATGGCCTACGGTAGCAATTTCCACAGAAATGTGCAATAAAGTCAAGGATTTAATTTTGTCAGACAGATGAATTAAGGTTTCTTGAATAGCTGAAGAAATGAACATAAGAACCTTGAGCAGCTACAGTTTGGAAAATAATTCATGAAAAGTTGGGCATGTCCAAGTTTAGTGCAAGATGGGTTCCAAGAATGCTGATGCCATGCCAGAAGACCACGAGGCTCCAGTGCTGTCAGGAGAACTTGGAGATGCTCGGTGATGACCAAGTGAATTTATTCATTGTTTGGTGACTGGAGATGAAACTTGAGTCCAAAAAGAGATTCTGAGTCCAAAATGGAGTCAGTGCAGTGGAAGCACAAGTCAACCACCACCTCAAAAAAGTTTAAGACAGAAAAATCTGAAGGCAGTAATGGTAATTGTCTTCTGGGATGATGAAGGAGTTTTGCTTCTGGAGTTCATGCCACACAAGACAACCATAACCAGGGAGAGTTACATCAACACAATGATCATTTTGTGGAAGTCAATTAAGGAGAAAAGATGAGGAAAACTCACAGCAGGCGTGTTGCTTCTTCATGACAATGTGTCAGTGCACATGTCACGACAATCACGGCTGCCATCCGAGAATGTGAGTTTCAGCAGCTGAACCATCCACCCTACAGTCCTGACCTGGCTCCTTCGGATTATTTTCTGTTCCAAGTTTTAAAGAAATCTCTCCATGGACAGCAGTTTTTAGTGATGATGAAGCTGCGACATCTTGGTTTGAAGATCAAACAGAAGAATTTGTTTCAAAGGGGTTAAAGTCATTGCAGGAAAAATGGATGAGGTGCATGGAGCTATTGTGGGATTATACTGAAAATTAAAAGTTTTTTGAAAACTTTTCTTTCCTACTGAGGTAGATAAATTATTGAATGCCTCTAGTACAATTATCAATGCTATATAAATCTCCAAAATATACTGCTGCAAATACTTCAAAAGACACAAAAAATGAGCAGTAGAAGTCAATAGGTTCTCACAGCAGGAACCCTGCAGTGCACCAAATAATAAAGAATGATATAATGAATTTATTATTTGGTGCACTGCAGGGTTCCTGCTATGAGAACCTATTGACTTATACTGCTCATATTTTGTCTCTCATACAATTAAAGAAACAGCCAAAACTCTTCACAAATCACACCCTCTAGATGCAGCCAGGAGCACAGTTTGTTTGTGACTGTCAATATAGTGTCTTAAGAGTGATTGGAATGTACAGTCGACTCCTGAAGAAGGCACCGAAGGTGCTGAAACACTAGCCGTGTAGAGTCCAGTTTTATTACTACAATCTCTGATGAGAAAAGATCTCAAGTGACAAGAGTCTCATGTTATCACAATAATTTTTAATGAATAAAGATCTCAAGTGACAATATCCCATATGGAAGTATCTCTTCATCTCTACTTTGTACTTCATTATGGAGGTACTTTTCCAGTTCTCTTTTGTGGTGTGACACTAAACACTAATGCCATATCATACCTTAATAAAATTTGGGATAAAACTATTTCTTAATTTTATATTCGTTTCTAACTCTGTTGCTTTTTTTGTGTAATCACCTATTCTCCTTATAAAGTTCAATCAATCTGCTTTGTAATTAATCTTCTCAAAAAAAAAATCACAGCTGGTGGGTGTGGAAAAACCCACAACTCTGCACATGAATGAGTTGCATTTGTGTACAGAAAAGATCCAGTAAAGATACTGGTATTCCATTTTTTTTTTCCAATGAGCTCTGAAAGTATACCCAATGTGTACAACTCCTAGTTTTCTGCAGCAGATCAGGGGGTAATCCGAAGGAGCCAGGTCAGGACTGTAGGGTGGATGGTTCAGATCTGTGGTAAGACTTAAAAATTCAGATATAAATTCTACAGTACATTTAGATATTAAATAATTACATTAAGATTTATGGATCATTAATATGCCCCAGGAGTTCAAACTGATTTACAATTTAGAAGAGCCTGGTCATATCCAGGGATTATTTTGGGCTCATGATATAGATAACTTGGTTTGTGTTCATGTAGATGTATGATTATGGCTTATGGTTGGAGAGAAGACTGCCTATACCTGGTGCTGTAATCTTGCTATTGCAGGTTCTGGGCTGGGTTTCTCTTTCCCAGTTTGTAGGGAGCTTGGTCATCTATCAAGATAGGAGAGGTAATTTGCGTCTTGTTTGGTTTCTGGTGGCGTGTGTGCGTGTAGGGGTGTAAAGTATTTTCCAAATAGAAAAGTTTGTATTTCTTTATAAAAGTTTTGGTAGGAAGGGGGTGTTCCTTAATTATACTGGTAAAGGATTCTACCATTTTGTTGCCAGATAAGGGAAGGTTGCAGAGTGAATAGTTTTGTATTTTATTCCTCTAGGATTTGGGAATCTTATTCTCATATGATTGCTGAACAGGTTGTATTTGCCTTTGGGTGGTATTTCGATTAAATTCAACATGCAGTCTGGTGTTTTGCCATGGAAGATTAGTGTACATAGTTTAAAAATGCACCTTGCTTTGAAGGGGAGCCAATGTAGTTCGAGGTATAGGGGTGCCACTTCATATTTGGTTGCTCAGAAAATAATCTGGCTGCTATATTTTGAATTATTTGTAATTTTTTCCGTATATTTTCTTTGCATCTTACATAAAGGACATTGCAATAATCTAGTTGGGATAGATTATCAATGACTGAACCAAGATTTGAACATTTTCTCTGGCAAAGCAATGCTGAATTCATCTAAGTTGGTATGGGGGAACATCTGGTAGAAAGACACATCAAGTTTGAAAATGAGCCAAATCAGATCAAGGGTTCCAGAGAAAAGGTCTCCCAAAAAATTGCCCAAGGGATTTCTATGGGAGAAGTTCCAGGTTCTGTAGCATAGAAACTTACATAAAAGGAAACGCAGCACTTAGGAAATTCCTCCTTTCAAACTGTCTCTCAAGTTCTTTACTCTCTGAAACCCAAATTAACCCTACCCCGAGAAATATATCCACACACATACTCTCCACCCTAAAAACTACCCCCCAAATTACCACCTCAACTGCCCCATCATCCTGCAAGATGACCCATCCCCTCTAGATTGCTCTCACCTACCCCACCCAAAAAAACTACACCCTGCAAATGTCTCTCCTAGCAAACTGCCCTTTCCCAAAAAATACCATTGAAACTTGCCAGAAAACCTGCAAACTACTAACTACAATCTCACCTCTATCTCACTGACTCCCCCACCCTCCAAAATTACCTTTACTAGTGCCACATCACTCAACAAACTATGTCATCCCAAAATTATATCCCTTTCAACTGCCCCACATCCAGAAAATACCCACAAACTGCATTACCCACAAAATCAAATTACCCTTCCACAGCTGCTCTTCCCCCAAATAACCATCCCATCCCAGAACTATCCCAACTACCCTACTCCCTGAAAATAGCCCCACCCCTAAAATATATCCTGCAATACCCACTTTTTTGCTAACTGACCAACATCTATAAACTTCTTCTCTAATTGCCCCACTCCCAAAACCTCCCATCACACAACTGCTCTAGGCCCGCAACTGACCTCATATAACATAGCCCCCTGCAACTTCCCCGTCAGTTTGCAAACTGCCCCCCCCCAAAAAAAAAACCAACAACATATGCCCCCAGCCCCAAAATACCCCACAAATTGTACCACCACTCCCATTTACTCCAAAGACATACGCACACACACAGCATACAATGGATACACACACACTCATATGCAGAGGAGTTGGAAAGAAGATTATTTGTACTATATAAACCATTCTGAAAACTGTCACTAGCATATACAACCACAAACTATGTGGAGTATAGCTTTAATACTTTCCTGTGATTTTAAATCAATTCAATAGTACAATCTTCACAGGTTTTATGTTTTATTTAAAATAATTTTTTTTAAAACATTCTTATCAACAATCACTCTCCTCCATATCCGCATTCAATCATGTGTTAAAGTGCTTTGTTCAGATCTGCATACCTCAGTGCTCAAATTTAAATCAATAGTAATATCTAAAGCAGGGGTAGGGAACTCCGGTCCTCGAGAGCCATATTCCAGTCGGGTTTTCAGGATTTCCCCAATGAATATGCATTGAAAGCAGTGCATGAAAATAGATCTCATGCAGATTCATTTGGGAAATTCTGAAAACCCGACTGGAATATGGCTCTCAAGGACCGGAGTTCCCTACCTCTGATCTAAAGTGATATATAAACCTCTGCTTTAGATATCACTATTGATTTCAATTTGAGCACTGAGATATGCGGATCTGAACATAGCACTTTAACACACATGATTGAATGCGGATATGGAGGAGTGAGTGATTGTTAATAAGTAATGTTTTTTAAAAAATTCTTTAAAATAACACATAAAGCCTGTGTAGATTGTACTATTGACTAGCATATACAGCAAGACTGAGAATCTCACTGACTTTGTACCTTTCAAAGGAGATATTTGCATCTTTGACCTTTCTTAGTTCTTCTTGAACAACTTGTTTGGCACGAATTTCTGCATCCAGAGCAGACTGAAGCTCCAATCTTGCAGACATATCAAGTTTCTGACTGCGTCGCATCTTCCAAAGTGGATCCTATTATCAAAAATGAAAATCATTTATGAACAGTTGTCCATTTAAAGTCTTCTTGTGTTTTTTTCATTACATCCAAGTATAGTTAAGGACCCTTTTTATCAGATCAAAACATAAGAGGAGGTTTTCAATTCACACTTGTCCAATATTGTAGAGTGAAGATGCTGTGGAGGTATATTGTTCATGCTTCTTGCTAAGGTGGAAGAGAGGGAACAATAAGCAAGTCTCAGTCATCATGCAATGGTGTTACCTGGTAACCCTGGTTGAAGCCTGCATTATCCAGGTGTCATAAGGAGCTGCGGTTTGTGCATCATTGAAGTAACCTAATGTTTAGTGCAAGTTCAATTCACATTGCAATTCCTAGTGACTCTAGGCAAGTCACTTAACCCTCCATTGTCCCAGGTGCAAAATAAGTACCTGTATATATGTAAAATCACTGATTGTAACCACGGAATGGTGGTATATCAAGGCCGATTCCATCCTCTTTCCTCATTATCATGGCTGAATTAAGTTTAAGGGAAGAAAACCATAACATAGGAGGGAACCTCCCTCTTCCCCAAGGGAGTTACACATGAAGACTCAGGGGTAGGCAATTTCGGTTCTCGAGAGCCACAACCCAGTCGGGTTTTCAAGATTTCTACAATGAATACTTATGAGATTGATTTGCATACAATGGAAGCAGTCCATGCAAATTAATCTCATGCATATTCATTGTGGAAATCTCGAAAACCCAACTGGGTTGTGGCTCTCAAGGACCGGAATTGCCTACCCCTGACCTAGCCTAACTGAAGCTGGCTTTGATAGAGCTGAAAGCCCGAGAGAATGAAGTTGAAGTTTTGGTTTTCAGTTTGGCAGTTTGTGTATGGACTTTTACTGATTTATCCCTACATTATCATTATTACTAATAAAAGTACTATGATTGCATTTGTATGAACAAGGAAAATGTTTCTGTATTAGTCAAGTTTTTTAAGGGGAGGAGAAAAAATTAATTTTTCAATCCTATGTAGCAGCTTTTGTAGCCTTGAACATTCATATACTGCAACATGATTATTCTTATATTGGTTTGATAAAAATGTCATTATAGTCCAGAAGACGAAGGCTACTAAAATGGTGCGTGGTCTTCATCATAAGGCATAAAGGGACAGACTTAAGGATCTCAATCTGGGGGCGCTAGCGTGCCGCGTCGGTGATGGCTGCCTGAACGCGCGGCTCCGACACGAGGTTCCCTGAAAGTCTCAAAACGGCTTGTCTAACCACAGCAATTAAATTAAATTACTCACCGGCAGCTGCAACAAAGGTATGGCGACTACCAAGGGGGGAAAACGTAAAAGTTTGGAGCCGGTTTCTCCTTCCAAACCGCCGCTCAAGCTCGACGATGTCACTGCGGCCTCACTACTTGAAGAACTGCGTGCACTCCGCTCCCTAATGGCCGACAACAAAACAGTGACGGACGAGATTCTCGCCGAAATCTCCACTTTCAAGTCCGAAATCGCTGATCTTAATTCGAGACTTGACACAGCTGAATCGAAAATAGCAGTGAATGCTGAAAACATTAAAACTATTCAGCGTCAGAATAAACGTATCACGCAACTGGAGACTGATCTGGAAGATTATGGTAATCGTTCCAGACGGAGTAATTTCCGTATCCTTGGCCTTCCAGAGGCACGGGAGGGGAGAAATATGATTCAATTCCTGGAAGAAACTTTGCCTAAATTGCTAACTTTGAATTTCAAGCAGGCATTTGAGATAGAAAGAGCACATCGTGTACCTGCTCAGCAGCCTGCTCACCCAGACAAATATCCAAGACCAGTGATTGTGAAGTTACTTCGATATACCCAAGTGATTGAAATCATGCAACAAGCAAGATTACAGGCTCCTATCAAATTTGAAAGCCATACACTGCTATTCGTCCCAGATCTTTGCAAGCAAACTGCGAAAGCGAGGAAAAAACTCCTGGAATACCGGCCTAAACTTAAACAACTCGGGGCGAAATTCGGAATGATGTACCCTGCAAAAATGAGAGTAACATTGAATAACTGCACCAAGGACTTTACCAGACCGGATGAGCTTGCTGACTACCTTGAAAAATTGTCTCCAAGTCTTATTGACAATACTTGATAAGTATACTAATTCAGGTGTAATGGTATCATATGCAGCTGATATGACCTGAACTGAACCATAAGTTCTAGATTTGGTTCTGTTTTATAACTGTGGTAGCCTTGTTGTTAATATTCTCAATATGTTTCTTTCGTGTTTGGGGTTGCGTGAGCTTTCGCCACGTGCTCACTAACCTATGTTTAACTGCCATTCATGTTTAATGAGTTACCATTCTACTGCATCTTTTGTATTTTTTCTTCACTCTTTTCAGATGACAATCTTCATGCTTTTTGTCACATATTTGAAATGTGTGCTTACCTATATGAAACTGCTTTTTTCATGCCAATTCAATTTATATTGTACTAATGCCTTTACACTGTTTAACACTTAATGCTAAGGGTCTTAATAATCCTATAAAGAAAAAAAAGATCTTCAACTACGTCTCAAAATTTCAAGCGGATATAGTCTGTATTCAGGAATCTCACTTAAATGAATTAGAAGCTAAAAAATGCCATCTTGCTTGGGCTTTTCCAGTTCTATATTCTCCGGCCCTGGGGAAAAAGAACGGGGTTCTGATGTTCATCAGGAAAAGGCAGGACATTACTATTCAATCACATATTACAGATTCGCAAGGAAGATGGATACAGGTATGCTTAGATGTTGCTGGCATAAAATTGATGATATTAAATGTTTATGGTCCCAATTTAGACGATCCCACTTTTTTCACTGATATAGCAGAATTAATAAATGACAATAGAGATAGACATTGTATTATTGGAGGAGACTTTAATGTCATACAGGACCCACTGAAAGACAGAAAGTCCTCAATTTCTTACAAGAAATCCAAAAATTGGTTTGCACTACAAGATATTATTACTCAGTTTAAATTAGTGGATGCTTGGAGAATTACCCATCTGGATGATCGTGACTTTACTTTTTATTCAGCACCACACAACTCATATTCTAGATTGGATTTCTACTTAGTCAGTCAATCTTTAGTTCAATATATCAGGTCCTCAACAATAAAGGAAATTAGTGTGTCAGACCATGCCCTGGTTCAGCTCCAATTTAACTCATTTGGTAAATATTCATTGTCAGGACAATGGAGACTCAATAATTCTCTTTTGCAAGAGGAAGATTTTCAATTATATATTAAATCAGCTATTGATGAATACTTCATTAATAACTCTTCTAGCGATTCCAGATGGCCTATAGTTTGGGATGCTTTTAAAGCATACATCAGAGGCATGATTATATCATATGCCGCATCAAAAAAGAAGAAGGAGATGCATGAACTGATGGATCTTGAGACTGAAATTAAAATATTAGAAAGAGAACACTGTGCTGATCCTTCTAACATGTCCAAATTGGTGCATTTAAGGGCCAAGCGTTTCTCCTACAATATCATATTGAGCAAGACGGCGGCCAATCAAATATTTTCACAACATGCTAATTATTATACCGATTCCAACAAATGTGGTCATAGCTTAGCCAATTATTTAAAGGGCAGAAGGGATAAAACGAATATAGCTGCACTTAGACTGGATGATGATAGTTTAACAACAGATCCTAAGGATATCCTGTCAACCTTTCAGAGTTATTATAGTAGCCTTTACGCATCAGAATTGGATCATTCGGGGAATCTAGAGGGCTTCCTTACTGACTTGCCACATGCCACCTTAGATGACTCAGAGAATACCAAATTGAGTGAGCCAGTCACACCCACTGAATTGTGCGAAGTAATTAAGTCCATGGCGAAATCTAAAACCCCCGGTCCTGATGGTCTAACGAATGAGTTTTACTCAGTTTTTCATGAACAATTGGTACCTCACTTGATTGAATACTTCAACTATTTGGTTACAACTAAAGATGTTGCTGGTACCTTTACTGAGGCTACAATAATCGTTTTACCTAAGCCTAATAGGGATCCTTTGAAAGTAACTAATTACAGACCACTCTCAATGATTAACTCTGATGCAAAAATATATGCTAAACTGTTGGCTACTAGATTACAATCTGTGCTACCTAAGCTTATTGCGATGGATCAAAATGGATTTATGATTAATAGATTCTCAAATGATAACACACGTACTTTCCTAAATGTTATTCTCAAGGCTAAGGAAATAGAAGAGCCCCTGGTCGCTATGAGTTTGGATGCGGAAAAGGCCTTTGATAGGATTGAATGGTCTTATTTATTTCGCATACTTGAATGGTTTGGCTTCTCATCACATTTTATCGCCATGCTTCGTGTTTTATATACCTCTCCTCACACACGGATTTATATTAATGGCCTATTCTCGTCTTCGTTTAAACCAGAGAGGGGTACTAGACAGGGATGTCCTTTATCTCCTCTACTGTTTAATTTGGCTTTGGAGCCTTTACTTATAGCCTTGAGATCTGATACTAACATCAAAGGTATCTGCATTGGTGAAAAAGAAATAAAACTATCTGCTTATGCAGACGATGTTTTACTGTACATTTCTGTGGATTCTATCTCACCTGCTCTGCAAATTATTGATTGCTACTCCTCAATATCAGGTTACAAACTGAACCTTACAAAAACAGAGGTGATGGCATTGAACGCTCCTCAGGCGCTCACAAAGATTCAACAGTTGGGTCTACATTGGGCTGGAAGAAAACTAAAATACTTAGGTGTTTTATTTGCACCATCTATAGAAGAAATACTTCAACTCAACACAGAACATTTGATGGAAGTAGTATCCAAAATGACGACTAGATGGTCGCCACTTCGGTTATCTTGGTGGGGGAGGTTAGAGACCATCAAGATGATGATCTCACCTGTGATCAACTATACATTGAGCATGATACCAGTATATCTTAACAAGTCTACCTACAAAATGATTGAGTCCGTACTCACTAAGTTTTTGTGGAACAACTCTTCTCCGCGTATCAGTCTTCAGAAGTTAAAAAGGGATAAATCAGATGGAGGCGTCCGTTTTCCTAGCTTCTATGAGTATCATTCAGCTATGATGTTGAGACAATGCACTAATTGGATTCGTGAATCTACAGATGATGATCTTCCTGCATGGGTTATTCTAGAATCTGAAACAGTTGATTCAACAGACCTACTCCACTCTACATTCACACGTCCTGACCTTAGTAAGCAACATAATCCAGTTTCTTCTTCAACTTTGGCACTTACAGAGACGGACAAACTGCTGAAAACAAAATATAAAGACACTACCTACATTTACCTTTGGAACAACCCCAAAATAGTCATTCAGAACAAAACAATTAATTGGATCTCTTGGAAAAGAGCGGGAATTGCTTTTATTGCACATTTATATTGTGATACTTCTTGGATTCCATTTGAGTCTTTAAGTAAAACTTATAGCTTACCTTCTACACATTACTACAGATGGTTGCAAATTCGACATGCTATTGCAGCGGGTTATGAATTGAATTCACTCAAACAAATCACACCCTCTATTTGGAAGCTTTATGATTTGATGAAACTTAAGCAGAAGGGTCATGTAGCTGCTTGGTATACATTACTTATTAATCTCAAATTTAATAATGATTTGGCATTATGTGATACATGGGCAAATGATACTGGTGTCACTCTTGCGAGGAAAAATTGGCCACAGTTGTGGAGGGACACATACACTACGTTACATTCTGCAGCTATTACTCAATCTATGTTTTTTATGATGCACAGGGCATTTTGGACTCCCCATAAGCTTTCTAAGTTGCCCAATTCTGAGATCAATTGCTGCTGGTCCTGCAAATCAGAAGTTGGTAAATTAGATCATATGATCTTCCATTGTCCCCCAGTTCATATTTTTTGGTTACGAGTCTGGAAATCTATAACTGAGATTATTGATATTCAAGAACAATTAACCCTAGCTGTAGTGATTTATGGTGCATATGGGTTAACAAAGATTATTCCAGGCCCAAAAGCTAAATTGCTTAGATGTTTAATTATGATTGCGTTGAAACTAATATTCACTAATTGGAAAAATCCAGATAACTTATCGCATGCTCTATGGTGGCATAACATTTGTTTAACTATGAGATACGAACGTAGTTTTGCTATTAAACATGACAGTGTTTCTAAGCATGACAATATCTGGCAACCTCTGTTGGATTACTGTGATAGAATACTTAAGTGCACATGATTCCGGATGTGTTTGTACTCTTTGCTTTTATTTTTTTTTTGGATAATTGTTAAACTTTACACACTGTAGATTGATTGTCATCTAGTGTTCCTTTTTTCTCTTTTCTTCTTTCTCTTATGGCTCATTACATTTTTACAGTCTCTGCAAATATTTGTATTACTGTTTATTCATAAAACCAATAAAAAACATTGAACTTAAAAAAAAGGATCTCAATCTGTATAGTTTGGAGGAAAGGAAGGAGAGGGGAGATGTGACATTTAAATATCTACGTGATGTAAATGTGCATGAGTCGAGTCTCTTTCCTTCTGGCTATCTACCTATTTGATCACTTTAAGATAATGAAATCTGATTATCCCTAGATTTAAATCTCTTTTTTGTGCTCATCTAAGTTTTTACAGCCCTAAGAAGCAGTACAGTATAGATCTGAATACTGTACTGCAATGCAATATTTAAAATTGGGTTTAGACAAGTTCTTTGTGGGGGTTCATTAGACAGGCAGACTTGGGAAAGCCCTGCTTATCCCTGGGAATTAGCAACAAGGAATAGATAAATGTTTTGGGATGCTGCTTGAACAATGTTATAGATATGATGAGCTGTAACCTAGCATGGCACTTCGATGTATTTAAAAACATCTCCTCCCCTACTTCCCTTTTGTTCCATGTACGTCAATGTGAACTCGTCTAGTATTTTTAATATTTGATAAGATATTCGTTTTAATTATGACCTTTCCGACACTTGGAGCAATCCATCCGGTGTGCCCCAAGGCTCTCCACTATCCCCATTGCTCTTCAACGTCTACATGTCCTCACTGGGCACGAAGCTAACCCAGCTGGGGATAAAACTATTTAGGTATGCAGATGATTTTACGATTATCATCCCATTCACCAATTCTGTATCCGAAACTATTCCCAAAGCTTCAGAAGCTATAAACATGATGGAACAATGGATGACAAACTTTAGGCTCAAACTTAATTCAGATAAAACGACTTTTTTCATTGCTTCATCACATCCACTTGACATTAAATCACCCCTCTGTATCAATAACCTTAGTTACCCTATCCAGTCCTCCATAAAGATACTAGGTGTAACTCTGGATCAATGCCTAACCATGAAAGACCAAGTAGACTCCTTAATCAGAAAGGGATTTTTCACTCTCTGGAACTCAGATCCCTTAAAGCTTATTTTGTTACATCAGTTTTTAGAATCCTAGTCCAATCCCTCGTACTAAGTCTGCTTGACTACTGTAACATCGCCTATTTGGCAATTTCCCAAAAAAATATGCGACGCCTACAACTGTTGCAGAATGCGGCAGTTAGAC
Source organism: Geotrypetes seraphini (assembly GCF_902459505.1). Lineage (NCBI taxonomy): Eukaryota > Metazoa > Chordata > Amphibia > Gymnophiona > Dermophiidae > Geotrypetes > Geotrypetes seraphini. The sequence continues at coordinate 159,603,693 of NC_047090.1, read as the reverse complement.
TAATCTTTGTACTAAAAAAAATTTTGACCACGTGATACCCTACTACCGGCAGCTACATTGGCTGCCGATGAAGGCACATGTAAAGTTCAAATTTGCCTGTTTCTGCTTTAAAGCATTACACGGACTTGCCCCCAAATACATTACTGACCTTTTCTCCTTCTCAACCAACAGACACAAGAGAAGTTCACATTCCAACTTCGTTCCCCCCCCCAGTGAGAGGTTGCAAACTGAAAAAACACCATGAATTCCTTCTCTCACACCAAGCAGCATCATGGGGTAAAGACCTAGAACAATTACTTTCGCCCTCTACTTATGAGGAATTTAGGAAACGTCTAAAAACACACCTGTTCCTAAAACATCTTGACAACTGATCCACTTATCTCTTTCCCCTCAATAGCGACCTACTGTCCTTTTGATCACTTTTCTCCTCAACAATGAATTTCCTGTCTAATTACTTCTCTTTCTTCTTCCCCTCTTGAAGTCAGTCAATTTGTACCTTTGCTTAATCTTTTGTAAACCGCATAGAACTTCACGGTATTGCAGTATATAAGCTGTTATTATTATTATATTGCTTTTAATTCACTTTTTTTATTTCTTTTTTAATCTCATTATATTGTACACCGCTTAGACACTGGTTTTGATAGATGGTATATCAAAAATAAAGAAACTTGAAAGAAATAAACTTATGTTTAAATTTGATGTGGAAAAACCATGTACATTTAAAAAACCAAAACAAAATGAGGGGAACATTATTTATTTCAATCATCAATTTAGAAGCCAAATTAAATAATATTGTGTAACTGAGGAGCTACATTTTAAATAGGATTAAAATTAAAACATATTGCAATCAGTTGCTAACAAAAATTTGCAATGCCACACAGTAACTCCACATTTTAATAAAGACAGGGAAGAAATTACTGTAGTTCCTACAGAGCTACTCTGATTTTGTAATGAGAATAAAGCAAAAGCATATTTATTGCTAATAAGCACTCTTGTTTCCTACCTCAGTCTAACATCTTATTTTTTGGTCACAAGCACAAAAATACTAGTAAAGTATATAAATAGGATAGTCTAATCTTTTTCACACCAACATTTTTCTACGTTTTAGTCAACTAGTTTTCATGTTTAATTTTCCTTTCAAAAATCATATGCAATCCAGAAAGCTGAATTTCAAGAATATTTTCAGACATTTTATAGAAGTTAATACAGAAAATTAATTTATCAATATTCATAACACCAAGAATCCCTGTAAATTTTGTGATTATCAGTCACCACCACTAAATCACATAATGGTTATTTACTAAGAGTTTAATGTGTGCTAACACTATTAATGCATGTTGCTTGCCACAGGACCTATTTTTTGTAACAAGCACTGTGGCAAATAGTGTGTGTTAACTATTAGTAAATAGCCTCAATATTAAATTATTACACCACTTAATTAGCAGAGTATTTGATTATACAATAATTGATCAGGCTCCCACTGGGGTTCACTTGCATAACTCACCAGCCTATCAGAACTGTAAGGGACCATGCCCCGATGTAAAGACATGTCTACAGGTGGAAGCTAGGGCAACAATCAGAATAAACAGTCTATATTATTAGAAGTTTGTGAAGCATATTCAAATTAGCTATACAACACATCTTTACATATTAAACTATCAAATGTTCTTTTCTATTCATTTTTCTAACTGAAGTTCTCATTACTTAACCCAAAGGGTTGTAAGATCATACTTGAATTTTGAAGAAGTTAATAAAACTGCATCAACATCCTAGTCCTCCAAATTAAAAAACAAACAAACAAAAAACGATTAGCAAGAGAAGCTGCTTAGCTATAATAGGTATTTTTTGGAGACAGCACTTGACAAGTCTTTCAGGTGGGTCATGCAACTTTGTTCACTGCCAAACATGAATTTTCTAGAGCTTTCTCAAAAAGCAAGCACTTTTCATTAAACATATGCGGTAATTTTCATGTAGCAATGAGTGGCTGCAGGGTTCACCTCATTTCCATATTTTAACTTTAATTGTGTTGTTAAGAAAAACGCTGAAGGGGAAATGGAAGGATTTTTGGGATTCCTTAGGTAAGTGTTGTCAGCAGAAAGGATAAAAAAATATTAGCCACCAAGTGAGGAATATTTTTGTTGGAACTATCCATTTTATTTTATTTTATTTTTTTAAGCTACAGGGAAAACAATCTGAAAACATAACAAGTGGGGAAAATACAGGGAGTATGGCCCATGGAATTCTTTCCAACCCCTCTTTATGTAAATGCCTGTGTGCCTGTTATTGTGTGTCTGCTTAAATGTTTGTGTGTTGATGCATGTATTTAGCTTCTATGTTTCTGATCAGAAGAGGAGAGGGAAAGACAGATTGAAAGGTGCAATTCCTTAAACACTAAATTATAATGAATCAGTGCTTGTACATTGCAGTTTTTGGAACTGCTTTTCTCATATTGGGACTTTGTTATCTTTTTGGAAGAGTTTATCTTCAGCTTCCCACCAGATGCAGAAACTTCTTTTAGATCTTCTCCTCTCTTCCTCTAACTACAGCTGCCTTCTAGTCTTCCACCCCAATTGTACCTATGCCTTCTACTAATTACAATAGACACAAGCATAGCAAGCTCATTCATTAAGGGTGGGGGGAGGAATTAGAGAACTGCAGATACAGGTTTTAAACTCTGACAAATATCTGCAAACATTACTTATTCTATTGTCTAGACCAGGGGTGCCCAAATGATTGATCGCAAAGGCAATGCGAGTCGATGGGGACCAGTCACAAACTTCGTTTCCGAATGTCCTCGGCCTGAAATCCCAGCCCTGCAGCCCATCTCTGCCGCTCTGCTCTCTGACCCTTCCAACCGAGCCCTATTGCCGCCCCAACTCTCCTGCTCTCTGCTGTCCTTCCCCGCAATGCGAGCCCGTGGTTTTAAAGCAGGGATGCACTGCGGGGAAGGGTGGCAGAGAGCAGAAGAGTCAATAATTGCCTGCTTTTAAAGTACTGAGACCAAACTACAGTTTGTGCTTACACAAGTTTCTCAATTAGATAAAAATGAGTTTTTCTTTTCAAGGAGGACTGCTGGCTGTTGCTATAAAGTCCCCTGCTGGTAAGGTAAGGGGAAGAGGCTGCTGTCGCTGGGGATCGCCCTTCCCTGGGAGAGTAGGAGAGTCGAGGCCAGTAAAAAACAACAACCCAGCGAAAATGGACACCAAACACATGCGCAGACCATCTACAGGGAAAGCAGATGGTCTGCGCATGCGTCAGAATTGCACACTAGCGATCTGTGCAGTTGGAGGGGGGCATTCCTCCATTCACCCTCATTTTAATTTTTTTTGTTTCGTGAATTGGTCTGGCCTGTACGGATCAGCCACGGATCGGGCACAGAGAGTCAGGTTAGTGAATCTAGCCCAAACAATGTACTAATAACAATCTCACCCTGCCCACAGCAACACGTATAGCAACCAATAGGAAAACTATCTGACTCTCAAAGTGTGCGAGAGCTTTAATGTGTAACCAAAACAGACATGATAGGTGTGTGTTGTGTCTATGGAGGAGTTAGCTGGGTTTTAGAGAGGGACAAGTATTGAGAAGGTAGAAGAATTTGGGCTATGTAGGGGTAGTTGTTGGGGGTCTGTGCTGGAACCACTGCTTTTTAACATATATGTATTTATCAATGATCTAAAAATGGGAATAACTATTGAGTTATTAAATCTCAAGAGGATTGTGAAAAATTGCAAGAGGATCTTGCGAGACTGGGCATCAAAATAACAGATGATGTTTAATGTGAGCAAGTGCAATGTGGAAAAGAGGAACCCGAACTATAACTATGTGATGCAAGGTTTCACGTTAGAAGTCACCGTCCTTTAATGCCCATATAGACTTTAAAATTAAAAGTTAATGCTGTATCTGACTACTTTTAGTTAGTACCAGAACAAACAAATGTCAATTTCAGTACACAACAGCTTTGAAAAATGATTTTCTGCTTTTCCAACTCCCTCATTTCTTGACCTATTAGTCTGTGCACTACTCTTGCTTGTGAAGGGTCCAGGTACACAAATCAGACAAAACAATGCAGGATTTCAGGAAGAGGTTGGGCAATATTTATATAAAAATGCAAACAATCTTTACCGCTTTATAACCCTGCAGTTAAAATGCAGAATAAATGGAACCTCCCTAAAACATGTCAACTAAACAGGTCTGATAGAGGAAGTTATAGAAAGATTCTCCATTTTGCTTTCTTCTCTTAAAAAAAAAAAGAAATATATATATATATACCCAGGGTATTCAAACTTTTCCCACAGGAACAAGACACAATCAAAATACCTTAACAGTAGTTTTTCATTCCTTTCATTAAAAACAAAATCCGCACCACCATATTCAAATGATCATAAGAATGGGGACCTACCAGTGTTCTTGATCCTAGACTAGAGCTCCTTAAAGATTCCAATTCTTCAGTCATCTTAGAAGCCAAAGCCTGAAGGTAGCCCCGGGCATCTTTTTCATCACTTACCCTGTACAGAATTATGCAATTGTTACTTAGGCATGTACCCTAGTCCCTTTCAAACTTACTAACCCTCACACAGGCCAATGTGTCACTAAAACATAAGAATGTCCATACTGGATTAGACCAATGGTCCAGCTATCATTTTTCCCTGAAAATAAGACCAGGTCTTATATTAATTTTTGCTCCAAAAGATGCATTAGGGCTTATTTTCAGGGGATGTCTTATTTTTTTTTGGGGGGGGGAGGGGGGTCAAAATACCGCTATTATTTCCTTTAAATATACCATTAAATCAAGTGCACTGTGTCTGTACTCCAGTTGGTCATGTACTGGTAAGGAGGCCTAAGACACTGGTTGGCCCGGGTGCCTAAGGCCCCTCCAATCATGGTCTTAGGCACCTCCCCGGTACATCCCAGAATGCACCGAGAAGGCCTGCCATTTGGCAGTGGTGGGCCTGCTAGAAAGAAGGAGTGGGCATCCCTCCTGCTGTACATCAGATAAATGTACAGGGAGGTGTTCAGGATGAATTTGGAGAGTCTCAGAGGGGTCTAAGGGGTGTCAGGAAGTGTCAGGGGTGGAGTCAGGGAGTTTTTCGTGGTGTTTGGGGGATGATGGGGTCAGCGGCAGGAGGGAGTGGGCATCCCTCCTGACTTGGACTATGTCAGGAGGGTTCGCCATTACCGCAGGAGGAATTGGGCACTCCTCTTGCCGCGGATATTCAGGGGGGAGGGGGGCAATCTTAACTGGGATTTATTTTGGGAGTAGGGCATATATTATGAGCATCTTCAAAAATCATGCTAGGGCTTGATTTCCAGTTAGGTCTTATTTTCGGGTAAATACAGTAGTCCAGTATCCTATTTCCAAAAGTATCCAATCCAGGTCACAGGTATCTAGCAGAAAACCAAATACAGTGGATCCTTGGTTTACGAGCATAATTCGTTCCAGAAGCATGCTCGTAAACCAAAATACTCGTATATCAAAGCAAGTTTCCCCATAGGAACTAAGGGAAACTCGCTTGATTCGTTCCCACCCACCCCCCAAGGCCAGCAGCGCTGCTCTACCCCCCCCTGAACCGGCATGGCTCCCCCCGCTCATGAAGGCCCCCCCGCGTGATCCACCATCCCCCTTGCTCGTGTCGCGCCCCCTCTCCCTCCCCCCACAATCCGGCAAGCCCCAGCCACCCACCCAACCACCCACCTGATCACATTCCTTACCCCCATTTGGCATCGGCACCAACGCACAGGACATGCTGGTGCCGGTACCTGAAGATCTGCCTTCTTCTTCGCACTGGGCCTTGAGCATCTGCGCATGCTCAAGGCCTTCGGGTTCCCGTTCTCTCTGAGATTCTCGGTGATCGGCAGATGTCGGTGTGAAATGGGGGTAAGGAATGTGTTTGGGTGGGTGGGTGGGTGCCTGGGGCATGCCGGATCGTGGCAGGGGGAGGGTGCCAGATTGCAGGGGGGGGGCGCTCGTAATCGAGGCACGCTCGGTTTCCGAGGCACCGATTTTGCAAATGTTTTGCTCGTCTTGCAAAACACTCGCAAACCGGTGCACTCGTAAACCGAGGTACCACTGTAGTAGCAACAATATATGCTACCGATCCTAGGGCAAGCAGAGGCTTCCTCCATGTTTGTCCCCCCAGAAACTTGGCCAAACTTTTTTTAAACTCAGTTATGCTAATCCCTATTACCACATCCTCTGGCAACGAGTTCCAGAGATTAACTATTCATCGAGTGAAAATATTTCCTTCTATTTGATGTAAAGGTAATGTCTACGTAACTTCTTTGAGTGTCTCCTAGTCTTTGTAATTTTTGAAAGAGTAAAAATATTTATTTCACTTCTACCCGTTCTACACCACTCAGGACTTTGTAGACCTCAGTCATATCACCGCCCTCCACCCCAGCTGCCTCTTTTTTAAGCTGAGCTCTAAACTCTTTAGCCTTTCCTCGTGAGAGGAGCTCCATCACTTTTATCATTTTGTCTTTAACGAACACAAGTGACACTGTACTATTCAACCCACATGTGACATTTTTGTCCATCTCAACAATAAATTGAAGAAATGAATACAAAGTAGTGCAGTAGCACTAATGTAGGCACAAAAACAGCACTCAATGGAAAGCCCTAAAAGACTAGCAGCATATTAAAGGATGAAGGACCCTATGTTATCCCAGGACAAGCAGGCATGATATTCTCACATGTGGGTGACGTCATCTACGGAGCCCCGATGCGGAAGCATTTTCAAGCAAACTTGATTGAAGATTTAAGTTTGCTCTACTGCTCCACGCATGCGTGCCTTCCTGCTCCACTAGGGGGTGCATCCCCTCGTGGTCTCCAGTTCAAAATTTTCCGCGAGCCTAGAAGACGTGTTTTTCAGGCTCTGCCCCAACTGCCTTCTAGCACCGCGATTTTTTTCTTGTTTTTTCACGATTAAGTCACTGTGCGCGAATTCCTTACCTTTTTACTTGATTCCTGCTTCGTTTTCAACGACCCGGAGGCTTCCGGGTCCCCGTGGCCGCGTGGCTAATCGAGCTGCGGCTACTTTCGATTTAATGTCCCGGCCTTTGAGCGGCTTTAAAAAGTGCACCCGGTGCGAGCGGCTTCTTTCTCTCACAGACCCGCATCGCCAGTGCATCCTTTGCCTGGGGGCGACTCATCCAACCGACTCCTGCCCCCAGTGCGCTATTTTCCAAAACCGGGCCCTCCGCCGTAGAAAAGCCCGCATGGCGGATCTCTTCACCCCGGACCAACTCTCCACCTCGGCCTCGAGGTCGGCCCCGGCCTTGACCTCGGCCCCGGAAACCTCGGCATCGCCTCGAGACTCGACCCCGAAGCCCTCGGGACAACAGAAAGCCTCGGCCCCGGGTAAGTCCCCTCTTCCCTCTTCAGGTTCTGTAACAGCGAAGAAGCCAGCCTCGGGGACAACGGCGACGCATGGCGGAAGCCCCATGCTTACAGCCCCGTCTAAACCCTCCAAGCCTTCGGGCCGTGCCTCCACCACACGGGAATACTCTGATACGAGGTCGCCCCCGGTGGAGCGCACCGAGACAGGGGACATGCCTTCGATGCTGTCCGTGCCCGTCTTCCAGGACCTACTCCGAGCGATGATCACGTCGGAGCTGTCCGCTGCAATGGCCCAGTTTCAATCGACCTCGACCTCGAATGTGCCAGACCAGCCTGAACGAGGAAAGGTGCGCAATCCTCGCCGCATCCCATCCTCCTCGGACTCCTCGCCGAGACGCCCGAGACGTTCCCCCTCTGCGGACCGCCGAGGGGCAAAACGTCGGGCTAGAACGACAGAAACCTCGAACCGCCGTACCTCCAAGAAGGCCCGAGGTTCACCAACCCTACGAGGCCGTTCTCCCACACCTCGTACAGGACCACTAAGGGTGGCTGAGTTATCACTCTCCAACCCACGCATCCTCCGAACTCCCCCTCGGACGCATTCTCCGAGGGAGTCCGGATCGAGATCACCAATCCGACATCGATCGGTACCCCTAACCCCGGCATCGTCCCCGAGGGGCTCCTCGAGACGCCGAAGATCGACAACCCCGGAACACTCTCACAGTGCTTCCCCAGCCTCGGAGCATGGATCAGAGCATGAACCTCGATACTCGAGGGAAGCCTCCTTATCCTTCTCCACCCGACGAAGGTCCCGTTCCCCGACCCCACACGGGGCCCCGGGGACATCTCGTCCATCCTTCACTCGCTTTGTCCAAGACATGGGCCACGCATTGGACTTAGACCTCCAGTCCGACTCCAGATACTCGAAGGAGTACCTGGCGGAGCTGGATATGCCATCATTGCCCAGAGAGTCCCTTCGCTTACCACCTAACCCGGTACTCCAACAGGCCTTCTTCAGGAACCTGGAGACCCCTTACATGGTCACGGCCGTACCCTCCAAAATGGAGGCCAAGTACCGCACAGTACCTTACCCCGGATTCGAGCAACCACAGCTCTCCCACCAATCGCTGCTAGTGGAATCCTCCTTGAAAAAGGCTCACCCGTCCCGGGTCTCAGCAGCGGTCCCCCCAGGCCGAGAAGGCCGAACCCTGGACAAGTTCGGCAGGAGACTATACCAAAACGCAATGATGGCCTCTAGGGTGCAAAGCTACACTTTCACCTTCACTTCATACCTCAAACATCTCATTGGACTATTGAGAGCCTTTGAGACTGACCTACCGGCCTCCCGGCAGGGAACGTTCAGCCTGCTTCTAGAGTCCCTCTCCAACCTGCGCCTTCACCTATTCCACGCGGCCTACGATGGCTTCGAACTCTCCTCCAGAGAAGCAGCCTTCGCTATCGCCATGCGCCGACTAGCTTGGCTGCGCCTGGTCGACATGGACCCCAACTTACAGGACCGGTTGGCTAACCTCCCCTGCGTGGGAAAGGAATTGTTCGATGACACTATCGAGGCGGCGACAAAACGCCTCTCCGAACATGAACGCTCATTTGCCTCCCTTGTCCGGCAAAAGCCCAAACCGCCAGCGCCCAGGCCATACAGGGCCCCTCCGCGCCGCTACCCACAAAAGTCCACCCCTGCTTTCTCGCGGCCCCCACCCAGACGTCCGCAAGCCCATCACAGGGCCATGCCCAAGTCTCAACCGCCCGCGACCACCAAACCATCCCCGTCCTTTTGACGGGACACGCGGAAGGGGGCGGGCCCCCTCCGCCATAGTCCCAGACCGCCTTCCCATCGGAGGTCGACTCAAAGCCTTTTACCCTCGCTGGGAACAACTCACGTCGGACGCATGGGTCCTTGGCGTGATCTCATCAGGGTACTCTCTCAACTTTCGGGCCATTCCCCCGGACAATCCCCCCAGGAATTGCCCTCCCAACCGGACTCAGCTACCTCTACTCCTCTCCGAAGCTCGAGCCCTGCTTCGCCTGAAAGCAGTGGAGAAGATCCCCCCCGACCAACGGGGGAAGGGCTTCTACTCCCGTTACTTCCTGGTACCGAAAAAAACGGGAGACCTACGCCCAATACTAGACTTGAGACGCCTCAACAAATTCCTGGTACGGGAAAAGTTTCGGATGCTCTTACTACCAACACTCTACCCCTTGATCGACGAGGGCGACTGGCTCTGCTCCCTCGATCTCAAGGAGGCGTACACACATGTCCCAGTGCACCCCGCTCACCGCAAGTTTTTGCGTTTCCAAGTAGGGGACTGGCACCTACAATACCGAGTCCTCCCCTTCGGACTAGCATCATCACCTCGGGTCTTCACCAAGTGCCTCGTGGTGGTAGCAGCAACCTTACGTTCCCAGGGCCTCCAGGTATTCCCCTACCTGGACGACTGGCTAATCAAAGTCCAAGGAAGGGGTTATCTCAGCGACCCAACAGACTATTACCTACCTACAAAGTCTGGGGTTCGAAATAAACTTCCCAAAATCTCAACTACGCCCCTCGCAGTCCCTACAGTTCATCGGGGCCACGCTGGACACGGTTCACCTCCGTTCCTTCCTCCCCCCTCCGCGCCTGGAGGCGTTAGTAAGTCTGAGCCGAAGGATCTCTCGGCTGACCTCAGTATCAGCTCGACAGATGATGACCCTTCTGGGCCACATGGCCTCCACCGTCCATGTCACACCATTCGCCCGCCTCCATCTGAGAATCCCTCAATGGACCCTGGCGTCCCAATGGCGTCAAGACCGGGACCCGATCGACCACTCCGTGACAGTGACTCCTTCATTGCAACGATCGCTCCGCTGGTGGGCCGACTCTTCAAATCTTTCCAAAGGTTTGCTCTTCCTCACCCCACCCCACAGCAAGGTACTCACCACGGACTCGTCGGAGTACGCTTGGGGAGCCCATCTGGACGGCCTACGCACCCAAGGAATGTGGTCAGCACAAGACCGTCGCTGCCACATCAACGTGCTAGAACTTCGGGCCATCTACCTCGCAGCTGTAGCCTTCCAACATCTGCTCCGCGACCGAGTGGTTCTCATCCGAACCGACAACCAAGTAGCGATGTACTACGTAAACAAACAAGGGGGCACAGGGTCTTGGCCCCTTTGTCGGGAAGCCCTACGCCTCTGGAAATGGGCAATCTCCAACAACACCTTCCTTCGGGCGGTGTACATACAAGGAGAACAAAACTGCCTGGCGGACAGACTCAGCCGCCTCCTCCAGCCACACGAGTGGTCACTACACTCTCAGGCCCTACGAGGAGTGTTCGAACGATGGGGGACGCCTCAAATAGACCTGTTCGCGTCCCCTCACAATCACAAGCTGCCTCTCTTCTGCTCCCGGATATACTCCCCGGACCGGCTCGAGGCCGACGCCTTCCTCCTCGACTGGGAGGGAAGGTTCCTGTACGCGTTCCCGCCGTTTCCTCTGATACTGCGGACGCTTGTCCACCTGAAAACAGTACAAGCCACCCTGATCCTGATTGCCCCTCGCTGGCCACGCCAGCCGTGGTTTTCCCTGCTACTTCAACTCAGTGTCAGAGATCCACTGCCTCTGCTTCCCTCTCTACTGTCACAGGGTCAGGGTTCACTGTTACATCCCAATCTTCAATCTCTTCATCTGAATGCGTGGTTTCTCTCCCCCTGACTGCTCTCCCCGTGTCTCAATCAGTCAAGGAGATATTGGAGGCCTCCAAAAAAACCTCGACGAGAACCTGCTACTCCCAAAAGTGGACCAGATTCTCAACCTGGTGCTCCTCCCACAGCCAGGACCCGGTGTCGGTCCCCATCCCCCTGGTCCTTGACTATCTACTTCAACTATCTCATTCCGGCCTAAAGACCAACTCCATTCGAGTACACCTCAGTGCGATTGCGGCCTTTCATCAGCCCCTGGAAGGGAAAGCCCTCTCGCTCCATCCCTTAGTCACTCGCTTCATGAAGGGCCTGCTGAACGTCCACCCCCCTCTCAAACCTCCCCCGGTGGTTTGGGACCTTAACGTGGTTCTGGCTCAACTAATGAAACCTCCATTTGAGCCCCTAGACAAATGCCATCCAAAATTCCTCACTTGGAAGGTAATTTTCCTACTCGCGCTCACGTCCGCACGGCGGGTTAGTGAGCTACAAGCTCTGGTAGCGGACCCACCCTTCACGGTATTCCATCACGACAAGGTGGTACTCCGCACCCATCCAAAGTTCCTACCTAAAGTAGTGTCTGATTTCCATCTCAATCAGTCCATTGTCTTACCTGTGTTTTTTCCCAAGCCCCACTCTCACCCCGGAGAAGTGGCGCTCCACACTCTTGACTGTAAAAGAGCGCTGGCCTTTTACCTCCAACGCACTCAGTCACACCGGAAAGTCCCACAACTGTTTTTGTCCTTCGACCCAAACCGGTTAGGTCACCCAGTTTCCAAACGCACCTTGTCCAACTGGTTGGCCGATTGCATCTCCTTTTGCTACGCTCAGACTGGTCTCGCGCTGCATGGTCGAGTAACGGGACACAAAGTCCGAGCGATGGCAGCCTCCGTAGCCTTCCTCAGATCCACACCTATTGAGGAAATCTGCAAGGCTGCCACGTGGTCTTCGGTTCATACCTTCACCTCCCACTACTGTCTGGACTCCCTGTCCAGAAGCGATGGCCGGTTCGGCCAATCGGTGTTGCGAAATCTGTTTGCTTAAATTGCCAACTTCCCTCCATCCCTCTTCAGTAAGCTTGGAGGTCACCCACATGTGAGAATATCATGCCTGCTTGTCCTGGGATAAAGCACAGTTACTTACCGTAACAGGTGTTATCCAGGGACAGCAGGCATATATTCTCACAACCCGCCCACCTCCCCGAGGTTGGCTTCTTGGCTAGTTAAGTGAACTGGAGACCACGAGGGGATGCACCCCCTAGTGGAGCAGGAAGGCACGCATGCGTGGAGCAGTAGAGCAAACTTAAATCTTCAATCAAGTTTGCTTGAAAATGCTTCCGCATCGGGGCTCCGTAGATGACGTCACCCACATGTGAGAATATATGCCTGCTGTCCCTGGATAACACCTGTTACGGTAAGTAACTGTGCTTTACAAGACCATTTAAAAATAGCTAGGTCTGGAGTCTGAGTAAAACACAAACTAAGGACTCCTTTTACTAAGCTGCATTAGAGCTTTAATATGTGGAATAGTGCGCGCTAGATGCTGGCGTTAGTTCTAGTCGCGAAGCGCGGGGTTAGCGTGCGCTAATCTGCTGCATGAGCTAGAAACACTAGCGCACCTTAGTAAAAGGAGCCCTAAAAGTTAAAGTTAAAAAAAAAAATGTACAAAACAAGTTTAACAAGCTAGAGCAGTTATTATCAAAGACTCCTTGGATCCATGAGATTTTAAAACCTGGAAATTATTTCTAGACCAACGAATAAGAAGTACAGAAGACATTCTATTAACTTGACGTGAGAAAAAAACGTTAGGCAACTGAAGCACATGACCATATCAATTTGCACAGAGAGCAATTTAAAGCCTGCAGACAATTGGACTACCAAAAACATTCCAATATTTCATAAACTGAAAATCCCTTTAGCATTCAGAAGAAACGTACCACTGAATAATTTCTGCAATTTGAGCTTCCCAGTGAGCAACGGAATCCTTCTTTGCTGCCAGATCCTGTAACTCATCCTCCAGCTGCCTATTTTGTGCTGTTAGTTTATCCACAAAGGAACAGAGCTGAAAAAATATACCCCAAATCATTTTGTTTCCATATACAATTTTTAGCACTTACAGGTGCTTTTTAAAAGCAGACCTGGCACAAAAGATTGATACTGAAAGCAGGAATTATTTGAGATTTCAGTTGCTTTAATCTGTAACAAAAATACTTTTTTCAGTAAACAAAACTTACAGAAGTCCAAGATAAATGAAGAGTTCCTTCCTAAAAAGATAGTTCAGTCAAATTAAATAAATCAAAAAAAAATTTCCATCATGGCTACTTCTGTACTGAATACAATAAGGCAACAATGTCTAATTTATATGCTCAATTCATCTTGGGAGACCAGAAAAATTATCCTAAAATAGTTCTAATTAACACTGTCCATTCTGAAACGTTTGTACACTTTTACCCTTTGTAAATAATTATGTTCTGCAGCTTAAGCAGGTATATTACAATTCCTGCATATAAATTTCCATATGAAAGTTGATTCATAAGTCACAGCAACTATTTTTATCTCTCTCCAAAATATGCCAGCACTGGAAAAAGAGATTATGTACTTACCCTGATAAGCTCTTTTCCAGTAGATAGGTGAGACATTCTAGACCAGGGCTCCCCAAGTCCGGTCCTCGAGATCTACTGGCAGGCCAGGTTTTCAGGATATCCACAATGAATATGCATATGAGAGATTTGCCTGCGCTGCTTTCTTGGTATGCAAATCTCTCTCATGCATGTTCATTGTGGATATCCTGAAAACCTGGCCTGCCAGTAGATCTCGAGGACCGGACTTGGGCAGCCCTGTTCTAGACAGATGGGCTATTTCCCCATAGCTGCGTGCTGCTGCAGAAGGAATCCACTCTGGAATTTTCACTCTGTCTCTCTTGTACTTCACTGGGTTCTCTAGCTCCACCTGCAGTTAGTACCCAAGCACTGAGAGCCACCCAATACATGTGAAGGACTTAACAGTAATGTTAACTGCCAACATAGACTTCAAAGGAGCTCAGAAATTGAAGTATATATACAAATTCTTCCTAGCCCCAAACAGCATAGAGGCATCCAAGAATTAGCTAAGAGAAGCATAAACAGACTGAAAAACAGTAAGTAGGTGCAGGAAGGACAGGGTGGGAGTCTAGAATGTCTCATCTATCTACTGGAAAAGAGCTTACCAGGGTAAGTACATAATCTCTTTTTCCAATGCAATAGGTGAGACATTCTAGACAGATGGGACGTACAAAAGCAGTCCCTAAAAAGCTAGGGCAGGCTTGTTGTGCCGACCCTTAAGACAGAGGACTCAAAAGCGGAGTCCTGTTTTGCTACCACATCCAATCTGTAGAATTGGCAAACATGTAAAGAGACGACCATGTTGCCACCCTGCAAATCTCCTCAGAGGAAACAGATCTAGCTTTGGCTCAAGAAACAACCACACTCCTGGTAGAATGTGCCTTGGCGGAAAAAATGTAGGCTGATAAAATGGCCCTACGGATCCATTTGGAAATCATGGCCTTGGAAGTGGGAGCGCCCTGCTTAACTGAATGAGTCAGCACAAACAAATGGTCAGAGAGATGAAATTCATTAGGGACCTCCAGATAAAGTAGAACTCTGCGCACATCCATTTTCAACAGGCGATCCTGTGTTCTGGAACCTGTAGGCTGAAAGGCAGGCAAACACACTTCCTGATTAACATGGAAAGCCAAAACCACCTTTGGCAGGAAGGAAGGAAGGAACTGTCTGAAGGGAAACCCCAGTCTCAGAAATGCAGAAAGGGTCTCTGCAAGACAAAGCCTGTAGTTCCGACACACAATGCACTGAAGTAATGGCAATAGGGAAACATCTTATGAAGGGGCTCAAAAGGAGCCTTAGTAAGGCTTGACAGCACCAGGTTAAGGTCCCAGAAAGGGTGTTAATCGGTGGCTTGACATGAAGAGCACCCTTCAGAAATCTAGCGCCATCAGGATGAGACGCCAACAAAGACCGACACTCCCGAGATCTAAAACAAGACAGCACAGCTATCTGTACCCAAAGAGAAGCCACATTGAGGCCTTTATCCAAACCATCTTGATGAAAGGCGAGAATCAGTGAGATCAGAGCTGAATAAGGGTCCACCTAATCCTGTGTGCACCAATGTTGGAAGGCCTTCTACGCCTTAGTGTAAGCTGACACTGTGGATGACTTTTTAGATTTCAGAAGAGAATCAACAACCATAGCAAAATATCCTTTGTGCTCTAAGGCTGCACGCTCAAGAGCCATGCCATAAGAGCAAAGTGACTCACATACTCCAAGGAGACTAGACCCTGCGTGAGTTTGTTCGGATAGGAGCTCAGCCGTAGGCTGTGACCCCTGAACAGGCACATCAGTTCTGCATACCACGGTCTGTGAGGTAAATCTGGAGCCACCAGAATGACACAACCCTGATGAGCCACAATCTGTCGAATGACCTGGCTGATCATTGGCCAAGAAGGAAAGACATACAGGAGAATCTCCTGAGGCCATGGCTGCACCAGAGTGCCAAGCCCCTTGCTGCCGGGCTCAGATATTCGACTGAAGAAGCGATTCGCTTTCTTATTTCTTGCCAAGGCCCCAGCACCCCATTATTGCTTGGAACACCTCTGTGGAAAGGGTCCACTCGCTTGGATCCAGAGTCTGTCTCCTGAGGAAGTCTGCTTGAATACTGTCTACTCCTGCCACATGAGCTGCCGTCAGCGCTAGGAGATGACTTTCCACCCAAAGAAAATGAAGGTGGGCTTCCTGAGCCAGCGGAGTGCTCTTGGTCCTTCCCTGGTGATTGACGTAGGCTACAGCCATTGCATTGTTGGAGAAGACCTTAACCACTTGACCCTCCAGAGTCTTCTGTAATTGCACCAGAGCCAGCCGAATGGTTCTCAACTCCAACTGGTTGACTGACCATTTCCTCGGAGAGGAGTCCAACACCCCTGAACAGGACAACAATTGCAATGGGCTCCCCAGCCCTAAAGGCTGGCATCTGTTATCACCATGATCCAGGAGGCAATATGTAGCAATACATCCCTGTCGAGCGACTGCAGGAGAAACCACCAGTCCATGCTTGCTTAGGTTTCCAGAGTCCACGGTAGACAGGTTTGCAAAGCATCCCTGTGCCCAGCAAGAGAGAAAAAGCATGCTGAACAGGATGCATGGGCACCCTCACCCAAAGAACCATGTACACTACATAGTAACATAGTAAATGACGGCAGATAAAGACCTGAACGGTCTAACCAGTCTGCCTATTAGCTATTATCATTAAAAATACATGATTAAATTAACTTCTCTTTTTTTATATATTTCTGGTCCACAGACTAAAGTCCATCTGGTATTGTCCTAAGTTCCAACTGCTGAAGTTGCCATCTAAGCTCACTCCAACATCCTGTTGTTTGCAGGATATCTACTGTAAAGTCACTAGATAGAGTTTGAGCCCGTCGGGACAGATAGGGAAATATGATAAATTACCTGAATGTAAAACTACTTAGGATATAAGTGGTATATAAATAAAGAATAAGAATAAGAAAACACAACCAGTGTAACCACCATGGATCTTAGAACTTGAAGATAATCCCATGCTGAAGGAGCCAGCCGCTTCAGAAGGGAAGAAATCTGAGCACACAGCTTCTACCTTGTGGGCTTCTGGTAGAAAGACATGCCTGCCGTCGTGTTGAAAAGAACTCCTAGGTATTCCAATAATTATGTGGGCATCAGATGGCTGTTTATGAAGTTGACAATCCAGCCAAGGACCTCCTGCATTTGGAGCACCTGCTCCACCATCTGCCGACCCTTGGCCAATGAAGTAGCTCTGATCAGCCAATCGTCCAAGTAAGAGTGAACCTGGAGACCCATCCTTCTCAGGCAAGCTACCGCTACCACCATCACCTTGGTGAAGGCCCGGGGCACTATCGCCAGCCCAAAAGATAGGGCCAAGAATTGTTAATGCTGTTCCAGTACATGAAACCACAAAAATTTCCGTTGGGTCAGAAAATGGGAATGTGCACGTATGCCTCCATGAGATCCAGAGAGGCACGAAACTCCTGGGACCACTGCTGCAATGACCAGATGCATGATCTCCATTCGAAAGTGTGGAACCTTGAGAGCCGCATTCACATGCTGAAGATCCAGAACAGGCCTCCAATCTTCTGAGCCTTTCTTTGGCATGATAAAGTATACTGAGTATCTGCCTGAGTTTGAGTGTTTGGGAGGCACTAACTCTACAGCATGAATATCCAGCAAGTGCTGAACGGTGGCTTGAACCCTAAGAGCTTTGTCTGAGTGACCTGTAGGAGAGTCCACGAATCAATCTGTCAAGACCCACTGGTTGGATGGAATGTGCATCCAGGCAAGAAGAAACACTGAGAGCCAGCCCCCTATCTGAAGAGGGGCATCCCTCCACCTAGTATCATTGTGCTTTTCTGGCAGAGGGCATAGACAGGAGGTCGAAGACTGGGAACACTTGTAGCCAGCATACCGTCATCAGGAGCCCTGTGAAAATCTCTGTGATGTGACACTTGCATACGGTTGGGATCGCCTTGAGCCACAAAAATTAGAGCGACAAGAACCTCAAGAGGTCTTGGGTCTTCTATCAGGCAGAGTCTTAGGGTGACGGTCTATCACAGAATCCATGAGGTCGTCCAGACCTTTGCCAAATAACTGCCCCTTAAAAGGCAGTCTAGCCAACATAGCCTTGGAAGTGGAATCACCAGCTCACTGTCTGATCCAGAACATTCTGTGGGCAGAGGTGGAGTACACCAACACCTTTACCAAAACTCACATGAGGTCATACAATGCATCAGCCGTATAATCTGTTCCAGCTATCAGAAGTTGAGGAGAGGGATCCACCGCCTCACTCTCCAGTGTGCACAGCTGAGAGAGACAGGTTCGTGGAACAAAAGATGTCACTGAAGCAGTTTTGATACCCAAAGTAGCTGCATCAAAAAGTTTCCTGAGGACCATATTCACACGGCAGTCCTGCATATCCTTTAATTCTACACCACGCTCACTGGGAAGAGAGGTGTGCTTAGTCACCTGTGCCACCAAAGAATTCACCTTGGGCTGACCCAAAAGCTGTTGACACTCCTGTGCCAGAGGATATAAGCATGACATACCTCTAGCAATTTTCAGAGCACCCTCCAGAGAGTCAAACTGCTCTGAGACCAGAACGCTCATATCACAGTGCCAGGGAAAGGTAGCAGACTACGAGTGTACACCACAAAGCCAGGAGGAAGAATTGGACAGAGTCGGCTGAGTGACTTAAGTTCAATTCCTAGAAAGACTCAGCAATAAGGTCTGGCAGAGCCACAAACTTAAATAAATGCAAGACTGTAGGATCATTCTCAGGATCCACGACTCCAGAAGGATCCACAGATCAAGCACACAGCCCTTGATCTCCTGCCCGAGAAGCGGTGTGCCTGCACACGAGGGATCAGTAAGGGAAACATCTGGTAGCACAAATGCCTCAGCAGGCTGAGGCAAGGACGTGCCCAAAGGCACGCCACTAAGTGACACCGCGAGGGCGGATAACACTTGTTCTGAAATTCAGACCAAAAAACTTGATAATTTAGAAAAAGTGTCCTTAGATGTCTTAAATTTGTGTTTCTTAGGCTGTGAAGAGTCCGCAGCCTGGCTAACGGAATTACCAGCTGTGATGAGCCCTAAAAACAATGAAAGCTACCCTGCCGGTCTAGCTGAGTATTTGGTCATCTGCTTCAGCAGGGGAGAAGATAAGCTGGACAATGCCGTCCCTGGCTGCACCACATGGCACAAGGATGCTCTAAAAGTACTAAATGTGCACAATCCTGGCAAGAATCTACATGAGGAGAGCCCAAGGACTCCATCCCAGCAGGTATTTAGGCAAAATTTGTAGTTTTGAAGAAGCAGGGAGCTTTAGAAAAAAAGATAGTTAAAAATCCAAGATGGTCATTGTCAAAAAATTCATGCCAAAAATCACTGTATTTTACACTCTTCCCAAACTCTAAAAACAATGATTTTAGGATTTTTCAGGAGGGGGAACATTAAGAAACACTCAAAACCCCGCTTTTCCAACCTCCCCCAATTCCTCTCACAGGCTGTCAAGTCTGTGTACTTACTCACTGTGACCTGACAGAGGATCTGTGCTGCAGCCTGCCTCAGCTCTCTCACAGTAGCTGGATGAGAAATCACTGCCACAATGCTGGGAACGCTTTTGCAAAGCTGATCTTCGGACTGCCCATCAGACTCCTATGTCTGACTACACCTTCACCCCTGCAGACCAATGGATGCACACTGAGATGGGTGGAGGCGTGAAGACGCAGCCATACCCTGTCCTCCTAAGAGCGCCTAACAGCTTGTGCTCGATCTCTGCTTAAGAGTAGGTGAGAAAACTTCAGGGACAGCCATGAGCTCCAGAAAGGCTGGCTAATAGGTACCAAATGGGATTGGCCTGTCAGCTACCGACCGAAGTCTATGAATTCTCAAGAAGCAGAACTTCAAAATCACTCCAAGCACCAAATTACCCAAGAAAGGGACGGAATTAAAAATAATAAAATGGGGAGAGCAGATAAAACACTCCTGCAGGCAGAAGAAAAGAACTGTAGGTGGAGCTAGAAAACCCAGTGAAGTATAGCAGAAGAAGAGTGAAAAATCTAGAGTGGATTCCTTCTGCAGCAGCACGCAGCAATGGGGAAATAACCCATCTGTCTAGAATATCTCTCCTATTGCACTGGCAATCTAATATATACATTTTAAACTGTGTGACATGTATTTCTTAATGCTGCCACCAGATGAGAGATGAGTGCAGCGGTCTCTAGTAGGGAAGAAGCAAAAAACATGACATTTGAAATAATTGTTTTATTATGGCATACAGTGTACACCATGAACAAAGTGCAAGTATAAACTGTTTAACTGTTAACATTCTTCAAAGTAGTTTCCCAGGTTGTCTGCATCGTGCAGTACGGGAGAAATATCCAGGACTGTTGCATGTCATCATAATCCTACATGACAATGCTACAGCTCACACAGCTGACAACTGTTTACAGCATTGGGGATGGGAGACTACTTTGAAGGATGTTAACAGTTAAACATACTCTCAAGCTGATTGTGCATTTGGTTTAGTGAAACAGCTAACATTTATTACATATTAATAAAATGATAATTTCAAATGCCATGTTTCTGCTTCTCCCCTACCAAAGACTACTGCACTCATAAGAGCATAAGAATTACCATTGCTGGGTCAGACCCGTGGTCCATCATGCACAGCAGTCCACTCACGCGGCAGCCCTTAGTTCAAAGACCAGTGCCCCGAGTCTAGCCTTACATGTGTACGTTCTAGTTCAGCAGGAACTTGTCTAACTTTGTCTTGAATCCCTGGAGGGTTCCAGTTTTCTACCACGAGTGAAGAAGAACTTCATAACGTTTGTACGGAATCTATCACCTTTCAACTTTAGAGTGCCCTCTCGTTCTCCCTACCTTGGAGAGGGTGAACAACCTGTCCTTATCTACTAAATCTATTCCCTTCAGTACGTTGAATATTTTAATCATGTCCCCTCTCAGTCTCCTCTTTTCAAGGGAGAAGAGGCCCAGTTTTTCTAATCGCTCACTGTACGGCAACTTCTCCAGTCCCTTAATCATTTTAGTCGCTCTTCTCTGGACCCTCTCGGGTAGTACCATGTCCTTCTTCGTGTACGGCAACCATTGCTGGATGCAGTATTCCAGGTGGGGGCGTACCATGGCCCGGTACAGCAGCATGATAACCTTATTTGGTAGTAACATTAAGAAGTACAGGGGACACCATTTTTTTAGTGAAAGTATATTTGCAAAGGGGGGGAGGAGGGTGGTTTATAGTTTACTGTAGGTTTAATCAAAAGAAAAAGAATATTTATATTGTATATTTTTGATTAAATGTTAAAGGAAAAGGGGGGGTGGGAATTCAAGTGATGTATTTAATTTCAAATGTTTTATTATTTGTACACTTGATGTAAGATTAAAAATGAGTAAAGAATTAAAAAAAAATAAAAAAAAAAGAAGTAAAGGGGACTTTAATGTGGTTATGGATCCAATCTTAGATAAAAAAAAGCTAGTAAAATTTTAAAATCTTTAGGTTTGGATAATTTGGCAAAATCTTGTGGATTAAAAGATATTTTGAGGATTTTTCATTTCTATGATCGGGAATTTTCATTTTGCTCTCATGTACATAAATCATTTTCAAGAATTGATTATATATTTGTATCAGATAATTTAGTTCAGCAGGTATCAAGGGCATCCATAGATCCGATTATTTTATCGGATCATGGAGGTGTTTGGATTGAATGTAATATAGATGGACAAGAAAATAATAGACCTGTATGGAGATTCAATAATACATTGCTGGTGGACTCTAAATTCAAAGAGGAATTTCAGTTGAAAATAAATGAATTTTTTCAGATTAATACTTCAAACGAAATATCTATAGAAACATTATGGGATGCCTTTAAGGCTACCTTGAGAGGACATATAATTTTGTATTCTTCATATATTATAAAACAATTAAATAAAGAATTTCTTTTCTTAGAACAAAATATTACTAAATTAGAACAACAATTGAAATCAAATTGGGATTCAAATATTCTTCAGGCTCTTTTAAAAACAAAATTTAGGTACAATGAAATTTCTTCTCAGCTGGTTAGGAAACAGTTGGTGTCTCATAAGGCTTTGTATTATGAAACTCAAATAAGGTGGGAAGATTACTGGCTAACTATCTAAAAGCAAAAAAGCGGAAAGTTAATATTACATCAATTAGGGATGAAAAAATGGAAATTCAAAATAATAATAATAATATACTAAAACAGTTTTTGAAATTTTATATAAGCTTGTATTCTTCTGAGAATTCTACAAATAACGAGAAAGAAGGGTTAGATTTCTTAAAATTGATTGAGGGCCCTAAAATTCCCGAGCAAGAAAAAAGGAAATTAGAAGCACCCATTTCACAAAAAGAAATACAATCTGCATTGAAGTCCCTTAGAGTTGGATCCGCTCCAGGTGGTGATGGATATACTGTAGAATTTTATACATCATTTCAAAACATATTGTTACCTCATCTACTAAATTTATATCAAGATCAACTGAAAAAAGTTTGTATAACAGGTACTATGGCAGAATCATTAACTATTGTTTTGCCAAAGCCAAATAAAGATCCCATATTGGTTTCTAATTACAGGCCGATTTCTTTGGTTAATGTAGATGGGAAATTATTAGCTAAGTTATTAGCTTTACGTTTGGCCAAAGCTCTCCCTTATATTATTGGCATTCATCAAACAGGGTTTGTTGCTCATAGACACTCTTCAAATAATACCAGATTGGCCTTTCATAAGCTAAATTTGACAAAAGAATTGGAGGATCCGGCATTTTCTGTTTCATTAGACGAAGAAAAGGCTTTTGATCGAGTAGAATGGTCTTTCATGTATCAGGCTATGGAAGGTTTGGTATTGGTTCTGGATTTATACAAATGATTCAAACCTTGTATAGTTCCCCTTCTGCTAGATTATATATAAATAATACTTTTTCAGAGTAGTTTTGTTTGAAGAGGGGAGTTAGACAAGGGTATCCATTATCTCCTTTGTTATTTGATATTGTTCTGGAACCCTTCTTATTGGCTATTAAACAAGTGAGGGAGATAAGTGGTATTCCTTATGCAGGTCGGGAATACAAAGTTTCGGCATATGCAGATGATATTTTGCTTCATTTGAGAAATCCTGAAACTACCATCCCAAATTTATTAGATCTGATTAATAGATTTGGAAAATTCTCTGGTTACAAAATAAAATGGAGTAAATCAGAAGTTCTTCCATTGAATGTACATTGTACAAAAGGATTATTTGATGAATTTCCATTTATTTGGAAGGAAGATGGTATTAAATATTTAGGTATTTTGATTAAATACATTGGAGGAAAAGAAGAAAATAAATGAAAAATCTCTATTATTAAAGGTCATAGAGATGTGTGAGCAATGGAACCCTTTGCACTTGTCTTGGTGGGGGAGAGTTCAAACGGTCAAAATGATGATGCTGCCGGTAATTTGTTACCAAATGGGTATGGTACCAGTTTATTTTCAAGGGTCCTTTTACAAAAAGTTAAATGCTATTTTGACAAAATTTATTTGGCTAGGGAAAAAAGCAAAAATTGCTTTAGTATCTCTACAAAAACTAATTGCGGAGGGTGGGGTAAATTTTCCCAATTTTTATAGGTATCATCAAGCCTATATAATGCGTCAAGGTATGTACTGGATCCTCCCTGAGCTCTTGGAACATCAGCCAGACTAGTTATATCTTGAGTGGAAAATCATGTCCTCAATGCGACTATCCCATATTTAAAATATTAAAATACCTAGTTATGCTAAGGACAATGTAATTAAATTGGACACATGGAAAACAATTAAATTTATTGATAAATTAACAGATGTTCCAATAATGAAATCTACTTTGCAGTCCTTATAGTTACACTCCAAGATTCAAATAGGCAGTGCTGGGATCGCTTGGAAGAATTGGATGCAGGCAGGCATTCGGACACTAGATGATGTTATATCTAATGGAAATCTGCTTGATTTTTCACAATTGCAACAGTCATTTGGAATTCTAAAATCTCAACAATATAGGTGGTTGCAATTGAAGCAGGCTATTCAGAGTGGGTTCCCTGAATGGAAAAATTTAAACACTTATTTTAGTCTGCAAATCCTTTGCTACCAAACTGATCTAGTAGGACATCAGGCTGCCTGGTGGTATAAATTGATTTCTGGATTTTTGAATAATAAACCAAAAAATAGTCTTAGAGACATCTGGAGCACTGAGATAAAACAATATATCTCTGTGTCTTGTTGGCCACGAATTTGGACTTGGAGATTGAAATGTACAGCGTCAGCATCTATGAGACAAACATGGTTATTTTTGTTACAAAGGATTTTCTGGATTCCAGTTCAATTAAATAAAATTGATAGTCCTAAGTCTAATAGATGCTGGCATTGTCATATTGATATAGGGACTTTGGATCATCTGCTATATTTTTGTCCTTTTATATTTATATTTTGGAAGTCAATTTGTGGACAAATAAATCTAGTTTTAGATTCAAATGTTCCATTATCATATGAGGCTATAATGTGTGGAACAATATTACATGTGAAACCCACTCTAGATAAATATAAGAGTCGTTTATTTATGATTCTGACAGGAATAGCCATTCAACTGATCACAAGTAACTGAAAGAACCATGATAGAATAAGTTGCACTGTTTGGTGGGTGAATGTGTGCACTACGTACAGATATGAAGAAATTAATGCAGAGTGTAAGGGATTTAGTGATGTATTTAATAAAGTTTGGAGCCCATTGACTAAATCTGTAAAAATGTTATAATGTATATTTATCTTATCTTCCTTTGGTTAATTTATCTTTACACATCCATGGGGGTGGGGGGTCAGAGGGAGGGATGTAAATATTGATAGTGATATTTGAGTAACTCTATTTTTCATTTATAGTATACATTATGTTTTAATATGTTATTATTATATTTAAGAACCTAACAATTTTGAAGATATATATGTTACCTGTATAGATATTAGTGTAATGTATGTAATACATATTATTTCTTTCATTTGTATGACACTCTTTAAGATTAAAAATCAATAAAGATTTTTTTTTTTTTAAAGAAGTACATGTCAGATGTTTCCAAATGTATATATCAGATTTCCAGTGTTGCCATATTTTTGATGGGGGGGAGGGGTGGAGAAAAAAATAAAATAAAATAATCAACCCTTGTATTTATATTCCTCATTTTACAAGGTCTAACAAAAAAATCTGGATTACAAAATATATTACAATCAGAGAATAAAACATAAAATACCACAATCTCATTATGTGAGTCAAAGAATTGCACTGTACTCTACCCTTTCACTTTCTGTTGTGAATTTTTTGTTTTCTTCAAGCAGCAAGGTTCGCTCCCGCTCATATTTTTCCTTTAATGTCCCCACCGCCTCTTCCATCTCACTGTGTCTGAAAGAGATATTTAGGCTTTATTTTGCATAGAATGTTGAGATGTCCAGGTTAGGATATGCTCAATTCAAGCAGTAATTTACAAAAGGTTCTTCTGGACACAAATTTTTTTGGTATAAAATGTATAAGGACATGCAGGAGTGTATGTAAATTTGCAGAATCGGAACAGCCTTTTTGAAATTATACACACAGAAAAAATGACCAGCATGAATTCAGCCCTTACACACCAGAAGTGATTTTGCAATTTCAAGATGATGCCATTTCTATGTGCAAACAAACTCTCACAGCAACAGATTCAGTCCAAATACCGTAGCCAGAATTTCATTTATACCGGCTGAAAGGTTTTATAGAGGACCTAAGGGATATCAGACAGCCCTCCAAACAGCATAGTTTGGATGGGTAAATTCCTCATTTGTCCCAAGGTACCTTCTCCACCTTATTTTATATATATCTTTTGCTTAATTTCTTATATGTATATTTATTCTTATTTTCAATCTTATAACTTATTTTTCTTAAGCATATTGGATGTACTTAGCTTTTTTTGTTAGCATTCAGCTGCAAGCTATTTCCCCAAACGCTGTCTGATATCCCTTAGGTCCTCTATAAAACCTTTCAGCCGGTATAAATGAAATTCTGGCTACGGTATTTGGACTGAATCTGTTGCTGTGAGAGTTTGTTTTACGGTTTGAAATTAGGAAGTTTACTGTAAGATGGCTCAATTTCTATGTGCAGCCATCCTATTTTACTAAACCTTTATATGTAAACGCTGCTAATTAATTAGTGAGGATGTAATTTTTATTTTTTCATTTTGGAAATGGCAACTGAAGGATTAAGGCAATTTATATCTTTTAACCCTCATGTAGAACCCTGCCTGGATGAAAACAAGTACTTTTTAAAAATCTGCGTGTATACCTCTAAGGTGTTGCAAAACTCCAATGGGAAATTTTTCCCTGCATACTTGCATTCCTACTGTAAATTAGATGTGAGAAAGCAATATGGCAAGCAATCCACCAGAGAATTCAACATGGAACAAAACAATTGGTATGTTTCTGCCCGTGTAGAATTTTCAGTCCATTCAATTGAAGGCCCCAAAGGAGGGATATCTGTTAATTAGTCCAGCATGTTTCTCCCTCTACTCCCTGTCTGTGGTCCTGCGCTTTTTTCCACCAGGCGGCTCTCAAACCATCTCGACATAGGGACATCAATGAGGTCGAAACTGTCCCTAAGTCTCAAAGTGCAGCAAGAGGCAAAGCGGAAGACGCACTGAAAAACACAAACGCAACCCCTTCCCCGCCTGGTAGCAGTACCTCTCTCAAGCCCAGCTACGGGATCTCTCCCTCATGCTCCAAACTTGTCACCCCCACATCCCACCTTCAAACTTATCTTTCCAAAGCGCTCGTGACCGGCCCCACAGTTTTCCTTCCACCGGCGTCCCGCCACCTCCGATGCAACATCTTTCCTGCCCCGCCGGAAACAGGAAGCGGCGTCAAAGGGGGGTGGGTCGTGGCTGAGGAAAAGACACTGCGTTAGAGGTGGCGTGATACCTGAGAAGAAAAACCACGGAGTTCGTTATGGGTGCTCTGAAAGATAAGCTTCAAGGTGGGATGCAGGGTTGGTAAGTTTGATGGAGCGGTACAATATCGGGGTTTGGGGGGCAGGTCTTCAGGGTGAGGGAGGCCCTAAGTACACAGAGGGAGGGAAGGGGTTCAAAGAGACGTGCATATACTAGATGGGGGGGTTGGGGGGAATAAATAATGGGTCTAATAACAGAGGAGAGGGAGAGAGATGGTGGACAATGGAATTAAGGGAGGGAAGGAACAGAAAGGGAGAGAAGTTAGACACAAAGGATGGTGGGAGGGGGATAGAGTTACTGGATAGGAGGGTAGTTGAGAAGAGAAAGGGAGAACTCATAAACCCTGGGGTGGTTGGGATGGAGGGAGAGATGCTGGATGAAAGGGTAATTGAGAAAAGGAGAGATGGTGGATCTGGGCATGGTGGGGTCCATCGCTGCAGCTGCAGAGATGGAGATGAAAAAAAGGAAATATGCCAGACCTCCAGGAGAGGGAAGGTAAATGGAAGGGGAGGACAGAGATGGAAGATGGATGGTTAGCACGGAGAAAGAAGAAAGGAGACCCTGGCAAGCAAGTTATCAGAAGAAAACCAGAATCTGGGACCAACATGATTTGAATAATGGCCAGAAAACAAAAGGTAGGAAAAATCATTTTATTTTCTATTTTGTTATTACAATATGTCAGATTTGAAATGTGTACCCTGCCAGAGGTGGTGTTAGACCGTGAACGTGAGCTAGGATTTAACAGAGAGGAAAAGTCGTTTTAATTTATTTTGTTTACACCACAGCACCAGTGTGGGTAGGAGAGGGCAAGGGGGGGGGAGTGAAGAGGCTATAAAAGGGGTGAAGAGGCTATAAAATAAACCCACCAAGATGTTTGAAAAAAACACCCAACTGGGCAGGAAAATCAAATCGAAAAATTGATTCAATAGGCTGAATCAAATCAAATTTTTTTCCCTGAATCGGGCAGCATTAATTCCCAGCCAGGTTAACTTCAATGATAAATCATGGGTCATATAGTTCTTACCCCTTTATTGAAAGGTACGGTAAGTCTCTAGATCCATCTGTTCTGACAAATTACCGCCCAATTGCTAATATCCCTTTACTAATCAAACTGATGGAGTCTATTACTTTTAAACAACTTTCAAATTATTTAGACAAATTCTCCATACTGTTACCATTTCAACATGGTTTTCGTTCTAACTTTAGTACAGAAACCTTACTACTATCCTTGATCTCCAAAATTCAATGTTTATTATCTTAGAATAACTATGCAATACTGTTACAATTTGATCAGCAGCTTTCAATGTAGTAAACTATGATATTCTAGTTAAATTTCTTTCAGATTTGGGTTTAGAGGAAGAGTTCTTAATTGGTTTAAAGGATTTCTTTCACTGCGCTCATATGTGGTGAACTTTGGGGGTAAAATATCTGCTTTGTGGTCTTCAGACTGCGGCACCAAGTCTTACCATTATCCTCCCTTTCTTTTAATATCTATATGACCACATTAAATCTTTACCATTTGAGTCCTATTGAAATGTTATTTACTTGCACCGATGATATCTTTATCTTACTTGAAGCAGACTCAAATCTGAGTAATCTTTCTGCAAACAAACTTGTATTTCCAAATTAGAGTTTTGGTCTTTTCAGGTCCAAATTAAATTAAATACAACAAAGACCAAATTGCTATGGCTTGGTCCTGAACTTGTAAACTTTCTGGGAACAGTTACTCTTAATGCAGGTGATGCTTTGCCAATAGAATTCTCTTCCAGAGTACTGGGAATCTTTTTAGATTCCTCTCTTTCATTCCATCATCAGGTAAATCATCTTATTAAGAAATGTGTTTTGTTTTTTTTTAGTTTACGTATATTGAAAAGTGTTCGTCCTTTATTCTACCAACATCATTTTGCAGTACTGGTCCAGTCAATCAATTTAGCCCAACTGGACTACTGCAATTCTATTTATTGGTTTAAATAAAGGAAATGAGAAAAGACTGCAGTTAATTCAAAATACTGCCGGTAAGGCTGATGTTTAGAAAATCAAAATTTGATCATGTGTCATCCTTGTTAAAGAATTTACATTGGCTCCCGTTTTGATTTAGAGTCCAATTTAAATGTGCTTGTATAGTTTTTACTACTAAAAAAGTCGGTGGTCTTCGTTTTAAGGTGTATGGGGACAGGATTAAAGATCTCAACATGTATACTTTGGAGGAAAGGCAGGAGAGGAGAGATATGATAGAGGTGACACTCTTTCAGTTGAATTGAAGCTCCGGAATGAGGGGGCTTAAGAGAAAGATAAGAGGCTCAGGAGTAATATAAGAATATACGTTTTTACAGAAAGGGTGGTAGATGTGTGGAATAGTCTCCTGGCAGAGGTGGTGGAGACAAAGACTGTTTCTGAATTCATGAAAGCGTGGGGAACAAGTACGTATGATCTCTTAGGGCAGGGGTAGGGAACTCCGGTCCTCGAGAGACGTATTCCAGTCGGGTTTTCAGGATTTCCTCAATGAATATGCATGAGATCTATTTGCATGCACTGCCTTCAGTGCATATTCATTGGGGAAATCCTGAAAACCCGACTGGAATACGGCTCTCGAGGACTGGAGTTCCCTACCCCTGTCTTAGGGAGAGGAGGAGATAGTTGATGCTGTGGATGGGCCATTTGGCCTTTATTTGCCATTGTGTGTGTGTATATATATTTTATAAAGCAAGCAGTTTCACAGCAGTATTCATCTGCCATCATGTGTGTATGTATCTAATATAATAAAATGCTAGGCCGCGCATGCGCACTCAAAAGTCGTGTTCCCTGATCCGTCGCGAAAACACGAGTGCGCAAGTGTGGCCCCGGCTGCAGCTTTCAAATAAAAAAACAAACTTACACAGCTGCGGCAGCCTTCCTCACCCCCGCCTCTCACTCTGCATGCTACCGGCTCCTCTCTCGAACTGCACCAGACTCTGCTGTTCTTCGGTCTGCCCTGCTCCTTGCCTTACTATATTTTTAGGTTGAAAGACGAGGCCCCACCTGCATCGGAAGTCCAATGCAGTCGGGGATCTTGAGAGGAGCCGCCGCCACCGTGTCTTTCAAATTAAAAATATACTAAGGCAAGGAGCAGGGCAGAACGATCTTCAAAATGGCGGCAACTCGATCTCCGTTCCTCCGGGGGGGGGGGAGGGGGTCTGGGAGGAGAGGGATCGCGGCCACTCAGCGCACCCAGCGAGGAGCCCAGCGACTTTCCACTGCCCGGGACCCGAGTCATTTGCCGCCCCCCCTCTTCCCTTACCGCGGGCCCGACTGGCGATTTAAGCAGCGTATTCAGCAGCAGTCTTCACACGCTGCTTCGGGCCCTTCTACTGCCCTGATTTGCTCCGGACGTGCCAGAGTAAATCAGGGCAGTAGAAGGACCCGAAGAAGCGTGTGAAGACTGCTGCACACACTGCTTGAATCGCCATGTGTAGTCGGGCCCGCGGGAAGGGAAGGGAAGGGGGGGGCGGCAAAGGACTCGAGCCCGCGTTTGTAGTCGTGACTGAGGGAAGGGAAAGGGGGTAGAGGAAACGCTAATGCTGCACAGGGAACTGGTGTGGGGGGAGGGAAATGGAAGGGGGAGCGAATGCTGTTTTGCACAGACAGACAGAGGGAGGAAGGGAGACAGAAAGACACAGGGGCAGGTGCACAGGGAACTGGTGTGGGGGGAGGGAAATGGAGGGGGAGGAAATGCTGCTTCGGACAGACAGACAGAGGGAGGAAGGGAGACAGAAAGAAAAGAAGAAAGACACAGGAGCAGGTGCACAGGGAACTGGTATGGGGGGGAGGGAAATGGAGGGGGAGGGAATGCTGCTTCGGACAGACAGACAGAGGGAGAGAGGGAGACAGAAAGAAAAGAAGAACGACACAGGGGCAGGGAGATATACAGAAAGACAAACAGACAAAGGGGGCCAGGGACAGAGACAGACAGAAAGAAAGACAGCGGGAGTCGCGTCAGGAGGGGTGCGGGATGCCGCAGAGGGAACTTTTCCAATGGGTGCAACTGGGCGGCTGTCGGGAACCTCTGATCAGGGGCAGAGCAAGGTAAGTGTATCATAGGGATAAGAAGGAGGAGGGGGGGAGAAAAAGGAATGGACGTCTACTGCTGGACAGGGGGAGAAGGAAAGAGGTGCTGATGGACAGGGGGGGTGAAGAAAAAGGAACGGAGGCCTAATGTTGGACAGGGGGAGAAGGAAGGTGCTGCTGGACAGGGGGGAGGTAAAACAAAGGGAGAAGGGCTGCTGCTGCATAAGGAGAACTGTGAAGGGGTGGTGGTGGACACAGGGGAGGTTAAAGGAAGGGAGAATGGACAGGGGGAGCAGGCAAGGGGTGGTGATGGACAGCCAAGGAAAAAGAAAGACAGAAAGAAAGAAAGCGGCTAAGGAGAGAGAGAGAGAGAGAGAGAGAAATAAAGAGAGACACACACACATATATTCTAGCACCCGTTAATATAACGGGCTATAAGACTAGTATATATATATATTTTTTTTTTTATAAAGCATGCAGTATATATATATTTTTATAAAGCAAGCAGTTTCACAGCAGTATTTTGCAGGAAATAAACATTCTTTGTAAATCTATGATATATAAGGAATTGCAATTATCCAATTTACTTGTAATCAAACTGTCTTAATGTAGTTAAATCAGACAAGTCCAGATAACAGCGTAAAACAAGTCATTCAAGTAAATGAAATAATCTTTGAACAATTTCCAAGATTTGATCTATTAACATAGTACAGGGGTAGGCAATTCCGGTCCTCGAGAGCCAGGCAGGGCAGGTTTTCAGGATATCCACAATAAATATGCATGAGATAGATTTGCATCTCAATGAAGCAGTGCATGCAAATTCATCTCATACATATTCATTGTGGCTATCCTGAAAACCTGACCTGCCTGTGGCTCTCGAGGACCAGAATTGCCTACCCTGACCAAGTACAACAGGAAATATAAAGCAAAAATATTTTACTAGCTTCATAAACAAATACATTTGTTTGCTTAATGTTTGCAGAAACAACTCCCATTTTCACTGAACCTTACCGCTCACGCTTTGACTTATCCAATTTATCTTTTAGCATCAGTATTTCTTTCTGTAGAGCTAACTGTTGGCTCTCTGAATCATGAATCCCTTTTTTCACATGTTTAATTTCTAAAATGTGGGAGGCCTCTCTCCTCACTAGCTCCTCTTCATAAAATAAGATTTTCTTCTCCAGCTCAGACTTCATTTTGGACAATTCCTGTTGGTACTCTAGAGTGACTCCAGCTGTGCGGCCTCCCTGCTTCACCTGCAAAAGTAAGCATTGGAAAGAAGTAAATTGCAATAGAATTATTTCCGATTGCTTTAACAAATGGAGAAATTTTGTAATTTGCAAATCCTGGATTCAGAATCACAGACTTGAATTCAGAAAAATTCTTATACCAATAACAAAGTACTGAAGAAACATTTCTGACAAGCGAGTAAAAAGTCTTACATTATATAGGCACTACATATCCTTTTCCAAGGGTTAAAACAATTTTTTTCCTTTAACAAAAATTTTTATTTTTTATTTGTTAAGTCATAATTAACTATTTTCTGCATAACCCCATGTGGGGCCCAAAAAGAATGCATGTTTCCTGAACTCTCTAAAGACAAGAAACAGACTTCTAGAAG
Source organism: Geotrypetes seraphini (assembly GCF_902459505.1). Classification (NCBI taxonomy): domain Eukaryota; kingdom Metazoa; phylum Chordata; class Amphibia; order Gymnophiona; family Dermophiidae; genus Geotrypetes; species Geotrypetes seraphini. Next base: position 159,571,398 of record NC_047090.1, on the reverse strand, counting down.
CCAGATATATGAAAATTGTTCCTCAAAATATGGTTTAACTAATTATACAGTATACAGTGGTGCCTCGCATAACGGACGCCTCGCACAGCGAACGCTGCGCATAACGAACTTTTTGTCTTGCTCCCTATAACGAACTTCGTTTCACACAACGAAGTCGCCCGAGGGGCCCGGGGGGGGGCGGAACTACTCTCGCCGCTTCCTAATGTGAGCCGGGAACAGCAGCACCCTCCTGTCTGAATGCAGTGTTCCATCATCTCCCTCCACCTTACCTTAGATGCCGAGTTTTCCGGCTTTCTTTTTCGGCCAGCCACACACTTTCAAAGAGCAGCACATGCGCGCATGCTCTGTTGTTCAATCTTCTCCTCTGACGCAACCAGAAACCGGAAGTTGCAGGAGAGGAGAACATTGATCAACTCCAGCAGCTGCGCGTGCACAGCTTTTTGAAAGCGTGCGGCTGGGTGAAAAAGAAAGCTGGCAAACTCTGCATATAAGGTGAGGTGGAGGGAGGGAAATGTAGGGCTGCAGAACGAATTATTTTGTTTTACATGTATTCTTATGGGAAAACAGGGCTGCAGAACGAATTATTTTGTTTTACATGTATTCTTATGGGAAAACGCGTTTCACACAACGAACTTTTCGCATAACAAACTTGCTCCTGGAACGAATTAAGTTCGTTGTGTGAGGCACCACTGTACTTAGTATATAAGAGTTGCCATATTGGGACAAAGTCTATTTAAACAGTTTAAAAAAAAAAAATAATTTATATTCCGCATATCCTATAATTCTATGCAGATTACAAATTATTCAGGTACTCAAGCGTTTTCCCCTGACTGTCATGATAGGTTCCCACTCTATCTAATGTACCTGGAGCAATGGGGATTAAGTGACTTGCCCAGGGTCACAAGGAGCAGTGTGGGATTTGAACTCACAACCTCAGGATGCCAAGGCTGTAGCTCTAACCATTGCACCAAGCACTCCCACAGTATTCTGTTTCCAACAGTAGCCAAACCAGGTCACATGTACCTGGCAAAATCTCAAAAAGCAACACAGATTTTGATTCTAGAACTTGGACACGCAAGCAAATGGTCGGGTAATAGCTGAGCTCCAGACCAGACAAGCTAATATTCATACATACAACTCCAAAAATTTAATTTTTACTGGAAAAAAACGATAGATAAGAAGAAAATGGCATCGGGCAAACAAAATAAAACAGATACAGGAACCGGAGGAGCAGGAACAAGCAGTAGCAAAAGATCAAAGCCAGAGCCAGGGACACCATCAAAAGTACCATTGCCTTCAGAAGATCAAGATATGATGGCAGAAATAAAACAAATAAAAGATATAGTACTGGAAATAAAAAAACAACTACAAAAGGCAATTGATGATGTTGCCATATTAACAAAAAGAGTTGATCTAATAGACAACAAAATGACACACTTGGAGGAAAGATCGGAAGAAGTACATGCTGAGGTTATACAAAACAAACAAGCCTGGAAAGAAATGGAAATATTAAAGAAAGATCTGGAAGACTGTGTAAATAGAGAAAAAAGAAACAATTTAAGAATTATTGGGATGCCGGAAGGAGTGGAAAAAAATGATCCCATAAATTTCTTACAACAATTCCTCCCAAAGATACTGCCTATAAAATCCAAGATGCCTCTTGAAATAGAGAGAGCACACAGAATACCGGGACAAAAAACAACCACACAAAAAGGACCAAGAACTTTTATTTTTAAATTACTAAGATATCAACATGTAGTTGAAATATGCCAGCTAGCTAAAGAAAACAAAAATCTAAGATGTCAAGATGCACGGATACATATTGTACCAGACTTTGCTAGAGAAAATGCCCAGAAAAGAAAACAACTTCTTGATTTAAGACCCCAACTACGAACACTAGGGGCAAGATACGGACTTCTCTACCCAGCAATAATGAAGGTAACATTAGGAAATAAAACACAAAATTTTACAGATCCTAAAAAATTAGCAGAATACCTTGACACATACGAACAACCAATGACTTCTTAAAAGAAAGTTGGAATTATTTTAAAATATTTCAATGAGACTAAAAAGATATAAAAAACTTTTCACTTTGATTTACTCCATTATAAATTGTAAATTAATTTCACTGCAGAAAATGTATGCTTTGAAAATGCACCGTTTAGAATGCTGGAACTTTCAAATTACTTTAAAAAACAACAGAGAATACAAACAAGAGCATGGAACAAGCTTAAAAAGAATGCAAACACGTCAATAGCCAAATGACGTGGGGGAAAAAAAATTGACTTACCTAGAGAATTCTAAGTATATGGAGACCAGAAGAATGAAATGGGACAACCTTTTGAAAAATTGTTTGGCATCATCACTTCATGCTCTCAGGGAGAAGTGAAAAAGAAAGAAAGAAAAAAAGAAAAACACTGAAAGTGCTGCAGTCGCTGAGTAAAAGGAAAGAAACTGCGCATAAGCAGGAAGTCTCCTCTTGCTGAGAAGCGCACCGGAAATGAAGAAGAAAGACAGATTCTACGTACTGCATCTACGGAAAGACAAAAGGAAACTAAAAAAAAAAAAAAACTCAAAGGAAGTTTAAAATAACACGTGGAAGGAAAAATACAGATAAGAAATAACTCTTATAAAAAGAAAATACACCACTTCACTTGATTCACGATAAAAATCAAAAAAACTGAGAACTGACCATAAACTGAGCTGTTCTTGCTCACTCAAAACACAAGGAATGAGAAATGTGGACCAAGATAAAGCTAAGACAACAACTACTGAGAAGAGGACCAGTTTCTGCATAACTTTCCAGACCAGTACCTCTTCGATGCTTGTAGATGCAGATTGGAGACAGAGCAGAACTCAGCAAAGTCTTTACAAAGAGTGATATTAAAACTTTTTCTAAGTTAACAGGGGACAGCAACCCATTACATTCAGATAAAGAATATGCAAAAACCAAAGCATTTAAAAAGACAATTATTCATAATGTCTTAATCAACGGGCTTATATCAGCAGTGTTGGGTACTAAAATGCCTGGAAAGAGGTGTATATTAATGTATCAGGAAATCCAGTTTTTAGCCCCTTTGTATACAGGAAAGGAAAAATAGGTTGCAGCAGAGGTAAAAACTCTGAAGAGGTCCATAGCTCATATCTCAGTCTCATACACTATGAGGAAGAGTAGAAAGATGATTGTGCAGGGTTTGGTTAAAGTAGTCCTATCAAAATACAAGGGCTCCTGAGAACTGAGCATGGTACAAATATCTGTCTAAAATAGACCTCAAGTGATATAAATAAATTCAGCTTTTTAGAATTCTGATATAATAAATGCTTAGTTCTACAACTAATAGGTTGATGAAAAAAAAAAAAAAAAAAAACCCAGCAAGAACTGATATTTAAATTTTTTGTATTACTATGAAAGTAATCATAACTGCTTACTGCTGATCAACTGGTTAGAAATCGATACATTGAAAGGCTATTTATTTTCAAGATATTACAACAGGATATTGATAAAGTCCACCTCCACCTATAATATATACAATTGTAAAAGTCTATTTAGAATCTGATGGAGTTTACTTTGATAAATATAAATGTTGTGATCTCTTCTATGATAGAAATGCAATGTATGACAACCCCAAGAAATTCAGAAAAACCCAAAAGGTTGCTATAATTTAAATAATATAGTAATATACAACCATACTTAGACTTTCAAGAAAAGACATTCATATATGAGAAATTGTAATGTTGTCTCTAGGTGAAAATATTGCTTTGTAGATATAACAAAGTAAAATTAAGATAATATTTCTTTATGGAAAAAAAAAATATAAATAAATAAATTAGAAATCAAACATACTCATTAGATAAGATAGATAAAAGTAAAGGGAGGATGTCAAATATAGGCAATTCCCTATATACTAAAGAAATAAAAGAATATATAGAATTTTAAAAGTAAATATAAAAGAAAACAAAGATATAAAATTATAAACTAATTCAGTAAATGATATGATAAGATATGTTCATTAATATGGAGTAATAATTATAAAATTATAATATTTAGCTTGTAATGGAGTAATATCAGACCTGATCTATTTTGCGTTTCCAAGTGATCGTATATATATGGGGTGGGAAGGGAGGGAAAGGGAGGGTATTAAATTTTAAGGGTACGGGCAAAATAGGAAATTCTTCAAACTATCTTATATATGGGAAAATGAAGTTTATTAAAAACACTGAAGATGGGATTGTTATATTACAAATTACAATAATATATAATGGATCTTAAGATAATCTCTTTAAATGTTAATGGTCTCAATCACCCGATTAAAAGAAAAAAGGCATTATTATTTTTAAAAAGACAAAACGCTGATATATGCTGCATACAAGAGACCCATTTGTCAAATAATGAATCCATAAAGCTAAAAGATAATTGGGTCAAACAATGTTTTTTTCTGCAGCAATAGGAAAAAAAGCTGGTGTTGCTATATTAATAAATAAAAAATGTACTGCTTCATTTAAATTTAAGGCAGCTGATCCTCTTGGAAGATGGATATATGTAGAAATGGACATGGGAAATACCACCATGACGCTCTTTAATATATATATGCCCCTAATTCGAATCAAAACAAATTTTTTAAAACTCTACAACAATTACCGTATTTTCACATAGATAACGCGCACCCGTGTAAAACGCGCACACGGGTATAGCGCGCGAAAAACACAACTTTATGTACAGAAATTTTTATATACCGCGCACACACATATACCGCGCATGCTGCCCAACTCTCCTTTCACCCGCCCCGACTCTCCTCTGGCCACCCCGACTCTCCTTTCGCCCGCCTCAACTCTCCTCTCCCCCTTGAAGTCCTGTCCCCACCTTGAAAACCTGATGCCCCCCCCCCCGACGTTCGATTCACCACCCCCCCTCGCAGGACCGCTCGCACCCCCACCCCGAAGGACCGCCGACTCCCCGACAATATCGGGCCAGAAGGGAGCCCAAACCCTCCTGGCCACGGCGACCCCCTACCCCCACCCCGCACTACATTACGGGCAGGAGGGATCCCAGGCCCTCCTGCCCTCGACGCAAACCCCCCTCCCTCCAACGACCGCCCCCCCCCAAGAACCTCCGACCGCCCCCCCAGCCGACCCGCGACCCCCCTGGCCGACCCCCACGACACCCCCACCCCCCTTCCCCGTACCTTTGGAAGTTGGCCGGACAGACGGGAGCCAAACCCGCCTGTCCGGCAGGCAGCCAACGACGGAATGAGGCCGGATTGGCCCATCCGTCCCAAAGCTCCGCCTACTGGTGGGGCCTAAGGCACGTGGGCCAATCAGAATAGGCCCTGGAGCCTTAGGTCCCACCTGGGGGTGCGGCCTGAGGCACATGGGCCCAACCCGACCATGTGCCTCAGGCCGCGCCCCCAGGTGGGACCTAAGGCTCCAGGGCCTATTCTGATTGGCCCACGCGCCTTAGGCCCCACCAGTAGGCGGAGCTTTGGGACGGATGGGCCAATCCGGCCTCATTCCGTCGTTGGCTGCCTGCCGGACAGGCGGGTTTGGCTCCCGTCTGTCCGGCCAACTTCCAAAGGTACGGGGAAGGGGGGTGGGGGTGTCGTGGGGGTCGGCCAGGGGGGTCGCGGGTCGGCTGGGGGGGCGGTCGGAGGTTCTTGGGGGGGGGGCGGTCGTTGGAGGGAGGGGGGTTTGCGTCGAGGGCAGGAGGGCCTGGGATCCCTCCTGCCCGTAATGTAGTGCGGGGTGGGGGTAGGGGGTCGCCGTGGCCAGGAGGGTTTGGGCTCCCTCCTGGCCCGATATTGTCGGGGAGTTGGGGAGTCGGCCGGGCAAGAGGGCTTGGGCTCCCTCTTTCTCCGATCGTGGATGCGGGTGCGGGTGGGAGCGCGTGCGAGCGGTCGTTCGGGGTGGGGGTGCGAGCGGTCCTGATGGGGGGGGTGAATCGGGCGTCGGGCGGGGTGGGAACTATGTAAAAAACTTGCGTATAACGCGCGAGGGGTATGCGCGGTAGGTAAAAACGCGTATAACGCGCGCGTTATATGCGTGAAAATACGGTAATTCTTCCACTGGCTACTTCAAATTTAATAGTAGCAGGAGATTTCAATGCTGTGATGGATCCATTGATGGATAAAAATCCGAGAAGATTTATAAAATCATTAGGACTTGATAATTTGGTACAATCTTGTGATTTAAAAGATATTTGGCGCATACTTCGTTTTAATGATCGAGAATTTTCGTTTTGTTCACAAGTCCATAACTCTTTTTCTAGAATAGATTATATTTTTGTTTCTAATCAATTAGTACATCAAGTCACACAGGCTATCATTGATCCAATTATATTATCAGATCATGGTGGAGTGTGGATTGAAATTAAAATAATAGATCAAAATAGAAATAAACCTATATGGAAATTAAATAATGCACTGCTTGCAGATACTGACTTTTGTACAAATCTTATGGAAAAAATGGAAGAATATTTTCAAATTAATGATATAGAAGAAATTTCAATAGAGACTTTATGGGATGCTTTTAAAGCATACATTAGAGGACAAATTATTTCTTATTCAGCAATGCAAATAAAAAAAGAAAAAAAACAATTTACAGAATTAGAAAAACTAATAAAGTCTCTAGAATCAAAATTAATTGAAAAATGGGATTATTTGACACAACAAGAATTGTTAAAAACTAAAGGAAAATATAATGAAATTTCTTCAAAAATCATTAGAAAAGATTTATTTGTACAACAAGCTCTGTATTATGGAAATTCAAATAAAGCGGGAAGAATGCTAGCAAATTATCTCAAAGCAAAAAAAAAGAAAACAAAAATAATTGCAATTCAAAATGAGAATAGAGAAATGTTATCTCACAATGATCACATAATGAAACAATTTTTGAAATTCTATAAAAAATTGTATTCTTCCGAGCCTTATTCAGAAAAGGAAAAAGATGGTTTAGAATTTCTAAAGTTAATAAAAGGACCGAAGATTCCTGAACATATAAAACGAAGTTTAGAAGAACCAATATCCTTAAAAGAATTAGATACAGCATTGAAATCCCTTAGGGCTGGATCCGCTCCAGGTGGAGATGGCTATACAGTAGAGTTTTATAAATCATTTCAAAACATTACAATGCCCTATTTATTAAAATTATATCAGACACAACTAAATAAAGGTTATATCACAGGTACTATGGCTGAATCAATAACTATAGTTTTACCTAAGCCAAATAAAGATCCCACTTTGGTTTCAAATTATAGACCTATTTCTTTAATAAATGTAGATGGAAAAATTTTGACCAAGGCATTAGCATTAAGATTGGCTAAAGCTCTCCCTTTCATTATTGATATGCATCAGACAGGTTTTGTAGCTCAAAGACATTCATCTCATAATACTAGATTGGCACATCACATGTTATATTTGACAAAATCCATTAATGACCCAACATTTTCTATTTCATTAGACGCTGAAAAAGCTTTTGATAGAGTGGAATGGAACTTCATGTTTCAGGCAATGGAATGGTTTGGTATAGGATCCGGTTTTATACAAATAATAAAAGCATTGTATAACTCCCCTGTTGCTAGATTATACATCAATAATAATATTTCAGAAAAATTTATTTTGCAAAGGGGAGTTAGACAAGGATGCCCACTATCTCCACTGCTTTTCGATATCGTATTAGAACCCTTGTTATTAGCTATAGAACAAACAAGGGAGATACAGGGTATTCCACATTCAGATAGAGAATATAAATTATCAGCATATGCTGATGATATTTTACTTTATTTGAGAAATCCGGAAACAACCATTCCAAATTTGCTTGAATTGATTGAAAAATTTGGAAAATTTTCAGGATATAAAATAAACTGGAATAAATCAGAAGTACTTCCACTCAATGTACATTGTACAAAAAGTCTATTTGATTCATTTTCTTTTATTTGGAAAGAAGAAGGAATAAAATACTTAGGAATTTGGATTACAAAAACTGTAGAAGAGACAATGAAAATTAATGAAAAAAATATATTACAAAAAGTGTCAGAAATGTGTGAACAATGGAATCCTCTGTGCATATCCTGGTGGGGGAGAATACAAACTGTAAAAATGATGATATTACCAGTAGTTTGTTACCAAATGGGTATGATACCAATTTTTTTTCAGGGGTCATTTTATAAAAAACTGGATAAGATGTTAACAAAATTTATTTGGCTTGGAAAAAACCCCAGAATTGCTCTAGTATCATTACAAAGACCAATTGCGGAGGGAGGGGTAAATTTTCCAAATTTTTATAGGTACCATCAAGCCTATATTATGCGTCAGGGTATGTATTGGATCCTCCCAGAGCCCATTGAACATATACCAGATTGGTTCTGGTTAGAATGGAGATTAATGTTTCCTTTACGTCTAAGTCATGTTATCAGTATTCAAATGCCAAGGTTATATAAGGATCACAAAATATTAGTTGATACTTGGAAAACTATAAGATATATAAGTAATCTAACTCCTATTCCAATAACTAAATCAACGACCCAAACAATATGGCTCAATCCAAAGATCAAAGTTGGCGGTTTTAAAATTATCTGGAAACATTGGATGATTGCTGGAATTCGGATTTTAGAAGATGTAATAAATAAAGGTAAACTGCTTGAATTTTCACAATTGCAAAATAAATTCGGTTTGAATAAATCACAATATTTCAGATGGATGCAATTGAAGCAGGCCATTCAGGTAGGGTTCCCTGAATGGAAAAATCTTAATAATTATCATAATATAGAATTCTTATGTTTTCAGATAGATTCCATGGGTCACCAGGCCGCAAGGTGGTATAAATTAATATCTGAATTTGTACATAAAAAGAAAAAAAATGGTCTTAGAGATATTTGGAGCATTGAGATTAAGCATCAGATTAATGCATCTCAATGGCCACGAATTTGGTCTTGGAGGATAAGATGTACACTGTCAGCATCTATGAGACAAACTTGGTTTTTTATTTTACATAGAGCTTTATGGACCCCTACACGTTTACATAGAATTGATAGCTCTAAATCTAATAGATGCTGGCCTTGTCATCTTGAAGCAGGGACATTAGATCATCTTTTATTCTATTGTCCATCAAATCACTGTTATCAATTTCTTCCTGAGGCAAAGGGACCGCTGTCGGGGATACCGAATCAATTTTTGTTCTTTTTTACTTCCTGCTCCTGAATTCACCGGATTACTTTTACTAGTTTTACCCGAAGCCATTTCTTACTTCAATTCTCTCTTTTCCTTCACTTTTCTTTAATTTTAACTGCCAAAATCTTAATAAAATTTGCCTGTCACAACAGAGCTAATCCTCTACCCAGCCATCTTCGTGCGCTGCAAAGTTCTAGAATTTATGGACTTTTTCTAAGGAAATTATCCAAACTTTTGCAGACTCTGCTAAGCTAACTGCTTTCACCATATTTTCTGCCAACAAATTTCAGAGTTTAATTACATGTTAAGTGAAGAAATATCTATTAGTTAGTAGCTTCATTTATGCCAAGTAATAGATTTGGTTGTAATGGATGTAAAATGTATAACAGACAAACAAGTAGCTAAGCATTTCAATCAGGTGGATTTTACCCAAATGTGGTAGTCCTTTATTTCCTCTTTCTTCTCCCCCTCATCCAACTACTAGCTGGGTTTCCTTTCACAGAAACAAAGTTTACATGGAAAGAGTGTGAGTGTGTGTGAGTGTAAGTGTATGTGTGTGCATAAACACACATCAAAACAAAAAATGGAGGAATTGTTGTCTCTTGCTGGCCCTTTAAGGTAAATTGATCTGGGTGAGCTGATCACATGACAACAATGACGTGGTCAGCTCTCACTACACAGATTTAAAGAACGCTGGGGTGCCATTTTTTTGCCTTACCCCGCAGACTCAATGGCCTAGATTCATTAAACCTCCAAACCATGTGTGATCCGTTTCCATGCAGACCGACAAATTCACTAAAGGCCTGCATGCAAATGGGGACGATCGTTAACACGCCAGGATCACTAGAGAGCGATCCCCGCTCATGCGCACACCCCGACAGGAGTAGCAGCCTTCTGTCAGGGCTCAGCCCCGATCTCTCTTGCCTGCTCGTCGGACTCTCCTGCTCTCTGCCGCCATTCCCTGCAGTGCAAGCCCGTGGTTTTAAAGTGGACTTGCACTGCAGGGAACGGTAGCAGAGAGAAGGAGAATCTGGTGAGCAGGCGAGAGATTGGGGCAGAGCACGGCAGCAGGAGAGCCTACACTGGCCTGACACACTGGCCCTGCCCGATACCCCCCCCAGGCCCTGATCTGTCCTGCCCTGCCCTGCCCCAATCTCTCCCCTCCTGGCATGTCCCACCCACCCCCGACACCAAAAAGTTGGGAGCAGGAGGGGTGCTCAGTCCCTCATGCTCCTAGGACTCCCACCCCTCGTCGGCCCAGGCGGTCGGGCCCGGCCCCCCCACACACCCCAGTACCTTTAAAATAGTTGGGAGCAGGAGGGGTGCCCGGACCCTGCTGCTCCTATGCCAATCTTCAGGAGCAGGAGAAAAGTCCTTCCACTCCTCTGTCCGGCTGCTGCCCAATAGCAGCCTTAGGCCCCGCCCGAGCACATCATCTGATGTATGGGGAGGGGCCTAAGGCACTGACTGGCTGAGGCGCCTCAAGCTCCTACCTGGGAGGAGCCTTGGAGAAGCCTGAGGCCCCTCAGCCAACTGACTGATATGAAAAGGAGAAACTACTTTTGGCAGAAAGGAAGGAACAGGCTTCAAGACAACCCGCTCCCTAGAAAACTCCAAGAAGGGAGCCCTACAAGAGAAAGCCTGCAGCTCAGAAACACATCTAGCTGAAGTAATGGCCACCAAGAAGACCGCCTTAAGATTAAGGTACTTCAAAGAATAGTCACCCAAAGGAGGACGCACTAGAACGGACAGAACCAGATTCAGATCCCACTGGAACCAAAACGGGCACCGGCAAGGAGTCATTGTACAGGACGGGCGGCAGGAGACCCGACGGGGGCAGTATCAGCCCGCCACACATAGCCACCTGGACTGACAGAGCTGTCACATCAAACTATTTAGGGAGGGACTCCAACTTACACTCCTCCGGGTCCTTCAAGACCGCACTGTCCTCAACAGGCACGGTATGCCACTTAGAGATGGCCGAGACCACCGCATCCACTACAGGCGACTTCAGAGTATCCCTATTCCCTTCCAGAATGGGATACAGGCGGGCCATGGAGAGCGCAAAGTGAAAAGGGGCTTCCGGCACCTGACACTGGGCAAGCATGATGCCCTGAATATCCTGATGCATAGGAAAAGAGTGGGAGGCAGATGAATCCCCTTAAGCAAGGAGTCCACCATATGCGAGGGCTCCAACATGGGGTCCTCAAAGTGAAAAACTGAGGAGACCTGAAGGATTAACTCACGGAGCTCTTCCCACTGAAAAATGTGCACCACAGACACATCTTCGCCAGCTGGGGGGTTCTCGAGCCCCTCGCCGACGGAATTTGGCCCCCCAAGAGGATCCTGGAATTCTCCCCAAGGATCCAGGTCCTCATCAATCACCTCGTGCTCTTCTGGGAAAAAATCCTCTGGGCGTTTGGATGAGAGAGCAGTAGAGGGGAGCAAAACCGCCGCTGTGTGGGGCTGCACTGGGGAAGATGTCAAGGGTAACCTCCCCCCACCTCCCCCGACACCCCCGGAGTGGACACGGAATCTCCTGCCATCAGCACATAAGCTTTACAAAGTGCTAACATAAATTCAGGGGGAAAGACCCCTGGCGGCCCCAAGAGACTCCCTGCCCTAGCAGGGGACCCTGACATACCTTGCCCCTTTATTTACAGAATAGGGGGAAGGTCGCCTGAGGTAACCGAAATGAATGAGGTTTCCGCCGAAATTGGACCTGAAACTGCCAAAATCAGAGCTCCTGCGGCCTGTCGTGTCTGAAAAGCCTGGGTCTTTCCTGACGCTGAGGCCAAGGAACTGACCAACGCGAAAAGGGAATTCCCCAGCTGAACCGGCGGTAAGAGAATCCCTTTGCTCCCTGACCGTTGGTGGCTGGCCCAGAAATATCTAAGAAAAAGGACCATTTAAATTGAATGATTAATTTATAGAGCGTGGGTGGTTGGGCAGGCTGGATGGACCATTTGGGTCTTTATCTACCGTCAGTTACTATTGAAGTGATTAATGATAATTAACATAAAACATAAAAACCATCTTCCTTTTCACCACCTCCTTACCCACCCCTTCTCCAAAATAACCCTCTACAATAAATACCAGAAGACTGAGCCTAATTGACCCTCAATCACTCCTCTGAAAACAAAGTTACTAGAGAGTTGTGCGGGGACAGAAATCCCACCCGTCCCCGTGAGGAATCGTCCCCACCCGTCCTCGTGAGGAATCCCCTCCGTCCCCACCCGTCCCTGCGAGGAATCCCCTCCGTCCCCACCCGTCCCCGCGAGGAATCCCCTCCGTCACCATCCTTCCCTATAAACTTCAGAAATAGTTATTTTATTTAATTATGCTACTGAATTAAAGGCTCTGGTAGAGACCCATTTACAAATAAGCAAAGAGACTTTATTAATTTGGAAATATTAATTGGGAAGAACTTTGTAAATGGGTTTCTACCAGAACCTCTAATGTAAATATAAAATATAAATACTCAGCTGATGAGAACCCACAAACTGTCAGCTGAGGACTTCCTTTGCAGTTGGCCTGGGGTCCCTTTTGCCAAGCTTGGCAGGCAGCAGTAGCGTCCCTGAGTCACAGATGCTGGCACCTCAGTGGCTCATGGATGCTGCCAGCGACTGCTGCGCTTGGTGGAGGGGAGTTCTGACCATCTCTAGAGGAGGTCCTCTGCTGGCGGTGCTTGGGGATCCCCACCAGTCACAGCAAGGGCCAACAAGTACTTCAACACTGTAGAAATAAAACCAGAAATGCATTTCCTTTTCTTTTGAACACAAAACAAAGATATCTGCCATATACATTTCCCAAGGCAGATGACTCTATGCAATGTCACCTCGGTAACAAAATACAAAAATAGACAAATACACCCCCTCCCTTTTTACTAAATCACAATAGTAGGTTTTAGCACAGGGAGTTACGCTGAATGCCTCGCGCTGCTCTCAATGCTCATAGGCTCCCTGCGCTAAAAAATGATATTGCGGTTTAGTAAAAGGGAGCCATAGTGCAAAATATAGACAGCAGATATAAATTCTGAAAACAGACACATTTTGATCACTAAATTGAAAATAAAATCATTTTTCCTACCTTTGCTGTTTGGTGATTTCATGAGTCTCTGGTTGCACTTTCTTCTTCTGACTGTGCATCCAATCTTTCTTCCTTTCTTTCAGCCTCCTGTATGTTTCCGCTCCCCCAGACCTCATTCTCTCCCCCAACTTTTTCTTTCTGTCTCCCTGTTCCCCCTTCTTTCTATCTCCCTGTCTGCCCCCTTTCTTTCTTTCTTTCTCCGTGCCCTCCCCCAAGCCACTCGGTTTGCTGCCACCGCCATCGGGGAATAGCCCCCAAGCCACCGCTGTCCCAAGCTTTCCCTGCAGAAGCGTCGCGCTGACCAGCATTCCGCTCCCTGACGTCAATTCTGACGTAGGAGAGGAAGTTCCGGGCTAACAAGGCATTTCTCCTCATTCCATCCAGGCTGAGCCCCATCTCTCCTTGATCCAGCATTTCCCTTCTGTGTTTGTCAGAATTACCATTCCACCTATTTTCCAGCATCACCCTTCTTTGTGTCCATCTCACCTATATCCCTATCTCACCACTTTTTCAGAATCTTCATTTGTCTCTGTCCTTGTCTTTACCCCATGTTCACCATTTGCCCTTTCAATGTCTTTATCTCCCCCCCCCCCCACTTTTTCAGCATTACTTATATGTCTCTATTTCACCTCCTCTTCATGTCCCCTCTGTATCTCTATCCTTATTCAGTAGGTCCTGCTTACTCTTTCTCTTCTTTGTGTCACTATCTCCATTTTCAGCTTTCCCCCCTTTTCCTTTGTTACTGCACCCGGTAGCCAGAATCTTTCCACCCTCCCTCCACTCCGGCCCAGCCCAGTATGAAATATTTCCTTTTGTTTCCCTCCCCTCTCTCTCTCTCTCTCTTCTCCTCCCTCACCCATGAGTCCTGCATCTGGCCCTCTCCCTTCTACCTGCACCTGGCAACACCCCCCTGCTCCGCGGCTCTCTTCAGCAACTCGTCAGCAGCGGTGATCAAGACAAGCTGCCGACATCGAGGCCTTCCCTCTACAGAGTCCCGCCTTTGTGGAAAAAGGAAGTTGAAACAAGCGGGACTCACAAAGGGTAGGCCCCGACATCAGAAGCTTGTGTCGATCGCTGCTGCTGAGTTGCCGAAGAGAGCCGCGGAGCAGGGGGTGTGGCTGGAAGCAGGTAGAAGGAAGGCTGTAGAAGCTCCGGAGCATGACACCGACCCCGGCCAGGATGATTTCTTTTTCAGGCGTGCAGCTTACAAGTCCGGCGTCGCGGCGGGAAATAGCCATGCTGAGCAGTGAGCTCAGCACGTACACAGAAGAAAGCCTTGCTTGCTGATTGGTCCGGCGGCACGGTGGGGCGGGGCCGCCGGACCAATCAGCAAGCAAGGCTTTCGTCTGTGTACGTGCTGAGCTCACTGCTCAGCATGGCTATTTCCCGCTGCGACGCCGGACTTGTAAGCTGCATGCCTGCATCGCCAGAATTTAGGTAGGCTGTTTTCATCCCCGTGAGAGTCCCGTGGGCCAGGGGGGGGAACCCGCGGGAGTCCCATGGGTCAGGGGGGCATCCCCGTGGGAGTCCCGTGGGTCAGGGGGCGTCCCCGTGGGAGTCCCGTGGGCCAAGGGGGGGAACCCGCGGGATCACCGCGGGACCCCTGCGATCCCCGTTCCCGTGCAGACTCTAAAAGTTACCCGACACTGATGCATGACTTTGAGAAGGTGCACAAGCTCACAGGGAATTTTAAAATATGAGCAAAAAGGAGAAATTAGGTTCTTACCTGCTAATTTACTTTCTTTTAGCTTCTCCAGACCAGTAGAGGTTAATCTTTACGAATGGGTATATATCCAATCATGACCAGCAGGTGGAGACTGAAAACAAAACTGTGGGACAGTATATAATATACTCCCTTCTATTTACATCAGTCTGCCGAATAGCCAAGCAGAACTAAGAACTGGAAAACAGAAAGAAAACAATACTCCGAATAGGAGTAACAAATAACATACCCAAATGCTGTTGGAAAATGTAGAGGAGAAATACCAGAAGGAAAATGTCCCCACAGCTCGCCAGCTAAGCCAGCCGAGCCACAGCCGCTGTTCTTTAATTCTCCCCGTCCCTAGAAAAATACAAGAACCCGCAGCAAAAAACAAAAACTGCCCACGAAACAGCCCCAACAACAACAACAACAGACAGGGTGGGGACCTCTACTGGTCTGGAGAAGCTAAAAGAAAGTAAATTAGCAGGTAAGAACCTAATTTCTCCTTCTTTAGCACTCTCCAGACCAGTAGAGGTTAATCTTTACGAATGGGACGTTCCAAAGCAGTCCCTCACACGGGCGGGACCCCCGAAGGGCTGACACCAGAACACACACACCGAACACCGCGTCCTGACGCGCCAGAACATCTACCCGAAAGAGTCTGACAAAGGAATATAAGGAAGACCACACCGCAGCCTTACAAATGTCCACTGGAGGCACGAGCGACGACTCAGCCCATGAAGCCACCTGACCCCGAGAAGAATGAGCTTTGAGAAACTCCGGAACAGGCTGCTGCCCCAGAAGAGAAGCGGAAGCAATAGTCTCCTTGATCTAGCATGCAATAGTAGCCTTAGAAGCGCCAGCCCCCCTAAGAGGACCAGTCAGAAGGACAAAGAGATGATTTTATTTCCTGATCTCCTAGGTCCGCTGCACATAAGAGCGAAGGACCCGACCAACATCCAACTCGCGCAGCTGTCTTTGCTCAGAAGAGCCCTCCCAACTACCCAAGACCGGGAGGACCACAGATTGATTGACATGAAAAGGAAAAACTACTTTCGGCAGAAAAAGAAGGAACAGGCCTCAAGACAACCTGCTCCCTAGAAAACTCCAAGAAGGGAGCCCTACAAGAGAAAACCTGTAGCTCAGAAACACGCCTAGCGGAAGAAATGTCCACCAAAAAGACCGTCTTCAGAGTAAGGTCCTTCAAAGAGCAGCCGCCCAACGGTTCGAAGGGCGGGTGCATCAGAATAGAGAGAACCAGACTGAGATTCCAAGAGGGAACAGAGGACCGCACGGGAGGCCTGAGCACCTAGGCCGCCCGCAAAAAGCGAATCACATCAGGAAAGGCTGTCAAACGCTGACCTGTCACAAACCCCCGAAAGGCTGACAAGGCCACAAGCTGAACCCGGAGAGAAGCCGAAGCCAGGCCTCTATCCAGGCCATCTTGCAAGAACTCTAGGATGTTAGGCACAGAAACGCGAAGAGAGACCACTCCCCGCACCTGGCACCACCCCTCAAAGAAGTGCCAAATCCAAACAGAAGCCTGAGAGGTAGATAGCCTCCAGGACCCCAAGAGTGTAGAAATCACCCTATCTGAATACCCCTTCTTACCAAGGCGACCCCTTTCAAAAGCCAAGCCGTAAGACAGAAGGGAGACGGGTCGAACATGGGAATGGGACCCTGCGTCAGAAGGTCGTCCAAGAGAGGCAGAGGAAGAGGATCCGCCACCAGAGTGTCACCAGATCTGCGTATCACGGATGTCGAAGCCAATCTGGAGCCACCAGAACCACCAGACCCGGATGGCGAACAATGCGGAGAAGAACTCTGCCCACTAATGGCCACGGAGGAAACATGCACAACAGCCCCTCTGTTGGCCATGGTTGAACCAGAGCATCCAGACCCTCGGCCAGTCCATCCCTGCGACGACTGAAGAAGCGGAACACCTCGGCATTGCCACTCGTGGCCATCAGGTCCATCAGGGACTGACCCCAAGCCTGCATTATCAACTGAAAAGCCACAGGGCTGAGACACCACTCTCTGTGATCTAAGATGTGACTGAGGAAGTTCGCCTGAACATTCTCCACCCGGCCATGTGAGAGGCCGAGAGGTCCAGAAGGCATGACTCCGCCCCAAAGCATGAGCCGAACCGCCTCCTCCACCACCTGAGCGCTCTTGGTGCCTCAACGATTGACATAAGCCACCGCTGTGGCATTGTCAGACCGGACTCTGACCGACTTGCCCATCAAGAGGGAGCGGAAGGCTAACAGCGCCAGAGGGATGGCTCTGGTCTCCAACATGTTGATCGACCAGGACGCCTCCTCCATGGACCAGGTGCCCTGAGCTGAGTGACCTAGACACGGAGCCCCCCCAACCGAGGAGGCTGGCATCCGTGAGAAGCATCGTCCACTGCGATAGATCCAGACTCATCCTCTGGACCAGATGAGAGGTCTGGAGCCACCAAAGAAGACTGCAGCGCGCCAAGCCTCGCAGAGGGACAGGGACCTCCAAACTGAGCTTCTGGGGTGACCATCTACGGAGCAGAGCATACTGAAGAGACACATGTGGGCCCGCACCCACCTCACAACATCCAAGAACGCTGCCATCGACCCCAAGACTTGGAGGAAATCCTGCGCCCGAGGACACCGGGACGCCAAAAGAAGGCGAATCTGAGATTGCAATTTGCTTACCCGGGCCTCTGGAAGGAAGACCTTCCCCAAGGAGGTGTCGAACAGAACCCCAAGGTACTCCAGATGCTGAGCGGGGACCAACCGACTCTTGGAAAGGTTGACCACCCAGCCCTGTGACCGGAGAAACTCAACCACCCGAGCCGTAACTCGGGCGCTCTCCTGCAACGACTTCGCCCAAAACAACCAGTCATCCCAGAAGGGGTGCACCAGAATGCCCTCTGACTGCAATGCCGCCGTGACGACCACCATCAACTTGGTGAACGTCCGGGGAGTCGTGGCCAGGCCCAAGGGAAGCACACAGAACTGATAGTGCAGACCCAATATCGCAAAGCAAAGAAAGAGCTGAGGAGAGGCCCGAATGGAAACAGGCAAGTAGGCCTCCGCCAGAGCGAGAGAAGTCAGGAACTCCCCCGGCTGAACCGCCAGAAGGACAGACTGCAGTGTGTCCATGCGAATAAAAGGGAATTCTGAGAGTCCTGTTGACCTCAGTTTAAACCAAGGATGGGCCGAAAGGTCCCCTCACTTTAGGGCCCCATAAAGGAAATGGCGTACCAGCCGATACTGCACTCCTGAGGGGACACTGGACAACTGCTTTGAGATCTAGCAAGCGCTGAAGGGTCTGGCGAAAGGCTAGCGTCTCCCATGCCACCTGACATGGAGAGGCTAGATATGATCTGGCAGAGAGCGGGCAAAATTCAAGTACATAACCGTCCCGCACCACCACCAGGACCCACTGATCGGACGTGATCTTGGCCCACTTGGGAAACAAGTTGCGAAGCCGGGCACCCACGGGAACCAAAGGGGGCGCCGGCAAAGAGACATCGCGCAGGACGGGCAGCAGGGGAACCGGGGGGGGAACTCCCAGCCCCCCGACGGGCCCCCTGAAAAGACTGCATGCGCTAAGCCAACCGACCCCGGGGAAAAACCGGAAGCCTTGAAAGAAGCAGTCCCAAGCCCCAGGCGAAACTTGCGAAATTCCCGCAGACGCCCCCGGGCAATGCCAACCCGAGATGCCGGGCGGGCACGGTCCTCAGGTAGACGGGGCACCTCAGAGTCCGTCAGAGTCTGAACCACCGGATCTAAGTCCTCTCTAAACAAAAAACAACCCCCGAAAGGGAAATTTTGGGAAGTTCAGTTTTGGGCGCGGCAACCGCCGACCAAGCGCGAAGCCACAAGGTACAGCATGCGGCTACCAAAAGTTCCAGACTTAGCAGCACCAAGTCACAAAGAACAACCGAGAGGAACGAGGCAGTCATCTCAAACTTCACCACCTCCTGATCCACTAAGGACCAGTCATCAGACTCACGATCCAGGACATGCTCAGACCACCGAAACACGGTACGAGCCACCAGCCCCACACAAATAGCCGCCTGGACCCCCAAGGCAGAGACATCAAAATTATACTTAAGAAGTGTCTCTAACGTACGCTCCTCAGAGACCCTAAGAGCAGAACCGTCCATAACAGGCATGGTATGCCGTTTAGGAAGTGCCGAGACCACCGCATCCCCCATTGGCGAAATTAAGGTAGCCCTATCCCCCTCCGGGATGGGATACCCATGAGCCAAGGCGCACACCAAACGAAACGGTGCCCGTAGGCCACTGCGCCAACACAAAATCCCGAAATTCCTGACGCACAGAAAAAGAGCGGGAAACAGGACAGACCCCCCCGAAGCAGAGGGGCCCCCATATGCGGGGTCTCCGGTGGCGCAACTTCAAAAATGCAGCACCAAGGAGACCTGCTACATCAGGTCTAAAAGCTCATCCCTCTGCATAAAAAGCGCACCACGGACGCATCTGCTCTGGAAGACGGGAAACCCGCCGCCCCGCTGCCAGCGGGCGTCCCCTCTAGAGGATCCTGGAAGCCTGCCAAAGCAGCCAGGTCCTCAACCATGCCAACACGCTCCTCCGACCACCAATTCGCAATCCAAGCCCCCCCGCGGGCGCTTGGATGAGGGAGGAGGAAGAGGGGACGCCAAACGAAAAGAGGGAGGCAAGCCATAGGGGGCGCGGAGGGAAACCACCCCCGAAACCCCCCAGGTGCACATGGGACCCCCAATTGTCTGCACAAAGAAAGAAATTAAATTGGGGACAAAAAACCCCTGGGGGTCCCCAGGGACTCCCTGCCCCAGCAGGGGTCCCTGCAGAAACTTGCCCCTGTGTTTGCAATACAGGGGGAAGGTCACCTGAGGTTGCAGACAAAATGGAGGGGCCAGACAGAGAAAATGGCGAAGTTCCCGCCAAAAATGCTCCCTCCATGGCCTGTAGCGGCTGAGAAGCCTGAACAGTCCCAGCCGCTAAAACAGACAAGTCGGCATCAGCTGTCAAAAAATCAGCTGAGAGGGAATCCTTCGGGGAATCCCTCCGTGGGTGGTTGGGGAAGACCGGGCTTCCCCACTGCTCCCAGCCGACTCGCGAGGCACCATCGGCGGGGAGCTCTGGGCGCCTGCAGCCGCTGCCGACAGAGCTCCACCACCTCACCGGGCCAAACTACCGATTTCAGTCCGGCCGCGAGTGCCTCGCGGCTGGACCTAATTGTGTCCCACTCCCCGGAGAAGGGCACAATTGCTCCATACGCGACCTAGCTATAAAAAAGTGCCAGTTAGATGAAAAAATACAGTAAAATACAGTTTTCTTAAAGGGAAACAACCCTCCAGAACAGCACTACCTCAGGATTTTTTTTTTTTTTTTTACAGAACAGACTCCACAGGCTTTCGAAGCAATATGCCTTGCTTGATTTAGGGGGCAAGTCTTACTGCTGAGGCTCCTCTAGAAAAATGTGGGGAGGTGGAGGAAGTGGGGGAAGGGACCCCGCTCGAGACCCGCCGGGTTTGACACCCCCGAGGTAGGACGGACCCCCCAAACAGGGCCCGCCCAAGCTCCGTCCGGCCAAAAACAGGGACTAGAAACTCCCTAAACAAATTCCAACAGCCCTACCAAGGGAGATGGGTACAGATCACTCAACACCTGCTGGAGACTGAAAGAAGACTAATGTAAATAGAAGGGAGTATATTATATACTGTCCCACAGTTTTGTTTTCAGTCTCCACCTGCTGGTCATGATTGGATATATACCCATTTGTAAAGATTAACCTCTACTGGTCTGGAGAGTGCTAAAGAAGTAGTTTTATAATGCATAGGAATACACGTGAATGCCATTTAAATGTGTACATGATGCACAAAGTTTCTAAAATGACTTCCTTAACAGATCATGTATAAATAGATTACCATCAAGTTTTGCACCAAAAGAGATCAAACCCAACTACTTAAAAAGTCAGTAGATTAGTATATCAGATGAGGTAGCTGAAAGCAAAGATATCCTACTGTAACGAGAACCTGCTGCACAGAACATGCATGGCTGCTTGCACAATCTTCTTTTGCATTCTAACCTTTAACGCTTCCATTTCACCCTCCAGCTGTTTGGAAAACAATTCGCTATGCTCGCGGAGCTTTCGTTCTTTTGATGCTTCTGCTCTCGCATCTTCAAGCTGTGCTTCCAGCTACAAGATAAGGTTAACAATTAGTGCCTCTCAAAGTAAACAGAAGTGAACAATGCTTTAAGTGTACAAGCTGCATTGGCAAAGCTAAAACCATTTTAAATTCCAATTTTAATAAAGCATCAATCTGTTTTCATGCATAGTATTGTACAGGAAGAATATTCTAATGGAAGGTAGCTATTAAGATACAGTAAAAATCAGACTTCTACCACTCCTCAGTTTGTGAGAGTGACTAACCTGTGGTATTCCAGTAATGCAGGTTAGTCATGCCCATAGTACATCAAAAACACAGCTTGCAAGCTGCACTAATCATACTGCCTGTGAGCCTCAAGCCACTAATATGAAGCCTGATGCTCTCAGGTCACATCTTAAAGGAATGGATAATAAAGGTAAATTCCCCCCTTCATCCTGGAGCCCCCCTACTATGACGTTTCCAAGCCCTTCCCCCCATGCAACCCCTCTCTGCAAGGAACTTTCCTGCTCTACTAACTCCCACCACCCTCACTCCACTGGACCTACCTGATATGATTGATGTCTCGAGGTTACAAGGCATAAGCAATCCCATTACTCCATTCCTTGTTAGCATAAGGATCAAAAAGGTACCGTGACCTCTGGTGGCAGTTTCATAGCTCTGTTCCTATGAGCCACGCTGAAGTATATGGGGGCCTTATGATTTATATGGCAGCTTGACTCCTAGCACCAATACTGTGAAATTACTACTAGGGTTGTCAGCTTGTGATTTCATTATGGATTTTCAAGTACATGGGGGTAATATGTAGAAACAAAACAAACAATGAAAAAAAAATACCTTTTTAATTGGGCTAACCTCTTTTGAGAATTCTTCCCCTTACCAAATGTTTATGGAAACCTGTGAAATTTCTTTTGTATGACAATTTTGGCTAAATAAACCCAACCATGCTAGTTATATAATTCCATTTGTATTTCATCTGCATCTGGCAGATTCTCTTTGTTGTAAACTGCACTGAACTGTTAAGGTATAGTGAGTTATAAATAAATTATTATTATTATTTATGATTAGCTTTCCAAGGTAACCCCTTCTTCCTCAGATCAGACGGGATTATCTTCAAAAGCTAATCATAAACTACATTAAGTTAACCCAATAAAAAAGGTATTTTTTTTCCTTTATGTTTGTTTTATTTCTACATATTACCTTGAAGAGTGGACCAACATAGCCACCATACCATTTCATTCTAGTATATGGGCAATTCAAACTCTTTCTTTTAATTTCCTTTCCTTTACAAATTCACTTGCCAGGACTAATCATAACATACCCTATAGGTGCAATGAATGCTCCTGGACATTTGTAAAGCCATAACAGTGTTCATCCAATTGTGTGGTTTAAGTAAAAAGGAGAAATTAAGTTCTTACCTGCTAATTTTCTTTCTGTTAGCTTGTAGACCAGTATAGTCCTTACGAATAGGTATTATACCTCACTGTGACCAGCAGGTGGAGAGTGAGATCAAAAACTTGTATATTAGGATAGACTCCCCCCTAGCAATCCAGTCTGACGAATAGCCAAGCAGAACCTCGGAAAGATTACAACTGAAAACAGTAAAACTGACTCCAAACAGGAACGTAAAAACAACAAACACCTGTAAACAACTGTTGGAGCATGTAGAGAACTAAAACCTGGCATAGACAATGTTCCCACAGCTCACTAGCTAAGCTTGCTGACCCATAGCCGCTGTTCTTAAATCTCCCTGGCCCAAGAAAAATACTAGAACCTGCAGAAAAAAACAAAATCTGCATGTGAGCAAAAAAAACTCGTAATCACCACACAAAGACAGATAGGGTGGATGACTATACCGGTCTACAGGCTAACAGAGAAAATTAGCAGGTAAGAATCTAACTTCTCCTTCTGTAGCGCCTGTTAAACCAGTATAGTCCTTATGAATGGGACGTACCAAAGCAGAACTCATCAAAGGTGGGACCCCAGAAGGGCCAACACCAGAACACTCTCACCGAATACTGCATCCTGATGAGTGAGAACATCCACACGGTAATGTCTGACAAAGGAATGCAGAGAAGACCAAGCTGCAGCCTTGCAAATATCCACTGGAGGCACTAGAGAAGACTCAGCCCAAGAAGCCACCTGACCCCCGAGTGTAAAAACCCTTAAGAAATTCTGGAACAGGATTTTTCTGCAAAATGGAAGCAATAGTCTCCTTGATCCAGTGCACAATAGTAGCCTTGGAAGCACATCCCCCTTACGAGGACCCGCTAGAAGGACAAAGAGATGTTCCTACTTCCTGATCTCCTAGGTCCTCTGCACATAACAGCGAAGGACCCAACTGACATCCAACTTACACAACTGTCTCTGCTCGGAAGATCCCTCCCAACAACCCAGGTCCACCGCCTGAGTGACATGAAAAGGAGAAACTACCTTAGGCAGAAAGTAAGGAACAGGCCACAAGACAACCCACTCCCTAGAAAATTCCAGGAAGGGAGACTGACATGAGAAAGCCTGCAGCTCAGAAACATGTCTAGCAGATGTAATTGCCACCAAGAAAACCACTTTAAGATCCTTCAAGGAGCAGTCGCCCAAAGGTTCAAAAGGCAGACAAACCAGAACTGACAGAACCAGATTCAAATCCCAAGATGGAACAGAGGGTCACACGGGAGGCTTGAGCAATTTGGCCACCTGCAAGAAGCGAATCACATCAGGAATGGAAGTCAAATGTTGACCTTTTAACAATCCACAAAAGGCTGTCAAGGCCGCAAATTGAACCCAGAGAGAAGACCAAGCCAGTCCCCTGTCTAGGCCATCCTGCAAGAACTCTAAGATGGTAGGCAGGGAAGCGTGAAAAGAGACCATTCCACGCGCAGCACACCACTCCTCAAATATACGCCATATCCTCACATAAGCCCAAGAAGTAGAAAGTCTCCGGGACAGCAAGAGGGTGGAGATCACTTTATCAGAATGCCCCTTCTTACCTAGGCGTTCCCTTTCAAGAGCCATTCCGTAAAACAGAAGGGACCCGGATCAAACATTGGAATGGGACTCTGAGTCAGAAGGTCAGCTGAGAAAGGGAATCCGCCACCAGATGCCTCACTAGATCCACATACCACGGTCACCTGGGCCAATCCGGAGCCACCAGAACTATCAGGCCTGGATGACGAACTATGCGGAGAAGAACTTTGCCCACTAACGGCCACGGAGGGAACACATACAACAGACACTCCATTGGTCATGGTTGAACCAGAGCATCCAGCCCCTTGGCCTGACCATCTCTGCGACAACTGAAGAAGCAGGGTGTTTTGGTGTTGAGAGTTGTGGCCAACAGGTCCATGAGGGGCTGACCCCAAGACTGAACTATTAGCTGAAAAACTGTGGGACTTAGACACCACTCTCCGGGATCTAGGGCGTGGTGACTCAGAAAGTCCACCTGAACATTCTCTATACCCGCTATGTGGGAGGCCAGGATGTCCTGAAGATGATATTCCGCCCATAGCATGATCAGAGCTGCCTCCTGCACCATCAATGCACTCTTGGTGCCACCAAGATGATTGACATAGGCCACCGCCGTGGCATTGTCCGAAAAAACCCTGGCTGTCTTGCCCATCAGAAAGGACTGGAAGGCTAACAGCGCTAGATGGATGGCTCTGGTCTCTAAGATATTGATCGACCAGGAAGCCTCCTCTGTGGACCAGGTGCCCTGAGCTGAGTGACCTAGACACTGAGCTCCCCAACCTAGGAGACTGGCATCAGTGAGCAGCACCGTCCACTGCGGCTGGTCCAGACTCGCCGCTTATACAATAAGAACATAAGAACATAAGAAACACCTTCACCGGATCAGACCAAGGTCCATCTAGTCCGGCGATCCGCACACGCGGAGGCCCATTTAGATGCTCCTTTTTGGAGACCCGGATTTCCCGTATCCCTCAATATGATCTGCAAGAAGGTGTGCATCCAACTTGCGTTTGAAACCCAGCACAGTATTTTCTGCCACCACCTCCTCCGGGAGAGCATTCCAAGTGCCCCCACTCTTTGTGTGAAACAGAACTTCCTGACATTTGTCCTGAACCTGCTGCCATTCAGTTTTAGGCTATGACCTCTTGTCCGCGTCACATCTGAAAATGTCAGTAATGCTGCTTCCTGGTTAATTTGATCAAATCCCTTTAATATTTTAAAAGTCTCTATCAGATCCCCACGCAGTCTTCTCTTTTCGAGTGTGAACAGTCCCAGTTTTCCGAGGCATTCCTTGTAGCTTAAATTCTCCATTCCTTTGACTAGTTTCGTGGCTTGCCTCTGCACCCTCTCCAACAGAATTTTATCCTTCTTAAGGTATGGAGACCAGTGTTGGACACAGTATTCTAAGTGTGGTCTGACCATTATTCTGTAAAGTGGCATTATAACATCTTCCGACCTACTCGTGATCCCCTTCTTAATCATGCCTAACATCCTATTTGCTTTCTTCGCCGCCGCCGCACATTGAGCCGATGGCTTTAGGGTTCTGTCTATCAGCACCCCCAAATCTCTTTCTTGTTCGCATTTGGCTAATGTCACCCCCGAGATCTTGTATTCATGTTCTTTGTTTTTCTTTCCTAGATGCATCACCTTGCATTTGTCTATGTTAAAATTCTTCTGCCACTTTATCGCCCACGTTTCCAGCTGATTTAGATCTTTCTGAAGTTCCTCACAGTCCCTTTGAGAGCCAACCGCCCGACATAGTTTTGTATCATCCGCAAACTTGATTATATTACAAGATGTTTCCACCTCCAGGTCATTTATAAAAATGTTGAACAAAATGGGACTAAGAACCGAGCCCTGGGGCATGCCGCTGGTCACCTTTTCCCATTCCGAGAATTTCCCATTTATGGTTACCCTCTGCGTTCTGTTCTCTAACCAATTTCCGATCCATCCGTGCACTTCTCCTCCTATTCCATGACTTAGTATTTTACTCATAAGCCTTGCGTGCGGAACCTTGTCAAACGCTTTTTGGAAGTCCAAGTAAATTATGTCCATTGGATCTCCACTATCTATTTGCTTGTTAACCTTCTCAAAAAATTGAAGTAAATTTGTCAAACATGACCTCCCTTTCCTGAAGCCGTGTTGACTAGCTCTCATTAGGTTGTGCTTTTCCAAGTGTTGTACAATGCGGTTTTTAATTAGTGCTTCGATTATCTTCCCAGGAACCGATGTGAGACTCACTGGTCTGTAGTTTCCTGGTTCACCTCTTGATCCTTTTTTGAAAATTGGGATGACATTTGCAATCCTCCAGTCGTCTGGTACTTGCCCGGTTCTAATTGACATGTTAGCTATGGATTGTAGTAGTTCCCCAATTTCTATCTTAAGTTCCTTTAACACTCTCGGGTGAATCCCATCCGGTCCAGGGGATTTATCACTTTTTAGTTTATCAATCTGAAAGTAAATCATGTCCAACTCCACATTTATTGCTGTTAGGCTCTCCTCTATGCCTCCGGTGAATACCCTCCCAGTGTCTGGTATTGTTGTAGTGTCCTCATTTATGAAGACAGAGGCAAAGAATGAATTTAACCTATCAGCAACCTGTTTGTCTTCTTTGATTGACCCTATCATTCCTTGGTCGTTGAGAGGGCCCACTGTTTCTCTTGCTGGTTTCTTCCCATTTATATATCTAAAAAAGGGCTTAAAGTTTTTGTTTTCTTGCGCTATCTTTTCTTCATAGTCTTTTTTGGCTTCTATTACCGCTTTATGACACTTTTTCTGGTCGATTTTGTGACAGTTCCAGGCCTCTGTCGTTTTTTCCCGTTTCCATTTTTTAAACGAGTTTCTCTTTTCCCTTACTGCAACCTTCACCTCTTTGGATAACCAAGCAGGTTCACCTTTGTTCTTTTTCCGCCTTCCTTTGGATATTTTCGGTATGTAAAGATTCTGTGCTTCAATGATGGTGTTTTTCAATAGAGACCATGCTTGTTCAACTGAATGGATTTCTGCTTTGCCCTTCTTGAGCCATTTTTTAACCATGGTTCTCATGCTGTCGTAATTCCCTTTTTTGAAGTTAAAGGTTGTGGCTTTAGTCTTGATTGGTTTCCCCTTTCCAATACCAATGGTAAAATTGATCATATTGTGATCACTTGTCCCCAATGGGGCTGTAACCTCTACATCTGCTGTCCTTCCAGTAATGCCATTTATAACCAAGTCTAGGATTGCGTTTCCTCTTGTCGGTTCACCCACCATTTGTTCAAGGAAACAATCTCCTATCATCTCCAGGAATTTTGTCTCTCTGCCGCAGATTGACGTTCCCAGTTTCCAGTCTATCCCCGGAAAGTTGAAGTCCTCCATGATCGTTACATTTCCTGATTTACATCCAGTGTGAATTTCCTCCATCATTTCTTTGTCTGTTTCTTCAGTCTTTCCCGGTGGTCGATAATAGAGGCCAATTTGTATATCTGCTTCTTTATGTCCAGGAATCTTTATCCAGAGGGACTCTAGTTTACCATTTGCTTCCATCTCCCCTTCTCTAACAGACTCTATTTCCTCCTGGACGTATAGGGCAATGCCTCCCCCTTTTTGCCCAATCCTATCTCTTCTGTATAGTTTGTATCCTTGCAATGCCGTGTCCCATACATTTTCTTCATTCCATCATGTTTCTGTTATTCCTATGATATCCAGTTGTTTATTCCTTGCTAGTTCTTCCAGTTCGCCCATTTTGTTTCTTAAGCTTCTGGCATTTGTATACATACATTTAAGATCTGCTCGTGCTAATTTCCTGGATTTAGTGGTTCTCCCACCCCTTTTTGTATCCAATTTAACCTTTTCGTTTTCATTGCCTCCCGTAGTTTCATCTTGTTTTTCCCCTATATCTGTGTGGTTTTTTGAAGTTTCTTCTTCAGAATATCCTGGTGTCCGGGCCATCGACTGGTTGTCGACTGTTGGCTGGGATGGGAGGTCTGGAGCCACCACCGAAGACTGCAACGAGCCAAACCCCAAAGAGGAACAGGATGATCCAGACTGTGCCTCTGAGGCGACCACCTCTGAAGAAGAGCATACTGAAGAGGACTCATATGGGCACGAGCCCACCTCACCACATCTAGGGAAGCTGCCATCGACACCAAGACTTGGAGGAAATCCTGTGCCCGAGAACAGTGGGACACCAAAAGCAGGCGAATCTGAGATTGCAATTTGCTTACCCAGGCCTCCGGGAGGACGACCTTCCCCAAGGAGCTATCGAATAGAACTCCTAGATATTCCAGGCGCTGAGATGGAGACAACCGGCTCTTGGAAGGGTTGACGATCCATCCCAGCGACTGCAGGAACTCCACCACCTGAGCCATGACCCAGGTGCTCTCCTGGAACGACTTTCCTTGAATCAACCAGTCGTCCAGATAAGGATGAACCAGAATGCCCTCTTTTTGCTTGAATCAACCAGTCATCCAGATAAGGATGAATCAGAATGCCCTCTTTTCGCAACACCACCATGACGACAACCATCACCTTGGTTAACGTTCGCGGAGCCGTGGCCAGACCAAAGGGAAGTGCACAGAACTGATAGTGTTGCCCCAAGACCACAAAGCGCAGGAAGCGATGATGGGAAGCCCGAATTGGAATATGCAAGTAGGCCTCCGTCAGATCTAGAGAGATCAGAAACTCCCCCGGCTGAACTGCCAGAATCACAAACTCCAGAGTTTCCATGCGGAAGGATGGTAGGTGAAGAGCCTTGTTGACCCCCTTCAAATCTAGGATGGGCCGAAAAGTCCCTTTTTTCTTCAGCACCACAAAGTAAATCGAGTGCCAACCTGTGCCCCACTTCTGAGGGGGAACTGGAACCACCGTGTGGAGATCCAACAATCTATCTGAACATAGAAGGGGGCTCAGGGTTCCTTCCCCTTTGCAAAGAAGTCTACCGTCTATGGACCTTTGCTCTCTCTCTTTCTACAGAATTAGAAGCGGTATACATTCCAGGCAAGATGAATATCATTGCAGATTCCCTCAGCTGCAAACTCGATCCTCACAAGTTGATTTTACATCCAGAAGTGGTACAACACATTTTTCAACAATGGAGCACCCCTGCAATACAGCTTTTTGCTTCCGAAGTCAAAACTCAGTACACCAAGTATTGCTGCCTATGTACTGCCCCTCAAGCAATCGCAAGAGATGCTTTTTCCATCCCATGGAATCTCACTCTGCTGTATGCCTTTCCACTGATTCCACTTATTTCCAAGTTCATCAGAAGATTGTTGGAGACAGCGTTCAAATGATTCTCATTGCTCCTCATTGGCCCAGGCAAATCTGGTATCCGATGCTCCCTGAGCTTCTCGATTCTCCTCTACTTCCTTTAGGGGATCTCTTCTTTCACAACAGAACGGTCACTTGTTACACCCCAATCTTTGCAGCCTCAGTCTCATGGCATGGAAATTGAACGGATGATCCTTGCTGACATCCCAGTCTCTTCATCAGTGAAAACAGTTCTTCTTGCAGCCAGACGCCCATCCACAAGAAAGCCTTGTCAACTTAAGTGGAAAAGTTTTACCATCTGGGCATGTTCTCAAGCTCAAGATCCTTTTTGCTGCCTGATCAATCACATTTCGGCATACTTGCTGCATTTATCAGATTCGGGCCTTAAGACCAATTCTGTACATTTTCATCTTTCAGCCATCTCTGCATACCATCACCTTTTAGATGAGAAGTCAATTTCACACAGTCTAGTTTCTCGGTTCCTTCGACATCTCACTAACCTTCTGCCTCTACCTCCAGCTTGGGAACTCAATATTGTTTTGGACCAGTTGATGAAATATCCATTTAAACTTTTGGGGTCTGCCACACTACCTTCCCTAACATGGAAAACAGCCTTCCTCATGGCTCTTACTTTTGCAAGAAGAATTAGTGAATTGCAAGCACTAGCCATCTATTATCCATACCTCCAATTTTTCCCAATAAGGTCCTCATGCGGACTCACCCAAAATTTCTCCCAAAGGTTGTTACAGATTGTTACAGGTTGTTTTTCCCTCCTCCATACTCTTCTTCAGCAGAGCAAAGTCTATAAACATTGTACTGCCGGAGAGCATTACATTTTTACCTGGACAGAACTGCAGCTATCTGCAACACTAATCAGCTCTTTGTCTCCTTCAATTCAGCTACTCAAGGCAACTCAGTATCTAAATGAACTATATCCTCGTGGATTGCCCATTGCATCTCTTTTTGCTATACTAAAGTTCATCTGTTTCCTCCCATACAGAATGGAGCACATCAAGTACGAGCAACAGCTTCCTCAATTGCAAATTTGAAATCCGTCCCATTTCAAGATATCTGCAAATCAGCGACTTGGTCCTCAGTTCATACGTTTACTAAGCACTATTGTTTAGACCAGAGTTCAGCGCAAGAATCATACGTTTACTAAACTCTATTGTTTAGACCAGAGTTCAGCGCAAGATATTCAGTTTGGATAATCAGTCTTCTGCAATTTATTTGAGCTATAATTTATTTCCTCCTCCCATTTTCTGCTTGGAGCTAGGAACTCACCAGCAAGTATGCCTACATTTCCCCTGCTTATTTCCAGAGAAAGCAAAGTTGCTTACCTGTAACAGGGGTTTTCCATAGGCAGAAGGGAATGCATCCACACTTGCCCACCCACCATCCCCACACCATTAGACTTTTATTCTAAGCTAGTAACAAAACTGATTAAACAGGGGAGGAGCTCAGAAGGCAAGGTGTCTGCACATGCTCAGTAAGTTAAAAAAAAATAAAAAAACCAAAATAAAAAAAAACTACCTTGCGGAGAGCAACGGCACTCCAGCTCAATCACAGGAATTCACCAGCATGTGTGGCTGAATTCCTCTGCTATCTACAGAGAACCTGTTACAGGTAAGCAACTTTGCTTTGTGATGGCAGCAGGTTTCTTTGGTTTCTTCAGCACCAATAGTAAACGCGATGCCGGGTAGAGGGGAGTGCATGGAGGAGAGCAGCGGCAGGGGTTTGTGTGAACAAAGAATAGTGGTACCAATGTTCATCATAGGGAGGGGCATATGTGGAGAATAGCCATGCCAGTGTTTATTAGGGAGAGCAGGAGGTATTGTTCTAGGAACATTACAGCCCTGGTGGTCTTCGGGAGTTGAACAGAGGTGGAGAAGGACAGCTGTGCCATTGGCTAGGTGGTGGCTCAAATATAAACCAAGATACTAATTTCTGGGTCAAGTTTTTTGGCCCAAAAAACTCAATTTATATTCCAATATATATGGTAGACACTGAGTGAAGAAATACTTTCTTCAGCGTCTTTTAAATCTATTATTTAGTAGCTTCACTGCATACTCCTTAGTCTCAGTATTTGTGGAAAGAGTAAACAAGCAATTCACATATACCCATTTCATTCCACTCAACTCAGTATTTAATAGACCTCTTATATTTCTCCCAAGCTCTCTCTTCTCCAAGCTGAAGAGTCCTAGCTACTTTAGCTTTTCTTCATAGGAAAGTCAAAATCTAAAATAAGTTTTATTCTGTTTACAGTAAATATTCCAATTTGGGGGATTTTACAGATTACATAAATCTTTTATGTGTCAGCCTACAGATGTTAACATGTCTTTAAATAACCAGCCACGTTACCTCCTTTCTGGCTTTTTCAGCTTTGCGAATTTCCTGTCGCATTGAGTCAATTTTTTGCATGACACCTTCCACCTCTTCCTCTTTGTCACGGAACTGCCGGGAGAGCTTTTGTTTCTGAGAACGCAGATCTGCCAATCTGTCATTCATTTCAGAAATCTCCTGGTGAGCTAGTTTTCTTTGCTGATGAGCATCCTTCAGATCTTTGGCCTGTGACTTTTGCCTTTCCAGAGCTTCTTCTAATTGCTGAAAAAGAGGAAAATTAAACCTCATTAAATAACTGGGTGAACGCAAAGAAAAACTGGTGCTAACGTATTTGATACCAGAATTTTAAGCACCTATTCTGTTATCAGCTAAAATTGTTACAAATGTATTTCATTTTCACAGCAGCCTCTACAATATTACAATACTGCTATTGATCTACTTTCAAAGCTACAGTATTGATCAGAAAATTATGAACACTAGTGCTTTTTATGCTGATTTTAGAAAATCGTTAGACATATCTGTTTGACATGTTTTTTTATATCCTAGCTGTGTTACTGTTTAATTCATCCTTGTTTAATTGATGTATTCCAATTTTAATTGATTGTTCATTATGTTATTTTATCTACACTGACTGTATGTATTTTTCTTCTGTTGTGAGCTGCTTCGAACCTTTTCTGGCATAGCGACATACAAAAAAATAAATTATTATTATTGAAAATGCTATCATTGGTGGAATAAAGAGAGGATACCATGAGAAAACTAAACACAGAGAAATATCAAACTAATAGATTACTTCAATATGGCCATGTTTCAACAGTCTTCATCAGTAGTATGGGTAAAATCAAATTACAGTCAAACCTCGGTTTACGAGCACACCGGTTTGCGAGTGTTTTGCAAGACGAGCCAAACATTTGCATAATCGGCACCTCGGAAACCGAGCTTGACTCGATTTCTGAGCGCCCCCCCCTGCGATCCGGCATCCCCCCGCTCGTGTCATCCGCCCCCCGCCGCGATTTGGCATCCCCCACGCACCCAAACACATTGGCTTACTCCACCAACACCAACACCAGCACCAACGAACAAGACATGCCAGTGCCCGAAGATCTGCCGTCTTCCTTTTGCTGGGCCTTGAGCTAGGAAACAAAATGGGGGAACTAGAGACAATAGCAAGACATGATAAGTTGGAAATCATTGGCATAACAGAAACATGATGGAATGAAGAAAACAAATGGGACACAGTACTACAGGGATACAAACTATATAGAAGAGATCGAGTAGGGCAGAAAGGTGGAGGTATTGCCCTATATGTTCAGGAAGGAGTAGAATCTGTTGAAGTGGCTACGACGGAAACGAAAGAGAAGCTAGAGTCCCTCTGGATCAAGATTCCTGGCCAAAACAGCGCAGACACGAAAATTGGCCTTTACTATCTTCCCCCAGGACAGGCAGAGGAAACTGACTCAGAAATGATAGAGGAAATCAAACAAGAATGCAAGACGGGCAATGTAATAATATTGGGAGACTTCAATTTCCCGAGGATAGACTGGAAACTAGGAACCTCCAACTGCTGCAAGGAGGCCAAGTTCCTGGAGGCGCTAGGGGATTGCTTCCTGGAACAAATGGTAAAAGAGCTGACAAGAGGCAACACCACCCTGGACTTGGTACTAAATGACCTCACGGGACTGACAAAAGAAGTAGAAGTTACGGTACCGCTGGGGACGAGCGATCACAATGTGATCAACTTTAAGCTTGACATCGGGAATAGAAAACGTGCCAAACCCTTAACCAAAACCTTTAACTTTAAAAAGGGCAAATACGATCGCATGAGAGCCATAGTGAAACAAAGACTCAAGAAAA
Source organism: Geotrypetes seraphini (assembly GCF_902459505.1). Lineage (NCBI taxonomy): Eukaryota > Metazoa > Chordata > Amphibia > Gymnophiona > Dermophiidae > Geotrypetes > Geotrypetes seraphini. The sequence continues at coordinate 159,537,890 of NC_047090.1, read as the reverse complement.
AGGTGGACAAACTTGAAACGGTAGACCAGGCATGGTCCCTACTGAAAAATACTATCACAGAAGCACAAAATCTTCACATTACGAGGATCTCCAAAGAAGGGAGAACAAAAGGTAAGGGAGAACCGGCATGGCTTACCAGACAGGTGAGGGAAGCCATAAAAGAAAAGAAGGACTCTTTCAAAAAATGGAAACACATGAAAACAACCGAAGCATGGAAAAAACATAAAGATGATCAGAAGAAATGTCACAAGGCGGTGAGGGATGCCAAAAAGGACTATGAGGAAAAAATAGCGCAAGAGGCCAAAAACTTCAAGCCCTTCTTTAGATACGTGAAAGGGAAAAAACCCGCAAAAGAGGCGGTGAGACCCCTGGACAACCAAGGAAGAAAAGGGTACATTAAGGAAGATAAACAAATTGCAGACAAACTAAATTCCTTCTTTACGTCCGTCTTTACGGAGGAGGATACCGCAAAAATACCAGAAGCAGTGAAAGTGTTTAGTGGAGTAATAGAAGACAGCCTCACCACAGTTGAAGTGGAGTTGGACCAGATATACTACCAGATCAACAAACTTAAAAGTGACAAATCCCCTGGACTGGATGGAATTCACCCGAGAGTCTTAAAGGAATTGAAGGTTGAAATCGGAGAGTTATTGCAAAAACTCGCCAATCTGACAATCAGAACTGGACAGATACCAGATGACTGGAAGATAGCGAACGTCACGCCAATTTTCAAAAAAGGATCGAGAGGAGAACCGGGCAACTACAGACCTGTGAGCCTTACGTCTGTCCCTGGAAAGATGGTTGAAGCACTGATCAAGGATAGCATAGTCCGGCACTTAGATACACACGACTTGCTGAAACCCAATCAACATGGGTTCAGGAAAGGGAAATCATGTTTAACGAATTTACTTCAATTTTTTGAGACCGTGAACAAGCAAATTGATAGTGGAATGCTGGTGGACATAATATATTTGGACTTCCAGAAAGCATTCGACAAAGTTCCACATGAAAGACTTCTCAGGAAACTACAAAGCCATGAAATAGAGGGATATATACAAAGGTGGATATGCAAATGGCTGGAAAACAGAAAGCAGAGAGTGGGCATAAATGGGAAGTTCTCAGACTGGGAGAAAGTGACTAGTGGTGTGCCCCAGGGCTCGGTACTTGGGCCGATCCTATTTAATATTTATATCAATGACCTGGAAGACGGAATATCCAGTGAGATCATTAAGTTTGCAGACGACACAAAGCTATGCCGGGCAATCAGATCGCAGGAGGATAGCGAGGAACTCCAGATCGACTTGTATCAGTTAGAGAAATGGGCAGAGCAATGGCAGATGAAGTTCAACGTGGAGAAATGCAAAGTAATGCATTTAGGTAGTAAGAATAAGGAACACGAGTATAGAATGTCAGGCGCAACTCTGGGTAAGAGCGAACAAGAAAAGGACCTGGGTGTACTGATAGATAGGACCCTGAAGCCATCGGCACAATGCGCGGCAGCGGCAAAGAAAGCAAACAGAATGTTAGGAAAGGAATCACGAGTAGATCGAAGAAAGTCATAATGCCGCTTTATAGAGCAATGGTCAGACCACACTTGGAATACTGTGTCCAACATTGGTCTCCCAACCTAAAGGAGGATATAAAACTGCTGGAGAGGGTGCAGAGATGAGCAACGAAGCTAATAAGAGGTATGGAGAACTTGGAATATGAGGAACGACTCAAGAAACTGGGACTGTTCTCCCTTGAGAAGAGGAGGCTGCGAGGGGAACTGAGACATCGATAAAATAGAGCAGGAAAATAAATTATTTACATTGTCCAACGTGACACGGACAAGAGGACATGGTTTGAAGCTAAGGGGGGACAAGTCCAGGACAAATGTCAGGAAGTTCTGCTTCACACAGAGCGTGGTGGACGCCTGGAATGCTCTTCCAAAGGAGGTTATTAAGGAATCCACTGTGCTAGGATTCAAAGGCAAATTAGATGCACATCTCCTTACGAGAGGCATAGAGGGATATGGGTGACTAAAACTACATCAGGTGTATACCTGACTGGGCCTCCGCGTTTGCGGATCGCCGGACTAGATGGACCATGGGTCTGATCCGGAGATGGCAGTTCTTATGTTCAAGGCCTTCTAGTCTCACTCGCGGCGGGGGGATGCCGGATCGCAGGGGGTATGCCCAACCATGGGAGGGAGGGGGGGAAGTGGAGCAGCACCGCTGGCCTCGGGGGGTGGGGGTGGGTCGGAACGCATCAAGCGAGTTTCCCTTACTTCCTATGGGGAAACTCGCTTTGATATATGAGTAACTTGGTTTACGAGCATGCTTCTGGAACGAATTATGCTCGTAAACCAAGGTTCCACTGTATATTGCACATTAAAACCACAAATATCAAAATACGCAAAACATAATAAAACTCAAAAATTACAGATAATGCAAATATTACATATTATAATATTACAATATTATTCATTTACTTTAATATTGATCTACATATCATTTTACATATATATGTTAATGCATGTTATAATATTTGGATTATTTTGGCAAGAGATTGCCAATATGCACAGTACAAAGCACTGCATATGATGAATGGAGAACACATCACTCAAAAGAGAAGGAGGAGAAAGCTGAGCCCTTAGGAAAACATTTCTAACCCAACCAGAATATATTTCAGTCTTTCATCTCATGCAATGCCAAGGCAGAAATGTTAAGTGAAAGCAATAAAAACCAACTGGCCGCTGTCCCAGCTGTTATAATAGCGATTTTAAAAATGCGAGCCATTCTCCAAAACACTCATGCAAATGAGGATGGTGGAGAGTAGCAAGATTCGCTAAATTTGAATGTGCCCATCGCTGGTGATAGGCAAAAAAAAAATAAAAAAAATGAACACGACAACAAAAAATTGAGTTGCAAGTAACCTTCCACCCGACAATGGAAGAGATGCCCAATCTCTCTGACTATCAATGAACACCCCTCCCTCCCCGCAGCAGCAGGAGAGATGCCCAATCTCTCCCGCCACCAACTGACATCCCCCAAAACCCTTTGGCAGTAGTACAGATGCCCAAGCTCTCCCACCATCACACAACCCCTCCAACTTGTGCCTCTGATACCCTCTCCCCCTTACCTTACTTTCAGATGGCTGGCCAGAGGGATGCCTACTCCCTCTGGCCAGCTGACCCACCTCTGAACTCTGAGGACTTTCTTAAGAGATCAGGTTCCACAGGTGACCCTTGAGGGGAGGAATGCTGGACTAGTGCATAAGCTTAGTTCTAAGAAAGAGGTTATAGAGGATCTGCATTAAAGATAGTTTTCACAGCAACCTGTGAACTACTTTCTGGGGCTTTTTGTCATCTGTAGCTGGAGTGGATAATTTGGATGACTCAAGAGCGGCGTTTGGAGAAGCCGCTCTGGCGTTGTTGGAAACCTCGCTGAATCCCAAACACGAGATCCCTCTAAGACTGGGTTTCCTGGTCGCGCTGACAGGATCATCACAGAGTTCTGATATGGCTGTTGATGGTGGCAGGATCCCATCGCTGTTAAGGTGTTCTGACCCCATGAAATCCTCTTTTGGTATACATTAAGGAGGTAAAAAGTGGAGATGATCGAATGTGCCCCAGGGAGACTCCAGGTACCATCACTGTAGAGCAAGTGGGGTCTGATAGAATAACTGGCATGTTTAAGAGGTTTGAACAGGATTTAGGAGCAGTTTGTAGAGCTATTGAAAAATTGGAGTATTTAGTGAGTCAACGTTTGGATAAAATTGATGAAGGGTTGCTTCTTCTTTAAAACCAGGTTGGGAAACATCAAGATCAACTAGATAAACATTCTGGGAGTCTACAAAAATTAGAAAAAGATCAGGGGAAAGTTCTGGATTGTCAGCAAGAACTAATTAAAGATAAACTGGAGACAACTGAGAATTTCAATAGAAGATTAAATTTGAGATTTGTGAATTTCCCTAAACATCTCTCTTGTCACCAACAAATGTGGTAAAATAAATACTTTTTACAAATAAATTTTACAGATTCTTAAGAACTTTATGCCACCTTTAACCAGGGCTATTATCTAACCTCTGGTTTGTTGGAGAAGGAAAAAGACGAAAAGAAGAATGAGACGCCTAGCCTCGATCTGACAAGTTTTTATGGTGTTTGTTTTTTTTTTTAACTCTCAGTCTGTGATTATAGCTGCTAGGCTAACACTGATAGTGACTTTCGACTTAGAACACGATAGAAATTGGATTTTGAGACTATATTTTCAATATAAGGATGTTACATTCTGTGGTTCAAACGCGTTGTTTTTTCCTGATTTGTCCAAGGTAAAAGAGCGTATGCAAGACCTTTTTAGGTCTGCATCAGCAGGTTGTGTCTTTGGGTGCTACTTATTTTCTTCAATTTCCTTGTAAGTGTATCATGAAATATCAAAGTCATACTTATGTTTTCTTAGAAACATGACATCTAAAAAAAATTTGGAAATTAGAATAGCTCCAATTCCAATGGCCATTTCTTCTCTTTTAGGTTAGCTCATATTGGATCGACATACTCTTGCTTTATATGAATACCAGTTAGACTTTCTTATATTTCTTTTTTTTCCCGTTTTGAGAATATTATCTCCATTATTCTTTTCCAACATCTTGCTCTCCATTATAATGGACTTAGACAAGCACTGATCTGTAATTATATTATGATAAATCAGCTGTGTGTTATGCTCAATTGTCATTAAAGCACACAACAGTGTCCCAACCTATTTTCCAAATAGGAACATCTGAATGCGAACATGCAACTTCCTAGTGTGATGCCACCAAGTTAAGGGGTCAGGCTTCCCTAGCTGAGCTATCAAGTGAACTTTACTCACTTTGATCAAATTGCTCACTTTATTACACTATCTTGTTGAAAAGCAGTTCTTCAAAGAAGCATGAAGAGAACAATGTGATGAAGGCTCAAAATTATAAAAATAAGTGGACACTGAAAAGTAGCAAAGCTTGTCTGAACCCTTTAACTTTCTGACAGAAAATGTAATTGCAACACACATGGCACACCTTATGAATGTCTTCTTTCTCCTGCTTTAGGAGTTTACAATGCTTTTCAAGTCCTTTGAGTCTGGTTGTGGAATCCTCATATTCTTGCCTTAGTGCCACCACATCTTCAAGCTGCTTCTCCAGCTTATTTGAATCTAAACAGAATCAAAAGCTAGATAAATTTTCTTTTTATAAAATATTTTCAGGTAGCTGTAGGGTCCTAGTACATGTGCTTTCACTAAAAAATATTTTTATTTTACATCTTTCATTCTGGATTGTTCTAAGCAAAGTGGCTTACCTGTAACAGATGTTTTCTGTAGACATTAGTTGACATCCCACATTGGGTGATGTCATTGCACAGCACTAGAATGGAACAACTCTACCAGAACTCGGAACTTGTGAAAAAACTCAGTGTATGTGCAGTCTTTCCTGTGTACAGTGATCTCCTCAGCCTTTCAGCTCTATAGATTAAGGAGGGAATTCTGTGTACAATTAATCCTTTGAGTGAATATTCAAATGTCATGGTAAGCTTGTTTTTTCTTTTTAAACTTTGGTGACAACGTTTAAATTTATTCCATATATTCAGCACCCTTTCCAGAAAGTCAGAGGCACTGAACATATGTATTTAGCAGTGACTCCTACTAGATCTATAGATAGAAGTGATATATGTTGTCTTTTTTTTTTTTTTTTTTTACAGAACAGACTCCACGGCTCTCAAAGCTGGAGGGCTGACCAACCAGGGAGCCTGCCGGCTGAGGCACCTCTACAAAAATATGGGGAGGTGGAGGAAGGTGGTGGGAGGGACCCAGCACGAGACCAATTGGGTTAACTTCCCCGAGGTCAGACGGATCCCCAAACAGGACCCGTCCAAGCTCTATCCGACACAAAAGGGGAACCCAGTAGTCCAAAACAAAATTCCAACAGTACTAAGAGGGGAGCCGATCTAGTCTTACCCACCTGCTATGGAGACTGAGACAGACTGAGTTGCTAGGCAGATTCTAGCCTGATATACAAGTTTGTGCTCAGTCTCCACCTGCTGGTAGCAGTGAGGCATTCCATTCTTAAAGACTATACCAGTCTACCAAGTGATATAGAATTAGAGTGAACACCCATCATAACCATTGTGAGAACTTCAAGACTAACATAATGGCTATCACCAAGATTTCAGGGGCTTTTTTCCATTTAACTTATTACTATTTACTTTATTAATTGCGTCGGTCAGCTGTTCCAGAATACCTTTCAAATCACAAGCGACCTTCAAAATTACTGTATTGACAGTATAAAATTGACACTGAATTTCCAAAGATATCAGATGATCAGAAAGAGCCACAATTATAAAGTGTAGCTGAAAGCGTGAAACACCCTGTTGAAAATTAAACCAGCTTGAGGTCTCAACACTACACTATCACTATTTCTTCTTCATTTTTTAAATGGCTGACTCAACTACCACCAATGTATTTAACATCTTGTTGAAACCTGAAGTTAGTTAAATCTTTTCATTTTAAAGACCCTGGAGGAAAGGAGAGACAGGGGTGATATAAGTGATACAGATATTCAAATATTTGAAAAGTATTAATATAAAACCTTTTCTGGAGAAAGTAAGGCAGTAGAACTAGAGGACATAAATTTAGATTGCAGGGGGGGGGGGCGATTCAGGAATAACATGAGGAAGTACTTTTTCACAGAAAGAGTGGTAGATTCCTGGAACGCCCACCTACAGGAGATGGTGGAGATGGATGTGGTAACAGAATTCAAAAATGTGTGGGATAAACAGAAAGAAGTCCTTTATGGAAGGCATGTAAACCAAACAAGCTTAGCAGCAATTAGATGATAACACCAGTATTTCAGAAGCAAAGTCAGTGTTGGGCAGACTTCTGTGATCTGTGCTTTGATCATGGCTGGACAGATTCAGCTTTAATTGTTGCAGAACAAGGTCAATGCCAGGCAGACTTCTACGGTCTCTTTTTTGGGGGGGTTTCTTCTTCTTTTTCCTTCATTCCCCACACCCAGTTGTGTTAACCTTATATGTTTTTCTTTTCTATAATTATTGTAGTTTTTTCCTTTTTTCCTTCATGTTCATATTCGTTTTCCCTCCAGCAAATGTCATTTCATGTACTTGTTGTTCTGTAATATATATATTTGTATTGTTTTTACCTGTATTTTATATATACTTATAATTCACCTAGAAATTCTTTGATAGGTGATTATATCAAATTTTAATAAAACTTGAAACTTAATTGTGGCTGGAAAGATTTGGAAGGGCTGGACTTGGGCTTTGATAAATGCTTCAGTAGTTGGAGAACAAGGCGAGTCAGGTCCGATTCTCTTTAGGACGCCAATCTCGGCAGCTGCCGATTGTCAATCATGCATCGGTGTCCTAAAGAGAATCACATCTGCATTGCTGAACAAACGCCTTAAATGTAGGCCACATTTTGCAGGTCTACATTTAAGATATTGCCTACGAAGTTGTGTAGGGATGCTTAAGCACACCCAACGTCACTTCTGGGTGAAACCATACCCATACCCCACTTTGGACGTGCTTAAGCATCCCCAAGAGTCTCCATAGACATGTAACACATGCTTACAATGTAGGCACATCCTCCCCCCCCCCCCCTTTTTTAAACATGTGACCCGATTAGCTGAGAGACAGCAGTAGGATGCCTATTGTCGCATACCATTGGGATGCGCGTTTGCAGAATTAAGCCCCAACAACATACAGGTATTTTTCGCTCCATAAGACGCACCTAACCATAAGACGCACTCACCTGTAGAGGAAAAATCAAGAAAAAAAAAAAATTCTGAACCAAATGGTGTACCCTGTTCCCCCTCTGATGGTCTAGTGGTAGGCTGGGACAGGGTACAGGGCACATCTAATAGTAGGCATGTGTAGTGGCAGCCAGCCATCCAGCTCCCAGCCCCTAGCCAGTGCCAAGCCAGCCAGCCCCAAGGAAGCCAGCCAACCCACCCCAAGCCAGCCAGCCCCCAGCCAACCCGCCAGTCCCAAGCTAGCCAGCCCCCCAAGGCAGCCAGCCAACTAGCCAACCCCCAAACTAGCCAGCCAGCCAGACCAAAGGCAGGCAGGCACCTTTTTTTGCCATCCCAGCAGTCCAGCGCGCTTTCTCCGCTCCTGCCTCAGTTCCCCTGCTCTCTTCCAGCAGCGGCACTTCGGTGCACGTAGCAGGCATGCGCTTTTTGCATGCCTGCTTGGTCCCTCACTGCACTCCGAATGGCTGCCTGTCAGTTCTCACGGGACAAGAACTAACAGGCAGCTATTTGGAGTGCAGTGCGCGCCTGCCTCATGCACCGCTGTGCCGCTGCCACTGCCAGAAGAGAGCAGGGGAACCAAGGCAGGAGCGTGGAAAGCACGCTGGACCACCGGGGTTAAAAAAAAAAAAAAAAAAAAAAAAGTCTGTGGTTTTTTTTATACATTCGCTCCTTAAGACACACCCTTATTTCCACCCCATTTTTGAGGGTGGAAAAAGTGTGTCTTATGGAACGAAAAATACAGTATGCCCTGAAAATGGCAAGGACAAACCAAGGTCACGTATGCATATGCAGTATCAATCCTACTTATACTATGATTTTATCTTGTTGGGCAAAACTAGATGGACTATATAGGTCTTTATCTACCATCACCTACTATGTGACTATTAAGACACATATATTTTAGAAATCACCTGCACATTCACTGCTGTCTGTCATATATGAATCGGGCCATGAACTGGAACCTATGGCAGATATTTTTGGCCTTCTGAAATTTATAGACATTCCAAAGTCCCCAGTTGTGGGAGTAATGTCTATGGCAGTGATGGCTAACCTTTTTGAGCCCGAGTGCCCAAACTGCCGCACAAAACCAAAGAATTTCCTCAAAGTGCCAGCACGTCAATTAAACCTTAATAGCAAGATTTTAGTATCTAAAAACTCTTTATAAAGTTGCCTGAACTATGTAACATCATTTTTAAAGGTTGGAATCTTTGTATTGTCAGAGAATCAATTTGATTCACAATCCTTTGGTTTTCATTTCAATTTATTGGCAATTTATAATGTTTTAATGATTTCATTCAATTTAATGAATTTAGGAAGAATTTGATTCAGTTACACAATATATTTTAAATGTATTATTCACATAACATGTCAAATGTATCCTGAGTAAAAAAAAAGATAAACTTCTTAAAACTGTTAACTGTGTCAAGACTCGGTGTGCATTCCCAAAGAGTCTATACATGTTTTTTTGTAAAATTTACAATCAAATTAGAAAATAGTTAAATCATTACATTTCTAATAATATGATGTAAAGAAAACAAAAGAGCTTACAATTAAACCAACCGTTTTTATTGGAAATTCCAGATTGGAATACAACAGGGCCATGTAAAGTCCCTTTTTTAAATAACATCTTTAAATAATATTTAAATAACTTAGAAAGTGTCTTAACTGCAAACTGAAAACACTGCTTCATGTAAACATATGCATTGGGCATGCTCTGAAAAAAATTAATGTGATTTTTGTTGTTGCATGCATGCTGATAACTTGTCAATCCTTGGCTCATAGTGCGTTAATTTCAGAGCAACACATGCAGCACTCATGTCATCCGTTAATCTGTTTCTAGCATCAGATTTTATATGATTCAAAGCCAAAAACAGCTGCTCACAAGCATAGGATGAACCAAACAAAGTAAGAAGAGCAATCCCAAGTGCTTTCATGGACTTAAAATTGTCTGGCAGAGAATTCCACGCTTTTAGGATTTCATTTTCAGAACTGCTAGCAGTGATTTCATTTGTCACCCTTTCACACTCAATACGTTCAAGAGCCGCACGCAGGTCATTGAATTTACTTTTCCAGATAGCTTTCTTGAAATTCCAGTAGCTCCATTTCTAAATTTTGAATATCCAACCACTGTAAGCAGGAAAGCTCAAAATCTTCAAATGTGGACTTTTCTGGGGAAGTTATAAATGAAAGGGTTGTCTCCATCTTATGGAACTGAGAAAATCTTTTACTAAAATTCTCCTTTGCTTTGGCTACAATGGTGGAATATGCTTTGTGGATTTCCTGGTGTTTTTTATGACTGTCCACAAATGTTGTAGAATTATCCAAATGTATTTTTAGGTTGGGAAAATATTTTAGCTGTCCACTCTCAAGGTCTTTTTCAAAAACATGCAATTTTCTCTCAAAAGCTTTGATGTCACTAAACATGCTTTCTGCTGTTTTTCCCATGCCTTGTAATTTTTTGTTTAGTACATTAAAGTGGTTAGTAAAATCTGTAAAGAACATGAGGTTGGTAAGCCAGGCCATGTTGGTGAGTTGAGGATAGTCTTCCCCCTTTTCGTTCATAAATAGCCTAACTTATTCCAAGCAGGCCACAAATCTCTCTAACACTCGTCCTCTGCTCAGCCACCGGACATTATTGTACATCAGTAAAGTGTTATATTGTGCCTGAACCTCATCAAGAAGGGCTTGAAATTGTCGAAAATTAAGAGCACACACCATGATGAAGTTCACCATTTTTGTTACATCTTTGAGGACATCGTCAAGTTTTTTGCTGCTTTCTTTGGCGCAGAGAGCCTCTTGATGTATTATGCAGTGAAATTGAATCAGTGGATGTTTTGCTTCCTTAGCAAAGAAATGAATGAATCCTGATGTTGGCCCCACCATGCTAGGTGCTCCATCACTAGTAACTGAAACTACTTTTTCTGGACTTATGTCTAGTGATGAAAAAGCCTCCATCACAGCATTGTGGATATCTATCCCTTGTGTTCTTCCAGGCAAAGACAGCAGTTTTACCAGCTCTTCTCTCATGATGTCACCAGTAGCATAACGCAAAATGAGCGCTAGTCTTGCATGGTTAGTAATATCTGTACTTTCATCCAAGCACATGGAGTAGAAGGGTGCTTTTTGTAAGTCACAAGTAAGCTGTTGACTAACATCAGCAGCCATTCACAGAACCCTATCTTTTGCAGTATTTCTGCTTAGCGGCATCTCAGAGATGCACTGCACAATTTTATCCTTGTTTTGGAAATCATGGAAGAGTGAATTACTCCCAGCCAAAATTGCCTTTTTGATAAAATCTCCATCAGAGAGGGGCTTACCATGTTTTGCCATGCACAGTGAAATTTGAAAGCTGGCAACTGTAAGATGATTAGTTTTTGAAAGATAGTTGCTAAAACTAAGAGACTGGGAGTGATATTTCTTTAATTTTCCTACAAGGAACTCTTTTCTTTGAGCTAAACCAAGTTCAGCAACACTGTTATGGTTGGTCTCAAAGTGACGTTTGACACTTGATGTGCGAGACACAACACTTTCATTACACATAATACACAATGCTTTCCCACTGCGTTCAATCACTCCATATGTACTCTGTCCAGGCCTCTTGGAATGGTCTTCCACTATCTGTTTTTGCTTTTTTTGCTGTACTCATTTTCTTTGTTCAAGACTTCAAGCCTACAAAAAGATAAAATTTGTATAATAAAAAAAATCTAATGAAGTGCTGTATACAAATCCGTCCCCATAAAAAAATATGTGATTGGGGAATTTTACTAATTGTAGACATCCGTTTTGGTCAAAAAATATACTGTCCGGGTGAAAACCGGACTTGTGCAACCTGAGTGTATGGGAAAAGGACTTTTATTTTTCATTATTGGAGCCTTTGTTATTTTATTATGATGTTTACAAAAGCACTGTGAAGGGCCACATATACACTTTACTGTTTTTGCTATATTGAGTTTTCCATAAGGTACAGCGCAGAGGATTAGTTCACAGAGGATTGGTTGTTCACAGAGAGCCCAGCCCTCCTCTCAGCTTACTGAACTTCTCTATGCAATCATCATAAGCAGCTTTTTTATTTCCTCGAATTTAGCATGTCCCCCATGGAAGATACAGAGGTTTTTACAGAGGAGCACATTATTAGACACATTAACTTCACCCCATATCCTCACCTCTCTAGCATGGGAGCACTAGGAACTGTTCCTGATTACAGATGTCACATGTGGAGTCACACTACAGCCTCACTGAGTTCCTGTGACAGACTCAGTGTGAAGCTTCTCTTCCTCCCCCTACTTCCCCCTCACACACTGCCTGGCTCATAGGATACTAAGGGGAAGACAGGTAGGCTAAACATCCACTCACAGGACTACAGCCAGCACAGGAGGATGGGCCGCGGCCCACCGGGACAATGCCCGGTCCTCCCAATGGCCAGTCCGGCCCTGTTGCCAGGTGAGCTGCAAAGCAGACACCGGCACACTCGCCTCCCGCCGCGCCGCATATCTTAATTGCGGACTAGAGAGTTGCGCGGGGACAGAAATCCCACCCGTCCCCGCCAAAGTCTCACCCGTCCCCACCCGTCCCCGTAAGGAATCCCTCCATCCTCACCCGTCCCCGCGAGGAATGTCCTCCGTCCCCACCCGTCCCCGTGAGGAATCCCCTCCGTCCCCGCCCGTCCCTATAAACTTCAGAAATAGTTATTTCATTTAATTATGCTACTGAATTAAAGGCTCTGGTAGAAACCCATTTACAAATAAGCAAAAATACTTTATTAATTTGGAAATGTTAATTGGGAAGAATACACACTTTGTAAACGGGTTTCTACCAGAGCCTCTTTTGTTTATAAATTTTTATCAACACAACTAATATACTACTTTATCCTGAAGCAAAAAAAAAAGAAAAAAAGAAATAGAATTCTTTTCCTACCTTTGTTGCCTGGTTTCTGCTTTCCTCATGTTCTCATTCAGTTCTTTCCATCCACTGTCTCTCTTCCTTCTGCGTCTTCCATTTGCTCTGTTACTGTGCCTCTCCCTTTCTCCCCCCTTCCAAATTGGTCTGGCACCCATCTTCTTCCCTCCGCTCCCCCCATAGTCTGGCATCTCTGTCTTCTTCCCTGCCAGCGTCTTCTCCCCACTCTCTCTTCCCCATTTCCTTTCAGCGTCCTTCTCCCCCCCCCCCATCTTCCCCATGGCCTTTCAGCATCCTTCTCCACCCCCCCGTCTTCCCCCATGTCCTGTCAGCGTCCTTCTCCCCATTCTGTCTTCCACAAATGCTTTCAGTGTCCTTCCCCCCCACCCTGTCTTCCCCATGGCCTTTCAGCGTCCTTCTTCACCCCTTTGTCGTCCCCAGTGCTTTCAGCGTCCTTCTCCCCCCTCCTTCTCTCCCGCCCCGGGTGCAGCACAGCCGGCCAGGTCCCCTTACTTTTGTGACACTTCCGCAACCGACAGACCGACAACAGCCCCGGTCTGACAAACCTCCCTGCCCTTAACCGCGAATCTAAATTTCCTTCTTACAGCTGCTGTAAGAAGGTAATTTAGATTCGCGGTTAAGGGCAGGGAGGTTTGTCGGACCAGGGCTGTTGTCGGTCGGTCGGGTTAGCTCCACAAAAGTAAGGGGACCTGGCCGGCTGTGCTGCACACGGGGCGGGGCGGACCGCCCCCCTCCCTTGGTAGCCACTCGAGCCGCGAGGCTACTCCTCCTTACCTACCCTGCCTGCAGCACAGAGCCGAACGGAAGTCTTCCCGACGTCAGCGCTGACGTCGGAGGGAGGGAGGGAGGGAGGGCTTTGTTTAAGCCCTCCCTCCCCACTGACGTCGGGAAGACTTCCGTTCGGCTCTGTGCTGCAAGCAGAGCAGGTAGGGAGAAAAGCCGCGCGACTTAGTACATCCAGCACCGCAGGAACCCCGCGACCCTCGGAGGCGTCCCCACGGGATCCCCGCGACCCGTGCAGCTCTCTATTGAGGACCTTCCCGCGTGCCAGCTGCAAGGCCTTTGCGTGCCACAGCTGGCACGCGTGCCATAGGTTCGCCATCGCTGGTCTATGGCTTGAGAGGCCTGGGACTTAATCAATGACAGGAAAGAAAACTGAGTGTTGTGAATCGGCCACTTTGACTAAAACTGGAAATTCTGAAAATTGAATATTCCAAGTACCCCATGCAAAAAAAAAACCCAAATCTGTACTGGTAAACACCATCTGCACTAGTTCTACACTGGAAGCATCCTTGCGTAGAAGGATCTGATACACTGAAGTTGATGGCACGGTGATATAGTTTATTTCATGCTTCTGTGCTTCTGTGCTGATGGTGCAAGGTGGTGGCCTGCATCACAATACTGGTGAAGCATTTTGTTCACTGAGAAAGAAACGAGAAGAGTATTCAACTGCTTGCATTTGGAGAGGCAATACAGTCACTGGGATGGTGCATCTCAACTGTTTTGATGCTTTATTTTGTGCCGTGCCGACTGCATGAGAAGGAATGCAATTTTGGTCAAGGAAACTCTTATGGGACCTGCATTACTGTTGTGAATATATTCTGCTGACCCTGCAATTTTGGGCTTAAAGTCTCTGCATAAGGGATGGTAGACAACATCAGAGAAAGGCCTGCTGGAACATGCCGAACTCACCGATCTCTTAATTAATAAGGATGTGTGCTCTGCCTTCTGTGCAAGATGCAGTCTTTCTTTTGTCTCGCAGCAGTTTTTTTAACTGAGGCACTTTGGGCTCAGGGAAACATGCACAGATGGCAACTGGCATGAGTGTCAAAGTTCATGATCTTTCTTGGAAAAGTTGGGCAGGGCCTTATCTGCGCATAGGCCCACAGCACTAAGAAATAAAACCCGAACATTTTCTTTGGAATTACAATAAATTAAAAAAAAAAACAACAACAAAGAAATAAAAGGTAAAGCAACAATATCATAATAATGCAACATTGAAGACTGAAAAAATTGTGAAAGTTTTGTGAGAGCTTTGTTTCATGTTCATTAGGCAGAGAAGAAAAATGAGAGGGGACTAGGCAGATGGCTGCATTCAAGAAGGGCTCTGCATGTTTAGAACTTTTCACACAAAAAAACAATCCAACAAATCTGCAGAAAAGGAACAGTGAAACCAAAACAAGAAAAGACTGCAGAGCACAGTACAAGATGCAGGCAATGTTTATTCCAATAAACAATTTGTTACACACAAATGAACCACCTTAAAGAGGTAAAGGGACCCAAAAAAGTTTGTGTTTCAAACAACACGTCTTCATCAGGGGTCCCTAAGATGGTGATGAAAAAAGTTAATACGCAACAAGTTTGCCAAGTAGGTGAACTGTGGTGTATGGTAGAGCACGTCACTGCTCGAAAAGCTCTGGCAGAGCTGTTCCATCCTGTTGCCATACAATAAATGATATCAACCCACTCGTGTGTCTGCTTGCTCATGGAAAATGATGATGCTATTTAATTCATTTATAGAACCTTTGCTGCTGTGAAAGTTTCACCTCTCACTCCCTACAATGGGCTAAGTAAAGAGGTTATTTGAAAGATAAATGATGAGTGTAGCTCTATATATTGGGCAACTGGACACTATTCATATCATTCTTACATCCTCTAATAGCAAGACTAGTACACTATCTTCCTCTGTATTACTCAGATTACTAATAGCATTTCTGTAAAAATGTTGTTAAACACATACCAGTTATTTTATTCTTCAATCGCTCAACCTCTTCATTCAGTTTTTTTATTTCTTTATCTCTGCTCAAGGTTCCTGTTGAACGAGTTGAGCCATGAAGGGACTGCACTGCTTGTGTGGATTCTGGAGTAGAAATATAAAACAGAGAACAGTTAAAATCCTTACGTGTATACTTGCTATTCAGGAGTATAACAGAAAATATGACACTATGGAAGAGAAATGTCGAACCTTGAAGTTTCCTATTCAATTCTAGCTTCTCTTGCTCAAGCCGCTGTATCCGCCGCTCATATGCCTCCACTTGCAGACTGTTCTCCAGTCCTCTCTGCACTTCTTCGTCTTTGGTTACAGCATTGGACATCAAAATCTTCAGGGAGCCTCTGTCAGAAAAAGAGCTGCAAGACCAGTAGTTGAACTGTGACTAAGCTAGCACATAATACTGTCAAAATCTTTTATAGCACATGCATACTGAAATACTGTATATCAGCCAAGATATAAAATACAGTATAAAAGAACCGAGTTGAGTATGTCCAAAGTATTACAGGATCAACTACATTAGCACTCAACCTGTATTCAGTTGACAATATTCAGTTACCAATAATGGAGATGTTCTTTAAGTATGGTTTGCTATTAAGTCTGGAATATATTACTGGCTGCTACTGCCAAGAGATTCAACCAGTATAAACTTCTGATAAATGTAAATCCCCTATTGTAATCTTTCACTGAAAATAATCAAATAATAAAAAGCTTGCTGATGTAACTAGTTATTTGGCTGCCTGTACGATGGCCTTCTAGCCACACAGGCAGCAAAACTAGACCACCAACTCTCCAATTTACTAATCGCAACCCCAGACTACAAAACTTTCAAAAAGAAATAAAAACTCTGTTATTCAAGAAATCCATGAAGACTAACTAACACTGTATGAAACATTTCAATCCTCTGAAGCAATCCACTCTTCTCTGTAACACCTCTGAACATGTCCAGAAATCCTCTTCTGTAATCCGCCTTGAACCGCAAGGTAATGGCGGAATAAAAATCACTAATGTAATGTAACACTACACAATAATTTTCCACTTCAGGTAGTAAAGGACAGCAACGTGCTTGATTTTAAGAATAAATGGGATAAACATGGGGGGTCACTTCGAGGAAGTGCTTAGGGGGGTGGGTTATTTGAGTGGGCAGACTTGTTGGGCCGTCAGCCCTTTTCTGCCGTCATGCTCTATGTTTCTATGTAAGGTACAGAAAATATTCTCTGTTAAATAAACTGTTACTTTTAACAATGAACACAAGACTCCTGCGGATGTTCACGCCTTCTTCTTTCAAGATATACAGTATACCATAATGCAGTAGACGCTCTGTTAACCAGAGGTCAAGCAACGAGCAAAAAAAAAAAAAAAAAAAATTCTAAGAAATACAGTAATACTTTAAATAAAAATGACCCTTCTGGATTCTATATGCTAGGTAACGTACCAAAAAAATGGTAGCAGCTAGGGAGGGACAGAAGAGCCTGCCCTCAACACAGAGGTCCCAAAAGCGGCATCAGAATGAGCCGCCACATCTACTCGGTAAAACCAGGTAAAAAGAATGAAGAGAGGACCAAGTAGCTGCCCTGCAAATTTCGTCAGGATGAATCGTGCAAGACTCCACCCACGACACAGGACTTCTAGTTGAGTGGGCTTTAAGAGAAATCGATGGCTGCTTGCCACATGTGATGTAAGTCGCGGAAATGGCCATTCATATCCATCAAGCGATTGAGGACTTGAATGCCGGCTGACTACGGTGAGGCGCAGCAGTCAGAACAAAAAGGTGATCATAGAGCCTGAAATCATTAGTCCTCTCCAAACAGTGGAGCAAGACTTGCCTTTCATCCAACTTGCGCAGGATATGATCTTTGCGTTCTGAACCTGTGGAATGAAACATAGGCAAACAAACCTCATGGTTGACATTTCCATGGAAAGGAAGGTACAGTATAGAGGACAACTCCTGCATCTGTAATATGGAGAAAGGGTTCCCTTCAAGAAAGAGCCTGAAGCTCCAAAATACGCTGTGTCGAGACAATGGCGACCAGAAATGTTGTCTTGATAGTTAGATCTAGAAGAGAAGCATCCTCCAGTGGTTTGCATGGGGCTTCCCCAAGGCTCTGCAGAACCATGTTAAAATTCCACGAAGGGAAAGGATGACACAAAGGGAGCTGCAAACGAAGCACCCATCTCATAAACTTGGTCACATCTAGTTGAGCAGTAAGTGAACAAACACCTATGCATGCTCTAAAGCATGAAAGTCATGCAACCTGAACTTTAAGGGAAGCCACTGCTAAACCCTTTTCTATGCCCACCTTAAGAAAGCCAGGACTACTGAAATGGGAGCCCTTTCAGGCTCCACCTGGTCCTTAGCACATCACTTTTGGAAAGCCTTCCAGACTTTGGCATTAGAAGCCATAGTAGAGGGTTTCTTTGAATGGAAAAGAGTCAAAATAACTACATCTTGAGCTTCATCAAGACTGAGTGCTCAAGAGCCATGCTGTAAGACCAAAGGGATGTGGGTTCTCCAAGGGCACCAGCCCCTGACTGAGAAGGTATTGATAAAAGGCGGAGCTGGAGTTTTTCGTCCCATGAAGACGGACAAGATCCGCATTCCATGAGTGATGAGGCCAGTCCAGAGCTACTACAATCACAAGGCCGGGATGCTTTGCTATCCTGTGGATGACCTGATTGACCAGAGGCCATGGAGGGAACACATACAGGACCTTGTGAGCCAGCCAGGTCTGAACCAAGGTGTCCAGCCCTAGGCTTCTGTGCTGTGCTTATCGACTGAAAAAGTGCCTGGCCTTCGAGTTCTTTGCTGAAGCCATCAAGTCCATCTGGGGCTGACCCCAGTGCTGTACAATCAGACAGAATGCCTTCTGCGAGAGGGACCATTCTCCTGGGTCCAGGACCTGTCAGCTGAGGAAGTCTGCCTGAACACTCTCGACTGCGGCCACATGGGCTGCCGAGAGATACAGAATATGTGCTTCTGTCCAGTGAAACAGCATGCGAGCCTCCTGGCCCAGGAGAGCACTTCTTATGCCCCCTTGTGGCATTGTCAGAGAATACTCACACTTCTTTTCCTTCCAGAAAGGGCTGGAGAGCGACCAACATTTCTGATGAGGACATAAGAACTGCCGCTGCTGGGTCAGACCAATGGTCCATCGTGCCCAGCAGTCCGCTCACGCAGCACCCTGAGACCAGCCCTACCTGGGCACGTTCTTGTTCAGCAGGAACTTGTCTAACTTTGTCTTGAATCCCTGGAGGGTGTTTTCCCCTATGACAGATTCCGGAAGAGCGTTCCAGTTTTCTACCGCTCTCTGGGTGAAGAAGAACTTCTTACGTTTGTACGGAATCTATCCCCTTTCACCTTTAGAGAGTGCCCTCTCGTTCTCCCTACCTTGGAGAGGGTGAACAACCTGTCCTTATCTACTAAGTCTAGCCCCTTCAGTACCTTGAATGTTTCGATCATGTCCCCTCTCAATCTCCTCTGTTCAAGGAAGAAGAGGCCCAGTTTCTCTAATCTTTCGCTGTATGGCAGCTCCTCCAACCCCTTAACCATCTTAGTCGCTCTTCTCTGGACCTTTTCGAGTAGTACCGTGTCCTTCTTTATGTACAGCGACCAGTGCTGTACGCAGTACTCCAGGTGAAGGCGCACCATAGCCCGGTACAGCGGCATGATAACCTTCTCCAATCTGTTCGTGATCTCCTTCTTTATCATTCCTAGCATTCTGTTCGTCCTTTTTGCTGCCGCCGCACATTGCACGGACGGCTTCAATGACTTGTCGATCAGAACTCCCAAGTGCAGGAGATTTTTATTACCCACATGCATCCCTTTACACTTATCCGCGTTGAACCTCATCTGCCATGTTGATGCCCATTCCTCGAGCCTGATGATGTCACGTTGCAGATCTTCGCAATCCCCCTGTGTCTTCACTACTCTGAATAAGTTTGTGTCCACTGCCCCTGAATGGAGCGGTTCCCGCAGTGATTACCCCAACCCGAGAGGCTGGCATCTGTCATAAGAGTCCTCCACTCTGAAATCTGAAAAAGCCTGCCCTGGCAGAGAGCCTCCCCCTGAAGCCACCAGCTCAAGCTGCTGTGAGCTGTCTCCATCCTGGGGAGTGGCATCTGAAGTATATGACCCTGCGGAGGCCACCAAGAGAGGAGAGACTCCTGTAAAGGGCACACGTGCGCTCTGGCCCAGGGGACTGCCTCCAAGGAGACTGCCATGGACCCCAGAACCTGCAGATAATTTCAGGCCATGGGAGCCAGACAGTCCAGGAGAGCTCTGATCTGCTTCTGCTTTTGAAGTTTTTGTCTGCATGCCTTGGGAAGAAACACATGACGTTGCTTGGTGTCGAAGAGAAGACCCAGATACTCCAGGGAAAGTGTCAAGTGGCTCTTTCTGAAGTTGACAATCCAACCCAACTCCTGCAGCAGACACACCACCATCCCCACCACACTTTCGCACTCCTAATGAGACGGAGCCCGGATCAACCAATCATCCAAATAAATATGGACCTGAACCCCCTGCCAGCAGAGAAAAGCTTGGTGAAAGTGTGGGGCACCATCACAAGGCCAAAAGACAGAGCTGCAAACTGGAAATGCTGTTGCAGAACATGGAAATTCATAAATCTGTGATGCTCCGGGTAGATTGGAATATAGAGATATGCCTCTGAGAGATCCAAGGACACTAGAAACTCTCCTGGAGAGACAACAGCTATGACTGTGCATTGTTCCATGCGGAAATGAGGAATCCATAAGAAGCGGTTGACTGACTTTAGATCCAGAATGGGCTTTTCTTTGGTACAATGAAGTATAAAGAGTATCTGCCTAAGCCCAATTCATGTTCTGGAACAGGTTGTATTGCTCTGATGTCTAAGAGACATTGCAGAGTAGTGTGAACCCTGGACTCCCAGGCAAACTGCCAGGCAGGCAAAAGAAGTCTATCTTATGCCCCTCCTGAATGATGTCCAGCACCCACTGATCTGAGGAAATGTGAGTCCACTCCTGATAAAATTGAGACAGGTGGCCTCCAATACGAGGAAGCCCCGCCTAACCTCTGGCATCATTGGGGCTTTTTGGGAGCAGCAGCTGCTCAGGAACCTGAGGCCTGAGGATGCCTAGAATTGGAACTGTTGTAACGAGGGTAGTAGCCCTGGGAATATCTCTGGAAGGAAGATCCTGCGGATCCCTGAGGAAACCTGTGGGAGGAACAAAAATTACTACGAACGCTTCCCAGCGTCTGGCAAGACTTAGAGTGGTGCTTGGCCACAATAGTCATGAGGTTATCCAAACCTTTACCAAAAAGAAGCTGGCCCTTGAATGGAAATCTTGGAGGAAGCATCCCCAGCCCAAAGACGGGATTCAAAGTCTGGTGCGTAGACACTGCATAAGCAGAAATCAAATTGGATTATAAAGGGTGTCCACCACATAATCCACACCATTCATCACAAGTGAAGGACAGGAATGCACCTCCAGAGGACGCACTGCGCAGTCTCATATGACAGGCACATGCCGCAAAGGAAGCAGCCGCCACTGCTTTGATATCTAAAGACGCCACTTCAAAAAGCTTTTTCAACATAATGTCCACTCTGCGATCCTGAGAATCCTTAAGCATCACTCCCCCATCACTAGGGAGGGCCATGCGTCAGATAACCTGCGCAAATCTACCTTGGGCTATTCAAAAACCTGCTAAAAATCAGGAGCAGTGGATAAAGCTTAGACATAGCTTTAGAAAGTCAGAAAGAGCTTTCTGGAGTATCCCATTGTTCTGTAATACCAAGAAGCTGTGAATGGGATGGAAAAAAGGAAGCCATCACATTAGAACGGTCCATGACTGAATCCTGAGACGTGGAAGGTAGAGAATTTAAGTTGAGCTCTTTCAGAACATCAGCAATAAAAAGGTAGATAGAACCATGCTTAGTCTGTGGACAGAAGGGTCATCACCCAAATCCAGACTCTCTGAGTGGCCGAGATGACTAGTCCCAGCAAGGGTATCAGCCAGATCCAATTTAGAAGCACTGTCTGGAGACAGAAGAGGCATAATATCTGAATGGCAACTACTGCAATTGAGGTCTGCCACAGCTGGACAAAAGGGCTCCCAAACAGGAATCTCCACCACCGGCCTAGAAATATCCAATGTGCCCACCAGCTATCAGGGAAGAAACCAGCTATAAGGACTGTGTATCTGCAGGCTGAATGAGCCCAGCTCCCTGAAACACCATCTACCTTTTAGTAGCTAGCTTTGGAAACTGGGTTTAGAGAGAGAATACCTATGAAGGACATTTTTACAAAGAACCTTTACCAAGACCTTTTACTAAGCTGCAGCAAAAAGTAGCCTTAGCATGCCCTTGCATGGATTTTTCCTACATGCTAAGGCCATTATTGCCTCAGCTGTAAAATTGCCCAATTTTCCTTTTTTTTCTATTAATGGCTATGCATTAATATTGCTATTAGTTTGCATGTATATTCCATGTACTATATTCCCAGTATATTCCTTGCATATTCCTTGTATTCTCCTTGTATCATACTCCTTGTATTCTCCTTGTATATTACTTGTATATTCCTACTGATGGTATTTTATATCGACTTCATCTCGTTAAATTCCTGTTAACTTCAACGACATGTACATTCCAAAAAATTGTAAATTCCAACGTTATTTTCATGTGTAATCTTATTAACTACTGTGAACCGCCTAGAACTCTCTGGGTATGGCGGTATACAAAATAAAGTTATTATTATTATTATCTATTAAAAAAATATTACCCTGTAAGTACAAACTGCCACCAATTCTGTAGGTGGTAAGACCTCATGCAGTAATCCCATGCTAACCAGTTAGTGCGCAGCAATATACCCACACTAGCCGATTAGTACAGGAACACTCACCACCACCACCTCCCCCCAAAAAAAAAAAAATTTGGGGTGTGGATTGGTGGATTAAAATGGGACTTACCACAGGACACATTAAGCTGCATCC
Source organism: Geotrypetes seraphini (assembly GCF_902459505.1). Classification (NCBI taxonomy): domain Eukaryota; kingdom Metazoa; phylum Chordata; class Amphibia; order Gymnophiona; family Dermophiidae; genus Geotrypetes; species Geotrypetes seraphini. Next base: position 159,515,457 of record NC_047090.1, on the reverse strand, counting down.
ATTTTAACCCTTTATTTGGCATTGTTGCTCAGAAGCAACATGTGTTTTCCATGGCTCTTATGGGAGATCTGCATTAGAGAATGACACGGTGGCGGTTTACCCGCGGCCACCGCATTTTAGCCGCGGGTCACCCGCCGAAAACGGGGAAGAAAACTAGCAGTCGCTGCGGCGACGAGGACAAGGCCATTCACCGCCCGCGGGGCGGTGAATGGTCTTGTCTCCGCAGTGAGGTATCAAGGATCGCGCGGTCCCCGCAGCCACCGCCCGCCCGCCCGTAGCATTTAGCCAGCTCCCTCCCTCCACCTCACCTTAAATTTCGAGTTTTCCAGCTTCCTTTTTTCCGAGCCGCACGTGTTCAAAAATCCGTGCATGCGCGGCTGCGCGAGTCAATCAATCTTCTCCTCTGACGCAACCGGAAACAGGAAGTTGCAGGAGAGGAGAAGTTTGATTGACTCGCGCAGCCGCGCGTGCACGGATTTTTGAACACGTGCGGCTCGGAAAAAAGGAAGCCGGAAAACTCGAAATTTAAGGTGAGGTGGAGGGAGGGAGCTGGCTAAATGCACGGCTTTTTGAACGCGTGCGGCTAGGGAAAAAGGAAGCCGGCAAACTCGGAACGAATATAAGGTGAGGTGGAGGGAGGGTGGGGGCTGCTGGACCATTCTTCATTACTTTGCCATACTAATTCCATTCTATGTTAGGTGCCACGGACTCAGATTCGAGTCCTAGCGATGATGAGTTAAAGATCCCAAAAGAAGCCAACTTCTAAATCCAGTGGTTAGAGCTACACTACACTCCTTGTGACCCTGGGCAAGTCACTTAATCCCTATTGCTTCTGACACAATGGGCAGTTCCAAAGACCAAGACTGGCCAGTGTCAAAGACAGGATGCTGAGCTTGATAGACCCTTAGTCTCCACTGTTTTTAGTGATCAACAAAGTTCTATGTTTCTATAATCACCCTAATTCTGTTATCATTGGACTAGATATTCAAATGATTTAAATGGCCAGGACAGGCTCCTGGCTGTTCAAATCATATGTCCAGGGCTAACCAGGCATTTTCAATCTTCATGTTCAGCCCAAATGGTGTCACACAATTCAGCAAAAATACCCAATGTTGTTCCTCATAATTTAAATATTGCTCATAGAAGAAACAACATTTTTGCAAATGGAAGTTGGAGGGTTAATTCCCTTGAAACAGCCAATTGAGTGAAACATGAATTCATGCTGGGACACAAGATAGGTTGAATTTGTTTTGAATTTAAAAAGAAAAATGATCAATGAAGAATACTATAATGGCAAGAAAATATAATGATAAAACAGCAACTAATTTTGCCTATTTTTATATATTAAAAAAGTACTACATAAGGTGAATGTCCATATTGCTGTCTGTTGTTCTGCTGAGCACTGGCATTGAAACAGCAAAATGCATTTATTGCATACTTGTCCTCTGTCGGAAACATTATGGTGGTATATTAGTTGTGTTAATAAAAATTTATAAACAAAGCCCTGCCAGCTGAACATCTCTTTCTCTAGTTCAGCAGCAGGAACTTTGATTTATAAGAATGGAATACGCTAAATATTAGAGTACTAAGGCTTATATGGATGCTGCGGGGATGGTGACGGGGCGGTGAATGGGATGGCAGTGGCGGTGACGGGGCGGTGAAAGGGATGGCAGTGACGGTGACGGGGCGGTGAATGGAATGGCGGTGACGGGGCGGTGCAGAGGATGGTGGGCCGGGGCCGGGGCGGTGACGGGGACAGATTTTTTCCCCGTGTCATTCTCTAATCTGCATCTCTAAATGCCTGTTACTTGGCACTGTTGCTCTCGTTCAGCATCAAGTTACGTAGAGCAGCTGTTTCACTATCTGCCAATTAAAGGGTTAAGCTGCATTGGGTACAGTTTAATAAAAACAAGTCCATAAGTGTGGCGAATATCTTCATACTACTTGTATCAGTAAATAATTACAATAAGAACTGTGTGGTTTACCTTTGTTTGTCATCTGAGTTAAGTAAATCCTTTGGTTAGAATTTTATCTTCTGGCCTGGACGGATTTATTGGATGGAAGGCATAGGTTTAGATTATGTAGCACTAGCGGAAGCTACGGTATCAGTTAAAACAGAAGAGAATGGTTTCACGCATACTTAGAATATGAGTTCAATTACTAATTCTCAAAAAAACTGAATTTATAAAGAATAGCCACCAAAATGACACACAATATTATATCTTTTGCTCTCTTAACATCCTTTTGAAAGAGACAGATAAAAGTTTATTTGTTGTAAACTTGTTTCCTTTTTTCAAAGTTTAACTATTACTACTTTCCCCTTAGAGTTCTTTTGTTTAATTGCTTCTTTGTGGCAACCTCCTAGCCACTCGAGCTGCAACACTTGACCAACAACTCTACAACCTATTGACCACGACCACAGACTACAAAACCTTCAAGAAAGAAATAAAAACCCTTCTATTAAAAAAAAACACTTAAAACTGAACTAACACAATCAGAAATGTCCCAAGCATCACCTGCAACTACTACATATGTACCTCCAATAATGACAACTCAGACGTAATCCTTAGCAACTCAAAGAAATGTACAAACTACTCCCTAAATACTTCTAATCTCCGGACAATCCATTTGTAATCCGCCTTGAAACCGCAAGGTAATGGCGGAATAGAAATCCCTAATGTAATGTACCCCAGCATGCCGACAATCCAGCGCTGACAATTCGGCGCAAGAAAGAAGCGCGCCACGGGAAAACTTATTTTTAAGAAGCTCCGACGGGGGTGTTTGGAGGTAACCCCCCACTTTACTGCATAGTGTTTGCACTGCTGTTCGGGGGGGGGGAGGGTTGGAACCCTACATTATAGAGAAAACGGAACTTTTTCTGATGTTTTTCAGGAAAAGTTCCGTTTTCTCTATAATGTGGGGGGTTGCACCCCCTACACCCCCCCAACAGCAGCGCGAACACTATGCAGTAAAGTGGGGGGTTCCCTCTAAACACTCCCTGTCGGAGCTCTTTAAAAATAAGTTTTCCCGTGGCACGCTTCTTTCTTGTGCCGAATTGTCAGCGCTGGATTGTCGGCATGCTGGTGTCTGGCGTGCAATTATCTCGTCACCTTTACATGAGCAATTAATTTGGCTCTGGTTTTGTGTGTCTTCACCAGGGATATTTTAATTCAGAAAAAAAAGTTTTAGCTCTAGTTTTTATTCTTGCACAATAGAACTGGCTCAACTGCAAACCTTTCTTCATTGGCTTCTGAAAGTGCTACACTGTCCTGGTGGATGTTATAATTCACCTAAGTGGGGTTGATTTCATGTTACTTGTCAAACAAACTTGTGCTATTATTTCTAGTCCTATGTTAGACTGAGCTCATGCCTGAAATACTTAAGTTCATGCACTAAGGGCTCCTTTTACAAGGTGCGTTAGCAGTTTTAGCGTATGCAACGGATTAGCGTGCGCTAGCCGAAAAACTACTGCCTGCTTAAAAGGAGGTGGTAGTGGCTAGCGCGCGCTATTCCACATGTTAAGGCCCTAGTGCACCTTTGTAAAAGGAGCCCTAAGTTTATCTTAAGGCAAAATTTTACATGGAATGAGAAATTTAGTCTTATCTGCTAATTTTCTTTATTTGAAGGACTGTATTTTGTGATAAAGCAATCGGTGTAATTTCTGCTCCTATTTAGACGGGTTAATTATAAATTTAGGTTTTTTTATGTATTATGTTTGTTTTAGCTTGTTGATTTTAATTATGTATGTTTACACTGTAACTCATTCAGAATTGTTGGATGCTAGTGAATACATTTTTTTAATAAATAAAAGATTGGACCCCCTTTATCCTGCTTCAATCAAAATGCCTTATGCAGCAATAACAAATTCTGTGAAAACAAACTGTCCAGGAGAATATTTTTCTTTGGAAGCCCCTGGTAAATCCCGATACAAATGCTCCTTCCTCATACCTCCTCCCCAACATTTTTACCAGGGTCAAGAATGGGGGATCCAAGGAGGCCATAAGCACCTGACTACCTGTTTCTCTGATGACAAAATGAACGGAATCCTCACATCAGAAGCACCATTTTGTGCTCTCAGCTAGTGATGCCATGACATTTCCGCTAAGGATCAAGTGTGCTGAACCCAGTAGGGCCTACCTATCCTCATATCTGGAGCGACTGTAACTGTCTGCAGTGCATTCTACCCAACATCACTGCAGTGCCTCTGAAGCCAACCGCAGTAGTGAGCATAATGCACCAAGGCTCATCACCAGGAATTTCTTACCTGCAGAGCCTCAATGGCACTGACTGATCATTTTGACTGTACTCCCACCCCTTCTCAACTGCCCGTTTCTCAGGGAAACAGACCAGGAGTCTTCCAGATTATCAGCCCTCCAGCTCCAGAGATAGGTGCCTAGATAGATCTCTACCCCTCCCCACTGTCTATGGTCAACTGCAGACACCCAGTTCTCCAACTATGACCCAGAAGCATCTACAGAAAACCAGAATCCCACTGCATAAGTACCCCTCTACCAATTACTGGAGTCAAGAGAAATCCTAAAAGTAAGTAGGTTGCTCAGTGCCCATTATAGGGTGGAACTTAAAACTTTTTATTCTGCTTCTATCTGATGGTAGAGGAACAGAGCCCACAAATCTGCACTGGACTGGTGGACAATAAGGAAAGATAGGCTATAGAAATCCCACACTGACAGAACATATGACCATCTCTAGGGAAAATATGACAAAAGTCACTAGAAACAAAAAAAGTTTTAATGAATTCTGTTAGAGCAAATATTACTCATTAATTCAATCAAACTCCATCCTTTTATGTGGAAAATAAAATACAGAAGTTCAAATATGTAACTTTTTCAGGTTGCCTATGAACCAATAAGTGTACACACTGAAGCAAGGAATAGCAAAACCAGATACACTGATATCACTATACGAGTACATCCGTGAACGTCAAACACCCAACACCCTAAAATATAGGTGTCTAATGGGGTATGAATATCATCATGAGTTCATTGGTGTCCCAAATAAAGCTGTTTAACTGACTAAATGCTGTAAAGTTTACTAAACCACCATAAGAAAGGCAAAAGTACTTAGTTATGGCTCAACGAGAGCTCAGCCGTTTCACTTTTTAAAGCTTACTCAGGGGTTAATCAACTTTTGCATTCTGGTATCACAACTCAATATTTTAATAGTCTTGACCAAACATATGACAGCCAAGATTTTTAGGGCTTCCGACATTGTAAGGCACGTGGCGGCGTGTTATCGGGGCGGTGGCCGGCTGAGAGGTCGTGCGTATGCTTGTACAGGATGGTGACCAGCTTGAATAGGGAGCCGGGAGACGCTGGCAGACAGCAGAGGCATCGGCCAAAGTGGGAGGGTAGCCACACGGGGACCCCAAGGGAAGGAAGCCATCCCGCTGAAGGGGCTGCGGCACCCACAGGCAGGTACTCACCCTTGGGCCATCATAGCGAACTTTGGTTGTGGAACGAATCGTCTGAGTTTGCACTACGGCCTATGGGGAACTTTGCTTTGATATACAAGTGCTTTGGCTTACGAGCATGCTTCTGGAACAAATTATGCTCATTAACCAAGGTATCACTGTACATCTAACTGATGTCCTATTTCATGCAACATGGTAGAGTGGGGTCAATTAAGTTCTACAAGCTGCAATAATTGATACTTTAGGGTCCAACAATTGTTCAAAATGCAGGGTTATTAATGCAACCTGTAATTTCCTGGGTCTAAATAAGCATCATGCCTAGCTCATTCTGTATTATTTAAAACCACTGATGATACTGTGGCGTACCAAAAATTTTCCAAATGAATTAATAGTCTAATAAAAATCTACCCTATAACTTATTTATTGACCTTTATTTCTATGTACATAATCAAGTGATTAATATGGCGATCACATTTTTACTCTCAATCAAGCATGTGATAACTTTTTAAGTATTCATTACCTTACCTCTCAGTTGTGTATGTGAAGCCAACAAACGGCAAATGCAATCCAGAAAAGCCAGTATGAGAACTAGGAGGTACCATTTCCTGTGGTGATAACAGAAACAACACTTGATCATGACAAAAAGCAACTCCCTGACACATTGCATCTTGACTTATTTCAGGCTGGAGTAAGCTACAAGGAGTGTCCATTATTACAATCAATCTTATTGCTTCACTGCTGTACTTAATGCATTTATACCTGCTTTTGATTACCATATTTTTCTCGAGAACTGACTGCAGCCATTCACAGAGCGGAGCAGGACCAGGCAGGAACGCGATAAGCTCGCGCCTCCCTCGTGCTCCGCTCCGACGCTCAGAGTTTAGCTCGGGAGTCAGCGGAGGGAAGAGCAGGATCACTGAAAGCTCCTGCCATACAGCGCTGGACAATAGGATTTTTAAAAAAGGTAAGGGGGTACACGGGAGTCAGCAGAGGGAAAAGCAGCATCACTGAAAACTCCTGCCATTCAGCGCTGCATGGCAGGATTTCTAAAAAGGTACGGGGGCCTGCCTGCTTGCCTACCTGCCTCAGAGTAGGGGGCCCTGCCTACCACTAGGCCTGCCTGCCTGCCACTAGACCTGCCTGCCCTGTCCCTGCCTGCCATGCACCCTGTCCCGGCCTACCACTAGACCACCAGATGAGGGATAGGGTATAGAGCCTGGCAGGAAGGGGAGACTGGGTGCAGAGCCTGGCAAGGAATGTGGGGTTGGATCCAGAGCATGGCAGGGAGAATTTGGTTCAGAATGATTTTTTTCTTGTTTTCCTCCTCTAAATCTAGGGTGCATCTTATAGTCAGGTGCATCTTATGGAGTGAAAAATATGGTACTCTGAATTTTATACCTTCTATATTATCCACCTTATGCCTTTACCCTAGGAAAAGGCAGACTACAAAATGAATATATATTCCATGACTTGTCTGCATTGGTTATTGTCTACCCATGAAGGTGATTATGGTTAACACTAAGATTTTGAACGTACCCAAGAGGGACTGGGAAGCAGGATTGATAGACTATGGGCTAGATTCACTAAGCAAACCGATCGTGTACCGATCGGTTTGCTACCCCTTAGCAACCTGATTTGACTCCAGCCCGATTCACTTACCTCTCTGCTGATCCAATTCCGACCCACGCATGCAAATGAGGGTAACGGCATGCAAAGTAGGCAGGGACGCGATTCACAAAACAAATTTTGCAAACCGACTGGGCTGGCCGATCAACCCAAGAAGTGACTGCTGGGGACCAGTCACATACGTCCTTTCCGATTCTCCAGCTCCATTGCCACCCTGCTCTCTGCTTCCCCGACAATTATCTCTCTGCCCCGAATCTCTCCTGCCTGCCGCCCTGAATTGCCACCCTTCTCTCCCCCTAATCTCTCCTGCCTGCCGCCCCGCACAGCAAGCCCATGGTTTTAACCCGCTGGTTTAAGTGGGTTAAAACCACGGGCTTGCAAAGAAGATGAGAGGATTAAAAAAAAGTTTTTTAAAAAGAGGCTGCTGCTGCCGCTGGGGATCGAGTTGGGGTCCCCTCTAAAAACAAAACAAAGCAAACAAACACGAACGCATGCGCAGCCCATCTACAGGGAAAGCAGATGGTCTGCACATGCGTCTGGATTGCACACTAGCGATCTGTTTCGGCACATGAGGCGTTCCACCGATCGCCCCCATTAGAATATTGTTGCTTGAAGAATCCATCAGACCTGCCCGGATCGGACACAGATCGGTCATGATTGGGCAGGTTAGTGAATCTAGCCCTATGTGAAAAACATGGTGAGGGATGTTAGCGTTGATTTAAGTCCTGGCAACTATCTATATGCTCATCTACCCAAAACTAATAGAAAACTAGAAAGGAAGACAATAGAATATCACAATTTACATTCTTAAGCTATAGCAGTATGCAAAGCATCCCTGATCAAACTGTATGTTTCAGTGAATCCCTTAAGTAAACAAAAGCTGACAAACCTCTACATAGTGCAAAGTTAAATATACTTGAAATGCATAATTATAATTTCCTTGTCAATTTTAATTGATTAAAAATAAAATGACTATACAAGGTATAACAACTGACACTCTTCTGATTTTTTTATAAATATTGTTTAAAGTTCAGTGTTCTTCCCAGGGCCTTTTAGCCGGGCGCTGAGCCCGGCTAATTTAGATGACCGCCCGGCTATCATCTAACGCGAATCTCGCTGCTGCCGCCACCACTCAACATAAAAAAAAACACCTCTCACCGGCTTGGAAACGCGAACTCATGATTCGGGGCTCTAAGGTGTGCGTGCTGGCTTCCCTACTCTTCCCTCCAAAACTGGAAGTTACGTACCGGGGGGGGGGGGAAGAGAAGGAAAGCCGGCACGCACACCTTAGAGCCACGAACCATGAGTTTGCTACGGGCTAAGGCAAGAGACAGGCAGGAGACTGGTCAACAACGGATGGAAGCTTACAACTTGTTTCAGCCCTTCCTTGCTGCCGGGTCCTGCCTACTTTCTGTTTCCGCGAAGGCAGGACCCGGCAACGAGGAACATAAGCAATGCCTCCACTGGGTCAGACCTGAGGTCCATCGTGCCCAGCAGTCCGCTCACGCAGCGGCCCAACAGGTCCAGGACCTGTGCAGTAGCCCTCTATCTATACCCCTCTATCCCTTTTTTCCAGCAGGAAATTGTCCAATCCTTTCTTGAACTCCAGTACCGTACTCTGTCCTATTACATCCTCTGGAAGCGCATTCCAGGTGTCCACCACACGCTGGGTAAAGAAAAACTTCCTAGCATTCGTTTTGAATCTGTCTCCTTCCAACTTCTCTGAATGCCCTCTTGTTCTTTTATGTTTTGAAAGTTTGAAAAATCTGTCCCTCTCTACTCTCTCTATGCCCTTCATGATCTTGTAGGTCTCTATCATGTCTCCTCTGAGTCTCCGCTTGGAATGCCCAAAGCAAGGAAGAGCAGCAAGTTGTAAGCTTCCCTCCGTCGCTGACCTATGGAAGATAGGTCAGTGATGGAGGGACGCTTACAACTTGCCTAGCGACTGCCGGGTGTGTGAGCTGGGAGGGATAGAAAGAGAAATGCTGCTGCACCACTGAATGGGGGAGGGGGAAAGAGAAATGTTCTGCTGCTGCACCCATTTTTGGGAGGGAGGAAGGGGAAAAGAAATTTTGCTGCTGCACCCATTTTTGGGGGGAGAAAGAAGAGAAATGTTCCGGTTGCTGCACCCAATTTTTTGGGGGGGAAGGGGAAGAGAAGTGCTGCTGTTGCACCCAAATGGGGAGGGGGGAGGGGAAGAGAAGTGCTGCTGCAGCAGCACCCAATTGAGGACAGAGAGAGGAGAAGGAAGACCAGGGAAGGGAGAGGAGCGGAAAGAGATGCCAAGACCATGGGAGGGAGGGAAAGGAAAGGAGCTACCATACCATGGAGGGGGGGAAGAGATGTCGGGGCATATGGGGGGAGGGGGAAAGAGGCAGATGCCAGACCAGGTGGAAGGAAGTACCTATCTTACTTATAATTTTAATGCACCAATATATTCATTGTAACCCATTCTGGGCTCTTTTGGGAGGACGGGTTAAAAAGTCGAATAAATAAAATAAAATAAAAGAAAGGAGAAGAGATGCCAGATAATGGAGTGGGAGGGGGAGATGAGAGGAGAGAGATGCCAGGGCATTGGGCGAAGGAAGGGAAACTAAAGAAGACAAAATGCCAGACCAGAGGGAAAGTAAGGAGAGGAGGTGCCAGAGAAGGAGGGAGAGGGAGAGAGAGGAGGGAGATGCCAGGGCATGGGAGAAAGAAGGGAAGGAGATAGAGATGCCAGACCATGGGGTGGAGTGGTAAGGAAGGAAGGAAAGGAGAGGATAGAGATGCCAGAGCATAGGAGAGGGGGTGAAGCTGAAATGAATCATGTACAAAGGAGAGAAAGGGCAGAGGATATACAGTTTATTGAAGGGACATAGAAAGAGGAAAGATGCCATATGGAACAGAGAGAGGGCGGACACTGGATGGAAAGGGCAGAGAGAGGATGGATAGTGGATGCAAGGGGCAGAGAGGATGGACAGTAGATGGAAGGGGTAGAGAGAGAGAGAGAGGGCAGAAGCTGGGTGGAAGAGGCAAAGAGAAAGGACAGATGTTGCATGGAAGGGAGCGAGGACAAACACTTAATAGAAAGAAGAGAGCAAAGAGAAGATGATTAAAGCAGAAACGACAAAAGGTAGAAAAATATTTTTTTTGTTGCATTACGTAGAATCAAGTAGTATTGTAACTGTATTGATTAAAGTTTATAAATAGGAAATGGAAATAAGGCAATTTTTTTGGGTCTAAACTCCTTTCCTCAGGTCAGGACAGGATACCATAACAGCAATATACTGTACTGCAGGGGTGCCCAAATGGTCGATCGCGATCGACTAGTAGATCGTAAAGGTTTACAAGCGCCAGACTCGCAAGACTTCACTTCCGACATCAATTCTGAAGTCGGAGAGGAAGTTCTGAGCTAGCCTGCCTGGTTGACCTGGAACTTCCTCTCCGACATCAGAATTGATGTCGGAGGTGAAGTCTTGTGAGTCTGGCGCTTGTACATGCCTGGCCTGGCTCGGGGAAGCAGCAGAGAGAAATCATCGTGGTGGCTTGGGGGGTAGGGAAAGAATCGGGGAAGTGGAGAAATCGGCATGATGGCTTGGGGGGGCAGGGGGGGAGAGAGAAAGAAAGAGAGGCAGGGGGGAGAGAGAAAGAAAGAGAGACAGAAAGAAAAAGGGAGAGGCAGAAAGAAAGAAATATTGGATTTACAGTCAGAAGAAGGAACTGCAACCAGAGACTCATGAAACCACCAGACAAAAAGGTTGGAAAAATGATTTTATTTTCAATTTAGTTATCAAAATGTGTCCGTTTTGAGAATTTATATCTGCCGTCTATATTTTGCACTATGGCCCACTTTTACTAAACTGCGATAGTGGTTTTTAGGGCAAGGAGCCTATGAGTGTCGAGAGTAGTGCGGGGGCATTCAGCGCAGCTCCCTGCACTAAAAACCGCTATCGCTTAGTAAAAGGGGAGAGGGGTATATTTGTCTATTTTTGTATAGCTGTTACTGAGGTGACACTGCATATTTTAAAATCATCTGCCTTGACCTCTGAAAAAAAAAACCCAAATACAAATGATAATTAACATTTTCTCTGTGTACAGTGTGCTTTGGGTTTTTAAAAATTTTATTGTTGGTAGATTATTTTGACTTGGTCATTTTAAAAAGTAGCTCGCAAGGTAAAAAAAGTGTGGGCACCCCTGCTGTACTGTCTTGAAGAAAGATTTGGCCTCTGAAAGCTAATTGAAAAATTGATTACCGTATTTTCCTACCTACCGCGCATACCCCTCGCGCGTTATACGCGTGAGCGCGGTATACAAAAGTTTTTCTACATAGTTCCCACCCCGCCCGACGCCCGATTCCCCCCCCCCCCCCCCAGCAGGACCGCTCGCACCCCCACCCCGAACGCGCTCCCACCCGCATCCACGATCGGAGCAAGAGGGAGCCCAAGCCCTCTTGCCCGACCGACTCCCCGACAATATCGGGCCAGGAGGGAGCCCAAACCCTCCTGGCCATGGCGACCCCCTACCCCCACCCCGCACTACATTACGGGCAGGAGGGTTCCCAGGCCCTCCTGCCCTCGACGCAAACCCCCCTCCCTCCAACGACCGCCCCCCCCAAGAACCTCCGACCGCCCCCCCAGCCGACCCGCGACCCCCCTGGCCGACCCCACGACACCCCCACCCCCCTTCCCCGTACCTTTGTGTAGTTGGGACAGACGGGAGCCAAAACCGCCTGTCCGGCAGGCAGCCAACGACGGAATGAGGCCGGATTGGCCCATCCGTCCCAAAGCTCCGCCTACTGGTGGGGCCTAAGGCGCGTGGGCCAATCAGAATAGGCCCTGGAGCCTTAGGTCCCACCTGGGGGCGCGGCCTGAGGCACATGGTCGGGTTGAGAGAGTCGGGGTGGCCAGAGGAGAGTCGGGGCAGGCGAAAGGACAGTCGGGCAGCATGCGCGTTATACCCGTGAGCGCGGTATACAAGTTTTTATACATAAAATCGTGGTTTCTGCGCGCTATACCCGTGTGCGCGTTATACACGGGTGCGCGTTATCTGCGTGAAAATACGGTAGTCCAAAAAATAGTATTTTCTTATTTCTCATTATTTGTTTTATTTCTGTTTGTTAATTTGTAAAGTGGTGATTGTTATGTAGCAGGTTTTTTTCAAATTTATATCGACTGTCTTTATATTTTACACAGTATTAGAGGACGTGTCACTGTTTCTGTGGTGTTGCAGTGTATGCAGAGTCTGGTTTCTTGGTTCAGTTTAACTTTTGTCTACATAGTTTTATTTTCAGTTTGTGATTATTCCATATTGGGCAAGGGTGTTATCTGTCTGTGTGTATGAAAAGAACATGGCTTTCTGTTAGCATTGACTGTACAAGATCAACTGACTGTGAAGGATCTGGCTTGTCTAGTTTTACAATGGGTGTATTGATGTTCTAGTGCTCACTGCAGTGTTTAAGATGCTGCCTTTTCCTAGGTGCACCCTTGTTGTGTGACTCATTGATTATTACTAAAAGTATCTTTTTTATATAGAGGAGGGGGTTGTTAAAAAATCATCAGCACTGGCTGTCATATATACTAGGTAAGCCACTGGATTTAATGACCCTATTCTAACTTTACTGTTGATATAGGTGTTGTCCCACCCCCACACACTATAAAGAATTAAATTAAAGTTGTATTAACATCAAGCAGCTTTCAAATGACATTATAAGCAAATAAAAATAAAATATTTTAATACATTGCTAATTACCTGCTTCTTTACCTAAACTGTTTTGCTCTAGCTCTCACTTTGCACTACACTTCCCCCTCCGTATTCGCGGTTTCATTTTCTGGCTATTTTAAGCCCTGTAAGCGCCCCCTTAAGCCTTACCTGGTGGTCTAGAGTAGAGAGTTGCGCGGGGACAGAAATCCCACCCGTCCCCACCCGTCCCCGCCAAAGTCCCACCCGTCCCCACCCGTCCCCACCCGTCCCCGCGAGGAATCCCTCCGTCCCCACCCGTCCCCACGAGGAATCCCCTCCGTCCCTGCCCGTCCCCGCGAGGAATCCCCTACATCCCCACCTGTCCCTATAAACTACAGAAATAGTTATTTCATTTAATTATGCTACTGAATTAAAGGCTCTGGTAGAAACCCATTTAAAAATAAGCAAAAAGACTTTATTAATTTGGAAATATTAATTGGGAAGAATACATACTTTGTAAACGGGTTTCTACCAGAGCCTCTAATGTTTATAAATTTTTATCAACACAACTAATATACTACTTTATCCTTAAGCAAAAAAAAAAATAATTATTATTTTTTTCCTACCTTTATTGCCTGGTTTCTGCTTTCTTCATGTTCACATTCAATTCCTTCCATCCACTGCCTCTCTTCTCTCTGTGTCTTCCATTTGCTCTGTTACTGTGCCTCTCCCTTTCTCCCCCCTCCCAAATTGGTCTGGCACCCATCTTTTTCCCTCCGCTCCCTCCATAGTCTGGCACCTCTGTCTTCTTCCCTGCCAGCGTCTTCTTCCCATTCCCTCTTCCCCATTTCCTTTCAGTGTCCTTCTCCCCCACCATCTTCCCCATGTCCTGTCAGGCAGCATCCTTCTCCCCTCTCTGCCTTCCCCATGTCCTTTCAGCGGCCTTCTCCCCCCTCTGTCTTCCCCATGTCCTTTCAGTGGCATTCTCCACCCCTTTGTCTTCCCCAGTGCTTTCAGGGTCCTTCCCCCCCTCATCTCCCGTTTACCCCATGTCCTTTCAGCGTTCTTTTCCACCCCTTTGTCTTCCCCAGTGCTTTCAGCGGCCTTCTCCCCCCTTAAGCGTCTTTTCTTCTCCACTCCACCTTTCCTCCCTCCCTGCCTCCACCTTTGTGGCGCTTTTGCACCCGACCGACAACAGAACAGGCCCGGTCGGACAAATCTCCCTGTCCTGTAGCCGCGAATCTAAATTACCTTCTTACAGCAGCTGGAGTAGTGAAGCTGCTGTAAGAGGTAATTTAGATTCGCGGCTACAGGGCAGGGAGATTTGTCGGCCGGGCCTGTTGTCGGTCGATCGGGGGACCTGACCGGCTGTGCACATTCTTCGGGGCGGACCGCCCCCTCCCCCCTCTTTCGTTCGCCATTGCCTTCTCCCTACCTGCCCTGCCGCACACAGCCGACCGGAAGTCTTCCTGATGTCAGCGCTGACGTCGGAGGAAGGGAGGGCTTTGCTTAAGCCCTCCCTCCGACGTCAGCGCTGACATCGGGAAGATTTCCGTTCGGCTGTGTGCTGCGACAGGGCAGGTAAGGAGAAGGAGACTACCCTCGCGGCTCGACCAACCCCGCTGCGATCCAACCCCGCAGGAACCCCGCGACCCTCGGAGGCGTCCCCACGGGATCCCCGCGACCCTAGGGGGCGTCCCCACGGGATCCCCGTGACCCAAAGGGGGAACCCGCGGGATCCCCGCGGGTCCCGCGGGATTCCCGTCATCCCCGTTCCCGTGCAGCTCTCTAGTCTAGAGCAGAGGTCTCAAAGTCTCTACTTGAGGGCCGCAATCCAGTCGGGTTTTCAGGATTTCCCCAATGAATATGCATGAGATCTATGTGCAGGCACTGCTTTCAATGCATATTCATTGGGGAAATCCTGAAAACATGACTGGATTGTGGCCCTCAAGGAGGGACTTTGAGACCCCTGGTCTAGAGGGTTTTCAGGGAAGGAACGATTTTCCCACGTTCCTGCTCCGTGCAGATCACTCTCAGGAAATGGCTTGAGAGACTACGGGAGCTCAAGGCAGCCATTTCCTGTGAGCGATCTGCATGGGGCAAGAGCATGGGAAGATCGCTCCTTTCTGAAAACCCACTAGACCACCAGGTAAGGCATAAGGGGGGGAGCTTTCAGGGCTTAAAATAGCTGGGGGAAGCGGGGGTTAGGGGCAGAACCAGTCCGAATATTATTCACAGTTTTTTAATATTCACAGGCCGGCTTTGCCCCTAACCCCTGCGAACACAGAGGGGGAAGTGTACAGCAAAAAAGTAGCAGATAAAGATCAATCACACAGGTCTCCTTCAAGGCTCAGTAACACCTCTCCATAAATTATGTGGAAGAGGTCTGGAAGTGGGGATCGCATCTATTTCATATCCTCAGTGAGACCTCAGGAAGGAACCTAGTGATCAAAACATTATTAGAGGTACTGTAGAGCCATTTCTTGTATGACTGGATGAGCTATATTCATCTTTTTTTTTTTTAGTTGTTTAGATTCATGCAGAAATAAATTGCTAGATTGAACCTAATGACTTCATTAATGCATTTCCCTTTTTTAAACCTTTATACCATTTGAAAGAGGGCAAATATCTAATTATTCCCTTCTAGAATTGGATACTTCTTAAATTAAGTAAAAATATTCTGGCACAAGTGTCAAACCTTAAAAAAGGAAGTCATATTGAGCATTGGAAAATAATAATAATTAACTAATAAAAATAGTACACATTTAGGGCTCATTTTACTAAGCTGCGATAGCAATTTTAGCATGCGCTTAGCGCGTGCAGAATTGCCATGCGCACTAGACACTAACGCCAGCATTGAGCTGGCATTAGTTTTCCTGCGTAGTGCGGGGGTTTGCGTGCGCTAAAAACGATAGTACACCTTAATAAAAGAGGGGGTTAATTTTCCCCACCACCAAATTTCGCCATCCCGCCCCACCCGGCTTTTTCATGCCACCCGAATTTCTGGGGAGAACACTGAAGTTAATATTGTCCAAAAGGTTTACAGATTACCCAGGCTTTCAAATAAGAGATGGCTATTCCATGGTTGAAAATAAATACATAGACATTTCTAATTCAGCTTATGATTGCTTTTCTGTCTATTTTCAACAATTAGGGGCTTCTCTATGCTAAGGGGTTCATAATTAAAAAAAAAAAAACCACGTCTAAAAAGTGTCCTAAATGGCTACTTAGACGATCAAAAAGCCTGATCGTCCAAGTACCCATAACCAAAGCTGGTTTTTAGACGTATCTAAAATCAGCTTAGGCCTTTCCCCTGCCTCTAAACGCACAGAGAGAAAAGAGGCATGTTTAGAGGAGGGTAAAGGGCGGGCGGTGGGCAGGAGGTGGGCCGACCTACACCTAGGCGTGCAGCAGCTATAACCAAAACCGTAGGCAGGTTGCCTAGTCGGCACTTATACCTTTTTGACATAGACAAAGTCAAACCAGGTCTAAGTGCCGAAAAAGGGGCCGCTGAGCTGATGGCTGCTGGCGCGATCAGTTCAGTGGCCCAGCAACCTACCCACCGCAACCATTGCGGGAGGAGAAGTGCCTCATCTCCCCTACCACGATGCGATCACCCATCTACCGAACTGCTGTGACCCGCAGCAGGAGAGATGCCCAATCTCTCCTGCCGCGGGTTGTGGCAGTTTGGGTAGAGGAGTGATCGCATCGCGGCAGGGGAGATGGCCAATCTCTCCTGCCGCGATACATCACCCCCCCCCGACGATACCGGGGCAAGAGGGAGCCCAAGCCCTCTTGCCCCGGCGATCAGGCCCCACCCCCGCCGAGTACGATCGGGCCAGGAGGGAGCCCAAGCCCTCCTGGCCCCGATGACCCCCTACCCCCCCACCCCCCACTACAATACGGGCAGGAGGGATCCCAGGCCCTCCTGCCCTCGACACAACCCTCCTCCCCCCAACGCCCGCCCAACCCGGCTTAAGGCCCCACCCACAGGAGGAGCCTAAGGCTCCTGGGCCTATTTTGATTGGCCCAGGCGCCTCAGGCCCCATTTGTGGGCGGGGTTTCAGCCACCTGGGCCAATCCGGCCCTTTCTGGAGCCGGCTGGCCAGCCGAACGGGCAGGCTTGTAACCCATCCGTCTGGCGAACGTTGAAAGGTACGGGTTGGGGGTGGGGGGGTCGCGGGTCGGAGGGGGGGGCGATCGGGGGTTCGGGGGGGCGGTCGTTGGGGGAGGGGGGTTGTGTCGAGGGCAGGAGGGCCTGGGAAATTTACCCTCATTAAGTATGTACATACAATATTGTTAAATTGTTCATGTTGCACTGTGTATTTTAATATCATCTCTGGCTCATAAACAAACTGAAGGCGACTCTACTTTCAAAAGCTTGTAAAAATACATTGCTAGTCCAAGAAAAAAAAAAAAAAGGTATCATACTTTTCTTTGTTTTCTGTTTATTACTATTAATATTAAAAAATAGGATGTCCTCTATGTATTTTTACATGATTGCTCTTGAATGGATGATGTTAGCATAATTATGGTGAGTTTAATTATAAAAATTTTGGAGGGGGCCTCAGGATATGAGAGGCAACTAGAGTATTTGCAAGGCTGGAGGTTTGCCTATGGTGTCAAATACCCTTGCACCAGCCCTGTACTATCATTTTGGTAGGTAATGCCAGATGGACGCCATTTTTGGATACTTCCAAAATAACACTAGGTTTCAAGATATTGCCAAGTGCACAAATAAAATGGGGACCTAAAGAGACTTCTCTTTTTGTATAAAACTCTATTATGATATTAACTATAGAATTAAAATTGTTATTAAGCGGGAACAATTTTTAAAATACATGGATTGCTAGCAATCATTCTCTTTATTATTTCACTACTACTCAATAATTAAACAACAAAAACAGTAAACACAAAAATATTATAAATAAAAGAACATACATGATTCCTTAGCACATCATCATCTACATCAAAGTTTGATGTATCTGAAGGGCTGCTGACTTCTGGAATATAAGGTGCTTCTAAGTTGCGTATATTTTCCCAGTCTATTCCTTCAAAGAACTTGTGATTTTTGAAATCATCTATTCCATTCTGTCCTAGTCGACATTCTCTGCCACAGATAAGCCGTTGGATAAGATCTTTTGCTGCATCTGACACATCAGCGATATGAGAGGGGAACTGAAATCGCTCCTAGAAAGCAAGTTTATACATGTGCATAATTTTGAGACACCTGAACAGGCAAATTAACATTTTTATTTACAATATCAAAGTAAAACAAATATTGGTAAGGGTGGTACTTGCTAAATAAACCTAAAGACACATGATTGTCATAGAAGGGGACTTTGTGAATTGGTACATCAAGCTCCATTTCTAGTCATATTCAAATTCAGGCTGAAAGTTGGTTTTAACTCAAATCATTATTCAGTCATTCAAAATTAATGTTTTAATTACTCTCACAAGTAACTTTCTAATCCCCTGTCTTGTTTGTCTGACTTTAATATAAGTCCTGTCGAGCAGGGGCTATCTAAGTGTATTCGCAGCAGAAAACAAACAAAAAAAGAGTGCACACAAAATGAACAATAAAAACAAATCAAGAACAAAAACTGAATGAGAACTCTGTGTTTCTATGTAAAAAGATTTTTATTGTACATCAAATACAAGAAACTGGCATATCTCGCTGACAGGCTACCTCAGGGGTTAAATGTCATATCAGATTATGTCATAGCCGATTTCAAAAAGGCCTTTCCAATAAACTCTAGGCCCCCTGATTCTTTAAAAAGTGCCTACTGTGGGGGCGTGGCTTGGAGCGCGCACGATATGGCAGCCTAACTGCAGCGCTCCCGTATCCAGGCAACAAACGGAATAAAATAAAACTTCTACTTTTTTGAATCGCGATTAAAAATACATAAAACAAAGTCGGAGATAGCGAATATGAAGCAGGGGAAAGCTGAAAAACCTTCGACATCGGGTATCTCTGCAAAAAGAACAAAAGTTACTCCTCTGTCACCATCGAGTGTGCCGTTCCCGATGGAGACTGAAGAACTCACTGAAAAGTCAGACATTATGACAGAATTGTTCAAAATAAAATTAATGCTGACTGAAAACGCCAACAAAATATCTGAAGTCAAAGAAGAACTTCTTATAATGAAACAAGAGATCCAAACTGAGAGACTGAGAATGACAGTGCTGGAAGAAAAAATGGAGAGGTTTGATTCCTTCACACAGGAATATAACAAAGATAAAAAAGAAGTAACAGCTTTAAAAAATCAAATGGTGGACATGGAAAACCGAGGAAAAAGAAAGAACATCAGAATTTTGGGGCTGGCTGAAAATATTGAAGGGGAAGATCCTGTGTTATTCCTGGAAAATCTTTTACCTAAACTGCTTCAGCTCAATTCAAAATGGCCGTTAGAAATTGAAAGAGCCCACAGAATTCCAACAAGAAAGCCAGTAAATCAGACTGCTCCAAGACCTTTGATATTCAAGGTATTAAGATATCAACAAGCTCAAGAAATATTAAAAATGGCAAAAGCAAATAAAAACTTGAATTATAAAGGATCAAAACTGATTTTAGTACCAGATTTTGCTAAATATACAGCAAACATAAGAAAACAATTCCTTACATACAGACAGCAGCTGAAAGAAAAAGGATACATATATGGATTATATTATCCATCCACTATGAGAATATCCAGTGGAAACAAATCCATATACTTTCAAGACCCGGAAAAACTGAAAGAATTTCTGACACAAAAAGAACCTAAGTTTACATAAAAAACAGAACAATTCAGTTGAAGAAAGAAGAAAGAAGAAAGAAGAAAGAAGATGGAAAAAAGGGAAAATAAAGAAGAGTATTAATAAAAAAAAAAAATAAAATAAAAAAAAATAAAAATTAAGATATAATAAAAGGTATTAACTGGAAAAATAATTCATATTTATTGATATAGTGGATGCAATAATATAATATTATTTTATTAAATTAATTATTAATAAAATATTAGCATCCACAATCATTAATATTAATATTAATAAAAAAAAAAAATAATAAATAAATAAATAAATAAAAAAAAAATATATATATATAAAAAAAAAAAAATTTTAAAAATTTAAAATTTATATAAATTACATGTTTTAAACAAAATAGAAAATTTATTCAATCATATAGCATATTAACTTATTATGATTAAGGAATAATGAAATGATTTACAAAGAAATTATCATTAAAAATATTTATAGGAAAATTTTATTATTGATATATTGAAAATAAGAATAAAAAATGAAATATATTAATTTATTATAAAAACAATATTTCAAATTTGTATAAGAAAATTATAAGTTTATGAAATATATACAAGGAAATAATTTGATTATTGACAAGATTAATTAATAAAATAGATATCGAAAATAAAATTTTTATTTGAATCAATTATTCAGACATATTAAATGATAATGAAAAATAAGAAAATAAGTAACTGATTGTTTGATAATTAATAAAATATGAATTTATTATAAAACTTATCTATTGATATAAAATGTATATTTTATTCAACTAATTATTCAAATTAATTTATTATGAAGATGATCTATGAAAATGATTGATTTGAAATTTTATTAAAATTAATATATATATATTTATATAAAAATGAATATATATAATTTATATGAAGATCTATATAGATATATATTGAAAAATAGAGCTATATTGTAATATGTTTATTTATGAAGAGTATAATATTACATGTATGCATGATATTGATTTTAATTTTATAAATTAGATATATATAATTCTTAGTAAATTTATAAAATATTATAGATTAAATGGATATAAATTCCAATTATATAAGGGTGGAAGTATAAAGAAAATATTGAATTTAGAAATGTGTTTTTTTTTTTAGTAATAATATAATGAATTATTAGTTGCCTGGAGATGGAGATGTAGGTTTTGCATGACCAATGCGTGTTCCAAATCAGAATATGATAATGGGTGGGAGGGGAGGGAAAATAATGGGTGGGATAGAACATGAATTATTAATGAATGTGCTAGGAGATAATCGTGTAAATTATTATAGAATATTGGTTAAAATATAATTATTAATCAGATGGATATAAAAATGTATTCGCTAAATGTCAATGGTTTAAATCATTCTATTAAGAAGAAGAAATTATTATCGTTCCTTAAAAATCAAAATGCGGACATTTACTTCATTCAAGAAACCCATCTTTCGGAAATTGAATCAAAAAAATTATCTGGAGGTTGGATTTCTAAATGTTTATTTGCACCGGCTTTAAAGAAAAAAGCTGGAGTGGCTGTTCTAATAAACAAAAAATGTAATGCAGATTTTAAATTAATTAATTATGATCCCTTAGGTAGATGGGTACATATCGAGATGGTCCTGGGAAATACAACCCTGAACTTATTCAATTTGTATGCTCCTAATACGAATCAAATGGAGTTTTTTAAACAAATTCAACAATTGCTCTTACCACTGGCTACATCTAATTTAATAGTAGCAGGGGATTTCAATGCTGTAATGGATCCGATTTTGGATAAAAAACCAAGTAAAGTTATGAAATCATTAGGCTTAGATAATTTGATAACATCTTGTGATTTAGTAGATATATGGCGAATTCTTCATTTTAATGATCAGGAATTTTCTTTTTGTTCTCAGGTTCATAAATCCTTTTCACGAATTGATTATATATTTGTTTCTAATAATATAGCGCAGCGTGTCTTAAAAGCAGTAATTGATTCTATTATAATTTCAGATCATGCTGGTGTGTGGATTAATCTTCAAAATAATGATGTTGAAAATTTTGATTTAATTTGGAGATTTAATAATGATTTATTAGCGGATTCAAAATTTCTTGAAGACTTTAAAATAAAAATGCAAGAATTCTTTCAATTTAATGAATCAGATGATATTAATGCTGAGATCTTATGGGATGCTTTTAAAGCAACTATGAGAGGAAATATTATTTCATATTCAACATTTATTAATAAACAAAAAAAAAAACAATTTATTGAGATGGGAAAGCAAATTAAATTATTAGAAAATAAATTAATTGAAAAATGGGAAAATAATACACTACAAGAATTATTAAAATTAAAAGTTAAATATAATGAGATTTCTTCTCAAATTGTGAGGAAAGACATTTTCAACAAACAAGTACAATATTATGGAAATTCAAATAAAGCGGGGAAATTATTAGCAAACTTTCTAAAAGCAAAGAAAAGAAAATCTAAGATTATTGCAATTAAAGATACACAAGGTAACACACATACCAACACAAAAGATATTATAACACAATTTCTTGATTTTTATAAAGAATTATATACTTCCAATTCTTATAAAAATAAAGAACAAGACAGATTAACTTTTTTAAATTCATATATTGGACCAAATATTCCAGATCATATAAAAGGAAGTTTAGAAGAACCTATATCTTTAAAAGAATTAGAAACAGCATTGAAATCTCTTAGAGCTGGATCCGCTCCAGGTGGAGATGGTTATACGGTTGAATTTTATAAATTTTTCCAAAATATCATATTACCACATCTGTTAAATTTATATCAATATCAAATAAAGAATGAAAATATTTCTGGTACTATGGCAGAATCGATAATTATAGTCTTACCAAAACCAAACAAAGATCCTACTCTGGTTTCAAATTACAGGCCTATTTCATTATTGAATGTGGATAACAAATTAATGGCTAAAGTATTAGCATTAAGATTGGCAAAAGCTCTCCCTTTCATTATTGATGTACATCAAACAGGATTTATTGCTAAAAGACATTCATCAAATAATACTAGATTAGCATTCCACTCATTAAATTTAGCAAAAAATATAAATGATCCAGTTTTTTTAATATCTTTAGATGCAGAAAAAGCCTTTGACAGAGTGGAATGGAATTTTATATACCAAGCTTTACAATGGTTTGGCATAGGATCCGGTTTTATTAAAATGATTCAGACATTGTATAGCTCTCCTGGTGCAAGACTATATATTAATAATAATTTATCAAACAGATTTAACTTGCATAGGGGAGTTAGACAAGGATGCCCTTTGTCTCCTTTACTTTTTGATATTGTCCTAGAACCTTTATTAATTGCAATAAACAAAACTAAGGAGATAAGGGGAATATCATTTACCGATTTTGAATTTAAATTATCAGCATATGCAGATGATATATTATTATATTTAAGAGAACCGGAAACTACTATTCCATGTATACTTAATTTAATAGAAAAATATGGTACTTTTTCTGGATATAAAATTAATTGGAACAAATCTGAAATTCTCCCAATAAATGTTCATTGTACCAAGGGATTATTTGATCCATATTCATTTATTTGGAAAGAAGATGGAATAAAATACTTAGGAATTATGATCAAAAACACAATTGAAGATACAGTCAAAGAGAATGAAAAACTTTTATTAAAAAAAATAACAGAAATGTGTGAGCAATGGAATCCACTACATCTTTCTTGGTGGGGAAGAATTCAAACAGTTAAAATGATGATATTGCCTGTGGTTTGTTACCAAATGAGTATGATTCCAATATTTTTTCAGGGGTCATTTTATAAAAAACTTAACAATGTTCTTACAAAATTTGTTTGGTGTGGGAAAAGACCAAGAATCGCTTTAGTATCATTACAAAGACCAATTGTGGAAGGGGGGGTAAATTTTCCAAATTTTTATAGGTATCATCAAGCCTATATCTTAAGACAGGGTATGTATTGGATCCTCCCAGACCTTTTAGAAAATGTACCAGATTGGCTATATTTAGAATGGCGGCTCCTGTTCCCTATATATCCAGAACAGTTAATAACTATAACAATGCCTAAAAGATACAAAGATCACAGAATTTTATTTGACACTTGGAAAACATTGAGATATATCAGTAATTTATCATCAGAACCTATTGCTAAATCTCTAAATCAATCAATATGGATAAACTCCAGGATCAAGATTGGCGGATTTAAAATCGTCTGGAAACAATGGATAAATGCAGGAATAAGAACATTGAAAGATGTCATATCAGAAGGATCACTGCTTAGTTTTTCACAATTGCAAAATAAATTTGGACTAAATAAAACACAATATTTTAAATGGATGCAATTGAAGCAGGCCATTCAGGTAGGGTTCCCTGAATGGAAAAATCTAAATAATCAATATAGTTTACAGATTCTATGTTTCCAGACGGATTTTTTGGGTCACCAAGCCGCAAAATGGTACAAATTGATATACGGATTTTTAAATAAAAAAAAGAAAACAGGTCTTAGGGATATTTGGAGTATTGAGATTGGTCAGACAATTTCTGAATCTCAATGGCCACGATTTTGGTCCTGGAGATTAAGATCTACAAGGTCAGCATCTATGAATCAAACATGGTTGTTTTTATTACATAGAGTGTTCTGGACCCCAACGCGCCTGCAAAAAATAGATAGTACTAGATCTAATAGATGCTGGCATTGTAAATTGGAAATAGGGACGTTAGATCATTTAATCTTTTTCTGTCCCTGTGTAAACGCATTTTGGAATTCAATTTGGCCCCAAATTAATAAATTACTAGAAAATCACGTAGGACTCTCATATGACACCATATTATTTGGAACTGCAATGAGAACTAAGAGTCCGATATCAGCAAACAATAATAAGCTATTATTAATACTAACAGGAGTCGCCATGCAACAAATTACTCAAAACTGGAAAGACTATACCAAATTGAATTATACATTCTGGTGGAACTCTGTTTGTCATATTTATAAAATGGAAAAAATAATAGCGATACAACAGGGAAATCTTCTTAATTTCATGAAAATATGGAAACCATTGACAAATTATTCTAATGATTAGTTTCTTAGCACAATGATAAAAAGAGTATATGAATGGGGTGGGATTTGAATAATTAATGGAAATATTTATATAAAAAGGGAGAGGGAATTATATTGTATATGTTATTGAATAATCTTTATCATATTATATTTTAAATACTATGAATAAATAATGATAATATTTCAGATATGTAATAATTAATATATATTGTATGAATTAAATATTGTAAGAATGGAAAATTTATAAATAAAAATTTAAAAAAAAAAAAAAAAAAAAAAAAAAGTGCCTACTGTTAGGTACCCAGATTGGTGTGCCTAGCCATCTACTCATCTAACAATTTTTAATTGGTTCAATCAGCACTGTTAATCGAACAGTGCTATTAAAAACCAATTAAAGAATTACCTACACAAAAAGTAGGCATGGTTAGGCTTAGGCAACAGCAAATTAGACCAAGGAAACTCTGGCCTAATATGCCTGTATCTAACATTATGACGCCTACCAGCACCTGTTGAATTAAGCGCCACTAAGTGCAATTCTACAAACGGCGCCTAACAATTGATTGACAACCACACTGAGCGGTATCTAGCTGCTAGGTACCATTTAAAAAATCAGGCTCTATATGCTCCTCCCAGGTACACAGCTGTTTTATTCACATCCATCATTAAGGGAAGAGGCACTAAGAGTTAATCTGGAAAGAGCAAATGGACAACGCGTTTATATTTGTGTGATAAATAGGCCACCTCCACGGACAGAAGTAGTAGATCAAGAATTACTTGAAGACATCCACAAGATTACAATGAAAGGAAAAGTGATATTAATAGATCCCTGGGGAGCTGTGACTGACATACAGGGGGGGGGGGCGTAGATTTTTCTTATATTAGACATCTTTTACAATCTTAAGAAATTAAAAAGTATATAGAAATAAAGTAACTACAACTACAACTTCAGGTTATTTGTTAGTTACTGTTTTGATGTTTATGGCCGGTAAAAAAGTTTGTTTTCGATTATCATGTGAATGTAATCACCATGGGGAAGACACTAGGCGTATGACTAGTGTGCATGCCTAGTGGCTTTGCACATGGCTAGTGACCTCAATTTGAACGTAAGTAATGAGTGGATTGTTGGAGCAAACTTGGCGGTTATACTCGTATTTATCAAACTTTAATGGTAAAACAACAATACTAATGTTGGCATTTTACTCATATCGTTGAGTAAGCGTCTTTTTGTGTAAGTGCCAAATTATGATCAACATAATTTTTTTAATTTGCTGTTTCAGAACCCTAAAATGGACAAATTTTTATTGAATTTTAATAAGAACATAAGCAATGCCTCTGCTGGGTAAGACCTGGGGGTCCATCGTGCCCAGCAGCCCGCTCACGCGGCGGCCCAACAGGTCTAGAACATGTGCAGTAATCCTCTATCTATATCCTTCTATCCCCTTTTCCAGCAGGAAATTGTCCAATCCTTTTTTAAACCCTAGTACCGTACTCTGCCCTAGTACATCCTCTGGAAGCACATTCCAGGTGTCCACCACACGCTGGGTAAAGAAGAACTTCCTAGCATTCGTTTTGAATCTGTCTCCTTTCAACTTTTCCAAATGCCCTTTTGTTTTTTTTATTTTTTGAAAGTTTGAAGAATCTGTTCCTCTCTATGCCCTTCATGATCTTGTAAGTAATAATAATAATAATAAATAACAGTTTATATACCGCAGTACCATTAAGTTCTATGCGGTTTACAAAAGATTAGTGAAGTACAAGTTGAGAGAACTTAAGGGAAGGGAGAACAAGTGTGGGGGAAATGACCAGAGAACTGTTAAGTAGGGGAAAGGGAGGAACGGGTCAACTATCTAGGTACTTCAGGAACAGGTGAGTTTTGAGGCGTTTCCTGAACACCTCGTAAGTGGTGGGCGAGAGGAGTTGTTCTAGTTCTTTACCCCATAAAGCTGCTTGATGTGAGAGAAGGTGTCCATAATGTTTTTTTAGTTTGCAACCTCTGACCGGGGGAGAAACAAAGTGCAAGTGGGAGCTTCTCTTGTGTCGGCAGGCTGAGAAGGAGAAGAGATCAGTTATGTATTTAGGGGCAAGACTGTAAAGAACTTTAAAGCAGAAGCAAGCGAACTTAAATTTTACACGAGCTTCCAACGGCAACCAGTGTAGCTGTTTGTAGTATGGCGTCACGTGATCGAATTTCTTTAGACCGAAGATAAGTCTGACCGCAGTGTTTTGCATTAATTGTAAGCGTCGTATATGCTTTTGGGGGATTGCTAAGTAGGCGATGTTACAATAGTCAAGTTGACTTAGTACGAGGGATTGTACCAGGATTCTG
The DNA here is from genome assembly GCF_902459505.1 of Geotrypetes seraphini. Lineage (NCBI taxonomy): Eukaryota > Metazoa > Chordata > Amphibia > Gymnophiona > Dermophiidae > Geotrypetes > Geotrypetes seraphini. Next base: position 159,488,574 of record NC_047090.1, on the reverse strand, counting down.
AATGCAGAGTTATCGAAGTATGCTTTAATGGATTTGAGCTTCTAGAGGGTGAAAAAACCTTTTGATTAGGGAGTCCACCTGGTCTTTCATGGTTAGGCATTGGTCAAGAGTTACACCCAGTATTTTAATGGTGGGCTGTATGGGGTAGTTAAGTTTGTTAATGCCTACTGATGTTTTGGTGTCATGCAGGCGTGGTGAAGCGACAAAGAATTTTGTCTTCTCTGTATTGAGCTTGAGCTTGAAGTCTGTCATCCAGTGCTCCATCAAGTTTATGGCTTCTGATGCTTTGGGAATGGTTTCCGAGATGGAGTTGGCAAATGGGATGATGATTGTAAAGTCATCAGCGTAACTGAATAGTTTCATCCCCCGCTTGGTTAATTGTACGCTAGTGTGGTCATGTATATATTGAAAAGCAGTGGGAATAGTGGGGACCCTTGCGGTACACCGGATGGGTTGCTCCAGGTGTTGGAGAGATCATTATTGAAACGAACCTGATAGGTGCAGGACAATAGGAAGCCGTGGAACCAGTTTAGCACTTCACCCCTGATGCCAATAGCGTCTAGGCATTGTAGCATTTTCGCATGGTCTACTAGATCAAAGGCGGAGCTCATGTCGAATTGCATGATCAGGGCATTGAGGCCTTTGCTTAACAATAGATGCAAGTAATCTAAGATAGCCGCGATTACAGTTTCTGTGCTGAAGAGAGGTCTAAAGCCGAATTGAGTCTCATCTAGGAGAGAGAACTGGTCAAGATATTCCATCAATTGGGAGTGTACCAATCCCTCCATGATCTTTACGAAGAGTGGAATGGAAGCAATTGGTCTATAGTTGGTTACTAGGGCTGAGGATTCTTTGCTATTTTTTAGGATAGGGGTTATTATTATGTGGCCGTTCTTGGTGAGGAATTTTCCATTTTTTAGGTTATGGGCTTAGTGCAATAGTGATAGTTTAAATTCAAGTGGTGCCGCTTTCATGATTTCTGGGGGACACGAGTCTAGGATGCAATGTGATTTGGAGTATTTGTTATATAATTTGGTATAGTTATTCCAATTTATGTCTTGAAAGGAATTCCAGATCATGTCTGCAGGTGCTTCATTTCCTAGTGTGTTAGCTATGTGGTGATCATTAGGTTCTTTTGTTGAGCAATTGTTTCTTAGGTTTTTAATTTTTGAGTCAAAGTATAGGGCTAGGTCGTTCGCAGAGGGTAATTTGGTGTTGTGTGTAGGTAGAGTGTAGCGGGTGGTGTCGAATAAGTTCGTAATCAGGTTGAACAGCTCTTTTGTATTGACTCCTTGTGGGCTGTTACAGGATGGATTGATTTTGTTTGAGTAGAATGCTTTGCGTTTATCTTTTATCAGTTGTTTGTAAGTTTTTATATTGGCTCTCCAATTGTTACGGTCTGATAATTCTCCTGTTTTTTTCCATATTCTTTCTAGTCGTCTGGCTAGCTGTTTCATTTTTAGGAGTTCGATGTCATGACAAACAAACAAATATAAGCATGTATCCCCTAGGCACTGCCATGTGTTAACATCACTCATTCATTTGGGTGCACATCCTTTGCTCGCCTATCTTAAAATATATATACAGTGGTACCTTGGTTTATGAGCATAATTCGTTCCAGAAGCATGCTCATAAATCAAAATACTCGTATATCAAAGTGAGTTTCCCCATAGGAACTAAGGGAAACTCGCATGATACGTTCCCATCCACCCTCACCCCCCGAGGCCAGTGGCGCTGCTCTATCCACCCCCCCCCCAAGAACCAGCATTGCTCCCCCTATAGGCCCCCCTCCGCAATCTGCCCCCCCCCGCCATGGTCTGAAATCCCCCAGACCACCCAAACACGTTTCTTACCCCCATCTGGCCACCGGCACCGCAATGTCCTGTGCGTTGGTGCCGGTGCCCGAAAATCTGCATCCTCTTCTTTGCTGGGCCTTGAGCATGCTCAAGGGCTGCGAGTTCACGCTCTCTCCGAGATTCGCGGAGTAACCCGGTTTGCAAGTAACCCGGTTTGCGAGTGTTTTGCAAGATGAGCAAAACACTCAGCAAACTTTTGACTCGTAAACCGAGGACTGCCCTGTTCAACGAGCACTTACAGGGGATTCCTCTTCCATCTTCCGGCCAGCCTTCTACATCGGGTGCCTTCCGCAGGTTGGAGGACCTCTGTCTGGGCCTGCGTGGCCGGGTGCCGTCCCCCCTGTGCATTGCATGTTATGCGCACAACGTCAATCATCGGCGTTGTGCATGTCATGCGCGGCGTGCAGGTGGGGCGGCTCGGCTGCGTGGGCTCGGGTGGGAGCTCTCCAGCATGCAAGGGGCATCCCACGTGGAGGGCTGGCCGGCAGATGGAGGAGGCATCCCTCTGAAGGCACTGCGAGGTTCTCCGGCGGCTGGCATCCCCCCCCTCCGAAGCAGCACTGTCGGGTTCTTCTTCTGATGACAGATGGAGGAGGCAGATGGAGGAGACGGCGCTGCAGCACCCGGCCCCGACATGTACAGACCCCGGGTTCTGGAACCAATCCTTGCTGTTGGCACTATTGTCTATGGGGAACTTTGTTTTGATAAACGAGCATGCTCCTGGAACGGAATATGCTCGTAATCCATGGTAGGTAGGTAGGTAGGTGTGTGTGTGTGTATATATATATATATATATATATATATATATATATATATATATATATATGATGATATTCATTGAGATCTAGCTAGATTCTTGGGTCCTGGGTTGGCCACTGTTGGAAACAAATACTGGGCTTGATGCCCTTTGATGTGTTCCAATATGGCAATTCCTATGTTCTTATATTAACCCTTCTTCATATAGTGCATAGAAAGATGTGTGTGTATATCTTTCTATGCACTATATGAAGAAGGGTTAATATAAGAACATAGGAATTGCCATATTGGAACACATCAAAGGGCATCAAGCCCAGTATTTGTTTCCAACAGTGGCCAACCCAGGACCCAAGAATCTAGCTAGATCTCAATGAATATCATCATTCTGTATGCTTCTACTCAAGCTGGAAATACATTCTTTAAATTTCTCCAAATGACATGCTCCCAATAAATATAATCTTGAAAACATATCTAAACACAATACTAAATAAAAGAGAAGTGTATACCTCATGATTCATAATTTTCCCATACGTTTCCACTAATGACTCAGCATAAAAGGGAGTTTCACCATACATCATTTCATACATGCAGACACCAAGAGACCACCAGTCACATTCTGGACCATATTTCCCCATCCCATCTTCCATAGCTTGTAATATCTCTGGTGAAATATAATCAGGTGTGCCAACTGCAACAGAGGACTGCACCTATAAACAAATGCATATACACATACAAATACAAATTAATTGCTGTACAGTCTCAAGGAGTTTCTGAACATTCTATCCAGCAACTTGGGATGGTAGGAAATGCTTATTTACTTAATGTGGAACAAAACCATAAATCTTGCATTAAAATGAGCTGATTCTGTACAGAGTGCTTCAAAGAATGTTAAGACTGGGATTCAGCCACGAAAAGTTTTCAACACAAGCACATTTTTAACATTCTGGGTAATCTGGACGCATAACAGAAGCTCTATAAAATTAGTTTAAAGGCTTGATAATACTGAAGTTTAAAACTTACTCCCCTTCCCCCTGAGCACCCAAGTCTGTTATCAGCAAGCCTGCATGTTTTTTCCAGTCTATTTTGTAATTACAATTCTATGAAAACACAAACCAGAAAAACATATTTCTTCAAAACTAAGATCTTAAAGGAGTTAGAATAAGAGAGAATGCTGTACTCTTTATATATTGTGTACAAGATTACAACATACATAGATGCTCCTTCTTTAATCAATTCCTTTTGTGGCTAATTTTAACAAATTTTGAAGCTGTTCTTCTAAAACCTGGTAATCAGCCATGTTCTGATAAACTTTGCAAAAGATGATACAAGGAATGGAATCTGTACAAGTATCTTTAGAAAATACTTCCAGATAAGTTGAAAGTCCTGCTTTTCCACAGGGAAATAAGGACTACACATTCCAGAATGCAATTGGTTAGAATTTTAAACATACAGTATAATTACATTACATTAGAGATTTCTATTTCGCCAATGTCTTGCGGTTCAAGGCGGATTACAAAAGAATTACAAAAAAGGTATTACATGAAGAAGATATCTGGTAATTTCTAGAGGAGATAAAGAGTAGATGACAGCAGGTAAAAGACTAACATAACCATTTAGTCTGTCTGGTAAGATAGTTAGGGTTCTTAACTGTTGTTCTCTATAGGTTGTCCCCTTTTGCCTAGGTTCATAGCTGTCGCTCCATGTAGGATGTCTCCTCTATGACTTTTGAAAACTGAAAGTTATTCCTGTTTTGCATTGCAGAAAAGTGTTTTCTATTAAAAACTATCGTGAATATGGTGAAACTGCAAATAACATGGTGGGAGACCGGGCTTGTTCATGAAGGAGAGGCAAAAAATGGTGAAGAAAGTGCTGGGAATCAGCAATTTTCTCTGTAAACGCTTGGAATCAGTGATTTCTCTATGCATACTGATGTAATTTGGGGGGGGGAGGAGCCAGCAAGCTAAAAAACGTGAATAATCGAAACCGTGAATACGGAGGGAGAAGTGTATATTCAACTGTATATAATTATCAATTACAGTCTGAACCCTACGTTAGATCACAGGATCATCCAAGAGGCCATCATTTAGCTTGCAATAAATACGACCTGTGCTTTGGAAGACCCCATCCAAGTATACCCACACAGATGAGTGGTCAGACCGGTCTGTGGCTCAATTCCGGCTCGACCCACCCTGTGTATCAATTCTTTCTCCACCAAAATGTAATTTTGTAGGAGTAGGAGCGGTGTAAGGGTGAAAAATAAGTGTAATCCTGGTCCCTAGGGTGTAGCCATTTCCACCCATCCTCCAGATTAAGATCTCTGAGGAAGCAGTGCAGTGCAGTCCTATCCCTCCTACCATAGGTCACCTGACTGCCAGAGTTGTCCAAGGATGGAAAGAGTGTCATTTTCAGGTCTCACCCAATGATCAGCGAGCCCTCTTTGCATTGCAGTATCTTAGATGTTATCTCATGAAAGAAGCCCCCCTACCTCTCATTCAGTGCATAAAGATTAACAAAGGTATAGGTGCAACCCTGGAGAACCCCCACAACAAAAATATAATGGCCCTGAGGGTTCCAAACCACTGTCTTAACCTCTAATGGCAGGTCCCAGGTGAATAGAATGCCCACACCTTGTTTTGGAAGCCCCAGTAAATGCCCAATACATCGAGGGGAATCCAGAGTCCCACAGGTACCATTCATGGGCTCTGGGGAGATGGGATTCCAGTAGGAAGTATAGCTCTGCTTGGAGACACACCAGCTCTCTAAACAATGCTGTACATTTGTGAGGGGAATTATACCCCCTAATATTATAGGAAACAACCTTGAAACCTGACATCTATCAAAGTGGACAAAGAGTTTGCTACCCATAAAAACTGTGATAGTTCCTCCTCCCCCCTCTCCTCCCAACCTACCTGTCCACCATCTCCGATACAACCCCTCTAGTGGGATCAACCAGACCTCCCACCATACAAACAGGAAGTAAACATCTTCAGTAGTCAAAGGCGCAATAACACATGCATTTACAGATAGCCCATGATCACCCCAGTCTATTGGGGACCACACATAGAATGGCTCCACTACCCTTCAAGCACACAAGACCACCCCAAAGGTTGACGAACATCAGCAAACGTGAACTCAGTGTACCTCCTGGAAAATGTACTCCTTAATGCACCCTTAGTTCCCCCAAAAAAACCATGAGGGAAAGCCCACACCATCCCTCCATCCAACATACACCCACCACCACATGCACTCATCAACAACAGTTAAGACATATCCCCCCATAAGAGGAGCCATAGCCCCCCCAAATCCTACCCCTCAGTTTATAGTTCAAACTTGTGGAGCAGTGAACTGTGATCTCATCCAACTTTCAGGACAAATACAAAAAAAAAACAAAAACAACCCAACAACAATGGGGGGGAGGGGGCACAAATGCTCAGTAGTTCAAGACGAAGGACCTGCAGCCAAGGCCATCGAAGCAGCTTCCGCCACCCTCTGTGCAGGTGGTCCCCATCTATGATCCAAGCGCTGCCATCTGAAACCGGACAGACGTTGTTGAATAGACTGCGGGGCTACACTACTGGCAGAATCAGCAGGGATGTCAATCCCCTCTTTAACGACTAAGTCCCGGGCTTCTCCAACAGTGGCGACTCACTTAGGGACACCATTCAAAGTGATCAGCAACTCAAATGGGAATGTGCAGCAGTACCGCACATTGGCTCCCGAGCTCTGTGAAGGATTTGCTCTTTGAGCACAAAACTTTGAAGGTAGACCACAAAATCGCTGGGTCGTTCCGATGTCTTAAGGTCCAGGGCTCTGTGCGCCCTCTCAATGCCCAGATCCAAGCTATTGTCCTGTAGCAACCATCTGGCTAAGTTAGTCATCACATCCTTTGCATCTTTGTATTCACTTGTGTCTGGGACTCCCCGAATCCGCAAATTGTTTTGGTGGGCCCAATTATCAAGGTCCTCAATTTTGTCAATCAGTTCATGCAATTCAGATTGCATGACCTCCAGACCTCACTGCATCCCTATGGCCGACTCCTCACAGACATCCATTCAAAGCTCGACAGTGTCGATGTGGGACCCAATTTCTGCAAGATACTGCCACAGCTCCCTGATTGCTTCTGTAACCAGAGTGGCCACTGTGGAGAGCGCCAACTTAACCTCCGTTACTATATCTCGGAGATTGGCCTTAGTGAAAGGTTCCATAGCTTCACCACTACTCCGAGGTCCTCGTAGGCAGCGACTGCAGTGTGCTCGATACATGGGTAGGTTCCTCGCCTTTATCCTGTGGCCCTGCTGCACACAGAGAACATGCGTGGGTCTTTTCAGACATGCAACTCTGTTGGCGATTGCCCTCCACTCTTTTTTTCGATGCCATGAGCTGCAGGAGACTTTAATGCATCAGCCACCCACCAGAATTAGTAGTTCATCAAATGAAAAATCTCTTTATGGGGAAATTATGATGGCCAGAAGATGGAGCCTCGAGATTAGGCAGTCATCTTCGCTGATGATGTCACTTCCTCCCCTTTTCACATTAAATCTTAACTACTAAACCAACCATTCTTCTGATTTCTGAAGATCACTTCCATCCATGTTGCAAACCTTTGTGTCATAAGCAATGTTACTCACAAAAATATTGAGTAGAATCAGCACCAGGTCCAGTCCTTGAGATATTCAATTACTCATCTCTCTTTCCTCTGAATGAATTCCATTTCCTACTACCATCTGTCATCCATTAGTCAACTAGTTTCTAATCCAGTTTACCATTTTGTGTCCTAATTTTAGGCTACTCAGTTTATCTTTCAAACAATTTTATTGATGACAGCCAATATGTACAAACAGCAATATTCAGAAAAGAATGTGTAAAATACTATGTGTAATAAAGATATTCCCCAATAGTATTAAACCTTGAGTCAAAATTTTATCATTTCCCCCCATGTACCCTCTCCTTCTTGCCTCCCATCCTATATTTATTTTAAAAATTTATATACTGTTTAAACCTAAATGGTTTACATATCGTTACATACATAATTCAGTAAGACAAATAAAATCAAACAAACATATCATTCCCTAGCTCCCTCCAGAAGTTCCTATCCAGGGAAAGGGATAAGATAATACAATAAGCACTCCAAGACTAGGCTACTCAGTTTATCCATGAGTCTGCTTTGCAGAACAGTATCAAAAGTTTTGCTAAAATCCAAATAAACTACATTTAGTATGTGTCTTCGATCTGACTTCTCTGACTGGGTGTCGACAGAACTAATCAATTTAATTTGTTTAGCACAATCTTCCTTTGGTAAATTCATCCTGCCTTGGACCTCACAACTCATTTGTTTCTAAAAAGTTCACTTCCTTTCCTTTAACAATATCTCAATTGCTGTTCCAACAACCAAAATAAGATTTATTGGACCTTGGGGTGATAGTGTCCGAAGATCTAAAGGTGAAAAAACAGTGTGATAAGGCAGTGGCTGCTACCAGACGGATGCTGGGCTGTATAAAGAGAGGCGTAGTCAGTAGAAGGAAGAAGGTGTTGATACCCCTGTACACGTCATTGGTAAGGCCCCACTTGGAGTATTGTGTTCAATTTTGGAGACCGTATCTGGCGAAGGACGTAAGAAGACTTGAGGCGGTCCAGAGGAGGGCAACGAAAATGATAGGAGGCTTGCGCCAGAAGACGTATGAGGAGAGACTGGAAGCCCTGAATATGTATACTCTAGAGGAAAGGAGAGAAAGGGGAGATATGATTCAGACGTTCAAATACTTGAAGGGTATTAACATAGAACAAAATCTTTTTCAGAGAAAGGAAAATGGTAAAACCAGAGGACATAATTTGAGGTTGAGGGGTGGTAGATTCAAAGGCAATGTTAGGAAATTCTACTTTACGGAGAGGGTAGTGGATACCTGGAATGCGCTCCCGAGAGAGGTGGTGGAGAGTAAAACTGTGACTGAGTTCAAAGAAGCGTGGGATGAACACAGAGGATTTAGAATCAGAAAATAATATTAAATATTGAACTAAGGCCAGTATTGGGCAGACTTGCACGATCTGTGTCTGTATATGGCCGTTTGATGGAGGATGGGCTGGGAAGGGCTTCAATGGCTGGGAGGGTGTATATGGGCTGGAGTAAGTCTTAACAGGGATTTCGACAGTTGGAACCCAAGCACAGTGCAGGGTAAAGCTTTGGATTCTTGCCCAGAAATAGCTAAGAAGAAAAAATAAAAAATTTAAATTGAATCAGGTGGACCATTTGGGTCTTTATCTGCTGTCATCTACTATGTTACTATATGTTACTATGTTTTTCTGTTATCACTTTTGTGAATAGGGAACATATCTATTTATTTACCTTGACTTCTGAAGTTTTCTATGAGCGGAGTAGAAGCCTAGCGGTTAGTGTAGTGGGCTAAAAAAGGAACTGGGTTTGATTCCCACTGCAGCTTCTTGTAACCCTAGGCAGGTCATTTAACCCTCCACTGCTCCAGGTACAAAACAAATTGTGAGCCCACTAGGGACTGATAAATTACCTGTATATAATATGTAAACCACCTTTGTTGTACCATAGTTATGAAAAATCGTATTTGCTTCTTTGGCTAAACTGGTAGTTTTTCATCTCACATGTCTTGAAGCACTTAGTGTGTTATCTTATCCCTATTACCAGCTAAGCAAGCGTGTAAGATGACAAATACATACAGTGCCATCATCGTTCATTTTCAAACATGATCCAAAGTCCGCCAGGCGTATGTGGCCATTCATGTCCAAAAGAACATTATCAGGTTTTATATCCCTGTGGTAAAAAAAAAAAAAAAATCAATTCTCAAGAAACAACAATCCAGAAACAAACATATGTAACTGCTCATGAACATGGGCAACCATTAAATAATTTTTCAGTATTCATAATTTTTGCTTTTGGGATATTATTAATCTGTTTTTGTTTAGTACTTGAACATGTTATGTAAGATTGCATTGAGAACATCTGTAACCCAAACAGGCTATTATAAGTTGCCTCAAAGAAAAGAGTAAATGAAAAGCTATAGTTAATTATTTCTCCCACTAGTCTTTAAGCCCGTTACATTAACGGGTGCTAGAATAGATGTGTGTGTCTGTCTTTCTTTCTCTCTCTCTCAATGGCCGCTTTCTGTCTGTTTGTCTTTCTTTCTTTCTGTCTCTCTCTTTACTCGGCTGTCCACCACCACCCCTTTCCTGCTCCCCCTGTCCAGCAGTAGCCCTTCTCCCTTCGTTTTACATCTCCCTTGTCCAGCAGCAACCCTTCACTGCTCCCCCTGTCCAGCAGCAGCCCTTCTCCCTTCCTTTTACCTCCCCCTATCCAGCAGCACCTCTTCCCTGCTCCCCCTGTCCAGCAGTAGGCCTTCTCCCTTCCTTTTACCTCCCCCCCTGTCTAGCAGCAGCTCTTCCCTGCTCCCCCTATCCAGGGGCACCCCTTCCTTGCTCCCCCTGTCCAGCAGCATCCCTTCTCCCTTCGTTTTACATCTCCCCTGTCCAGCAGCACCCCTTCTAGCCCACCGGCATGAACCTCATGTCCATCTCTCCCTCTCTTTCCTCTGTTCATATCTCTCCATCCCCCTTCTGTCCCCTCCCTGAATTTCTCATCCTCTCCCCATCTTGCCTCCTCCACATCCATTTCTCCCTTCCCCCCGTTTCTCTCACTCTATAAACACACCCCTGCCAACATCTACTCCTCCCCCCTCCTCCCTCCCGCCTGCTCATCTGCCCGCCGTGTTTAACGTCAAAGAAAAGCGTTGCGCCGCGCTGTTGCTGGCCTCGGCATCTTCTGTCCACTGCAGCCAGCCCTAGCGGAAACAGGAAGTTGTCAGAGGGCGGGCCACAGTGGAGAGAAGACGGCGCAGCGCTTTTCTAAGAAGCTAAACGGGGCGGCGGGTGAGCAGGCGAGAGGGAGGAGGGTGAGAAGTAGATGCCAGCAGGGGCGCCTGTGCCCCCCCTCCCCCCGTTCCAATGCCTATGGAATCAGCAGCAGCAGTGGTTTCTCTGGTGGTGAGTGAGGGTGGGTCACCGGCATGTTCCCTGCCTCCATGTTCGAAAATGGAATTCGACATGGAGGGACATGTCATGCTGTCAGGGAACACGTCGTCCTAAATGCACATGCGCGCTTAGGGATTTATTATAGAGGATACTCAACAATCAAATTCTTTACAATGGTGAATAAAAGCAGAGGTCAAAGATGCTATTTATTTTTTTTTACTTTTTTTTTCCTTTACGTCCTTCGGAACAGGTTACAAATGTACAACATAATCAACAAGAAAGCTAGCGATATTCTTTGCACAAAATGATGAGTAATCTCTTATATTGTCAACACTAAGCTATTATATCACAATTATCATTTTAGCTTATTTCAATAACTAAACAGTGAGTCAATAATCATAAAATATAACTTTGAACAACAAAGCATGTCCTTTGCTAATCCTCAATTTATTATTATTCTTTTAGAACCAGCCATATTTCTAATCTCAGAGCAAACCTCAGACCCAGGTTCCAAGAGCCAGACATCAATAAAAGAATCCCACATTCTTTTTGTTTTGCTCATAACTTTTCCATATTATACTGTAGGTTTGCCACATACAGTGGTACCTTGGTTTACGAGCATAATTTGTTCCAGAAGCATGCTCTTAAACCAAAACACTCGTATATCAAAGCAACTTTTCCCATAAGAGTTAATGTAAATTTGAACAATTTGTTCCACATTCCCAAAAACTTAATTACCATTAAGGTCGCCTCCACCGCTGCCTCTGCCACAGACCCATCCACACAGCTTCTCCAATTCTCCTTCTCTGCTGCTGTGCGCTGCCTCTCACTGCAGGTGAGAGTGAGATCAGAAGGCCTGAGCATGCGCAGATGCTCAAGGCTCAGCAGCAGACCGGCGGCAGGCACTTTTATCACCGGCGGTGCAGGGGTAAGGACAGGGCCAGTCGGGGAGGGGGGGAAGAGGCGATAGAAGCACTGGTGGCCTCGGGGGGAGCAATACTGTTGATTCCCGCAGTTGGGTCGGGTGGGGGCTTGCAAATCGAGTCAATGCTCGGTTTACAAGTCAAAAGTTTGCTGAGTGTTTTGCTCGTCTTGCAAAACACTCGCAAACCGGGTTACTTGTAAACCGAGGTTTGACTGTACAACTTTTCATGGGTGGCAGTGTAGATGTCATCCAAAATGAGGCCAAATTAAGCTCAGTGTTATTCAGACAATGTCTTAACGATCCTGTGATGAGATAGCACCCTAGAGATATATGAATGAAACAAACAAACAAACATAGAAAGTCCCAGAATCCCAAGGTATTTCTCTAGAAACTAAACTTCATATTCTAAGGAAAGATTAGGTTCGTTTACCTTTGTCAGTTTATTTATTTATTCAATTTTCTATACCGTTCTCCCAGGAGAGCTCAGAACTGTTTACATGAGTTTATTCAGGTACTCAAGCATTTTTTCCTGTCTGTCCAGGTGGGCTCACAATCTATCTAATGTACCTGGGGCAATGGGGGAATTAAGTGGCTTGCCCAGGGATTGGCTAGCATTAAGACAAACAAATTAAAATAGTGATAAAAACTCTTGGTAAATGATGCAGATTCACATAATCCCACTAGCTCAGATTCAGAGATATCCAGCCTATTTTGCATCTCTTTTGTTGATATGCCACTTGCAAATATTAATAAGAGATTGTTTATTGTTAGGCAATTGGTACTCACTTTGGAGGTTGGTAAAGAGAATTAATTTACTATCCTCATATTATCTGACCTAAGGTGTTAAGGGATTTGTTCCTACATTGATTAAAAACGGGAGTATTGTAAGCTCATTTAGAACTAAACATTACTTGTATACTGGGGTCAAGGAAACTGGATTACCCACAGAGTTTGAGAAAAGAGTATCCCAAAATCATAATGTATAATCTACATAGGGACACAGACATGCAAATCCTACTCTCTGTCTTCTAGACAACCAGAGCAAGTCTGCAAGGGGGATCAAGTCTTTCTTGGCAACAGCGATAAGAGTCTGGAAAACATGCTGTATTCCCCTGCACTTCTCAGACTTTCCCAAACCCTCAATATTGAGCCCCCTACAAAGACAGGGCCCTCAATTTAACCTGTGGGCAAAAAGGTTCTCTCAACCCTGTTCTTTAAAGTTTACCTCAGCTACATCTCCAATATCCTCAACCAATTAGAAGAAAGAAATCTAGTAAGCAAATATTACTAGCTATTGGCAGGTCTACACAAAGCTACTGCAGTAGAAAAGCACAGCACTGGTTCCATCACAAATTACTTTCAATGTTGCAGCCAAATGTCAGATGGATGATTTCTGGCAACTATATGAATCATAGTACTCCAAGCACAAGCAGAGTCACCAGCACTGCTTCCTAATAACCCACTTGTTTACCTAATGTTTTGCTGGCACAGGAATTCAGAAGTGAAGCTTAACAATAAAAAAATGCACAGAGTGTACTTTGTCTTCCTGACTAATTTCCTCCCACTGTATTAGAGGAAGGAAGGTTATTTTCCTTTATATCTTTCACAACAGAAATAGGGCTGAAACATTTTTAAAGCATAATTAAAAATGTTTATTTTGGAATAAATAGAAACTAGTCACTTCCACGTGTCTTGCTGCTGTACTTAATTTACAGTTTCTAATAAATCTTTTGATAGTATGCTACTGAAGGAAAAATCAATTTATAATACAAGTTCTATCAGAAATGTATTTGCGTAGTCGAATGTTTAGCTGTAATCAATACATTTTTGCACTTTGAAATAAATTGCAGAGAATAATAATCTGCCAAAAATCAGACTACAGTAACCCAGTCACCTGGATGATAATGGAAGATGTACAGTTAGTGGCAGAAATATGAGGTTTATGTGTTTGGTGTCATTTGATTTAAATTTTAATCTGCTGAGAGCAGCTAGACTACACTTGCAGAATAGCAGCTAAATAACAAAACATCTGGACATGCCTGAAATCACCCCTAGAATGGAAATTAGGTGAATCTTGCAACCTTCCAGATTTTAAATACCGCTTCCTTACCTGTGAACATAATGTAACTGATGGATGGAATGTATGGCAAGAACCATTTCAGCAAGATAAAACCTGGCCATATCTTCAGGAAGTCTGTCTTCAAATTTACTTAGGAGTGTCAACAAATCTCCACCTACATAGTAGTCCATTACCAAATACTATACACAAAAGAGAAGATCGAGAAAATCACAGCAATTTAATAAATGTTGATACACTCTCATTCAGGTGGCAGCCAACATTTGTCAATTTTGCAAATAAAGGGAGCAAAGGGTTGACTGCAGATACCTTCTTTCCTTGACACGCCCCTTTGACTCACTGCTTTTGCTTCTACTGTAATATCCCTAATCATAATACTATAAAATATACTGCCCAAAGCAAGCAGCTTCAATTCTGGGACTTGCATTCAAGTTTAGCATAAGGCCACAAAAGAAAATATGAGTTTTGATGGTTCCAAATTATTAGGAGAATAAACTGTTACTCAAAAAGTGAAATATGTCAAGGACAGTTATGCAGCCACTGGGATAGTTATGAAAAATTAATTTACAAATATTGTTTGCTGACCTCTAAATAATGTTATTTACATATTAATTTCCAGTTATTCACAAAACACTTTCTTCTCCCAAATTTTACAAATGAAAAAAGGGACAATAGCAGTATGTTCTTATAGTTATCTATCTACATTCTACATAAGAACCTCACACCTAGTGACACAGAAAATTCTAGCAAGCTGAAGAGCCTGATGAGGTATGTCTGACCCACAGTACCATAATAAAGGAGGAATGAGGGGAGCCTGTCTTGTGACACTGCAGACAGAAAATGACACGGGGAAAAATTATGTCCCCGTCAATGCCCCGTCCCCAGACCACCATCCCCTTCACCGCCTTGTTCACCGCCTCGTCCACGCAGCATCCATACAAGCCTTAGTACTGCAATATTTAGCTTATTCTTTATAAATCAAAGTTCTGGCTGCTGAACTAGAGAAAGAAATGTTCAGCTGGCAGGGCTTTGTTTATAAATTTTTATCAACACAGCTAATAAACTACTTTATCCTATAGCAAAAAAAAAAGGAAATAAATAGAAATTTTTTTCTACCTTTTTTGCTGGTTTCTGCTTTCCTCATCTTCTCATTCAATTCCTTCCATCCACTGTCTGTCTTCTCTCAGCGTCTTCCATTTGCTCTGTTACTGTGCCTCTCCCTTCACTCCCCCCCCAATTGGTCTGGCACCCATCTTCTTCCCTCTGCTCCCCCCATAGTCTGGCATCTCTGTCTTCTCCCCACCCTGTCTTCCCCATTTCCCTTCCAGCGTCTTCTCCCCACTCTTGTCTTCCCCATTTCCCTTCCAGCGCCTTCTCCCCACTCTCTCTTCCCCATTTCCCAGTTTCTTCTCTCCGCTCTCTCTTCCCCATTTCCCATCTTCTCCCCACTCTCTCTTCCCCATTTCCCAGCGTCTTCTCCCCACTCTCTCTCTTCCCCATTTCCCAGCGTCTTCTCCCTACTCTCTCTCTTCCCCATTTCCCAGCGTCTTATCCCCACTTTCTCTTCCCCATTTCCCAACGTCTTCTCCCCTCTCTTTCTTCCCCAGTTCCCTTCAGGCTGCTTCAGTGTCTTTTCCTCTCCATCCCCCCACCTCCAGCACCCTTTGCGCAGTCCAGCAGCTCCCTCCCGCCGGCCAGCCATGCATCTCTCTTCCCCTTACCTTCTCTTTGTGGTGATTTCAATCCGTTGTATTGCAGCCGGAGCCTTGAAGTCACATCGCGTTGGCTGCTGGAAAAGTCTCTTCCGATGCAACTGGAAACAGGAAGTTGTGTCAGAGGAGACTTTTCCAGCAGCCACATGAGACACAACTGCAAGGCTCTGGCTGCAATACAACGGATAGCTTTATAGAAATCGCCACAAAGAGGTGAGGGAAAGGGAGGGAGGGAGGGGGCTGCCAGACCACATGCTCGTTCAACTGCGGAGACAAGACCATTCACCGCTCCAAGGGGCAGTGAATGGCCTTGGCCCTGTACTCGTAGTGACCTTTTTTTGTCATCATTTCGGCGGGTTACTCGTGACTAGCTGCGGGTAACAACCACCGTGTCATTCTCTAACTGCAGAGAAGTAGTTTTGCTATAGGAAAGTCACTATAAAATGCATTAAAGAGCAGGGAAAGAAGACATACCAGGTAATTTTCATCTTGGAAGGCATAATGCAATGTGGTAATCCACTGACAATCACCATTTACTAAAACATCTCTTTCTTCACGAAAACATGCTGTCTGGAAAGGAGAGCAAGAACAATAATTTCTGTTAAGCATTAACCCTGAAAACAGATGAAAATTACTATCTTGCTTAATGATTTTTGACATGACGTGCTGAGGTATTAATTTAAGTAGTAATTGCATTTATATTTGCTGTCGTCCTGGCTCTGTTCTAGAACTTGTTTCTACATCATTAAGTCATTGTACTTGCCAAATTTTGTTGCTTATAGTTTTGCAAGAAAATTTACTCTTCTTACATTAAAAGTATGCTCATCCTTTTTTCTTCAAACAACCTTTAAATCCAATTTTCTTTTTACTGTATTCAGTAAAGGCTATCAGAAAAGGCTGCCTCAAGTTCCCGGGGCAGTCTTGTGAGACTGTGAGAATTCACGAGACTGCTGCAGGATCATCCAGCAACAGTTTCTGATTGCAGATCTGCATGGGACAGGAGGGAACGAAGATTGCTCCTGCCTTGCTTCACCGCTAGACCCATAGGATTCAAAGGTATGTTGTAGAGGGGTCCAAGAGGTGGGGGTGGTTAACATTTGGCTGGGAGGGATTGCGCCTGTCCCGACTCACCAATGGACCACCAGGGCTTAATAAGGCCCACGAGAATCCTGCAACGGGTCCAGAAGGCAGGAGGGTAGCGGGGTGTTGAACAGTTGGCTGGGACAAGACACGGGAAAGATCAACTCCTGTCCCAGCTCAATGCTGGACCACCAGGGCTTAAGGCAAGCCTGCAACGGTTCTATGTGGCGGGAGGGGGGGGAGAGATGTGCAGACCTGAGGACCTGAATATAAACAGAGACCCCACCCCCCATTTTTTCTGGCCCAAATTATCCAATAACATTTTAGGAAGCTATACCATTTAATTCTTCTAGTCATTATCCAAGTCTAATTTACTAGGGCTTAGTTCCAAAAACATTTAATGAGACTGATACTGTTTGTGTGTTTTATTGAAGAACTAGGTTAAAATCAAATTTAAAAAAAAAAATGGAATGTTCCACTGCTATATGCAGATCAGCTGGATTAGTGTTGGGGAAGAAAACACATCAGAAGAAGGGAGTAGATGGTGATGTACAATCTCTGGTCCAATCATGGGCAAGATGCAGTGGTAACCTGCAATAAGCATGATGCCAGCTGTGGAAACCCTGAGAGAACCTATAACCTTGCTTCACAGAGAAAACATCTTTAAATTCACCAGAGACTTTTATTTATTTTAAAAACTTATATTCTGCATATTCTACAATTCTATGCAGAGTACAATAAAACATCCAAATAAACACAAATTACAGCCTTCTCATACAACACTTATTTTAAAACCAACAGATAATCATAATACAATAGACAAATTACAATACGACAAACAAACATACAACAATGCAACTGACAAAAAAGACAACCACAAAACATATTACCAACATCTCATTGCTTATACTTGACTGAAACTTGACTGCTGGCTCGTTATTCACTGCTACAGATTGAAAAAGCGCATAGAAATAGACAAGTTTTCAATTGTTTTCTAAACCGCAATACTGATGATGCTTGTCTATGGGAAAAAGAGACCAGCTGACTTTCACATCAAAATTCAAATTGATGACCAACGGACTTTCCTGCCTCATTCACCTCAAGCTCCAGCCAATTGGGTTTCAGGACCTACTATATAAAGACAAACTGCAGACCTCAAAGCATACCCTGTGATTACCGCCATTACTAAAAAAAAAAAAAAAAATTGAAATCATACCTGTAATTTTTCATTCTTAAAGATATAAATGTTTTATTTTTGTTTAGCTTGGTCAAGCCTGCGTACAGCATGGAATTCTGGTCATAGTGCAACATTACAAATTTCAGAGGAGGAACCAGCTAAAATAGAGATGCTCAGTATCAGCATGGCATTATGCAAGTTAGTGTACTGACACTTCAGGGCCTACCAAGAGTGTAACCAAAGGACTCTGTGAGATTTTACAAGTCTGACCCTTGGTAATGTCCGTGCAGGTAAACTGCATGTCTCCTACCTTTAGGGCTTAGTTTACACGTTTTAGGACAAATGCTTAAGAGCAACAAAAGAAACCAGCTTGTTTTCAAGAGCTGGACCGTCAAAAGAATTCATACCTCCTTGGTAATCAGGAGACATCAGATCAAACAAACCAAATTATAACAGGAAGATACTGTAAAAGAGAATTCAGGTACATAAACACCAGACAAGACATTTAGGGCTAGATTCACTAAGCAAACCATCGTATACTGATCACTTTGTGACCAAATCTCCAGCTCCATTGCCGCCCTTCTCTCAGCTAGCCAGAATATTTATCTCTCTGCACCGAATCGCCATCCTGCTGTGCCCCGAATATCTCCTGCCTGCCGCCCCAAATCGCCACCCTGCTCTGCCCCAAATCTCTCCTGCCTGCCGCCCCGAATCTCTCCTACCTGCCCGTGGTTTTAACCCGCAGGTTTAAAGCGGGTTAAAACCATGGGCTTGCTGGGTTAGTAAAAATAAAAATAAAAAAAATTGCGGCTCTACAGATGGTCTGCGCATGCGTCAGGATTGCTCTCTAGCAATCCGTGCAGTGGGTAGGGGGCATGTCAACAATTGTCCCCATTTGCAAGCAGGCCTTTTGTGAATTCGTCGGCCTGCATGCAATCGGGCATGGATCGGACACGGAATAGGGGGTAAGTGAATTTAGCCCTTAGGGCTAGATTTATTAAGGCCATGAATCGGATCCAATCCAATCCATGGCCGGGGGGGCTGATTCATGAAGCGCCCTTATGCAAATGAGGGCATTCAGAATCACGCCACCAACTGACCGCCTGGACCGCTCTCCAGCGTTCCCTGCCTCCAACGGAAGAGGAAGTTGCATCATCAGAGGCGGGCCGGCCTAGCAAAAGCCCCGAGGCTGCATGTGGAATCGCCTGCTCAGCAGTACCTCTCCTCTCCCTAGTGACAGCTCACTGTATGCTTTAAACTTCCTCTCACAGCTGCAGTTAGTGTTAGTTTAGCCGCGGTTCCATCAGGCCGCCTCGGGGCCTTTGCTAGGCTGGACCACCGCCGATGAAAGAGGAAGTTGCATCTTCAGAGGCGGTCCGGCCTAGCAAAGGCCCCGAGGCAGTCTGATGGAACTGCGGCTAAACTAACTCTAGCAGCAGCTGTGTGGGGAAGTTAAAAGCATGCAGGGAGCTGTCGCTAGGGAGAGGAGAGGTACTGCTGGACAGGGAGAAGAGGAACTGCTGGACAGGAAGAAGAGGTACTGCTGAACCTGGCAAAAGGGGAGGGGAAGGGAAAGGGAAAGGTGCTGCTGGACTTGAAAGAGAAGAGGAGGGAAAGGAAAGGTGCTGCAAGCAGGAGGGGAGGGTGAGATGGTGCATGGGAAGACAGCATATTAGTTTTGAGTAGGGTGGGGAGAGGGAAGGAAGGAAGGAAAATTGTTGCAGGATGAGTGAGATGGATGAGAGAGGGACAAATGGATATGGTGTGGAGGAGAGGGAGAAACTAGGCATGGGGAGAGAACACATGAGTGGGGTTAGGGAGAGATAGACTGGGGGTGGGAAAGAGGCGAGGAGAAAGAGAAAGCGTGCAGGAGACAGAAAGTGTTGGACTCATGGGGAGAGAGAGATGGATGGGGAGGGCAGAAAGGAGGGAAGGGGAAATGTCACAGGGGAAGGGGGAGAGGGCAGAGAGTAAAAAGTTGGACATGGAGGGAGAGAGAGAGAGAGAGAGATGTTGGTTGGGAAGGGAATGAGGACTGGAGGAGAGGAAGTGTGCAGGAGGCAAAGAGAAAGAAATGTTGGACTGGTGGAAAGGAGGGAGAAATGTTGAATG
This sequence comes from Geotrypetes seraphini, assembly GCF_902459505.1. Taxonomy (NCBI): domain Eukaryota; kingdom Metazoa; phylum Chordata; class Amphibia; order Gymnophiona; family Dermophiidae; genus Geotrypetes; species Geotrypetes seraphini. The sequence continues at coordinate 159,468,887 of NC_047090.1, read as the reverse complement.
TTGCAGTAGAGGGAGTGGGAGAGATGCACCCTGGATCTCGCTCTCTTGCCCCACTCCCTTTGTAGCAAGAAAGGGAATGAGAGCAGGACAGTGAAAAGTAGAGGGAGACATGTTGCCAATAGGGGTGGGAGAGAGAAAGAAAAGCTGGACTCATGAAGGGACAGAGAGAGAGAGATGTTGGTTGGGGAATAGAATGATGTCCGGAGGAGAGGAAGTCTTCAGGAGGCAAAAAGAAAGGAATATTGGATACAGAGTCAGAAGGAAGTGCAACCAGAGACTCATGAAATCACCAGACAACAAAGGTAGGAAAAATGATTTTATTTTCAATTTAGTGATCGAAATGTGTAAGTTTTGAGAATTTATATCGGCTGTCTATATTTTGCACTATATTTGTCTATTTTTCTATAGTTGCTACTGAGGTGACATTGCATATTTTAAAGTCATCTGCCTTGACCTCTTTGAAGAAAAAAAAAAAATGAATACAAATGATTAACATTTTCCCTGTGTACAGTGTGCTTTGTGTTTTTTAAATTTTGTGGTTATCAGTGTGTGTATAAGAAAAATGGATGGAAGGAATTACATTACAATTAATACTATTATTATGGGGGTGGGGTCAGGGGTGGAGCTTGGATAGGACTGGGGCGGAGCTTGGGCAAAGGTACATGGTTGATATTTGTTAGACTTAAGGGGTACTTGGCTTGAAGAAGTTGAGAAACTCTGCTTTAAAGCACCTACAAGGAATGAGGACATGATATCTCAATGTCTGATAGCTCTTTTAACCAGTGTTAATGGAAATATATTTTCAAAGAGAAATGTGCAAGGTTTCCATTTAAAAATGAGCAAAATATACATGCTAAAAGAGCTTATGTGCAAAGCAGCTGAGCAGGGGCAAAACAGCATTATGTACTTCTAAAAAATGCCACGTACATGGAAAACTTTGATTTTACTTTCTAACTTCCTTTCCTTGAGATCAACCAATTCAGAATGTGTAGGCTACACCCTCAATCAGCAAAGACAGCGACCTAATTGCTGTGAGCTCGGTGCTGACACTTATGCGGATGCAAGTTTGATAATGTTACTAAGCTCTCTCCACAGGAAGTCATCAACCTGGGATCAAAAGTCCTGTACCAATACCTGAGACTGAGCGGGCATCAATGGTACCCTAGGACATCTGGGGGTGGGAGACCTCGAAGAAGATGAATGCCCCATGAGAGACAACTGCGGTATAGAAGGAAAACTTTGATATTGAGATTTGGCCTGCATCGAGGGATTCGATGCCAAGGCCAGTGACATTGGTTTGGAGATGGAAAGCTTCTTAACAGGTTTTTCAGATGAGGGAAGGTCCAATGTCGATGCAGAAGCCCATGGCACTGATGACTGTCATTTATCCAGTATGTTAGGACCAAACAGTTTTTCCCGTTGAATCCTTCAAGCTTTAAGAGAGCGCTTCTGAAGAAACAACGGATACAGGAATCAACTCGATGTTCGGGCCCCAAACACTGGATACACTAGCTATGCGGGTCAGTGATAGAAATATATTGCTGACACCAACAGTACTTTTTAAACCCTGTCAATGGTTTCAACATGGATGGGAACACCTACTCAGCTAAATTAAACTCAATTGTATCAGTACAGAAAAAACCATTAACGACCGACGTCCACTCCTCCACTTCCAAAGGAAGAGGAAATGAAAAGAAAGAAAATAACGTTTCTCTTTTTTTAATACCAATAAAATTAATTAAAAAGAACTAAATAGTTTAAAAACAAAATACGAGCAGGGAGGGCACTTCTTAGAAAAAAGACGCACAGCTAACAAACATGACTTCTTCACTCTGCGGAAAATGAAGAACTGGGGTGTCGTGTGTCCTCGATGGTTGGGAAGGCACTCGGGCTTGCGCGGTAGCAGGCAGCCTGAAAGTTTTGAATGTCTTAAAGTGCCAATGCACTATTTACTGTCAATGCAGGGGTTCCGTGGATGACGTCACCCACATGTGAGAATATCTGCCTGCTGTCTCCTGTTACAGTAAGTAACTGTGCTATAAATGGAGTAGCTGCCTGTGTCCCTGTTGCGGTAAGTAACTGTGCTATAGATGGAGTAGTTGCCTGTTACGGTAAGTAACTGTGCTTTAAATGGAGTAGCTGCCTGTGTCCCATTCATCTTTGGAGACAGGAACCATTGCTTCAAAAGCCACCACAGTCTGGCATACATGATACAACAATTCTATATATGCATTTATGAGTTAATGGGTACAAACCTCTCCTTATCATGTTCAGATCCCATTGGTCAGAAGTAATTCATTACATTTATAGACCGCAAAATCTTCCAGATCGACGCAATTTACATAAGCAAGAGACTGTACAAATCAGTGAATTACAAAATTTGTGACGTAATCATTAATTTCCCCAAAATCTTACAAACAAAGATGTTTTCAATAGTTTTCGAAGTGCAGATAGGAGCCTGAGGTAGCAAACAAGATACATAACTCGAAGTCCTGACCGGCTGCCTGGAAAATTTCAGTCTAAGCCTTAAACATGAAACTAGCCTTTTATCCACTTAGACAAGCAGATCTCTAAGATCTCACCGTGTTTCTCTAGAGCAGGGATCTCAAAGTCCCTCCTTGAGGGCCGCAATCCAGTCGGGTTTTCAGGATTTCCCCAATGAATATGCATTGAAAGCAGTGCATGCACATAGATCTCATGCATATTCATTGGGGAAATCCCGAAAACCCGACTGCATTGCGGCCCTCAAGGAGGAACTTTGAGACCCCTGCTCTAGAGGCTCCAGTAGTCTTCTAACCTTGGGCACCTTGTTTTCAGATGAAACAAAAGGGCAATAACAAATCTAGGAACTGTGCACACTATAAAGAATTTCCTTTATCTGTGCAGTAAAGCATAGCTTCCTTCAAACTAATTCTTCCTGCCAACAAATGTGAAAAGACTCTCAGCTTGTCTTCTGGCAATCTCTGTGGCTTCACTTTTCTCAGATTTTGAACTATTTTCTCCAAGTCCTCTTGAAAGAGCTTATACCTTGAAGGGCAGCCTTCTAAGATAGGCCTTCAAGGATGTATCTGCAGATCAGTTTTCAAAGGCATGGAAGCTGCCTAGCTGAAATGAACACTGCTATATAACTGACCTAGGTTCTGTTAATGTCTCTTAACGAAGATCCTCCACATATGACAAGACCACATGTAGGTGAGCTATTTGCTTTGAGTTCTGATCATCCTTCTCCAAGCAACTGTCTTCATATTGAACCAAGCGCAAACATGCTCTAGATATATAGGCACTACAGATGACCACCTCAAGGCCCCCAACATTAATATCTCAAAACTATGATTAAAGCATACTGCTTTCTCAACAAATGTTGTTACCAAAGAATCCACCCTTGGCAACTTCAGTTTTTCTTTTTCTTCTGGGACCAAAGGGTAAACTTACCCATGGCACCCATGAGAAAGTTATACTGCCCGCGAATACTGTGCGCAATTCTGGTTGCCGCATCTTAACTAAAAATATAGCAGAATTAGAAAAGGTACAGAGAAGAGTGACAAAAAGATAAAAGGGATGGGACAACTTCCCTATGAAGAAAGGCTAAAATGGCTAGAGCTCTTCAGCCTGGAGAAGAGATGGCTCAGAGGAGATGTGATACAGATCTATAAAATAGTTAGTGGAATGGAATGGGTATACATAATTGCTTGTTTACTCTTTTCAAAAATACTAGGACTAGGGGGTATACAATGAAGCTACTGTACTTAGTACTAGAGAAAGTACTTTTTCACTCAACATGTAACAAAACTCTGGAATTTGTTGCCAGAGAAATGTGGCGAAAGCAGTTTAACATTGTTTTAAAAGGGTTCTGATAAAAAAAAGTCAATAAGCCACTATTCAGATTGACTTGGGGAAATCTACTGCTTATTCCTAGGAAAAGCAGCATAAAATCTGTTTTACTCCTTGGAATCTTGCCACTGGGTTGGCCACTGTTGGAAACAAGATAGTGGGCTTGATGAACCTTCGTTCTTTCCCAGTATGGCAACTTTTATGTTGGATCCTAGACCTCTCTTCCGCAAGGCTACTCAGCTAGATCACCAGAACTTTAACAAAGAGGCTAGGAGCTTTTCCACCAGACCACTTTGCTGAAAGGACTTTAACCTGTGTATTCTGGACTGATCTAGTTGAGAAAAAGGAAGCACTGTATTACTCCTTCAATCCAAACATACCCAAAAGAATTAAATATATAAATGTTTGAAAGGAAAATTTAAAATAAACTAAACACAAGTGGCAACTACAATCTGTGCCCTTTATTTAATTTTTGCACATAGGCTAGCTCATTTGAGTAACATGAAAACCTGTGAAATTACAAGATAATCTGTACCTTGCTTCAGCAGTAAACAAAAAAATATGGCTAAAGTTAAAACTAGGGCAGACTGTCTGCTAAAGCACTACACAGTATTACTAAGAAGAACAGATGCCTGGAAGAACTGTCAAATTTGAATGCATTTAATTAGATCACGTTCTTCTTACACAGATGAGCCAGCACTCATGAAAAATTATTTTCAAATCTGGAGAAGACTTAAGCTAACAACTTCTCTCTGAAGCTTAAGTTTCAAAGTTTATGTGTACTTATGTATATACATTATAGTACCTTACCTCTGCCCTTTTCAGCATTTCCCACTTATTGAGGATTTTCATTGCATAAATACGTTCAGTGCTCTTCATTTTAACCACTGCAACCTACAAAAAAAATGAAACTGAAAAATTAGGGAATTGTTTCAATACAGTCTTTACTAATATATAACATAAGATTTATTTAGCATTACTGTCACTGAATTCTGCACATCAATTCTTCCCATCTCGGACTATCAGTGCTAACCTTCACAACTCGTCACCTTCCCCTCCCCCCCAACCCAGGCGATCACTACCCATACATTTAGGAACCTTCAGACTATTGACCCTTACGTGCTTTCCACCACTGTCTTATCCCTCTTTTCAACTACTATGTCGCACAAGTCTGTCAATGAAGCTGTCCTCTCCTATAATTCTGTTCTCTCCTTCTATTGATACCCTCACTCCTCCCATTTCACATCCTTTAAAACGTGCCAAACCCCAGCCCTGGTTGACCCCCACCAAGCTGCTGAACATCCTTGGCTTAAATCCCATATGTGTGCCGACTTCATACACTTCAAATTCATGCTGACGTCCTTCCAATCTGCCCTCTCGCTTGCTAAACAAGAACACTACACCATTTAACCAACTCTCTTCATGCCAACCCTCATTGCTCTTTGCCACACTCAACTCTCTACTCAAAGTACCCCCATCCCCTCCTCACTTCCCCCCCAGACGATGACAGAGTTCTTCTATGACAAGATTCACAAGATCCACTTTAAATTCTCAGCCAAATCACCTCCCCCACCACCCTCTCCAGCTGTCCACTCTGCCAGCTGCCCTTCAAAAACCCCTGTCACCTTTTCTGAAGTCACGAAGAAGAAACTGCTCATCTTCTCTCTTCATCCAAACTCAACACCTATTCTTCTAATCAGATTCCCACCTGCTTACTTGGAGCTATCGTTCCCACTGTCATCCCTCCAATCTAGCACATCCTCAATCTATCACTCTCCACTGCAACAGTTACTGATATCTTCAAACATGCCGTAGTTATACCTCATCTCAAAAAACCCTCACTAGACCCCCACATCCCCCTCTAACTATTGCCCCATTTCTTTCCACTCCTTCTTATCCAAACTACTCAAATGTGCTGTCTACTGCCACTGCCTGGACTTTCTTTTTTCTCATGATAATCTTGACCTGTTTCAATCGGGCTTTCGCTCTCTCCATGCTACAGAAACTGATCTTGCTAAAGCCAAATCCAATGCCTATCCTCATCCTTCTCAATATTTCTGTTGCCTTTGATACTGTTGACCACTGCTCCTCGATATGCTATCCTCACTGAGATTCCAGGATTCTGTTCTCTCCTGGTTTTCTTCTTCTCTCTCCTATCGCATTTTCAGTGTAACAGTGGATCCTCCTCCACAACCATCTCACTGTCTATTGGTGTACCTCAAGGCTCTGTCTTGGGCCCTCTCCTCTTCTCCATATATACCCTGCTCTCTCGGTACACTGATCTCCTCCCATAGTTTTCAATATCACCTCTATGTTGATGACTCTCAAATCTTCCTCTCCACACTAGATATCTCTATAGGAATCCAGGCCCATATCTCAGCCTGCCTGTCTGACATTGCTACTTGGATGTCTCACTGCCATCTAAAACTGAATTCCTTACCTTTTTACCTAAACTCACCTCATCCCTCCCACTGTTCTCTATTTCTGTAGATAACACTCTCCTCCTCCCTGTCTCTTCAGCTCGCAACCTCAGGGTGATCTTTGACTCCTCCATCTCCATTTCCACTCAGATCCTTCTCTCACCCCTTCAATCTGTTCAAAATGCTGTTGCATGACTCATCTTCTGTGAGAGAAGCCATGCTCTCATTACCCCTCTCTCAAATCACTTCATTGACTCCCCAACCACTTCCGAAATTAGTTTAAACTCTTCTTATTGACTTACAAGTGTATTCACTCTGTAGCTCCTGAATATCTCTCCTCACTCATCTCCCTCATGTTCCCTCCCGTGAACTTCATTCATTGGGTAAATCCCTCTTATCTGTTTCCTTTACCTCCTTCACTAGACTCTGTCCCTTCTTTCTTGCCACGCCATATGCCTGGAACAGGTTGCCAGAGTCAATACATCATGCTCTGTCTCTAGCAGTATTCAAATCCAAACTAAAAAAGTCCACTTCTTTGAAGATACTTTCAAATCTTAATTCCCACTCGCTATCAAGAAAGATAACTATACCTGTTGTATCATTCCTTCCACCAAAAACTTTCCAACCCTGAGAAGCCCTGTCTGTCCTAATTAGACTGTAAGCTCTTCTGAGCAGGGATCATCTACTGACTATTAAATGTACAGCACTGCGTACGCCTTTCAGCACTACAGAAATGCTAAATAGTAGTAGTAACAAGCACAGTGATTTATAAGAGGAATATGATATTGAGAAATAGCAAAATTGAACAAATGGCAAAATTCATCTGGTCTTCATTCAGCACTGGTCTACATTTACTTTCTCTGGAATGAAATAGCAGAAGTACAAAGGTCTTGGTTAAAAAAAAATAAAATAAAACTTAAAGGCTGGAACAATGTTGTGCGTCTTGGGAGGAGGAAATGTTGCTGGTAAGCATCAGATTCTTTCCTTTGACAGCACAGTGAAATACCATTAAATGCCAAGGACAAGCCATGTTTGTACACAACGCCTCCAGCTACTACAGTGGCATTCAATAAAAGTGCACAGAGGAAAAGCTGCTGCCAAAGGGAGAAAGAGAAATAATAAAAAAGTTGATTTCAAAAGCTGGCCAAGGAAACCATGAATGGAAAGTCAAAAATATTTACTTATAAAAGACCATTTCCATTCTGGGAAATATTTTATTTAGATAAAATAGAAATCTGAGGCCACCACTGAATAGGATACAATTGGCAGATCAAAGTCCTAATTTCTAAAGATTTGTATTCAGTATTTATGGATCTGATTTATATAGAAACATGACAGCAAATAAAGGCCAAATGGCCCATCTAGTCTCCCCTTTCACAGTAACCATTATCTCTTTCTCTCTCTGAGAGATTCCACGTGCCTATCCCAGGCCCTCTTGAATTCAGACACAGTCTTTGTTTCCACCACCTCTTCTGGGAGACTGTTCCATGCATTTACCACCCATTTCCTCTGATTATTCCGAAGCCTCTTAACTTCATCCTATGTCATGTCATTGCAGAGTTTCCTTTCAAATGAAAGAGACTCGACTCATGCACATTTACATTATGTGGGTATTTAAACAACTATCCTCCTGCCTTTCCTCCAAAGTATACAGATTGACATCTTTAAGTCTGTCCCCATACACCTTATCACGAAGACCACACACCATTTTAGTAGCCTTCCTCTGGACCGACTCCATCCTTTTTATATCTTTTTGAAGGTATGGCCTCCAGAATTGTACACAATATTCTAAATGAGGTCTCACCAGAGTCTTATACAAAGGCATCAATACCTCCTTTTCCCTACTAGCTATACCTCTCCCTATGCAACCTAGCATCCTTCTAGCTTTCGCCGTCACCTTTTCAACCTGTTTGGCCACCTTAAGATCATCACATACAATCAAACACAAGTCCCGCTCTTCCATCACACACATAAGTTCTTCACTCCCTAAACTGTACCGTTCTCTTGGGTTTTTGCAGCCCAAATGCATGACCTTGCATTTCTTAGTATTAAATTTTAGCTGCCAAATTTCAGACCATTCTTCAAGCTTCGCCAGGTCTTTCTCCATGTTATTCACACCATCCAGCGTGTCTACTCTTATTGCAGAGTTTGGTATCATCCGCAAAGAGGCAAATCTTACCCGACAACCCTTCAGCAATATAATTTATAAAAATGTTAAAAAGAACAGAACCTTGAGGCACCATTGGTAACATCCCTTTCCTCAGAGCGATCTCCACTGATCACCACCCTCTTGTCGCCTTCCATTCAACCAGTTCCTGACCAGCCCGTCACTTTGTGGCCCATCCCAAGGGCATTCAGTTTAATTGACGTCTGTGTGGAACACTGTCAAAGGCTTTGCTAAAATCTAAATATACCACATCTAGCACACATCCTTTATCCAATTCTCTGCATCAAATGGTAAAGAATCTATTAAATACGGAAAATGCCATCCTATAATTAGATGAAGATGCTGATTTTTTTTTTACTCAAAACAATAGTTTTTAAACTGTATAAAATCTAACAAAAAACATTTTAATTCTAGTTTCTATAGACTCTACCAAGCAAGAAGTGGGCAGAGGAAGGAAGATTAAATTTCTGGTTGGAGCACTTAACATGCCCCCTTTACAACTGTTTCTTTTGGAAATCATTACACTTCAACGCCCTATTGAAAAGCAACTGAAAACTAAGTTTAATCTGATTTTGTAATGGATATGAAGCATGAGTGGAGCATAAGAGAGTGGTGGGACTGTAGGTAAGCAGGTGGAATTGGGGACTTTACACAAATGTGTGTATTTGCATCCTTAAGTGCAAAAGTGTGTGGGGGTATGCAGGGCTGTGGAGTCGGTAGATAAATGTTCCAACTCCGACTCCTCAGTTTTTTGTACTTCAGACTTCGACTCCGACTCCAGGTACCCGAAATTTCCTCCGACTACGACTCCGCAGCACTGGTTAATTTTCAGATCGTTAAAATGGAATGTCAAGTTGAGAGAAATGAGCATTTTCGACACCACCTTCTTTTTGCTTTTAATCAAGGTTCTAAGGCCGCAGAAGCTGCTCGCAACATTTGTGCTGTGTATATAGTGGATGCTATAGCTGAAAGAATCGCTCGTGATTGGTATGCCAAGTTCAAAAATGGAGTCGGTAGATAAATGTTCCGACTCCGACTCCTCAGTTTTTTGTACTTCTGACTCCGACTCCAGGTACCCGAAATTTCCTCCGACTCCAACTCCACAGCCCTGGGGGTATGTATGACCATGTAAGGATTTGAGCTTGTATTTGTGACTACAAATACAACTAACTTTGTTTTGTTGTTTTTTTTAGGTCAAAATTTTTATTGTTTTCAAGAATGATACAAACAACATCCAGAAATCCTAGAAAAGTACAGTCAATATCATCATCATGAATTTAACTTTTTGATGGTTGATTTAAAAAAAAAACAAAAAAAAAAACTGTGACACTGAATGCCAGGGGTTTACTTTAAACTTACCAATGAAGTGTCAGCTCTTATTCAAAGAACTGATGTCTGCAAGCAGATGTGGCTTTTATTAAGAGACATCTGCTGCCATGCCACAAAAAACTCTGCAATCGTAAGTATCTCCTTTATTTTGCTTCCAATAAATGTTCTAAGAAAACTATAGGGATACTGATAGCATTAGATAACCCAACATTTTACTGTATTTGCTATATTTTCTCCCATCTGCATCTTTGCTTTCTTTACTATTTTTAACAGCTTCCCTTAGCATTTACAGATATTTATTTTAAAATTTAATATACCGCCTGTTACCAAGCAGTTTCCAATTAAACATACATATAATTAAGGCAAATATCATTACGAAGACAAGAACATCTTACTTTACATCTTCTTTACTAACTGCTAAGAGAGATTACATAAATGTATTAACAAATAAATGTTTTCAGCAACTTCTTGAAATTTACACGATTAGCAGAGTCGCAAGATCCCTGTTAGTGTATTCCACTCCAGCTATTGAGACCCTTGTAGCCCTCATCACAGTATAGTGCACTCCCAATTCCCTAGTCATTGTCAATCTCATCCCACCCTCAGACCTCAACATTTTTCCTGGTCAATATATTTCAAGAAATGTTTGAAAATACACTGGGGCCATCTGATATAGAGCTGTTTATCACTAGCTCTTAACTTTGTTAATTCTGCTCAATCTGTAGTATCTTTTAATCATTGTTAACCGCATAAAACTTCATGGTCCTGCGGTATATAAACTGTTATTATTATTATTATATAAAACTTGATGTACTATTGATAACACCTTATATTGCACTCTCTACTGTACTGGAAGCCAGTGTAACCGTTTCAAAATGGGTATAAAATGGGTTATTCTCAAGACCCTAGTAATTAGCCTCGTGAATGAATTAAACAACTATAATACCTTACATTTTGTCTTTGCTATTCCGAGATAAAGCAAGTTGCAATATTAACCCTTGCACTACTTATCTGTAAAGGAAAAGAGATCAGTTTTTATAAACTACCTTTACAGCATATGGTTCACCTGACTGAGGGTTGTTTATTGGATTTGTGCAGACTAGTGCTGTGCGATTCAGGGAAAAATATTTCACTTCGATTCAATTCACTATCAATGGCAGAGTTTTTTAAGTTTAAACATTTTATTTAACCATCCCCAAAGCTTCTCCAGCCCCCTCCAAATTCTCAGCTTCTCCAAAGCAAATCATGCTTCTCAGCGTCCCCAAAGCAAAACATTCCCAAAGTAAATCATCCCCAAAGCTTCCCCAGTCTCCCTGCCCAATTCTCAGCTTCCCAAGCCCCAAAGCAAATCATCCCCTAAGCTTCCTCAGCCCCCCTACCCAATTTTAAGCTTCCCCAGCCCCCTGCCCAATTCTCATACTTACACTGTGGAATTGCGGGGAGGAGAGGAGAAATACTTCCATGGCACAAAAGAGAAAGGACCCAGCCAAAAAATAAAAATATCACCTTTGCTGCCGCCAGCACCAATCTGCACGAGGTCCGCTCGGCACTCCCAAATCCTTTCTTCTGATGGATCTTCCGGTTTCACAGCAGCAGAGGGTAAGCCTGAATGTGTCTCGGGGCCAACTTTGAATTGGTGAGTCCGTTTTTTCTTAACAACGAATCAATTCGAATCAGAAATCGGGCAGCACTAGTGCAGACACTATTGTTTTAAATTTTTGATTGTTCACTATACTGTGTATCTGAATAAATGATACCTATCCTTTGATTTTATAATTTGGAGCTCCTTTCTGTCCGTTGATTTTAGAATGTAAACTGTCTTGACCTTTTAGAAAGGTGGTATAGTAAGTCTTACAATAAACAATACTTTTGAGAACCAAAGAGCCTTCTTTTCCTCTTCTTTTTATTTACTCTTAACAAAATGGTTACTCCTAAAATGCCACCTTTCAGTTTTCTCACTGCTTCTCGATTTCCCCAGATGTTCCCATCTAGTTAACTCCTCCTTGAGGTGTTGTTTCATCTTTTTTTGAAGTCTAGAAACTTCATTTTTATATTAATATGAAAGCATAAAATCTGGTGATCATTGTATGTTAGCTGTTAACCAGAAATACACTTCCCATTTGTAAGTTGTTAACCAGAAATACTCTTCCCATTTGTAAGCACCAGATCCAATATGGGCCAATCCTTTGTGATTTCAGTACCAACTGCTGGAACAGTTCTCCCTATAGAAAATAAAGGATCTCCTTAATTCTAGATGACCTTGCAACAGGGATGTCCCCGTCAACATTTGGCATATTAAAAACACCTATTAGTAGTACTTCCCCTTTTCATAGCTATATTTTGATTGTCTTCAAGTAAATCTTTGTCCACTGCTGCTTGTAAAGGAGGCTAGTCCATCACAAATAGATTTTCTATTCCCTCTTTTCAGATTAACCCACAATGGCTCCTCCTTCCCCTGGACGCAGGTGAGAATGAGCAAGCAACTCAAAATGTATTGGAGAGTGAAAGTGGACAAGCCCTGAAGAAATGGTTTTTACCATGAAACGTTGGCTATCACTTAAATATCACTTGTTTCCATGCAATATAGAGATAGCAGCCGACTCAGTCCTGCACAAACAACTGAATGTGGTAATTGAACATTCCCCTCGGAAGATTTTTTGTCAATGATGTGGGTGGAGGAGGTTTGAGCATTTATGCCCTACCTAAACAAAAACCTGAGGCTTTTTCTTCCATGGCGATAGTGCTCTCAAACCAGTTAGTGGAGCATTTATACTATTTATTTCCTCATTCCCCTGTAAATCACAAAATTCTGTCACTTTGAAATTATCTTTAACACTGCTCCTCCTCCCTTTCTTCCTACCCTGTCCTGCCTGAATAGACTGTAGCCCAGTATAACAATAATATCCCAGTCATGGTTCTCAATGAACCATATCTCTGTGACTGCCACCAAATGTAAGTCAACCTCTTCTATCACAGCATCTAAATCCAGAACCTTATTTCCCATACAAAGGGTATTATTAGTATATACTGCCTTTCAGATGTTTCCCCATTTCTTTAGAAGTATTCAATATTTTATTTACCTGGGAGCTTTGTTCACCCATCTCCAATTATTCTAGTTTAAAGCCCTCTTCAGTAGGTTAGCCAACTCTACTTGGAAAATACTTCAACCCTTCTTTGGTAAGTGAACCCCATCACTGATCAATATCCCTTGGAAAATCATCGCACGGTCCAGGAAGCCAAAATACATACAAGGACACAATACACATAAGCATATATTCACGTCATAATGCAAGGGATCTCTGCCTTGGCCTTTACAGGAAGAATTGACAAGATTATTACCTCTGCACCCATATGCTTTACCCCCATCTCCCAGAGCCATGAAGTCACTGACATCTCCCAGAACAAGAAGAACACTGACATCATTCACATACCCACCACTCAAGGGTACTCACCGCAAAAAGCTTTATGATAGCCTCCTGGCAACACATGCTGCAAAACTCGAACCTTCCATCACCAGATTGTTAACCACAACATCAGACCTCAAGACATTCCGTAAAGAAATCAAAACACTGCTGTTCAAAAAATATATACAATCTACCTAACCTCCCTCACCCCATCCCCCAAGAAACCAAAACACTGCCGTCCAAAACATCTTCCGATGTTATTAAGTCTTTACTATCATTCTGTTATTAAGTCTCTATCCTCAAACTGTATTCTCTATTGTCATGTACCATCCTGGAAATGTCCAGTTCTCTTCTTATGTAATCCGCTTTGAACCGCAAGGTACAAGCGGAATAAAAATCACTAATGTAATGTAATGTAATGTAATATCTAGCAGTATTATTTATGTCAACATGGAGGAGTAATATCAGATAATGGTCATTAGTTTGATGAGCTTCAGCAAACCCTCTGTAACATCTTGAATCTTGGCACCAAGCTGACAGCATACCTCCCAAACATCATGTCAGGTTGGTAGATGGACACTTCTGGTCCCCTCAGAAGGGTATCAGCCAACACCAGTACCTTTCTCTTCATAGTGATCAGTGATCCGGTATATTTGGAGATTTTGAGCTTTGGCTCTTCCTGTTTCTGGGATGTTATCACCTCATTCACTTCCATTTTACAGAATTGTTATTTCTGATGCAGCCATTTGGACATAATATGGCCATGTTAGGTGTTTGAGAATAAAGTTTAATAAAGTGTGTTCACAACATAACGACAGTGATTTTACCTTTTTATGTTTTCTGGGACTATTTCACTTGTTTCCGGTGGTCTCTCCATTTGTTTCTCCATTTTTTCGTTTGTTCAGTCATTTGACTTGATTAACAGATTTTTTTTTTCAGGGTCAACAGAGTTATTATTTAGAAGGCAGCTCATTTAAACTAGTTTGGAAAAAAAACCTAGTCTTTTATAGGATGGAGATCTGGACAAAGTTCACCCAATGGTCAACCTATGATTACATAAGAACAAAAGAATAGCCATACTAGTTCAGATCAGCAATCACAAGTACCAGGCAGAATCCCATAGTAGCAAAAGTCCATGTTACTGATCACAGACAGCAATGTCTTCCCCCATGTCTAATTTAATAGCTGACTATGGATTTTTCACCAAGAACTTGTCCAAACAGTTTTTAATCCCAGATATGCTAACTGCTTTTACCAAACCCTCCAGCAATGAGTTCCATAGCTGAACTATTCACTGAGTGAAAAAATATTTTCTCTTATTCATTTTAAATCTATTATCATGTAATTTCACTGAGTTCCCCCTAATCTTTGTACTTTTTGAAATAGTAAAAAATTGACTTACTTTTACCCATTCTACATCATTCAGGACTTTTGAGATCTCTATCATAACACCTCTCAGTCTTTTCTTTTTTCAAGCCTAAGAGCCCTAACGTCTTTAGTCTTTCCACATAGGAAAGGTTGGAGAGGTTCAGAATCAATTGAAGGATTTTGTTTGTAATCTTAGAAACATAGAAACATGATAGTAGATCAAGGCCAAATGGTACATCCAGTCTGCCAATCCGCAGAATCCACTATATCCTCCTCTCCCTAAGAAATCCCTTGTGCCTGTCCCACGCTTTCTTGAATTCAGACAATGTCTGTCTCCACCACCACCCCTACCAGGAGACTATTCCATGCATCTACCACCCTTTCTGTGAAAGATTACTCCTGAGCCCAGTGTTCTCCCCAGGGCCTTTCAGCCGGGCGCTCCGCCCAGCTAATTTAGATGAGCGCCCGGCTGTAATCTCGATCGCAATCCTGCTGCTGCTACCGCCTTCTGCTCAACATTTAAAAAAAACAACCCTTCTCACCAGCTTGGAGATTTACCGGGCTGACTCGGCACAGCCTGAATCGCAGGAGCCTGACTTTTTTTTTTTTTTTTTTTTAAGTTTTTAACGCCAGCAAGTGACTTGAACCCATGCTCCGGGGCTCTAACATATGCATGCCGCTTCTCTCCGAAACCGGAAGTCACGTCCTGAGGGAGGAAGAGAAGGGAAGTCGGCATGCACACGCCCCGGAGCATGGGTTCGCTATAGGAGACAGGTCAGCTTACAACTTGCTCTTGCTTGCTTCGGGCTTTCTTCGCTGCCGGATCCTGCCTACTTTCTGTTTCCGAAAGTAGGCAGGACCCGGCAACGAGGAAAGCCCGAAGTAAGCAAGAGCAGCGAGTTGTAAGCTTCCTTCCGTTGCTGACTTATGGAAGATAGGTCAGCGATGGAAGGAAGCTTACAACTTGCCTTAGTCCAGCCCTGCACAACATGCGGCCCAAAACGGATCTCACTGCCGATATGGCTCTCACTCCGTTCTCCTTTGAAGATCAGCTCAGGAGGCAAAATTTAGCCCGAGATCAGACGAATATTAAAGGGCATTTGAAGGCATCTGAGCAGATTGAGAACACGTCCTGTTTTCCAATGCCTAAAAATACCACCTTGTCTAATGTAATCGCTGATCAGATCCTTAAAAGTGATGCAACTATGTATGCTGGACCGTCTCCTCCAATAAACAGAGCTTTAAAGCCTGCAACCATACAGAACCAGATGGTCAAAGGGCTCCGAAGTGTAGTATTGCCAAGGGATCTGTCTCACAAGTTTCTGACGCTGGCAGATGTAAGCACAGCACATGAAATAGAGACTTGTGGCATTCTGTGTAGAAAGCTGATGCATAATGAATTTACTATTACCCATGTAATAGTGCCAAAGCAGTCTGCTGGACCAGAGTACAGTACAGTGATATGGATAATGTGGAAGAATTATTCAGTGTTCAAGATCAACATGATCTCCTCACAGAAGAAAGACGGAGAGAAAGAGAGAGGCCTAGACTAAAGGGGAAAGACAGGAGGCAGATAATGGCGAGGGGGGAAGACAGAAGGGAAGGAGATAGAGATGTCAGACCATGGGGTGGAGTGGGAAGGAAGGAAGGAAAGGAGAAGAGAGAGATGCCAGAGCATAGGGGTGGAGACAAAAAATGGAGAGGGGTTGAAGCTGAAATAAATCATGTACAAAGGAGAGAAAGGACACAGGATATAGAGTTTATTGAAGGGACATAGAAAGAAGGAAAATACCATATGGAACAGAGAGAGGGCAGACACTGGATGGAAAAGGCAATTTTGGGAGGGAATAAACCCCTTTCCTCAGGTCAGGACAGGATACCATAACAGCTGTATACTGTACTGTCTTGAAGACAGATTTGGCCTCTGAAAGCTAATTGAAAAATGGATTAGTCCAATAAAATGGTATTTTCATATTTCTCATTATTTTATTTCTATTTGTTAATTAGTAAAGTGGTGACTTATGTAGAAGTTTTTTTCAAATTTACATCTACTGTCTTTATATTTTGCACAGTATTAGGAGACATGTGTCACTGTTTCTGTGGTGTTGCATTGTATGCAGAGTCTGGCTTCTTGGTTCAGTTTAACTTTTGACTACATATTTCTATTTTTAGTTTGTGATTATTCCATATTGGGCGAGGGTGTATCTGTGTTCTGTGTGTATGAAAAGGACAAGGCTTTCTGTTAGCATCGACTACAGGATCAATCGACTGTGTAGGATCTGGTTTGTTTAGTTTTACAATGCATGTGTTGGTGTTCTAGTGCTCACTGCAGTGTTTAAGATGCTGCCTTTTCCTAGATGCACCCTTATTGTGTGACTCATGGATTATTACTAAAAAGATATTTTTTTATATAGAGGAGGGGGTTGTAAAAAAAATGATTAGCACTGGCTGTCATATATACTAGGTACACCACTGGATTTAATGACTCTATTCTAACTTTACTGTTGACGTAGGTGTTGTCCCCCCCAACACACAGACACACATTATAAAGAATTAAATTAAAGTTGTATTATCATCAAGTAGCTTTCAAATGACATTATAAGCAAATAAAAATAAAATATTTTTAATACATTGCTAATTATTACCTGCATCTTTACCTATACTGTTTTGCCCTAGCTCTTACTTTGCACTATAGCAAAATAAAAAAGAAGCAGATAAAGATCAATCACACAGGTGCCCTTCAAGGCTCAGTAACACCTCTCCATAAATTATGTGGAAGAGGTCTGGAAGTGGGGATAGCATCTATTTCATATCCTCAGTGAGACCTCAGGAAGGAACCTAGTGATCAAAACATTATTAGAGGTGTTGTACAGCCATTTCTTGTATGACTGGATGAGCTATATTGATCTTTTTTTTTAGTTGTTTAAATTCATGCAGAAATAAATGGTTAGATTGAACCTAATGACTTCATTAACGCATTTCCCTTTTTTAAACCTCTATACTATTTGAAAGAGGGTGAATATCTAATTATTCACTTCTAGAATTGGATACTTCTTAAATTTAGTAAAAATATTCTGGCACAAGTGTCAAAACTTAAAAAAGGAAGTCATATCGAGCATTGGAAAATAATAATAATTAACTAATAAAAATAGTATACATTTAATTTTCCCCACTACCAAATTTCCCCGCCCCGCCCACCTGGCTACTTTTTCATGCCACCCGGCTGGAAAAAATTTCTGGGGAGAACACTGGAGCCTATCACCTCTTAATGCTCTCATTCCAGAGCTTCCTTTCAAATGAAAGAGACTTGCCTCATTCGCTTTTATGCCACGTAAGTATTTAAACTTCTATATCTCCCTCTCCCGCCTTTCCTCCAAACTATACATATCGAGATCTTTAAATCTGTCCCCATACTCCTGATGACAAAGACCACCAAACATTTTAGCAATCTTCTACTGGACTGACTCATTCCTGTTTATATCTTTTGAAGGTGCAGTCTCCAGAATTGTACACAATATTCTAAATGAGATCTCACCAGAGCTTATATAGGGTCATCAATACCTCCTTTTTCCTACTGGCCATACTTCTCCTTAATAAATTAACCAAATGTAATACTTCTCCTTATGCACCCTAGTATCCTTCTAGCTTTCGTCGTCGCCTTTTCAACCTATTTGGACACCTTAAGATCATCACATACTATCACACCCAAATACTGCTTCTCTTTTGAGAACAAAAAGTTCTTCACTCCCTAAACTGTACAATTCCCTCAGTATTTTGCAGTTCAAATGCATGACCTTGCATTTCTTAGCATTAAATCTTAACTGCCAAATTTCAGAACATTCTTCAAACTTCACTAGGGCCTTCCTCATGTTATTTACCCCATCAGCGGTATCTACTCTATTGGTATCATCTGCAAAGAGGCAAGCCCTTCAGCAATATCACTTACAAAAATGTTAAAAAGAACAGGCCCAAAAACTGAACCTTGAAGCACACCATTGGCAACATCCCTTTCCTCAGTGCAATCTCCATTAACCGCTACCCTCTGTCACCTTCCACTCAACTAATCAGTGCAATCTCCATTAACCACTATCCTCTGTCACCTTCCATTCAACCAGCTCCTGACCCAGTCTGTCATTTTGGGGCCCATACAAAGGGCACTCAGTTTATTTATTAGATGCCTCTTTGAAACACTGTCAAAGACTACTAAAATCTAAATACACCACATATTGTGCGCTCTCTCCGTCCAATTCTCTGGTCACCTAGTCAAAGAAATTGATCAGTTTTGTCCTAAAAGACCTGCCTCCATTGAATCCATATTGCCTCTGGTCCTCCACTGGTAATCCACTGAATTCCAGAAACATCACTATTCTCTGTTTTAAAAGTGTTTCCTTTAATTTTCTTAAAACAGAAAGACTTTCCAGCCTGTAGTTCTCTACATCTTACTTCCACTTTTATGGAGAGGGACCACATCCACCCTTCTCCAGTCCTCCAGTACTACTCTTGGTAGTGTAATAAATTTCTATCTTATTATGGAACAGCATACTGGGAAATTGCTACTCAATACCTTTGGCTTACAATAAAATTACAATCTGGTGGGTCATTATCTGATGACCACTCAAGATGGGTAGCCCAGTTGGTTATCATGCATGCTATTAGGGGTATAGGTGAAAAATCTACCTCCCTACTGCTTATTATCTAGCTGTTTGGAGATTCATGCCATATGTATTGCAGTATTGTAAGTTTTTCCGACAATGAGAGCTGTGGTATTTTGCTATTGAGCCACTGATAATTTTATTATAATGTACCATTTTAAAAATATTTATTTTACTTATGATCTTTTGTCTTGTTTCTTAGACTTTAAGCTTTGATTGTTCTAAAAGTGGTTTGGTTAAAAAACCTAAAATGTATTATGGTGGTCCTAAACATACAATCAACAAGCAAATAGCAAAATCCTACCAAAAATGACCTGTGTAGTCTATTCTAAAGAGGGTAGGAAAAGTCTGATTTTGAGCACTCCACTCTATTCAGTGGAACACCATACTTAGGTGAAATAGGTCAGTTCCAACTCTACTCAATGGCATAAAAACTTCTCCCTCTACAAAATTATTTTTTCAAAACAAATTCTATATGTATTGGTCTATTATATCTCCTCATATTCATTCATATAGATAGAAACATGATGGCAGATAAAGGCCAAATAGCCCATCTAGTCTGCCCATCCCCAGTATTCATTCTCTCTTTCTCTCTCTGAGAAATCCCATGTGTCTATCCCACGCCTTCTTGAATTCAGACAGTCTCTGTCTCTACCACTTCTTCATCATGTCAACATCCGCACAGCTGCGACCTGTCAGTGGAGGGATCCAGGAGGAGCGGGGAGAAGATATAAGTACATAAGTACATAAGTAGTCGCCTCCGCCGGGGCAGACCAGAGGTCCATCCAGCCCAGCGGTCCGCTCACGCGGCGGCCCACCAGAAATGCTGACCAAGAGGAAAGTCATCTACGCTGGCTGACTTCCTACAAGACATGCCTCTCGTCGCGAGAGGCACATCCTATAGGCAGTCAGCCAGTGTGGACGACTCTCCTCCTCGCCAGTGTGCCATGGCACACATTTTGCGATACACTGCTCTAAAGTATACATATTGAGATCTTTAAGTCTGTCCCTATATGCCTTATGATGAAGACCACGCACCATTTTAGTAGCTTTCCTCTGGACCGACTCCAACCTTTTTATCTCTTTTTGAAATATTGTACACAATATTCTAAATGAGGTCTCACCAGTCTTATACAGGGGCATCAATACCTCCTTTTTCCTACTGGACAGATCTCTTCCTATGCACCCTAGCATCCTTTTAGCTTTCGCCTTTTCAACTTGTCACCTTTTCAACTTGTTTGGCCATCTTTTCTTTCTTTTGTTATATATTTTTCAATTTGTTCACTTATTTCAAATTCATCAACCAGCTTTAGTGTTATCAAAAGACAACATATCTCAGTGAAATCTTTTGATATCACAGAGCCACTGCTTCTATATCATTTCTTCTTCTTAGAGCCACCACTTCTTTTGAGAGCCAGACACAATCTGATTTTAGTTTGAATATCCAACTAAAATCTGTGTCGCCTTCGATTTTCAATTCTAGTATTGAATGGCAGCTCTTTTACTAATGAAGTGATGAAAACAACTGTTTAAAGCTGAGGGTGTATTGATTGGTTAACAACACGTTGATGTAGGCTATGCAATGATGTTACAGGAGATGCTTTACAAAATCAAAAAAGTACAGCAATACTACAAGGGCCACATATTTCTATTTTACACAAAATTTACTTACCTCTCCAAAAGCACCTCTGCCAATTACTTTGATAATTTCAAAGTCCTCTCGATGAAGTCGCATTTCCTTTACTAAATGTGTAAATGGTTTTACTGTAAAGAAATCAAAATGGACAATTAGTTTAATTATGAATATCAAACATGAAATTTACATCCACTGATATGCAAGTGGACTCAAGACACATAGGTAAAAGTGGGATCCTTTTACTAAGCTGCGTTAGGTGCTAACGTGTGTCTACACAGCAAAAAAATGGAGTGCTATGGGACGCACTCAAGCATTCTGCAGTAACTGAAATCTGCGCACACTAACCATGTGTTAAAAAAATATTTCTAAATTTTTTTTGACAGGACGTCAGGACAGACAGTGGGCATTCTTGCGCTAACCAATTTATGCATCTACATTACTATGTGCCAACTGATTAGTGTACAGAAAATACAGAAGCCCTTACCACCTACAAAGTGTTTACCATCTAGTGCCTTTAAAAAAAAAAAAGTAAGTTAAAGCATAGGCTAATCCAGACTTGGCTTTACCCCCTGTGTGCTGAAGAAATATGAAATTCCGATTTTACCAAAAAAATCAAGTCCTTGTATGCAGTGAAATAAAACCAAGAATGATTCAATTTGTTATGGAATTAATAGAGCCATAAGCATCCCTTCATACTGAACCGATCTCTCAATATATGAAGACATTTTTCATCTCCAACTCAATAAAGTCAACGACTTAAATATAAGCAAAGATTTTAAAAAATCAGTTTAATGTAGTCAAGTATTAGATTTTAACACTAGAGTGTCTCACAAACCAGCTGGGGGTGAATGGCTGGGAAGATTAACTGCTGTGGAAATATTGAAGATGATGAGTGGGTGCCTAGTTAGCTAGGGAGAAAGACTGGTTGGGAAGGGAGAGAACGGGAGAGACCAATGAGAAGTACACTAGGGGTAGAGGCTGTTTAGCTAGGGATAATTAGAGGAGAGGGGCAGGATTACTGCAGATGAGGACAGAAGGTTGAAAGGGGGAAATTAGTAGAGACTAGGTTGGGAGAAGGGAGGAGGACTGGAGATGTGTGGAGATGTAGAGTGAAAGATATGGAAAGAGCTCTCTCATTCACTGGCTCCAGATCCAAAGAAAATCTGTGAAGGAATTGTTAGAAGACAAACTTCCTTATATATACTGTAGAATAGTAGTGTAATACTGCCAGTCACTGCTGTCATTTGTTAGGCTGAAAGTAAGGGTTGTGGTTTTTTTGTTTCTTGTTGGGGTGGGGGGGAGCATTTTAAGCACAAAGATCACTCAAAAAGAATTTCTTCTTTTTTTCAACTCTATAAAATGCTGAATTAGGAAGACTTTCTAATTTCAGATAATAAAAAGATAGATAGATAGGTGAGACATTCTAGACCAGTGGTCTCAAGCTCAAACCCTTTGCAGGGCCACATTCTGGATTTGTAGGTACTTGGAGGGCCACAGAAAAAATAGTTAATGTCTTATTAAAGAAATGACAACTTTGCATGAGGTAAAACTCATAGTTAATAAATCTTTCCTTTAACTGCTGAATCGGGTTGCCAGAGCAAAGGAGAAGAAGGCAGCGTGCTCTGGTAGCCTGACTGAGAGAGGGAGAGTCGGAGACACAGAGTTCTGCACAGGGGAAGGAGGCAGGAAGAAGCACAGGACTCGGGGAAGCGGCGAGAGTATGCTCCGCCCACCCCCACCGCGTCAGAGGCAGCGTTGGACTCCCCCTTGAAAGGGGGCGGAGCCAACGCGGCGAGCGCTGAATCGGGTTGCCAGAGCAAAGGAGAAGAAGGCAGCGTGCTCTGGTAGCCTGACTGAGAGAGGGAGAGTCGGAGACACAGAGTTCTGCACAGGGGAAGGAGGCAGGAAGAAGCACAGAACTCGGGGAAGCGGCGAGAGTACGCTCCGCCCACCTCCACCGCGTCAGAGGCAGCGTCGGACTCCCCCTTGAAAGGGGGCGGAGCCAACGGCACGCAGCCGTTCGGCATGCGGCGAAGGCAAGCGGCAAAGGCGCTCGCCTTAGCGAGAGCGCCTTTGCGAAGGGCCTTTGAGAAGGGACAAGGCAACGGAGTAAGACAGAAGAGTAAAGAAGCGACAAGTACAGAAGGAAAGCACAGAAGGTAAGAAAGAGACAGACACAAAGGGCCAAGCCGTTCACACAAGTATAACAAGCAGGCAGAGGGAGAGAGTGAGAGAGAGGACACCAGCGGCTGGTAGAGAGAGAGAGAGGACCCCAGCAGCAGATAGAGAGAGAGAGAGAGACACCAGCACAGAGCACCAACACAGAGAGAGAAGAGACAGAGAGGACACCACCAACAGGCAGTGAGCGAGAGGACACCAGAGACAGTTAGTGAAAGAAAGAGAGGGCACCAGCACAAAGAGAGAGTCAGGGAGGACACCAACAGCAGATAGGGAGAGAGAAAGGACACAAAGCGGGCACAAGTCACAAGTAATCTCAACTGATATCTTAAAGAAGGAACAACAATGGAAGCAGAAGGAAGCCAGAAGATGAGCTTTCCAGTATTCTGCACAGACTGTCATATGTACGACTATCTCCCCTCGGGGAGACAGTCATATGTATGCAGTCGGTGTCAGGAACTGAAAAGCTTGAAGAAGGAGGTCAAGCGACTAGAGGACAAGATTCAGGAGCTAGAAGGATTTCACACCACGGAGAGACACATTGAGGAGGAAGTCAGGGAACTCGAGAGATTCATTGAAGAGGCATACAGGACGAAGGTGGAAGAGAACGAACTTCAGATGACAGAAGAAGCTACACGGATACCAACATGCAAGGGAGAGCAAGAAGAAGATTACCTCAAGGATGACACCCACAGAGGACTACCGCAAGAGGGGGAGATTTTGGCTAGTCGAGGCCCAAAAGAAGAAAGAGTGAAGTACATTGAGGACATTGACCTGAGACCGAAGCGAAAATTGAAGAGAGGAAAGTCAGCGATCCTAGTGGGAGACTCGATCCTTAGGCATGTGGACAGCCACATAGCAAGAGGGAGAGAGGACCGACTGGTGACCTGCCTTCCGGGAGCAAGAACCAAGGACATCGTGGACAAAATTGGAATGATCCTGGAAGGGGCGGAGACAGAAGAGACCGCTGTAGTGATCCACATCGGGACAAACGATGTCAGCAGGAGAGACTACAAAAGATGCACGCTGTTAGAACAATTCAAGATTCTGGGAAGGAAGCTGAAGATGAGGGCCCAGAAGATAGTGTTCTCAGAGATCCTACCAGTACTGAGGGCAGATGTGAAAAGGCAGGAGGAACTACAATCAATAAATACGTGGATGAGGAGATGGTGTGAGGAAGAAGGATTCCACTTCGTGAGGAACTGGACGGCGTTCTGGGGCAAGAGCAAGCTCTACAGGAAAGATGGACTGCACCTGAGCGCAGCAGGAACTAGACTCCTAGCAAACAACGTCAAGAGAGGAATAGAACAGGCTTTAAACTAAGAAGAAGGGGAAAGCCGACAGTTGACAAAGGGTCGACGATTCGGAAGACGGTATCCTGTGAAGATACCGAGGGGAAAAATGGCTGGGAAGGAAAAAGGGACAAACTGCAGGAGTCGACTAACCCAGAAGAAGTGGTTACAATGTCTGCAGCAAAAGAGAAGAAAATATGGACCGAAGCACAGGGAAAAGAAAGGAGGACAGCAAAATACCAGGATCTAAAGTGATATATGCTAATGCAAGGAGCCTAAGAAACAAAATGGGGGAACTAGAAGCCTTGGCCAACGCAGAAGACATCGACATCATTGGAATCTCTGAAACATGGTGGAATGAGGAAAGCAAATGGGATACAGCACTACCGGGATACAAGCTCTATCGCAGTGTTTTTCAACCGCTGTTCCGCGGCACACTAGTGTGCCGCGAGATGTTGCCTGGTGTGCCGCAGGGCCGCCGGGCCCGGAGCTGACAGGGGGCCCGAGGCAGGGGCGCCAGTAGCTCGCCAAGGCAAAGTGAGTCGATCACCCAGGACTCACTTTGTCTTGGCGATCTAATCTATTGAGCCGATAAGTCTTCTTCTCCCCGACGTCAATTCTGCAGGCGGAGAGGAAGTTCGGGCCAGCCAATCGCTGCCTGGCTGGGCGGAACTTCCTCTCCGATTGCAGAATTGACGTCAGGGAGAGCATGCGTCGGCGTCGGCTTTGGGGCCTGTTATCCATTGGTGGGTCCTGTTCCCCGATGGCAGCGGCAGTGGCAGTGGCTTGGGGAACGGCAGGGAGAAAGAAAGAAAGGGGGCAGGCAGGGAAACAGAAGGAAAGAAGAGAAACAGAAAAAAAGAAAGAAAGGTCAGGGAGAGAGGAAGAAAAAGTTGGGGGAGGGAATGAGGTGTGGAGGAGAGAAAGCATACAGGCTGATAGAAGGGAAGAAAGATTGGATGCACAGTCAGAAGAAGAAAGTGCAACCAGAAATCACCAGACAAGGTAGGAAAAATGATTTTATTTTAAATTTAGCAAAGTGGAGGCAGTATTACCACAGTTTTCAAAGGAATTTGCCCAAATAACTTAATAGTTAACTGGGTAAATTCCCAGAGATGAAAACTTCCCTTCACTTACTATGCACAGTTCTGAATTTATATCTGCTGTCTATATTTTACAATATGGTCACCTTTTACTAAACCGCAATAGTGGTTTTTAGCGCAGGGAGCCTATGAGCGTCAAGAGCAGCGCTGGAAATTCAGCGCAGCTCCCTGCGCTAAAAACTGCTATTGTGGTTTAATAAAAAGGATGGAGGGTATATTTGTCTATTTTTGTATGCTATAAAAACCAAATACAGAGAGAGACTGAGAGCTGTTGACGAAGAGCTACGTGTGTGTCTTTCTTCGATTCCAGCCAGAATATCAGCTTTGTGTTCAGCCAAACAGGCCCAGGTTTCGCACTGAATAAAGTATTTTATAATTTTTATAATTTTTATTTCGTAATAAAGTAATTATAAAATACTTTCTTTGTGTTTATTTGATTCCTATTCAAGAGAATTACTTTATATATAGTCAATATAGGCAGAGAGTTAAATTTTTTAACATTTTCTAATGGTGGTGTGCCTCGTGATTTTTTTCATGAAACAAGTGTGCCTTTGCCCAAAAAAGGTTGAAAAACACTGCTCTATCGCCAGGACAGAACAGAACAAAAAGGAGGTGGAATAGCCCTATACATAAAAGAAGGCATACAATCCACACAAATGGACACAGCAGAGACGGCCAGCAAGCCGTAATCTCTATGGGTTAAAATACCGGGAAGGAAAGGGCCTGAAATAAAGATGGGCCTATTTTATCGCCCACCGGGGCAAACCAGAGATATCGATGAGGAAATGGAAGCCGAGATGAAGCGTAAATGCAAAAGCGGCAACACGGTTATTATGGGAGACTTCAACTACCCTGGGATAGACTGGAGGCTTGGAAGCTTGAAATGCGCTAGGGAGACAAAATTCCTGGAAGCTACACAGGATTGTTTCATGGAACAGCTTGTTAGAGAATCGACGAGAGGAAATGCCACTCTGGATCTAATCCTAAATGGGTTAAGGGGACCTGCAAAGGAAGTAGAAGTAGTGGGACCGTTGGGAAACAGCGATCATAATATGATCAAGTTCAAGGTTGAGGTAGGAGTGTCAAAAGGCAAGAGATCCATTGCGACAACTTTTAACTTCAGGAAAGGAAACTACGAAGCAATGAGGGAATTGGTAAGGAAGAAACGTAGGAACACTTCCAAAACATGGCTAACTTAGGAACACTTCCAAAACATGGCTAATGGTCCTTCTTCAGGGACATGGTGAGCGAGGCGCAAAATCTGTATATCCCCAGATTCAGGAAGGGGTGTAAAAAGAATCGAACAAAAGACCCGACGTGGATAACCAAAACAGTGAAGGAAGCGATAGGCAAAAAGAAAAAATCATTCAAGAAATGGAAAAAGGACAAAACTGAGGGGAACTGGAAAGAGCACAAGAAGCATCAAAAAGAATGTCACCGTGAGGTTCGGAAAGCCAAAAGAGAGTATGAAGAGAGGCTAGCCAGGGAAGCAAGAAATTTCAAACCATTCTTCAGATATGTTAAAGGGAAACAGCCGGCTAGAGAGGAAGTGGGACCGCTGGACGACGGAGACAGGAAGGGAGTGGTGAAGGAGGAGAAGGTAGTGGCAGAAAGGCTTAACATGTTCTTCTCGTCTGTATTTACAAACGAAAACACGTCCAACATACCGGAACCTGAGCAATTCTTCAACGGAAGTCAGGCAGAAAAATTAACATCCATAGAAGTGAGCCTTGAGGACGTTCGTAGGCAGATAGAAAAACTAAAAACTGACAAATCCCCGGGTCCGGATGGCATACATCCAAAGGTTCTGAAGGAATTAAAGGAGGAGATAGCGGAACTACTGCAGCAAATTTGCAACTTATCCCTGAAAACAGGCGAGATCCCGGAAGATTGGAAGATAGCCAACATTACGCCCATCTTTAAAAAGGGATCAAGAGGTGACCCGGGAAACTACAGGCCGGTGAGCCTGACTTCGGTTCCGGGGAAAATGGCAGAAGCACTGATAAAAGAAAACATCGATCAACATTTTGAAAAACATGAACTTCTGATAACCAGCCAGCATGGTTTCTGCAAGGGAAGATCGTGCCTAACGAACTTATTGCACTTCTTCGAAGGGATCAACAAACGGATGGACAAAGGAGACCCCATAGACATCATATATCTAGATTTCCAAAAAGCCTTTGACAAGGTGCCCCATGAACGTCTACTCCGGAAACTGAAGAACCATGGGGTGGAAGGAGACGTACATAGATGGATCAGAAACTGGTTGGAGGGTAGAAAACAAAGGGTAGGAGTGAAGGGTCACTACTCCGACTGGAGGAGGGTCACGAGTGGTGTCCCGCAGGGCTCGGTGCTCGGGCCGCTGCTATTTAATATCTTCATAAATGATCTAGAAACAGGAACGAAATGCGAGATAATAAAATTTGCGGACGAAACCAAACTATTTAATGGAGCTCGGACTACAGAGGACTGCGAAAAGTTGCAAAGGGACTTGAACAAATTAGAAGAATGGGCGGCGAAATGGCAGATGAAGTTCAACATTGAAAAATGTAAAGTATTACATGTGGGGAGCAGAAACTCGAGGTACAACTATACAATAATAATAATAATAATAACTTTATTTTTATATACCGCCAGCTATCTTGCGACTTCTAGGCGGTTTACAGTAAAAGAGATTGTGAATACAGTAAAAGAAAATGTAAATATAATAAAGAGAAGCTTTACGTACAATGAATTAAGGAGTTTAGCAGTGTACATCTCAATACAATAAAGAGAAACTTTACGTACAATGAATTAAAGAGTATAGCAGTATACTTCTCGTACAATGAATTGAAGAGTAAAGCAGTCTACATCTGATAATGTTAAACAACATTGGGAGGGATGTTATTGAATAAGAGTACCCAGGAAAGGGACTTGGGGGTAATGGTGGACATGACAATGAAGCCGTCGGCACAGTGTGCAGCGGCCGCTAAGAGAGCGAATAGAATACTTGGTATAATCAAAAAGGGTATTACAGCCAGAACGAAAGAAGTTATCCTGCCGTTGTATCGGGCGATGGTGCGCCCGCATTTGGAGTACTGCGTCCAATATTGGTCGCCGTATCTTAAGAAGGATATGGCGTTAGTCGAGAGGGTTCAAAGGAGAGCAACACTTCTGATAATAGGTATGGAAAACCTGTCATATTCTGAAAGATTGGAGAAGCTGGGTCTCTTTTCCCTGGAGAAGAGGAGACTTAGAGGGGATATGATAGAGACTTACAAGATCATGAAGGGCATAGAGAGAGTAGAGAGGGACAGATTCTTCGAACTTTCGAAAAATAAGAGAACAAGAGGGCATTCGGAAAAGTTGAAAGGGGACAGATTCAAAACAAATGCTAGGAAGTTCTTCTTTACCCAACGTGTGGTGGACATCTGGAATGCGCTTCCAGAGGACGTTATAAGGCAGAGTACGGTACTGGGGTTCAAGAAAGGATTGGACAAATTCCTACTGGAAATGGGGATAAAGGGGTATAGATAGAAGATTACTGCACAGGTCCTGGACCTGTTGGGCCGCCGCGTGAGCGGACTGCTGGGCACGATGGACCTCGGGTCTGACCCAGCAGAGGTATTTCTTATGTTCTTATGTTCTTATACCTCATGCAAAATTGTCATTTCTTTAATAAGACAAAAACTATTTTTTCTGCGGCGTTTTAACATCTTTCCTCTCTCAAAACTGACATTTCAATTACTATACTGAAAATAAAATAATTTTCCCTACCTTTGTTGTCTGGTGACTTTATTTTTCTGTGCTTTTAACTATGTTTCCAGGGCCTTCTTATCCATTGACTTTTTTTTCTCTCCGTCTTCACTTTCTGCCTTGCATCCATCTTTGGCATTAACTTAATATTCATTTTTTACATTTTTCTGCTTTCTTCTCAAAATCTACTTGTTCATATCTTCTCTTCCTATCTCTCTCTGCTTCCATCCCTATTTCCATGGTATGACATCTCTCTCCTTCTCTCCTTGTGTAACATTTCTCTTTCCCTTCCTCCTTTCTGCCCCCTGCACTCCATGTCCCTTCCCTTCCTCCTTTCTGGACCCCTCCCAGTCCAACATTTCTCACTCCTTTCCACCAATCCAATCCACCAATCCAACATTTTTTTCTCTCTTCCTCCTGCATGCTTCTCCTCTGGTCCTCCGTCCCTCCCCAACCAACATCTCTCTCTCTCTCTCTCCACGAGTCCAATTTTTCACTCTCCGTCCTCTCCCCCTTCCTCAGTGTAACATTTCTCCTTCCCTTTCAGTCCTCTCCATCCATCTCGCCCTCTCTATGAGTCCAACACTTTCTGCCTCTTGCATGCTTTCTCTCTCTGTCCTTGCCTCTTTCCTTGAGTGGCATCCCTCCTTCCCATACTCAACCCAACATGCTCTCTCCCCATGCACCCTCACACTCTCCCCTCCAGTATGTAGCACCTTTCCTTTCCCTCCCTCCCTTTCTGCCAGGTCCAGCAGCACCTTTGCTCCCTTCCTTTTATCTCCCCCCCACCCAGCAGTAACTCTCCTCCCTTCTCTCTCCCCCTCTGTCCAGCAGTAACTCTCCTCCTTTCCATTTCCCTCCCCCCTGTCCAGCAGCACCTCTCCCCATGTCTAGCAGTACCCCTTCTCCCTTCCCTACTTCCGTCTCCAGCAATACCCCTCCCTTCTCTAGCCTAGCAGCAGCTCACTATGTAATTTTAACTTAGCCACACAGCTGCCGCTAGCAGTAGTTTACACGCGGTTTCATCAGGCAGCCTTGGGGCCTTTGCTAGGCCCGCCAGCCTAGCAAGGACCCCAAGGCTGCCTGATGAAACCACATGTAAACTACTACTAGCGGCAGCTGTGTGGCTAAGTTAAAATCACACTGAGCTGCCGCTGCTGGTCTGGGGCTAGGGAGAGAAGAAATTATATGTCTCCAGAGTTTTTGATTTCCTACGACCCATTTTATTGAGCTCAGCCCGTCTCCTTAACGCTCGCCAAGAATGAGGCCCGCTCTCCCGCTTCTCCTTCCCCATACAAACCACACGCCGGCACAGACGCTGTTCCGCTGGATTCTCCAATGGCAGCCGCCAACCCTCTTTCCCGCCTCAGCACGCGCCAGAAACGGGGTAGAGAGAGGCACGGGGCTACTGATTGGCGGAGAAGAGGAAAGCAGGAGTCCTGGCAGCAAAAGGCAGGAAGTTGCAAGACAGCCGACGCTGGCGCCTCTCTTCCTGCCCAATGTGTCACAAAAAAATCTGAGTTGTCACCTTGCTTAGAGCGACCGCGGACCGCAAAATTGCACCTGGAGGGCCGCATGCGGCCAATGGGTCACGAGTTTTGAGACCGCTGTTTGAAACAGATGGGTAGTGTGTCCCCAGGACCACATCTGCAGAAGGAATTCATTCCGGATTTTTCTTTTTGCCTCTGTTGTACTTCATTGGGCTCCTTAGCTCCACCTGCAGTTAGTTCCCAAGCCCTAGGAGCCACCAAATAAGCGTGAAGCAGAAGCACCTGTAGCAAACAGGCTCAGAAACAACTGTTCTGCTCAATAAGTAAAATGAAACAATAATATTAACTACCAACAAAGATTTCAAAGGAACTCAGAAACTACTCCCATAAAAATGGAAACATATATACTGTATTCTTCCCAGTCCTCAAGGGCTGACAGGCATCCAAGATTCAGCTTGGAGAAGCATAAACTGACTGAAACAGTAGGCAGGCTCAGGAAAGGCAGGGCAAGAGACTAGAATGTCTCACCTATCTACTGGAAAGAGCTTACCAGGGTAAGTACATAATATCTTTTTCCAGTACAATGGGAGAGACATTCTAGAAAGATGGGACGTACAAAAGCAGTCCCCAAAAAGCTAGGGCGGGCTTGCTGAACCAGACAATAAGACCAAGGACCCAAAGGAAGAGAGTCCTGTCTCGCCACCACATCCACTCTGTAAAACTTGACAAACTTGTGTAGATCTCCTCAGGGGAGACAGCTCTAGCTTTGGACCATGAAGAAGCCACAGTCCTGGTAGAATGTGCCTTGACAGAAGAAGGAGACTGTTTCCCATAAAGAATGTAGGCTGACAAAATGGCCCTATGGATCCATCTGGAAATCGTGGCCTTGGAGGCCCTACTTAACCAAATGAGACAGCACAAAGAGATGATCAAGGAGATGAAACTCGTTAGTGATCTTCAAATAACGTAGCAGTACTCTGCGCACATCTAGTTTCCTCAACAGGCAATCTTGTGTCCTGGAATCAGCAGGCTGAAAGGCAGGCAAATGATTAACATGGAAAGCCGAAACCACCTTCAGCAGTAAGATAGAAACCATCTATAGGGAAGCCCCACTCTCCAAGATTCGAAGAAACAGTTCTCTGCAAAAAAGAGCCTGTAGTTCCGACACACGTTGCGCCAAAGTAATGGCAGGCAGAAAAATGGTCTTGAGCATCAAGTCCAAGAGGGAAGCATCTCAAAGGGGCTCAAAGGGAGCCTTGGTAAGGCTGTTTAATCGGCGGTCTAACACGAAGAGCCCCTTTCAGAAATCTAGCAACATCAGGATGGGATGCCAACAAGGACTGATGATCCCATGATCTAAAACAAGAGAGCCTGGCTACCTGAACCTGGAGAGATGCCACAGTGAGGCCCTTGTCCAGGCCAGCCTGAAGAAAGGCAAGAACAAATGAGATTGGAGCCAAAAAAAGGTCCACCTGGTCCCAAGTGCACCAATGTTGGAAGGCCTTCCACACCTTAACGTAAGCAGAAACTGTGAACAACTTTTTAGACTTGAGAAAAGTATCAATAATCACATCAGAATATCCTTTGTGTTCTAAGACTGCGCACTCAAGAGCCATGCCACAAAAGCAAAGCAACCCAGGACCTGCATGCAGACTGGATCCAGCATAAGCAAATCCGGGAGGGCGCTCAAAGGCTGTGACTTCTGTTCAAATGCATCAGATCTGCATACCATGGTCTGCGAGGCAAATCTGGAACCACCAGAATGACCCAGCCCTGATGGACCGTGATCCGCAGAATGACCCAGCCTATTACTAGCCAAGAAGAAAAGATATACAGGAGAAACTCCCGAGGCCAAGGCTGCACTAGAGCGTCGTGCCTCTCGCTTCTGGGCTCGGATCTTCGATTGAAGAAGCAATCCACTTTCTTGTTTCTTGCCATGGCCATGAGGTAGACATGGGGCCAGCCCCAGCACTGCACTGTGGCTCGGAATGTGGCTACAGACAGGGCCCACTTGCCTGGATACAGAGTCTGCTTGAACATTGTCGACTCCCACACATGCACTGCCATTAGCATTTGGAGGTGATGTTCTGCCCAAAGAAAAAGAAGGCAGGCTTCCTAAGCCAGAGGAGTGCTCTTGGTCCCTCCCTGGCGATGGACATAGGCTACTGCCGTCAGAGAAGACCCTGACTGCTTGGCCCTCTCAGCTCCAACCTGTTGATTGACCATTTCCTTTGATAAGGCATCCAACACTCCTGAACAGGATAACAATTACAGTGGACTCCCCAGCCCTGAAGGTGGTATCCATCATCACATAACAGAACAAATTCACTTATATACTGTAGTAACCTCTTAGTTCAACGTGGTTAACAACAATCAAGGGACTGTACAAGCACAATGTATTATAATCACATTCAGAAGAATTTGTCAAATAAGTATGTCTTCAACATTTTTCTAAAGGAAAGATATGAGTTGGAGTTTGTTATCAGGACAGAAAAGGGTTTATCCAATGATCCAGCTTGAAAAGATAAAATTCTATGGAAAAATCTTTTGTATATGCAACCTTTTATACTAGGAAATGTAAATAATCTAAAATGCAGAGAAAAAAAATTTTTGTCAATAAATTTAAAGTGATCAATAATATAATCGATCCAGGAGGCAATTTGAAGTGATATGCCCCTGGAGAGCAACTGTGGGAGAAGTCACCAGTCCATACTGGCCTGAGCTTCCAGAGTCCAAGGAAGACAGGCCTGTAAGGCATCCCTCTGCAGAGCCCAGCAAGAAAGTAAGGCATGCTGAAGAGACGCATGTGCACCCTCACCCAAAGAGCCACATCCAACGTGGCAACCATGGACCCCAGGAGTTGAAAATAGTCCCATGCCAAAGGAGCCATCTGCTCCAGAAGGGAAGAAATCTGGGCACACAGTTTCTGCCTATGGGCTTCTGTTAGATAAATGCAGCCCGCAGTCATGTCAAAAGACTCCTAGATATTCTAGTGACTGTGTAGGCATCAGATTACTCTTTCTGTAATTCACAATCCAGCCCAGGTCCCCCAGTACTGCTCCACCACGCGTCGTCCCTCGGACAATGAGGGAGCTCTAAGTAAGGATGAACCTGGAGACTCATTTTCTGTAGGTAAGCTGCCACAAACACCATCACCTTAATGAAAGTCCAGGGAGCTGTCACCAGCCCAAAAGGCAGAGCTGCGAATTGGTAATGCTGTTCCAGACCATGAAACCACAAGAATATGCAGTGGGCTGGAAAAATAGGAATGTGCAAGTACACCTCCGTGAGATCTAGAGGCAAGAAATTCTCCCAGGGGCACTGCTGCAATGACCAAGTGCACTGTCTCCATGCGAAAGCATGGAACCTCGAAAGCCGCTTTCCGGAATAGGCCTCAAATCTTTGGAGCCTTTCTTTGGCACGATATAGTATATAGAGCAGAAAATGGCACAGTGACCTGTTCCCATAGCTAACTGCAGTAAAACTGCAAGAACAGGTAACATCTATATCTATTCACCACCGGCACAAGGTCAAACCTTTTCACTGCTCCACCGAGTGGTAAAAAGCTTTGTTCCTGTGGGGAACCCCACTCACCACAGCTCCACGATATCCCACCATTGTGGGTCCAGTGGATCCACCCAGCTCCCCCCCCTTGCTCCAGCCCACCCCCCTGACTCATTGGTCCAGCAGCTCCAGCCGGCTTTTCTTCCTCCCTGCCGCTGGCACACACCTTGCAGATCGAGCCTATCTCTACACAGGGCTGCTGAATGGTGTTCAAAGCGGCCATCCCTTTGCCGGTCTCCCCCTTATGATGCAACTTCCTTTATTCACAAAGAAAGGAAGTCACATCATAAGGAAGAGCTCGGCAGACGGAAGGTCATAGAAACATAGAAGATGGCAGCAGATAAGGGCCATAGCCCATCAGGTCTGCCCACTCTACTGACCCACCCCCAAGTCTACTATCCTAGGGATCCCACTCCTGGTGGGTGACAGGTTCCCTTGGCTTAACCCTCTAAGGCAGGGGTGTCCAATGTCGGTCCTCGAGGGCCGCAGTCCAGTCGGATTTTCAGGACTTCCCCAATGAATATACATGAGGTCTATTTGCATGCACTGCTTTCATTGTATGCTAATAGATCTCATGCATATTCATTGGGGAAATCCTGAAAACCCGACTGGATTGCGGCCCTCGAGGACCGACATTGGACACCCCTGCTCTAAGGGATCCCACATGGGCATCCCATTTGCTCTTAAATTCTTGCACGCTGTTTGCCTCGATTACCTGCACCGGGAGCTCGTTCCAAGGATCAACCACTCTCTCGGTGAAGAAATATTTCCTGGTGTCGCCATGAAATTTCCCGCCCCTGAGTTTGAGCGGATGCCCTCTTGTGGCTGAGGGTCCTTTGAGAAAGAGAATCTCTTCTTCCATCTCGATACAGCCGGTAATGTACTTAAACGTCTCGATCATGTCTCCTCTCTCCCTACGTTCCTCGAGTGAGTACAGCCGCATATTTTTCAGCCTTTCCTTGAACGATAGATCCTTGAGCCCCAAGACCATCCTGGTGGCCATCCGTTGCACCAACTCTACTCTCAGCACATCTTTTCGGTAGTGTGGCCTCCAGAATTGCACACAGTATTCCAAGGTCTTGAGCATCATCTAGCAACCCTGCGTTCAATGGCTCTTAAGAACATAAGAAGTGCCATCTCCGGAACAGACCCTAGGTCCATCAAGTCCAGCGATCCGCACACGGGGAGGCCCCGACAGGTGTACCCTGGCATAGTTTTAATCCCCATATCACTCTAAGCTTCTCATAAGAGATGTGCATCTAGCTTACCCTTACTTATGTCACCTTATGCCACTCATAAGATGTACATCTAACTTACCCTTAAACCCTAGAACGGTGGATTCCGCAATTACCTCTTCTGGGAGATCATTCCAGGTGTCCACCACTCGTTGCATGAAGCAGAACTTCTTGATATTTGTCCTGAACTTGTCCCCCCTTAGCTTCAGTCCATATCCTCTTGTCTGTGTCACATTGGACATTGTAAATAATTTTTTATCCTGCTCTATTTGGTCGATTCCTTTCAGTATTTTTAAAGTCTCGATCATATTCCCTTGCAGTCTCCTCTTCTCAAGGGAGAACAATCCCAGTCTCTTAAGTCGTTCCTCATATTCCAAGTTCTCCATGCCCTTTATTAGCTTTGTTGCTCGTCTCTGCAACCTCTCGAGTATTTTTAAATCCTTCTTAGGTATGGAGACCAATGTTGGATGCAATATTCCATGTGTGGTCTATAAAGCGGTAGTATTACTTTCTCTGATCTACTCGCGATTCCCTTCTTTTGCCTAGCATTCTATTTACGTTCTTCGCTGCCAGCGCCGCACATTGCGCCGACGGTTTCAGGGTCCTATCAATTAATACGCCCAGGTCCCTTTCCTGTTCGGTTTTTCCCAGAGTTGCTCTGCAAGATTTGTGTTAGCGGCAGGAAGGGAGGGAAGCCGTCTGGACCTGCAAGCTAGTGCTGCCCTATTCGCCTACCAGTCTCTCTTTAAAAATTAATTGCAGCCTGTGGAGGATCGCTAGTGTACTTTAACTCTGCCATGGTCTTGCCCTCTTCTGACCTACTGTCCTGTTTTGGTCTGGGGTGGATCGCGGCAGAGGGAAAGGGCACAAGCGATCCTCCACAGGCCGTAATTAGTGTTTAAAGTGAGAATGGGTGACCAGGGGGATGCTGGTGGAGAGAAGGGAAAAGCATTCCGGCCTTTGGGGAGCTCCCTGGTGTAGTAGTTATTAGAAGTACACATAGAGGGGGTCCAAAGGGAGGGGCATATGCCGGACTGAGGTGGGGGGCGGAGGTGAAGGGGAAAAAATAATGGGTCTGAAAACAGAGAAGAGAGAGAGAGATGGAGGAAAGGAAAAGAAAGGGAGAGAAGTTGAACTCAAGAGGTGGTGTGGAGGGAGTGGGGATAGTTACTGGATAGGAGGGCAGTTGGGAAGAGAAAAGGAGATATGATAGACCCTGGGGTGGAGGGGAAGGAGGGAGAGATGCTGGATGAAAGGGTAGTTGAGAAAAGGAGAGATGGTGGATGTGGGGATGGTGGGATCCATCGCTGCAGCCACACTCTCATTCTTCGGATCACCAGCAGCATGAGTGAAGTAAACACACTGCCTTCTGAGGCTGGAAGGCAGTGTGTTTACTGGCCCCGCTTAGGTGCGAAGTAGTAGCAGTGGGAAATCTTCACTCATGCTGCTGGTGGCTCAAAGAGCGCAAGAGTAGTGCCTTATCGGATACCATGGAGGAGAGGAACGCAGGGACTGTCTATTGTGTGTTAGAATGTACAGCGCTGTGCACGCCTTTCAGCACTATAGAAATAATAAATAGTAGTAGTAGTAAGGGGGGAGGTAATTAGAGAAATGCTGGACTGCGGGGATGGAAGGGGGAGGATAGAGATGGAAGATGAATTGTGAGCATGGAGAAAGAAGAAAACATCAAATGGGCAGGAGACCCTGGAAAGCGAGTTAACAGAAAATAAACAGAAACCAGAGCCTGGGACCAACATGATTTGAATAATGACCAGACAACAAACGGTAGAAAAATAATTTTATTTTCTATTTTGTGATTAGAATATATAAGAACTGGAATGTTTATCCTGCTGGTGCTGGTGTTAGACATGAGTAGGGCCCAGGGCAGAAATTTGGGAGGGAACCCCAAAGCCTTCTACTAGCCCGTGCTATCTTCAGCTTCCAACAGGCTTAGGGCTTTCTCTAGCCAGGGGGGTAGTTGCTCTAATTGCACTCCTTGGCTTAACACCATCCCTGGCATGTGTGATCTTTATATTTTGCAAAGTATAGGAGAAAATTAATCTTTTTATTTCTTTGGTGTTATACTATATGGAAGGTGTGGCTTCTTGGGATTTTGGTTTAATTTATGCTTATCATTTTGGTCAGTTATTATGTATTTGGCATTTGTGTTCTGTATGTGTGACCGAGGTATTCTGTTAGAATGAATTTTCTATGTAGCATTCAGTTTTCCTGACAGTGGAGGGGAAATTGTGATGGGAGATGGGTTTTGTTGATCCTTTTTCTGTATTTGTGATTTATAAAATATTGAACAGCATATTGTTCCTTTTTATACATTAATAAAATGATTTCAATATAAAAAAGCTATTCAAGACTTGTGTGGATGGGATCAGAAAGAGTCCACGGGGAGAGGGCCAAAGTCCACGGGGACGGAGACAAATTTTTTTCCCCACATCATTCTCTAATATAGAGTATCTGCCTGAGCCTGAACTATAGCTTGAATATTCAGCAAGCGCTGAATGGTGGCTTGAACCTTGAGCACTTTGTCCGGACGATCTATGGGAGAGTTTACAAACTAATCCGCCAGACGGTGGGCAAATTCCAGTTTGTAGCCCGACTAAATAATGTCCAAGATCCACTGGTCAAATGAAATGTGAATACAGGTGGGAAGAAATGCTGAGAGCCTGTCTCCTATCTATAGAGGAGCATCCCTTGACATGGCGTCATTCTGCCTTCTTGGAAGAGGGCGCAGAATGGGAGGTGGAAGGCTGGGATCGCATGTAGCCAGCATACCGTTGTCGGAAGCCCTGGGAAAATCTCAGCGATATGGCACTTTCATAAGGATAGGATCGCTGGGAGCCACAAAAATTAGAGCGACCAGAACCTCTAGAGGTCCGCCGGTCCGCCACAGAATCCATGAGGTCATCCAGGCCTTTGCCAAACAATAACTGCCCCTTAAAGGAAAGTCTAGCGAAAGTAGCCTTGGAAGCGAAATCACCAGTCCATTGTCTGATCCAGAGCATCCTGCAAGCAGAGATGGAGTAGGCTGACAACCTTTGCCAAAACTCGAATAAGGTCATACAATGCGTCAGCAATATAATATGTTCCAGCCAAAAAGCACAGTTACTTACCGTAACAGGTGTTATCCAGGGACAGCAGGCAGATATTCTCACTAGAGAATGACACGGTGAAAAAATTGGTCCCCGTCACCGCCCCGTCCCCGTCTCACCATCCCCGTCACCGCCCCGTCCCCGTCTCACCATCCCCATCACCGCCCCGTCCCCGTCTCACCATCCTCTTCACCGCCCCGTCACCGCCACTGCCACCCCATTCACCGCCCCGTCACCGCCACTGCAATCCCATTCACTTTTCTTTATTTACGTATAAAGGAAACATTCTTTAAAACTTTAAAACTTAGTTAAATATTAGTTAATAACTATACAAAAACAAAACACGCAGAGAAAAAATTAATTAATATAAATTCTCAAAACTGACACATTTTGATCACTAAATTTAAAATAGTTATTTTTCATACAGTTTTTCAATCACTAATCTTCCACCACCCCTGGGGCTAGCAATGCAAAAACAAACACGACATGTACTTTAAATGCTGCCGTGATTAGCATAGTGACCGCGGCTACGGCTGCAAGTCTCCCCTCCCCCCAGCGATCACGGCAGGAGGGCACCCAACCCCTCCTGTAGACCCCCCCAACGGCCCTCCCGACAATCGCAGCAGAAGGGTACCCAACCCCTCCTGCCGGTCCTCCCAATGGCCTCCCCTAAGATCGCCGGCAGGAGGGTACCCAACCCCTCCTGCTGGACCCCCCCCCAACGAACCCTCCCACCCCGGAACCCCCTTAGTCTTACTTTCCAAGTTGGACCGGACGGCTCCTCACACGTATGGCCAGCAGGCTTGCCTCCGTCCAAATGAGGCGGGCCCGCCCCTACCCTGCCCAACCCACAGGATCCTAAGGCCTGATTGGTCTAGGCACCTAAAGCCACTCCCGCTATAGGAGGGGCCTTAGGTGCTTGGGCCAATCAGGCACTAGGATCCTGTGGGTTAGGCAGGGGAGGGGAGGGGCGGGCCCGCCTCATTTGGACGGAGGCAGGCCTGCTGGCCAGACGAGCGAGGAGCTGTCCGGTCCAACTTGGAAAGTAAGACTAAGGGGGTTCCGGGGTGGGAGGGTTCGTTGGGGGGGGGTCCAGCAGGAGGGGTTGGGTACCCTCCTGCCGGCGATCTTAGGGGAGGCCATTGGGAGGCAGGGGAGGGGAGGGGCGGGCCCGCCTCATTTGGACGGAGGCAGGCCTGCTGGCCAGACGAGCGAGGAGCTGTCCGGTCCAACTTGGAAAGTAAGACTAAGGGGGTTCCGGGGCGGGAGGGTTCGTTGGGGGGGGGGGGGTCCAGCAGGAGGGGTTGGGTACCCTCCTGCCGGCGATCTTAGGGGAGGCCATTGGGAGGACCGGCAGGAGGGGTTGGGTACCCTTCTGCTGCGATTGGCAGGAAGGGTTGATCTGACAAATGAGGAGCACGGTGAAACACAGGTAAATAGCGGTTCCTAGAAGGGGGTACATTGGCCCGCGGGGACAAACCTGTTCACCGTTTCCGCGGTCGGTGAATGGCCTTGTCCCCGTCACCGCAGCGACTGCTAGTTTTCTTCCCCGTTTTCGGCGGTGACCCGCGGCTTAAATGCGGTGGCCGCGGGTAAACCGTCACCGTGTCATTCTCTAATTCTCACATGTGGGTCATCTACGGAGCCCCAACGTGGACAGCTTTTCAAGCAAACTTGATTGAAGTTTCAAGCTTGCTATGCTGCACCACACATGTGCATGCCTTCTTGCCCACTAGAGGGCGCATCCCCACCTCGTGGTCCTCAGTTCCATAGCCAGCAAAGAAGCCATCCCCGGGGAGGAGGGCGGGTTGTGAGAATATCTGCCTGCTGTCCCTGGATAACACCTGTTACGGTAAGTAACTGTGCTTTATCCCAGGACAAGCAGGCAGCATATTCTCACATGTGGGTGACCTCCAAGCCAACCAAAAAAGGGCAGGTGGGAGGATGGCAATTTAGGAAAACAGGTTACGCAAAACCGACTGGCCAAACCGGCCGTCGCTCCTGGATAAAGTATCCAGACAGTAGTGGGAGGTGAAAGTATGAACCGAAGACCAAGTGGCAGCCTTACAGATGTCCTCAACAGGTGTAGACCGGAGGAAAGCAACAGAAGCTGCCATAGCCCGGACCTTATGCCCCGTGACTCGACCATGGAGCGTGAGACCAGCCTGAGCATAGCAAAAAGAGATACAAGCAGCTAACCAATTGGACAAGGTGCGCTTGGAAACAGGACGTCCC
The DNA here is from genome assembly GCF_902459505.1 of Geotrypetes seraphini. NCBI lineage: Eukaryota > Metazoa > Chordata > Amphibia > Gymnophiona > Dermophiidae > Geotrypetes > Geotrypetes seraphini. Next base: position 159,428,141 of record NC_047090.1, on the reverse strand, counting down.
AACCGATTAGGGTCAAAGGACAAAAACAATTGAGGAACCCTCCGATGAGACTGAGTGCGTTGAAGATAAAAAGCCAACGCCCTCTTACAGTCAAGTGTGTGAAGCGCCACCTCACCAGGATGAGAGTGAGGCTTCGGAAAAAACACTGGGAGGACAATGGACTGATTGAGGTGGAAATCAGACACAACCTTAGGCAAAAATTTAGGATGGGTGCGCAAAACCACCTTGTCATGATGGAACACTGTAAAAGGTGGGTCCGCAACCAAAGCCTGCAGCTCACTAATCCGTCGAGCAGAGGTGAGCGCAAGCAGAAAGATCACCTTCCAAGTGAGAAACTTAAGATGAGATTTGTCAATAGGCTCGAAAGGAGGCTTCATCAGTTGAGCCAAAATCACATTAAGAGCCCAAACTACAGGAGGAGGGTTTCAGATGATGAACATTCAAAAGACCCCTCATTAAACGAGTAACCAGAGGATGAAGGGAGAGAGACCTACCCTCGAGATGCCGATGGAAACAGCAATAGCACTGAGATGCACCCGAATGGAAGTCGTCTTCAGCCCAGACTGGGATAAATGAAGCAAATATTCCAGGACCGAAGTCACCAGAACCGAGCTCGGATCCAGATGGTGCGAGGAACACCAGGATGAAAATCTGGTCCACTTCTGGGAATAGCAAAGCCGAGTCGAAACCTTGCGCAAGGCTTCCAAAACCTCCCTTACAGACTGAGAAACAAGAACCGAAGTCAAGGGGAAAGGAACCAAGCCGTCAGATGTAAGGACTGAAGATTGGGATGCAACAGCGAACCCCGACTCAGAGACAGCAGAGAGGGAAAAACAGGCAGAAGCAGAGGCTCCCTGACACTGAGTTGAAGGAGCAGGGAGAACCAGTGTTGACGAGGCCAACGAGGCGCAATGAGAATCATAGTGGCTCTGGTCGATTTGAGATACACCAACGTCCTCAAGATCAGAGGGAAAGGAGGAAACGCATAAAGGAACCTCTCTCCCCAGTCGAGAAGAAAGGCATCGGCCTCGAGACGGTCCGGGGAGTACATCCGAGAACAATAAAGAGGCAGTTTGTGAGTCTCCGGAGAAGCAAACAGATCCACTTGAGGGGTCCCCCAGCGGTCGAAGACCTCGTGCAGAACTCGGGAGTTGAGCGACCACTCATGCGGCTGGAGGAGACGACTGAGTTTGTCAGCCAGACAGTTGCTCTCTCCTTGAATGTAAACCGCCCGAAGAAAGATGTTCTGAGAGACCGCCCACTCCCAAAGGCGGAGGGCCTCCCGACACAGGGGCCAAAAGCCCGTCCCCCCTTGCTTGTTCACATAGTACATTGCCACCTGGTTGTCCGTCCGCACTAGGACTATCTGATCGTGCAGCAGGTGGCAGAAAGCTCGAGCAGCCAGAAAAATGATGCGAAGCTCCAAGACATTGATGTGACAAAGACGGTCCTCCGCCGACCACAGTCCTTGAATCCGCAGACCGTCGAGATGAGCCCCCCAAGCGTACTCTGAAGAGTCCGTGGTCAGGACCTTGCGATGCGGAGGGACGAGAAAGAGCAAACCCCCGGAAAGATTGGAAGAGTTGGTCCACCAACGGAGCGAGCGTCTCAAGGAGGGAATCACTGTCACAGGGGAGGAGACCGGGTCCCGGTCCTGACGCCATTGTGAGGCCAACGTCCACTGAGGAAGCCTCAGGTGCAAGCGGGCAAACGGCGTGACATGAACCGTAGATGCCATGTGGCCCAGTAGAATCATCAGGCGCTGCGCCGATACTGAGGGCAGCAGCGATATCTGGCAACTGAGTCGAAGCAGGACCTCCAACCGTGGAGGAGGGAGGAACGAACGGAGGCGAACCGAGTCCAGCATGGCCCCGATGAACTGAAGGGATTGAGCAGGGCACAATTGAGACTTGGGAAAGTTCACTTCGAACCCCAGACGCTGAAGGAAGATGATAGTCTGTCGGGTCGCTAAGATAACCCCCTCCCTGGAAGGAGCTTTGATCAGCCAATCGTCCAGGTAGGGAAAGACCTGCAGACCCTGGGATCGCAGGGCTGCCGCAACTACCACCATACACTTCGTAAAGACTCGAGGGGACGAAGCCAAGCCAAAGGGGAGGACCCGGTATTGAAGGTGCAACTCCCCCACCTGGAACCGTAGAAACTTGCGGAAGGCGGGATGCACCGGAACATGGGTATAAGCTTCCTTTAGGTCCAGGGAGCACATCCAGTCCCCTTCGTCCAGCAGTGGGTACAGGACCGGTAGAAATAACATACGGAACTTCTCCCGGACAAGGAACTTGTTGAGCCTCCGGAGGTCCAGAATGGGGCGCAAGTCCCCGGTCTTTTTCGGGACCAGAAAATAGCAGGAGTAAAAACCCTTCCCCCGCTGGTCGGGGGGCACCCGCTCCACAGCCCGGAGACCCAACAAGGCCCTGGCCTCCGAAAGGAGCAGGGGGAGCTGCGACCTGTTTGAAGGACACGCACCGGGTGGACTGTCCGGCGAGATTTCTCTGAAGTTGAGGGAGTAACCCTCCGAGACGACTCGGAGCACCCAAGCATCGGAGGTGATGAGAGTCCAGGCAGGATGAAATGCCCTCAACCGACCCCCGATGGATAGCGGGGTCAACTGCAGCGCGGAGGGGGCCCGCCCCATCCGCTCAGAGCGTCAAAAAGACGACGCCGGCTTGGACGCCCCTTGCGCCTGAGGCTTCTGTTGTGGAGCCCTGGCTTGCTGAGGGGGCCGACTGGGAGGAGAAAGCCGGCGTGGACTTCTGCGGATAACGCCACGGTGGATGCTGGTACGGCTTTGGAGCCGACGACTTCGCCTTGGGGCGTACCAGGGAGGCGAAGGAGCCGCCTCCAGGGACTCATCGAAGAGCTCCGAGCCCACACAGGGCAAATTTGCCAGGCGCTCCTGCAGATTGGGGTCCATATCTACAATGCGCAACCACGCTAGGTGGCGCATCGCCACCGCAAACGCGGAGACCCGTGATGTTAATTCGAAAGCGTCGTAGACTGCATGGAAAAGGAAAAGGCGCAGCTGGGACAGAGAATCCATGAGCTTGCCAAAGTCCCCCTTATGTGAGTCAGGCATGACCCCGTGATAACGGGGCATGGACTTGACCAGATGGCGCAGGTACGAAGAGAATGTAAATGCGTAGTTAAGCACCCTGTTCGCCATCATGGAATTTTGGTAGAGGCGGCGCCCAAACTTATCCAGGGTACGCCCCTCACGCCCGGGCGGAACCGCTGCGGACACTCGAGAAGGCTGGGATTTCTTTAATGACGACTCCACCAGCAAAGACTGGTGGGACAATTGAGCCTTCTCGAACCCCTTACAGGGGACGGTGCGGTATTTCGATTCCATCTTTGAGGGGACAGCCGTGACCGCATAAGGGGCATCCAAATTCCGCAAGAAGGTCTGTTGCAGGATCTTGTTTAAGGGCAGGCGTGGAGACTCCCTCGGAGGAGAGGGTAAATCCTGTTCCTCCAAAAATTCTTTGGAATACTGGGACCCCGTCAAAAGGTCCAGGTCCAAAGCCTTCCCCATATCCACCACAAACCTCGAAAACGAGGAGGGCCTCAAGGGAGGGGAAGGGGAGCGAGAGGCCCGCCACCGAGAAGGACGGAGAAGCCTCGCGTGAGTATCTGGGCTCGGACCCCCAGGAAGCCGCCCCGAGGGACTGCGTCGGGGTCGGAGACCTCCAAAGTCCCGAGGAGCCCCTCGGGGAAGTCCCCGGGGTACGGGGTACCGAAGCCTTCCTCCTCCTCGGGGAGGAATCCCTCGATCCCTTCCCCGCCGGGGAACGGAACAGCCGCGGATTAGTCAGGCTGAGTTCCGAAACCCGCAGAGTCTACGCCTCCCAGTCCGGCGAGGAACGACCGCGCCTCCGAGGCGACCCACGAGGGCGCTTGGACTTACGGGACCGGCACTTCGCCCGAGGCCAACCCGAGGGCGAGGAACCCCGGGAGGACCCCGTCGAGGACTCAGAAGACGAAATCCTGCGAACCCGGCGCACCTTGTCCCAAGGTCGCACGCTCCGCGCAGGCTGGTCAATAGTCGAGGCCGAGGCCAGGGGCCGAGGCAGGAACAACCACCGGGACCGAGGCCGGAGCCGAGGCCGGGGTTGCAGTCGGGGCCGAGGACGGCTGCAGGTGGGCCAGGACACAGGACAGCTCCGAGGAGATAAGCGCTCGGAGCATGTCCTGAAACACGGGGATGGCCATCATGGACGGCATGTCCATGGCTGGCGGGTGCTCCCTCGAGGGCGACCTCGGCAGCGAGTATTCCCGTGGAGCACCCGACTTCGACGTCCGGGCCGGGGCCGAGGACGACCCACCCGCCCCCGTCGAGGAACCCGAGGTCGGCTTCTTAGAGGACCCTGGAGTAGAGGAAGGAAGCGGAGACTTACCCGGGGCCGACTTCGGCGTCGAAGACGCAGGCTTCGAAGTTGAAGGCATCCGCGGCAAGGTCGAGGTTGCCGAGGCCGAGGTCAAGGCCGGGGCCGAGGCAGACGTCGAGGCCTTCCCCGCCGCGGGTTCTACAATAAAGAGTTCCGCCATGTGGGCGCGCCGGCGGCAGAGCGCTCGAGGTTGAAAAGTGGAGCACCTAGTGCAAGAGTCCGTCGGGTGATCCGCACCCAGGCAGACAAGGCACCACCGGTGGGAATCGGTGATGGAAAACAACCGATCGCACCGGGTGCACTTTTTAAAGCCCGACAAGGGTCGGGACATGAACGAAAAACTAGGCCGCGAACGAACAAGGTCCCGCGGCCGCGGCTACCGGGAGCCCCCAGAGCCTGGAACGAAAACTTTTTTTTTTTTCGACGGATTACAACGCGATCAAAGAAAAAACAAAAAAAGCGACAAACAAACAAAGCGACTAAGAAATAAACCCCAGCCGCAGTGACAGAAGGCAATAAAGCACGGAGCAAAAACTCAACAGGGCTTCTGGCTCCGCGGAAGAAACAGAGCTGAGGACCATGAGGTGGGGATGCGTCCTCTAGTGGGCAAGAAGGCATGCACATGCGTGGTGCAGTATAGCAAGCTTGAAACTTCAATCAAATTTGCTTGAAAAGCTGTCCGCGTTGGGGCTCCGTAGATGACGTCACCCACATGTGAGAATATGCTGCCTGCTTGTCCTGGGATAAGAAGATGAGGAGGAGGATTCACAGCTTCACTCTCCAGTGTGCACAGTTGAGAGAGACAGGTGCATATGACAAAGGAAATCACTGAAGCAGCTTTGATGCCTAAAGCAGCTGCATCAAAGAGTCTTTGGAGGACCACATCCATACGACGGTACTGCATATCTTTCAGCACCACACCAAAAGCTGCTGACACTCCTGTGCTAGATGATACAAATGTGACATGCCTCTGGCTATCTTAAGAGCACCTTCAAGAGAGTTATACTGCTCCAAGACCAGAACACTCAAACAGAATGCCAGGGAAAGGTAGCAGACTGTGAGCGCAAACCACAAAGTCAGGAGAAGAAAAGGATGGAGCCGGCTGAGAATAAGATCTGGCAAAGCCGCAGGCTTAAATGAACGCAAAACCATGGGATCATCGTCAGGTTCCAAAACCCCAGAGGGATCCACAGATCCAGCACACAGTCCCTGATCTCCCATCATGGGAAGCACTGTGCCTGTAAATAAGAGGTCAGCAAGCTGACCATCATCATCAGGATTCCCCAGATCAGGATCAGGCAGCGCAAGAACAGCAGCTGGTTGAGCTGAGGACATGTCCAAAGGACCAACGCCACTGAGAGATGCCTCGGAGGCAGATTGGGACTGCGCAGGGGGAGAATGCTGGCTTTGAAACTCATTCCACATAAGTGTCATAAATTCTGAGAAAGGGCTAGATTCACTAAGCAAACTGATTGTGTAAAAAGGCATGTAAATTTCTTAACGCGTCGATTCATGAAACCATTTCGTCCAAATCAGCTGGCCTATCCTGCCCAAAAAGTTATGACTGCTGAGGACCAGTCGTTTACATCTTTGCCGACTATTTCTGCCTAGCAACTGACGCGTGCATGTTAAGAACCCCATTAAAAATATATATCTACCCCTCCCAAAATCCAAAATATATCAAAACTTTTAAATATATGTAAACTTTCATGTACATAAGTGTTAGAAATTTTTTTTTTGGGGGGGGAATGCGCATAGCGAGCACGGGAGTGAATCTCGGATTTGTAATGTGCATGGTGAGAAAATCGCAGATTAACCTCGTGCTCTCCTTGCACATTGTACATTTCAAATATCAATGGCAAATAATTAAAAAAATCCAAAATCAAATATAACTTTTAAGGGCCAACTATCCATCCCCCCCTTCCTTCCAGCTAGATTGTCACGTCCTAAAGAGCTAGCAAATGAGTTATGTGCTTCAAAACCAACAAGGCTACAGTGTGCATGTGTGTCGATCGATGTTTCTGCGCTAATAGCGGCGTGCTTACGATTGGGATCATTTGCATGGACAAGCTTTACTGAATCAATTGGCTACAATGACTCGGAAACGGATAGGACACGAATTGGATAATTTCGGGACTTTAGTGAATCCTGCCCAAAGTGCCCAGCTCCTTGGGCGTAGAGTCACACTTTGATGACTTATTTTGCATTTCATAGACTGCGAAGAGCCTACAGCCAAGCACATGGAACTAGCAGCTATGCCAAGCTCCGAAAGTAAAGAAGGCTACTCCTGCATTCATGCTGGTTTGTAGTGACTGTCTGGCATAATGTGAGTGTTCACACTTAAGAACATAAAAACATAAGAACATAATAAGTTGCTTCCACTGGGTCAGACCAGAGGTCCATCGCGCCCAGCGGCCCGCTCCCGCGGCGGCCCATCAGGTCCGTGACCTGTGAAGTGGTTTCTGTCTAATCCTATAACCTACCTCTACTTCTATCTTTTTGTGGTGGAGTTTCTTTTTATACCATTTGGCTTTTTTCTCCACCTGTATTATATTTTTGGTTAGCGACAGGGAGCTGGCCTATATGACAGTATCTATCGTAGTACTTGCTGCTGAGACTTTGGAATGCTCTATTTGTGATTTAAAAACAGTTGTACAGAATGTTGTCCCTTTTTATATTTTAATGAAAAGATTTAAATATAAAATCATAAGTGCAACACACATTTAGCTTTGAGGATACATTCCCTGCCTTCTTTTATTTATTTAAACCGCTTAGATAAATTTGATTAGCGGTATATAAATTCCTAAAATAAATAAATATTTATATTTATATCCCGTCCTCCCAGAAGAGCTCAGAATGGGTTTACATAATAAAGTAGAATAGGATATAGTAATGTAGAACATGACAGTACATTTTAGGTACTGACATGCTTTTACTCCTTAGCATCAGCCTCCACCTTTTAACTCCCTGATTCATATGTAGCTTTGTAACTGCTAACACTTCTTCTGAAATGATCCCCCTTCCTAATGTTCTTACCATTCCTCATTTACCATCCTTTTTTATTAATTTTACTTCGATGTATTTTAAACAACCTCTCCCTCCCTTACTTTCCTTCCATTTCATGTATGTTAATTTTAATTTGTCCAATTTTTTTTTTTTTTATATTTGATAAATTATTGTTTTTATTTACTTATTTTAATTGTTTTCTATAATTTTTTATAATGTACACCATCCAGACATGTATTTTTATAGACGGTATATCAAAAATAAAGAAACTTGAAACTAGGATAATATATAGCATGACAGTAGTCAAAACACATGGCAATAGGATATGACAGGACAAGACCTCATACAACATGGGTTGGTATGACACCGAGGTAACTAATAGAGCTTGACAGTACTTTATAGTGCCTGACACTACAAAGCGTGCCAAGGCAGAACATAACAGAGCATGGCAGTGTATTAAGATGCATGATAGTACATGGTATGGCAGACAATATTCACAGGAGCATGGAAAGAATGTGAGTGTGCATGGCATGTCAGTACAATACAAACCTGTGAATAAAAATATATGCTAGGTGTGGTATAGCATGGAATGCCTGGCAGAGTGCGGAAGTATTGGCAATGACAGTGCACGATAAGATAGTCATAACCACATGTGATAATATGTTTAGGTATGACATGGTATGGAATGTATGGAAGGGTATGGTAGTATCAGTGATGGTTGATCTTGTTGCTTAAGACAGTGGTATTTAGACTGGAGCTATTTCATAGAAGGTTAGAAGAAGAGATAAGTTTTTATTGCCTTCCTTAAGTTCAGTAGTCCTTCTAGTGATCTGATGCGAAGTAGTAGTTGGTTCCAGAGGCGTGATAGGCAGAGCAAGTAGGATCTTTTCCTGGCGTTCTCAAGCCTGAGGGAGCGTCCTAAAGGTGTGTGTAATCTTTTTTCTTCTTGTGAGCTAAGTTGCTGGTTTGGGGAATAAGGTGGTAGTTTGGAGGTCATATAGGTTGGTACCATGTTACGAAAGACTTTGTAGGCCATTTCCAGGCCCTTGAATAAACATTGTTTGTTGATAGGTAGCCAGTGAGCTGCACACAGTGCTGGGGCAATTGGGTCACGTATGTGAAGATTTTTTAGGAGGCAGATGGAAAAATTATGTTTTTACCTGTTAATTTTCTTTCCTTTAGATGCAGCAGATGAATCCAGAGACCATTGGGATAGCACACATCTACCAGCAGGTGGAGATAGAGAAACTGATTAACAGGTGGTCCTATTGGCTGGCATAACATTCACACAAAATGGTTTTCTTGCACATGTGTGCCAGCAAAAATTAGAAGGAACATTGATAGAAGCCAACAGTAGAGAATGGCATGGGGACAGTCTGTCCCCATCCCCACTGGATCTGTCCCCATATCCACCCCCTCCCAGCAGGCTCCAACTCTTTTCCTACCCCGTCCTGCGAGCTCTGTTCTCATTTGCACAAGCCAAGAACACTTATTTTATATTTAAATCTTTTTATTAAAGTATAAAAAGGAACAATATTCTGTACAACTGTTTTTAAATCACAAATAGAGCATTCCATTTTGATCTGGTTTTGATACAACCTTCCCAAAGATTCAGTTGCCTATGTTTTTACATCATCTGGGAATGTAATTAAACTGTCTTTCAAACATGGGTGTAGATGAGAATCTAAACTGTGTAGTGCATGAACAGGAAAATAAAGGCTGGATTCTGTATAGGGCGCCCAGTCTCAGAAGCTGCCTAAGTGGCTTTTGCGAATTGCACACGGGTGTCCTACAAAGACTCGCCATGCTAAGTTTAGTGGCAGCATGGTTCCCTGCAAAGACTAGCAGCAGGAGGGATGCCCAGTTTGTGGGTTTTCTGAGGAAGCAGAGTAGTGAAATGCGTCAGAACACAGAATCTGATATACACCTTCAATTATTTCAGATAAGTTCATGCAGTTTTTCATATTTCAATCTTGAAAGTATTTATAATTCAAAAGTCAGTGTTATGATTAGAGGAGAAATATAGATGTTCACCTGCTCAGGCTTGTCCCATGGTCTGATATCAAGTAATCTCTGAGCACTGAAGAAAAGTGTGTTAATCACAGTTATATGTACTATACATGTAACTATAGTCTCTGTTTGTTTGCATATACTATATACTCAAATTTTAGAAGTGTGCTACGAGATTGTATTTTGCTTCCCTGGCTTTTTTAGTAATATGTTCCAGAATATTCACAAATACAGCTCATCAGCTAGCAAGTAACTGACCTCAGGATCCATACCTGGGAAATGATAAAATGGAAAGACTCTAGGGGAGGCACTTAATGTAAGCTGCCTTTTATTTTTACTGTTAATATTAGCTCAAGGATGCAACCATTTCAAATTTGATATACTTCTGCTGCAGTGGCAGAAACTACTCATATTTTCCAACATAGTTTAGACAGAAAGCAAATCTGCTTTTAAAACTCACTGTGACCAAAAACACCACTCTCTCCAAATTCTCAATTAACCCCCCTCCCCTCCTTAGGGGGTTTCATTATTATTAAAAAGGACCAGAATTAAAATCAGGCAGCATAATTAGATGCAGAAACAACAGCTGACAGAAATGACCAGACGAATCACAGAATGCCCTTCAGAAAGCATGGGAAAAGGGGTAGCAAAAGCTCAGGTTCAAGAACAAAGTCCAGGACCTTAAAAGATGCCCGTGATAAATCCCGAGAGCTTGAGGGCAGACGTGAGAAAGTAAGAATAAACTTGAAGCAAGAAAATAAACTCAAGAGAGGAATAGTAATGTAAGCCATAAGAAAAAGAAAGCTGTGCATATACTGTACTGAGAAAAGAGCAGAGAGAGCTTTCATCCACAGTTTGAAATGCAGGTTTTCAAAATGGTTTTGGGTGCCAGTGACAAGACTGCATAGGAACCTAATGTTCAGGCCACCACCAATGCCAAGTTTGAAGGCTCTAAGCCTGAGGGACATCCCAAAATATGCCCTGCTGCTGCTCTTCACTTCCCAGCATGAGAGCAGCACTTAATAGTCTCAGACGAGATCAAAAGCTAAAGAAACTTAAAGGGATGTGCTCACCACTATAAAGGGCTGACTGACCCGAAGCAGTTTTCAGTGGCTCAGAACCAATTCAGCGCCCTCCAAACTGTGGCTGCAAGCATTTAGAAGATGCCAAAAATATGTTCTTTTTTCATGAGGAAGGAGAATGGGTAGCAGCATTAAGAGAGGATGGAATGGGGAGGAACCTGGACCACCAAGCGCACCCCTAAAGTAGGCAGCACTGAGTCTAAATACACTCAGCAAAAAAGAATGAGTAACTCAGAACAGGAGCAAAGTATCAAAAACAACCAGGAGCTTGTGGAAGACTTATCCATCCGCCTGTTGTAGATAGAGAATACTGGTTGACCAAGGAGCGTGCCATCCTGTGTGATAAAGCTCAGTTTAAACAGACTGAAAAAACATTTTTTTAATCATTCACTTTACTGACTTCTAAGATTATTCTGGTTAAGGTAAACTCTGACAATCATGCTATCTAAATCCCATTAGTTTGTGAACAATGAACTCTGGCTATATTCAAATATTTTAAAACCATCTGCAGGCAGCCATTGAACAGGAAGCATCTGATTTGAGATCACAAACATTTTAACCGATTTCTTTAAAGTGGTGATGTGTAGTCAAACTTTCACACATTACAACCAAAATCAGTTAGAAATAGAAAAAAATGCTCTTAGATTTGTGTACTAAAATGAACAAGATCTTATAGCTTTACAATTAAATTATTACAGAATTGCTTTAGTCATCAAAAAATGGAGGAATTTCCTGTAAGAATTGGTCAAAGAACTTCAGTGCTTTCACAAGAAAGCTGGAAGAAAACCATTTTTGTACATCTAAAATATGGGCTCTAACAATTCACCATTAACTGAGAACAAGTATGGAAAACTTGTAGCAGATAGGTCGTGGAATTCTTTCCAACTCCTCTGCATATAAGAGTGTGTGCACGCGCGTGCATGTGTGCATAGTAATATAGTAGATAATGACAGATAAATATCTGCACAGCGCATCCAGTCTTTCCTATGTTTGTGTGTTGGGATATGTGTGTGCGCTCATGTGTTGAGGGGAGGGAGTGTACATATTTGTGAGTCTGTGCATGCTTACATGTAAGGGGGGTGTACATAGTTGTGTACTTGTGTTGAGGGGAGGGAGTACATGTGTTGAGTGGAGGGAGTGTACATGCTTGTGAGTCTGTGCATGCTTACATGTAAGTGTGTGTGTGTGGGGGGGGGGTGTACATATGTCTGTAAATGTGTTTCATGCTTTCTGTGTCTTTAACCAAGACAGGAAATGAGAGGGAAGGCCATCTCAGAAATTGATGAAACTTTTACAGGGGATAAATTGGGACCTCTAAGACATCAAAGGTTTTGAGGCATGATCTCAACTAGATCCAGAGTTAGGGGCCTCTTTATTTAGGCCTTTTTTCTGGAATCCCCAGAAGATACTAAAAAGATGTCAACTTTGGATTCAGATTATGGAAAGAACAGTTGGTCAACCAGGGTGAAAGCCACATTTCTAGGACATTTTAGGCTGAATCCAAATATACTGCTCAGAACACTGACAGATGCTTTGTTGGTTCACTAGGCGGCCACAAAGTTGGTAAAAGAGTTTGTTGTGGAATGTGCAAGTGCATGCTTGACTAGTCATGCTTCCTAATCTAGAAGCATTCAAGGGTTAAGAATTCAGGAAATGGAAGAGACTACAGCCAGGGGATGTCCCACAAAATTTTAAGCCTGCTATGATGTTAATGAGATAAAGCTTCATCAAAATTGATAAAAATATTTTATGCAAATTTGTAGCTATGTTTGAAGCCATATATCATAATTGTACATTCTCTAATCCTTTTCTTTTTTGCACCATTAGAAAGAGTAATTTTTAAGCTACAAAACTCACAGCAACATGTTAGTCCAGGGGTAGACAATTCCAGTCCTCAAGAGCCACAGGCAGGTCAGGTTTTCAGGATATCCACAATAAATGTGCATGAGATAAATTTGCATCTCAAGGAGGAAGTGCATGCAAATCTATCTCATACATATGCATTGTGGATATCCTGAAAACCTGACCTGCCTGTGGCTCTCAAGGACCGGAATTGCCTACCCCTGTCTTAGACCCACTGTTCCTAATAGGCTAATAAGGACCTCAAAGTACAGCAAATTTATCTTTGTGTACACAATTTTAATGCATGTCTGTTGCTTGTTGACAGGATACTGGGCTTGATGGACTTTCGGACTGTCCAATACGGCAATTCTTATGTTATGTTCTTAATGAAGTCTAATCCTGAGGAAATGTTAAATAAACAGATGTTTGAATCGGGCCTCAAATTTACAAAAAGGCACTATAATCGATTTCTGTATTAAGGCCAAATAGTTGAAGAATATCAAGGTCATGAATAATCTTCTATTCAACCTGTAATAGGGTTTTATCAATATCATCATCTCTAGGATTTTGCTTGATAGTTCTGAATACCAAAAATCTCAGGTCATTAAGGTCATGTCTTTTGTTTTCCCAATGAAGTACTAATAGTGAAAATGTGATCTTTCTTCTAATGTTACTCCGATGTTCTATAATACGTGTTTTAACCACTCTTAATTTTTCAAACATAAATTAAGTCATTTGGACATAGGATTCTGTAAATGACACAGCTTGTATTGCAATCTGAAGAGTGATGTAAAATGTATTCTCTATTAGTAGCAGGATATATGAATTTTTCAATCTCAAGGCTCACTGCGCAGATTGTGCATTTACTGCATCTTTTATGCCTGGTGTTTATTGCAGGATTTGTGGAGCTCAAGGGTAGAAAATGGCACAATTGTCTCCGCGAACTCAATCCCCATCCCATCCCCGCAAGCTTGGTCTCCGTCCCCGCAAACCACCGGATCCCATCCACACAAGTCTCAAATAGTTTTATACTGAACACAGCTACAATACTACTTTATCCTAAAGAAAAGAAAAGAAATAGACATTTTTTTCTTTGTTGTCTAGTTTCTACTTTCCTCATTTTCTTGTCATTCTCTTCTTTCCATCCACTGCTTGCCTTCTCTCTGCCTCTTCCTTATGGCATCATTCTACTCTATTTCTATGCCTCTACCAGAAACAGTCTATCTCTCCCTTCCACCTCTCCCTCTCCCCCTATTGGTCTGGCACCCATCTTCTTCCCTCCACTCCCCCCATGGTCTGGCATCCGTCCTCTTCCCTTCCATCTCTCCCTTCCTTAGGTGGTTTTTAACATCTCTCCTTTCCTCCCTTCAGATCTGGTATCTGTCTCCTCCCCTACCCCCCAATGCTCTGGTATCTCTCCCTCCTCTCTCTTCCATTTCTGCCTTTCCTTCACAATTTTTCTACCTCTTGTCTACTTACTTACTTTCCAGTCTTCAATTTCCCTTTCATTGTGTCTACCTATTGCTTGCCACCTCTTTCCCTCACCCCTTCCAGTAGCTCATTAAATCTATCCTCTTATCCCAATCCAGTACTGTGCTTTTTTCTTTAGCCCCTCCTTCCATCCAGTATGTGCTCCCTCTCTCTCTCCTTCCCTTCAGCTTATGTTCCACTCTCTCCCCTCCCCACTTTACTTCAGAATCTTCTCCTCTCTTTCTCCTACCCACTAACTTGCAGCGTGTTCCCCTCTCTCTCTCCTACACATGTCCATGCATCTGTTCCTCTCTTTCCACTTCCCTTCAGCGCTCTTCGCAGTCCAGCAACCCCTCCTGATTGCCACGGCCAGGGCATCTCCCTCCTCCCTTCCCCTCACCTTCGTGCCGATTTTCTTTTCTCTCCCAGCTGCCTGAGCCTGTCATCAAGTTGCATGTGGCTGCCCGAAACTTCTCCTCTGATGCAACTTCCTGTTTCTGGTTGCATCAGGGAAGTTTGAAGCAGTCGCGCAAGACTTGTTAAAAGGCTCATACTGCTAGAAAATAAAAATCGCCACGAAGGTGAGGGGAAGGGAGAGAGGGAAATGCCCAGACAGCGGCAATCGGAAGGAAGGAGGGAGGGTGTGCTGGACCGCACGTTCCCTCACTTAACTGTGGAGACAAGGCCATTCACCGTCGACGGGGCTGTGAATGGCCTGTCCCCATACCCGCGGCAACCACTTTTTTTCTGTTCCCGTTTCGGCGGACTAACCACAGGTAACAGCCACCGTGTCATTCTCTACTCAAGGCATCTGGAAGTCTGGATGGTACTAATTTTTTTTTAAATATCTGTCTCTTGAATGAGCAATTACCAATTTCTTATTTTTGAAATATTCATGTCCTTCAAGAATTTTCCATTCTGATAATCTTATTGATATCTTTGGACAAGTGTGTATATCTTAATGTGCAAACAACATATGGTCGATATTAGAAGAAAGATCACATCTGAACCATTAGTACTTTATTGGGAAGACAAAGGACATGAACTTAATGACATCTTAATACACATATGTTTCTGAAGAAAGCTTTTAGATTATGTTCATTGGTTGCTTGTCTCTGATCTCAGCATTTGGACATATTTTTCATGCCTTGGTATCAATGCTATGTGCACAATATGTTAAGGCTTAAATTAAAATACATAGTTTGCCATCTGTATATCTGTCTCATATCACAGCATTGTAACATGCAGTTTTTGTGCTCTTCTCATAATATGATGTGGTTGATCTATCACAAATGTATGTTGGTTTAGCACACAAACATGGTGATGGCTACACATTGCATTCTTTTCAAGCACCATCATTTCTGTTCAGGTTCATTGCGTCATGTGGCCCCTTCAAATCAGTTATGTAAGCTTTTGCATATGCATTAGATTTTGATTTATCTTCCGATCTCTCATGCATGCTCCCACCTTAGCATTTCCGATGACATCAAATGCTGACACGGGGGACTTCTCCGATTCCAACTATCAGTTTGGTATTTTGCTATATGCATAAGCAGGAAGACTATTATTAATTGATGTATTTTGTGGACATTTCATAATAAATTTCTAGGTGGTATCGACATCTCACTCGCCTTTATCTGTGTGGACAAAAAACATCCTAGCCACTGCAGAGAGGAGTAGCCTACTAGTTATATCTGAAGGCTGAAAACCAGGGCTCAAATCTCACTAATGCTGCTTGTGATCTTAGGAAAGTTATCATCCTCCATTGCCCCAGGTACAAATTAGTTGGGAGTCCATTAGCAACAGTAAAATAATACCTACTATATCTGAATGCCTCAAGCTCCAAGCTACTATTGAAAGTCAGGAATTAAACCTCTAAATCGCCTGTGTTTCATTATACAATATACATTGTGGCAGATAAGGTTTCCGTTTACTAAAGAGCATTAACAGAATGCACACTTAAGTTCCCTTATTTCTACTACTTTTTATATGCAATGGATGCAACATAAGATAATGAAAGGTTATGAAGTTAACATACTAGTATGCCTCGAATATACAAATTATCCTCATACTGGGCTCTGCAGTACTTATATGTTATGTTATGTTATTTATTTCTTATATACCGCTAAATCCGTTAAGTTCTAAGCGGTTTACAGAGAAATATACATTAAATATACAATAAAGGATACAATAAAATAAGATAAATAAATAAAGAATGGGTACTTTGAAATTCCCTTACTGTCCCGAAGGCTCACAATCTAACTAAAGTACCAAGGACAAATAAATTAGCAAGTAGTAGATAGGAAAATAAAGATAGCGGAAATGAGATGTAGAGCTTCTAACAAGAATACATAAAAACTCTCAATATCATACTGTTAAAAACAAAGTGTACATATCAAAGTAATAAAGTAATAGAAAGAAACTAATTTAAATAGAAAATAATTTTAAGAATTAATCAAATATAAAAATATAGGAAGAAAATAAGCATTTGAAGTGAGGAGAAAAGAAAAGGTAGAGGATGGCATATGAATAGAATGGAATGAAATAACGGTTAAACAATAGAATTCTAAGAAAATTTTAAATGAAAACTAAACAAAAAGAAATAAAAAGAAATAGATATGATATGCATAGTAGAACAAAAGTCAGGAAGGACTTGATTTCAATTCCCTCAGTCATCAATGTTATCGTCTCCAGAGCTTTAGTTGTTTCAGCCGGGCAACCACCATCAATGATCTCTACACATCAGCCATGGGATCACTTTTTAAAGCAGAGAGAAGCATTTCTCGATTTTCTGGAATACTGTTCATTATATTCAACAGCTCACAGATCTTCCAGCTTCAATACTCTGCTCTTTGGTCTGGATAATACAGTTCAATCAACCCTTGATGGTACCGTCACTCAAAAACATTAATCCAGATTGGCTGTGGGACATCTAATGTTGTAAGACTCCGGCAAGATAAAAAAGCCATTCTCCAGTCCTCCCATCCTGCTGATGTCGCACTGTCAGTAGGAGAACCGAAACTGCATAGCTGCAGGGAGATTACAGTCCACTCTACTATCCCAGCCACGGCGCCTCTGCCTTGGCAACCGCCTCCATTCGGCGACTCAGTCACCCTCCATCGACCTCGGCAACACTCCCTCTCCGACTCAGCACCAGCACCGCCCGTCATGGATCGGTCGCCAGACATAATATAGGATCGCCAATGCGCAGCAAACACCCGATGAGAAAAAAGGCAAGCTGCCAGGCACAACTCAGGATCGCCAAGGTGCAGGAACATCAGGTGAGAACGAGGCCTTTTCTGACAGACCAAGAATAACGGTCTAATCTGAACTGTCAGTTCAGAGTCCACAAATGGGTGACAATCAAAGTAAAAAACAAAGAAGATTCAAAAAATTAACACAAATAAAATAAATTAAATAAATAAACAAAAAACAGCAGGAAAGAAGACCAAAAATAAACCAAAAATAAAAGAAATAAAGAGAGCAAAGGGAGACAGCACAAATGTTGACTTAATCGGCTGCCATCTTGTTATAGGTCTCTATTTACTAATGCTTAGCTTACCATGTTAAGTTATTGAACTTAATGCATTTTATGACGTATTTTAACAAATCATTGATATAGCCAAGCACCACCATTCTTTGTTTTTGTATATTCTATTTTGACC
This sequence comes from Geotrypetes seraphini, assembly GCF_902459505.1. Classification (NCBI taxonomy): domain Eukaryota; kingdom Metazoa; phylum Chordata; class Amphibia; order Gymnophiona; family Dermophiidae; genus Geotrypetes; species Geotrypetes seraphini. The sequence continues at coordinate 159,410,663 of NC_047090.1, read as the reverse complement.
TGCTAATGGAAGTATTGTATAGACTCCTAAAGTAAGTCAAGAAATGCATTAGGTAATCCAATACAAAGATATTGCCTTATATTTTTTGTTGACCATTAAATTATTGGAAGACAAGATTATTCATGGTTACAATAAAAGGAAGAATTGGAATTAAATATACAGCAGAATTACTCTTCAGTAAATAGTTTAAAATAAATGCAGAGAAAGATTTGCTGTTTTGATTCTGATTTTAAGCTAGTAATCCAAGTTATTCATCACGAAAATATTATGAATATCTTTCAAATATTACCAGGACTGAATTTGCATCACATTTTTCATAACAGAGCAATGTAATTTACTGCTTGGAGAAAAAACACTGGGCTGCATACATAATTAATGTTGAGATCTTAGTTCACAAGGATTTAAAAACAAATTCCCTTTCACATGAAACTCAGTCCTTCAGGACTGTCCATATCCACTTCTCACGTGTCCATTTAAGTGCTGGCTACAGCAATTCTTTAGGACTGATGCAGCATCTTAGGAGCCTATATACTCGTCAGCTAAACATTAAATCACCTTCCTCACATCAAGTCCTTGTGGAATGGCAACCAAGTGAACATTTAACCCTTTTATCAAGCTGCATAAGAGGTTTTTTATCGCAAACTGCTGCGGTAAAAGCTCCGACATCATAGAATTCCTATGAGCATCGGAACTTTTACTGCAGCGGTCTGCAATTTATAAAAAACAGCGGGGGGGGGGATAGTTTTTACTTTTACTTTCAATATATGAGATCAACAGGCAAATTGAATAAGCCAGTTTATGTCACTACTATTAAGCATCTGGAGAATAAAATGTGATTGTCTGGGAAAACATGACTAAAGTCACAAAAAACAATATCTATATTCAAAAGGATGAATGCAGTAGAGTTTGGCATTAACAGTACAAATCCTTTTATGTTTTTCAAAAAACATGGAGTCAGCCAATATGAATAGTTAAAATTTTCACATTTAGAGAGAGGAGGAATATACAAAAGTTATACAGCTAGCACTAGCTAGATAACTTTATCATTTAAGCAAACTGCACAAATAGCTCATCACTGACTGCTATTTAAAGTATTGATGAGAGAGAATAGGTTTCTCGGAATATACATCATTGCTGGCAACATTTTGGCCAACACAAGATTTCCATCTCAGCATTCTAAGCTACGATCAATGCCATTTCTCTGCCTGTGATAACTATAAGTAGACTTTGCAATTAGAAGGAAAAAATCTATCTTTTAATGAAAATGATGAAATTGAGCACACACAAATAGGTTTTACAGAATGATACAATGCCATGTCCTGTCTTCACTCTCAACTTGAAAGGTTCACTAAGAGCTGTCTGTTCTCTCTATTGCCTTAGTTAGATTCAGACTACTTTCTAGCTTCATAAGCACCCAGTGCCATAGTAGTCAAGGCCACTGTATCTCAAGCCATTCCTGGAGAACCCACCAGAAACTCTAGTTTTCAGGATATCCACAAGGAATATGCATGAGATATTTTCATGCACTGTCTCCACTTTGTGCAAATATAGCCTACATATCCTTTGTGCATATCTTGAATACCAAACTGGCTAGGCAGTAATCCAGCTTAAGAAACACTTTTCTAAACCATGCACAAACAAAATTGTTATCAGCAGAACATATACATGCATGGTTTGCCCCACTTCAATTGGCAGTAGAATAAAATCTTTTCATTGTCATTTGCTGTGCCTGTATGAATATTCTGCCGAGTAGTAGCAATATTTCACATACCATGTGGCAACTGGTTCCTAAAAATTAGAACTCCTGTGAGGACTATTGCATTTACTTGAAACAGGATTAAATAGTGCCTGTCATACTGACTTAAATGATCTATTACTGATAACAGACTGCAAAGTTAGGGCCAGTGAAAAACAATACAAAGATTTTGTAAGTAGTTTTGACACCCAATTAAGACTAGAAACTGATTTAAATACAAATAAAACAAACCAACATGTAGTTCCAGGCAGCTTTCCAAAATAAGCTGCATCAGTTATTCAACAACTGATTGCATGAAACTTATACAAAGATAGAGAGCAATCTCCAGAGGCATAAACAATTTACATCATAAATTTGTATTGACTAATCAGTTAGGGTGGATCTCCAATGTTCTATGAGCAAATTCTTAACTCAAGCAGCATGTGTGATTCTAGCAAAATGCTACACTGAATATTTCTGTAGATTCCTTTTCTATTGCCCTTTCAACCACTTACCAAAAAGCAACGGCCTTAATGTTTATTAGTTTGTTAAATGAAAATTTCAAAAATTGATTTGTAGGGGGGGAGGGACATCCTCCAAACTGAGAACATAACAGAGTTCTGTGTCTTTCAGTCACACAATGGATAGCAATATGGAGCTTGCCTAGATACAGCAATGTCAAAAAAGCAGCAGTTCATCTTCAAGGCTGACTGCATCTTTCTCCTTCAATCACAATCAGTAACTGGAATTTGTATGTAAATTATCAGCACCACATGCATTCAATACTCTAATCTGGTGCTTGGAAGGATATTGCTAAAATATGAATCTGCTTTCCTTTCAAGAGGATGCTCCAGTCTGGAAAATGGAACCTTTCGACAACAGAAAATACATACTGTAATAACGCACCGTTCAGCTGCCTTATTACTGACCGTTAAGGGTCTCAGACGAGAACCAGCTAAGGCTGGTGCCCCCTCCCCCTCCAATTACATAGAAGCAGCTGTCATTAAGCCTTTTGAGTATGCAGTCTCTTATCTCGGCGGAAGGTAAAGGCTGGAGACCAAAAAGAACCATTCCGTCTTTAATTTTACATTTCTTCTGAGCATAAACAAAACACCGGATTTTCTACGAGAAAATGCAGTACTGTATATGAATGGAAGAATCAAGTGGGTCATTATTTGTTGTCGGCTGGTCTGTACATTTTCCCTGCAGGACCTTAATCCTGGGCCACTTAAAATAAAGACATAATAGCCACAAAGACCAATCATTTTAACACCTGCAGGTCAGCCGAAGGAAATTAACATTAGAAACACCTATTTGAAAATGGCCTTTATTTTTCATCCTAAAACGTCCTCTTCCTTTCGACCCAGCTCGTTTTCGTTTGGCTTCTGAGGCACACAAACTTGGGAAGCATCCGTGCCTACTCTAGGCCAAAGTCTGGCTGGGACAACCCTCCCCGGCACTGCCCCATTCCTGAGGACATTAAGCGCTCAAAGCGAAGTGAACAGGAAATAACAGATCCTACCATAACTATTTGTAAAGGTGTGTTCGCGTAGCAAACCAAACCATCCGGGCAGAGTTTTTTTTTTTTTCTAACACAATTTCTGGGAGCTCTGGGATTAGACAGACTAGAATGATTTTTTTGATTTTTTTTTTTTTAATTGAGTTTTATAATATCGTGCCATCGGCCTGGATGGCAACAAGTGGGGGCAGAGAGCACTTGAGGGAGACTCAGGAGTTTATTCCATGCACATGCAGAGAACAAGTGTCGGGTCACTCACCCCATTCCAGGAACTCGGTCACATATTTTTCTCTCCGCAAAGGGGAACTACCGCACTCCGTGTACAGACAGACCAAGATGTCCAGGAGGGTCTCCACGCTCAGGGAGCTCGAATTCCTCTGGGGTCCATCCAGGAGCAATTGCTCCAACTTCTTCAGCCGCACCTTCACTGACATTTTCCACAGCAGTTGAGAAGGGGAGGAAAAAAAAAACAACAACCCACAAGAAAACAAAAATGTTTCCAACCGGATTTAAATTTCCAAAGGGATGAAGAAGAAGAAGAAGAAAAAGCCTCCCAACATGTATGTATATAATCCTAATGGAAGCAATCGAGGTGAAACTCTCTGCCGGGGACAGCGGCGTTAGTACACATTAGGCCGACATTTTATCCCATTTCCCAGAGGCCGCGCGGCTCCCAGGCCCAGCCGGTCCATTGAACGCCTCCTCTCCGCGCCGACCTCCCCCTCCTCCTCCTCCTTTTTTTGCCTTCCCGCAAATCCGTGCGTCTCACTCCGGTGAGCGCTCTCTCTCTCTCTGACGGTCGCAACCGCCTTCCGCGCGGAGAGCTGGGCCTTCTCCCCTCCCCCCACCCCCCAATCAGCTCCGCCTCTCTAGGGGCGTCCCTCGGCGGCTGTCGGGAAAGGGGCTTTCGAGGGCGGCAAGCTTGAAGGACGGTCCTCGGCCCCCCGCGAACATGACTACCGCTTACAACTCCACGCGCACACCCCTCGCACAAGCCAGGAGAAGCGCGAGCGCACCGTCCAACGCAGCCCCGCCCCCCGGGGCCGCGAGCGGAAACAGCCGTCAGGGGCGACGTGACGTCAGCTGCTGAGTGACAAAAGTGAGGGAATGTCCTCTCGTCCCAATCCCACGGCGCCCTCTTCCGTGTCCGGCGACCCCGAGGTGAACTTCCGCCCCGGGGTGAGCGCTCAGCTGTGATTCCCCCGGGGGAAACTAGTGGGCCCTCTTCCTCGCTTTTCTTAGGTGATATCATTTCCGTTCTCTTCGTTGAAAATACTCAATGAGAGCGCTGTGAAGGGGACGGTTTAGGGTAGTTGTACTGTAGTATACGAGTGAAAAAGCACAACTAGTACCGGAACCGGGTGCAATTATTTCTCTCTTTTTTTTATTTCGATATTTCCTAAAAGGCTTCGATAGCGAATTTAAATTAACGCCGGCGCGGGAAGTGGTGAGAACCACTGAAGATAAATGTTGCCATTCTCTTGTTTTCCAACACTAGTTGACACGTTTATTTATTTTCAAAAATTCTATACCGTTTAAAACTAAACGGTTTACATAATTTTACATACATAAAATTGTAAAAAAAAAAACAAAAAACACATAATCGGACAAACAAACAAATAATCCTCAGAGAACCATGTATAAAATAACACGAAAAGCTTATACAAGGAATCATAAAAACTGAAATGTTATTGTTTATAGTTGCAACAGAAGCGATTGAAGTTCACTGACTGAATGTTATGCAGCTCACATTTTATGACGTTATGTTTAGTGTTGTAATGAAGAGATAAAGTGCCAACAAAGTATCAGCAGTTGTTGAGCAGTAAAACACACTAGCCATAGTGGTGAATAGACAATATTAGTATCAGTTGATCAATGTAAGGGAAGGAGGAGTGAGTATACATGATTAAAGCGACGGTCACAGGATGAGGACCTGAGCTAGCATATAAGTTATAGGAGGTCTGACCTTCAATTATAAGTTATATGATCTGACCTTCAATTGTCTTATGATATACCCACCTAGAGTTGAATTGGTTTGGTGAGAGGGTTTTGAATATGTTTAGGTATAGCAAGCAGCGCAATTAAGTGTAATAACATCTTTTAAAGAAAGATTGGTTCTGTGTTAAACATTCATTTGCCTACTGACTTTATATTGATTTCTTATATGGGCAGAATGTTGTTCTGCCCCAGTTTCCGGTGCTTTTATAATGAAGGGAGGCTACATTTGACTTTATCTATACCTTCACTGCAGAGAACAACAAACACTGCTCTGAAGGCCCCCCCCCCCCTAATGTACTTCCCCTACCTCTTCTCTGCCCCCTTTTTCTTTCTTGATGTACCTGTAGTCCACCTAAAGTTAGGTAATTACATCAGTGTGCCTAGCCAATGTAAGTGCCTAACTTAATTGATTAATAGGTTTAATTGATGCCAATATTTGGCACTTAACACCTCGTAATTGCCTTTAATGGGACTTCATTGAAAGTTAAGGACCTAGCTCATAAAGCACGGTTCTATAAAAATTAGGCACCTAGTTCAAAGTGGTTAGGGAGCGATCGTGGATGTGTTTTCAAATTAGGTTTCATTTTTTGAATTAGAGGGCCTTTTGTAAAGTACCTTATTGTGCACCTAACTTGGACATTTATGCAAAACTGGCATCTAGGTCAAAATGTGATGTAATGTGATGCAGAATATATTTGCAAGTATGAGTCATGTGGAATGCAAAACAGCTATGTGAAAAATACCTGTCTTTCAGCTTCAAAATCCTGACTCTTTTAGGTTATTACAGTGACCTTATTTTCAAAGACTTTTTCTCAGATTCTTACTAGCAGTTGAATATCAACTGATACTGCCCCAGGTCAATATTTCACAAAGTGAAACTAGGTAATTTCAATGAGCATTCACAAATATAATCTTAGTCAATTAAATAATAGCTAAGTCAACATACATAAAATATTGTTTAATTTTAGAATGCTATTGGGCATGAGATGTTTATGGGGGTTCTGAATTCTACTAGTTGCATTTGATGTGGAGAAAACTGGAATTGTAGTAAGTTTGTAGACTGACTAGAAATGTCAACGTTGGCTTGTGAAGATAAATTGATTGCAATATTGAAGAATAAATTTAGACCCTTTTAAATATGGCATTTTAACATGATATTTTATAAAGGCAACTTGTTTTATATGCATGTACTTCACCTCCAGTTCTGTTTCAAAGGTGTATTTTATAAGATATGTGTGTACAACACAACTCATCAAAAACTGTATCCCCAGGAACATCTATGTGTAAATCACATAAACCTAGATACAGTCTTGTAGTTTATTTTTTATTGTGTATATCCATGCACAATTATATAGCAACTATTTTAAACATAGAAATAGACGGCAGATAAGGGCCACAGCCCATCTAGTCTGCCAACCCCAATGACCCTCCCCTACCTTTCTCTGTGAATAGATCCCACGTGTCTATCCCATTTGGCCTTAAAATCAGGCACGCTGCTGGCCTCAATAACCTGAAGTGGAAGACTATTCCAGCGATCAACCTGGTGTCCCCGTGCAGTTTCCCGCCCCTGATTTTCCACGGATGCCCCCTTGTTGCCGCGGGACCCTTGAAAAAGAAGATATCTTCTTCCACCTCGATGCGGCCCGTGAGATACTTGAATGTCTCGATCATGTCGCCACATTTATATGCAGGAAAATGCTTTATAAAAATACTTCCTCAGTAAGTATTCTTTAAATGCATAAAATATTTCCAACTGAAAGTACACATCCTTAATGCGTAGTGAGGGGGGAGGATGATTAGAGGGACATCTAAGGATAGAAATGTTTCTTGGGGAGGTGGTAGAAGAGGTTTCTGTATATCTAAAGAAGATGAAGTCAGGAAATTGTTGCTATAATCCTGGTAAAACAACTTTCTCTGGCTTATTTGGATTGTTTGAGAAGACATTAATGTCTCACCCGAACAGAGATTGGTCCCAGCTTCCTTAAAATGTTCAATAATAAAGCTGATTTTGAAGGATGGGGCTGGGGACTAAACTTGTGAGAATTATAGACTGGTGATTATTTTGTTGCTGTATTGGTTAAGGCATTCTTAAGTGCTTCTGTCAGTAGTGGGGGGGATAATTTTTTAGAGGTTCTTTTATGCAAGACTGATTTTATAAGTAGAAATAAAACTTTTATAAAATTGTGTGACCATTTATGTGCACCTACAAGACTGACTATATTATATGCCATATACGCTAGAGGTATATACCGGGATGGGGAGAACAGGAAACACCTGGAAATGGAGGCAAATCATTGCTACTGCAGGGATGGGATGGGTTGAATCAAAAGTCATTGGGAGAGGATGGGACCAAATTATGTCCCTGTAGCTAGAGCCATATAGGCAGGATATTTTTTGTTCTTTGTTTAGTGAGAGGGTGCACTAGTAGGGAGAATGTTATAGCCTTGCCTGTGCCATAGTGGAGAACCAGAAGCAATAGCAATAATTCATGCTGCAACAGATCTTTCTGGCTCTGATGTCCTAGACCCTGCAGAGATCTGCATCCCATTTGAACCTGTTCATCTCTGTGTTATCTAAAATGACTCTCAAGGATGCCCCAGATTAGTTTTAGAAATTTTGAGAGAACTGCTTGCATGGCCACCTGCCCAGAGGCAACAAGGGCTATTTAGAAAATCTGCTAACCAGCAACAGGTAAGCCACATTCCAAGATGCCAACCCATGTATACAGAAGTTAAGGCTGCCATCTTGGAGTGACAGAGGCACTTAGGAAGGGTTTTTCCCCCCCAAATTAAAGAAGTTGCCTGGAAATGGTTACAGCGAGCAGGGAAGATAGTAATTGAGATAGCCAAAGGCATTCTCAAGCAGTTCATGGATGGTTTGACTCTGCCCTTGAGGCAATGGGTATGCCAACATCCCTAACTGACACCAGACAATACCTTGGAGGTGGTAGAAATTTTAAGTTCAACCTATCCCTGAAACCTCCAAAGGAAAGAAAGCAGTCCAGAGTCTGGGGAAACTGGTGGCCAAGACTGGGCCTGTAAATTTCAAAAGAAGCAACTACACTTGAGTCTAGAGACACAGGAAAACCGGAGCACTTAGTGCCACTCTTGCTAAGGACTCAGTGCCCAAAGCCATTCCAATTACGGGATCAGGATCTCCTCGGTTGTTTCAAATGTAGAGGAAAAGGACATTTTGCAAGATACTGCCCCAGCGGAGATGAAGATGCTTTGGATATGAGTCCACGTTCCCTTAATTTCATGGAGGCTTCCCACTCAGGGTATGGAACTTTGTTTTTCGAGTTGTGCTGGATGGGAGTCTGTTCCAGGCATTGGTGGATTCTGGAAGCATGAAGACTAAGTGGCTTAAAAGACAGTAATTTTATCTTGAATACATGGAGACCAGAGGCAGTACCTGACTTTTGAAGTTTCATTCAAAACCCTAGAAGAGCAAGTCTAGCTAAAAATTGGAGTTTTACCTTGGCTTTTCTACCTGGTCATCCTTGGGGCTTTGGGAAATTCACAGTTTATTCAGTGATGATCCAAAGAGAGAAAAAAATAGGTGAATCCACTTTTTATAGACTCTAGGGGCTTAAAGTCTGGTTCAATCATCATGGCAGGAGCTCAATATTGTACAGTCACAATTCAGACATAGTGGCTAATCACAATACAGGAGTTCAATTCAGACTGAATGATTGAATTTTAATAGGGTCTTTGGAAATGGCTGGCTTTGTCTCTGATGGCTAAGGTTTACAGAGAATCATTGCCTTGGAGTTTTAGGACTTTTGTATTATTTCAGTTTTGAATGGCTTAGGCTCTGTGTCTTTTGTTCTACTCCAGCCTCTGTTTGCTACAGATACATCTTTTATTCTGGTGCATATCATACAGAGTAGCTGCCTTTTGTTTTCACTAAAAGGGGTACTTAACACCTTTTGGTTTCAGGCTGAAGGTAGATGGCTTGGGATTTCTCAGAGACACACTTTAGTTCCAGCAATATTTTATAATTGCTAAATCCAGCAAAAACTAATCATATCATGCTACATATTTCCCTCTCTTGATTCTTAGAGACAATATTAAAATCAATATTGGAATGAAGAATCAAAAATATAAAATCAGTATATGATGGAAAAAGTGACAATCTTGACACTAACCAAACCTCAATGGACCATGATATATATATATCTTTCAAAATATATAAATAAAAGTATATTGGGAAAACTATGTTAGAAAATAATAAACTGTGGATATTGTATCTTGGAAAATGTTACTTACCAGGAATCATGAAACTAATAACCATTATTATTATGTTTGTGCTCCTACTTATGGTTTACATTGGGGTTGCTAAGTATTCACCTTTTGATCACTGTAGTCATCCGATATCCAGTTATAGTTGGCAACTTTGGTAAGAGTCTGGCTTTGCCCCAGTGTTAATAGGCTTGCAGTGCAACTCACATGCCTTCAATCATGTAAGAGTCATATGACCCAGCTCCAGAGACCAGCCCTTGTTTGCAGCTGTGGGATATAGGTTTACTCCTACTCCCAAATTGATGTCACATGATATCTTCATGGTATTGTACTGTAGGTCCGGTTGTACAATGTCATCTTCTGGATCTGGTGAAACTTTCTCTTAACCCAGCATGCTAGCCAAATCATAAGAATAAGAGTGAGGAACTGCCCAATCAATATCACCACAATGGGATGAAACAATTCATCTAGAATACCATTCCCAGTATGTGACTTAAAAGGAAAATATCCCATGAATGTTTAGATTCAACTCTTCAGTTACAATAAACACTTACTATTAGCAATAATAAACGGGCACCCAGTTCTAATAGATAAATAATAATGGGAATATAAGACAAAAGGCACATGTTATACTAAGCATGCAATTATTATAATAAATTCCTAGATTACTATTATATACAACATACTTATTCTTATAAGAATACTTCTAATTGTCCTGGAAGGGTACCAGAAGATTTCCTCCAAGTGAAATAAACCTTGAGAGAGAGAAAGAGACCATGTTCATGTATGGAGTTTGGTAAAATGTGACAATATTAATGCATTTAAATGTGACAATATTAATGCATTTAAATGTGACAATATTAATGCATTTTAAATGTGACAATATTAATGCATTTAAATGTGACAATATTAATGCATATGTTTGACAAAAAAATAATAATATTCATTTACTTAATGAGTTTAATAGGACATTCAGAAGAGATATATTTTTATGTTCGGCACACAAATATTATGATGTCACTCAGGAGAGCACAAAAACAGAATCCAACAAAATCTGCAGTAGAACAAGCAGCAAGCAAAAAAACAAAACGAAAAGTGCAGACCATGTACAGGATTAGTAAAATGCAGTGAATATACAACCTTATTGCCAACCAAGGGACCCGACACGATCCGTGTTTCGGACAACACACTTTCCTCAGGGGTCCATGGTGGATAAGGTATTGAAACAAACCGCAATAAAAAGATATCAAACAAACGCCTGTGTAACTCTGATGCTCAAAATAAAAGTAAAAATGAATGTGCGTCACAATAAGGTTGTATATTCACTGCATTTTACTAATGGTATAATAAACATTGCCTGCATCCTGTACATGGTCTGCAGTTTTCGTCACTCAGGAGAGACCATAAACACACATTGATTGTAATACAAAATAATTTGTTAGAAATGTTTACTGTACCGATTATATCTGGTAGGTTATATAAAGAGACCTATTTTCTTTTCTTTAGTACAGGGGTGTCCAATGTCGGTCCTCGAGGGCTGCAATCCAGTCGAGTTTTCAGGATTTCCCCAATGAATATGCATTGAAAGCAGTGCATGCAAATAGATCTCATGCATATTCATTGGGGAAATCCTGAAAACCCGATTGGACTGCGGCCCTCGAGGACAGACATTGGACACCCCTGCTTTAGTATAACCCCTAACTGAGCTATAATTAGAATGTGTGAGCTATATTTTAAATTATTTTGAGCATGTTTTTTTCTACAGAGCTTTCTTGCAGGTGAGAAAATCCCTTTTGCAAAAGGACATGGCATAATTTGGACTAGCGAAATGATGGAAAGGTTCTAGAAATGGCCAATGGGATACCCCATAAGCTAAAACAGACAGACAAAGCGGAGACCACATGACACAAACAAGACAGAGTTCCAGCAGGCTTTAAGCTTTATCTTCAGTCTGTCAAAGATTCAGGGCTGAACTTAATCTGCAAATAAACATACTATTATATCAATGCTATCCAATTGGATTCCCAATAGTTTCAAGTTTATTAAAAGTTTGTTGTACATGCATTGTCAAGTATTTCAATGCATATAACAATTTAAAACTAGGAGGCAAAAATAAAACAATTTTATTACAAATAAACATAAGTATATACATACAAATTTAATTACCGATACAAAAGGAGAGGGGGATGAATTGCAATCTTTAAAGAAAATAAGGAAACATTTAAGGAGAATACATCTGGAGGGTGACAAAGAATAAATATAAGAAAATGGATAAGCGTAGAAGAGAAAGTGGAAAAGTTTGCGACCTATATATTGGGTCTAATTAAGATTAAGTATTAGAGCATAAGATTTAATGGTAGACGAGTTATCCTATCTATGTCTCAAATGCATCTTTATACAGTATACATATACAGTATACAGTTTCATAGAGCTAGAAATACTTCTTGTGTGCATGCATGAACAAAGTAGATTTATAGATACATGGCATAACCATCCCATATTCAGAAAAGGCACAATAAAAATGGTCTGGGATATCCCAGGACAAGCAGGCAGCCTATTCTCACATGTGGATGACGTCATCTATGGAGCTCGGATGTGGACAGCCTTGCAAGCAGACTTGCTTGAAGAAACTCATAAGTTTCGAGTATGCCACATCGCGCATGCGCAAGTGCCTTCCCGCCCAGCACAGGTGCGTCTCCTCAGTTCTCAGTGTTCTGCGGAGCCAAGAAGTCCGTCTTTGACGCTCAGCACTGAACTTAGTTCGCTTCGTGCCTTCTCTCACCGCAGCTCGTGTTTTATTTTCTTCTTACCGTGTTGCTGTGCTTTTCTTTCGGTCATTGTTTAAAAAACAAAAGTTGAATTTTTTCATTGAGTGACTGGCGGGGCCTGTCGCACGACCTCAGCCTGCGGGCTTCGACTTTTTGGCAGCTATCTTTTCTTCTATGTCCTGGCCGGTCACGGGCTTCAAGAAATGTAGCCAGTTCCAGCGTGTGATCTCCCTCACTAACCTACATCCCTGGTGTCTTCAGTGTCTGGGGCCTGACCATTGCCCTGAGTCATGTGTTCGCTGTGCAACTCTTCAACCTCAAGCCCTCACACGTCGTCGAGTTCAAGTGGAGAAGATTTTCGGTATGGAAACCCCTGCTACACCCTCGACCTCCGATTTGGTCAGGCCTGCTACAGGGTGTCCTTCTGCCTCCACGACTTTGACCTTGACTCTCATTAGACTTTCCTCGTTTGGAATGTCCTCGACCTTGAGTAAATCTGCCAAATCTTCTCCTGAGCTTCCCTCAGGTCAGATACCTCAGCAGACAGTTCCAGCGGTGTTCCTCAAGATACCTAAACATCATTCCTCCAAGTCAAAGCATTCTTCCTCTTCGTCCTCGGAGCATTTAGTCTCGGCAAGTGGTCCAGTTTCAGACTCGGATCCACAATTGCAAGCTACCATCCAGACCATTTTAGAGCAAGAATTTGTTCAGTTACTGACCAAATGTGGTCCTGCCTCGACTCTGCTTCCTGCAGTCCAGCCTGGGCACTCAGCAGTCTCACAAGAGGTCGAGTCCTTGACTGTGCCTCGAGCTAAATCTTCACACTCTATACAAGGAGCCGAGTCTTTGCGAGTGTCTAGTCTAGAATCTTCACACTCTATACAAGGAGCCGAGACTTTGCGAGTGTCTGGTCTGGAATCTTCACACTCTATACAAGGAGCCGAGTCTTTGCGAGTGTCTGGTCTGGAATCTTCACACTCTATACAAGGAGCCGAGTCTTTGCGAGTGTCTGGTCTGGAATTTTCACACTCTATACAAGGAGCCGAGTCTTTGCGAGTGTCTGGTCTGGAATTTTCACACTCCATACAAGGAGCCGAGTGTTTGCGAGTGCTTCAAGATACCTCGATCCAGCCCACAGAGTCTAAGGGACTTCGATCTACAGCTTCCAGCCCTATATCCTCACATAAGGCATTGCCCGTTTCGAGGCATAGGGTGAAGTCTCCTCGATCTCGCACAAGACCTGCTTCCAGGCAGCACTCTCATCGCCGGTCTAGGCCCTGTGACAGGGAAGCCCCTGTCCCAAGGAAAAGAACAGTTAAACTTCCCCAGCAGGCATCAAAGGGCTTGGTAAAACCTGGCCTGGAGCAGACTCAGCTGACTCAGCCCAGAGGGAAGGGGCAGAGGCAAGGTTCAGTACAACACAACAGCCAGGGGGGAAGGGCACTGCAAACCAATTATCTCCCCTATCGATCCTTTCCTCAGAGTGAGAAAACCTAAACCCAACCCAGGAGGGGGTGGGGTCAGCACTCGTGATAGAGGAGACCAGCTGCCTCAAATAGAGAGGAGGCAGAGCAAGCAGGGGCTCAGCTGGCTCTAATGGAGAGAGTGCAGCTACTTGCCGAAGGGGCAGTTCCAGAGTTCCAGTTCCCCAGCCCAGGACGCTATACAAAGGTCAGCTTAGTAGGAGGGAGATTATAAGCCCTGGGAGGTTTATTGCCTTGCCTAACAGACCCTGGGAGGGTGACCCGGGAGTTGTGTATGGGAAAGAGCACTTTGGCAGAGAACTGACAGGCAGGCAAGGTGGGGGAGGGGAGGAACAGAACGATAGAGGAACTTGCCAATACAACCTGGACTCCCTGTCCAATGAAGAGGAAATGCCCAGTATTCATGAGGACAGTGAATGGGAGGAGGACATGGAGATAGGGGGGAATGAAATGTGAAGGATGGTTCTAAAAACCCTTAGCTAAAGCAGGCTGTAAGAAAGGCAGAAGCAGCTCTGCCTAATTAAAGGCAATTTGGGGGAAGTCTGTTTTCCAGGCTTTCCAATGAGCCCAAAGGACTCCAGAGGCAAAGTTAGGAGTTTGTAATTGTCTCAGTGAGGGAGACCCTTGTGGGGGGAGAGCAAGTAGCCCAGCAGCAGGGATGACTGACTGAGTGAGCTCATGAACACTGGCTGGAAGTTGCCAGCCTGCCCAGGAACATGTGAGCTCCAGAAAACTAAAGCACACTCCTGAATGGTGGTTTTGGAAAAACTTTTTTTTTTTTGTGCTTTTGCTGACAAGTACAGGGCAAGTTGCCCACACTGGAGCAAGAGGGATTGCTCCAAAGGACTTATAGGACATTGCCTTGATGAACATATTATTGGTTTACCATGCTCGTGGAATTACAAATAAAGTGAAGCTGTTTTTCTTTTGAGAAATCCCTTTTCCTGGTTTTCCTTTCTGCCAGCCATACAAAAGGCGCTACATGAATCTACCTGTGGCCCGGGCCCGGCTTTCCACCAACCTAGAAATCGGCCCGGTCACAGCCCTCATCGAGGTGCAGGTCCTTCTCCAAGAGAGAAGCCTTCCTCATCCAGGTCTTCTAGCTCTTTGAGGACTCCAACTCCTCGATCCAGGACACCAATAGCAGAACCTGAGGGCTCCACTTCTCCCAGTGCCTCATCCCAGGCTGCTTATTCGCTGGGATATCAATACTCCAGAGAAGCCTCGCTTTCGTTTTCCACTCGAGGCGCCTGGAGGTCATCGAGTCCCTCTCAAGGCCATCCTCTTGTGGATCAGTTGTCCTTTACCTCCTTCCTCCGTCAAAAGGCTGAGGACTTGGATCTTAAATTGGACTCTGGTTCTAAGTACTCTAAGAAGTATTTAGAGGAAATGAGTTTGCCTCGGCCTCCTGCGGAGTCTCTCAAACTTCCTCTTAACAGGCTTCTTTCTCAAACTTTCAAACAAACTCCTTATGCCATCTCTGCTGTTCAGGCAAGTTGGAATCAAGGTATAGAACTGTACATTGCAAGGGCTTTGAGAATTCACAACTATCTCATCAGTCCCTTCTTGTATAATCTTCCTTAAAGAGGAGTCATTCTTCCAGGGTCTATGCTACCGTACCTCCTGGCAGAGAGGGCAGGACCATGGACAAGTTTGGCCGTCATCTTTATCCAAAATTCGATGATGGCCTCCAGGGTTTTGAATTATAATTTTATCTTTACTACTTATTTCAAGTATTTTATTGATATACTCCCTGGTTTTTCTAAAGACCTTGATCAACACAAGCTTTTAGAGTTCCAGTAAGTCATTGCTACTTTAGCACAACTCAGGTTATATCTTCTTCAGTCATCTTATGATGCCTTTGAACTTTCCTCGAGGGTCACTGCTTTCTCAGTAGCGATGCGCCGCCTTGCCTGACTTCATACCATTGATATGGATCCCAACATTCAGGATTGTCTGGCCAATATTCCTTTTGAAGGCAATGACCTCTTTGATGAATCGATAGAGGCTGACACCAAGAAGTTGTCTGAGCATGAGAAATCTTTTGCTTCCATCGTCAGACCAAAGCCTAAGCCAGCTCCTTCCAAGCCTTCTCAAACTCTTCCATCCTATCAGAGGCATTATCCTCCGAGGGCAGCTCCTTACACTCAAACTCCTCCCAAGAAACTGCAACAACAGCAGAAGCAACAGAAACCTCAGCTTTCTGCTGCACCAAAGGTTTCTCAGCCTTTTTGACTGTCTCAAACAGTTCTGCCATTGTTCTGCCTCTGTCCTCTCCTCTTCCCTTCGGAGGTCGTCTCCATCATTTTTACATCGATGGGAGACCATTACATCTGACCTCTGGGTGTTGTCAATAATCAGGGAAGGATACTCTCTTCATTTCACTCAGATTCCACCAGAGCTTCCTCCAAGAGAGTATCCTTCCAATCCATCCCAGACTGCCCTTATTCTTCAGGAAGCTCAAACTCTGCTTTGTCTCCGTGCCATCGAGGAAGTTCCCTTGGAACAGCAGAGTAGGGGGTTTTACTCCCATTACTTACTAGTTCCAAAGAAGATGGGCGATCTGCAGCCCATACTGGATCTCAGGGCTCTCAAACAAATTTTTGGTCAAAGAAAAATTTTGCATGCTGTTCCTGGCATCTCTTTATCCCCTTCTAGATCAGAACAATATGTTATGTTCTCTCACACATTCTCATTCATCCGGCCTCCCATCAGTACCTCAGATTTCGGGTGGGGAATCTGCATTTTCAATACAGAGTGCTACCCTTCGGTCTGGCATCATCACGAGTGTTCACCAAGTGCCTAGCGGTGGTGGCAGCAGCTCTGCGGAACCATGGTCTTCAGGTGTTCCCCTACCTGGAAGACTGGTTCATCAAAGATTCAACATCTCAGGGGGTTATTGTAGCGACCCAACGGACTACGTGGTTCCTACAAAGCTTGGGATTCAAAACAACGTTCCCAAATCCCACCTTCAACCCTCTCGGAGCCTACAGTTCATCGGAGCTGTTCTGGACACTGTCCAACTCAGAGCATTCCTTCCTCAGCAGCATCTGGATGCTCTTCTTCAGCTTTGCTGCAAAGTGTCTTCCCTTTTTTCACTCTCAGCGAGACACATGATGGTACTACTCAGTAACATGGCCTCATCCGTTCACGTGACTCCTTTTGCCAAACTTCACCTCTGAATTCCTCAGTGGACCCTGACATCTCAGTGGGCGCAAGTTTGCGACCAACTCTCTCAACACATTACAGTCACTCCTTCGTTGAGACAATCTCTCCACTGGTGGATGTTCTCTTCCAATCTCACCAGAGGTTTACTGTTTCAGACACCCCCTCATCAGAAAGTTCTCACAACAGATTCCTTGACCTATGCTTGGGGGGCTCATCTCGATGGTCTCCATACTCAAGGCTACTGGTCCAGCATGGATCATCAGTGTCGCATTAATCTGTTGGAACTCACAGCGATCTTCAATGCTCTCAAAGCTCTTCAACATCTTCTTCATGGCCAGGTAATCCTTATTCGGACAGGCAATCAAGTTGCCATGTACTACGTTAAGTAGGGAGGAACAGGATCTCTCCCTCTGTGTCAGGAAGCTCATAGGGTGTGGGACTGGGCGATCCATCACAACACCTTCCTGAAAGCAGTCTACATTCAAGGAGAGAAACTGTCTGGCAGACAAATTGAGTCATCTTCAGCAACCTCACGAATGGACACTCAATTCCTCGCCTCTTCATCACGTTTTTTTCTCAGTGGGGAACTCCTCAAATAAATCTTTTTGCGTCTCCCCACAACCACAAACTGCTTCAGTTCTGCTCAAGGATATACTCTCCTCATCGCCTTAAGGCAGATGCTTTTCTTCTGGAATGGACGAATCTGTTCCTGTATACGTTCCCTCCATTCCCTCTCATTCTCAAGACTCTTGTCAAGCTCAAGAACGATCATGCCACCATGATTCTAATAGCTCCTCGGTGGCCCAGGCAACCCTGGTTCTCCCTTACATAAGAACATAAGAATTGCCGCTGCTGGTTTAGACCAGTGGTCCATCGTGCCCAACAGTCCGCTCACGCGGCGGCCTTTAGGTCAAAGATCGGTGCCCTAACTGAGACTAGTCTTACTTGCATATGTTCTGGTTCAGCAGGAACTTGTCTAACTTGAATCCCTTGTCTAACTTGAATCCCTGGAGGGTGTTTCCCCTATAACAGACTCCGGAAGAACATTACAGTTTTCTACCACTCTCTGGGTGAAGAAGAACTTCCTTATATTTCTACTGAATCTATCCACTTTTAACTTTAGAGGGAGCCCTCTCGTTCTCTCTACCTTGGAGACACCTGCGGCTGCTTGGACGATGGCTGAGGGGGCTGAGGGGGCTACTTCAGCTCAGCAGCAGAGAGCCATACCTTCTACCAGTTTTTCCATCTCTGCTTACAAAGAGTCAAGGATCTCTTCTTCATCCCAACCTGCAGTCTCTACACTTGACAGCTTGGTACCTCTCAACATAACTCCTCTTCAGTTTTCTCAACCTGTTCGGAACATTTTAGAGACTTCCAGAAAGCCTGCTACTAGACAATGCTACCACCAAAAATGGACTATATTTTCTTTGTGGTGCATCTCTCATAACAAGGAGCCTCGAGATAACTCCTTGTCTTCCATCTTGGATTATCTTCTGCACTTATCTTCCTTTGGCTTCAAGTCTACAACCATTTGAGTCCATCTTGGTTCAATTGCTACTTTCCATCAGTCTATCGAAGAGAAACCCCTTTCAGCTCATCCTGTAGTTTCCAGATTTATGAAAGGACTTTTCAGTGTCAAGCCTCCTCTCAAACCGCCTCCAGTAGTTTGGGATCTCAATGTTATTCTTGCTCAATTGATGAAACCACCTTTTGCTCCAATGGATACAGCTCATCTAAAATATCTCACTTGGAAAGTGGTATTTCTCATTGCCCTCACATCTGCTCGAAGAGTTAGTGAGCTGCAAGATTTAGTTGCTGATCCACCTTTCACAGTTTTTCATCATGGCAAGGTGGTTCTCCATACTCATTCTAAATTCTTACCTAAAGTGGTTTCAGAATTTCATCTCAATCAATCCATTGTACTTCCAGTGTTTTTTTCCAAGGCCTTATTCTCATTCTGGAGAATCAGCTCTTCATACTCTGGACTGTAAGCGTGCTTTGGCCTTCTACTTAGAACGCACCAAACCACATAGATCTGCTCCTCAACTTTTTGTCTCCTTTGATCCGAACAAGTTGGGACATCCGATTTCTAAGCGAACCATCTCCAACTGGATGGCTGCTTGTATCTCTTTCTGCTATGCTCAGACTGGACTGCATTTACAGAGTCGAGTCACAGCCCACAAAGTCAGAGCCATGGCGGCTTCAGTGGCTTTCCTCAGATCTACTCCTATTGAAGAAATTTGCAAAGCTGCCACCTGGTCCTCGGTTCATACTTTCACCTCTCATTTTTGACGGGATGGCTATTTTGGCTAGGCAGTATTACAAAATTTATTCTCCTGAATTTCCAACACTCCCACCATCCCATTCTAGTTAGCTTGGAAGTACCCACATGTGAGACTAGGCTGCCTGCTTGTCCTGGGATAAAGCACAGTTACCATAGCAGGTGTTATCCAGGGACAGCAGGAAGCTATTCTCACAACCTACCCACCTCCCCAGGTTGGCTTCTCTGCTAGCTATCTGAACTGAGGAGATGCGCCCTGTGCTGGGTGGGAAGGCACTCGTGCATGCGCATTGCGGCAGACTCAAAACTTCTGATTTTCTTCAAGCAAGTCTGCTTGCGAGGCTGTCCACATCCGGGCTCCGTGGATGACATCACCCACATGTGAGAATAGCTGCCTGCTGTCCCTGGATAACACCTGTTACAGTAAGTAACTGTGCTGTATGGATTCTAAATATGACATATGCCAGTCTACATTTTTCATTATGCATAAAGCTTACTGGGCCCCTGCTAAAATGGCTAAAGTGTTACATGCGACTTAAGAGCTCTGTTGGTCATGCCAACAGCAACCTGGGACTCTAATACACCTCTTATATGAATGCCCTAATGTACAAGTTTACTGGTCAGACATTTGGTCCAAAATCTGCTCAATTTAAACTTGAATATTAATGAGTTGCCCATGTCATATAAATCAATTATATTGCGTTCCTCTAATCCAGATATATCAATACCACTGTTATATAAAAAATATTTGATTTCATGATTGCCTTAGCTATCCATCATATTGTTTCCAATTGGAAAGACAATTCTAGGCTTAATTTTTACGAATGGTGGAATCACCTTTGTGTCATCAGAAAGTATGAGGAAATAACATTCAAACAAAATAACATGAATATGTAAGGACTCATATAAATCCTAATTAACTTTACTTTGTATATTAACTATACTATATTTTGCATATTATTATGCATAGTTTGGTATCTACAGCTTATTGTTTTGTTTTATTCTTATTCTTTTATATTTGTAAAATTTCAATTAAAAAAAATGGTTGCTTGAACTCTGAAAAAGAAAAACTTAGTCACATTGGCTTAATTGTTCTGCCTATTTTATTCATAGCAATAACAAAACCCCAAAACAAAAATTCCACAATCAGCAATTGCAAAAAGCAAAACAAAAATATAATTCAAAATATGAACCTCAATAGGTATGTCCTTAAATATCAAACATTTTCAAAGAGTTAAGATCTTAAAGCAGATGATTCCATAAATAGATCATCCGTGGCAAGGAGGTAAAGTCTCAGACCATATGTCCCTATCACATGCCAGCCTAATGGCCAATGCGGACAAAGATTTTAATCACTGGCCTTCCTCCGCCACCTCCAATTAATGTGCCAAATCACGCTTTATGGTGATAAATAATACAAAATATAAAAATCCACTTATCTGAGTGGTATCAAGCAAGTCATAAAGAGAGCTCCTAAACATCAAGGTCACTTAGAGCAAAACCTTTGTCAAATAATCATGCATTTTTATCTTATTATTATGTTTTATCCAATTTTATGTATATGTCACTGTACAGTTCTTCTCTGTTAACCGCCCGGAACCTCACGGATGGGTGGTATACAAGAATAAACTTATTATATGTCTGCCACCTGGATCCCACTGCAATCTGCAGAGTGGATACTTTTGTGGAAAAGTCCAGTCCAGGCTGGACACATCTCATCTTTCATAAAAATCTGTCTTTTGAGGAGGGGATGAGAGGATGTCTGTTTTAGCAGAGTGGGAGAGGCAATTATAACTTCCTGCTTGTCTGGGGGCAGATTTTTCTCCTTATGGAAGTTTTGTGTAACAATGTGCAAAACTCAGGCTATGAGGACATGGCTTGTTTCTCATTTGTACGGTTACCAGACGTCCATATTTCCCTGGACATGTCCGGATGGCTTTTCAAAACCCAGCACTTTGTCCGTGTTTTGAAAAGCTTTCTTCCACATTGCGTCGAGCAGGAGGGCATTTGCACATGCACGGATGCCACAAGATGACCGTGCACATGATATCATCGCGTCACAGCTGCACATGCGTGGATGTCCTCCTGTACGACAAGAGCAGGCAATGGGGGGGGCGGGGCTGGGGTGAGACTGGGGGCGGGTCTAGGGGTCCAGACCATAAGATTCTATGTTCTCACCATAAGATTTTAAAATGTCACAAGCTAGTATGCGGTTTTCAGCATCTAAGTACTGAGATGTTGACTTTTCAGTTAAAGGCCCACTTTTATGGGAGCTTAAATCAGAATGCAAATTAGGTTGGGGGAGATATGGCCAATAGGAAAAAGGAGGTATTGATGCCCCTGAATAAGACTCTGGTAAGACCTCATTTAGAATGCAGTGGTACCTCGGTTTACGAGTGCACCGGTTTGCAAGTGTTTTGCAAGACGAGCAAAACATTTGCAAAATCGGTGCCTTGGAAACTGAGCATGGCTCGATTTACGAGCACCCCCCCCCCCCCCGCAATCTGGCACCCCCCCCTGCTTCGAACCGGCACCCCCCGCCACAAACCGACCCCCCCCAACACGATTGGGCACCCCCCCGACACGATCCGACCCCCCCGACACAATTGGGCACCCCTCTGCCACTTCTTACCTTCATCTGGGCACTCTTGAAGATCGGCCCTCGTCTGCTGGGCCTTGAGCATGCTCAGATGCTCAAGGCCCAGCAGATGAGGAGTCCGATCTTCTAGAGCAGTGTTCTTCAACCTTTTTACACCCGTGGACCAGCAGAAATAAAATAATTATTTTGTGGACCGGCAAACTACTAGGACTAAAATTTAAAAACCCCGTTTACGCCCCATCTCCGCAAGCTCGGTCCCCGCAAACCATCTGGTCCCATCTGCACAAGCCGCAATTATGATTTTATATTGAACGTATTTTATTAAAGTATAAAAAGAAACAATATTCTGAACAATTGTGATTTTATAAATACAAATATACAGAGCACAGACCAACAAAACCCCTGTCTCCCCTCCCCTTCACATATATCCCCCCTACTATCAAGAAAACTGAACAAGCCAAGTTATTATAGAATGCTACATAGAAATATCATGCTAACAGAATACTGCAGTCCCCAGTTATGTCTCTAGCAGGATATATAATTCAAATCTGATATATTCTAATGACAAAATAGAAATACAATTATTTTTTTCTACCTTTTGTTGTCTCTGGTTTCTGTTTTCATCTTCTTTTCACTCTTTTTCTTCCAGCATCTGCCCGTTCCATCCAATGTCTGCCCTCTCCCCCTTCCATATGTATCTGACTTCTTTCTATGCCCCTCTTCCTTGTCCATCCTCCTCTCTCCTTTTTACATCATTCATTCCAGCTTCACTGCCTTCTTCATTTTTATCTCTCTTACACCAGATCTAGCATCTTTATCCCTCTCTTATTTCTCTGCTGACCCCCTTTCCAGCATCAATGTCTCTCTACTTTCTCATTCCTCTCTCCCCCCTTTCTCTCATCTGATCTCTCCATTCCACCCTGACCCCCTTCCCCTCCTGTAATCTCCCTGCCAGCTGTTTCCTTCCTTTTTTCTTTCTCCCTACCCTCCTTCCTTTTTTTCCTTCTCACTTCCCTCCTCCCTCTATCCAACATTAACTCTCTTCCCATCCCTTTCCCTCCTCCCTCCCAGCAGCATCTCTCCTTCTTCTCCCTTCCCTCCTCCCTCTATCCAACAGTAACTCTCTTCCCATCCCATTCCCTCCTCCCCTCCCAGCAGCATCTCTCCTTCTTCTCCCTTCCCTCCTCCCTCTATCCAACAGTAATTATCTTCCCATCCCTTTCCCTCCTCCCCTCCCAGCAGCATCTCTCCTTCTTCTCCCTTCCCTCCTCCCTCTATCCAACATTAACTCTCTTCCCATCCCTTTCCCTCCTCCCCTCCCAGCAGCATCTCTCCTTCTAATTCCCTTCAAGTCCAGTAACAGCTCTCCCTTTATCCAGCACCTTCCCAGCCTCCTACAGTGGCTTCCTCTCCTTCCAGCAGCTCTCAGTACTTGCCTGCAGGAAGTTGCCGGTAAATCACTGCCCTGGCAAATAGCCACTGTGAAGGCTCCCCAGGACCTTGTTTGCACACGCTGACCATCTCCCTCCACCTGCACCTGAATCTGCAGCTCTCTCCGGTCTAATCGCAACTTCCCCGCGGCCCTCTTCAGCAACTCGGCAGGGGCGGCGATCAAGACACGCTACCGACGTCGGGACCTTCACTCTCTGAGTCCCGCCTATTTTGTTTAAACTTCCTGTTTCCGAACAGGCGAGACTCACAGAGGGAAGGCCCCGACGTTGGCAGCCTGTCTTGATCGCCTGAGGCTGGGAGGAACATTAGTCAGCAGGAACCACAGTCGGCAGGAAATTTAACTGCCGACTTGATCTCGCCAGCCCTGCGCGGACCGGCAGAAATTTTCTGCGGACCGGCACCAGTCCGCGGACCGGCGGTTGAAGAACTGTGTTCTAGAGTGCCCAGATGAGGGTAAGAAGTGGCGGGGGGGTGCCCAATCGTGTCGGGGGGGAAGTCGAATCGTGTCAGGGGGGTGCCCAATTGTGGCGGGGGGGTCGGATCGTGGCGGGGGGGTGCCGGTTCGAGGCAGGGGGGGTGCCAATTCGAGGCAGGGGGGGTACCTGATCACAGTGGGGGCCTTCGAGGGGAGCAATGCCGGTTCTCGGGGTGGGGGGGAACGCATCAAAGTGAGTTCCATTATTTCCTATGGGGAAACTCGCTTTGATAAACGAGCATTTTGGATTACGAGCATGCTCCTGGAATGGATTATACTCGTAATCCAAGGTACTACTGTATTGTGTACAGTTCTGGAGGCTACACCTTCAAAAAGATATAAAAAGGATGGAGTCGGTCCATAGGAAGGCTACTTGGTGTCTTCGTGGTGGTGGTCTTCGTGATAAGGCGTATGGGGACAGACTTAAAGATCTCAATCTTCATACTTTGGAGGAAAGGTGGGAGAGGGGAGATATGATAAAGACGTTTAAATACCTACCTAATGTAAATGCGCATGAGTCGAGTCTCTTTAATTTGAAAGGAAACTGCAATGAGAGGGCATAGGATGAAGTTAAGAGGTGATAGGCTCAGGAGTAATCTAAGGAAATACTTTTTTATAGTAAGGATGGTAGATGCATGGAACAGTCTCCCGGAAAAGGTGGTGGAGACAGAGACTGTCTGATTTCAAGAAGGCGTGAGACAGGCACATGGGATCTCTTAAGGAGAGGAGGAGATAGTGGATACTGCGGATTGGCAGACTGGATGGGCCATTTGGCCTTTATCTGCATCATGTTTGCTGATTGCTGTGCTGGGGCTTGTGGTTGCTGTGCTGTGGTTGCTGTGCTGGGGCTTGTTTCTGATATGGTTTTCAATCAGAGTATAAAGACCATCCTATTCACATACTAACTATTAAAGCAACATAAAGGAGATAGCTGACTAGTCCCCATTAGGAACACAACATAGAACACAATACAGGTATTATGTGTGTAAATAAGTAGGATTTATTAGGAACATAGTGCAAGATACTAGTATTATATGTGTACTGTGACAGGGATGCCGCTGTCACTGGCTTAAAACCTGCTATAAATCCTGCCACTAAAGCAAATGTGCCTACTAATGTACTTCAAAAGTTTTTTGGTTTTTTTTTTGGTTTTTTTTGTAACATCGCTGTCTGTATACAGTCTCTTCCTCTGTAAACCGCTCTGAACTGCTTGTGGTATTGCGGTATACAAAAATAAAGTTATTATTATTATTCCTAAGCTAAGGAAGCTGCCCATTAACTCTGTTCCCAGTGCTAAGATCAGACAGGCAGGGCAGAACAGAGAAGGGATGGCACAGAAGAACAGAATACCTGTTCTAAGTCACTATAATCCTTTTTATAAACCATCTGTTAATTATCCTGTAAAAGCTCTGGTCGGGCAATCTGACACAGTAAGGAAAGGGAGCTGACTGGCAGAACGTGGTTAGAGCACCAGTGAAAGTTCCCCAACAAGATAAATCAAAGCCAGCTGAGAACACAAGCAGGCAATCAGGAACCTGGAGGGAAGGACGTTCCTCACAGAACAGGGAACTGAAGGCTAAGAGCTCTGTCTTACTGCCTTCTCCTAAGAAACTTCCAGTCCCACAGCACTGCCATGCTGACAAAACTTTGCTTTCCAAGGGAAGGGAAAAGCTCCATGAGCAGGGCTGGCCTAATGCTGTTCCAGAAGATAGCTTGTACCCAGCTTCAGAGAGTGAGGAGTCCCTTATGGAATTAGAGGGATATGTCTCTGAGGGGAATGAAGTGGACTGCAGCCCTGAAGTCTTAGACCAGGGGTGCCCACACTTTTTTGACTTGCGAGCTACTTTTAAAATGACCAAGTCAAAATGATCTACCAACAATAAAATTTTTAAAAAAACACAACGCACACTGTACGCATTGTTAATTATCATTCCTATTCCGGGGTTTTTTCAAAGAGGTCAAAGCAGATGACTCTATGCACTGGCAGCTCAGTAACAACCATACAAAAATAGACAAATACCCACCCCCCTCCCTTTTTACTAAACCACAATAGCAGTTTTTAGCACAGGGAGCTGCGCTGAATGCCCAGCGCTGCTCTCGACGCTCATAGGCTCCCTGCGCTAAAAACCACTATTTCGGTTTAGTAAAAGGGGACCATATTGTAAAATATAGAAGCAGATATAAATTCAGACACATTTTGATCACTAAATTTAAAATAAAATCATTTTTCCTACCATGAGTCTCTGGTTGCACTTTCTTCTTCTGACTGTGCATCCAATCTTTCTTTCAGCCTGTATGCTTCCTCTCCTCCACACCTCATTCCCTCCCCCAACTTTTTCTTCCTCTCTCCCTGACCTTTCTTTCTCCCTGCCCTTCCACAAGCCACTGCCGCTGCCATCAGGGAACAGGACCCAAACCGCCACCAATGGATAACAGGCCCCAAAGCCGCTGCCGCCCCATGCTCTCCCTGCTTCGGGCCGACCAGCATTCCTCTCCCCGACGTCAATTTTGCCGTCGGAGAGGAAGTTCCGCCCAGCCAGGCAGCGATTGGCTGGCCCGAACTTCCTCTCCGACGGCAGAATTGACGTCGGGGAGAGGAAGACTGATCGGCCCGATAGATCGCCAAGGCAAAGTGAGTCCTGGGTGATCGACTCACTTTGCCTTGGCGAGCTACCGGTCGATCGCGATCGACCTATTGGGCACCCCTGTCTTAGACTATATGTCTGAATGCAGCATGAGTCAGTAAAGTACTGTGTGGGGGAAGGGAATGAAAGTTTCTTCTATAACAATGGTCTAAAGTACTTTAGAAAACATTTCTGTCCTTATGTGGGACTGTATAATGAATGAAAGTTTGATGTGTGAATGTGAGGATTGCCTAATAGCAGAAATTAAATCAGAATCCCTGTATGCAAGCAAAGCATAGTGAGTGGGGGTGGTTAATGCTAACTAACCTTAAAAGGAGAAATAAAGCCCAGAGTGGATTCAGTGACCTGACATTGCACATCCCTGATAGTGGGAACATTTGGGAGGGGAATCTTAGACCATTAAAACAAGGGTGGATGGTTCCCAGCCCACTGCCGAGAAATAAGAAAGGTCAGTGGGATATTCATACTTCAGTCAGGTGGGGAGAACTTCCTGAAGATACAATATGCTCAATACAATAATTGTGCCAAACCTAAAAAGAGTGGAGCTTAAGCCAGGGCTGGCTGGTCCATGGGGGCTCTTGTATATAAGTTCTTGAAACCAGAATGCTGCCCAGAACTGTGCAAAGCATGACAGCCGAACTGTGATCAAAGAACCCGGATTAAAAGGGACTTGTTTTGTTTTTTTCTGATTGATACAAAAAGTGGCTGTAAGGAGAACTTTTGTTTGTGATAAATCTCTTCCAAGCATCATCAACCGGTGTGACTGTATTAGAACCAGTGCAAACTGAACTGAATAATAAAACTTGGAACTGAAAATTATTGGTGGAAAGTTGTGGGGGGTTTTTCTTTTTCTCTGCTGTGCTTATTCCAGAGTGGTCCTCCAAAAAGCGCTAATACTTGCGCCTGGGGCGGGAACCAGGTTGCCAGCGCTAGGCTTACCCCTGGCCCCATCACAGTATATGCATAGGATAACTGACTATGGTATAAATGTGTCTGCATAAACCATCTCAGAAAGCACTAACTGTACTATAACACCATTACAGAAGCTCATGTAAACCTCTTTGAATTGACTCCCCAGTCATTAGTAGCAGTATAGAAGCTTTCAATAAACATAAATCAGGTCCAGCTGCTGCTACTGGGTGTGAATTATAGGGCTGGTAGTTTTGGACATTCATGGCTTTCATACATAAATCTCTAGCAGATGCTTTGCCCAAGAACAGAAAGCTCTTGCTATATAGTAGGATGCTTGCCCTGATAAATTTCCCTGGGGTCCTCTGTGTCTTATGTTGCAATCTAAGAGATCTTGTGGCACTAGGCCTCTTTAAGCTAGCCCAGTCATTACCAGCAATAAAACTGCTCTCAGTACCCTCATTCTTGAACTTTCTCATGTCAAAAGAGACACAAGGAGCAGTTTCCAAGTGGAGCAAGGAGAAGCCAACCTGTATGGCCACACTAATAGCCTTCTCCATCTGCTCTGCATATCCTGACTTAATTCAGAGGTGAAGAATTTTCATAAATTCCTCTGTATCCAGTTTTTCAGCCTGCTCTAACTTCCACAGCACCACACAGGCACCGGGAAAATTATTGGGATCTATCTTGCCTATCTGCTTAGCGATAACTTCTGGGTTAAGGGCTGGGAGATACAGTCCGAGTGACTCCTCCTTCTGTGGGCTGAGATTGTAATACCTTTATCACTGCTGACACAGGCTTAGCTGCAGCTCTATTTGTGTCTGACTGCTTAAATGGAAGCCCAGTAATGGCTGAAATTTGCAAGAGGGAATCCTGAAGCTATTATTTCTGCTCTGGTATTTCCCTATGACAATGGACATGATCTGTATTTTCATCTAGGGTGGGAGTCTGCAATGTTAGTTCCTTAACCAAATGTTTTAAGCCTGGAACTTGGCTTGCTTGCATTTGCAAAGCTGCAATTTGCATTTGCTTTTTGGTCTTCCGGAGCTATTTGCTTTTTGGTCTTCCGGAGCTATTTGCTTCTGTACCTGCTCCTTCGAAGGGTCTGATTGATAAAGTATGCAAGAGCCATGTGATGATATCACGTGCATGTAAAATAATTGCATCACATCTGCACATGCACGGATGCCCTCCTGCCCAATGAGAGCAGGCAGTCGGGGGGGGGGGGGGGGGCTAGGGCAGGATTGAGACATGGGATTGGGGCATAGGATGAGTGGAATTGGGTGAGCCTAGAGTCCGGATTTTAGTAAAGTAAAATCTGGTAACCCTACCAAAAACTCTTTCCTGTTCTATTATAACACATTCTTTCTCTTTTGCTTGCAACTTATCTTTCAATTCTGAACTTTCCTTTAACATTGTCTTACATATGGACCATGTTAACCAAAGACAATCTGCATTTCTTTTATGCTCTGATTTGACTGAATATAATGAATAGTGATTTTCAATTTTTGTTTCAATATCAGAAGTAGTGGCAATGCTATCAGTTACACAAGAGGCCAAAGGGTTAGGTCCAGAGGAAACTACACACTTCTTAAATAAAGTGGGTGATCTACACCTAGAACAGTGGGTTCATGTGTGGCACCCTCAGCAAATGGTGCAAAATCAAGTTCTCTTTTTATGCCAGAACATTGTTATGTACTAAATTTCACTAATCTGCATGTTGGTAGGGGGCTGGGGGGAGGCCAGGAAAGGCTTGGAGTATTAGAAATTATCTCCATTTTGAAGAGGAGAGGCTTAGAAAGGTAGCTGGGAGGGCATACATTTTAAGGGTTTTGAGTACAGAGCCATTTGCATGAAGACCACCCTCAAAACTATGCCTGAACGCAAAGTGGGTACCCACCTTTAACAGAGTGGAAGTTTAGGAGGAAATATAACTTTGTTAGAAGATTCAGCTAATCAGGCACTCGTTTCCATACACTTTATAATAATGTATGTTCACCAGAGTGCATGCTGACAGGTAAATTGATCTAAAAAAATTAGTGATAGTAAATTAGGTTTTGGTTATCAGGGAGAGATATGTAATGACTGTTTTTCACCCCTTTACCTTAGCAGACATTTAACACCTTACTGTCCATCTCAATCTATCAGATCCACCAGTCAAAATAGCTTGGTTGTTCCTACCTTTCGGCAAATTATCTCAGATACTAATTGCAGCTCAATCTTTTCTGTCAAGGCCCTGGACGGTGGAAACTTCTCCCAACCCACCCTACAGGCTTCACTAAACGCATTTTAAGAAAGATCATTCTTATTCACTAATGCATTCTCTTAAGCCTCCCGTAACTACCTATATAAGATTCAAACTTGGGCAATTCAGTTCGATCACTGAGACTCTCTGAGCCATATTCTATAAACGGCATCCAGATTGTAGACAGTGGTAAGCATCCTACCACTAACCAGCCAATAGGGACACACGTTTTCTAAAAAAAAACCAACCCGAGGCAGGCCACCTATACTGTGGGAGTCTGTTGTGGTTCAGGAAGACGCGTAGGGATGCTTAAGCTCGCCCAAGGCTGGGCATGGTTTTGTCTGGAAGTGGCCTTAGGCGAGCTTAAGTGGCTCTAGGTACATCTGAGAAATGGCCATTTTTGAAACAAAAATAAATTTTTCTGTTTTGAAAATGGCCATATTCGCAGTTTGATTTTTGTGCGTGTTATACAAAATGTCCAAACTCTGATTTTTTACGCCATATCTAAAATGTCATTCCACATCACCTTACTGAGAAAGCAAAGCCGTTGACTCATCTTCAGCAGAAGGCCCAGATGTAGCCTACTGGTCTTCTGAGCTGGACACCACCTTCTGAGTCTTGCACTATGGCCTAGATTCACTAAACTCACCGATCGTGTCCTGACCAGTTTGTAATCGTTCAAAGCGGGAACAGGCCAGGGATGGTGGCATAGGCCTTCAAGGGGGGGACAGACCTTCAGGGGGAAGTGCAGGCCTTCAGGGGGGGACAGACCTTCAGGGGAGGGGGGCCCTAGTGTAGAAGTACATGGAGGGAGGGAGGGAAGGGGGGTTCAAAGAGATGTGCTTATGCTGGACTTTGGGGAGGAAGAAATAATGGGTCTAAAAATAGAGGAGAGGGATAGAGATGATGGACAATGGGATTTAGGGAGGGAAGGAACAGACAGGGAGAGAAGTTGGACACAAGGGATGGTGTGGAGGGGGGTAGATAGAGATACTGGATAGCAGGGTAGTTGGGAAAAGAAAGGGAGAAATGGTGGACCCTGGGGTGGTGGGGAAGGAGGGAGAGATGCTGGATGAAAGGGTAGTTAAGAAAAGGTGGATCTGTGGATGGAGATGAAAAAAAGGAAAGATGCCAGACCTCCGGGGGAGGGAAGGGAAACGGAAGGGGAGGACAGAGATAACAGATGGATGGTTACCACGGAGAAAGAAGGAGATCCTGGCAAGCAAGTTATCAGAAGACAACCAGAGCCTGGGACCAACAAGATTTGAATAATGACTAGACAACAAAAGGTAGAAAAAATAATTTTATTTTCCATTTTGTGATTACAATATGTCAGATTTGAAATGTGTATCCTGCCAGAGCTGGTGTTAGACCGCAAACATGAGCTAGAATTTACTGAGAGGAAAAGTCTTTTTTGTTTGTTTATTTTGTTTATACCACAGCGTCAGTGTGGTTAGGAGAAGGCAAAGGGGGTGAAGAGGCTATAAAGTAAACCCACCAGGATGTTTGAAAAAACACCCAATTGGGCAGGAAAATCGAATCGAAAAACCAATTCAATAGGCTGAATCGAATCAAATTTATTTTCCTGAATCAGGCAGCACTAGTTCAGACAGCTAGATAAAAACTCTAATCACTGGAGGACTAGAGAGGCCCAGAGAAGACAATAGCAGCCCTTCAGCACAAGCCTTTTCCACAGACATGCAAGCAGCTGAAGCTTAATGCAGATAAGCCAAGTTTTAGCTTGGACCCTTCGGAAATCCCGATCCTAGAGTTCAAGCCAAAGCCAGGCTTGGTTTTGATCAACCTTGAAGCCAAAACTAGTTCACATTGAGACTGATTCTGTCAGGGATAAGACTGCTGGAAGATTATAATTGAATTCCGTTTCTTATTTTTATCAAGCCTGTGAAAGGAACAGGTTTTAACATTCTTTTGAATACAAATAGTGTTTTGTTTACTTTCACCCCTCTGAGTGATTGTGTCTGTTGAAGCTCTGCACCGCACCCTCTCTCACACTGCTACAATTCATCATTCATCTCCTGACGATTTCTAGCATTTTATTTGCTTTTTTTTGGCTTGCTTGGGTGAAATGGAGGTGGTGTTGTATGCATGTATTATATGCAATGCACAGATACACATGTAGCGTACATGCATACATTTATATCAACTTCAGAGCAGGTGTAACTGTGTGTGCTGGTATTTGCATGCTGTTGGAGGTGGTTCTGGTAGTTCATTTTTTAAAAAGACATGAGTGCCTTATTTCATAGCGCCCAACATCCTTTCTCCAACTGGCCAGTCCAAGTTGCAAGTATCCAGTTTATCCTATAATGTAGATCTCTTCCTCATATCCAAATCTACCAGGTAGAGAATGACACGGTGACAAAATTCATCACCGTTCCCGTCCCAGCGGATAACCGCGGGAAACCATCTTCATGTCATTCTTTAAGGCGAGAGGGAAGAATCAGAGTATGAATGGCCACAACCACTGACCCGCAAGCTTTGCTTTGAAGAATGCTGGTGTAGAAAGACTGAGGTTGAAACAGACACTACAGAATGACAGTCTCTGGTATCCAGAGCAGATATTGTGATGTCATAATGCCTCATTCCACCAGTGCCTAAGAACCAATCACATCAGTGATGTCACAATGGCTTCATTATCCTTGGCTCACATAAGCACTGCTTCTGCCCCGCAAGCTGTGCTTTGAAGAATGCTGGTGTAGAAGGACTGAGGTTGAAATAGACACTAGAAAATGACATGGGATTATTTCCCGCGGTTATCCGCGGGGACGGGAATGGTGATGAATTTTGTCACCGTGTCATTCTCTACTACCAGGCTAACGAGTTCCTCCTCCAGAAACTTGTTCAATCCTCTTTTGAATCTCATCAGTGGTGTTCACCTTGACAAAAAACCCCCCCCCCAACTTTATGCAATTTGTTTTCAATCTGCTGGTCATTCCCTATTTAATGATTCCAGCCCTACTCATATTTTTATAAACTTCTATCGTATCCCTTCTCAGTCATCTTTTCTCCAGACTGGAAAGTCCTTGCCTAACCTGTTTAACCTTTCTTCATAAGGGAGATGCTCAACCTCATTAGTAATTTGGTTCTTTCTGAGCCTTTTCTAGTTGCATTATATCTTTTTTGAGATGGAGGATTTAAAAACTTCTGACACGGTTTCTGACTGACCAACACAAGATACTTGTGCTGTTGTATACTACAAATGACTGGGTTTGTATTCTATACAATTGAGGGCGAGACTCTGAATTCCCTGATGCTGGGGGAGGAATGGACAATGGACCAATATTTTCATCCACTGAGATAAAGTGAAGTTTTTTTTCTAAGACCTATGACTATGATGGGACCACTGT
Source organism: Geotrypetes seraphini (assembly GCF_902459505.1). NCBI lineage: Eukaryota > Metazoa > Chordata > Amphibia > Gymnophiona > Dermophiidae > Geotrypetes > Geotrypetes seraphini. The sequence continues at coordinate 159,377,779 of NC_047090.1, read as the reverse complement.
GTATGCTTATAAGTACCTGCTTTAGGTCCCTAGCCATTATTAGCTTTAACGGAGGTAATTTTTTCTCCACTTGTTGAGATTTGCCTGACAAAGGAGTCCTAAGTTACCTTCCCTAGCTCCAGAAGAGAGTAGTTTTTGTCCTATATTGTATAGTTTTTCTACTCTTTCCTTCTTTATATAATTCTTGTGTGAATCACAACTGCATACATTACTGAAAATGGAGATGCACCAGTAGTCTATACCAGTGTTTCTCAACTCAGTCCCTGAGTACTTCCTTGCCAGTCAGGTTTTTAGGATATCCACAATGAATATGCATGAACAAAATTTGCATCTAATGGAGGCAGTATATGTAAATCAAGTTTATACATATTCTTTTTGGATATCCTAAAACCCTGACTGGCAAGGAAGTGCTCTGGGACCGAGTTGAGAAACACTGGTCCATACAGAGGCATATTGTTCCCAGTTTTGTTCTCCATTCCTTTTCATAGAATTTCTTCTTTTTTTTAATATAAATTTTCAACACATATACAATATAATAATAGCTGCATTAATAATATAAATTGCAAATGTATACATAACAACCTTGAAAGTTAACTATGTCAATGAGTACAATGTGTGCCTAAGATGTTCCAGTTTCTAATAAAGGATGATATATGATTGTGCTTTAATGCAATAATCTCATCAAATTTCCTATCTACCCTGGATTATTATAATATTATCTATTTGGGGTCATATAAGAAACCACTTACCAGACTGCGTCTAGTACAGTACGCAACAGTATATTTGATTTTTGACTTGAAAAAATATAATCACGCGAGTCCTTTTTATTTGCAGCTCCACTGGTTTCCCTTCAAAGCCAGAGTCATTTTTAAAATTTGGTTGCATTTGTTTTAAAGCTCTCTTTGGTTTAATACCAACATACCTATCCTCTCAATTTAAATTATACATGTCAAGTAAGAATACAAGAAATTCTGGTATGTTTATGCATCCCACTCCAAAAGCATTACTGTAACATACTATATCTCCCCTGCCCAGCACCCATGATAAAACAACTTCAAACAATACAAAACACAGCCCTAAGACTTATCTATTCATTGAAAAAATACGACCACATCACAGAAGTATACCACAAATCACATTGGCTCCCAATGCCTACTATTCAAAGCTATAAACGGAGACAGCCCTACCTACTGGAACAATCGACTTATTCAATCCGCCTCAACCAAACACAGGGGAACCCACTCAATATTCACACACCCGCTAACCAAAAATATAAAACGAAGAAAAATGTATGATAACCTACTGGCCACCAGAGCAGCAAAACTGGACCAACAATTCATCAATATGCTGACTTCGACCACAGACTACAAAAAAGAAACAAAAGAAACAAAAGCCCTACTCTTCAAAAAATACATAAAACCAATATAACACAACCAAACATGTTCCGAACACTTCCTGCAATTACCAACTACTCCTTAGCAAATTAGAAAATGTTCAAACTATTCCTTAACTACTTCTTAATATCTTAACAATATGTACCTCTCATTTTCTTAACAATTCTTATGTAATCTGCTTTGAACCGCAAGGTAAAGGCGGAATAGAAATCACTAATGTAATGTAAGTAATGTAATGTTTCAAGAGTTCTTTGGAAAAGACACTCGCTTTCCAAGCTGGAAAAACAAATTCTTGGATGAGTTTTCTGAGAAAGTCGATGAAAACTTACCTGTTTGAAAGATTTGTACATTAATTTTATAGTTATATTCTCTGATTTTATATTTTTATCGAAATGTATTCTCTGATTCTATTTTCACTGAAATGTGTTAGTTCTCTTGTTGTGAACCGCCCAGAACTATTGGTTGGGTGGTATATAAAAAAATAAAATTATTATTATTATATGCACATAAGTTATTCCACCATTTACGATAGTTGACATACTGATTATTCTTCCAATGGAGGATCACAATATGCAGAGCCAGAGCTATCATAAAATAAAATAACCTGGAACTAGTGGCTGTAATGTCAATCTTAGGATTAGAGGATCGTAATATAACAATGTCATATGATAACAGAACAGATATAGAAAATACATTACATATAGTATGCCATACTTGAGACCAATATTATGACAAATTAGTACAAAAGAAAATCATATGAAATAATGAACATACTGAGGTATTACAAGACCAACGGGTGCCAGGTATTTTACGTGGAAACTTAGCAAGTTCTGCAGGAGTCCAGTAAGCATTATGCAAAATGAAATGAGAGGATTGTAACAAGGCCAAGGAGAGAGAGAGACAGAAAGAAAGACAGTGGGAGGGAGAGTGACAGAAATAAAGAAAGATAGACAGGCATATATTCTAATACCTGTTAATGTAACGGGCTTAAATACTAGTTGTAAATAAATAAGTGGATAATGGTAAGACCCTTGAAATAGGGAGTCATTTTAGAAGCATCTCCATGTGTAAATAGCAGCATCTACATGTCTATACTACACACACATCTAAACGGTGATTTCAGAAAACTGATATTTACAAACAGAGATTCCAGCCATGAAGAAACTTCAAGGGAGTGTGGTGAGGACATGATAGGCAGCACAAATCTGCACGTATATTCTCAGGGAACGCACTTCTAGGGGAAGCGATTTCCCTGATGGATTTTACATCAACTGAAAGGCATGCAGAGAATTTTTAAAAGTGCTTGCTTTGGCCAGGGCTTTATATGAAGGATTAAGGGAGTAATTGTCCTTAATCCCTCATTATTTCCACCTCCAAAGTTAAGCAAAATTAAAATTTTGGCTTCACTACCTAATTGGCTGCACTAGCACGTCAAGGTTTATAAAACTGGCTAGCTGCATGTAGAAGCTGTGCCACTTACACCTGGGAGTATCAAAATCACCACTTCCACGTGGAAGCTGTCAGGTACATGCTACTTATTTTTTTCCACATGTATATTTCTAAGGGACCCTTTTACTAAAGTGGGGCTTAACAGGCTTGATTCTAGAAATGGCACCTAGCTGAGTAAGTGCCTAGGAAAATGGCACCTCTCACGCGTCATTCAGAGTTAGACGCCGTTTATAGATTCATGCCTAACAATGTCTGAATCAAATTAGGCATTTTTCACTCGGCTTTTTGAGCCCATGTCCTGCACACAGCTTCTACGGAACAGTTTAAAGAAGGATATGGCGTTACTCGAGAGGGTTCAGAGGAGAGCGACGCGTCTGATAAAAGGGATGGAAAACCTTTCATACGCTGAGAGATTGGAGAAACTGGGTCTCTTTTCCATGGAGAAGAGGAGACTTAGAGGGGATATGATAGAGACTTATAAGATCATGAGGGGCATAGAGAGAGTAGAGAGGGACAGATTCTTCAAACTTTCTAAAAATAAAAGAACAAGAGGGCATTCGGAAAAATTGAAAGGGATCAGTTTCAAAACGAATGCTAGGAAGTTCTTCTTTACCCAATGTGTGGTGGACACCTGGAATGCGCTTCCAGAGGGCATAATAGGGCAGAATACGGTACTGGGGTTTAAGAAAGGATTGGACAATTTCCTGCTGGAAAAGGGGATAGAGGGGTATAGATAGAGGATTACTGCACAGGTCCTGGGCCTGTTGGGCCGCCATATGTGCGGACTGGTGGGCACGATGGACCTCAGGTCTGACCCGGCGGAGGTATTGCTTATCCCCACCAGCAAAGGCAATGAGATGCTGCAGTTCGGGGGGGGGGGGGGAGCCCGAGCCCGAGCCCGAGCCCAGACCAGACCTCTAAGGCCATTCCCTCAAGGCTATGCCTCTGATGCAGAAACAGGAAAATTACCGCAATGAGCTTTTATTAAGCTGCAGTAAACAATGTCCTTAGTGTGCCCTTGCATGGGGTTTTCCTGTGTGCTAAGCCCATTTTAACCATAGCCCTAAAATGGCCAAGTTTCTATTTTTTGTATTAATGGCCATTGTAACCAGACAGACATTGTGCCTGACCTGGTTCCAGTTAAAGTTCCTTCTAAGACACAGAGTAAAACCCGGAAGGGAATGGACCAGGGTTGTGTTAGGAAAAATAGGGATGATTTGCAGGTTAACCACCAGGGGGAGCCTGAAATCTCCCAGGATCTCCTGGAAGAGCCATATCTAGGTCACCACAGGAGGAGCCCAAGAGCCACAGGCAGGTCTGCTGACTCAGGTAGAGTAGGGCGTGCCCCTGCAGTACAAAAGCCAGCACCTGAGCACAAGCAGGGAGGCAGGCTAGGGAGAAGGTTGAGACCTTTCTTCCCTGAGAGTCTCCTTGGGCTAAGCAGGGACGATACAGCCTCACCCATGGAGGCTAGTGAATTGCTGGAGGAAGTTCTTTCTGACACTGAACTTCCAATGGAACTTGACAACCTGCCTGAAGAAGTGAGTCCTACTGAGGAAGCCATGGAGGTTGGTCTTTCCACCAGCTGCAGATCCTAATTGGCAGAAACTGTGAGTGTGTTTCAGTTTGCTTTGTTTGAGAGACTGTTTATTGAAGCTGAACCTTTTGGGATTTTGCTTTTCTTTTCTTTTACTGTTTTTGCTTTTTTTTTTTTTGTGAAGCTGATAGTGTCTGATATTTGGGAGAGGTTTGCTGTTACCTGGGAGGGCAATTTTGTAGGCTATATGATAGCTAATTGAAAGCAAACCTAAGGCACTCTCCATTGCCTGGCAGTTTAGTGAAAGGCTGCCAGAGGCCTCACTTTGAAGCACTGAGAATAGGGTATCCAGTGCCTTAACCCTATTGTTTTTTTTTTGATGAACTGAATATCCTGCTTAGGAGCAGGCTGATTTGAATGCTGAGGTGAGCACAAACCTCAGGTGTGAAAAAGAAAAACACTTTGGGACTTTATGTTTGAACTGTTTATTACTCTTACTTTTGGAATTTGAACAATTTGAAGTTGGATGTTCTACTTACCTGTTCTGTGGAACTCATAATTATCCTGACTTTGATGCTTTGGAAGGAATAAACCTGAGATTTTGATTTACTTCCCTTTTTGAGAAGATTGTGGTTTATTTTTGTTTTTCCTATTGGTGTCAGTCCAAGCCTGCAGGGTGACTCCAGTCCGGGTCACACGCTAGTGCTATTGTTTTTGTAACCACTGAGGGGCGCTGTTGAGTCTCGCTCAGACCACAGTCCCGGTTACACCATATATTAATGTTAAGAAAACAAATAGTAAGCCAATGAGAAGAATAAAATTTTTCTTTATTCACTTGCACCAGGTTGTTAAAAGCAGATGCCAGACATGGCCATGTTTTTCTTAGGGCTGCTTCAGGGGCATATAATATACTGTAAACACACGTCACAGTCTACATAAAAACATATTCGTGACTGCAATTTTGGAGGAATCCCTTTCTGATGTAAAGGAAAGGGGGACGTTCTTGGTCTCCTTTGTTTTTGAACAAGACTTGAACTATATATAATAAAACTTTACTTTAGGAATTTACATCAAAATTTCTCCGGACAAAGAATTTAGATCTATCCAGACGTATCCAAGATAACACAAGATCGCAGAAAAGAGTTTCTTTCTATGCGAGATGAAACAAAAAGATTGGGGGCTTCTTATCTTTTAGCATACCCCCTTTAATGTTTGATTCGCTATCTGGGGATTAAGTACACTTTCTTTTTACCATCATAATTGAGTCTTTCTAGACCTTAAAAAGATCTCTGAAGTAATGTAATTCAATTCAGACAATCAGCTGGATTTTAAGTTTCTTGGGGTTTGTCAAGCGTAGTCAGCTTTCCTGTAATTAATTAATTTTCCTGTTTATTCTCTCCATGGAATTTTATGGATTACCCTGTTTCATTTCGGTCTAAGGAAGGAATTGAACTATTACCTTTCTTTTTTTTTTTTTTTATAAATCTTTATTCATTTTAAATTTTTCAGCAAGTGTACAAAAAATTCATTAACTAATATACAATTCCACTTGAAATTCTAAAATTTTCACACAAAAAAGAATTTACCCCCAACCCATTCCACATGAAACATATTTTATAGATAAATATCACATAGTATAATAGCTATATCATTCATTTTTTATTTATCATTGAAAAACTAATAACCCACCCTCCCACCCATCAAACACATATATTAATTGGGGAAAAATGCTAATTATTCCTTATAATAATTTATTAATGGCCCCCATACATCCTTAAATTTATTAAAATATCCTTTTTTAACAGCTAATGTTCTTTCCATTTTATACACATGACATACCGAATTCCACCAAAAACAATAATTTAATCTTTTACAATCTTTCCAGTTATAAGTTATTTGTTGAACTATTACCTTTCTAATATGTTTTTTCTTTGAAAAAAATTTTATGTTCTGTATTTCTGTAACAAGTGATACATTTCTATAACTTGTAGAACATATTCATAGAATTATAAATTCATATTTAATTCATGTATAAAGAGGTTGAAAATTCAAAAAATAATCTAAAACTATAAAAAAAAGGCAACAAGTATACAATTAAGAACACTGTAACCAAAGATTGGCGTAGACACATTAAAAGCACAACTGCCACTTAGACAGAAACCACTTAAAAAAGTGAAGTCACCCAATTGGTTTTAAAAATCCAACCTTGACCAACTGGTAAAATCTAATATAGAAAGGACAATAAATAAGTGTCATAAAACAAAACCCCTCCCCCTCTTACGCCACTGAGTGTCAGAGCATTTACCTCACTGGCCCATGGTAGAAACCTTTACGGTGGCTTTGTAAAAGGAGCCCTTAGGGTCTCTTTTATCAAGCCCAATAGGGTGGGCTGGTGCACTAAATGCACTGAAGCCCATAGGGATTCAAAGGGCTTTAGTGCATTTGCCATGTGGCACTTGCTAGCTTGGCTTGATAAAAGAGGCCCTTTATTGCTCAGGAGGGCTTCTAATTTGCATGATCATTCAAAGAAACACTTTTAAATTCCATGAAAACACCTGCAAAGCCTTATGCTGGCTCTACATCACATTGGTCAATATTAACTCATGTGCTCTTAAAAGCTGTTTTGAAGCACTATGAGCTGTTTGTAGATATCGAGTATATGTAAAGCAGGGGTGTCCAATGTCGGTCCTCGAGGGCCGCAGTCCAGTCGGACTTTCGGGATTTCCCCAATGAATATACATGAGGTCTATTTGCATGCACTGCTTTCATTGTATGCTAATAGATCTCATGCATATTCATTGGGGAAATCCTGAAAACCCGACTGGATTGCGGCCCTCGAGGACTGACATTGGACACCCCTGAGTAAAGGTTTAAAACCTTGAAATTCTAGGGCCGAATACTGAATGTTCCTGTGGATTATCCAGTCCCAATTTCCATATAAATCCAATGATTACACTCTAAAAAGAATATAAAATAAACAAAATTGGAATGCTATTCTTCCACTCTGTGCGTTTCAGTGGTGTCATCACATTGTTGTGACGTCATTACCTGTGGGAACCTCGAGGTTTACTGAAAACCCTCTAAAAATACAGTAAACCATTCTTAAAACACTCAGAACCTCAAGGAACATCTCAAAACTCATTGGTATATCTCTTGTAATATCTCAGATACTTAATGAAAAAGAACCTTAAGGAACTTCCACACAAAGAACAGTAAAACATTTATAAGAACATAAGAATTGCCATACTGGGACAGACCAAAGGTCCATCAAGCTCAGTGTCCTATTTCCAGCAGTGGCCAACCCAGGTCCCAAGTACATAGCTAGTTCCCAGATTTAATGCTGCTTATCCTAGGAATAACAGTGGATTTTCCCCAACCATCTTAATAATGGTCTATGGACTTCTCTTTTAGGAAGTTATCCAAACCTTTTGGAAAGCCCGCTATGCTAACTGATATTGTTAAAAAGGTTGGTATAAAAATTAAGTGGGTTGGGAGTAGCATGCCATAAAAACCTCAGATGTGGATTTGAGTCCTTGCAATATGTAAAAAAATAATTACATGAAAAGCCTATCACTTCATAGAGGTTATATCTCTCCAAATCAAGCATTTTTTTGATGGGAATTGCTTAGTCATTTGCTTGTCTTAAATGTGGTACAGTTGATGCTACTTAAAGTTTAGGCCATCTGTTTTGGTCTTCTGAGTTCATTCAACAGTTTTGGATTATTTGAGTTTGAGTCTGTTAAGATTTCACAAACGTTAGTATCTCCTCTCCCTTTGGTGCATCAAATTGTGCTGTTTGATAATTATTTCTCCTTAACCACTAAGCCATAAAAAATAAAACATATTTTGTTATAGCACCGATATTTGTTTCTTTTGGCGTGTAGAATCATTCCGTTACATTAGAGACAAGTAACACCACCTAATGTAATGCAAAGGCAATATTTGGTGTTAAATAGTAGAAGGAAGCAGCATATATAGCATTCTCAATGATCTCCACAGAGCTGTGTTTGTACATTGGAAGTCCATAAGCCCCGAGGAAACGGCTTGACTCTGTGAAACGTTGGCTAGATGAAGGACTCCTCTAAATAATAATTTTTTGAAAACACAGTTTTTTGTAACGGTGTTAATAATCTCAGTTCCCCCAAGATAACTTTTGCAGCATATAGTCACTTCTAACAGAAGCTTTTTGCCCATGATGTGGGCGGAGGTGGTATGAGCATTGGGCTCAAACAATAAGACCTGAGGATTTTTCTTTCGTAGGATTGAGACCCTTAGCCTTTCAAGTGGTGTTTTTGTACTTTAATGAATATTTGAGGTATGCCACTGTGGTCATGGAACGTCATAAGGTTGGTTGGATTCATCCTGACAGATGGAAGACTTTTCAAAGAATTTGGGAACTGGTATAGGCTGTGATTTCTCACCAGGGTCACAACTGGATTCTAAATTGTTGAATTTTTTTGAACATCCTCTGTGTGAACTGATATTTCCAGTTATGTTCCAGATCTGGATAAGAAACCACCAGGCCCCCTCCAAACACTGTGGTAGCCAGTGCGCGGCTGGCAGAGGCATTCAAGAATTTTCCTGCAAAGGCCTGAGCAGCAGGAAATTGGTACAGCTGATGTGGCATTTCTGTGCATGCTAGGTTCATATGTTTGAACTGAGCATGCGCAGAAGTGCTGGCCTTAGAGGCTGGAGCAGCCTGCTGACTTGTGCTGCTCAGGCAGTGTGAGCCGAGCTCTGGCAGGGAAATTCTTTGGCTAGCGCATCCCTGCCAGCATAGATATGATTGGGGGAGGGGGTGCAGCAACAGGGGCAGTGAATAAAAGACTAAGGAAATGCATGTTCCCCTAATTCACTCTCAGGCCTCCAAACCCCCCCCCCCCATCAACTTCTGGCTTTACCCCTACTGCTTTCATGAGAGGCAAAGAGAATTAAACCAAGTGGGCCTACCAGTAAGAAGAAATCTGAGTACATCTTTCTGCTTACCGCTTCCCCCTGTCCTATCCTTTCTCCCTTTACTGCAGGGGTGTCCAATGTCGGTCCTCGAGGGCTGCAATCCAGTCGGGTTTTCAGGATTTCCCCAATGAATATGCATGAGATGTATGTGCATGCACTGCTTTCAATGCATATTCATTGGGGAAATCCTGAAAACCCGACTGGATTGCGGCCCTCGAGGACCGACATTGGACACCCCTGCTTTACTGCAAGTACACTTTTAACTACTGGGTGGAAGACCATTTTTAGCTTAAAAAATCTACCCCAGTTGCTCCCCAATTTATTTTTATTCTTTCAGAGGCTCCAAAGAAAATCCGATATCATTTAATGCTGCCTTGATTCATTTGCAAAGCAATACAACACTTGGATCTTCATCTAGACTGATACCCTAGATCAGAGGTAGGCAATTCCGGTCCTTGAGAGTCGGAGCCAGGTCAGGTTTTCAGGATATCCACAATGAATATGTATGAGATGGATTTGCATGCACTGCCTCCTTGAGATGCAAATCTAGCTCATGCATATTTATTGTGGATATCCTGAAAACCTGACCTGGCTCCGGCTCTCAGGGACTAGAATTGCCTACCCCTTTAGTCTCAGTTTCTGGGATGTTTCACCCTTGGCATATTTGCATTAAGAGCTGTGCTTTTCTATCTGTGGAAGCCTAAGAGAACATCTGTGTCTTATTCAGCTGTGGTGACCAGGATTTTAAGAATGCAATAAATTTAATTTTAATAGAAATCAATGATAGCAGTGGCATAAGACAGCACTCAGATTTAGCTTCAATTCTGCCTGCATCACAGATGATTGCAAACCTCATCAGTTTCTCATTTTCAGAGCCAACTGCAGCTATAGGGATCTGGTGTCCTGTTTCCTGCCTCATTTCCCCATTTCAATGGCACATTGCCTTGGAGAAGATGATCAGATTTAGAGTCAGTGCTGAAAAAAACGAGACAGGAATTCTCTTCCATTGTGATTTCCACTTCCTGAGTAGCATTCCAAGCCATTCTGGCCCTTCTCCACCATTATTCAAGGTAAAGTGTGAGAGTGGCTTGATTAATTTGAGTTTAAGCTATACCTTTTGAGCAAAAATATATGGTTTGTGTCAGGAGAAGTACTGACAATATACTTGACAGTTCAGTTACAGAAGCAGAAACACTATTTACTTTCCTCTATATATCACTATGCTACTTTCTTGGCTCTTTTTCTCTCTCTTGGTGATATTCTTAGTTTCAGTTTATAATTTTGCAAAAGGACAGATTAAAATCCTGATAACTAACGAACTAATGGCCACAATTTTGCATTCAAGGGTTTAAGAGCTCAGTTTAAGTATTGGGCACGGATAAGGTCAGTGAAACGTAAAAACTTGCAAGTCATTTTGATTTGCAACAGTTGTAAAACAGCTCATCCCCGGCCCTGGAATTTAATTTCCTGTACTGTCTGGAGGAATATGGGTGTAATCGGCGAACCGAGAGAGCTGATTTTAGGTGACCTTTTTTGCAATTTGCGAAACAAATGAAAGATTGGAGATCAGTTGACAGTTGAAAATTAGAAACTTATGCAGAGTCAAGAGTGGGCTTCGTCAGGACTGGACGCATGCTCGTGTGTTTCCAGCTGTCAGGGCAAACTCCAGAGCTGAGACTATGGTCTCCTTTTACTAAGGCCTCGCTTAGTAAAAGCATTAGGGCCTTAACGCGCGGAATAGCATGCGCTAAATTGCCGCTCGTGCGAAACGTTAACGCCAGCATTGAGCTAGCGTTATTCTAGAAGCATACCGCGCGGTTTAGCGTGCGGAAATTTCGTGTGTGCGCTAAAAACGCTAGCGCACCTTAGTAAAAAGAGCCCTATAATTAATCATCAAAAGGATCAATGGAAGGAAGCCGTGACGAGAGATCAAGGTGAAGGAATGATATCGGAAGCACAAGCAGTGGATCACGTTGATTAAATTAGTTTTGTCAACTGGGTAATGGAAAGCTACGGTAATGAAAGACTGGGGACTAGATTCTCAAAACTTTAACGCCGTCGCTAAACTGTTTTCCGGCAGTTTAGCCTGCACGCAATTTAGCGGCAGATTATCAAAACGGATTGTCTTTAGCGAGGTTTCTAGCAGTCTCCGGCAATGGCATGCAAATGGACTCTTTAACATTGAAATGAACCCTAGGGTGGATTCTTAAAAATCGCAGAGGCATTTTCAAAGAGCGGCTTCGGCTTTTGGCGACAAAAAGCAGTGACTGGTCCGGGGGTGCCATTACAGTGCCAGCACTTGTGTTTTGACTGTGGCTAATGAAAACAAAATGTGTATCTATATATTTTTAGTGGAGGGTAGTAAAATCACGCTTTTTCTGAGTTTTTGGGTGAGGCAGGCATGTTTCATGTGCGTTTGTTAAAAGTCAACGTTTCTTGAGCGCCTGTATGATACCCTTGTCTTGTGTCTTTCTGGCTGTGGGTCTTGATTAAGTTTTACATTAAAAACAAATTACAAGATTTACTTGTATTATACCGTGTTTCCCCGATTCGCTGGCAACTCTTCAACCCCCCCGCGCAGCTGAACCCCTGCTGACCCTCCATCCTTCCCTCCCCACCGACCACGAGCGAGCCCTACCTTCAACCGAAGCATCGTCAGGCCAGCAACACTCTAAACAGGCTGCTTGGCCTTGTCAGTCGGTGATTTCACTCTGCCGCGTTACTGATGATGTCATCAGTAACATCATCAATAATGCGGCAGAATGAAATCCCCGACAGACAAGACCAAGCAGCCTGTTTAGAGTGCTGCCAGCCCGACGCTGCTTTGGATGAAGGTAGGGCTCGCTCGCGGTCGGTGGGGAGGGAGGGATGGAGGTCAGCAGGGGTTCGGCTGCACGGTGGGGGCGGAGGGTGCTCAAGGGTTCTGCTGTTAAGGGGGATGGGAGGGAGGGAAGGAGGGGAGGAAAGATGCTGCACATGTGGGGGAAAGAAAGGAAAGAGGAAGAATTAGGGTGAAGAAGAGGAAGGGAGAGATTATCATGTACATAACCCGAAAATAAGACCTAATGCCTTTTTTGGGCTCCAAATGAATATAAGACACTGTCTTATTATTGGGGAAATTTTCGCTGTTGTCTGCTGATCTTATTTGCATGCGTGATTTTTTTAAAGAATGTCTCAGGTTTATAGATTCAGTATCAAAAAAGCTGCGGTAGCAGACCGTCCCTTTTTAACGTGGGTTTTTGAAAATCCTGGCCTGAGAGAGAAGCATTGTGGACAGGAAGTGGACTGTAGGGGTAGTGGTGTCTGAAGGTATTGGGTGAGTGGCAAGTGCAAGGAGAGAGAGGTGCAAGGATGTGACCTGGTGAAAATAGCAAACTCAATGTCAGTAATGAAAAAAGGAGGAGGTGTGAGGTTCTTTGAAGGGAAATCAGCTGGGTAATGATGGAAAACATTTCTTTCCGGCATTTTATTGTGGGCATTGTTGATCAGGGTGGTGAAATAGTCCCACTTTTCTTTTTTCAACACAGCATGATTAAAAGGAATAATCATTCTTGTAAGAAGTGCTAGGAAATCCTGCGGGAGATTTGCACCAAAGGCATTTTTACTGCTTTATGTGGGTGGCATAGGAGGCGCAGGTCAGCGTGAAGCCAAGGCTTGTGAGGTGCGTTTCGTTGACTGCAGTCGCTCTGGGGCATGTTGATCTAGGTTTGCTCAACAAACCAAGGTCCAGATTGTAACTTATTCATTCTGAGGAAGCAATACAAAAGCATCACAGAAATTTTGCAAAACGTGGGTGAATTGATTTGGGGTCTAGAAGGTAGATATTTCTTGAAGGTTGAAACCACGGTTGACTGCGAGAATCTCCAAAGAGATCTTACGACATTGGAAGAATGGGCGAAAAAGTGGCAAATGAGCTTCAATGTAGGGAAATGCAAGGTCATGCATATAGGGAGAAGGAACCCGATGTTCACTTACAAAATGGGGGGATCAATGCTAGGGGTCAGTAATCTGGAAAGAGACTTGGGAGTGATGGTAGACACGACATTGAAGGCGTCGGCACAATGCGCCACAGCCTCGAGGAAAGCAAACCAAATGTTAGGTATCATTAAGAAGGGTATCTCGACCAGAACGAAGGAAGTCATCCTGCCACTGTACCGGGCTATGGTGCGCCCGCATCTGGAATACTGTGTACAGTACTGGTCACCGTACCTCAAAAAGGACATGGCAATGCTTGAGGGAGTCCAGAGAAGAGCAACTAAACTGATTAAGGGTATGGAAAACCTTACATACACTGACAGACTGAAGAAGCTGGGGCTGTTCTCCCTGGAAAAGCGGAGACTCAGAGGAGATATGATAGAGACCTTCAAGATCCTGAGGGGCATCGAAAAGGTTGACAAAGACAGATTTTTCAATTTGAAAGAAACCACAAGAACAAGGGGACACTCGATGAAATTGAAGGGGGACAGGTTTAAAACAAACGCAAGGAAGTTCTTTTTCACACAGAGGGTGGTGGACACATGGAACACCCTTCCGGAGGCCGTGATAAGAAATAGCACAGTACAGGGTTTCAAAGATGACCTGGATAGGTTCCTGGAAGACAAAGGGATTGAGGGGTACAGATAAGAGCAGTGGAAGGTTTAGAGATAAGTGTAGAGGTAGGCATAAAATTAGTCAGGGACCGCTGACCAGGCAATATGCCTGATGGGCCGCCGCGTGAGCGGACCGCTGGGCTGGATGGACCTCTGGTCTGCCCCGGCGGAGGCGACTACTTATGTACTTATGTACTTATGACTTAAGACAGTAGAATTACAGGAGCAACTGGAGGCCAAGAAAAATGATATGAAAATGAAACCATGAAGTGGTCAGACCAGGGAATAGGAGAAGGTGAAAGATAGGAGACCTGTAACAGGGGGCAGAAATGAGGGGATAAGATTAGGTTGAGAGAAGTTTCAGAAACTTCCTATCTACCAAACTCAAAGATATTTTTTTTTGTCTCTCTACAGGAAAGAAGAAATCAGTAGAAGTCCAGCAGGGCCTCGTAGTAGACAGTTTGGAGTTGACAAACATACTGGAGAGATCAGATGTGGAACCAGTTCCAGCGGCTGCATTATTTAGCCACTTAGCATTGGACTCTGATAGAGATTGGCTGTTAAAAATGTTCTTTAAACATCAAGATAAACTATTCATGAATCGCAAAACTAGAATGTATCCGGACGTATCAAGAATAATCCAGAAGAAGAGGAGCCAATTTCTACTTTTGCGACTTTAGGTCTTAAAAACTGGGAGCTACATTTGTTCTTAGATATCCCTGTAAATGTATGGTTAATTTTCGAGGTGTTAAATACGTTTTTTAAAAAAATCTTCACAGTTATCCAGATTTATTTTGTGTAAAGACGCTGTATCCGCTAGTACCCCTATTGACTTACAAGTATAATCTTTGCCGCGAAAACAAGTTTCAAGTTTATTAGGATTTTATATACCGCCTATCAAGGTTATCTAAGCGGTTTTTTACAATCAGGTACTCAAGCATTTTCCCTATCTGTCCCAGTGGGCTCACAATCTATCTAATGTACCTGGGGCTATGGAGGACTGAGTGATTTGCCCAGGGTCACAAGGAGCAGCGCGGGGTTTGAACCCACAACCCCAGGGTGCTGAGGCTGTAGATCCAACCACTGCGCCACACACTCCTCAACTCCAAAACGACTAGGTCCTATTCAGGTTTGGCCATCTTTATTTCCGTTTAATATGATGTAATTACTTAATCTCCGTCGTATTCTCTAGCTACTTCTCCATAATTGTGGACTAGCTAACAGTACAAAAAAATTGTAATTTCCTAATTTTTTATTATCTTCCTTTTCTGGTATGTTGATACTGTTAATTTTAAATGATTGATTTTGATCATGGAAAACAGAAATTTCAAAAAGAAATAATTATAATGAAAAAAAAAAAAGATTAGGTTGAGAGTATGATCTGCAGTATGCGTGGGGTAAAAGATGTATTGCTCAAGGTTAAGATCAGAAAGGAGAGAGAGAGAGAGAGAATGTGTCCTGGGGACGAGGATCTTAAATGAAAATTAAAGTCACCAAGGAGCAATAGATTACTGTAAGCAGTAACAGACAACCTGTCTTGAATTTCTGGGAGATGTCGGCACCCCCCCCCCCCCCCTACCCGTGGCATAGGAACAAAACACTTTTTTTTATTTCTTTACAGTTTGCCTCAAACTAAATAGACAAATACTCTGGCTTACCTCAGCCAAGCATATATACACCAGATGTCTGTCCCTGACCTCTCCTTCCTCTGGGACCTCTGTTAACTGAGCCAGGTCTGGGTAGAATTACTCCTCCCTGAGTCTCGCCCATCTGACTCAGTACTGAGCTGTTACAGCGCAGGGCACTCTGGGACCTGTAGTCTTTCCTAAATGTCCAAAGCCCTCTGCTGCCCAGTGGCATAATAGCAGTCCTAGAGAGGGAAAAATCCTTCAATAACATAACATAAATCTTTATTTATATACCGCGAAAGCCTTTCGGTTTGAGACAATTTACAGGAAAAATGGCTGAGGTGAATTGGCGAGCTACAGCAATGGAGAGAGAATTGTAAATTGTACAGATTGCAGAGTGAGGTTAAGCAGGGTTTTATAAGGAGGGAGATAAATCTGTCACACAGCAGTCGAAAGTGATTGGGCAAGGGAATCCCAAAGAGAAGCACCTAAATTTACGCACTTACCTTTCATTCTATTTGGTGCCAATAATTGTTTTTTTAGTTGTTGGCACTATTTAGCTTGTTATTCAATTAAATTGTACGTGCAAATTGGGTACATGGCCAAATCTGTACATGCAATTTTCAGCGCTTTTTATAGAATTAAGGGGATAATAGCACAAATATACTAGTAAAGGGTACATGGCCAAATCGGTACATGCAATTTTCAGCGCTTTTTATAGAATTAAGGGGATAATAGCACAAATATACTAGTAAAGGGTACATGGCCAAATCTGTACGTGCAATTTTCAGCGCTTTTTATAGAATTAAGGGGATAATAGCACAAATATACTAGTAAAGGGTACATGGCCAAATCTGTACGTGCAATTTTCAGCGCTTTTTATAAAATTAAGGGGATAATAGCACAAATATACTAGTAATCTACACATGTGCACAATGGACACTTAAATGTTAGTGCTTAGTTCAGGGGTCCCCGCTATCCACAACCCAGCCTGTTCTCAGGATGTGAATGCAATTAGATCTCATACGTGTTCATTGTGGAAATCCTGAAAACCAGGCTGGGTTGGGGGCCTTTAGGGCTGGATTTAAGAGCCCTTGCCCTAGTTTATACACTCGCCCTTCACAAGCCTTAATGCAAACTGCCCTAAAATTTTACTTTTGAAACTGGACAGAATTTGTGAAGGAAAGATGTGATTAAGAGCAGGCTTACCACGAAGCTGAACAAGAAAGTGCCTGAGAGCAGTTGTCCCAATGAGGTAACCACCCTGTTGTGGTAGTCACTGATTAAATCATCAGCGTACATGTACCCAAGGGCAGCGATGGTTGCAAAGTCACAATGAGTTATATAACTTTAAATGTTAAAGACAAGTGCCATAGATAGCCAAGGCTAACACCAAATAATTTTTCCTTTGAAATACGAGAGTTCTGCCAGGAACTGATATTATCAGCTCTGATTTCTGAAGCTGTTATTTCTTAAAATACGATGTGTTCATACTTCACTATGTGGCTGTTCCTCTTCTAAACATGTCTTTAGATAAAAGCTACAAACCAGGAAATACGTTTATATTACTGATGCAAAGAAGCAACATGCGGCTTAAGGGTGCATAGCATCTGGGCCTGTACTACCTGTTTTGCTGCCTTCTAAAAATGATTTGATCATTGTCACTCCCCTTCACTGCTTTGAACACTGGCTCCTAATCACTGACTACATTAAATATAAGATTCTTTTATTGGTTTACAACTCTCACTTCCCCTTTGCTCCAGCCTACCTCGACAGGCCCACCAGTGCGTACACATGTGCCTCCTAGATCAGTATCTCCCCCCCCCACACACACACACTCAGCTAGAGAATGACAAGGGTACAAATTTATCCCCGTCACCACAGAAACTCAATGTCCCTGTCCCGTTCCCTCGGATTTTGTCGTTGTCCTTGTCCCATTCCTGTAAACTTTGCCTTAACTGCACAAGCCTCCAATTCTTATTATTTTGAAGTGTTTGAGGTTTGTGCAGATGAGGACGGAGCTAAGGCATTGGTGGAATGAGGCATTATGACATCACAGTCTGAGCTCTAGAATGTTGCTACTTATGATTTTACATTACATTACATTAGTGACTTCTATTCCGCCTGTACCTTACAATTCTAAGCGGATTACAGTAGAAGATAGCTGGACATTTCCAGGAACTTACAATTTAGGGGACGGTTACATAGTAGAGGCACAGGGAGTTAACAATTTAGGGGACTTTAAATAGTAGAGGCAGAGGGAAGAAATTGAGGAAGGGAGGAGAATTGAGAATTAATAGTAGGGAAGATGTAGTTCAGGGTTGGTTACTTGATAGGGTCATTGGGGAGATAGTAGAGAGGTAGGAGGTCAACTGGAAATTTGCATGGAGGGGGAGGATGCGAGGGGGGGGGGGAGATAAGAAGGCTGTATTGTTTTTTTGAATACCAATACAGCATTCTTATCCCCCCCTCACATCCTCCCCCCTCAATGCAAATTTCCAGTTGACCTCCTACCCCTCTACTAATATTTCCCCAATGACCCTATCAAGTAACCAACCCTGAACTACATCTTCCCTACTATTAATCCTAAGTTCTCCTCCCTTCCTCAATTTCTTCCCTCTGCTCTACTATTTAAAGTTCCCTAAATTGTAACTCCCTGTGCCTCTACTATGTAACCATCCCCTAAATTGTAACTTCCTGGAAATGTCCAGCTATCTTCTACTATAATCTGCTTAGAACTGTGTTTGAAGCTTGTGCAGTTGAGGACGGAGCTTAGGCATTGGTGGAATGAGGCATTATGACATCACAATCTGAGCTCTAGAATGTTGCTACTTATGATTTTGAAGTGAGGCTTGTGCAGATGAGGACGGAGCTTAGGCATTGGTGGAATGAAACATTATGACATCACAATCTGAGGTCTAGAATGTTGCTACGTATGATTTTAAAGTGTTTGAGGCTTGTGCAGATGAGGACGGAGCTTAGGCATTGGTGGAATGAGGCATTATGACATCACAATCTGAGCTCTAGAATGTTGCTAGTTATGATTTTAAAGTGTTTGAGGCTTGTGCAGATGAGGACGGAGCTTAGGCATTGGTGGAATGAGGCATTATGACATCAGTGTCTGAGCTCTAGAATGTTGCTACCTATGATTTTAAAGTGTTTGAGGCTTGTGCAGATGAGGTCGGAGCTTGCAGGAATGGGGCAGGGACAAGAAAAGAACTCGCCGGGATGGGGGAAATGAGTTCCCATGGGGACAGGGAAAAATTTGTCCCCGTGTCATTCTCTACACTCAGCTACTTACCTACCTGCCAGTTCCTCTAACAGCTACAGCAGCCGAGACAGTGCTAAAGACGGCTTCTCCACTGCTGTGCCCCACCCATAGGAAGTTACATCAGAACAGTGGGATGCAGCAGAGGATTCCCCATGGCTCAAGCCATTAATGTCTCTCCCACTCCTGGCACACGCATCATTAGCTTTCTCAGTCTCACTCCCCACAACACACCATCCCCTCTAGCTTTCTCCATCACATCCACTATTCATATGGCAAGAGAAAGAGACACGCGATTGCATTTTGGATCACATCCTCTTCCTCTGCCATCCTGGGCTTCATTGTTCATTTGAACCATGCAGGCCTTGGGAGAGCAACTTGGTTCAGAGGAGGGTGCTGCTCAATGTTCAGTTGTTTCCTTCCTCTTTTGGATTAAGTAGTGCCGTGAGAGAGAGAGGGAAAACCGCCTAGTTGCTGAACCACAAAGCCTTTACCGCTTCTCCCTACCGATGCCGCTGCCACTGCCTGGACAAATGTTTTCATCAGAATTCCACACGGGTGGGGATTTCTACGCATATTCTGCATTGCATGTTTGCATAGAATTTCGCCTGGAGTACACCATGCAGTGCACTAAAGCACCACGTGCTTTTAACCACAAGAAATTGGCTCTTCATCCAAGCTGCTGTAAACAGGGACTGGCGTTCCATCTGCAGGAAGCATATGCTCAGTAAATGACACATTATCAGCAAGGCCTTGCTCAGGGAGAGATCCCAGCATCCCCACTGAAGTGCAATTCGCTCTAAATATTGTTATCGTAAATTAGCTCAGACCCAGTGCAAAAGCCTCCAGACTGGCAGATATGTCCTGCAGAGGTAAGAAAACAACAAGGCAGTGGGTCTAGTACTGTAGATCAGTCCCTCCTTGAGGGCCGCAATCCAGTCGGGTTTTCAGGATTTCCCCAATGAATATGCATGCGATCTATTTGCATGCACTGCTTTCATTGTATGCTAATAGATCTCATACATATTCATTGAGGAAATCCTGAAAACCCGACTGGATTGCGATCCTTCAGGAGGGACTTTGACATCCCTGCTGTAGATCCAACGTGGAAAGAAAACAAGAACCCAGGAAAACGGACCCAGGATCATTTCTTTCAGTACTGATAGAAGTTGTTGTGTGTCACCAGCTGGTTGTAGGCCCCTGACACAGCCAAGTCTGGCGAAACGTAACCATGTCGGGCACCAATTTTTGGGAGCACCAATTAAAGCTATTATTCTTCATATGGTCTCCTTCTTGTTTTCTTTCTAGATATGTCCTACATACAAGAGAATTAATTATACAGCAGAAAAAAAAATCAGTTAACAAATTCCCATTGTTATCAAAATATAAGTTCTGTGTGGGATTCTTAGAATCTTGGATTCTGGGATAGTTTATATTCACGTTATTAACATTCTCTATTGGCAATGAAAAGTTTTCTCACCTTCCATGCCTCTGACTTGATTTTCTGGCTCTGTATGTCTCTTTTTTTTTTTCCTTATCTGTTTTAATTTTCTCCCTCTTTTTGTTTCTCTCCTTCAGCAAGATTACCGGTAATCATTTTATTTTCATTTCTTTGTGGCATAACTTGCAAAACGTCACAAGAAGCCTTTGTAGATTTGGGATTTGAACCTTGACTTCCCTAGTTTCTACTCTACTACTCTAACCATTAAACAATTTGTCTACATTTTCCTGTAATATATTTCTTTTAAAGTATGGAGCGCAGTATAAATATGACTAAAATGTACGGATTCGTCAAAGATAGGCACCACCACTTGTGGATATTTGCAAAAATGGCTCACTGGATGACAGAAGCTCAGATGCAGTGATATTTCTCTTGGCTTTCTCTGACTAAATTTAAAAGAGGTTTAAAACTATTTCTTTTGCAAGCTACTTCTTTTTTTTTTTTTTTTTTATAAATTTTGAATACATTTACAATATCCAATAATTCCAAAGGAAAAAAAGGATAAATACATAAAACAATACATAATCAAACCATACATACATAATTCATTTTAAGCCCACATTAATGGAGAGCACATCAAATAAATTCAGGAAAATAAAGGACAATAATTCTCGATTCGAACTAAAGAACCTTGAATCATTCCTTAAACTGGGATATTATTTAAATTAATTCTCCTCAAATTCTCAGCTAAGTGAAACAAATCTCATTTCTGTTCTCTTGCAACTAAAAATTGTTGTAATTGTATAGGATCCCAGAAGGCATACTCAATATCTTGTAACTTAACCAGACATTTACAGGGAAATTTCAGGTAAAAGGATGCCTTCAGGGCCAAAACTCTATCCTTCAATTTCAGAAATTCTTTCCTCCTCATTTGAGTGGTCCTGGATACATCCGGAAGCTACTTCTGATGATCCATGTGGCAGCATTTTGTAATCTGGAGATATCCCTGGCAATGTTCCCTCTTAAGCTTTACATATGTGTTTTTTTACCCTGTGATAAGTACCTGGTAGTGCTAACTTACCAGAGCTTAGTAAAAGGACCCCGTGTTTTTCATGCTGACATAGGACAACAAAACTTAAGAACATAAGAACAAAAGAATTGCCACTGCTGGGTCAGACCAGTGCTCACGCGGCGGCCCTTAGGTCAAAGACCAGTGCCCTAACTGAGTCTAGCCTTACCTGCGTACATTCTGGTTCAGCAGGAACTTGTCTAACTCTGACTTGAATCCCTGGAGGGTGTTTTCCCCTATAACAGCCTCCAAAAGAGCGTTCCAGTTTTCTACCACTCTCTGGGTGAAGAAGGACTTCCTTACGTTTGTACGGAATCTATCCCCTTTCAACTTTAGAGAGTGCCCTCTCGTTCTCCCTACCTTGGAGAGGGTGAACAACCTCTCTTTCTCTACTAAGTTATTTCCCTTCAATATCTTGAATGTTTTGATCATGTCTCCTCTTTTCAAGGGAGAAAAAGCCCAGTTTCTCTAGCCTCTCAGTGTACGTCAACTCCTCCAGTCCCACAAGAACATTGATCACTGGCAGCTGGGATAATGTACCGAAACCGTTGATTGTGTTATTTCTTATATGTAGTGTTACGTTTCCTTGGGTTTTGTAACGTTTTAGATTTTTCTCTTCTTCTGTTTTGTTTTTTATTGTACAGGCAGTCCCGAGTTACAGACGCTCGACTTAAGTATGACTCGTACTTAAGAACGAGGTCGGGGCTTCATTTGATTTCATTGAGCAGTAGTTCCAGTGGCCTAGACTCCTACACTTGTCCTGCAGCAGATTCAGGAATGATGCCTGGCCACATTAAGAACAGTGTGTGATTGTGAATGCTGTACCTTAGAGGGAACACGGGTAGGGTCAGTTGGCCCTTATGTCAGCTGGTAGCATAAGAACATAAGAATTGCCGCTGCTGGGTCAGACCCGTGGTCCATCGTGCCCAGCTGTCTGCTCACGCGGTGGCCCTCTGGTCAAAGACCAGCGCCCTAACTGAGACTAGCCTTACCTGCGTACGTTCTGGTTCAGCAGGAACTTGTCTAACTTTTTCTTGAATCCCTGGAGGGTGTTTTCCCCTATAACAGCCTCCGGAAGAGCGTTCCAGTTTTCTACCACTCTCTGGGTGAAGAAGAACTTCCTTACGTTTGTACAGAATCCATCTCCTTTTAACTTTAGAGAGTGCCCTCTCGTTCTCTCCACCTTGGAGAGGTTGAACAACCTGTCTTTATCTACTTTGTCTTGAATCCCTGGAGGGTGTTTCCCCCTATAACAGCCTCCGGAAGAGCGTTCCAGTTTTCCACCACTCTCTGGGCGAAGAAGAACTTCCTTACGTTTGTACGGAATCGATCCCCTTTTAACTTTAGAGAATCTTAAAATTTACAAGTTCTGGGGTACATCCAAATCCGACTTAAGAATAGCTTTAAAAACGTAACTCGTTCTTAACCCGGGCACTGCCTGTATAGTTATTGTAAACTGCTCAGATTGGACAATGGGCATTATTATCACGTTTTTAACACACTGTAAACTGTATTTCTGCCTGCTGTATAGCCTCAGAGAACTACCAAGAAAGTCCAGCTGTGAAATGCCTGGAAAAGCATGCAGTTTATAGATGTATTTGTTCACATTCCTATAATGCAGGAAACTATTTTCGAATGAGGTAAATGTGGCTCTGTAGTTACACTCTCTTCTCTGGTGCACAGAACAATCTATTTTATTTGACGTCATGCGGTGCACTAAAGCTCTCGTGCTTTTAGCCAGTTCTCCATCCAAGCTGTTGAAAACAAGGTCTGGTGTACAGTCTGCAGGAAGCAGATGTCAAGTGACTTGACACGTTGTCAGCAAAGGCCTTGCTTCAGAAAGAGATCCCAGAATGCCTGCTGACCATAGTGCAATTCTCTGAGGACAGGCTCTTCATTTTAACTGTTCTGAAGTTTCCTGTGGCCAGAACTGAGATGACTTGAATTATTTCTAAGCCATCAGCAGGAAATGCTGAGCAAATTGAAGCCCGTATTGGGGGGGGAGGGAGGGAGGAAGATAATTGTAGTAAGGAAGAAATTAAAATACCACACATTTATTTTAATTTTACCAGACTATGTTAAACTGTTTCTTTCCATAATATTTGCCTCCCAATGCTCATCATTAATGCTTGATGGGGCTGTCACATTATAGGCTCTGCCTTTAGACTTTCTATTGATTAAAAAAAAAAAGATTAACAGCTAAAGGGAAAGCGATTGGAACTTGTAGCTTTACAACCATATTCAAAGCGGTTACACACAGGTACTTTCATTTTCTCTATCTGCTCTGGTGGGCTCACAATCTATCTAATGTACCTGAGGCAGTACAGCATTAATTGACTTGCCCAGGGTTACAGGGAGCAGTGCAGGGTTTGAACCCACAACCTCAGGGTGCTGAGGCTGTAGCTCTAACCACTATACCACACTAAGGGCTCCTTTTACTAAGCTGCGCTAGCGGTTTTAGCGCTTGCTAGATGGTAACACCAGCATTGAGTTGGTGTTGGTTTGTGGCGCGGGGTTAGCGTGTGCGGCAATGCAGCTCATGCTAAAAATGCTAGCGCGCCTTAGGGCTCCTTGTACTAAGCTGGGCTAGCATTTTTAGTGCACGCAGGAAATTACAGCACGCTACACTGTGCGCTACGCTTCTAGAACTAACGCCAGCTCAATGCTGGCTTTAAGGTCTATCACGCGCGACAATGTAGCGCGCGCTATTCCGCGTGTTAAAGCCCTAGAGCCCTTTGTAAAAGGAGCCCTAAATGCACGTTTATGTCATTATACTGCCCTTTGTAACACAACCAAGAAGTCCGCAATGCTTAATAGCTGCTCTTTAAAAAATTAAATAAAATTAGAACCATTTTTAGTTTATAGCCCTGATCTATTAAAATTTGTTTTACTTTATATAAATGGGGGAAAAAACAAAAATATAAAAATATGTGCTAACACCATTACATAGTAAATGATGGCAGATAAAGACCAGCCTGTCTCATCCAATCTGCCTAGAAAACTAGCCAGGGTTGTACCTGTAACTCTGCGTAGTTACCTTCCCCCCATTCCCCCTTTATCTTTATCTGTTGCAGCCCCCCACCCGCTTTACATTTAAAAAGTGAAAGCTATTTAAGTTTTATTGGTTATATTCCACCTTCAGACCATATAGGGAATCTCTATGTTTATCCAACGCCGATGTCTGTCACTATTTTCCACCTCACTGCTTCCTGTAGAAGAGTAATTCCAGGCACCCACCACTAGGGTTACCAGAAAAAAAGAGGACAGATTGAGACATCCGAGTTTTACTTCCATTCTTTTCATTGGAAGCAAAACCCAGATTTCTCAATCTGTCCTCCTTACTTCCTTGCATTCAATGGAAGTAAAACCCGGATGTTTCAATTCATCCTCCTTTTTCTCGAGCCACATGGTAACCCACCACCCTTTCTGTGAAATAGTATTTCCTGATGTTGCCTTTAAGTTTCTCTCCTGCAACTTCATTTCATGCCCTCTGGTTCCAAAGCTGAAAAAGATTGTTTTGTTCCTTTTGATAATTTAAATATGTGTCTAATATCTCCCCTGTCTTTCCTCTCCTCCACAGTGCACATATTCAAGTCTTCGACTCTCTTTTCATACGTCTTCCAGTGCAGACCTCATACTAGCTTCCTTTTTCGCATCCTTGGCAAGATAGAACCTCCAAAGCTGAACACAGGACTTCAAATGCGATGTCACCAACAACTTGAATGGCGTATGGGGACAGACATAAAGATCTCAATCTGTATACCTTGGAGGAAAGGCGGGAGAGGGGAGATTTGATATAATCGTTTAAATACCTACATAATATAAATGTGCATGAGTCAAGTGTCTTTGATTTGAAAGGCGGCTCTAGAATGAGAGGGCATAGGATGAAGTTAAGAGGCTCCGGAGTAATCTATGGAAATACTTTTTTACAGAAAGGGTGGTAGATGCGTGGAACAGTCTCCTGGAAGAGGTGGTGGAGACAGAGACTGTGTCTGAATTCAAGAGGGCCTTGGATAGGCTCGTGGGATCTCTCAGAGAGAGAAAGAGATAATGGTTGCTGTGGATGGGCAACTCTATGACCTCACAATGCAGGTGCAAAGAGCCTTAGCCTATAGGAAGAGGGGATGCAAATGTTAAGAGCCTTAGCCAATAGGGAGAGAAAGAGATAATGGTTGCTGTGGATGGGCAGACTAAATGGGCCATTTGGCTTTTATCTGCTGTCATTTTCTATGTAAAACTATTTCTATGACATTTATCACCTTCTTTTTTTAATGCTGGTTATACTCCTGTCAGTGCAACCAAGAATCCTTCTTGCCTTGGTAACTGCTTTGTCACCTATTTTGCCTCTTTGAGATCCACAGACACTATCACCCCGAAGTAGAGAATGACGGGGACAATTTTGTCTCCATCCCTGTGGGATTTATCTCCATCCCCATCCTGTCCCTGTGAGTTCTATACCTGGCTCTGCCCCATCCCTGCAAGCTCTGTCCTCATCTTTAATGTGTTCGAGGCATGTTCAGATGAGGACAGAGCTTGCAGGGATGGGGCAGGGTCAGAGACAGAACTCATGGGGATGTGGATGGAGAAAGATTCTTCAGAGACGGGGGTCAAATTTGTCCCTGTGTAATTCTCTCGGTCTCTTTCTTGGTCCATTCATATCAGCTTCTCATCTCCTATTGCATAAAACTCTTTAATTTTCAAATACATCACCCTACACTTCTTTGGCTAAGCTAGGGTTACCATATAGCTCCAGAAAAAGGAGGACGAATTGAGACATCCGGGTTTTACTTCTACTGAAAGCAATGGAAATAAGGAGGACAGATTGAGACATCTGGGTTTTGAAAGCAATGGAAATAAAACTTGGATGTCTCAATCTATCCTCCTTTTTCTGGAGCCATATGGTAACCCTAGGCCAGGGGTAGGCAATTCCGGTCCTCGAGAGCCACAGCCAGGTCAGGTTTTCTGGATATACACAATGAATATAGAAACATAGAAGATGACGGCAGAAAAGGGCTACAGCCCATCAAGTCTGCCCACTGCTTACCCACCCCCTGTCTATGCCCTAATGACCCAATTTCCTTATCTTGACCCTCATAGGGATCCCACATGGGTATCCCATTTATTCTTAAAGTCTGGCACGCTGTCTGCCTCGATCACCTGCACTGGAAGCTTGTTCCAATGATCAACCACTCTCTCTGTGAAGAAATACTTTTTGGTGTCGCCATGAAATTTTCCGCCCCTGAGTTTGAGCGGGTGCCCTCTTGTGGCCGAGGGTCCTTTGAGAAAGAAAATATCATCTTCCACTTCGACACGTCCCGTGAGGTACTTAAATGTTTCGATCATGTCTCCCCTCTCCCTACGTTCCTCGAGAGTGTAGAGCTGCAATTTGTTCAGTCTCTCTTTGTACGAGAGACCCTTGAGCCCCGAGATCATATGTATGAGATGGATTTGCCTACACTGCCTCCTTGAGATGCAAATCTATATCATGCATATTTATTGTGGATATCCTGAAAACCTGACCTGCCTGTGGCTCTCGAGGACTGTAACTGCCTACCCCTGCCCTAGGCCAAGCTTCTAATTTTTGTAGGTCAGTTCTCATGCATGCCCCACCTCTGGAGTGTCCACTCTGTTGCCAATCAATTGCAAGTCCCATTTTATGTCATGGGACCTACTTATTAATAAAGCGTGTTCGTGGAGTTAGCACATGCTAACGTGGTAGCACACCTAGAGCAATTTACTGTTATTCTCACAAAGACACAAGGAAAATGTTTAATCTCGCTATAATCATTTTTGAAAGCTTAAAGCAAAGAATAATTATAATTTTTGGCATGACACCATAATGCTCATTTGGGTTAATTCTGGCTTGGAAGCTGTTCAGTGAAACGAAGCAATTTGTTGTGTTTCAATTAAAACCATTTTCAAGCATGGAATTAAACCCAAATCATGATTTAATTCAAAAAAGAACAATAAATGGATAATTAGGTAAGAGGTGCCTAGTTAAAGTGCCATGTAAGATGCCTAGGTAAAGTCTATTTCGTAAAGACAAGTAGTAACTAGTTGTTTTTATACTGTAAGTTACTAAGGGGCTTTTCTTTACTAAGATGTTCTAAGAAATTGTTTAAATCAAATGCATGCACTATATGTTCTTTAAAGGTGCTAAACCATTCAAACTCCCAATTAAGCTAGAATTAATTACTCCAGCTAGACTAGCAACCTTTATCCAGTCTTATCAGGCCCTCAGCGCCACCACTCAGAACTCAAACGTAAATCTTAGAACTATGAGAAGTTTGAGTTCTGAGTGGTGGCGCTGAGGGCCTGATAAGACTGGATAAAGGTTGCTAGTCTAGCTGGAGTAATTAATTCTAGCTTAATTGGGACTAAGAAATGGTTTAGCATGTTTTAATGTGGGACTTTCCTGTGGCCATTTCTAACGCATCCCTTTTTTATTTTTGCGGGTCCAGCGCTAGTTTTTCCATCAATGTAAGAGACCGTTTCTTTCAAAAATATTCATATGGGAGTACTTAGCACCTCCTATTTAGGAGGTGCTAACTGGCAAGTTCTATATAGTCGGCCTAAAGTTAGACATGCTTAACTTACTTGATAGGCTTAATCAGTGCCAATAATTAGCATTAGACACCTCATAATTGGCCTTAATTGGACTTAATTAAAAGTTAGGTGCCTATCTCAAAAGCCATGATTCTATAAAAAGTAGGCGCCTAGTCTAAAGGGCCTTCCTAAAAGTGGGCATGGTTTTAGAGTTAGACGTCAGCATTTAGGCGAAGAAAACCATGGCATAAATTGGATATGCCTAAAGTTAGGATGCAGAGTGACGCCTAAGTCTGCTTGGGTAGTGTTAAGCGTGAATTTATACAGTGCACCTATCTTTTATAGCATCACACTTAGCGCCATACTAGTTGGTGCCAATTTTTTAGGCAGACTATATAGAATCGGGCCTTATGTGTTCCCAACTCGTACATGCTAATGTGAACATGCCAGCTGGATAATGCTTTTAAGCCTACTCCATGTAGGTGGCATGCTCCTTCCGGATAAATAAATAAATGAATAAGTAAAATCAGTGGTGTAGCCAGACTGATGGTTCTTCAAAAACATCCCTCTTTGACCCTTATTTCTTTACCTTTTCTCCACCCCTCGATCCGGTATTTGCCCCTGCCTGTGACCCAGTAACTCCCCTTAAGAACATAAGAAGTTGCCCCCGCTGAGTCAGACCAGAGGTCCATCTTGCTCAGCGGTCCGCTCCTGCGGCGGCCCATCAGGCCTAGTGCCTGAACAGTGATCCCTGATTATTTTTATAACTTACCTCTAATCCCATCCCTATAATCTACCTCTACTCTTATCTGTACCCCTCAATCCCTTTGTCTTCCAAGTACCTATCCAAAGCTTCTTTGAACCCCTGTAGCGTGCTCCTGTTTATCACATCCTCCGGTAGCGCGTTCCATGTATCCACCACCCTCTGTGTGAAAAAGAACTTCCTGGCGTTTGTTCTAAACCTCTCCCCTTGCCTGGTACACCTCACCACATTTGTGAGTGGTAGCATAAACACACATCTGCTGTCTGAATTTGGCTCTGCAGGTTTCTCTCTGCCAGGTCACATCAGAGGAAACAGGAATTGACATCAGTCAGGGCAGGATGTGGCAGAAGGAAGCCTGTAGAGACCAGTGCAGGCAGCAGAAGTACATTACTGATGAGGTAGCCAGCATTTCTCTCCTTTTATCCTCCCCTCATGGTATCTAACATGTGTCTCCTCACCCTCATGGTATCCAACATGAGTCTCCTCCCCTCTTCCCCCTTGGTCTCCATCATTTATCTCCATCCTTCCTTCCTTCACCCCCTCTTAAGCATCTATTTCCCCTTCTCCTCCCATGATATCCAGCATCTCTCTCCTTCCTTCTCTCCCTCATCCCATGTTCCTTCCCTTCTCTCCCTGTTCCTTTCCTTCTCTCCTTCATTCTCCCATCTCCTTCCCTTTATCCTCCTCTCCATAGTCTCCTGCATGTCTCGCCTTCCCTCTTCCTCATATGATATCCAGCATCTCTGTTCTTCCTTCCCTTCTTCATCCATTCTTCAGCATCTTCCCTTCCCCTTTCTCCTGCCCATGGTGTTCATCCTCTCTCCGTCCCTATCTCCCCATCACCATGGTCTCCAGCATTTGTCTCCTTTCCCCCACCATGGCATCCAGCATTTCTCTCTCTTTCTTCTCTCCTCTGTCCAGTGTGTCTCTCCTTCCCCACCTCCCTTCTCCCTATAGTCTTCAGCATTTGTCTCCTTCCTTCTGTCTCTTCCCTGCCCTCAGTATCCATCATTTTTCTCTTTCCTCCTCCCCCCCAGCATGTCTCTCCTCCCTCCCCCGATTCACCATGTGTCTCCTTTCCTATCGCCCCACCACAAGGTGTTTGTTTACCTCACACCCCAGGGGCAGCGAGACTACAAACTGCATAAGAAGAGCCATCATGTGCATAGCCGGTGCAGGGCCTTGATTATATGTAAATATTCAAGGCCTACTGGGTTTTGTCTCCGTTCTGAAACTGGAAGCTGGCAGGAGCCTCTTATGCAGTTTGTAGAGTCGTCATCCTGGAGGAGTGAGGTAAGCAAATAAACAGCTCATAGGAGAGGGAGGCAAGGAAGGAATATTTTGGGGATGCCATGGCAGCTGTGGCTTTCCTTATTCCAACACCTATAACAGTAACAAACTAACAGTCCAAGAAAGCCTGGAATAGTCACTAGGCACAGAGAATCCTGCACCAGGAATGAAACATGGCAAACTAGATGGACCTAATGGTCCTTGTCTGCTGTCATTGCCTATGTTAGACTTCAACTTAGCCAAATATGGAGTTCTATCATCTGTACTGTAAGAACTGTATTTTCCATGTTAAATTTTCACCTCACAGAAAGATAGCTTCTCTAGCACCACCCTCTAGTGGAGAACAGTGTTAGTTGATGTGTAGCGTGTGGTTCAGTACTGCAGTGATTTTTTTAAAATAGCATTATATTTATTGTACAGCAATATTAACCATTAACAACTCCATATAGGTGAATCAAATAGTGCAATCCACAATTTATTTTACAAATGCTATCTACCTTCTTCTACCAAGTCTGGATACTCTCCTAAACATTTCTTAAGGCCACACAATAAGGAAAAAGTACTGCCAGATCCAGCTTCTTGCGCTATGTAGCATGGTTAACCACAACGGTTCCCAGACTTTCTGATGTCTGAACCACTGAATTGGGCGATTCCACCCTACTCTATGTCACTTCAGTGCCATCATTATATACAGAAGAGTCAACTATTGTGTAACTGTGGGTGGATGTTCACTATGCCACTGGCTTCGGATGACTTTCGTTGCCAAGAGAAACATGTAATATAATAGTTGTTTCTATATAGCACTGGTCTTCTATGCCAAAGCAGTCTAACTAGCGACCAGAGAAAGCTTAGGGGAGAGATGGGAGTTGAATCTACAAAAGGTTTTATTTGTGCTACATGGGATCCCATCCCTAAACATTTTTGATTGCTAAGCATCTTCAGAATTGATGACCCAATGCTGCATCCTCTTCCCTACATTTCAAGCATTTACTATGCTGGGCCATACCCATTTTTGAATTATTATTTTTATAGAGGGAGAGATATAAATCTTAAATAAAATTTGTAACTTTGCTCTTTTTGTCCCACATTGATTCATTTTACTGCTGTTTTAGCAATAAGCCCAGTGAGCATCTCTATAGTCAGGTCCACCCCCAAATCTATCATCTATCCCTTTGACCATTTTCTCATGGCTATTGGGGGTAATTCTGCTCAAAAGATCTTGTACATTATTGAAACCTTTCAGCCCCACTTTCCCCCCAAAAGAAGGGTCTCCTCTGTCCTCTACATTTTCTTAAATACCTTCTGTCAAAAATTGCCTAGGGAGGGGATCGGATCTAATGTGACACTTGTAAATAGGCAAAATGATCTGTTCTAGCCAGCTGATATGTAGTGCTGGGGGAATCAGACGATAATGATCTCCCATCCTCCGCTATGGACTGTCTTAACCATTTATTTATTTTTCACATTTTAACCTGACTACAACTAAGCAGCATACAATATGAACGTACACAGTAAAAGAAAAAAAAGAAAAAACCCCCAAGAGCTGCACTAATTCATTTTACAGCTTATCTTTTGCATGGATTTTTTTTCAGTCTTGAGACAATCTGCCAATGGGAAGGCTTTTATGTACAAATGTGTTTTTTAAACAGCTTTTTAAAGTGCAGAAAGGAAGTGCAGCAGAACAAAGACATTGGAAGAGCATTACACAGCTTAGGCCCCATTACACAAAAAAAACCAACAACTGCGAGTAGTCACAACATGTTGTATGCACCACAAATCAGGCCTAGCTACTTGTTTTCCTGTAAGTCTCTCCTTGCAGTCAGAAGTTCCTGATCTCCCAAGTTTTCAAGGTCTACAGTGATATTTTATTTATTTATTTAGGATTTAGCTCCTATGTTTTCAATAGCAGCTAAAGGTAAATTACATTCAGGTATGGTTATTTTTTTTTTTTTAACTTTACTTAGTTTTTAATGCCAACAAAGAGTGCAATACAATTTATATACAAATAATGATAATCAACCAAGCACTTATAATCAATAAGTATTTTAGTCTAGGTTAGTATTTTAGGTTGCAGTTAAGGAAAGTCTCTGCTTAGTGCCCAGCATGCTTGGGGAACAAGCAAACCAATAGAAAGAGTCCCATAAGACACAGGAAGCTGTACATGTGCTCTCAAAGAGCCTATTACAGGGACCTTCAAGACTACAGGGACTTGTGAGCCTATCATACAGTATAACACCTTTAACACCTCCACTTTTAGAAATTGTGATTGAAACTGATAACTCACTACTAATGTTACATAGAAACATAGAAGATGACGGCAGAAGAGGGCCATAGCCCATCAAGTCTGCCCACTCTCATGACCCACCCCCTTGATTTAACTGACCCACCCCCAAATTTACATCCTTAGAGATCCTACGTGAATATCCCATTTACTTTTAAACTCTGACACGCTTTTGGCCTCAATCACCTGCAGTGGGAGTTTGTTCCAATGATCGACCACCCGTTCTGTGAAGAAATACTTTCTGGAATCACTATGAAATTTCCCTCCCCTGATTTTCAGCAGATGCCCTCTGGTGGACGAGGATCCTATATGACAGAAGATATCCTCCTCCACCTCGATCTTGCCTGTGATATGTTTAAATGTCTCCTTTCTTTCTTCGTTCTTCAAGTGAGTACAGCCGCAGTTTATTTAGCCTTACTTCATACGGGAGATCCTTGAGCCCCGAGACCATCCTGGTGGCCATTCGCTGAACCGACTCAATTCTTAGCACATCTTTCCGGTAATGTGGTCTCCAGAATTGAACACAATAATTTTGGGCATTTTAAACCTCAATCCTGCTGCTGACGGTGGCTAGCGTTTCACCAAAACTGGCTGCTTCAGGGCTTAAAGGATCACGAGAACTGAAAAGGAAGAGACATGTGCACTGTAAAATTACAATTCAAAAAGATATGAAAAAAAGGGTTATTGTTCAAAGTAAAACTTACTGAATGTTGCCGTGTCCATTCACTTCATAATTAGAGCATGGGGATGTTGTACCATTGTGGGTTTAGACCTCATCAGTGTGTGATGTCTCTGCAGCTGAGCCCCTGAATGATTTAAAGGGCCGAACCTTCTCTACTTGGAGCATATGGCCCCTGCCATATTTCAAATGTGTGTTGTGGGGAATAGGGACAGCAGGCAGCTGGACCCTAATCCTCAGCATTGCATCCTCAGCCGAACTTCATTACTGGAGTGGCCAAGGGTGTTTGCAAACTCAAAAAGGAAAACAGAAACAGACATATGTGCAAAAATTAAAGATTTGTATTTCCTCAAACTCTGGGGTGTTGGAGCAAGTGTAACCAAGTTCAGTCCAGTGCTTCCACCGTGCACTCATTTATTCCAAACATCTACAGAACAGGCCATAGAGGCGCCTAGGGTCAAAATGGGTGTGTCATAAGTGACCATAGGCACCGGTGGGAGCCCCTGTAAATGTGATTCTCGTATAAAGTGGACACCGGAAATGTAGGCCAGTAAAACAGGTTGAAAAGGTGAAAGCTAAAGCTAGAAGGACGCTAATGTGCATAGGAAGAGGTATGGCCAGTAGGAAAAAGGAGGTATTGATGCCCCAGTATAAGACTTTGGTGAGACATCATTAAGAATACTGTGTACAATTCTGGAGGCCGAACCTTCAAAAAGATATAAAAAGGATGGAGTTGGTCCAGAGGAAGGCTACAAAAATGGTGTGTGGTCTTCGTCATAAGGCGTATGGGGAGAGACTTAAAGATCTCAATCTGCATACTTTGGAGGAAAGGCGGGAGAGGGGAGATATGATAGAGACGTTTAAATACCTACGTAAATTAAATGTGCATGAGTCGAGTCTCTTTCATTTGAAAGGAAGCTCTGGAATTAGAGGGCATAGGATGAAGTTAAGAGGTGATAGTCTCCAGAGTAATCTAAGGAAATACTTTTTTATAGAAAGGGTGGTAGATGCATGGAATAGTCTCCTGGAAGAGGCGGTGGAGACAGAGACTGTGTCTGAATTCAAGAAGGCGTGAGATAGGCATGTGGGATCTCTTAGGGAGAGAAGGAAATAGTGGATGCTGTGAATGGTCAGACTGGATGGGCCATTTGGGCTTTATCTGCCATCATGTTTCTACTTTACACATGGCTGCGATTCTGCAACCAGTGCTGGTACATGATTGACTTGTGACCATCGTTGGTTTTGGAGGCACCGGCCAATACCAGTGTCAATTGCAGAATCCAGCCCTTTGAGTGGAGTTCTAAAATTTGAAACAGCCAGAACCATAAGTGTTGCTGATTCGGAGCAGTGTGATGTCCAATTCCTGAGCCTAATAGTGGACCAGACTGAGTATCTTCTAATAAAAATCCAGTGGCGGAGCAGTTCAGTTCCGAGGCCCCAATCCACCACACATGTGAGAGAGTTTTCCATTTGGGCGCGCAGCTATATACCAATTTGATGCAGTTAAAGGAGATTCGTCAGCAGAGAGGGAAGACATGACCAGTGTGGAGATCGATTGGAGAGATTTGAGAGAAGGATCTATTTAAACCATGCCATGAAAGACCACTGGCTGTGCCAAACTGAACCCAAGTAACCTGTGAGGGAGACGTTGAGCATGCTCACCATTGTAAGTGTTCCACGTGCAGTGAAGAAAACTTTGCCTTCACCCTTCCGGGTATTAGTTGCTACTGAATTTGATCGAGGGACTTCTGAGCAAGCTATAATTCTCCAGCCAGGTGCTACCAGAAATCTTGAGACCAAAATGGAGGAACGAGGAGTGTACCACTTAAAAGGAAAGACTGTCATCGTGCTGGAGGGCGACTTGTTAATGGGTTATATAGTGTCCGTTGTGTATGCATTGCCATGACCCGGTACTGATATTTCCCAGCTGCCAGAAGTGCAAGGAAAGTCTCTTTGAAACTCAAGAATGAAGCAGCAGTGGAGATCAGGCCAGCTTCTCATCCAAGGGAGAACTTGAAGGAGTTGTCTCAACTGTGGGGGACCCTGGGATTCAAGAATCAGCAGAACGGTCTCCATCCAGAATCGATTGATATGAGGCAAGTAGTACAGTAGAGTCCGTGCTGTTGGCTGAAAGCCTTGCCAGCCTAACATTGGTGAGACAGCAGTCCCCTGAGGTCAGGGACAGTGCGATGAGACTCATAGAGTGAGGGAGAGGATTGCCACAAGATAGCCCCTCTCCTTGACGAGCAGTCAGCCTGATGTCAGCCTCTGTTGTCACTAAGGAGGGTGGTCAGCTGTGCAGGGTGGGCGTCATCAGAAGGAGGAGATATTGTATCCTCATGCAGCGCGGGACCGCATTGCCCTCTTTCCCACCCAGCTTTCCATGGTCCAGAAAGGCATGTGAGATGGCACTGGTACCTCTGACTTTGGGAACAGGTATACTTCTGACTCCCCACTCACCAACTAGTGGAAAAGTTTCCATAGATGGCTCATGACTTTTCTATCCTGATGCCTCAGGATCTGGTAACAGGCCTCCCGTTGCTGGAAAACCTTTTTGAGATTCTCTGCCTGGCCTGGGGAGATACTGCAGTGACTGATCTGGAGGAA
Source organism: Geotrypetes seraphini (assembly GCF_902459505.1). Taxonomy (NCBI): domain Eukaryota; kingdom Metazoa; phylum Chordata; class Amphibia; order Gymnophiona; family Dermophiidae; genus Geotrypetes; species Geotrypetes seraphini. Next base: position 159,342,282 of record NC_047090.1, on the reverse strand, counting down.
GAACAACTGGCCCGATTGGAATGATAGCTGGGGCTGAATCTCCAGTCACCCGGCCCACTGGAGAACAGAAAGGCAGCGAGTCATGAGGAGGTGAAGGAGCGCTACAAAGATCTACTAAGTGCAAGTATTCCACAGATTTATTGAAGGGACCCCTGGGTACAACCTGGCCAGGGAGCACGACCCCGTTTGCCAGCACCCAGCCGGTCAGACAAATACATGAGGTTACATCTGCAATATTCAGTGTTGGTGCCCCTATACCAGGGATAGGAAACTCCGGTCCTCGAGAGCCGTATTCCAGGCGGTTTTTCAGGATTTCCCCAATGAATATGCATGAGATCTATTTGCCTGCACTGCTTTCAATGCATATTCATTGGGGAAATCCTGAAAACCCAACTGGAATACGGCTCTCAAGGATCAGAGTTCCCTACCCCTGCCCTATACCAAATAGGACTGAATAAATAGTAATCCTAACTTTGGTCACTTAGCTTTCCTTCCACCCTTCCATCATGATCAGACTCCCCTCCCTAATACCATGATCAATTGCCTCCCCATGATCAGCCCCAACCCCCCATGATCCGGCTCCTTCACTAGAGCTCATGGTAGCCATTTTAGCTGCAGGAGCCACTAAGGACAGTGGAAAGTGAGGATTACTCCTGCTTTAGCTACTAAACTAAACTAAACCTTAAGTTTGTATACCGCATCTTCTCCACAGAAGTAGAGCTCGACACGGTTTACAGTAATTGGTATAGAAAGAAACTACAATGAAAAGTAGAAGGGCTCAGAAAGAGGGGCTTAGAGGGAATTAGTAAATCGATGAGGGAGAGGTCATTGCATTTTGGAGAAGAGCCAAGTTTTCAGATGTTTTCGTAAGAGTTGGAGGGAGGACAGGCTGAAGCGGGGTGGTAAAACTGTTCCAGAGTTTGGTGATCCTGAAGGAGAGGGAAGTCCCTAGTTTTCCTGCATGGGATATGCCTTTAAAAGAGGGGAAGGATAGTTTGAATTTTTGAGTGGATCTGGTGGTGTTGGGGTTAGAGGAGTTCCAAGATAGTGGAAAAAGGGGAGGCAGGATACCGTGCAGAGACTTGAAGGTTAGGCAGGCGCATTTGTAGTGAACCCTGAGGATTACTGGGAGCCAGTGAAGCTTAGACAGAAGTGAGGAGACGTGGTCAAATTTGCTTTTTGCGAAGATTATTTTAGCCGCAGTGTTCTGGATCCGCTGGAGTCTGTGCAGGCTTTTCTTTGTCAGGCTTTGGTAGATAGAGTTACAGTAATCCAGTCTGGAAAGAATGATGGATTGTACGAGGATAGCAAAGTGATGATGATGGAAGCAGGATCTCACTTTCCTTAACAAGTGAAGATTGAAAAAGCATTTTTTTACTAAGGAATTAAGGTGGTCATTGAAAGACAGTGTGGAATCGATGATGATGCCTAGTACTTTGCATGAATGTTCAAGATGCAATGTGGTGCCAGAGGACAGAGGGATGAGGGTGGGTAGCTTATCTAATTTTGGGCCGAGCCAGAGTAGTTTTGTTTTGGTCTCATTTAATTTCATTTGTACAGTGAGGGCCCAGGATTGGAGGTTCGATATACATGAGGAGATGTTCTCAGAGAGATTGGTGAGGTTAGAGTCGGTCTTGAGGAGGACAAGGATGTCATCGGCATAAGTGTAAAGCGTTTCCAAGGGGAACAGTTGGAGGAGTTTCAAGGAGGACATATAAACATTGAAGAGAATAGGGGATAGAGGTGACCCCTGAGGAACTCCACAGATCGGTTTCCACGGGAGGGATGAGGAGCCATTCATGTTAACGAAGTAGGAGCGGGAACGTAAGAATTTTGAGAACCAGTCTAAGACTGTTAAGTTTAAGCCAATTTCAGAAAGTTGGAGAATTAGTACATCATGATGGACCATGTCGAATGCTGCGGAAAGGTTGAATTGAAGAAGAACAGCGAACTTATTGCAAGAGTGAAGATGTTGGACCTTTGAGATTAATGAGGCCAATAGGGATTCGGTGCTGAAGTTGGGTCTGAAGCCATGTTGGTAGGGAAGGAGAATGGAGAATCTTTCAAGATAGGATGAGAGTTGGGTGGAAATGATGGACTCCAGCAACTTGGTCAGGAGAGGAATATTTGCTATTGGGCGATAGTTGGATGGTATGGTGGGGTCTAGATCAGCTTTTTTAAGTAGTGGGGATAGGGCAATGTGTCCCATTTCTGCAGAGAACAGGCCTGAAAGTAAGGCAGAGTTTATGAGTTTGGTGAGTAATGAGATGGCTTGTGTGGGAATTTTCTCGTATAGGTAGGAGGGGAAAGGGTCCAATGTACATTTGCAGGATTTCAACTTGAGGCAGAGTTTGGCGACCTGTGAATCAGAAACAGGCTCGAAGGGGGTCCAGGATCTGTCGGCTGGAATGTGGTTGGCGACAGTTAAAGTGGGGTTGGGGTCGGTGGCTACCAAGTAGGGATGGGGCTGATCTCAGAGTGGAGGACCTGATCATGGCGGGGGTGGGGTGGGGGTGGGGGGGGGAAATGGAAGGCAAAGGGGGATCAAAATTAGTGAGAGTAAGGAAGAAGAAACTGACACATTTCTTAATGTGGGTCCCAGCTGATATGTAGCTGGGATCCGCATAAGTATCTTATCTGACCCACATAAAGTTGTGTGGCCAGCAACAGTCCAGTCAAATGTGAATATTCATGCTGGCCTGCTGGCTGAATATTGATTTGTTCTCTGCCTCCATCTGCTGGCTGGGGAACACCAACCACTAGCCTGGACTGGACAAGGCGATCAGGTAAGAAGAAATTTCATCATTTTTATGTTACCAGGCAGTAATATAAAGTAAATAATTGTCTTGTGCCATGTTACTAAGGGTAAAATGTTGCTAAATTTCAAGTTTTGTCTTGATGCCCATGACACAATCTGGCATATTGTTCTTTTAAACTACAACTGCAAAAAAAAATAAAAAATAAAAAAATGATACAGTGACCGTAGCTAACATCCACATGAGGGAGCTACAGTAAAGCTCATGGATTGAATTTCTTTTGAAATGCACACACTATTATTTCCAGAAACAGGCTGGAAACATTTGACCTTGGCTCTGTACATAATAGAATGAAATGATGGTTAAGAATTTACAGCAATTGCAGTCACTCAAGAAAATACATAAAGAATGGAGATGGAAATTATGAAGTGGTTATTAGGTTTGAATTTTTCATATACCCATGAAGTAGGTAGCCATCATTCATTATTATTATTATTATTATATAAAATGTCTTAGAGAGGAATTTTGGGCATTAATAATGAAAATATTGCTGGGGTCAAAATGTTTTCTGAGGGAAATGCAATGTTAAAACTATAATGCTGTAAACTCTCAACAAGAGGTCACTTAAAGGTAAAGGTATTTCCTCTGCGATTTGTATCTTGTTTCATTCCAAAAAGACATATATTCATGCCAAGCCCCTGTAGAAACTGTTAAAGAAGTAACCTCCACCAGTGTAGCATCTGCAGCCCCTGATCAAAGCTCCCTCAGAACAGGAAACCCCTCCCTCAAGAAAATCCCCCCCCCCATCAGGAACTGCCTCCTTCCTAACCCTGGGAGCCTACTTCCCTGTACCTGGTGATCTGTGGGATGGGCAATCCGCAATTGCTCCTGCCAATGCCTGACACAAAATGCTTCTTCTAGTGCAGGGGTGTCAAAGTCCCTCCTCGAGGGCCGCAATCCAGTCAGGTTTTCAAGATTCCCCCAATAAATATGCATGAGATCTATTAGCATTCAATGAAAGCAGTGCATGCAAATAGATCTCATGCATATTCATTGGGGAAATCCTGAAAACCCGACTGGATTGCGGCCCTCGAGGAGGGACTTTGACACCCCTGTTCTAGTGGCAATCTTGTCCCTAGTGATAACCCTTACTAGTAGTGCCATTTCTGTGAGGGATCGCCCCTGCCTATGACTCACTCCAGACATGGGCAACTCCGATCCTCGAGGGCTGGAATCCAATCGGGTTTTCAGGATTTCCCCAATGAATATGCATTGAAAGCAGTGCATGCAAATAGAGCTCATGCATATTCATTGGGGAAATCTTGAAAACCTGATTGGATTCTGGCCCTCGAGGACCGGAGTTGCCCATGTCTGCACTAGACCAGTGATTCCCAACCCTGTCCTGGAGGAACACCAGGCCAATCGGGTTTTCAGGCTAGCCCTAATGAATATGCATGAGAGAGATTTGCATATGATGGAAGTGATAGGCATGCAAATTTGCTTCATGCATATTTATTAGGGCTAGCCTGAAAACCCAATTGGCCTGGTGTTCCTCCAGGACAGGGTTGGGAACTGACTGCACTAGACTACCAGATATAGGCTGGTAGGCACTTGGGATTGAGAGGGGCTCCTGGACTTGATGGACCTTTGGTCTTTCCCAGTATGGCAATTCTCATACAACTTTAGATTATCCATTTAAGAAAGAATGGAGAATTTTTGAGTGTGTTTTGATATTTGGTAGCCAAGTTTTGTCTTTTTTTTTTTTTAACAGCTTTTTCAATGGGAACATTGCCAAATTGAACAATAATAATTCACAGTCTTGAAGATTCCTCCTTTTATTCTGACCTCACCTACTTCATTCCAATTAATCTTTAACTTTGTCTTCTGTGAATTCATTGTTGTGTTTAGAAATGTTCATATATTTTCACTGATGCCAAAATTTCCCATACTTTTCATATTCTAGCTATGTGGAAGGGAGTCAGATGCTTTCCTGTCATCAGTCCAAGCCACAGATAAATGTGTTTTTCTTCAATCTGAATTCTTTAGGATTGCTTTATCAATAAGTAACCAATCTTGGATCCTTGCAAATTTTTACAATTACCTTTTTGCTGAACTGAGTATAAGGAATTTTTTTTTTTTTTTTTCAAACAAGTATACACCGAATTTATTATTTTTCCAGTGAACAATTTTAATATCGTAGGGAAGCAGGTTATTGATCTGTGGTTTTAAGGTATGTTGTTCATTTCTCTTTAATTATTAAAAAGGTTCTTCCAATTGGCATTCAGACTTCATTAATTCCAAGCAGGCAAATGGAATAAATGTTTAACCAACTTTATCTCAACCGCTGTTTCTTACCAAACTTTTAGGAAGTCAAACAAAACTTATCTCTTTGACAAATTTCTCCTACTCCATGTCTACCATGATGTACTTCTAAAACACTTCCAGGAAAAATGGATTAATCTTACCATGTTAATGTAATTTTGAAAATTTTTTGTAATATCACTGTCTGTATACAGTCTCTTCCTCTGTAAACCGCTCTGAACTGTTTGTGGCATTGCGGTATATAAAAATAAAGTTATTATTATTATTAACATTTTAGAATGCAGTGCTAAATTGACCAGCTAATCAGGCATTTATTCAGTGGTTGCTCCCACTTTGTGGAACACCCTTCCTTTGGGCCTGAGACAGGAGAACAATCCTAGCAAGTTCAAATCCAGCCTTAAAACTTTTCTTTTTAGATTTTTAGCTAGGACTGAAAGCCTATGAGACTCAGATGATGGCCACATATCAGATAATTCCCCTCTCCTTTTATTTTGTAGCATGTCTCATCAGTTATTTGTTGTATTTCATGTTGTCTTTTATCTTTTATTATAAATTTTGTACTATGCACACCGCTTTGGTAATTAAAGCGGTATATCAAGCTTACATAAACTTGAAACTTGAAATATTTAGGCTAGTCATATCTAGCTGCATGTCAGTTCTTGATATTCTTGGACTTTTTCTGAACCACCTCTTCTGATACAGTGAAAAATGACATAGCTTTTCCTTTTTCGTTCATGCTCTGCAGTGCGAATCTGTTGTGTGCTCTGGTTATGTTCTATGGGGCAATCCCACAGCCATTTCCAGAAATGTAAAATTTCTTCTTTGAGTTTAGAAACCTTCATTTTGAAGGTACTTAGGGCCTGATTCTGGAGGCGGGGCCTGCTGTGTGTCAATCGCAATGATTATATGGCAAGTTCTAATTCCAGGATAAGGACTTGAAATAACATAAATGTTATAAGAGGTTCTATGTGCTGAATTGGTACCTTTTCTGATACTTCTCCTCCTAGTTAATATACTACTTGGGAAAGTATTTGTAAATCTGGGTTGCTGTGTAAACAGCTTGAGCAGGATGTCATTTAAGGGGAGTGTGTGGCGCGGTGGTTAGAACTACAGCCTCAGCACCCTGAGGTTCTGTGTTCAAACCCACGCTGCTCCTTGTGACCCTGGGCAAGTCACCTAATCCCCCATGGCCCCAGGTACATTAGGTAGAGTGTGAGCCCACCAGGACAGACACGGAAAAGTGTTTGAGTACCTAAATAAACTCATGGAAACCATTCTGAGCTCTCCTGGGAGAACGGTGTAGAAAGTTGAATAGTGTGAAAAGCTTCAGCCTCTGATAACCAGAGCTGGTACTGTGACATCATAATGCCTCATTTCATCAGTGTCTAAAAACCAGCCTCGTCAGTGATGTCACAATGGCTTGATTGTCCTATACTTGGCTCACCTTTATTACATTTTGATTTCTAGAGTGGTGCAGTGGTTAAAGCTACAGCCTCAGCACCCTGGGGTTGTGGGTTCAAACCCTGTGCTGCTCCTTGTCACCCTGGTCAAGTCACTTAATCCCCCCATTGCCCCAGGTACCTTAGATAGATTGTGAGCCCACCAAGACAGATAGGGAAAAACACTTGAGTAGATGAATCTAAACCACTTAGATTATAAGTGGTATATAATACTAAAAAAAAAAAAATATATTTATGTCACACTGACAGTTGCATGAGCTATGTACATTAGTTTGTGAAAATTTCTTCTGAATAATTGATTTTCACTATCCATAAACCACCCCCTTTTTTAAAAATCAAGTGTGTCAATCACTGGCAGGTGCTATGTCCAGAATCGCATCTTTTTTTTTTTTTTATATAGGCGCCTTAAATGTAGGCCAGCATTTTAAAGGCCTATATGTAAGGCACCGATCTCACGCCTACATGTCAAATAGATGCAGCTGCTGAGCTGATCGCAGCAAGGGAATCCCCAATCAGCTGAGCAGGCAGACCTCCCCAAAGCCACAGGAAAATACCCCTGCCATGATCAGCTGAGCGGCTGCGTCAGAAGACTCCCGACACATACCGTGAGATCGGCTGAAGGGATGCTCACTCCTTCATGTCGCCAACCCCCCCAAGTGGCAATCCTCCTTCCGAAGCAGCTCGGCAGAAAGGATGTCCACTCCCTCCTGTCGCCACCCCCCAAACCCCTGCTACCCCCCTGAAGCAGCCCAGCAGGAGGGATGCCAATTTCCCTCCTGCTGCCAACCCCAACACCCTGTTAACCTCTGACACTCAACCCCCCCATCCCCACCCCCATAGCTCATAGAAGAAAGTCCAGCTGGAGGGATGCATACTCCCTCTGGCCGGTAAGCCTGCCACTCCAAAATGATGGGCCTTCCCCTTCCCGGTGCATTCTGGGATGCACTGGGGTGAGACCTAAGGCCCTGATTGGCTCAGGTGCCTAAGGCCCCTCTGAATATTGGGTCTGTTGAAGTAGTTAGGTATGCCCCCAAATCTATATGGGTAATCAGTTTCTAAAAGGCTTGTATACCTTCAGCTCTTGGGAAATATAAAGCATTCACTGGTTCTGTTACCTGATGACCTTAGTGAAGTTTTCTTGCTTTGACATCCAGTTTTTCAAGATCTTTATTTGGTCAGTCTGTAAGCATCTACTGTTCCAAAGGGCTGTACAGAAAAACATGGATTGCAAGTGATTGATAGATGTTTTTTTATTTTATTCAGTGCTGCTAAAGCATTTTTCAGTATCAGTTTGAGTCTTCTGTAGGATTCGGTGCTGAACTTTTCTCTCAGAAATTTGTACTGGGTTATTGTATCTTTTACCTCTAGTATATATGCTGTCCAGCTCAAGCTCTTTTACACAGTTTTCTGTCAGAAAGATTTTTTCAGTTTTCCATGATGGATGAGTGCCCTTTACACGTGTCCAGACCAAAAATCATCCTGATGCCATCTGAGAAACTTCATAACTCGGATTGTCTCTCAAATGATGATGGGGGTCTAGGCAAACATGCGTTTGTGGACCTCCCTTACAATGGACCCCCCCATTCACTTCTTTTCTACTCCCCTCCCACAATCGCATTCATGTTCCCGTCTGCTGACTCCCATTCCCACATACATATCTTCTTGGCCTTCTTCGAACATTGCACCTCTCCAGAAGTAGAAGGGAAAAGTGTGGAGGCTACTGCAGCTGTGGGTGTGGCATTAGTAAGTTTGCGAGGGAGCATGTGGACTAGGCAAATGCATGCCTCGAATCGTAGGGTTACTAGATATTCCATCTGGTAAAAGAAGACACGTGGCCCCCACCCTGCTCCGCCCCCAGGACCGCCCCGCTTTGCCTCCAGCACCTGCCCCACACAAACCTCATCTCTTCAGGTTGGGCCTGGAGTGCATCCGTGCATGTGCAGATGCACTCCAGCCCCGGCCCCGATCTCACCAGTGCCGGGTTTTGAAAACCTATTCGGATTTCCCCGGACAAGTCCTCTCGAATGGCGTGGCTTGATGGTTAGAGATGGAGAGCTGCCAAGTTACCCGGTTCCAGGAGGGAGATTTTAGGTCAGTTTTGGTTTTCTGGCAACCTTATCCTGGTGCATTATTGGATCTGGAGCCAGGTCCAGCTCAAGCTATGGACCAGGTGAGGCCCTGGCCTACGGTGCTGATGGGTGTCAAAATCCCAGACCAGCATATCTCCTTCTCTCTTTCTTTAAATTTTTATTTATTTATTTAAAACATTTATAGCCATTTAAATTCTGCCATCCAGGATTCAATAGCTAACAGAATATCTATAACAGTTTGATTAAACTGAGAAAAAGAGGTGGAAATAGGGATTAGAACATAAGAATAGCTTTACTGGGTCAGACCAAACGTCCATCAAGCCCAGTAGCCTGTTCTCACGGTAGCCAATCCAGGTCACTAATACCTGGCCAAAACCCAAGGAGTAGCAATATTCCATGCTACCGATACAGGGCAAGCAGTGGCTTCCCCCGTGCCTTTCTCAATAACAGACTTTTCCTCCAGGAACTTGTCCAAACCTTTCTTAAAACCAGCTACGCTATCCGCTCTCACCACAACCTCTGGCAACGCATTCCAGAGCTTAACTATTCTCTAAGTGAAAAAAAATTTCCTCCAATTGGTTTTAAAATAATTTCCCTGTAACTTCATCGAGTGTTCCCTAGTCCTTGTCATTTTTGACGGAGTGAAAAATCGATCCTCAGTGATGTCATCTGCATAACTAAATAGTGTAATCTTGAAATGAGACAGTCTGTTTCCCAAAGATGCTAAATAGATATTAAAAAAGTAAAGGGGACAATGGTGAACCCTGAGGTACTCCATAAGGGTTACTCCAGCTATTGGAGCATTCGTTGTTAAACCTTACTCGATACGTTTGCGACTTTAGGAAACCATCTTACCATTTAAAGACCTTACCATGCACACCAATAGCATCCAAGTGTTCCAGTAGATTTTTTATGATCTACTAGATCGAAAGCACTGCTAAAATCTAACTGTAAGATTTGGGCACCAATATCCTTACTAAAGAGATTGCACAGAAGAAGGAAAAAAAAAAACACATTTAGATTTCTTTGTTGTGTCTGAAAGGATATTGGCAGAGTGGATAGTTTTGAAAGAGATTTGCCCAATTAACTTATTACCTAGCTGGGTAAATTCCCCAGGCTGAAAACTTCCCTTCACTTAGTACAATGTCAATGTCTCTCAAACCTTTATAGCTCTGGCACACTAAACGGAGAAAATGTTTATTCGCAGCACATTATACACTTCTCTCTACGTATTCGCTGTGATAGGGGATTAACAGAACCGCAAATACAGAAAAACCGTGAATAACTTTTTTATATGTTATTCGCTAATTGAAATTTCTCAATCCATATCACCGACCTATGGAGTTCCACAAGGATCTATTCTATCCCCACTACTTTTTAACTTTTTTCTCTCTCCTCTTCTTACGCTAGCTCAATCTATTGGTTTCACAATCTTCGCCTATGCTGATGACATACAACTACTCCACCCAATCAATACCTCAAATACTTCAGATGTAACAGACATAAACCATAAACTTGACACTATAAATGACTGGTTATATACTAACAAACTTTCTCTCAACATTGATAAATCTTCTGCTTTACTACTCCCAATCAAAAATAGTGAATCTTTACCAGGTAAAATTTCTATCAAATCCACTCCAATACAAATGGAAACAAAAATAAAACTATTAGGAGTCATAATCGATAAATCTCTCACCTTTCATGACCAAATCAGTTCAGTTGTACGAATCTGCTTTTTCAAACTTCGTCTAATCCGTTCATTAACCTCAATCTTAGGAATAGAAGCAATTACAATTCTAGTTCACTCCCTCGTTATCTCACATTTAGATTACTGTAATTCTCTTTATAATGGCCTCCCACAAAAAGAAACCCGTCGTTTACAATTAATACAAAATACGGCAATAAAAATAATTTATAAAATAGGCAAATACGATCACGTCACCCCGCTACTGAAAGAGGCACACTGGTTGTCTATTACACATCGCATAACCTATAAAATCATTTTGCTTACTTTTAAAATAAACCTCTCACACCAGCCTTTATATCTTTATAAGAAACTCATCCCCCATTATTCTCCACGTACTCTGAGGTCAACAGACCAAAAACTTTTACAAATTCCTTCAATCAAAGAATTCTATTATACCCGGAAAACAAACTTTACAGTTGTCGCCCCAACACTATGGAATGCTTTACCACAACAACTTAGAGAAGAACAACATCTAGATAAATTCAAGACCAATCTGAAGACATTTTTATTCCGAGATGCTTTTGTCTGTTCTTAGTTCCACCTTTTTCTTCTTCCCTTTTTCTTTTTTTTTTTTTCTCTTCTAAATTCTTTCTTCTTCTTCCCCTAATCTTTCGATCTCTTCCTACCTTTTTCCTCTCTATTTCACCCTTTTCCTTATCTTTTCTCTTCTTCATCTGATTGGTTCCAACTTATTTAACCAACCGCTTTAATAAAAGCGATCCTACCCAATATGTTTTTCCCTATCCCCACTATTTCCCTCTCCTCTCCAAAATATGTAACTTCCCCCCTCCCCCTCATATCCTCACTTTCATGTTAGTCAAGTTATGTCTTTAATGTTCACCCACTACATTTTATATTTTAAATTTTTTCTTTTTCTTTTTTCCTCTGTATAAATTTTATTGTGAACCGGCCAGATACTTGGTGATGGTCGGTATATTAAAAAGTTAATAAACTTGAATATAGTGAAACCGCGAATAACATGGTGGGAGACGTGGTCTGTTCCTGAAGGAGAGGCAAAACACGGTGAAGAAAGTGCTGGGACTCGGCGATTTTTCTCTGTAAACGCTTGGAATCAGCAATTTTTCTATGCAAGCTGATGTAATTTGGGGGGAGGAGCCAGCAAGCTAAAAACCGTGAATAATTGAAACCGCGAATACGGAGGGAGAAGTGTAATTGAAATTATAAATTTATAAAACTAATGAAAAAAAAGACCCTCTCTTTTACAAAACCGTAGCGTGGTTCTTAGCACCGGCCATCGCAGTAACAGCTCCAATGCTCATAGAATTCCTATGAGCATGGCTGGTGCTACAAACCACACTACGGTTTTGTAAAAGGGAGGAGGAGGTAAATTTGAGAGTTATTAATTTAAAACCAATTAAAAACTTATTTTAGAAAGTATTTATTTATTTATTCATTCATTCAATTTTCTATACCGTTATTCCAGGGAAGCTCAGAAAGGTTTACACTTCGCCCTCCGTATTCGCGATTTCAGCATTCGCGGTTTTGATTATTCACGGTTTTTAGCTTGCTGGCTCCTCCCCCCAAATTACATCAGCTTGCATAGAGAAATCGCTGATTCCAAGCGTTTACAGAGAAAATCGCTGATTCCCAGCACTTTCTTCACCATGTTTTGCCTCTCCTTCAGGAACAGGCCAGGTCTCCCACCATGTTATTCACGGTTTCACCATATTCACGATGGGTTTTAATAGAAAACAGCGAATAACATATGAAAAAGTTATTTGCGGTTTTTCTGTATTTGCGGTTCTGTTAATCCACTATCACAGCGAATACAGAGGGACAAGTGTACATGAATTTATCCAGGTACTCAAGCATGTTTCCCTGTCTGTCCCGGCAGGCTCATAATCTATCTAATGTACCTGGGGCAATGGGGGTATTAAGTGACTTTCTGAGGTTCACAAGGAGCAGTGTGGGTTTGAACTCACAACCTCAGGGTGCTGAGGCTGTAGATTTATCTACTGCACCACTCTAGAAATCAAAAGTGAGCCAAGTATAGGACAAGCAAACCATTGTGACATCTGAGGTTGGCTCTTAGGCATTGGAGGAATGAGGCATTATGATGTCACAATACCAGCTCTGGTTATCAGAGGCTGAACTTTTCACACTATTTATTTATTCAATTTTCTATACTGTTCTCCCAGGGGAACTCAGAACGGTTTACATGAATTTATTCAGGTACTCAAGCATTTTTCCCTGTCTGTCCTGGTGAGCTCACAATCTATCTAATGTACCTGGGGCAATGGGGATATTAAGTGACTTGCCCAGGGCCACAAGGAGCAGTGTGGGTCTGAACCCAGAACTCAGGGTGCTGAGGCTGTAGCTTTAACCACTGCGCCGCTCTAGAAATCAAGATGTAGTAAAAGTGAGCCAAGTATAGGACAATCAAACCATTGCAACATCACTGATGAGGCTGGTTCTTAGTCATTGGTGGATTGAGGCATTATGATGTCACAATACCAGCTCTGGTTATCAGAGGCTTAACTTTTCACTCACAATCTATCTAATGTACCTGGGTCAGTGGGGGGATTAAGTGACTTGCCCAGGGTCACAAGGAGCAGCGTGGGTTTGAACCCACAACCTCAGGGTGCTGAGGCTGTAGCTTTAACCACTGCGCATCTACAGCAGGATGCCTAACAGCGCATTACATCTAAGTGGGTGTGGTTAGGGGCATAGCAGAACTTAGGTACCGTTAGGTGTGATTCACTACAGAACTTAGATGCCTGCAACGTAGGCCAGTATAAATGCATCATTAGCCGTGATTCTGCCTAAGCGTGGTTGACACATGGCTGGTGTTCATTGTTGTGGCGTGGTTGACAGGTCTAAGCGTGGTTGACACATGGCTGGTGTTCATTGTTGTAGCGTGGTTGACATGCCTAAGCGTGGTTGACACATGGTTGGTGTTCATTTTTGTAGTGTGGTTGACACATCTAAGCGTGGTTAACACATGGCTGGTGTTCATTGTTGTGGCGTGGTTGACAGGTCTAAGCGTGGTTGACACATGGCTGGTTTTCATTGTTGTAGCGTGGTTGACATGCCTAAGCGTGCTTGACACATGGTTGGTGTTCATTTTTGTAGTGTGGTTGACACATCTAAGCGTGGTTAACACATGGCTGGTGTTCATTGTTGTGGCGTGGTTGACAGGTCTAAGCGTGGTTGACACATGGCTAGTGTTCATTTTTGTAGTGTGGTTGACACGCCTAAGCGTGGTTGACACATGGCTGGTGTTTATTGTAGCGTGGTTGACATGACTAAGCGTGGTTGACACATGGCTAGTGTTCATTTTTGTAGACTCCGCTGATTTAGAATTCAGCCCTATGTACCCAGATAGTCAGTGCAAACTCGGTGCTGAATATACAGGTATGAATTTAAAATACCACAGTCAGTGACTGAAGTTAATGTTGACTGCAGTGTTTAGGTATTGGGGATGGAGGGTGGATAATACTGAGCATGAGCACTGACTAAAAGTGAGGCCAAAATTAAATCTATACCATATGGAAGGAAAAAGCCTCAGAAACGTTGTATCAGCACTAATAAATTTTAAGGGCGTATCGTGTTAAAGTCATTGCCAAGAGAAACTTCCCATCTTTATTATATTCAATAAACGGTAAAAATAGTCCAATGCACTTATCTTAGATCATGCTACATATTCTGCGGATAATATTCTTAAGATTTCATAGAAAAAAATTGATTCCCTTCGGTTCAAAAAGGAAAAGTAGCTAGTCCGCAAGTCTTGCCGTTAATCCGTATTAAAAGTCATGAAACACCTGACATCAACACATTTCAGAACACTTGCACCCGATGAGGTGCTGAGTGAGGATCTGCTAAGGCAGCGTCTCGCAAACTTTCCAGCCGGTGGCACACGAAACCCAGTGCCCCGGCCGGAAGGCACCCGGAAGTGCATGGTCGTCGATGCAATGACGTCACGCACATGCATGATATCACTGCATTGACATCCGCGCATGTATGGAGGCCCATCTGGCCACGACCTGCTTCGGTGGAGGGCTCCAGGAGGAGGGGAGGTGTGGGGAGAGGAGGAGAGACGCCGGCGAGGAGGAGAGTTATCTGCGCCGGTTGACTGCCTACAGTGCCAGCAAACCTCCCTGCCCCTTACCTTCGTGGCGGCTGATTTCTAAATTTCCTTCTTACGAGCAGCCGGAGCGTTGGAAGTTGTGTGTGGCTGCCAGAAAGGTCGTCTATGATGCAACTTCCGTTTGCGTCAGAGATGACCTTTACGACAGCCACATGCAACTTCAACGCTCTGGCTGCTTGTAGGATGGAAATTTAGAAATCGCCCGCCACGAAGGTAAGGGGCAGGAAGATGTTTGGACTGGACGGCGGCAGCGGAGGCGATCAGTAAGGAGGGAGGGAGTGCGATAGGTGACCGCGTGCTTTCCCTCCCTTAACTGCTTGGGCAAGGCCATTCACCACTCCACGGTGTGGTGAATGGCCTTGTCCCCATTGCCGCGTTGAACATTGTGTTTTCCCCACCGTTTCAGCGGGTTACCCGTGGCTACCCGTGGGTAACAGCCATCATGTCATTCTCTACATAGCACAGAGAAGGGCGACGAAAATGATAAAAGGGATGGGATGACTTCCCTATGAGGAAAAGCTAAATTGGCTAGGGCTGGCTCTTCAGCTTGGAGAAGAGACAGCTCAGGGGTGATATGACAGAGGTCTATAAAATACTGAGTGGAGTGGAGTGCAATGGGTAGATGTGAATCGCTTGTTTACTCTTTCCAAAAATACTAGGACTAGAGCAGGGGTCTAAAAGTCCCTCCTTGAGGGCCGCAATCCAGTGGGGTTTTCAGGATTTCCCCAATGAGTATGCATGAGATCAATGTGCATGCACTGCTTTCAATGCATATTATTGGGGAAATCCTGAAAACCCGACTGGATTGCGGCCCTCAAGGAGGGACTTTGAGATCCCTGGACTAGAGGGTATGAGATAAAGCTACTAAGTCAGGGGTGTCCAATGTCGGTCCTCGAGGGCCGCAATCCAGTCGGGTTTTCAGGATTTCCCCAATGAATATGCATGAGATCTATTAGCATACAATGAAAGCAGTGCATGCAAATAGACCTCATGTATATTCATTGGGGAAATCCTGAAAATCCGACTGGACTGCGGCCCTCGAGGACCGACATTGGACACCCCTGTACTAAGTAGTAGATTTAAAACAGACTGGAGAAAATATTTCTTCACACAACATGTCATTAAACTCTGGAATTCATTGTCGGAGAATGTGGTGAAATCAGTTAGCTTAGTTGGGTTTAAAAAAAAGGTTTGAATAATTTCCTAAAAGAGAAATCCGTTATTGAGATGACTTGGGGAAATCCATTGCTTATTCCTAGGATAAGCCGCATGAAAGCTGTTTTACTACTTCGGATCTAGCTAGGTCCTTGGGACCTGGGTTGGCCACCGTTGGACATAGGATACGGGGCTTGATTGACCTTCGGTCTGTCCCAGTATGGCAGTTTTTATTTTCTTATGCCTATAAAACATGGAAAATATAAAAATAAGTTTCCTTAATAACAATCTAAAAATAATATATGCATAAGAACATAAGAAGTTGCCTCCACTGGGTCAGACCAGAGGTCCATTGCGCCCAGCGGTCCGCTCCCGCGGCGGCCCATCAGGTCCATGACCTGTGAAGTGGTTCCTGACCATTTCTATAACCTACCTCTACTTCTATCTGTACCCCTCAATCCCCTCATCCTTTAGGAACCTATCCAAACCTTCCTTGAACCCCTTTTTCTGTAATAAGGATATCACGTCAGAAAAGCTTCACAAAGCACCTCACAGATAATCACAAGCTCACTTCAGAATTCCAAAAACAATCCCTCAGCACTTTTAAAAGCATGTTGCATAATGCAAGGAAAGGTAAATACTTTCCTTCACATGTCTGTAATCTTTGCTTAGAGACTAGGACCATCGATCAAATTATTATAAAGTTACTGACATCGTATATGACGGTGATATTATTACTCTTCTAATACAGTCCTATCCTATGTACCGCTGCCAACAGAAATAACTCATAAAATCTAGTATCACATTTCTTATAATACTCTTACAAAGCTTAAAATGATGTCTCCTTTATAATCCACTTTTTATCAATTGAATTACTGTGTTCTTACCTTGCCAAATGCTGAAAGGGAACAAAAATCATTGAACTTCTAACACCTTAATTAACAGGCAGCAAGAAATCCAAACACCACCACCACCCATTGAAATTTCAGCCTCAGAAAAACATTCCAACATTTCGAGATTCACGCGTGAATAATGGAATGCTCTTCAGCCCTAAACAATGCAATAATTGAAATAATTGATTAGGAACAGATATTTAAGATGACGATAAATAGTAAGCTTGAGGACTGGCAGAGAAATACGAAATTATATCATCCCAGGTTTTGAGGTTTCGGCTTTATAAAGTAACGTCCTTCATAAAATATCAAGTAGGAAATGAATGTTGTCATTCTATGGCTCTAATTCAGTCCCTGAATGAACATTGTCTGCAATGTACAACATTCAATGGAAAAGAAACAAAGACTTTATGGCGGTTAAGCAGACAAGGCAGCCATTAGGGCAGGGGTGTCAAAGTTCCTCCTCGAGGGCTGCAATCCAGTCAGGTTTTCAGGATTTCCCCAATGAATATGCATGAGATCTATTTGCATGCACTGCTTTCATTGTATGCTAATAAATTTCAGGCATATTCATTGGGGAAATCCTGAAAACCCGGCTGGATTGCAGCCCTCGAGGGGGGACTTTGACACCCCTGCATTAAGGTTAAGGCCAGTGCTGGGGAGAGCATAGTTATACTGTATATTCACCCCCAGGACTTGCATAACTATTTGAAGGCTCTGTGGATCCCTGGAAGTGCCCTCCTAGCCCCTGCAAAAGCCCTCTCCTTCTCTTCCCCCTACCACCAAACAGAATGAATTAACCTCCCTCCCTTCCTCCCTCTCTCCCCAGGAACAGCTCCCCCCCCCTCCAACCTCAACGAGAGGTTGCTTCACTCATGTTCTCTTTGACCCTGCTGAACTACTAGGGATAAAGAGGTAAGCCTGGGGGGGGGGGAGGGGGGCTACTCAGACCAGGGGGTGCTTTAGGATGAGGATGATAGAGCACCGCCATTGTATGAACAGCTGGAAGCTCATACCACTTATGGTAAACCACTATATTAACTTAATAATAACCGGGAGATAGTTCAACAATTTCTGTGATAAATATAAACCCCCACAATAATCACAGAATATACCATTCAACTGCAAAATCATAAAAATTATTATGTGAAGTGCTCAGACCCACAACCTGAGTGCTCGGTGTTTAATGAACACAGCAAGGGTTGCTGATGGGGACTATTACAGAACCCAACCGCTAGCTAATAAAGATGATACATTTCTTAAACTTGTCTTCTAAACCAAGGGTGGGTAACTCTGGTCCTGGAGGACCGGAATCCAGTCGGGGTTTCAGGATTTCTCCAATGAATATGCATGAGACCTATTTGCATGCACTGCTTTCAATGCATATCCATTGGGGAAATCTTGAAAACCCGACTGGATTCTGGCCCCCGAGGACCGGAGTTGCCCACCCCTGTTATAAACAATATAACTTATCTCAATGTCAATGTTGGCAACATCAATTCATCGGTACCCCTTTGTAAGTCTTTAATGCGCAAATAACTCCTGAAGCTGCTCCTATCAAGCCGGCCCCCCTCTCAAGTTTTGCCTACTGACACTTCATCAGAAGGGGATGTTAAGAAAAATTAAACAAACTCAAATCAACACACACACAGCATACACATGTTCTACACTTTTAAGTCCTCTCATTGAACCTGCATAATTATTTTTGTTTATTTCTCCCCCGCCCTTATCCAGGGCGAGTTACATGTGAACATACATAAGACATTAACATTTGCCGTACAAATCAATACAAAAACACACTGTAACAAATGACATACTTACATATAAAATCAAATTGCATATAACATACACGTTGCATAAACGACGAATATCATTTAAGGCAAAAATTAGCGAAACCCTAACATACATCAAAATATAAAATTACATAAGGCATACAAGATGCCTCAATGGCAGACATCATTATGCCAGATAAAACCCACCAGACTATCAAACGCCTTCGTGACCAGCACAATACCTTTACACAGCCTCTACTAGCTGGAGAGTTGGAAAACCGCAGTCGGACCTTAATCCACAAAAGAGTTACAATCTTTGG
Source organism: Geotrypetes seraphini (assembly GCF_902459505.1). Lineage (NCBI taxonomy): Eukaryota > Metazoa > Chordata > Amphibia > Gymnophiona > Dermophiidae > Geotrypetes > Geotrypetes seraphini. The sequence continues at coordinate 159,323,656 of NC_047090.1, read as the reverse complement.
AAGAGCATTCCAGTTTTCCACCACTCTCTGGGTGAAGAAGAACTTCCTTACGTTTGTACGGAATCTATCCCCTTTTCACTTTAGAGAGTGCCCTCTCGTTCTCCCTACCTTGGAGAGGGTGAACAACCTGTCCTTATCTACTAAGTCTATTCTCTTCATTATCTTGAATGTTTCGATCATGTCCCCTTCTCAGTCTCCTCTTTTCAAGGGAGAAGAGACCCAGTTTCTCTAATCTCTCACTGTATGGCAACTCTTCCAACCCCTTAACCATTTTGACCGCTCTTCTCTGGACCCTTTCAAGTAGCACTGTGTCTTTCTTCAAGTACGGCGACCAGTGCTGGACACAGTATTCCAGGCGGGGGCATACCATGGCCTGGTACAGCGGCATGATAACCCTCTTCAATCTGTTTGTGATCCCCTTCTTAATCATTCCTAGCATTCTGTTCACCCTTTTTGCCGCTGACGCTCATTGCGCGGATGGCTTCATCAACTTGTCGACCAGTACACCCAAGTCTCTTTCCTGGGAGGTCTCTCTGAGTGCTGCACTGGACATCTTATATTCATGTATACGATTTTTGTTACCGACATGCATCACCTTACACTTATCCACGTTAAACCTCATTTGCCATGTCACGGCCCATTTCTTGAGCGTGTTTATGTCATGTTGCAGGTCTTTGCAATCCTGTGTCTTCACTACTCTGAATAACTTCGTATCGTCTGCAAATTTAATCACTTTGCTCGTCGTACCAATTTCCAGGTTGTTTATAAATATGTTGAAGAGCACGGGTCCAAGCACCGAATTCTGCGGCACTCCACTCGTGACGCTTTTCCAGTCCAAGTATTGTTCCCCACTCTCCGATTCCTATCTGCCAACCAGTTTTTAATCCACATGAGTATTTCACCATCAATTCCTTGAGTTTGACACCTGTGCCCTAAACTGTACCATCCCCTCAGGCTTTTAAGGGCTTTTGTTTCTCAGTCTTGGATAAAACAGTGTGTTTAATCCACTTTAACAGTAATAAAAGGAAATCAAATAAAAGTCATGCCTTTTTTATTGGACTAACAAAACATTTTGACAAGCTTTTGAAGGCAAGACCTTCTTCAGTTCAGGTATGAGCAAAAGACATTAGCAAAATGCAGTACTCCCCCAAAATTTGTGAGGGTTCTGTTCCAGGAACCCCCGCAAATTTTAAAAAAACTGCAAATGCAGCTTTTCACCTGTCAAAAGGCAGGGGGAGGCAGGAGAGGGCAGCTGGAGTGCCGGCGGGTGAAGAAAATCACTAGCGGTCTGCTCCGACCGCCTCTTCTTATAAAGTCGGGCTACACCCAGGGCAGGATTAATTCGTTGAGGGCCCCTAGGCACACAAGTACACTGGGCCCCCTGCCCCGCCCCACCCCACCCCACCATGTACCCAGGCGGAAACAGGAAGCTGCGTCAGAGGGAAGCTTTAGGCAAACAGCACCGCTTGCACAATTACAGTTCCTGTTGCCTTTCTTACCCACGTTGCTTGCTTGTCTTACTTTCCGTCGACGGGGGGGGGGGGGGGGGCGTGTTGCCGATCGGGGTGGGGCCTGCGTTGCCGATTGGGGGGGGGCCCGCATTGCCAATTGATGCTGGAGGGGCCCATCGCTGTTTGGAAAAAAACAATGTTGATGCCCTCCTTCATCGGGTCCCCCTGACCATTTCGGGCCCTAGGCACATGCCTACTTGGCCTGTTGGTTAATCCTGCCCTGGCCACACCAATCAGGAGCTGCTTTGACACGCAGCTCCTAATTGATGTAGCCCAACTTTACTACAGGAAGAGGCGGTCGGAGCAGACCGCGAATGAGTGAGTCCACGATTCGTGAACCGCGATTCGCAGGGGAACACTGTATGCATATAAGTGAAACAAAAGGTATAAATAAATATTCCAATGACAGTGTTGAAGTTTCTCATCCACCCCCCACCTCTCTTTCGATACTATTACTGGACTACTTGCCACGCAGGCAGAGCATTTGAAAATATATAAACCATCTTGGGCTTTATGATTTATTTACTTATGTTAAAAATGTCTATTCCGCTTATAACCTGCGTCTCATCTGGAAGCCTTCCTTCTGCCGTTGCGACATCAGAGAGAAGCTTCCAGTTCAGGTGCAGGACGCGTGTAAGAGCCGCTGCCCAGGGCTTTGTGCAATGCGGCAGTGAGGAAGAGGGAGCCGGCCCGAAGATAACACCACATCACTCACACCACGAACCAGCGGCTGAAGAACACTGTTCTGGTCTAAAAGAGTGCACAGTTTTTAGCGCTAGTTGCGGAGGTAACAGCTCCGACGCTCTTAGGAATTCTATGAGCATCAGGGCTGTTACCGTTGCGGTTGGCTCTAAAAATCATGCTACAGTTTTGTAAAAGGGGGGGGGGGGGGAAATATGCGTTTTCGGAGATTTTCTGAAAGACTTCAGATCTTGACATCACCTCAATGAACCATTCAAAGTATTCCATAACCAAGGACCAGCCACAGATATTGCAGCCATCCATAGTTTTTCATAGTGCACATCATGTGTTTGCTCTAGACCAGTGGTTCTCAAATCTGTCCTGGGGGACCCCCAGCCAGTCAGGTTTTCAAGATATGAGAGAGATTTGCATATAATGGAAGTGACAGGTATGCAAATCTCTCTCATGCATATTCATTAGGGATATCTTGAAAACCTGACTGGCTGGGGGTCCCCCAGGACAGGTTTGGGAACCACTGCTCTAGACAATGAATCAGTGTCTATTGGGTAGAGAATGACATGGGGACACATTTTCCCCTGTCCCCACAGGAACTCAACTTCCCCATCCCGTCCCCATGAGTTTTGTCGCTGACCCTGTGCCTGCCCCATTCCTGTAAGCTCTGTCTTAACCGCACAAGCCTCAAACACTTATGATTTTAATGTGTTTGAGGCTTGTGCAGATGAGGACGGAGCTTAGGCATTGGTGGAATGAGGCATTATGACATCACAGTCTGAGCTCTAGAATGTTGCTACTTATGAGATTTTAAAGTGTTTGAGGCTTGTGCAGATGAGGACAGAGCTTGCAAGGACGGGAGAACTTCCTGGGATGGGAAAATGAATTCCCACGGGGACGGGGAAAAAATCTATCCCCGTGTCATTCTCTAATTCCAAGTCAGAAACAGGTTTGACTCTGTGAGACTTGGGAATGTATTTTCTCTGTTGTGGGTCCTGTACTACCTCTGAATTTACCATCACAGCAGAATTTAGGAAAAGGCTTAAATCTCTTTAAAATTTTTCTCTAACCTATCCCAGCCTTTAGGATGAAGTATATACTGTATATTATTAGATGGATGCCTACAGAGACTGTGTACCAATATTGTATTAATTGTTTTGTCTGCATGTTCATAAATGTCCAGTATTGTATTGTGTTTTTATTATGTATGGTTGGCTGTAACTTAGGGGTCCCTTTACTAAGGTGTGTTAGGACGTCTTAGCGCGTGCAAAAAATTAGCACGCGCTAAAAGCTAACACGTCCATTATATCTTATGGACGCGTAGCACGCGCTAATTTTTAGCGTGCCTTAGTGAAAGGACCCCTTACTTTGATCACTGGAGAAAGCTATACATGTTAATAAACATATTTATATTTTTTGTTTCCCATATACAGTCAAACCTTAGTTTGCGAGCATAATTTGTTCCAGAAGCATACTTGTAATTCAAAGCATTCGTATATCAAAGCGAATTTCTCCACAGGAAATTATGGAAACTCAGGCGATTCGTTCCACAACCCAAAAACTTTAATACAAAATACTATACGTACTTATATCGCAAGACCTCGCTCATTTCGAGTTTACGCCCAGCAGTGTCTACAGTGAGCTATCCAAACTTAAGGTTGACAAAGCGATGGGGCCAGACAACCTACACCCCAGGGTACTCAGGGAGTTAAGTGACACCTTGGCGGAACCGCTATCCACACTCTTCAATCTCTCCCTTAGTACAGGAAGTGTCCCGTTAGACTGGAAAATGGCTAATGTCACACCACTCCACAAAAAAGGATGCAGGACGGAAGCTGACCAGTGAGTCTCACATCAATAGTGAGCAAACAAATGGAAACTCTAATCAAACGCCAATTGGATACGATCCTGAACGAGGAGAATCTACGAGATCCCCGTCAACATGGGTTTACAAAGGGGAGGTCCTGCCAATCCAACCTGATCAGCTTCTTTGACTGGGTGACGGGGAAGCTGGATATTGGGGAGTCCCTGGACATCGTGTACTTGGATTTCAGCAAAGCATTCAATAGCGTACCTCACCGCAGGTTGTTGAGCAAGATGAGCTCTATAGGATTGGGTGACACATTGACTACATGGGTTGGGGATTGGCTTGGAGGTAGACTTCAGAGGGTGGTGGTGAATGGCACCCCCTCTGAAACGACAGAGGTGATCAGTGGAGTGCTGCAGGGCTCGGTCTTAGGCCCGATCCTATTCAACATCTTCATAAGGGACTTGGCTGAGGGGCTTCAAGGTAAATTAACGTTATTCGCCGATGACGCCAAACTATGCAATATAGTAGGCAAGAGCACAACAGGACCTGACAAAAACTCAATGCCCGACAGTATGACGCATGACCACCTCCTACTGGAGCATTGGTCCAGGACCTGGCAACTAAGTTTCAATGCCAAAAAATGCAAGGTCATGCAGCTTGGCAGCAAAAATCCATGCAAGACCTACACCCTTAATGGTGAGATCCTAGCGAGGACTGTAGCAGAACGAGACTTAGGGATGATCATCATTGAGGACATGAAGACTGCTAATCAAGTGGAGAAAGCTTCATCAAAAGCCAGACAAATCATAGGTTGTATACGCAGGAATTTCGTCAGCCGTAAGCCCGAAGTCATAATGCCATTATATAGGTCCATGGTGAGACCCCATCTGGAATACTGTGTACAATTCTGGAGGCCACATTATCGCAAAGATGTGCTGAGACTTGAGTCGGTCCAGTGAATGGCCACCCGGATGGTCTCAGGACTCAGGGAACTGCCGTATGAGGAACAGCTGAATAAATTGCAGCTCTACACACTAGAGGAACGCAGGGAGAGGGGAGACATGATCGAGACGTTCAAATACCTCACGCGCCATATTGAGGTGGAAGAGGATATCTTCTTTTTCAAAGGTCCCACGACAACATGAGGGCATCCGTGGAAAATCAGGGGTGGGAAATTGCATAGCGACACCAGGAAGTACTTCTTCACCGAGAGGGTGGTGGATCAGTGGAATAGTCTTCCGCTACAGGTAATTGAGGCCAGCAGCGTGCCTAATTTTAAGACTAAATGGGATCAACACGTGGGATCTCTTCACAGAGAGAGGTAAGGGAGGGTCATTGGTGTGGGCAGACTGGATGGGCCATGGCTCTTATCTGCTGTCACTTTCTATGTTTCTATGTTTCTCTATTTAGAACAGTCACTACACTCCCACAGCGTCAGAGAGAGAACCATTGGCTCAGTTGTGATGATGTGACCCGTGTATACTGTATGTACTTGTATTGTAAGACTTTGCTTGCTTAAAACAGTCACTACACTCTTGCAGCGACAGAGAGAGAAGAACCATCGGCTCAATTGTGATGTATGTGCACTGAATACACTTATATTGCAAGACATTGCTTATATATCAAGTTAAAATTTAATCAAATGTTTTGCTTGTCTTGCAAAACACTTGCAAACCAAGTTACTTGCAATCCAAGGTTTTACTGTATATATATATATATATATATATATATATATATATTGATATTGCTATCTTTTGCTCATACTTGAACTGAAGAACCTTGTCACAAAAAAAAAGGGTGTCACCTTATATTCCTTTCTTTTCGTTTACTGTATTTGTTTTTCCAGCTTTATGCTCGCACTGTTTAGAAGGAGGGTAATTTATACAGGGAAACAGGACAGAACAAGCATCACTAAGGAGTGCCAAATATGTCGCCAAAGCTTTAATTATCCAGCACTGCATTTGCAGATTTGTTCAGGCGATTTCTGCCGAGGGCCTGCCTGATGTCTTTAGTGGTTTGTGTGATTCATGTTTGCTCACCATAGCCAGCAGGGATTAGGGGTAACGTGTAGTAAATGCTTTCAGTTCCAGAGCAGGAGGGGGCGGCACCCCTGATGTCTCTTAGTAGGAGCGACTCTTTTGCTGTCAGCCTGGTGCCTCAGAATGGTTTTGCAATATTGTGCACTCAGAAAGCGATTAAAACTAAAAACCTAGACCTGAGTCCTGTGATTTAGGTTCCAGGCTCTTCTCTTCTGGGCTGGTACAAAGTTGTTAGGCCAACCAAAAGGAGAAAGAAAGGAGTGAGGTATAAATGAGGCCGAGCAAGACAGATATATCAAAAGGACTCTTGATTGAAGCGACTCGATATGGCTGTGTTTCGGTATTGATGCCAGCATCAGGAGTAGATTATGCCTTTTTTGAATTCAAATGCTTTTTTTTTTGTCTCCACCACTTTCACCATGCATTCACCACCCTTTCCATGAAAAGCATTTTCTGAGGTTACTTCTGAGTCTATCCCTTTTCACCTTCATCCTTTGCCCACTCATTCCAGAGTTTCCTTTCAATTTGAAAGAGACTTGCCTCATGCATTTATGCCATGAGGTATTTAAATGTCTCTAACATATCTCCCCTTTTCTGCCTTTCCTCTCTAAGGCATGGGCATCGGTATGGATGTGGCCAGAGGGGACATCCCCCCCCCCAAAGAAAAAAAAAAATAATTGGCAATCAGAGGTCAGAAGAGTTATGGCTCTTCCACCTCCTCCTTGGCCGCTCTCATTTTAAATCTTCAGGCAGCCGTCAGCGGCAATGAGTGAACCTGCTGACTTTGGCGTGTCCTGGAAGTCTTCATTCTGCAGCATCTTAGTCTATAATAATAAAACGCTAAGCGCGCATGTACACTCTTAATGCCGTGTTGCCTGATCTGTAGTTCCGTGGCTGGCAGAGTGCGCATGCGCGCTTACCACGCCGGCTTGCCGGCTCCGGCCACACAAAGTTCATTTTTTGGTTCAAAGCCCCCGCCGAGGCTCCTCTATCGAACCTCAACATAGGGAAATGCAAGGTCATGCATGTAGGGAGAAAGAACCCGATGTTCACTTACAAAATGGGGGGATCACCGCTAGGGGTGAGTAACCTTGAAAGAGACCTGGGAGTGATGGTAGACACATCATTGAAGGCGTCGGCGCAGTGCGCCACAGCCTCAAGGAAGGCAAACAGAATGTTGGGTATCATTAAGAAGGGTATCACGACCAGGACGAAGGAAGTCATCCTGCCACTGTATCTTGCAATGGTGCGCCCGCACTTGGAGTACTGTGTCCAGTACTGGTCGCCGTACCTCAAGAAGGACATGGTGGTACTTGAGAGAGTCCAGAGAAGAGCAACTAAGCTAATAAAGGGTATGGAAGACCTCTCATATACTGACAGACTGAAGAAGCTGGGGCTTTTCTCCCTGGAAAAGCGGAGACTTAGAGGAGACATGATAGAAACCTTCAAGATCATGAAGGGCATAGAAAAAGTGGACAGGGACAGATTTTTCAAATTACGGGGAACCACAAGTACGAGGGGGCACTCAGAGAAATTGAAAGGGGAAAGGTTTAGAACAAACGCCAGGAAGTTCTTCTTCACCCAGAGGGTGGTGGATACATGGAACGCGCTACCGGAGGATGTGATAAGCAGGAGCACGCTACAAGGCTTCAAAGAAGGTTTGGATAGGTACCTGGAAGACAAAGGGATTGAGGGGTACAGATAGGAGTAGAGGTAGGTAATAGGGATAGGATTAGAGGATTTGAGGCAGTTACAAAATTAGTCAGGGACACTGTTCAGGCAATTAGGCCTGATGGGCCGCCACGGGAGCGATCCGCTGGACAGGATGGACCTCTGGTCTGACTCAGCGGAGGCAACTTCTTATGTTCTTATGTTCTTAGAGTCGGAGAAGATTTCCGATTCTGGCGGGGATCGAGAGAGGAGACGCAGTGTTGGCTTTTCTATAGCAGTAGCACCAGTACTCAGGAATTTTTCAAAGCAGCAACACAATCGAGATGCAGAAGCACTGCCACCCAGTGTCCCCGACCACCTGCATCGGGCTCCACCAGGGTCTCGGCTAGGTGGTTCAAAGAGAGCACGGGTGCAGGGAAAAAGCCGTGAAGGAACAGCGCTACAGCAACTGCCTGCAATAGCCCGCAGCAAGTCACCCCCAGCGACCCGCGAACCCTCATCTCTCTTAGTAAATCAATGGCGTTTAAACTGTTAGAAATTTGGAATAGACTTCCTGACTCGGTCAGATTGATAGGTCAGCTACAACAATTTCAGAAAGATTTAAAACTTGGCTGTTCACCCAATATCTTAAAGGCTTACCTACTGAAGTGTCGCAGTAACTATTGTTTATTATTTAGTTAAAACATTTGCTGCCTCTTTTACAAAGCCGTGTGGCAACGGCCCCGAAGCCCTTTAAATCTCTATGGCTTTGGGGCCATTAGCGCAGCACAGCCGCTAGCGCGGCTTTGTAGCAAAGGCTGTTGGTATACTGCTTCCCTCCCCCCCCAAAAAATAAAAAAGGTCATAGCGGTGTATATGCTAAATAATAAAGTAGAAAGGAATGCCAGTTATGAAAAGGGCATCCAGGCCTAACAAAAAACCCATTCATACCAGATAGTAAGCCTGCATAAAACTATGTAGGATAAAAAGAGAGTAGATTAAAACTAAATTAAAGCTGTTATTCAATCACAGGAACCAGTCCAAAATTTCAGCACTAGGAACAGGAAAAGCTTGTTCAAAAAAATATGTTTTAAGGGCTCTCTCAAAGGCCTCAGAAGTCAGGATTCCTCGATTGACTGTGGTAAAGAATTCCATAATCTGGGAACTAAACAGAAAAGTGCAGAATGTCTTGTACACTTCTCCCTCCGTATTCATGGTTTCTGCAATCGCGGTTTCAATTATTCACGGTTTTCAGCTTGCTGGTTCCCCCCCCCCCCCCCCCCCGCCATTACATCAGTTTGTATAGAGAAATTGCTGATTCCAAGCATTTACAGAGAAAATCGCCAATTCCCGGCACTTTCTTCACCGTGTTTTGCCTCTGCTTCAGGAACAGGCCAGGTCTCCCATCATGTTATTCGCGGTTTCACCATATTCACGATGGTTTTTGATAGAAAACGGCGAATAGCATATGAAAAAGTTATTTGCGGTTTTTCTGTATTTGCGGTTCTGTTGATCCCCTATCATAGCGAATACGGAGGGAGAAGTGTAGTTTCATAATAAGCACGGAAAGGAGCATATAGTGAATGTAGGGATCTGGAAGGAGTGGATGCCAGGATTAAGTTAGAAAGATAAGATGGAATTCCTGTGTGGAAAGCTTTATGACCTAGGCATAAAATCTTAAACTACCACAAAACACCTCAACAAGGTGGCTTGTTGATAAAGCCGCGCAGAGCATTCATAATATTACATTACATGAATTCTTATATACCGCAACTACCTCGCGGTAATGTGTGATTAGCAACTAGGGGCTCCTTTTACAAAGGCGCACTAGCGGTTTAACGCGCATAATAGTGCGTTCTAAACCGCCAGACGCGCTAGCCGCTACCGCCTCCTCTTGAGCAGGCGGTAGTTTTTGGCCAGCGCGGGGGTTAGCGCGTGATGAAAAGTCACGCGCGTTAAACCCGCTAGCGCGGCTTTGTAAAAGGAGCCCTAAGAGGTACTAACCATTTGTAGTATGATCACAATAAAGTAGTCAAAATATTTACCAGACAGGTGAGTTTTCAATGATTTTCTAAAGGCTAGAGAAGAAGTTGAGATTGATACAGTACTACCCCGAAATTCATGGGGGTTCCGTTCCAGGAACCCCCGCAAATGTTGAAAAAACGCAAATACGTTTTTTAGCAGGGGAGACAGGAGAGGGCAGCCGGAGCGCCGGTGAGTGAAGGAAATCACTCGCTGTATGCTCCGACCACCTCTTCCTGTACTAAAATCAGGCTTCACCAATCAGGAGATGCTTTGACACGCAGCTCCTGATTGGTAAGGCCCAACTTTAGTACAGGAAGAGGCGGTTGGAGCATACAGCGAGTGATTTCCTTCTCTCGCCGGCACTCCGGCTGCCCTCTCCTGCCTCTCCAGCTGCCCTCTCTTGCCTCCCCTGCCCAGTGATTTGCGGTCGGAAAATACTGCGACTGACCGGGACCGCGAACTGCCGATTGCGAATTTGCGGGTGAGCACTGTATATAAGTACTAACTTGTTTGTCCCACATAGCTGCCAAATAATGCCAAAGTTTGACCAAGGAATCATTTGCAAACACATCTCTTTACAGAAGGGATGTCAAAAAAATCGTATCTCACGCAAGTGTTTTCTATTAGTGTGCTGTCCTGCACTAAAAACTGCTTCCCCTCACCCTCCTTTTACAAAACCGCGGAAGCATCTTTTAGTGCAGGTCGGCTTACTGAATGCTCTGCGCTGCTCTCGACACTCATAGGCCCTCTTTTACTAAAGTGCGCTAACTGATTAGCACACGCTAAATGCTAATGCATGCATGTTAGTCTATGGACATGTTAGTGTTTAGAGCGCGCTAATTAGATTAGCGTGCACTAATCGTTTAGCGCACCTTAGTAAAAGAGGGGGATAGAGTTCCTATGAGCATCAGGAGCAGCGCAGAGCATTCAGCACGCTGGCCTGCGCTAAAAGCTGCTTCCGTGGTTTTGTAAAAGGGGGATATATATATATATATATATATATATATACATACGAGGGTCATTTCATAAATAATGCATACTATTTTTAAAAATTTAGATGTTTTATTTTTTTTTTAAGTATTTCTATACAATCCTTCAATACAGTCTCCCTGCTTTGCAATGACTGAGTCCCAACGTCCGGGAAGCTTCATTATTTCATCCAAGACACCGTTTTTGTTCAGTTGCCGAATGGCTCGGGTATCGGTGGAAGAAAGCTCTTCCAGAGATGCAAAACGATGTCCACACATAGGTTGTTTTAACTTTGGAAAAAGGTCGAATTCTGGTGGACTCATATCTGGACTGTAGGGAGCATGAGGTAACACCTCCCAGCTGTATTTGCGTAGTTTTTCAATGACGACATTCCCTATGTGCGGGTGAGCGTTGTCGTGAAGAATGAGTGGCCCAGCCAAGAGCAACTGAGGTCGGGTTTTATGCATTTTTCTGTACATTTCTTGCAAAAAATCATGATAATACACTGCTATGACACTTCTTCCACTGCTGTGGTAATGATGCCTTCATGATCATAAGCAAAAATCATAATTTGTTTGACTTTTGATTGAGCTCATCAAAATTTTTTTGGTCGTGGGGGAAGATGGAAGTCTCCACTCATCATTGAAAAACTACGCGGATACGGCTGGGAGGTGTTACCTCATGCTCCCTATAGTCCAGACATTGAAGATTTAGGAAAATTTAACAGCCTCAAGTTATTTCTTCTCTGCTTATTTTCCATATACTCCAGCCTTTTCTGAATAAAAGATCTTTCTTTAACAATCTCCATGTCTAGAGTTTTTATTTGATTAATCTTTTCTTCATGTCTCTTTATATTCTCACGTTGCTCTTTTAACATTTCCCCATGGACTTCTACCTGGGAGCTAATAGAAGCATAATCAGAACGTACCATAGATACTGCCTTTTTGAGATTGGAGTTCATGATTACCTTAGATCTCCACAGTTCATCCATCCACTGCAGGCTTGACCAACTCTGCAAAGTATTCATTGTTACTCATGGAATATGAGTTTTCAATAGCCTCTGTATTGAGTGCCATTGTCTGGGCTCCAGCAAGGACTCTCTCCACCGATAATTCTCCTCCCACTGCTCTTCTCGGGTGAACTGAGTTGCCTCTTTCTCCACAGGGCTCACTCTTCCAGGTTGGAGAGGAGCCTGCCCCTGGATCAGGCTAAGGGAAACCCGATAAAAACTAAAGTTCGTCAAGGAGTTCGGTGTTCCTCCTGAAGTCGGGAGCATCTCCCTCGATTGGCGTGTCAGTCCCGCGTCCAGTGTCATCTGGACAAGATTTCTGGAGGTCACCGGAGGATTTGGCCGGAGAGCTCCCTTCCTCTTCCCCATTTTAGCGCGGCTGCGAACAACCCACCAAGGAAAATCTGTAACTCTGGCAGAAAACGTTCAGCCAGAAAGAAAAAGTCCAGGTAAGGGGGAAGAAGGTCAAAAAGACCAACAGTGGCGGAGAGCTCCATGTCAAGTGTCTGTCCTCGATGCCATCTTGGGTCAATTATTGATTTATTTCATGTTCTCTATGTTATATGGCATTTCAAAATTTTATATGTTCCACGACTTTTGATACAGGCTATTTAGCTGAAACACGGCCCATGGCGAGTCCATGATCTTCCACATGTGTTTATGAGTCTATGATCTGTTATAGATCATTGTTCATATAGATTTTATATTTGGTTGCTAATAAAGTGGGTTTGAAGACCAAGCATACTCTTCTCTCTTCTATTGGACCCAAATAAATCCCCCAATATCCCTGACTCCCTTAGAACTCCAAAATCCACTGTGTTCAATTCTGGCCACCATATCTCAAAAAAGATATAGCGGAATTAGAAAAGGTGAAGAGAAGGGCAACAAAAATGATAAAAGGGATGGGACGACTTCCCTATGAGGAAAGGCTAAAGCGGCTAGGGCTCTTCATCTTGGAGAAGAGACAGCTCAGAGGTGATTTGAAAAAGGTCTAAAAAATACTGAGTGGAGTGGAAAGGGTAGATGTGAATCGCTTGTTCACGCTTTCCAAAAATACTAGGACTTGGGTGCATGTGGTGAAGCTACTAAGTAGTATATTTAAAACAAACCAGAGAAAATATTTCTTCACACAACGTAATTAAACTCTGGAATTCGTTGCTGGAGAATGTTGATGAAATCAGTTAGCTTAGCGGGGTTTGAAAAAGGTTTGGATAATTTCATAAAAGAGAAGCCCATAGGCCATTATTGAAATGGCTTAGGGAAATCCACTGCTTATTCCTAGGATAAGCAGCATAAATTTTTTTTTTGCTACTTGTGACCTGGGTTGGCCACTGTTGTAAATAGGATACTGGGCTTGAAGGACCTTCGGTCTGTCCCAGTACGGCAATTCTTATATTCTTAAAGTTGGAAAATAATGGTATCTTACCTTTCACGGTGCATCTTTAGCAGACAGACCCCATGCAGTATATCCTACAACGCACCATGAGGGATCAGGTACTACTCTTTTCCAAGATGGCAGCACAGAGGCAGGAACAAGTGGGCATCATCCCTGCACTGAACTTTTAAGCTAAGATTTACCACACAGGCTTTGCACTCGCTGTGCACTAGATCACGCAACTAACACATGGTCAGTGCAAAAACGTATCGTACTTTAGTAAAAGGGCCCCTTAATTTTCATATTTATGACCCAAGATGGGTGGGGGGTAGGGGATGGTCAAGACCAATGTACTACTGGGCAATTTTTTCCAGGGGGTGGCAGGCCTTTTGGAAATACTTGCAACCTCTTTTACCTGACGGGCCCAGGCATGTTAGTCTGATACAGCTCCATAGGATAAGTTGTCCACTCCTTGAGGTTCAGGTGATTTTCAGTGCACTGCATTTGCAAGTGATGCATCTCATTTGCATTCCTATGTGGCACCTGACTGAGAAGCCAGGAAGTAATGCAAGGAAGCTTGTGACAATTGTGTGTTCTGCACATTACTCACATGCTGCCTATGATAAAGCACTTTACCATATGGTGAACGCTGTACACTACATGCAACGACACAGTAGCGACTAGGAGCTGTGAGACCGTAACATGGAAGATTTTACAACAAAGAAGCTGTAGAGAATGCTCCTAAATAAATAACCTCCACAATTTCCCCGTGGCCATGACAATTAACAAAGCAAGTTTGACCTTGAAAGTGTCCTTGAGATGAAATCAGTCACTCTCTGGCAATGCATAAGGCATGCTCTCCAGCTAGAAGTTGACAAAATTATGTCTTCATTCCTCGTATATTATCAGCCAGAAGGAGAGCAAACATTTTAGATCCACTATGCCTTCTGTTTGGGAAAAGAACACAGCTTGCTTGTTCTCAGCTAAATAACCTTGGTAATAGCAAGAGGTGTTAAGATACGATGTGATAACTAATCTGAGCAAGTTAAATATGGACACAAAGGAGGTGGCACTGATAAAATACTAGAATAACTTAATTTATTCTATAGAATAACTGAACTATGCACAGCAGCCGCGTGGCAGGAGGAAGCAGCGGCTTCTAGGCAGGGAGCCGGGAGAGGAACAGAGCGGCGGTGAGGAGCAGGTAGCGGTGAGAGTTAGCTCCGCCCACCCGCGTCACTGGCCGCGACATCAGCTACATCAGCGCCCGGACTCCCCCTTAAGAGAAGGGAGCCGGGCGCGAAGGAAGCCACAGCAGCCGCGTGGCAGGAGGAAGCAGCGGCTTCTAGGCAGGGAGCCGGGAGAGGAACAGAGCGGCGGTGAGGAGCGGGTAGCGGCAAGAGTTAGCTCCGCCCACCCACGTCACCGGCTGCGACACCAGCTACATCAGCGCCCGGACTCCCCCTTAAGAGGGGGGGTGCCAACGGCGCACGGCCGTTCGGCGCGCAGCGAAGGCGAGCGGTGAGAGCGCCTTTGCGAAGGAGCCTTGGAAGGAGCCCAGGCAGCGAATCCTAAACTTCTAAACTTCTAACTAAAAAAAAAACCAAAACAAAAAACCCTTTTTCTTCTGTTCCCATTCTTCTCTTCTCTCTCTATTCTTTCAGCTAGCTGCACGCCGAGCTAACTCACACTCAGCTAACCCTTTCAGATACCCTCAGCTCTTAACTTCTTATTCTCTCAGACACCCAAATCTTTCATAATCTCGCACTAGCACTCAGTAGGATTTTTTTAACTCTCTTTTCTTTTTCTAATTTATTGACAGGCAGACCTAATTCACAAATGGCAGGGAGGACTAGAAGCGCCAAGGCTACAATCAAATCCAGCATTCCAGCCACCATGGGGACCCTGGAGGAGATCACGGACGGCGTACGAAGGGAGGAGGACTCAGGACGGTGGACAGAGGTCTCCGTGCAGACCGAATCCACCCCCCGACACTACACTACAGTCTCCACGCAGACAGAGGAGGCTGCTCAGCTGGATGGAGCCCTCATGCAGGAACTGTGGAGCCTCAGGGAGGAGGTGGTTCGCCTAAGAAGCATCCGAGAGGATGAAGCCTACATCGACGGAGTCGTTCAGGAGTTGTCCCAAATTACAGAGCAGACCCACGACAAGTCCATTCTCGAGACACCCAAATCATCAGCTTTGAAGCCAACATTTGGGATACAAGAAATGGCTGGCAGCAATGACACCTGGCAGTTGGTGACCTCTTCCACAGGTAAACATAGAAGATCCCCCCCCCTTTTTCAATCTCTTCATCCTCTTCTTTTTCTTCCCAACAGGCCAACCCTACATCAACCCCTCAACTCGTCCTGAAGAATAGATTCCAGATTCTTCAGGAAGAAGCTGCTGACAAGGTACAGGAGCAGGCTCAGCACGAAGAACTCGAAGAACAGGAGCAGGCCCAACACGCAACCCCATCTGCTGACCGACTTCCCCCTCCACAATGGAAGAAGCGCAGAGTTATAGTCATTGGGGACTCCATGCTGAGGGGCACCGAGGGACCAATCTGCAGACCGGATGCACACTCAAGAGAGGTTTGCTGTCTGCCTGGAGCCAAAATACGGGATGTCACCACCAGCCTGGGGAAACTACTTACACCTCATGACCATTTTCCTATGCTTCTTATCCATATAGGTACAAATGACACTGCCAGGAACACCCCAGAGACCATCACCAGAGACTTCGGAGCCTTGGGTGAGAGGCTGAAGCAGACAAGTGCGCAGGTAGTCTTCTCATCAATCCTCCCAGTTAGAGGCAAGGGAAGAGCCAGAGAGGAATGCATCCTGAGAACGAACGAATGGCTACAGGGATGGTGTCGGGATATGAACTTTGGATTCCTGGATCATAGAGAGGTGCTGCAGGGACTACAGGGACCAGACGGACTCCATTTGACCAGCAGAGGTAAGAACATCTTCGGACACCGACTAGCCCGCCTGCTTCGCAGGGCTTTAAACTAGGTAAGTTGGGGGAGGGGACCTACTCATATACTGGTGTGGAAAGGAACTATCCTGATGGGACGAGTCGACACTCTGTTTCCGAGGTAAGGACCCAATTTGCAAACAGTTCACTAGGAGCCCACAGACTCAGTCAGGAATAGCCTTACAGGGACTTAGCAAACACAAACACAAAGTGTGGAGGGCCATGTATGTTAATGCACACAGTTTAGGCAATAAAATTCTAGAACTGGAAACTGAAATAAGGGATGACAACCTGGACGTGGTGGCAATATCCGAGACTTGGTTCACGGATGCACATGTGTGGGATATGGCTATACTGGGGTACAATCTACTTCGTCAGGACAGAGGGCAGGTTAGGTGGAGGGGTAGCACTATACATTAAAGAGGACATCAAAACCACCAGGATCACTGATGTCAAGTATACCGGGGAGTCCCTCTGGGTAAACCTGGCAAGAGGTGGCAAAAAATGCCTGTATCTTGGTGTGGTATACAGACCTCCAAGACAACCGGAAGATATGGACGCAGAATTAATTGAAGACATAGAGAATATAACTCTACGGGGCGACACTGTACTGCTAGGGGACTTCAACATGCCTGATGCAGACTGGAACACATTTTCAGCAACAACCAGCAACAGCAGGAGGCTTTTGACCTCCATAAAAGGAGTACATCTCAGACAGATGGTAACGGAGCCCACTAGGGCCCAGGCGATCCTAGACCTGGTACTCACCAACGGGGAAAGCGTCTCAGAGGTCTCGGTGGGAGATACGCTAGCCTCCAGCGATCATAACATGGTATGGTTCAACCTTGGGAAAGGATCCCCTAAATCAATTACAAAAACAAAGGTGCTCAAATTCCGGGGCACCGACTTCGCACGCATGGGAGATTTCGTTCATCAGACGCTGAAGGACCAAGCAGAAACCGGCAATGTGGAAACTATGTGGTCGTACCTGAAATCATCCATACATAAAGCAACTAATCGCTACATAAAATCGGTAGATAAATGGCAAAGAAACAACAAACCCCAATGGTTCACTGAAGAGACCTCGCAACTCATTAAGGAGAAGAAAAAAGCATTTCTTTCCTACAAACGTACGCAGAGAAGAGAAACTAAAGTAGAATATAAGACCAGATCTGCAGCGGTCAAAACAGCAGTTAGGGAGGCCAAACTTCGAGTGGAAGAAACTCTGGCAAAAAACATTAAAAAAGGGGACAAATCCTTCTTTAGGTATATCAGTGATAGGAAAAGGAACACAGACGGTATAGTACGCCTTAGACAACCGGACGGAAACTACGCGGTGGCGGATTCAGAAAAAACAGAACTACTAAATGAATATTTCTGCTCAGTCTTCACCTGCGAAGCACCGGGACACGGACCACAGTTGATGATAAAACAAGACATGGATGACCCGTTTCAGAATTTTAAGTTCACACCTGGGGATGTCTACAACGAACTGGCAAGGCTAAAGGTAAACAAGGCCATGGGACCGGACAATTTACACCCAAGAGTGCTCAGAGAATTGAGAGATGTTCTGGCGGAACATCCGTTGGCAGTGTTCTTCAATCTCTCACTAAGTACGGGGAAAGTTCCGTTGGACTGGAAAACAGCCAACGTCGTTCCTTTACATAAAAAGGGTTGCAAGGCTGAGGCTGCGAACTATAGACCGGTAAGCCTCACCTCAATAGTGTGTAAACTCATGGAAACACTAATTAAGTATAAATTAGATACGATCCTGAACGAGGAAGATCTCCGGGATCCCAGCCAACATGGATTCACCAAGGGTAGGTCATGCCAGTCCAATCTAATCAGTTTCTTTGACTGGGTAACAAGAAGACTGGACTCAGGAGAGTCCTTGGACGTCGTGTACCTGGACTTCAGCAAAGCGTTTGACAGCGTCCCACACCGCAGGCTGCTGAACAAGATGAAATCAATGGGATTAGGAGAGACTCTAACTGCATGGGTTAAAGATTGGCTTAGTGGCAGACTTCAGAGGGTAGTGGTTAACGGTACCCTCTCTAAAATGTCGGAGGTGACTAGCGGAGTGCCACAGGGTTCAGTCCTGGGCCCACTTCTCTTCAACATATTCATTGGGGATCTGACTCAAGGGCTTCAAGGTAAGGTAACCTTATTCGCTGATGACGCCAAACTATGCAATATAGTAAACGGCTATAATCTACAGGATGCTATGGAGCAGGACCTGCATACTTTGGAAAGTTGGTCCTTGTTCTGGCAGCTGGGCTTCAACGCCAAGAAATGTAAGGTCATGCATCTCGGTAACGGAAATCCTTGCAGAACTTACACCCTGTAAGGAGAAACTTTAACCAGGACTACGGCAGAACAAGACTTAGGAGTAATCATCAGTGCTGACATGAAAGCAGCCACTCAAGTGGAGAAGGCTTCATCTAAAGCACGGCAGATGATAGGTTGTATCAAGAGAAGCTTCGTCAACAGGAAACCTGAAGTCATGATGCCATTGTACAGAGCCATGGTGAGACCTCATCTGGAATACTGTGTGCAATTCTGGAGGCCACATTACCGTAAGGATGTGCTCAGAATTGAATCGGTTCAGCGGATGGCCACCAGGATGGTCTCGGGGCTAAAGGGTCTCCCGTACGAAGAAAGACTGAGTAAATTGCAGCTCTACACTCTCGAAGAGCATAGGGAGAGGGGAGACATGATTGAGACATTTAAGTACATCACGGGACGGGTCGAGGTGGAAGATGATATCTTTCTTCTCAAGGGACCCTCGACCACAAGAGGACATCCGCTCAAGCTCAGGGGAGGGAAGTTTCGTGGAGACGCCAGGAAGTACTTCTTCACGGAGAGAGTGATTGAGCAGTGGAACAAGCTTCCAGTGCAGGTGGTCGAGGCACGCAGCATCCCAGACTTCAAGAACAAATGGGATACCTATTTGGGATCCCTACGAGGTCATGCCAAGGGATAGAGTCAGTGGCGTACTAAGGGGGGGGCGGGAGGGGCGGTCCGCCTCGGGTGCCAGCCATGAGGGGGTGTTCCCGACCTTGCCGTTCATTTCCCCCCACCACCCCCGAAGGACCGCTCGCCCCACTGACCTTCCTGCACCACCTGTGAAGCAGCCCGCAGCAGGATCGCGACTTCAGCGATACCTGAGCTGCTTGGGCGCTGATTCCTGAGCCGCGGTCCCGCCCCTCCTCTGACGTCAGAGGAGGGGCGGGAACGCGGCACAGGAAGCAGCGCCTAAGCAGCGCAGAGATCGCTGACGTCGGGATCCTGCTGCAGCTGCTTCATAGGTGGTGCAGGAAGGTCAGTGGGGCGAGCGGTCCTTCGGGGGTGGTGGTGGGGGGACTGAACGGCAAGGCCGGGAGCATAGGTAGTGCTGCTTCATAGTGGTGCGGGGAGGCCAGGGGGCGAGCGGTCCTTCGGGGTGGGGCGGGCGGGCAGGCAGGCAGGCTTTCAAGGAGGAGGGGGGTGACAGACAGGCAGGAAGGCCTTCAAGGGGGGGGACAGGCAGGCCTTCAAGGGGGGGGGACAGGCCTTTGGGGGTGTGTGCAGACCTTCAAGGGGGAGGGACAGGCCTTCAAGGGGGGGCAGGCAGGCCTTCAAGGGGGGGACAGGTCTACAAGGGGGTGGGACAGGCCTACAAGGGGGTGGGACAGGCCTTCAAGGGGGGAACAGGCCTTCGGGGGATGCAGGCCTTCGGGGGGGGTGCAGGCCTTCAAGGGGGGGACAGGCCTACAAGGGGGTGGGACAGGCCTTCAAGGGGGGTGCTGGCCTTCGGGGGGGTGCAGACCTTCAAGGGGGTGCAGGCCTTCAAGGGGGGACAGGCCTTCAGGGGGGTGCAGGCCTTCGGGGGGGGACAGGCCTTCAAGGGGGGGACAGGAAGGCAGGCCTACAAGGGGGGGAGGACAGGCCTTCGGGGGGGTGCAGGCCTTCGGGGGGGTGCAGACCTTCAAGGGGGGGACAGGCCTTCAAGGGGGGGACAGGCAGGCAGGCCTTCAAGGGGGGACAGGCCTACAAGGGGGGGGACAGGCCTTCAAGGAGGTGGGATAGGCCTTCAAGGGGGGTGCAGGCCTTCAAGGGGGGACAGGCAGACCTTTAAGGGGGGGACAGGCCTTTGGGGGGGACCCTGGTTTAGAAGTACACGGAGGGAAGGGGGTGTTCAAAGAGACGTGCATATGCCAAACTTTGGGGGGGAGGAAGAAATAATGGGTCTGAAAATAGAGGAGAGGGAGAGAGATGATGGACCATGGGATTTAGGGAGGGGAGGAACAGAAAGGGAGAGAAATTGGACACAAGGGATGGTGTGGAGGAGGGATAGAGATACTGGATAGGAGGGTAATTGGGAAAAGAAAGGGAGAGATTGTGGACTCGGGTGGTGGGGAAGGAGGGAGAGATGCCGGATGAAAGGGTAGTTAAGAAAAGGTGGATCTGTGGAGGGAGATGAAAAAATGGAAAGATACCAGACTTCCTGGGGAGGGAAGGGAAATGGAAAGGGAGGACAGAGTTGGCAGATGGATGGTTAGTATGCAGAAAGAAGAAAGAAGGAGACCCCAAGTTATCAGAAGAAAACCAGAGCCTTGGACCAACAAGATTTGAAATATAACCAGACAACAAAAGGTAGAAAAATTAATTTTATTTTCTGTTTTGTGATTATAATATGTCAGATTTGAAATGTGTATCCTGCCAGAGCTGGTGTTGGACTGCAAACGTGAGCTAGGATTTAACAGAGAGAGGAAAAGTCCTTTTTGTTTCTTTATTTTATTTACACCACAGCGCCAGTGTGATTAGGAGAAGCCAAAGGGGGTGAAAAAGCTATAAAACCCCAGGAGTTTTGAAAAAAATCACCCAACTGGGCAGGAAAATCGAATTGAAAAACCAATTCAATAGGCTGAATCGAATCAAAATTTTTTTTCCTGAATCTGGCAGCATTAGTTTGCGCTACTGTCTTAGACTTTAGGACCTGGGATTGGGGAGAGATGGCATCCTCAGTACTTTATAATGCAAGTGAAACAAGGATTTGGTCAGACTTTTGAAGGGTCTGCAGAAAAAAAATATTGTATAGGCCGGGGACATGAGACAGCAGGAAATGGGAACTTTTCTTCCTTCTATTTTTGTGAATGGAAAGGCTGAGGATGTCAGAGAGTTCAGTTAAAATATGTGCTTTATAAGAAAATATAATAATGTGTTTTATAAAGTTTATAGCATAGCTGGCCTACCCAGTGAGGTGTTCCTAGTGGTGGTGGTGGCAGCGTGTCAATGTGTTGAGAGGAAGAGGTGGTCTGGGAAATTCTGCTGAGCAAACTCCGGGCCCATTTCCACCCCCCAGTTAGTCCACTCCACTCAACTGGATCACACACTGAGTGGGTCTTTGGGTGTTGTTTTGGGATCTCTTCCAGTGGTTTATCAGTATCTCCTTCTGGTCCAAGGAAGGAAACTTTGTTATCCTTAGCATTGACCTACAGAATATGTTTGAAACAGCGCTGCTTGTGTGGCATTAGGCTATGTAGTGATCGAAAGAAAAAAACAGACCTTTGCACATTTTTGCACTATATGGTGGGTGTATGAGGAGATTCACATTTCCTGCACAGCTAAGTCCATGTGAAGTTACCTTGTGCTGTATTTGACATCTAGCAAGGTCTCTGTTTGAAAGGAAAGATCTAAACTTAAAAATGAAGTGGCCAGAAGTTATGGTAAAAGCAGATAGTGTAGCTGGTTTTAAGAAAGATTTGGACAAATTCCTGGAGGAAAAGTCCATAATCTGTTATTAAGACATGGGGGAAGTGTCTGCTTGCCCTGGATCGGTAGCATGGAATGTTGCTACTCTTTGGGTTTTGACCAGGTATTAGTGTCCTGGATTGGCTACCATGAGAATGGGCTACTGGGCATGATGGACCATTGGTCTGACCCAGTTAGGCTATTCTTATGTTATGTTCTCATCTGTAGGGGCCTTTGTTTTCACTTCTTATTTTAATGTATTTTTTTTCTGGGAACTTATCAGTGTTTTTTATAATGGGAACAAAAATGGAAGAGAATTAATGTGTGTGGGATGAGGGGGTAACTAATTTCTTCAGCTAAATAATTCAATCCACCTCAACCAGACATAGGAGAACTCACGCACCATTCAAACACCCTCCAACCAAAAACGTCAAAAGAAAAAAACTGTTCGACAACCTCCTAGCCATTCGAGCTGCAACACTCGACCCCCAATCCTACAACCAATTGACATCGACCACATACTGCAAAACCTTCAAAAAGAAATAAAAACCCTTCTATTCAAAAAACACATAAAACCGAACTAACACAATCAGAACTGTCCCAAGCATCACCTGCAACTACTCCATATGTACTTCTGATGTCATGACAATTCAGACATAATTTATGTTATGTTATGTTTGGAATATAAGAAAATTTTCACTGCCTGTTTCTATTCTGACCATTTATTCCGTTTCATGGTCATTACAAAAAAATATTTTTTTACATTTGGGGGGGGTGTCAAAAAATGATGGGCCCCGGGTGCCACATACCCTAGGTACGCCACTGGATAGAGTCACTAGGACTTGAATGAGCGGGTCAGTAGAGTGACAGTATAATTACAATTATACTTTAGGGGGTCAGTAGACTAAAGAGGGTGGGTAAATAGTGTGGGCAGACTTGATGGGCTATAGCCCTTATCTGCCGTCATCTTTCTATGTTTCTAAAGGCAAAATGTAATAGAGTAACTGCTGTTCCAACTACAGTAAAAGGAGGGGTGAACTTGGATTTAGTTCATGCCTTTCTCAGTAGTTGAAGGCAAGTGGCATTCGGTTACAGTACATATTTTTCTGTTCCTGGAGGGCTTACAATGTAAATTTGTATGTACGGCAATGGGAAGTTAAGATCACAGAGAGCAGTCGTGAGATTTGAACTCTGCTCCCCTACTTCTTGGATGGAATTGTCCAGTTCACTTTTCTTAGTTGATGGGTAGTTGGTGGATTAGCCTTGAGGTGTCTAAGGTGCTATCTGTGTAGATGACGGTGTCAGGTCAAAAGCGCACCGGGACAAAGGCGCGCGCAGACAATTGAGCGCAGCGCGGAGGTGCGAGCCGCAGAAAATTACTGTTTTTAGGGCTCCGACGGGAGTGTGTGGGAGGGAACCCCCCCACTTTACTTAATAGAGATCGCGCCGCGTTGTGGGGGCGTTGTGGGGGGTTTGGGGGGTTGTAACCCCCCACATTTTACTGAAAACTTCACTTTTTCCCTGTTTTTAGGGAAAAAGTTAAGTTTACAGTAAAATGTGGAGGGTTACAACCCCCCAAACCCCCCACAACGCCGGCGCGATCTCTATTAAGTAAACTGGGGAGGCTCCCCAACAAAAACCCCCGTCGGAGCCCCTAAAAACTGTAATTTTCTTCGGCGCGTGCCTCCATCTTGTGCTCAGTTGTCGGCGCGCGCCTTTGTCTTTCGCGGGGTTGTCTATGAACCGTAGAAGACTATTAAAATCTTTCAGGGAGCAAATTGTTGGCTTTGTATTTCATCTTTTATAAAATCAATAAAACTCTTTGAACTAAAAAAAAAAAAGAAAGTTCAAACCAACTATAGTATTTACAGTAGTATTAACCAATAATTATAATAGAGGAAGACACTAGTAGGCCAGATATATTTATTTACTTATTCATTTATTCAATTTTCTATACCGTTCTCCCAGGGGAGCTCAGAACGGTTTATATGAATTTATTCAGGTACTCGAGCATTTTTCCCTATCTGTCCCGGCAAGCTCACAATCTATCTAGTGTACCTGGGGCAAGTCTACAAAGATGTCAAAATAAAGTTTACAAAGCATGATAAAAATATAATATGACAAAACATGGTACGGTGAGACATAGCATAGTGTGTGTAGTTCAGCAAAACATAGCATGGTAAACATAGTATTAATAGCTCTAAACAGCCGTACAACCTACCAGATCCCTTCATTCAGCGCGACTCATCTTCTACCAGCCTCGCTACACTCATGTCATCCCTCTCCTTAAGTCACTTCACTGGCTCCCTATCCACCATTGCATACAGGTCAAGCTCCTATTGTTGACCTACAAGTGTGTTCATTCTGCTGCCCCTCAATATCTCTCCTCGCTTCTCTCTCCTTATACACCTCCCAGAGAACTCCATTCCTCAGATAAGTCACTCTTAGCTTTACCCTTCTCCTCCACTGACAATTCCAGACCATTCCTTTCATCTAGCTGCCCCCTATGCCTGGAATAAATTACCCGAGTTTGTCCGCCAAGCCCCTTCCCTTGTTTAAAAGCAGACTGAAAGCCCACCTTTTTGATATGGCCTTCAATCCTTAACCCTAGTCCTCTGCCCTCCAACCCAGTCAGCTGATTAACCGTTCCCCTTAACTGTATCCATGACATCCTGTTTCCTGTCTTGGCTGTTTAGATTGTAAGCTCTTTCGAGCAGGGACTGTTTCTTCTTTGTGACTGTGCAGCGCTGCGTGCGTCTGGTAGCGCTATAGAAATAATTAATAGTAGTAGTAGTAATTCAGGCCTTCTAGTAGTGTCTTCTTTTCGTCAAGTTTTCCTGGACATCACAAGAAACTCTGGCTTCAGTGTTGCTGTCCCTGCTCCGTGGAACTCCCTCCCCTTATACCTGAGACTTGAGTGCTCTTTCAAAACTTTCAAGTCCCAATTAAAGATTTAATTATTGCTCATTGGCCTTTCCACCAGACCTCCGATAGAATATGCAAAGAAAAGAAACAGGGATGACCTATTTAGCTTGGAATGTCTGTTATTCCAGTCCCAACACTGTATTTCACCTTCCCCCTTTACCCCTTTCTTTTTGCTAGGTAACTTTTCCCTTCCTCTTTCACCTCTTGTATCTTGTGTTGTATTCTCTCTTTCTGTCTTTCTTCTTGTCTAGTTCTGTATTCCCTACCCTAGGGCTCCTTTTGCAAAGTAGGCGTGGTTAGTGTCAGAGAATAGACATGGTTGACTTAGGCATCGCTAAAGTCTGGCCTAATATACCAGTGCCTACCTCCAGGATGCCTAGTGATGCCTAAGCACACCTAGGCACTGCTAGACAGGATTCCATAAACAGCGCCTAGCGATTGATTGACAACCACGCCGAGCGGCACCTAATCCAGCCTTTAGTGTTTACTTCCTTTGTAATTGATATTCCAGTTAAATCAGGAATATGTTTTTCTATTTACATGGCCTTTACCACCTCATTTACCTGTGGAAAAGTTAATTAAAAAGAAGAAAGTCATGATACGAAGACACAGGGGGATTGCGAAGATCTGCAACGTGACATAATCAGGCTCGAGAAATGGGCATCAACATGGCAGATGAGGTTCAACATGGATAAGTGTAAAGTAATGCATGTCAGTAACAAAAATCTTATGCACGAATACAGGATGTCTGGGGCGGTACTTGGAGAGACCTCTTAGGAAAGAGACTTGGGAGTTCTGATCGATAAGTCGATGAAGCCGTCCACGCAATGTGCAGTGGCGGCGAAAAGGGCGAACAGAATGCTAGGAATGATAAAGAAGGGGATCACGAACAGATCGGAGAAGGTTATCATGCCGCTGTACCAGGCCATGGTGCGTCCTCACCTGGAGTACTGCGTCCAGCACTGGTCACGGTACATGAAGAAGGACACGGTACTATTCGAAAGGGTCCAGAGAAGAGTGACTAAGATGGTTAAGGGGCTGGAGGAGTTGCCGTACAGTGAGAGATTAGAGAAACTGGGCCTCTTCCCCCTTGAAAAGAGGAGACTGAGAGGGGACTTGATCGAAACGTTCAAAATACTGAAGGGAATAGACTTAGTAGATAAAGACAGGTTGTTCACCCTTTCCAAGGTAAGGAGAACGAGAGGGCACTCTCTAAAGTTGAAAGGGGATAGATTCCGTACAAACATAAGGAAGTTCTTTCCCCAGAGAGTGGTGGAAAACTGGAACGCTCTTCCGGAGGCTGATATAAGGGAAAATACCCTCCAGGGTTTCAAGACAAAGTTAGACAAGTTCCTGCTGATCCGGAACGTACACAGGTAGGGCTGGTCTCAGTTAGGGCCGTCACGGGAGCGGACTGCTGGGCCTGATGGACCATTGGTCTGACCCAGCAGCGGCAATTCTTATGTTACTCTCACAACGTCTTTAAATAAGGGAGGTGATGTTGAGAATTAGTTTGTGATATTTGAAAAAGTTAATTTGTTCCTCAAATGAAACAGTCCATGCAGCGGAGTAGTGGAGGGGGGGGGGGGGTGAGCGGCACGCATGCATCCCTTCCCTGTACTTTTTTATCATCGGCGCCAGTAGCCACGAACTTGCTACTCGCATCGACTTCGGCGCTCTCTCTCTGACGTCATTTCTTAGGCGCGGGTCCCAGAAATGACATCAGAGAACGTGCCAAAGCCAACGCGAGCAGCCAGTTTGTAGCTGCTCGCACCAAAGTTAAAAAGGTACCAGGGGGAGGGGCGCGCGCATGGCAAGGGGAGGAGTGGGAAGGGGAGGCAGAGAACAGGAGGGGTGCCAGCGCCCTGAGGAAGACCACGCCCGGGGCGGACTGCCCCCCCTCCCCCGCGCCCCTTGTATTACGCCACTGAGTCCAGGAACATCTGTTTACATTGCTCTGAGTTACAGTATATGGGTCTCAAAGTCCCTCCTTGAGGGCCGCAATCCAGTCGGGTTTTCAGGATTTCCCCAATGAATATGCATGAGATCTATGTGCATGCACTGCTTTCAATGCATATTCATTGGGGAAATCCTGAAAACCCGACTGGATTGCGGCCCTCAAGGAGGGACTTTGAGATCCCTGGATCATATAGTAAGGCTTTGCCACTCTAAGTCTCAGTATTGTTGCACACAGACTGTAATGCACTACAATGCTTAAGCAAACTCATCTTAAAGCAATTTCAGTATTCTTAATGCAACACGCTTCTCGGGAATTTTGATGTGCAGGTACTTGCTAGTACGGTGACCTGTCTGAAATGAGTTGATGGGAGCTGCTCTGTTCCCAGTGACAGATGCCACATGCCTGAAATCAACATCTTAACTGGCGCTGTTTGAAATTCAAGTCGGCAGCCTCAGCAAAGTACATGAAGGCTTCGGTTAGCGTAAAATCTGAATTGCTCTACCTCTCTGAAAGTTAAAGAATCCCTTTTCAAAAAGAGTGCCATTCCTGCTGTTCATCCCTAGGCACCTACCAAAAATTGGTAAACATAGAAACATAGAAGATGACGGCAGAAAAGGGCCACAGCCCATCAAGTCTGCCCACTCCAACAACCCTACCCCCTTGAATTTACCCCCCTAGAGATCCCACATGTGTATCCATAGAAACATAGAAGATGACGGCAGAAAAACATAGAAGATGACGGCAGAAAAACATAGAAGATGACGGTAGGCAGGTGTTCTCCAAGGACAGCAGGCATTTACTTCTCACAACCCACCCACTTCCCCTAGTTGACTTCTTAGCTTCTTTTTTTTTTTTTTTTACTATATTGAGGGTCCCACACATCGATGTTGGGCAGAAGGGCACCTGCATGCGTGTAGTAGGCGCACTGCCTCAAAGATTTAAAGTGACAGTACACTTGGCAGTGTAGATGATGTCACCCACATGCGAGAACACTTGCTACAGGTAAGTATCTTCGTTATATGTGCACCCTCGAGTCTTGCTATTATACAATGACTGAAGTTCCCGCCACGCTAGCCCCTGCTCTCTCTGCATCATAAATCAATTTCAGAGGGTTGTGTTTGTGAGGAGCTAACTAAAATAAAGGTAGACAAAGCGATGGGGCCGGATGGTGTACATCCGAGGATGCTGAAGGAACTTAGGGAAGTTCTGGTAGCTCTGCTGACTGACCTTTTCAATGAGTCTCTAGAGTCGGGAGTGGTACCGGAGGACTGGAGAAGGGTGGATGGGGTCCCTCTCCACAAAAGTGGAAGTAAGGAAGAAGTAGGGAATTACAGGCCGGTAAGTCTGACTTCTGTGGTAAGCAAATTAATGGAAACGCTTTTAAAACAGAGAATGGTCAAATTTCTGGAATCCTGTGGATTATAGGACCAGAGGCAACATGGATATACTAGAGGTAGGTCTTGTCAGACAAATCTGATCAATTTCTATGACTGGGTGACCAGAGAATTGGATAGAGGATGTGCACTAGATATGATGTATTTAGATTTTAGCAAAGCCTTTGACAGTGTTCCACAAAGATGTCTAATAAATAAACTGAGTGCCCTCAGGATGGGTCCAAAAGTGACAGGCTGGGTCAGGTACTGGTTGAGTGGAAGGTGACAGAAGGTAGTGATTATTGTAGATTGCTCTGAGGAAAGGGATGTTACTAGTGGTGTGCCTCAAGGGTCTGTTCTTGGGCCTGTTCTTTTAAACATTTTTATAAACGATATTGCTGAAGGGTTGTCAGGTAAGATTTTCCTCTCTGCGGATGATACCAAAATCTGCAATAGAGTAGAAACGCCGGATGGTGTGAATAACATGAAGAAAGACCTGGTGAAGCTTGAAGAATGGTCTGAAATTTGGAAGCTAAAATTTAATGCTAAGAAATGCAAGGTCATGCCTTTGGGCTGCAAAAACCCGAGGGAATGGTACAGTTTAGGGGGTGAGGAACTTATGTGCACGATGGAAGAGCAGGATTTGGGTATGATTGTATGTGATGATCTTAAGGTGGCCAAACAGGTTGAAAAGGTGACAGCGAAAGCTAGAAGGATGCTAGGTTGCATAGGGAGAAGTATGGCCAGTAGGAGAAAAGGAGGTATTGATGCCCCTGTATAAAACTCTGGTGAGGCTTCATTTAGAATATTGTGTACAATTCTGGAGGCCACACCTTCAAAAAGATATAAAGAATGGAGTCGGACCAGAGGAAGGCTACTAAAATGGTGTGTGGTCTTCGTCAGACTTAACGATCTCAATCAGTATACTTTGGAGGAAAGGCAGGAGAGGGGGAGATATGATAGAGATGTTTAAATACCTAAATGGCATAAATAGACATGAGGCCATTCTCTTTCAATTGAAAGGAAATTCCAGAGTGAGAGGGCTTAGAAATATAAGTAAATACTTTTTGTATAGAAAGGGTGGTAGATGCATGGAATTGTCTCTCTGTAGAGGTGGTGGAGACAAGGACTGTGTCTGAATCCATTAAAGCATGGGACAGGCACGTGGGATCTCTTAGACTACTGTAATGTAATTCTCTCAGGCTTCCTGCGCACCAGTCTCTCGCCTCTTCAATCCGTTCAAAATGCTGCTGCGTGATCATATTCCGTGAGAGCCGCTATTCTCACATTACCCCTCTCCTCAAGTCGCTTCATTGGCTCCCCGGCCATTTCCGAATACAGTTAAAACTCCTCTTGCTGACTTACAAATGCATTCACTCTGAAGCCCCCCCCCCCCCCCCGATATCTCTCCTCACTTATCTCTCCCTATGCTCCCCCCCCCCCCGTGATCTCCGCTCATCGAGCAAGCCCCTCTTATCTGTACCCTTCTCTTCCACTGCCAACTCTAGACTTCGTCCCTTCTTTCTTGCGGTGCCACATGCCTGGAACAGGCTTCCTGAATCAATACGTCATGCTCCGTCCCTGGAAGTGTTCAAATCCAAGCTAAAGGCCCACTTTTTTGAAACTGCTTTCAACTCTTAACTCCCATTCACTGCTGTCAGATACCTATACCCACTATAATCTCCCCAACCCTGAAATGTCCTGTCTAAATTAGATTGTAAGCTCTTCTGAGCATGGTCTCTCTATTGTGTGTTAGAATGTACAGCGTTGCATACACCTTTCAGCGCTATAGAAATAATAAATAATAGGAGGAGATAATGGATGTTGTGGATGGGCTATTTGGCCTTTATCT
This sequence comes from Geotrypetes seraphini, assembly GCF_902459505.1. NCBI lineage: Eukaryota > Metazoa > Chordata > Amphibia > Gymnophiona > Dermophiidae > Geotrypetes > Geotrypetes seraphini. The sequence goes on along the minus strand of NC_047090.1, from coordinate 159,293,753 downwards.
ACTGTCATATTTCTATGTTCTGTTCTCCATGACGGACATACTACATATAAAACCTTGAACTCAATCTGTGCCTCAACTAGGAACCAATGCATCCTACTGAACAAAAATGTTGCCGATGTGGTGTAGAAAAAAAAATGTTATCTAGCTGCCACCTTTTGTGCTATCTCTAAATGGCATAATAACCAACCCGTATGCAACGCAGGAATATCCATTGCAAATATGCTGAAAACCTTCCTGGCTAGAGGTCTCTCCACACAGGTTTGGGAACCACTGCTCTTATCCAAATAAAAGATGCATTTGTACTTGGGTGTATACATATTTGTAGGCAGATCCTTGGGCAGAGTAGTTGGCACAAATAAAGCATCTTTAGTGGTTTCTCCTTGTATTTATTTCTTTAAAAAATTTCCATCCCGCTTATCAACAAAGCGGGTAACAGTTAATACATACATAAAAATAACAGACTTTACATAATATGTCAAAGAGACTCATTAAAAAAACTATCATCTTGCATTCCAATCATATAAGAACATAAGAAGTTGCCATCACTGGGTCAGACCAGAGGTCCATCGCGCTCAGTGGTCCGCTCCCACGGTGGCCCATCAGGTCTGTGACCTGTGAAGTGGTTCCTGACCATTTCTGTAACCTACCTCTACATCTATCTGTAACCCTCAATCCCCTCATCCTTTAGGAACCTATATGGGAGTGCTATATTCACTATTAACTTCAGAATGATTTACAAAAAAGGCTCTCACAGATAGGCATGTCTTTAAACATAGAAACATAGAGAAACATATAGTATGACGGCAGAAAAGGGCCGGCGGCCCAACAAGTCTGCCCACTCAAGAACCCTCCCTCAGCAAAATTTGCCCACTCTAGAATCCCCTCTCCCATGAGAATTAAGCATAACTCTGTAGTAACCCCACTCGTTTGTCCCAACGTCTCTTGAAGTCGAGAACGTTACTGGCCTCGACTTGAAATCTGCGTATGTTCTCAATGTCCCTTTCAGTGTGTTCCAAAGTCTTGGACCTGCTACAGATCCAGCAGCCCTGCTAGGTTTTTGCATAATGCACCTTTTCCTCAATCTCATAGTTGATTCAGAGTGTAAATTTTCGATTTGGAGTGTACCTTTGTAGGGTCATGAAATGGTTAACTGTTGTTTAAAATATTGCTCTGGCCTACATAGCTGAAGAAAGTGTACAATCTATTGACTTCATCTGCCTAAAATGTATGTCCCTACCTTGCCACATTTTAAGCTGAATAGATAAGAGTTTGAGCCATGATGTACCCTGCCCTTCTGTACATTTAACTGTAAGAGTTAGATAAGTGTCCTGCAAGTGTGAGCTTAGAACCAATGAGTGTTAAGAAAAGTAACACGTGAAAAGCTTTTTCTAGAATTCAGTTGTATAGCCAGAAAAATGAATAAATATCTCTGTAACTTCCTGGTTTCGGCACTTCTGAGCCAGCTTGGAGCTCAGGGGTCCAGCATGCATTCTGTAATAAACCTCTTGTACTTTCTTCACGCCTCTGACTTTGTGTGTCCAAATGACCTTTCACCTTTTCAAAATTTGGGTAAGGTACCGTGCTGACACGCCATAAAGCGTGTATTCCAGTCAAGACCTTAAACTCACAAATATTTTATTTTTACAGACTCTGATGAAAATCTATTCGGATCTGCATTTGTCATAAATGTTGCCTTTCCTAGTAGCGTATTCACTGTTACGTATCGCCTAGAGGTCGAAATTAATTTAGGTGAATCGTGCCCAAAATACCTTTCTGCGCTGTACTGATACTTGGCTTTATTTTGAATCGCAGCATGTTGCGTTCTAATATTGACGTGGCTCGCGTGATTAATGCAGCAGATCTTCCTCACAAATGCACCTTGTAAACTTTATACTTTCCACATTTCAGAACCATCAATCCTACCATCTGGTAAGACGATCTTTAAAGCAGTGTCTAAAAGACATTCTGACTCCACCACTGTGCGCTGAATTGTGGGTGGGAAGGGCTCAGTGGTACATTCAAGGGAAACATAGTTCAACGATGCATTTTGTTTAATTATAGAGACATCAAATGAGACATAAGGGATGAGCTGGTAATATAGTTTCTTTGCAGAATGTAAATCACACAGATTTTCAAGAGGCTGCTTAACATCACTCTTCACTGACTGCCCCACAGGCTAGGGGCAGAGCCAATTGTTATCCGTTTTATGCTGATAGTCAGTGCTTATACTTGGAGCCAGGGGTGTAGCCAGACACCCAGTTTTGGGTGGGCCTGAGCTCACAGTGGTTGGGCATGAAAACCCCGCACCCCCTGCCCATTATCTTTCCTTCCCCTTCTCCTGGCAATCGGGGAATCTCATAACTGGGGTTTTTTCCCCAAGCCCCTAGTACCTTTTAAATCCTTCTTTACTGGCAGCAAGCAGTGACTCACACTCACTGCTTGCACTAGCCTCCCCTCTGACACAACTTTGCAGTCCTGTGAACAGGAAGTTGCATCAGAGGGAAGGCTGGGCCGACATGAGCAGTAAGTATAAGTCCCTGCTTGCTACTGGTGAAGAAGATAAGGATTTAAAAGGTAGTGGGGGCTTGGTGGAAAACAGTTAAGAGACCCCTCCCCCAATTGCCAGCAGAGATAGGAAAGGAGAGTGCTTGAAATCTTCAACTGGCAGGGCTTCGGCATTCCCACCAGCCATATAGTTGCTGGGTGGGCTTGAATTCAAAGTGGGTGAGCCTGTGCCTGCCGAAGCCCACCTATGGCTACCTTACTGCCAGGAGCAAAATAACTGTTCTAACATATCCAGATAGTTTTATTTTATTTTATTTTTTTATCATGTATAGTATTTATATACCACGTATAGTCTAAGTCAGTGGTCTCAAACTAAAACCAATTGCAGGGCCACACTTTGGATTGGTCAGTACTTGGAGGGCCTCAGAAAAAAATAGTTAATGTCTTATTAAAGAAATGACAATTTTGCATCTTTATAGTTTATAAATCTTTCCTTTTGGCTAAGTCTTAATTATAATCTAAACCAAACTAAACTAAACCTTAGGTTTGTATACCGCATCATCTCCACATTTGTAGAGCTCGGCATGGTTTAGAGGATATGGGATAGAAAGGAACTACAATGAAAGGTAGAGATTTACAGGAGATGGGATAGAAAGGAACTACAGTGAAGGGTTAGAGGACCAAGTATGAAGAGATTTTTTGAGGGCTTAGAATGCCAGAGATGGAGAAAGTATCAGATTTTTGAGAATAGCCAGGTCTTCAGATGTTTACGGAAAAGTTGGAGGGAACTCAGGTTCCGAAGAGGGGAGGAAAGGTTGTTCCAGAGATCGGTGATTCTGAAGGGAAGGGAGGTCCCTAGTTTTCCTTTATGGGAGATGCCTCTTAATGAGGGGAAGGATAATTTTAATTTGTAGGTGGATCTGGTGGTATTAGGGTTTGAGGAGTTCCAAGAAAGACGGATACATGGAGGGAGGATCCCATGTAGGATTTTGAAAGCTAGACAGGCGCATTTGAAGTGGACCCTGGCGATTATCGGTAGCCAGTGAAGCTTGGACAGAAGCGGAAAGACATGGTCAAATTTAGTTTTTGCGAAGATCAGCTTGGCCGCGGCATTCTGAATCCGCTGGAGTCTATGAAGGTTTTTCTTAGTTAGGCTTAAGTATTGTAATTTATAGCTAAAGAGACATAGGATCAAGAAACTGTTTTATTTTTACTTTTGTGATTATGATAAACATATCGAGGGCCTCAAAACAGTACCTGGCGGGCCGCATGTGGCTGTGAGTTTAAGACCACTGGTCTAAGTGGTTTGCATTCAGGTACTCAAGCATTTTCCCTCTCTGTCCTGGTGGGCTCACAATCTAACGTACCTGGGGCAATGGGGGATTAAGTAACTTGCCCAGGGTCAAGGAACAGCGGTAAGAGGTAGGCGTTCCCGTCTGTGCATTACAAGGAGTGTTCATTTTAATACTAATGAGCTCCTTGCAATGCTTTTGCATAGGATTCTTGGTGGCTGCTATTGCAATTAGTTGATGCCCCCGAGAACCCTTTTGAGCACTGGAGGCATGACCTTGCTTGCAAGTCAGACTGGCTGCAAAAAGTCTTACTTCCATGGCAAGCTTTTGAGCATTTCCCTCTAAGTGCTGAATATTACCACTTAATCGCATATACAGTGACACAGTAAGGGAGGGGAGGGCGGGAAGGTGGGCTGCTCTGGGTGTTGTCTTCGCGGGGAGCCCCAGTGCTGGTGCCTCTCCTCCTCTCCGCCCCCACACACCTCTTTAAACGTTCACCAGTGCAAGAAGCATCTTCCCCTTGCTGCTCGTGCTGGCCTCGGCTCCTTCCCGATGTCACTTCCAGGCGGCGGGACCAGGATGTGAAATCAGAAGAGAGTCGATGCTGGCGTGAGCAGCAGGTGGATGCTGCTGCTTGTGCCGGTGAACATGCCAAGAGATAAGCGGGGGTGGGGGGCGCGCTCAAGCGTCAGGGGAAAAGCGGGGTGGGGAGTGCACAGCGCAGCGGGAGAGAGTGAGGGGGCACACGGCATGGCGATGCCAGATGCGACTGCCCCAGACGCCATCCTCCCTCACTATCCCGCTGCACATAAGTACTGACTCCATCTACCACGCAAAAAAAAAATCTGATCACGTCATCCTGCTTTTACGTGATGCTCACTGGCTTCCAATCCCCCATCACATCGCATTTGAAATGCTATTACTCACCTATAAAATCAAACAACACCAGATCCCTGCCTTTATAGACAAATATTTAATCCCTTATGCTTTGACTCGTATACTACGCTCAAATTATCAAGACCCGCTAGTTGTCCCCTCCATCCGAGAAATCTTCTACGACACCACCCGAAAGTCAGTAATGGCACCCTCACTCTAGAACACTCTTCCCCTGCATATAAAGCAAGAGTCTTCTCTCACATTATTCAAGGGTGCCTAATTTAAGATCCCTTTTTCTTTCCCTGAAATAATATTCAAGTTCTCAACTCCAAACGCCTGTCTAGAGGCGAACTAACCCCTAATGTTCTATCTACCCCCTCCTTCATTTATATATATTTTTTTTAACTCGATGTATTTTTTTGCCCCCTCTTGTACCTTCCTATCCTGTCATACCAGTCTTAAGTAAGCTATGTAACCTCCCCCTCACTTAATTACAGTACTCCCCTGAAATAGAGGTCTGCACGGGAATGGGGATCGCGGGAATCCCACGGGTGTCTCGCAGGAATTCCTTTTAACCCACGTGACTCCCATGGGGATCCCCCTCTGGCCCACGGGACTCCCACGGGACCCCCTCTAGCCAACGGGACTCCCATGGGGATGGAAGGCTTTGGAAGCAGGGTTCGTCCATATAATATAACAGACACATCAGCCTTAGTAAAAGAGGGGGTTTATAAGTTAATTACCTGAACAGAAAACAAAAAAAGGGTTCCACCAGAGATTCCACAAGGAAAACAGCAGCGCAAACACAAAAGAAACTGTGGAATTGATGATCCTGTCAGAAGTAATTGCTGCTTTTTATGGGGACGGGCGGGGATGGAGGTAATTCCTTGCGGGGATGGGTGGGGACGGAAAGGATCCTGACGGGGACGGGTGGGGACAGAGAGGATCCTGGCGGGGATGGTGGGATTTCTGTCCCCGTGCAACTCTCTACCCCGAATTTCAGGGGGGTTCCGTTCTAGGAACCCCCACGAATTTTGAGAAACTGCGAATACAGTATTTCGCCTATCAAAAGGCAGGAGAGGCAGGAGAGGATAGCTGGGGCGCCGGCGGGTGCAGAAAATCACTTGCGGTATGCTCCGACCGCCTCTTCCTGTTACTAAAGTCAGGCTACACCAATCAGGAGCTGCTTTGACCTGCCAGATAGTGTGTCAAAGCAGCTCCTGATTGGTGTAACTATGGGCTCCTCTTACGAAGCCACGTTAGCGGTTTAACGCGCATAATAGCGCGTGTTAATTTGCTGGCCGCGCTAGCCGCTACCGCTTCCTCTTGAGCAGGCGGTAGTTTTTTGACTAGCGTGGGGGTTAGCGCGCACTAAAAAGGTGCATGCGCTAAAGCCGCTAACGTGGCTCCATAAAAGGAGCCCTATGACTTTAGTACAAGGAAGTGGCGGTTGGAAAATACCGCAAAATACTGAGCCCGCGATTCGTGAACTGCGAATTCGTGGGGGTTTACTGTATTTTGTGATGGATTTTTTTTTCCGCTTTTCCTTTTGTTTTAAAATATTTTTATTAACTGTAAACCTTCTAGATAAATTTTGATTGGACGGTATATCAAAGAAATAAATAAACTTGGAAACTTGGACTGCCCATAAAATAGCCGGCTTTCACTTTAGCAGCCTATGGTGAAATTCAGCAGCACTGACTGATTAAGTCCTGCTGAATATCAGAGGACAGTAACGCTGAAGCTATTTTACCAGCTAGGAGCTGATTCTGGCCGGCTACATCACTTTGAATATCGACCCGTAAATGTTTAACTTAATATTTTCTGTTACACAGAGTACTTCACAATAGGTTTTTTGGTTTTTTTAAAAATAGGTCCCATCAACTCATGTTCAAGTTCTAGCGACTTCATGAACATCTTTGTAGGGTTGCCAGATTTCCTCTTTAAAAAAAAAGAGGACGTGTCCGGGTTTCCCCGGACGTCTGGTAACCTAAGTTTTCGAGGCAGAATACAGAAGTCGATTGCCAGGCCTTTCTTCTGCGTGGTAAAAATTCGATGTTATCGCCATTGTCACATCGGACGCAATCCTCCGTCTGCAACGCTGCTGCCCACATGGGTGGTACATCGTTTGTATTTCCCTAGTATTTGTATTATCACTGGTTGTTCAGTTCTCTTTTCTGTGAACCGTCTAGAACTGTAAGGGTGTGGCGGTATTCAAGAATAAAGTTATTATTATTATTATCTCCGCTGAAACCGCCTTGGGAGGCCCTACGGACAGCATAGCTTTCAGCTTCTCAGATGCGTGCAAGCCCAAGTGGCACAACAAGCCCATGTACCATGACCATGTACCAAGTACCAAGCCCATGTACTGTGACCATGTACCATGTACCATGACCATGTAGCATGACCATGACCATGTAGTGGCCTATTAATTCTAGTACTTGCTAAGGGTACACTGTCATTCAAGGCTTTATGAATTAAAGTTAAAATTTTAGACTTCACTCTCCAGAGTACAGGTAGCCAGTATAGTTCTTTCAAAATTGGAAATGTAAGTAGTCTGGAACACATTAACTAAAAGACAGGCTGCTGTTCTATGAACTACTTATAGGGTATGTAGGTACAATGCAGACTAGACAAGTCTCCCGCTTTCAGCGGGAGAGTCCAGTTTTTGCTGGCCATCTCCCGAGCTTCTACCAAGAAGCCAGGATCTCCTGCTGAGTGGCCTTCCCTTCTAGCAACAGCAGGAGAGGCTTTCCTAAAACATCATCTCCTGTTGCTACTAGTCCCTCAGGAGGAAAGGCTACCACTGGTGCCGCTGTGGGCAGGGCTGGGTGGAGTTGGTGGGGTTGGGCAGAATTGTAGGCAGGGCGGGGTTATGGGTGAAGTTATAGGCAGAGTGGGGTGGGCCCTAAATCTCCTGCCTAGGAGGATGGCCCCCTTGGCAGTTCTGACAATGAATTACAAAAATCAAGTACTGGGATAATTAAACATTGCACCACTGTTGTAAAATGTGAGAATGATAGCAAATCTTTTAGTCTTATGATCATTTTTAATTAAAAAAAACCACATTCTGAATGGTGCTTTTAAGCTGGATATTCAAAGACTAAGAAGAATCAACCCAAACACAAGATATTTTAATTAGTCAGAAATGGAATTTTCAAGACATCAAACATAAAACTTTCTGGAACCACAGAAGGGGAAACTTCATCTGACAGGAATAAAATTTGTGATTTAAATACATTCAATTTAAACCTGTATGCCATCATCCAAGCGTTTACTATCTGAAGGCAAATACCCAAAATGTAAAGCCTTATCAATTGAACTACAAATTGCAAAGAAAAATTGCACATCGTCAGCATATAAGCAAAACTGTACTTCAAGGTATGCCAAAACACGACAAGCTGGGCCAATATAAATATTGGTTAAAATGGCAGGCAATACAGAGCCCTGAGGGGCACCAGAATATAGACTCATCCAATCAGAATATTCATTATCTTTCTGAACTCAAACACTTCTGCGTGAAATGAATGAAGCGAATCAGTTAAGCTCAAATGATATACAAGTATTCCATAGTGAACAGTATCGAAGGTTGCTGAAATATTCAATAACCCTGTCAAATCCTGTTCAAATAGAATCAGAGGCTGAGATAAGAGTTTCAGTGAAGTGTTAGTGTCTAATTCCAAATTGGTTCACACTCGGAAATTGATTTCAAGATAATAGCATCGCTTTTTCAAGTATTTTAGAAACAAATCTAAGGGTGGAAATGGGATGTTATTTTCCTGACAGGAGAAAAACTGGGATGGGACAAGGGATTTTCCGCCAAATCAAAGCCAACAAATCTCTGTGAAACAGTTTATTGATGTTCAACATTTGCCAGTAGAGGAAGGAAATATTAAACTTTTAAGAATCCTTATAAACGTGGTTATCAAAATTATCCTAAGTCATCGGAAAGACGCTTCTGCAGCTGAATACATTACTTGGTGGAATATGGTCTGTATAACTGCCAAATTTGAAAGAGTAGCGGCTGAAAAAACTAACTGCATACATAAATTTCTCAGAATTTGGAAACCACTTATTCAATGCAGCCTTACATCCTCTTGACATTGATTGCTCAAATATATCCACAGTTCATATTCCCACTTTTAGTGCACATTCATGCCGCTCTATGTTGTCTACGTTACATTAACGGGTGCTAGAATAGATGTGTAGATTTCTTTCTTTCTTTCTTTCTTTCTTTCTTTCTTTCTTTCTTTCTTTCTTTCTTCCTTCCTTTCTTCCTTCCTTTCTTTCTTTCTTTCTTTCTTCCTTCCTTTCTTTCTTTCTTTCTTTCTTTCTTTCTTTCTTTCTTTCTTTCTTTCTTTCTTTCTTTCTTTCTTTCTTTCTTTCTTCCTTCCTTCCTTCCCCCTGTCTGTCTTCCCTTCTCCCTTACTTTTACCTCCCCCTGTCCAGTAGTACCCCTTCTCCCTTACCTGCTCACTGACCAGCATCCGCTAGGCCAGGCAGTCTCGGGGCTTTTGCTAGGCCGGCCCGCCTCGCATTATCGAAGTGGGCTGGCCTAGCAAATGCCCCACGACTGCTGCCGCTGCTGGTCCGGGGGTAAGAAGGAGAGGCGTCGTCTGAAGTCAGCCGGCGTCGGAGATCGGGGCAGGAAAGTTGCTGGGGAAACCGCCGCACGCATCGCAAACCGCCGAAGGCTCCTACTGTGCATGCGGCGACATGGAGCCATGGATCATGGATCACAGCCGCACAGAGTTTCAACTGCGCTTGCGCGCCACGGGTTTTATTATAGCGGATTATCTTTCTTTATTAATATAACCACTAAAAATGATTGAACTTGAACATTGGGTGTTTTATTCAACTTGAACACTAATAAACTGTTTCACAGAAATTTTGTTGGCTTTGATATGGCAGAGAGTCCATTGTCCCCGTCCCACTTTTTTCTCCCGTCTCGTTTCGCCTGCATGGGTTTGTATTCTGCTGGACTTTTTTGAGGCCTTATGATATTTTCCTGAGTCATTTATATCAAGATGATCATTTTTTTAAATAGTGGTAGGATAGCGTCATCTTTTAAACCAGTGTTTGTCAACTCGGTCCCGGAATACCCCCTTTCCAGTCAGGTTTTCAGGATATTCACGATGAATATGCATGAAAGAAATTTGCATATAATGGAGGCAGTGTGTGCAAATCAAGTTGATGCATATTCATTGTGGACATTCTGAAAACCTGACTGGAAAGGGGGTACTCCGGGAACGAGTTGAGAAACAACTGTTTTAAACAATTTGGAACTGTTGCTTCAAAGATTTATTCATCAAACTTGCAATCGCCTCCACTAACTCTATTTTCAGGAATTTAATAAGGGCAAAAGACAACTTAAATTTAAATTTCAGCTCCTAGTACAATCTCTAATCCTAAGTATCCTAGACTATTGCAACATCCTCTACCTCCCCTGCCCTGCAATAATGATTAAACAACTACGGACAATTCAGAATACAGCTCTGAGACTCGTCTATTCATTGAAAAAACATGATCACATTACTGAGGCATTCATCAATTCTCATTGGCTTCCAATCCAGGAAAGAATACAATTTAAATTCTACTGTATACTATTTAAAACTATAAATGGAGACAGCCCAACCTACCTAAACGACCGCCTCATCCAAACCACCTCTACCAGGCATAGAAAAACACCCCCCATTCACTTACCCCCCAATCAAAGAAGTAAAACGGAAAAAACTATACAACGGACTACTGGCCACTCAGGCAGCGAAGATAGACAACCAAGTCTCCAACCTATTGACAACAACCCTAGACTACAAGATGTTCAGAAAGGAAATAAAAACGATACTCTTCAAGAAATCCCTTAATAAAGCTTAATACCATGATAAAGCTTAACCCCCCTCTTACCATCCCCTCCCTAACCCCAGATCCTACTTTTCCCTCTCTTGGAAATCTTCTCTGATCTAACGTTGTAACCCTTCTTCCATATCTCTTTTTGTAATCCGCTTTGAATCGAAAGGTAATGGCTGAATAGAAATCTGTAATTTAATGTAATATAAATGATTCATTATCTCAGAAATTGGTTTAGAAGTGGTAGGTGAAAATTCTTCCCAAGATATGTTAGGATCAATCATCTCAGTTTCGAGAATAGGTATATTCAAAAGATAGGAAGTTTTTTTTTTTAGTTCAAAGATTTTATTGATTTTTTTATTTATACTTTTGAATACATTTACAATATCCAATAATTCAAGGAAAAAAGAAAAATCTCACAAAACAATTCATAATCATTCATACATAATTCCTTTTAAGCCCACATTTATGGGGAAACATGTTTCAATTTCTAAACAAACAAATTTAAAGGAAAAGATTAAGGACAAGAAATTCTCAGTTCGTCCTAGCGAACCTTGAATCATTCCTTACTAATAGGGATTCTAGTTTTCTCCTCTATTTCTCAACAGATGAAACAAAATCATTTCTGTTCTCTTGCAACTAAAAATTGTTGTAATTGTATAGGGTCCCAAAAAACATACTCCATATCTTGCAACTTAACCAAACATTTACAAGGAAATTTCAGGTAAAAAGATGCCTCTAGAGCCAAAACTCTAGCCTTTAACTTCAAAAATTATTTTCTTCTCAATTGAGTTGTCCTAGAGACATCCGGAAAAATCCTAACCAAATCCCCACAAAATTTCATTAACCTATTTTTAAAATAAAGTTTCATCAATAACATCTTGTCTATTTCACTCATGCATGTTATCACCAGGGTGGACCGACTCTGAATCACATCCTGAGTATCTTCCAAAAACTCAGTCAAATTTACTTCAGTCGTGACCAGATGGTCCACCTCCTGGGCGGATTCTATTTTTTTTGGAGGAATATAATAGTAATTATTTATTGGAAAATTCTCCACATTAGCCAATCCCAGTACTTCTTTAAAAAACTTCCTTAATAGAATTTCAGGCGTTATTGGGAAATTGACTAAGCGTAGATTTGCCCCTCTATTCATATTTTCTATAGCTTCTATTTTAGCATGTATCACCGTAGAATTTTTAACAGCAGATACTGAGAAATAAGACATGTTACAACCCAATAATACAGGTAAGAAAAAACAAAACAAAAAACAATCCACTAAAAATGTTATCAAAGTACTCACATATGCCCATGTGGGCAATCAGACGTAGGTTTACAGACAATTGAAAATAACGATTCTCAAAGTCTTTTATTCTAATACAGTTGCTCAGGTGGGTAATTTATCCATGTAAATTTGTTGCTTGAAAATTAACCTTCTTCAGTGCAGTTATGACCTTGCATGCTGTTCCATTGTATACATATATCTAGCTGTTTTTAAAGGAGCTTCTGCAAACATATTTAAGACAGGGAAGCAAAATAATATATAAATTGCATTATTTTCCAGGAAGGGGGTAATGCGCTGTCATTTGGCCATGATCTTTGCAATGCAACATTTTCCTGAAATTTTCAAATATACGCATGCAAATGGAATATCTTCCCTATGGCCACCTTCAGGAACACCTCTTCAAACAGCAGCCAAATTTGCTCATATCCTGGCCATATACATGTTTGCTTTGAACAGGCCATTTCTGCGCAGAAAGCACTACTTCCCCTGTGGAAGTGTTTCTGAAAATTATCCCTCCAAATGGATCTCCAGAAACAGCAGGTGCAAATGCCAACAGGTGTTCTATATCCCTGGCAAAGTTTCAGTGAAAGGAAGTGTGTATTTTTTGCTTTGAAAATTGATTGAAAGTACCTGTTGACTTTGTCCTCATGAGGGATGCCAATTTCAAAAGTAATTATCATTTTAGCTAGGGAGATAGGCATTGAAAATTTACCTCCTCACCCTCGCTGTGGGTATTTGTCAACTTCTGGTCTATATCAACCAGAAAATTGAAATCGTTTCAACAGCTCCTCCCATCGGGGTTAAATACCAATGCATATTCGACTCTTGTACCAAGACCTGGAACAACCTCCCAACTGACATCAGGATGGAAACATTCTGCAATAGATTAAAAAAATAAAAATAAAAACACTCTTCTTTGAAAGTATACATACCATAGACAACTGACTCAAAATACCTATTACTAGATCCCACACTCTACTCAAGTGCTATACCAATACAATCATAGAACCTCCATTTTATTTATGTATTCAATTTTCTATACCATTCTCCCAGTAGAGCTCAGAACGGTTTACATGAATTTATTCAGGTACTCAAGCATTTTTCCCTGTCTGTCCCGGTGGGCTCACAATCTATCTAATGTACCTGGGTCAATGGGGGGATTAAGTGACTTGCCCAGGGTCACAAGGAGCAGCGTGGGTTTGAACCCACAAACCCAGGATGATGAGGCTGTAGCTTTAACCACTGCGCCACACACTCCCCTCCCTATCACCCCATTCATAATTCTGTCCTCCTCAAACTACTGTAAATGTAGCATATACAGTACATTCTGCAATTCATGTATTGTAAGTTTAGGCTTAGCGTAAGTCAGAAATACTAGATTAGAAGCACCAGTAAGAGCTGGAACTGGGTCAGGGGAGGGGGGGGAGGTTGACGTTGAGACAAATTCTATAAGAGGTGCATAAAGATAGCTGCCTAAATAAATAGCACCTAAGGTTAGGTGCATAACTTACCCCCCCCCTTCTACAAAGCTGTGAAAGTGTTTTTTAGTGCTGGCTGGTGTGCTGAATGCTTCGCGCTGCTCCCGACGCTCATAGAGGTCCACCCCAGGCCGCTGCCTCGGTGGGGGCGTTGCCACCGGTCTTCCTCTCTGCTCTTCCCCCACCGCACACGTGCGCCCCCCCCCTTCCCTTCTTCCTTACCTCTTTGCTCCCGGCGTGAGTAGCGACCCCATCATGCAACTTACGCCAGCTTCGGCTCTTCCTCCGATGTGACATCAGGGGAAGTGCCGATGTGGATGCGAGCAGCAGGTCGGGGTTGCTGCTCGCGCCAGGAATGTTAGGGAGGTATGGGGGAAGGGTGCACATATGTGCAGAAGTGGAGGGGATGGGGTGGGGAAGGAGCAGAGAGGGGGGACGGGTGCCGGTGCCACTACCAAGACAACTGGGGCGGGCTGCCCCCCATCTCCCCTTACTAAGCCACTGGTAGTAATAGTAGTAGGCACAATTCTACAAAAGATAGGCACCTACTCACGTTGTCTAGATGTGCCCTACTCCAAAGTAGGCGTGTTTAGGGACGGTGAAGGACTTAGACGCTGCTAGACATGATTCTCTAAAGGCCTTAAAAACCCTGACCTACATTACAGGCACCTAAGTTTTTAGTTAGTCGACTAAGTGTGATTAACAAGGCATAGGTGCCTACATTATAAGCGCTTATCTTTTTAGACACCCTTTACATAATTTCTCCCTTTGTGTCTGCCTTTCCTTGGTACATTTCCATGTCCTTCGTGTAAGATGCAGTGGCAGGCCGACCCTGCGGCTTCCCAGTCGTCAAAGGGAAAACTCTGCAGGCACAATGGACCCGAGAGCCTGCAAATCCTGTCGGATATTCATTACTGCCTTCCAAATGGCATATTATCCAGAACGTTGATTTTTGTTTTTAACCTAGAAAGGTATGTCAAAGTTTATGCATGCAGTTTCCCCCCGGCCGAATCTCTAGGCTCCTCTTATTATTTTTTTTTGCCAAAAGAGCCACAGCTCATATTCTCCCAGCAGAAGGGAAGTCATTACAATAATTGGTCACGTCTTGTTAACTTTGCTCAGTAAATCATTTCGAATTTCCTATCAATTTTGCCTGACACCTGCTCCACGTTCTGTGCAGGTGGATGCCTCTAGCTCTGCAGAAGAGGCACTCAAGGATGACAGGACACATACAGTCTCTTGGGACATTATGCTTGGCACACTTCAGGATAAATAAAATGTTTGCTGATGGTCTGCGATGAACTGCATTAAGTTCGATCTTGACTTTTCACTTTGGCAGCAATTCCATTAATTGGTGCCTCAATTTAGGGCAAAGGGGTGCATTAAGGCACCAGTAGGGCGTCTTCCGGTGCCTAAATTAAGGCACCATTTATAGAATATGGGCCTAATTTAATTGGTAAAGGCATTTAAAAATCATATAACCCTTTAATTGGCAGATGTTGAAATGGCTGCTTTACGTAACTTGATGTTGAACGCAGTAGAGTAGCGAGGGTGAGAGGTGTCTGGGGTGGTAGTGCCCCTCCCCTGCACTCTTCTCCGCCCCTCCTACCTCCGCACTCTCCTTCCCCGTCCCTTCTGCTGTGTGCGCACTGCTTCCCTTCCCTTGTACCTCTGTAACTTTCCTGGCGCGAGCAGCAAAGCCCAAGCTGCCTTTACACCAGCATCAGCTCTTCCTCCGACGTCACTTCCTAGATGCGGGTCCAGGAAGTGATGTTACAGGAAGAGCCAATGCTGGTGTGACAGTAGGTTGGGGGGTTGCTGCTCACGCCAGGAAACATTACAGAGGTACGGGGATGGGAAGTGGCAAGCACTCACGGCAGTGGGGGTTGAGGAAGGAGTGGGGGGTGGGGAGAAGGACAGGTGCCTATATCCTTACCAAGTTGGCGCCCGGGGTGGATTGCCCTCCTGTCCTACCCTTACTATGCCACTGGTTGAACGAGAGCAACAGTGTCATGCAACAGGCATTTGGAGGTCCAGATCTCCCATAGGAGCCATAGAAAACACATGTCACTTCTGAGCAACAATGCCAAACAAAGGGTTAAACAAAAAAATGTAGGCACCTACTGGCGCCTAGATAAATGGCGCCTTCATTGCATCTACGGAGCTGCCTTAGAGCAGTGTTTTTCAACTTCTTCAATCCAAGTACCCCCTAACAAATATCAACTGAGTACCCCCACCCAAGCTCCGCCCCAGACCTTCCATCCATTTTTCATATACACACAATATAATCTTATTAATACATAATGGTACCCACAAAATTTTTTTAAAAGACACAAAGCACATGGTATGCAGAGAAAATCTTAATTATCATTTATATTCGGTTTTTTTCTAAAGAGATCGGTGCAGATGACTTTAAAATATGCAATGTCACCTCAGTAACAATTATAGAAAAATAGACAAATATAGTGCAAAATATAGACAGCAGATATAAATTCTCAAAATGGACCCATTTCAATCACTAAATTGAAAATAAAATCAGTTTTCCTACCTTTGTTGTCTGGTGATTTCATGAGTCTCTGGTTACATTTCCTTCTGACTGTGCATCCAGTCTTTCTTTCTGCCTCCTGCACACTTCATCTCCTCTGGATCTCATTCCCTTCCCCAACCAACATCTCTCTCTGTCCCTCCATAAGTCCAAATTTTCTTCCTCTCTCCTCCACCCCTATTGTCAACATGTCTCCCTCTCTCTCTCTCTCTCTCACTGTCCATCTCTCTTGAGAGATCCCATCCCCTCTACTGCCACATCCAATATTTCTCCCTCTTTCTTCTCCTGGAGCATGTGCAGCATTTTTCACCACTGCTCACCAGCTTCATGCCCATTTCTCCTTCCATCACCCATCTCCAGCACCATGCCACATATCTCCATCCATCACTATGTCCAATATTCCTCCACCTTTCATCCCCTTCAATCTGTCCCTTTGTTCCCTCTCCACCACCATATCCAACATTTCTCCCTTTCATCCTTCTCTCCCCATGCATCTCTACCTCTCTCCTTTCTCTATGCCCAATTTTTCTCTTTCTTCCTTTCCCCATGTGCACCATGTCTTTCCCTCTCACTCCACACCTATGTCCAACAATTCTCTTTTCCTGCTCCCTCACCCACCGGCAGTAGCTCTCTTTCCCTCCCTTCCTAACCCCCAGCCCATGCAGCCTCTGTCCTTCCCACCTCCCACCCTCCTGCAGAATCTGTCCTTCCCACCCTGTGCAGCATCTGTCCTTCCCACCCACCCCCATCCCTGTGCAGCATCTGTCCTTCCCTTATTCCTACTCCAGGCCCCACTCCTCTCAGCTGGATCTGACCTCTCCCCAGTTCCTGATTTCCCCAGCTACTAGCTCCCCACTGCTGTATTTTAAAATCTTTGGGCAGCCGGAGGCATAACGAAGCCAGCTTCCTGTCATCTGCCTGCCCCAGAAGTGTTCTAACATACCAGGGGCAATGGAGGGATTAAGTGACTTGCCCAGGATCACAAGGAGCAGCATGGGTCTGAACCCACAACCTGAGAGTGCTGAGGCTGTAGCTTTAACCTCTGCACCACACTCTCCCCACTGCACCACACCCAGGGAGATTGTACAAATAGCAGTGGCTTATTAATGGGGGAGGGGGATCCGCTCCAGGTACAAACCATGAGGGGTGCTCCCAGGATCAGTGTCATAGTCTGGGAACTTCGCTGCTCTGCCTGTGTGAGGCTTTCCTCTTTGCTGGGTCCTGCCTTTGCAGAGGCAGGAAGTAGGCAGGACTGGCAGAGAGGAAGGCCAATGCTGGCAGAGCAGCGAGTTAAGGCTGCCGACAAAGAGAGAACTCACATACCTCTGGGCCTGCCTTCTAAAGCAGCAGCAGTGGGGATGGCTGGCTGTTGGAGGCAGAACTCTGAACAAGTTTCTTGTGGCCCAGCCGCCAGAGCCTTCCCTCTGCCGCATCACTGATGATGCAGCAGAGAGAAGCCCTAGTGGAGTAGGCTGCAAACAGCCTGTTTGACACTGCTTTTAACAATCAACCACCGCCACCATTGCTGCATGGGCTGGGAAGAGGAAGGGAGATGCAACAAGGTAGAAATCCTGCATATGGTGGAGAGGAAGGAGACACGCATGGAGAAGATAGAAGGAGTAATGTTGGGCATAAGGTGGAGAGCAGGGAGAGAAGGTGCAAGGGGAGAGAGAAAGAAATGTTGCATATGATAATGGAGAGGAGGAAGGGAGAGATGCTGCATAAAGGGGAATAAAGAGTTTTGACCCAGGGCACAAGGCAGAGTGAGAGAGAGAGATGGTAGACATAAGAACATAAGAATAATCTTACTGGATCAGACCAAAGGTCCATCAAGCCCAGTAGTCCGTTCTCATGGTGACCAATCCAGGTCACTAGTACCTGGACAAAACCCAAAGAGTAGCAACATTCCATTCTACCGATCCAGGGCAAGCAGTGGCTAGCCCCATGTCTTTCTCAATAACAGATTATGGACTTTTCCTCTAGGAAATTGTCCAAATCCTTTTTAATACCAGCTACACTATCCGCTCTTACCACAACCTCTGGCTGGTTGCCAATGGAAGCAAGAATACTTTTCAAATTTACTTGTATTTGCTATAAAATGTTATTTGGATTAGCTCCATCTTATCTTTTCTCTCATTTTGAATTGTACTGCCCGACTAAGTTTACTCGGCGTACTGGTTTATTCACTTTTCCTAATCCCCAAAATTGCTGTTTTAAAATGTTTTTCAAGTATGGTTAGGCAATATGATTCAACAGTCTGCATCTCATTGCACTTTTATAAAATTAGTCAAGCCCTATTTGTTTAAGAAATTTGTTACCTGATTGATGACTATGTCATAGTCTTTATACTGTATTTTTATAATTGGAATATTGTACTCTGCCTTTTAAAGTGCCTTTTATTATCACTGGAATATTCAGTCTTCTTATTTTGTGAACTACCTAGAACTTTTTGGGTGTTGGCGGTATAAAAAAAAATAAAGTTATTATTATTATTATTAAAAGTATTTCCCTGTAACTTCATCGAGTGCCCTAGTCTTTGTAATTTTTGATGGAGTGAAAAATCAATCCACTTGTACCCGTTCTACTCCACTCAGGATTTTGTAGACTTCAATCATATTTCCCCTCAAGAGCTCTAACCTTTTTAGTCTTTCCTCATACGAAAGGAGCTCCACCCCCTTTATCATCTTGGTCGCTCTTCTTTGAACCTTTTCTAGCACCATTGTATCTTTCTTGAGATAAGAAGATCAGAATTGAACACAATACTCCTGGTAAGGTTGCACCATAGAGCGATACAGAGGCATTATAACATTCATAGTTTTGTTAACCATCCCTTTTTTTAAAATAATTCCTAGCATCTTGCTTGCTTTTTTGGCTGCCACCACACATTGGGCGGAATTTTTCAAATCGTATTGTCTACAATGACAGTGGGAAAGAAATAGAAATGTTGACTATGGCAATGGAAGGGAAGGTATAGAGATGAAAGATGGATGGTGAGCATGGAGAAAGAAGAAAAAATCAAATGGACAGGAGACCCTGGTGAGCAAGTTAACAGAAGACAAACAGAAACCAGAGCCTGGGACCAACCTGATTTGAATAATAAAGTGAACAGACAACAAAAGGTAGGAAAAATAATTTTATTTTCTATTTTGTAATTATAATATGTTAGATTTGAAATGCGTATCCTGCCAGAGTGGTATTAGACGGCAAGTGTGAGCTAGAACCTAAAAGAGAGAGGAAGTCTTTTTTGTATATTTTGTTTATACCTCAGCGCCTGTGTGGGGGGTGGAAAGGTTGTAACCCTATGTAATGTTATATTGTAACACTGTGAATGTTAAACTGTATCCTGTTCTGATCTCTCTGGGGAGGATGAGATATAAAACTAACTAATTAAGTAAAATTAGTAAAAATATTTTTTTTATTTTGGGGTGGTGTTAAAAAAAATGGTCGGACCTGAATATCACACACCCTAGATACGCCACTGACATATAGCATTCCTAAGAAGCAATATGGATCGCTCTGAAAAGAGAAGATGGAACTTCTGTCTATATGGGTGTAGTCTACAGACCTCTGACTCAATCACAGCAAATTGATAAGGATCTGATTTTGGATATCCAAAAGTTTGGAAGGAAAGAGGAGGTTCTGCTGTTGGGAGATTTCAACCTGCCGGATGCAGACTGGAATGTTCCGTCTGCAGAATCGGAAAGAAGTAGGGAGATTGTGAATGCCTTTCAAGAGGCTCTGCTCAGACAAATGGTGACGGAACCCATGAGAGGAAAAGCGATATTGGATCTGGTCCTCACAAATGGAGAGAGTATCTCTAATGTTCGAGTGGGTGTAGCAATCATCAAACGGTTTGGTTTGATATAATGGCTAAAGTGGAGCGCGGCCGCACGATACTTAAAGTCCTAGATTTCAAACGTACAGACTTTAATGCAATGGGAGAGTACCTGAAGAAAGAGCTGTTAGGATGGGAGGACATAAGAGAAGTGGAAAGACAGTGGTCTAAGCTGAAAGGAGCTATGGACTATGGACATGGACTATGGACTATGTCTATGGACTATGGACTATGGACTATGGACATGGAAATGGGCTATGGACCTTTATGTGAAGAAAATCAATAAAAAAAAGAAAAAAAGGAAGCCGATATGGTTCTCCAAACTAGTGGCGGAGAAAATAAAGGCGAAAGAGTTGGCGTTCGTGAACTATAAAAAAAACCAACAAGAGGAGTGAAAAAAGGACTACAGGGTGAAACTGAAAGAAGCCAAGAAAGCACAGGCAGAAGAACAAATGGCTAAAAATGTAAAAAAGGGAGACAAAAATTTTTTGAGATATATTAGTGAAAGGAGGAAGATGAAAAATGGAATTGGTAAACTAAAAGATGCTGGGAACCGATATGTGGAGAGTAAGGAGGAAAAAGCAAATGTGCTAAACAAATACTTCTGTTCTGTGTTCACAGAAGAAAATCCTGGAGAAGGACCGAGATTGTCTGGCAAAGTTACATGAGAAAATGGAGTGGATTCTGCGCCGTTCACGGAGGAGAGTGTTTATGAGCAACTTGAAAAACTGAAGGTGGATAAAGCAATGGGACCAGACGGGATCCATCCCAGGATACTATGAGAGCTCAGAGAGGTTCTGGCGAGTCCTTTTAAAGACTTGTTCAACAAATCTCTGGAGACAGGAGTGATTCCTGGGGATTGGAGGAGAACAGATGTGGTCCCTATTCACAAAAGTGGTCACAGGGACAAAGCAGGAAACTACAGGCCGGTGAGCCTCACTTCAGTTGTTGGAAAAATAATGGAAGTGTTGCTGAAAAAAAGGATAATGTACTTCCTTGAATCTAATGGGTTACAGGATCCGAGGCAACATGGCTTTACAAAAGGTAAATCGTGCTAAACGAACCTGATTGAATTTTTTGATTGGGTGACCAAAGAGCCTGATCAAAGACATATGCTAGATGTAATTTACTTAGACTTCAGCAAAGCCTTTGATACAGTTCCTCATAGGAGACTGTTGAACAAACTTGAAGGGCTGAAGTTAGGACCCAAAGTGGTGAACTGGGTTAGAAACTGGCTGTCGGACAGACGCCAGAGGGTAGTGGTTAATGGAAGCCGCTCGGAGGAAGGAAAGGTGAGTAGTGGAGTCCCTCAGGGTTCGGTGCTGGGGCCGATCCTGTTCAATATGTTTGTGAGTGACATTGCTGAAGAATTAGAAGGAAAAGTGTGCTTTTTTGCAGATGATATCAACATTTATAACAGAGTAGACACCGAAGAGGGAGTGGAAAATATGAAAAAGGATCTGCAAAAGTTAGAGGAATGGTCTAATGCCTGGCAACAAAAATTCAATGCAAAGAAATACAGAGTAATGCATTTGGGGATTAATAATCGGAAGGAACCGTATATGCTGGGAGGTGAGAAGCTGATATGCACAGACGGGGAGAGGGACCTTGGGGTGATAGTGTCTGAAGATCTAAAAGCGAAAAAACAGTGTGACAAGGCAGTGGCTGCTGCCAGAAAGATGCTGGGCTGTATAGAGAGGTGTAGCCAGTAGAAGGAAGAAGGTGTTGATGCTCCTGTACAGGTCATTGGTGAGGCCCCACTTGGAGTATTGTGTTCAGTTTTGGAGACTGTATCTGGTGAAGGACATAAGAAGACTTGAGGCGGTCCAGAGGAGGGCGACGAAAATGATAGGAGGCTTGCGCCAGAAGACGTATGAGGAGAGACTGGAAGCCCTGAATATGTATACCCTAGAGGAAAGGAGGGACAGGGGAGATATGATTCAGTTGTTCAAATACTTGAAGGGTATTAACGTAGAACAAAATCTTTTTCAGAGAAAGGAAAATGGTAAAACCAGAGGACATAATTTGAGGTTGAGGGGTGGTAGATTCAAAGGCAACGTTAGGAAGTTCTACTTTACGGAGAGGGTAGTGGATGCCTGGAATGCGCTCCCGAGAGAGGTGGTGGAGAGTAAAACTGTGACTGAGTTCAAAGAAGCATGGGATGAACACAGAGGATCTAGAATCAGAAAATAATATTAAATATTGAACTAAGGCCAGTACTGGGCAGACTTGCACGGTCTGTGTCTGTATATGGCCGTTTAGTGGAGGATGGGCTGGGGAGGGCTTCAATGGCTGGGAGGGTGTAGATGGGCTGGAGTAGGTTTTAACGGAGATTTCGACAGTTGGAACCCAAGCACAGTAACGGGTAGAGCTTTGGATTCTTGCCCAGAAATAGCTAAGAAAAAATACTAACAAATTTAAATTGAATCAGGTTGGGCAGACTGGATGGATCATTCGAGTCTTTATCTGCTGCCATCTACTATGTTACTAGCTTAAAGTCACATAGTGAGAAGTCCTGTCGAAAACGATAGATCTGCTGAAAATTGTGCAGGAAGGAAAGCAGAAAAGCCATCCTCCTTATCTTTACACAGGAGTCATGGCTCTGTATATTGGCCCTGCTGTGTTCAGAACTGAATTAGTCATTCCCGTTATACCCACTCTTTTAGAAATACAATAATAATGTGCTTGAATGTAAAGATTTATTGTAAAGCAGCCAACTCTAAGTTGCGATGAACTCTAACTCACGCTAGAAGGTTGCTGGAATGTTGACAGCATAACTTCCATTGCATGGCCGATGGGTTTCTATGGAAACCGAATACCCCCTTCTCTCATTCTAAAAGCAGGCGACCCCTTGTTTATGGCCTCCTGCCTTGAAAGAATAGCTGTTGATTTCCATCAGCCTTTGTCTCAAAATGTATAACTGGGGTTGAAGGCAATTATCTTACAGCAGAGCCCTTTACCAAAGGGACCACTGCTTAATTAGTTTACCTTTTAACTATTAAGCCCTGTTTAAGAGGCACTTCAGTCTAGATGACTCAAAATGTTGGCTAGGCTGAAATGCTTCCCCTGGGCTTACAACTTAAGATATATATTTGAGGCTGTAAATAGGGGTAGAATGTCCGTGTTAAATTTTAAAACTTTTAAAGCCCTAATATGTGGTGGTGTGGAGTGCAATGAACAAACATTTGTTCTTTCAGGTTTGGTGCTCCAGCCAGATCTGCCAGACGGCAAAGCAGCGGTGGGTCTCTACTCTAGCACCTGGGCGTCAGTGTTTATATTTATACCCCTCCCCCACCAAATTTCCTCTGACCCCCCTGCCCCAAGTCTCAGCTGATAGATAGATAGCACAGCAGGCCCAGTGTTTCTCTAACCTGCTCTTTCTTAGGGTTACCATATGTTGGGTTACCATATGGCTCCAGAAAAAGGAAGATGGCTTGAGACATCCAGGTTTTGCTTCCATTGCTTTCAATGGAAATAAAACCCAAATGTCTCTGTCTGTCCTCCTTGCTTCCATTGCTTTCAGTGAAAGTAAAACCCAGATGTCTCAATCTGACCTCTTTTTTCTGGAGCTATATGGTAACCCTAGTTTCTGCCACTGGCGCTCCTCCTGCCTAGGGTTAGAAGAAGTCCAGGAAAACCCGGACATGTCCCCTTTTTAGAGGACTGTTCAGACGCCAGCAGGGATTTCCAAAACCCGGCAGTATGTCCAGGTTTTGGAAGTCCTGAGCTCGGAGGCTGCGTCTGGAAGCCTTTGCTGCCACAGTGATGACATCATACGCAGGCAATCATGCATGTGATGTCATTGTGTCAACATCCGCTCATGCTTCCTTACTTGATGGGGGACAGCGATAGCAAAAGGGGACAGCTTTGAGAAAGCCCAAGTGGCGAAACATGTCGGCAGCGTCCCCAGCCAACGGAATTAAAAAAAAAAGTTCTGACTTTTTGAAATGAATATTTTAAGAAAAAGCAATGATTTAAAAATTAAGGGGCTCATAATTGAAAGAGAAAAACATCTAAAAACCGGCCTAAGTCGGCACTTGGACGAACATTTCTCTAAAACGTCCAAGTGCCGATAATCAAACCGGGTTTTGGATGTATTTCTAAACGACTTAGGCCTTCATAGTGCCGCTCAACATCCAAAGCTAAACGGGGCGTTTCGGGAGGCGTGCCAAGGGTGGGAGTTGGGCGGGATGTGGGCCGGCTTAGACTTAGTCGTACAGCATGTATAACCGAAGGTTAAACAACAGAGCCTAGAGGAAACTGGGACGTTTTGACTTAGACCATCTAAAACATGGTCTAAGTCACTAAAACCCATCTAAACTCACCAGATAATCACTGAATACACATAACAACCCCCCCACACACTACCCCAGTGATCACCAACACCCCCCCCACCCCAATAAAAATTTGAATCATAACTTCAAATTTCAGCCTCCAGACCATCATCACCTGGCTGCCTAGCATAGGAAAGCCTAGTCATCCAGCCCAGAGCCAGCTTAAGTCATCTTGGGGGTGGGTTTGGGACCCATAGAGAGATGGACCCATGCCCATAAGCCCCTGTAATCACTGTATTGATATTGAAACATGTGCACTCCCCTATACACCCCCTATACTTTTGTACTGGCATATAAGTGGCTCCTGCATCCATAAGGGCTATAGGGATGGTAGATAAGTGGGTCTAGGGGATTCTGGAGGTGGTTTGGGAGGCTCACTGTCACCTATAAGGGAGCTGTAGTGAGGGGAAGCCATGGCACCCTGTTTGTGAAGTTCACAGCAGTGCCCTGTAAGGTACCCCACTATTTAGGTGCCCTGTCTGGGTGTTCTGTCACTCACTTTGCAGGCCCCTCCCACGTCCAGCAGGGCTTGTTCTGGACGTTTTTGACTTGGACGGACATTTGGACGAAAATGGACTAAAAAGATAGACGTTTTAGATCAGATCTGCAGGACGTCTAATTTGGACGATTTTCAAAAGTCAAAAGAAGTTGGACGTCTCTTTCGAAAATGGGACGTAGGCACTTTTTGACTTTTGACGACTTGCGAAATGGACGTAAACGGACTTAGACGTCCCTTTCGATTATGCCCTTCTAAATTATTAAAGTTAGAAGGTAAAAAATAGAGGAAATAAGAAAAACTAAAAAAATTTTAAAACTAGAAAAAAGAAAAAAAGGTGGATCAATGACGATCTCTGCAGTCTTCTAAATAAATGAATGAAAGATTACTGCGCAAGACTCTGAAGATCCAAATAATATGATAGAGTTATTGAATGTATTTAATAAATGTTTATTGAATACATTTAATTCACACATTTTTGAGAAAGTGATCCCAATAACAGCAACACAACTTATCTCCAACGTCAACTATCAGGCACATTATGAAATAATACAAATCCATACAACCCCCCCACTCAAAAGCCTTTAGCAAAATCGCCAAACCATAACAGCACCAACTATACCTTTGAAAAAACAACACTACAAGCATTACACCGGTCCCTAGAACAGCAACAAACCAACTAGTGGGAAAACAAAACATGGCTACAGATGTCTACACAGAAAATACAAGCCCGAGAGCTCATCTCGAGGGTGCAAATAATGTGGGGAGGGGAGGCCAGCATGCGCTCGAGCGGCGGGCTGAAGGAAATTTACAAGTGTGATGGGGTGGGATTGGCCAGTGGGTCGTTCCCACCAAAGAAGAGTGAAGGGATTGGGCGGCCACAGTCGGGGTGAGGGGAGGGAGGTGATAAGAGGCCAGGACCTCAGAGGACTCAGGGTGCTCCGGATCCTCTGAGGCGGCTTTCCCGCCCACCCTCCCCCCTTTTTTTCTATTTATGTTGGTTAGTTGATTGGGTAGATTAGCGTAAGTAGTGGGAGTGGTATCCCGAGCTGGGTCGGGTGACCCTGGTGAATGGGGATGTTGGATGCATGCCATCCCTCAGACTCTTGCTGACATGATTGGGTCGGGGGCATGTGTTGATGTTTTATAGTAGCTCGGGTCAGTTGTTGTGTATTTAAACTGACGGAGAGGGGAGATATGATAGAGATGTTTAAATACCTACGTAATGTAAATGCGCATGAATCAAGTCTATTTCGTTTGAAAGGAAGCTCTGGAATGAGAGGGCATAGGATGAAGTTAAGAGGTGATAGGCTCCGGAGTAATCTATAGAAATACTTTTTTTTTTTTTTTAAATACAGAAAGGGTGGTGGATGTGTGGAACAGTCTCCCGGAAGCGGTGGTGGAGACAGAGACTGTGCCTGAATTCAAAAAAGTGTGGGATATGCACATGGGATCTCTTAGAGAGAGGAAGAGTTAATGGTTCCTGTGGACAGGCAGACTAAATGGGCCATTTGGCCTTTATCATGTTTCTATGTTGCAGTAGGCCAGAAAGGTATAATCTGAACTCCCACACTGAAAAGTCTCTCTCACTCAATATCCCAGATTACATTGTTTGTTGTGATGTGAGCCAAAAATAACTGTACTTGTAGGCTTCTCTATAGCTTAATAATAGGGAGAGCAGAGGCAGTCTTTATGCAGTTCCGGATAGCATAATCTACACTTCTTTTGCAGTCTCCAAATAATACTCCGTTACTTTAATTATGAGAATTGTAGGAGTGGTCTAATGCTCAGTGCAGTAGAATGAGTACTACTACTATTTATTATTTCTAAAGCGCTGAAAGGCGTACGCAGCGCTGTACATTTGAACATACAATAGATGAGCCCCTGCTCAGAAGAGCTTACAATCTAATTTAGACAGGACCTTTTGGGGTTGGGGAAATTATGCTAGAGGAAATGATACAGTGGGTCTAGGGATCTGACAGCGGTGAGTGGGAGTTAGGAGTTGAAAACAGATTTTAAAAAAGTGGGCTTTTAGCTTGGATTTGAACGCTGCTAGGGAGGGAGTATGACGTATTGATTCAAGCAGCCTGTTCCAGGCATACGGCTCCACAAGAAAGAAGAGACGGAGTCTGGAGTTGGCAGTAGAAGAGAAGGGTACACATAAGAGGGGCTTGCCCGACGAGTGGAGATCACAGGAAGGAGCATAGGGAGAGATAAGTGAAGAGAGATATCGGGGGGGGGGGGGGGGGGGGTAGGAGGGGCTTCAGAGTAAATGCACTTGTAAGTCAGCAAGAGGAGTTTTAACCAGGGGTAGGGAACTCCGGTCCTCGAGAGCCATATTCCAGTCGGGTTTTCAGCATTTCCCCAATGAATATGCATTGAAAGCAGTGCATGCAAATATATCTCCTGCATATTCATTGGGGAAATCCTGAAAACCCAACTGGAATACAGCTCTCGAGGACCGGAGTTCTCTACCCCTGGTTTAAACTGTATTTGGAGATGGACGGGGAGCCAATGAAGTGATGGAGAACAAGGGGAACCGGGTCAGAGTCTCACCACAGTTCCTTGTGGGCAAGACTTTAACTTTCCAATGCCCCAGGTACAAAAAAAAAAATTAGATTATAAACCCACTAGGGACAGAGAAAGTACCCATATATAATTATCAGAAAAACTTGGTATATCAAATACATGACCCTTATCCATTTATGGCTCTCTAGTCCCCATCTCACCCATACCCCAGTTGCGTAGTGAGGGTGAGTAGCGCCTGGGCGGTGGTACCCCCTCCCCCAACTTCGCCTCTGCATGCCGCCCGCCCACGCCCCTTCCCTCTAATTTTCCCGGCATGAGCAGCATTACGAACTTGCTGCCCACATTGGTGTCGCCACTTCCTCTGACATCACTTCCTAGGCACGGGACCCAGGTCAGCAACTGAGAGTCATGGAGCCACACTCCCCCTCCAACCTCAATTGGTATGCTACTGCAAAACCCTTTGATTTATGGAAAAAATCATTCCAAACATATATTCTTCTTTAAAAAGTGCAAAGTGCTATATTTTAGCTCTGCACGCCCTTGAGTACCATTTAAACCTAACTGAATTTCTGAGTTGATTAGGCTGAAATGCCTCTTCAAAGCATGCCTATTGCCGGGGCATGATTCTGACAAGGAAATTCCTCTCGATGTTAAAGTATAAATGCAAGCAGGAGACCATGAAAATGTCTGAAACATAAGTTCGCTCCACTTGGTATTTCTTCCATTTCCTTCCTTACATAGCATGCAAATTAACTCCTCGTATGCAGTATTCTTTTGCAGATTATCATACCTTTTGTTGGGAACACAATTAGAGCCAGTCTAACCACTAGATGAAGCAGGCATTTGCCTAGGAGGCCATTGGGGGTGGATGGAAGGCAGTGGCGTAATAAGGGAGGGGCGGGAGGCACACTGCCCCGGGTGCAAGCCATGAGAAGGTGTTTCTGGCCTTGGAGTCAAGGTCCAGGAACTTCCCCTTCTCACGGCCCGGCCCCAAGCCTCTGGGTGGTCCCCGTGGCCCAGCATGTCTTCACCCTTCTCTCCTGTCCAGTCCGATGTCACCTTTACCTTCCGTCAAGCTGAAAAAAACTGCCGGCCTCGGCAGTGATTCAGTGATGTTGCCCGCGACTCCCCTTCATAGAAACATAGAAAGATGACGGCAGATAAGGGCTACAGCCCATCAAGTCTGCCCACACTATTGA
Organism: Geotrypetes seraphini; assembly: GCF_902459505.1. Taxonomy (NCBI): domain Eukaryota; kingdom Metazoa; phylum Chordata; class Amphibia; order Gymnophiona; family Dermophiidae; genus Geotrypetes; species Geotrypetes seraphini. Next base: position 159,265,532 of record NC_047090.1, on the reverse strand, counting down.
CCCACCCTCTTAAGTCTACTGACCCCCTTAAGAATAATTGTAATTATACTGCCACTCTACTGACCCGCTCATTCAAGTCTATACCCTAGTGACCCTATCCCTTGGCATGACCCTCGTAGGGATCCCACATAGGTATCCCATTTGTTCTTGAAGTCTGGGATGCTGCATGCCTCGACCACCTGCACTGGAAGCTTGTTCCAATGCTCAATCACTCTCTCCGTGAAGAAGTACTTCCTGGCGTCTCCACGAAACTTCCCTCCCCTGAGTTTGAGCGGATGTCCTCTTGTGGTCGAGGGTCCCTTGAGAAGAAAGATATCATCTTCCACCTCGACCCATCCTGTGATGTACTTAAATGTCTCAATCATGTCTCCCCTCTCCCTACGCTCTTCGAGAGTGTAGAGCTGCAATTTGCTCAGTCTTTCTTCGTACGGGAGACTCTTTAGCCTTCCTGCTTTCCAAGTCTGCCTTTCTCCAATGACGCAACAAGTTTTCAAGTTTTTATTAAAATTTGATGTGCACGCATTGTCAAATATTTCAAAGCGTATTACAAATTTAAAAATGGCGGAAAAACTGTAGTAGATTAGTACAAACTAATATATACATACAAAAATTAAATACAGGTACAAAAGGGGGGGGTGAACTACAATAATTTTTTTAAAAAAGAGGACATATATGGGTAACACACCAGGGGGGGGGGGGTGTCAAAAAATGAAGATTAAAAATTAAGGCCCTACAAATGAGGCCTGATTTCATGTTGAATGTTAAGATATAAAAAATTATTTTTAACATGAACTGAACAAAGGCATCCTTAAACAGAAAGCTTTTTTAAGATCCAACCTGATCAGCCTCTTTGACTGGGTAACGGGGAAGCTGGATGTTGGGGAGTCCCTGGACATTGTGAACCTGGACTTTAGCAAAGCATTCGATTGCGTACCACACCGCAGGTTGCTGAGCAAGATGAGTTCTATAGGATTATGTGTAAATCTTTTTATTGAGCAATGACAACAGCAGGTATAACCTTAACAGAAAACAAGGGTTACAATAACAATCAACTACCGCGGAGGACTGGACTCTGATGTCCTCCACGATCCAGAGCAATATCCCAACCCCCCCAGACAGAACCCCACCCTCCCCTCTTACCCCCCACCCCCACCAAGAAAAATATACCCCAACACCCAAACAGAGGGAGGAGATATGTCAAATAGAGATATGCCATTACATCTGGAGTCTATTCAGGATATGGCTACGACTCGCAGGGGACAAAATGTTCAAGTAGGGAGTCCAAGTGTTGATAAAGTCTCTGCTCTGGCGATGAGAAGAACAAGCCAAACGGGCCTCCCAGCCCATAAGTTCATGAAGTCGATTCCGCCAAGGTGACACATTGACAAAATGGGTTTGGAACTGGCTTGGAGGTAGGCTTCAAAGGGTAGTGGTGAACGGCACCCCCTCCGAAATGACAGAAGTGATCAGTGGAGTGCCACAGGGCTCGGTCTTGGGCCCGATCCTATTCAACATCTTTATAAGAGACTTGGCAGAAGGGCTTCGCGGTAAAATAACATTATTCGCTGATGACGCCAAACTAAGTAATGTAGTGGGCAAATGCACAACGGACGAAGATTCAATGCCCGACAACATGGTGCACGACCTACTCCTACTAGAGCGCTGGTCTAGGACCTGGCAACTCAGCTTCAATGCCAAAAAATGCAAAGTTATGCACCTAGGCAGCCAAAATCCATGCAAGACTTATACCCTTAATGGTGAGATCCTAGCTAGAACGGTAGCAGAACGAGACTTGGGGGTGATCGTCAGTGAGGACATGAAGGCTGCCAGTCAGGTGGAGCAGGCTTCATCCAAGGCAATATACTCAACCACTATGTTAGGCAAACAAGTCCTCATGTGAAAACTAAATCCAACCAACGCAAAGGAGGACTAAAACAGAGATCAATCCTTGCTGGTTATAATACCGCTCTCAGAAACCTGTGCTGTCCTCACACTACAGGTTGGGGGAACATAAATCAAATATCAAATGTTTTAAACGCAATGCACCTTTAGCTGAACATTGCATCAGGATGAATCATTCTTTTTCCGATTTAAAAAGCTTTGGGATTGATAAAGAAGAACAGAATATGAGAGGTGGCAATAGGCAACGAAGGTTGCATCAGCGGGAGTCCTGATGGATATTTAGACTGAATACGATAAAACCGAATGGGTTAAATTCTGGCATCGACTGGTATTCTTTTTTCTAACATCTTTTTTCTAACATTTTTTGATACTTTTTGACAGTTTTTGAATTTTTTTCAACACAATTTTCTTTATATTATGTTTAAAGTTTTTTGAATTTGTTTAGTGAGACTTGCGCAAGCAAAGCGCATGCGTATGTCACTTTTCAGAAGGGAATATAAGACGCAGGCGCGGCGTTTGTAGTTCACCAGCGCCATTTTGTGTTAATACTAATACTGTAGCACAGTAAGTACATCCGTCTTATTCATTTAAATGAAGTTCTTGCATTATTACATTCATATGAAACTTAAGTTTTTGTTTTTGTTTTGTTGTTCTATTGCAGTTTCTAATTATAATATAAGACCCCTGAAGAAGCCCTTTATTTGTGGTGAAACGGGTCCCGTAGGGCGTTAAGCCATATAATGAACAACTAAGAACTACAAGCCAGCTCTTTATAAGATAAGTGCAAAAAGTTTTTTGATATCTATTTTTAAAGTCATTTATTTATTGCACTCAGCACTTTATACGAGCTTGCGTGATTATGGTTTTTGCATAAAAAATACCGACTCAATGAAAGATATCCTTTACCTGCGAATAGGGTTCCGTACACTGTAGTGTGAGGAATACACTGTAGTGTGAGGACAGCACAGGTTTCTGAGAGCGGTATTATAACCAGCAAGGATTGATCTCTGTTTTCATCCAAGGCAAGACAGATCATAGGTTGCATATGCAGGGGTTTTGTCAGCCGTAAGCTGGAAGTCATTATGCCATTGTATAGATCCATGGTGAGGCCCCACCTGGAATACTGTGTGCAATTCTGGAGGCTGCATTATCACAAGGATTTGCCGAGACTGGAGTTGGTTCAGAGAATGGCCACCAGGATGATTTCGGGACTCAAGGATCTCCCTTACGAAGAACGGTTAGACAAATTACAGCTATACTCGCTCGAGGAGCGCAGAGAGAGGGGGGACATGATCGAGACGTTCAAGTATCTCATGGGCCGCATCAAGGTGGAGGAAGATATCTTCTTTTTCAAGGGACCCGTGGCAACAAGAGGGCATCCGTGGAAAATCAGGGGCGGGAAACTACGAGGTGACACCAGGAAATTCTTTTTCACTGAAAGGGTGGTTGATCACTGGAATAGTCTTCCACTGGAGGTGATTGAGGCCAGCAGCGTGCCTGATTTTAAGGCCAAATGGGATTGACACAAGGGATCTATTCACAAGGCAAAGGTAGGGGAGGGTCATTAAGGTGGGCAGACTGGATGGGCCGTGGCCCTTATCTGCCATCTATTTCTATGTTTCTATGTTTCTATGATGTTTCTCCACACAAATAGCTTGGTAAAGTATTCCAAAGCTGAGGAGCTATGACTGAATAAATAGTAGTCCTCCTTGTGCCAATAACTTTTAGAGAAGGAATAGTCAAAAGATGCTGCTCTGTAGATCTTAATGTCCTAAAAGGAGTATATGGTATAAGAAGACGGTCAAGAAATATTGCTGCATTTGATAGTCAGATTTTGAAGGTTATTAATGCAATTTTGTATGTGATTCTATAGGAGATTGGTAACCAATGTGCTTTTTTCAGAAGTGGTGTCACGGCAGATGGAAAGCAGGAAGGGAAGCCATGGGCAACGTCGCTGAATCACTGCAATATTAGGCTTTTTTTTTAAATCACCGGCCATGGTAGTATTACCTCTGACACATAGAATTCCTATGAGCATCAGAGCTAATCCTGCTGAGGTCGGTGATAAAATTTTAAAAAATCTAATCACCCCCCGTTCTCTAGTACCCTGTTCCCTCCCTATCTTCTTATTCCCTCTCCTATATCCTTCTTTGTAGTTCCTTTCCTCTCAACCTCTGTAAACCGTGCCGAGCTCTGCGCTTGCGGAGATGATGCGGTATACAAACCTAAGGTTTAGTTTAGTTTAGTTTAGTTTATATATATGAGATTCAATAAAATAAAAATTTCACTGCCTTTCTTTTCTGACCATTCATTTCATTTCATAGTTATTACTAAAAATGTTAAAAAATGATCGGCCCCGGGTGTCATATACCCTAGGTACGCCACTGGTGGAAGGGGGAATGGAGGTAGCACTGACATATAGGACTGCAAGGATCAATCGCTGTGGTTACCCTCCATAGCTGGTAGGATCCTGTGTCGAACTGAAGAAAAGAATCAATGCTAGTTAGGAACATGCAGTCCTTTACAGACACATGGTAAAATGCAATGGATTCGGGCATTTTTAGATCACGTACGTTTATATGAATCAAACCACTGAGTTGAGTGCCCTTTCGTTCCGTTTGGTTTTGGCTACACACTGTAACCCTCTGGAAGGATGGCAGCCAAAACAAAAGCTACTTTGGGAGGGGGAGAAGGCAGACGTGCAAGGCACTTCACCAATCACGTTGAAATATTTTTGACAAACCGCCAAACAAGCTTGTCCCTGACACCCTTGCTCCAAAACCCATGGCTGATGACATCATCATCAGCTCCTTGGCAGAGTGAGACAGAGAATACAGCACCATTTTATTTTCCTCCTTGCAGGCAGAGAGAATGATTTCAAATGATTGCTTTAGAAAATGTATTTTGCTAAATTGCAAAAGCTGTAAAAGAATACAGAAATCTTCAATCTAGAAAGGGCTCTGACTGAGAGAGCTGTGAGGAACTATCACAGAGAGGTTTGCAACGATAGAATAATGAGAAATCAAGTCCAGGGGTTGGACATGTCCAAAATATATTCCCAAGTTATAAACCTCTTATTGTGCCCATAAAAGTAAAAAATGTCCTTTTTTTGGACATGTCCAACCCTCAACATCTTTAGTAATATGAATTTGTTAGGTAACAGGTGATGCTTTATCTATCACTAGGTAAAGGCCATACATGAGAACATAAGAATTGCTGCTGCTGGGTCAGACCAGTGGTCCATCGTGCCTATCAGTCTGCTCACACGGCGGCCCTTAGGTCAAAGACCAGTGCCCTGAGTCTAGCCTTACCTGCGTACGTTCTGGTTCAGCAGGAACTTGTCTAACTTTGTCTCGAATCCCTGGAGGGTGTTTTCCCCTATAACAGCCTCCGGAAGAGTGTTCAAGTTTTCTACCACTCTCGTTCTCTCTACCTTGGAGAGGATGAACAACCTATCTTTTTCTACTGGGTACTGGAATTTGTGGGATATGGTTTTATATTTGTCGGATTTATAATAGAACATATGTATCACTGATATGGCTTTCTTTAGTGTTCAAATTCAAATCATGGTAGGCTTTCCTATATCTATTGTTTATTAAAAATTGATATACTGCCCAATTTTGGACATACAGTTCAAAGCAGTATTCTTGGGATTTATTTGGTGAAAAGAAAATACATTTTGCAAATGCCGCTGTAAATGAGTTATGTATCTTCATACATTGTAGTGGTGTTGGTTAGATTTACATCATTGGTCCAATAAACAGATAGATAGGAATATGACACTTCCTATCTATCATCTTGATGGTGATACTCCTGTAGAGCGATGTGGTATAACTTTGATAACGCCCACAAAAGAGTGTACACACCAATATTGGCATGTACACTCTTTTGTGGGTGCTGCTGACTTTTTTTGTGTATTTTGATCCCTTTCTGTGTGCTGTATAACTTTGATAGTCATCAGTATCAAGGAAAACTTCATATTCCAATCTCTATTGGACGTTGGCAAGCACTTTTCAAGATGCTAATAATAGTTTCATTAGTTCTTTCAAATTGAGTAGAGGACTGAAGATGGGGATGTAGTAAGTTTCCACACATGCTTGATTACTTGACCTTTAAACCGATGTCCTTAGTCCGAACTCACCTGTATTGGCAAACTCCATCTACTAAAAAATAAAAAATGGTGGTCGTGGTTTCAGCGGTACAGTAAGGAGTGGGTAGGCATTCTACTTATTTGATAAATGTACAAATGAATGTTAAAATATACAGATTTCTACAAGAGGTTCAGATTACTGGACTGATCCAATAAATCTGAAAGTTGGACCAGGGCAAGGTGATTCATTTCTCTTAGGGATCCTGATGGGAGGAAGATGAGCAGGTTAAACAGCTTCTGGTATATGGTTTCATATCCTGATGCATTTGGGGCTAACAAGGTTTCATTTATGACCTTATCATCTTAGAAGGGCATTGTCGAAAGAATGTCTAAGTCAGAGTATGGACTTTTTGGGAAAGACGTCTTGAAATCCAGTAGAGAAAATGTCCGTTTTTGAAACTGCAAGACTTCTGTCTTCTTTTGTTTGAAAATAACCTTTCTAGATGTTTTGGCCCTTAGTGCATCTGTCATTGTTGACCATTTTCAAATATGAAAACATCCAAACAAAAAATGTACATACATACACACAAAAAAAAGCCCCCAAAACAAAACCCATTGGCACATGCAAGAAGCCAGCATTCTTAGCAAACTGGCCACACAGACATCTGAGCAGAGCAGAGGGGCACTCTAGGGGGTACTGCAGTGAACATCACATTAAAAAGTCCCAGGTACAGATCTCACCATAACCTACTTATATTATATGGTGAGCCCTTCAAACCCCAACCAAAACTTACTGTACCTATCTGTACGCCATAACAATAGCACTTATGCCTGCAGGTGTCATCTTTGGTTGGGATTTGGAGGGCTCACCATATAATATAAGCGACTTATAGTGAGATCTGTACCTGGGACTTTTTAAAGTGGCATTTACTGCAGTACCCTCTAAATTGCCCCTCTGTTCTGCTCAGATGTCTGTGAGCCCACCTGAAACTTTCATACAGGCTAGAATGTACTATTTCTTTCACATCTTTGGATGGTGGGAGAGGTTGGTGACCACTGGGAGAGGAAGGGGTGGGAGTTCATGCCTTAATCCTTTCAGTGGTCATCTGGTCAGTTTGGGTACCGTTTTGATCCTTATTAATTTTTAAAACAGGTCTAGCCCCACACGTCTAAATGGTGCCCTGGACGTTTTGTTAAATGTTTGATTATCCCTGCAAAATGTCCAAGTCCTAAGCCTGCCCTAAGCCCGCCCATAACATGCCTCCAACACGCACCCTTAAGATTTAGAGGCAATGCAGACAAAAAAGCCTAGCAAAACATCTAGAAAGTCAGTTTCAAAAATGGCATCTTGGACGTTTTGGCAAGAAAAACATCCAAGTGCCACTTTATGCAGTTTTTTGGACGTCTTTCTGTTTTGAAAATGAGCCCCTTAGTGTCTGGCACAGAGCTCATCATGGGCATATTGCAGCGGGACTATTTGAAACAACTGAGGTGCATGCCATTGGTGGATCCCATCCTTACTTGTCTGACCAATAATAATAATAACTTTATTCTTTTATACCGCCATAACCAAAAGTTCTAGGTTGTTTACACTAAAAAGAGCTGGACATTCAGCGAAATACAATAACACAATTAAAAAAAACAAATATTTGTAAAATAGAATTTCAATAATAAAACTCACTAAATAATAAACTTATCGAACAAAGTGGTCTTAATTAATTTCCAAAAACAGCAATAGGCTAACATAGCTTGCTGAATACATTTACCTAACCAAGATTGTTGCCTACCAGCTTCAAATGCTAGGGTCCTATCTAAGAAGGTCTTATCTCTACACCCATTAATTTTTGGATAAGCAAATAAGTAGAAGTTTCTAGTTTCTCTTGATAGTCTATGCAACACAAAATGAGGAAAAAGGTAAGCTGGAGACAATCCCGATATCAGCTTAAAGCAGATACAGGAAAATTTGAATAATACTCTTGCCTCCAAAGGCAGCCAATGAAGTACGGTAATTGTCCTTATAAGGACAATTTGACGTCCTGCAACTGCGTCCTTTCTCCCACCTTCTGTTTGTCCCTTCCAGGTTCCTTTTCTGTTAATTTTGTAGTTCTATCCCTCTTTCCTTTTGTTACAGTTTGTCCCGTCCACTTGTGTGTCGTACTAATTTTTCCCGTGATGTTTACATTTACTAATGTCCAAACTTCACTGGCTTCTGGTGATTTCTAGGATTCATTTTAAATGTACCTGCTTAATTTTCAAGATCCTACCTGCCATTCTTCCTCCCCTAATCCCACTATCCTGGAATTCTTCGAGACCTGACACTACCAGATCCGCCCACATACTCAAACTATCTTTCCCCTCGTTAAAAGGCGCCATGTATGTAGGTAAATTAGGGAAATCCCTTTTCTTCAAATTCACCGAGCTTTGGAATAACCTCCCTGCCCCGCTGCGGAACCTAGGCTCATTCCAATTATTCCGAAAGCATCTGAAAGCCTGGCTTTTCTCCAAAACGTAAAGCTATCTATTTAAAATGTAAAGCTACCTATACTCTTCAAAAACCTCTAATTTCTTATTATGCCCTTCCCTCATTTATTGAATTTACCTGTAAACAGTGCCGAGCTCTGTCTTTATGGAGATGATGCGGTATACAAACTTAAGGTTTAGTTTAGTTTAGTTTACTAATTCAGATGTTCTTTATTTTTTTAAACGTACCTTATAATAATTACTTTTTTTTTATTTTTTTTTAAATTGATGCACACTGCCTAGAAGTCTGATTAGGCGGTATAATAAATTTTAAATAAACTTGAAACTTGGTGGCTCTCTTTCAGTTCATTTGGATCCCAAGTAGCCCCCCTACCCGACTTAAAAATTATAGAAGGCCACTGCTCTGATGGAATCTTAGTGCCTAGATGCTATTATAGAATTAGCGATCGGCGTGCTGCATCCAGGTGCCCAACTTGTGGCAGCTCTATCCCCTAAATTATGTATATGGCGCTTTAAGTTATGCAGCCACATCGTACACAGAGTCAATCTGCGTGCACAAATTAACAAGTAATTGGGAATTAACATCTCATAATTGAATGCCAGTTGGCACAAAGTAACAGTTACGCACACCACTTGGTAGGTACATTCTATACAGTGGTGCGTGTGAGTTTTAGGGTGCAAATCTAGAAAGGGGCCGTGGCCAGGGGAGGAGCATGGGTGCATCGTGAACATTCATAAAAGTTATGCATCCCGATAAAGAATACGTCTTACACTTACAACTTAGGTGCAGTTATTTAGGCTTGGTTTTCCGTGGTCTAAATGGGTGCGCCTAAAAGTTATGACAGGCACCAGCGCTTAACGCAGTTCTATAAGGTGCGCGTACCTTGTATAGAATTGCATCGAGCACTGTTCTAGTTGGTGCCGACAGGCTTTTCAAAACCCGGCATTTGTCAGGGTTTTAGAAAGCCCCAACGAACTCCAGCCGCATATGGAGGGCCTCTGAGCATGTGTAGATGATGCCAAACACATCCGCACATGCTCCAGGCCCCCCAGACACGACCGGAGCTCGTCACAGAAGAGAGGAGGCTTGCTGGGGGGCAGAACTAGGCGGGGCTTGAGACAGAACTAGGCAGGGCTGGGGCAGAACAGGGCATGGTTATGTGTCCGAGGTTTTCCTTTGTAAAATACACTTCTCCTCCCCATTCGCAGTTTCGGTAATCGCGATTTCACATATTCATGATTTTTTTTTTTGGGGGGGGAAAAAAAGAACCCCCCCCCCCACAGTTTAGCCTTCCCCCCGGTGTCCCGGCCTTACTTGGTGGTCTAGCGGGCTTTCGGGGCAGGAGCAATCTTCCTACGCTCCTGCTCCATGTAGATCGCCAATAGGAAATGGCTGTGGGGAGTTCCCGTCGTAGTCTCAAGAGACTACGGGAACTCATGGCAGCTATTTCCTGTTGGCGATCTGCACGGGGCAGGAGCGTAGGAAGATTGCTCCTGCCCCGAAAGCCCGCTAGACCACCAGGTAAGGCCAGGATGCTGGGGGGGAAGGCGGGAGGGAGGCGGGGGTGGGTCAGAACCGGACCAGAAGATATTAGTGGTATTTCACCATTCGCGGTCCGGCTCTGCCCCTATCCCCCGCGAATCCGGAGGGAGAAGTGTATGGTAACCCTAGCTAGGCGCCTTTTATAGAATCCCGCCTAGTGGCACCTAGGCATGCTTAGGTGTCTCTAGGCATCCTAGAGATAGGCGCCAGTAAGTTAGGCCTGGTTTTACCAGCACCTAACTCAGGCATCTAGCAACACCTAAGTCAACTAGGCCTATTCTCCACCCTTATTTTTCAGGTAGGTGTCATTAGGCATCGGAAGGCACCTCCACTTAGGCACCATGTGGAATTCTGTGCCTAAATTTTAATTATAAATTTCAATTAACTTCAGTGGCATGGTGAATTAAGTAACCACCATAAACATTGGTTGAACTATAAGCACAAAAACAAATCTCTTATACACACAGATGCAAGAAAAAGTAGAGTAGATGAACTGGATGCTATCAGGTTTATTATAAACAACAAATCATAAAAATCTACAAAATGATATAAACAATGATATAGACAAATGCGTAAAATGATTACATTATATTACATTAGGGATTTCTATTCCGCCATTACCTTGCGGTTGAAGGCGGATTACAAAAGAGTTAAAGACGGTGGATTACAAAAAGATATCTGATATCAAATAGTCTCTGATAGGTGCTAGTCAATAAGGCAAAAATGCCTACTTTAGCCAAAACTGGTTTTGGGGTGTATTACAGTCAGTTGTACCAACATACAATATTAAAAGGGTCTCTTTTTCATGCACACCTTTTCAAATCTCTCTTATAGTGCACTGCACGGCACAGGTGTATAATGTCTAGAAACGGCATATCCATATGTCCTACACACTTTCTTTTATAGTTCACAGCATGGCTAAGGAAAATTGTTTCTAATAACGGTATATCCATACGTCCCATGCACGTGGATGGATGATCATCCTCTGTCATATAATTCTTTCACACTATCTCACATCATCACTGTTTTATGTCGTATAATTATTTTACCTGCACTGAAAAAAAATATCTTGCCTAAGAAATACAAAATATCAAAGTTGACTGAGGCTCAAAAAATTGTATCAACAAAAAATGTATTGATTGAAAAATTAGAAGAATTACAGAAATGCTATCAGAGTTAAGAGAGGAGGAAAAGACTTAAAGAGCTTAGTGAGACAGCTCCTGAAAGCATAATAGCATTCCTGTACTACTCACATATGTCGAGCCATCATTAGTCAGAAAAACTTCCTCTTTTTACATATGATGAACCAGAGATTCATTATCCTTATTTTCTTAATTTCTTTTCTATTTTTTTTTTTTCAAAATTTCTTTTACCCAATTTGCTAATTTATATGTCCATGAAATGCCCTATTTCCACTTATCTCACAGGCAAGCAAGCAGTCCATATATTAAATCGTACTTTATCATTTAAGGCTCATACAGATTTACTTTTCAAAAGATGTTTTATCACTCTTTGGAAGTTGCGTACCATTAGAAAATATTTTGATTTCATATCATTTAAAATACTGGTTCAATCATCAATTCTTTCAGTGCTGGATTACTGTAATGTTGTTTATTTGGGTGCTCATAAAAAAACAACTAGTAGATTAAGATTAATTCAAAACACAGCAATTCGTTTGATTTTTAATCTAAAAAAACATGATCATATCAGCCCATATTATCAAAAGCTCCACTGGTTGCCGTTTGAGGCTAGAGTGTGGTTTAAATTTGGATGTATTTGCTAAAAAGTCTTATTTGGGTTGGCCCCATCTTATCCTGTTGCTCATTTTAGATTTTTTATTTGTAAAAAAAATATACGTAGAACTGGCTGGTTTTATTTTCCTTCAGCGAAAGCGTGCCGTTTTAAGAAATTTTTAGATAGGACTCTGGCGTTTCAAGCAGGAGTAATGAATACATGCTTGAATGTTACTACTCCAGCCCTCACTTATCAGCAATTTCGGAAAGATTTTAAGACCTATCTATTTAAACAGTACAATACTTAATAGATATCAATATCAATTTGATAAATGGATTTTTATTATGTTTATGGAATAAGGCTTACAGAAGCTTATCTATTTTAGTATAAATAATCTGTATTGTGCATACTTTGTTTGAATGAGTTAGGGTCGTACTTTGTCAGTTAGTATCTTTTATTGAATTGTGTTATTTCCTTCTATAAGACTCTGTTATCTGGCTCTGTATTTTAAATACTTTGTAATTTATTGTGTAAACCACCAAGAACTGATGGTGTGGCGGTATACAAAAATAAACTATTATTATTATTAAATATGACTAAAGTTCCCAAGAACTATTCGAAAAAATTAAAGAGGGGGTTAATGTTGATCCGGATGGTTAACAAGACTAAGGATATTATAATGCCTCTGTATCGTTCCATGGTGCGTTCAATTCTGGTCTTATCTCAAGAAAGATATAGCGGTGCTAGAAAAGGTTCAAGAAGAGCGATCAAGATGATAAAGGGGACGGAACTCCTCTCCTATGAGGAAAGACTAGAAAGGTTAGGGCTTTTCAGCTTGGAAAAGGATGAGGGGAGATATGATTGAAGCCTACAAAATCCTGAGTGGAGTAGAACGGGTACAAGTGAATCAATTTTTCACGCTGTCAAAAATGGCAAAGACTAGGGGACACTCGATGAAACTGCAGGGAAATACTTTTAAAACCAATAGAAGGAAATATTTTTCACTCAGAGAACGCATTGCAAGAGGTTGTGGTAAGAGCGGATAGCGTAGCTGGTTTTAAGAAAGGTTTGGACAAATTCCTGGAAGAAAAGTCCATAGTCTGTTATTGAGACATGGGGGAAGCTTCTACTTGCCCTGGATCAGTAGCACGGAATCTTGATACTCTTTGGGGTTCCGGAACCTTGCTATTCTTTAGGATTCAAAATGGAATGTTCCTACTCTTTGTGTTTTGGCCAGGTACTAGTGACCTGGATTGGCCACCATGAGAACAGGCTAATGGGCTTGATGGACCATTGGTCTGACCCAGGAAGGCTATTCTTTTGTTCTTTTAAGACTCCAAAACTTGAAGAGTATTTCAATTAACAGTGATGCAATACACTCAACACTCCACGAAGGTTCTCCATTTCACTGTAAGGAAACAACTTCTTCAGGAGCAAAGCAGCATTTCAGATTTAGATGATCGGACTTTCTGCTGACAAAATTGGGCCAATATTCATCTGTACTCAGAATCAAAAACGCTGTCAGGAAAGAAATTTACTCTCCTCGTACTACTGAGGATCAAAACATACATGTAATTCTAATTTTTCAATCAATACATTTAAATTGATACAACTTTTGAGTTTGATAGTCTCTTTTCTATATAATTCTTTTATACCACCTTATCACCATTAATAGCTTTTGCAACAACGTTATTTCATTTGATGTGGCCATGGGTCTTTCCTTCTCAGCTCTCCATATACCTCTGTCTCATGACTAATATATTTTTTCAGGACCCCTGATGAAGGCATTTTCACACCGTGTAGGGTCCTTCCTACCTCTCAGTTCCTCAGCACTGCCACATAGCACTCCAGCAATTGGCTTTCTACACCTCAGGGCCATTTTGGCTAATACAGGCGATATCGCCTTCCTCACTAAGCACCAGTCTGGGACCCTTATGATATCATATGTTGATGCGACTGACTACACCACACCCCATGACCAGTTTTGGCCGATACAGGCATTTTCATCTTATGGACTAGCACCTATCAGAGACTATTTGATATCATTTTATGCATTTGTCTATATAATCATTTATATTATTTTATGATTTGTTGTTTATTCGAGTAAACCTGACAGCATCCAGTTCATCTACTTCACTTTTTCTTGCACTTATGTGTAGAAGAGGTTTGTTTTTGTGGTTCTTCCTTTTTTGAGTGGAGACTTGAGGTATTTTTCTTGTGTCTTTGGACTATAAGCACTCCATTTCTGACATTCGATGGAGGATTATAGACACGGTGAAAGTCGGGTGGGAGGATGGTAATATGGAGAGAGCTTTAAACAACAAAGAACAACATTGGATCTAGTTGCTGGTCTCCGTGACCCCTATCGGGTTTGAACCACGAAATTGAATGGATAATGCTTACCTGAAGAGACTCTTTGATTGGCTGCCCATACTCAGTTGAGTTGGTTGAAAAAGCTTCAAGAGAAGCCACACCATTTTATGTTTAAATGTTTTTATTAAATTTTGCAATAAGAACATACCAGAACATAAATGTACAGCAGAACAGATCAAATGCCCCCTCCCCCCCACCCCCTGCCCAATATACACAGTAAAAAATAAAAAGAAACCATCTTCCAGAGAAAGGAAAATCATGGGTTTAGCAAATTACTGCGAGCTCTATGAGATAGAGTAAGCCAGAAAGGCTCCCAAATGGAGCAATAAGTACGTCCCCTAGGTGAGTCCAAAGCTGGCATGGAAAGGCGCTCCATAGAAGCCTGGTGAAGCATGAGAGTACGCCAATGCGACAAGGTCGGTGAGTCTGATACAATCCAACAGTGAAGAATAGTTTTTTTTCCCAGCAAGAAGGCTCTCTCCAGGAACCCCGAAAACCCTTCGTGGACACTCGAGGAAGATGGTCCAAGGTAAAGAGCATCTCAGGACCCTGAGTATATCCATGATGCCACATAGCGGTAATATGTTGGTGCAGCTGAGTCCAAAAGCCCTGAACCAGAGGGCAAGCCCAAAATTGGTGTCCCAAAGAAGCCGAAGGTTGATTACATTTGAGGCAAGTATCAGTGGTACTAATTTTGGCTCTATAAAGATAAACCGGGGACCGATGAAGTCGAAGAAGAAATTTGTAGTTCATTTCAATCAAAGTCACTTGAGGTGTAATGCCATAAATTCTCTTAAGTCCAGTTTGAATTTGTAATCCAGTAACCACACAGGATAAATCTCTAGACCATAGAGTAGCATAATGATCATGAGAAATGGATCCCAAGCTCTCACGAAGATAGCGGATATGAAACAAGCCACACCATTTTAAACAAGCTGCAGAAGTGGAAATACAGATCTGTTGAATGGTACATGCCTCATAATGGAGATAATCGGTTCTGTAGAGAATCTATTGAGATGTAATGAAGGAATTTGATGTAAGTGAAAAGTGACTTATAAATGAAGAAGTTTAACTGGAATGTTATGCATGTTTGATTTCTAGGAGATACTCATGACTCAGCCGTTTTGGCGACACATGAATTCATCTCAGGTTAATTCCTGTCTCCTGCACTTGAAGGTGGGCTCTTCAAAAGAAAAGAAATAAGTTTTTGGTTGAAATATTATTTACAAAGCCTTTAAGGATTTTGTGACCTGATGAAGATGGAAAACTTTTAAGCGCTGGCTTTAATGCCATGCTGCGTACATCTGGTAGTGCTATAGAAATAATTAATAGTAGTTATACCTCAGAAGGTCAATCACCGTAACTAAGGTTGTATATAACTGTGAAATCATATGTATGAAGTTTTTTGGGGAAGTCTGATGGTCAATTATCATGCTATTTAAGCCAATTAATTGAATATAGGGTGGTGCAAATTTAGCTAGGCGTCGCTAGGAAGCCTCAATTACCATTTTTAGAATCAGGCCCTAAATTTATACCAGTAACTATGGAGTGTTGTGATTTGCCCAACATCAAAAGGAGTTTGGCTCTCAATGACTGTGCCACTCAGGATAAGCAACAGTGGTATAGCCAGACCCAGTATTTTGGATGGGCTCACAGTTACTGTAACTTCTACCTCCACCCTCCCATAGATAAGAAAAAAAAATACTGGGGTTTTTTTTTTTAACACCTACCCTGCATCCAGCATCTTTCAACTCTGTGGCCTCCTGGCATCTGCCCTCCTATCACCGAACTCCGTCCCTCCCTGGTATACCTTACATGCAACCCCAGCGCCAGCAGCGATTCATCTATGCTGCTGGCACCGGCCCCTAGGCTTCCCTATGCCACATCCTACTGGACAGGAAACAGGAAATTACATCAGCGAGGGTGGGAGAGAGCAGAGGGAAGCCGGGAGGGGGGGGGGGAGGGAGGGACAGCTGGCATCAGCAGTTAAAATGAATTGCTGCTAGTACTGGGGACGCCTGTAAGGTACACCAAGGAGGGACGGGGTTCAGAGATATGAGGGCAGATGCTGGTTGGCTCCACCACTGACAAGAGATGTTATGTAGTCAGCCTAACATATAAATGTTAGTTGATATCATAATGTTGATATCATAATGTGAGACAGCACTTTAGTATACTACTCATAACTCTGTTTTAGCTGAAAGTGCGCTACTATCTTCATATTGAAATTCTCTGCCAATCTGTATCAAATAATCCTCTGGATTCTCTCTATGGTGCCCATATTTGTGCTTAGTGATGATCGCTGGCTTTAGAGCATCTGGGCCTCGGTATCTGTGTAAGCATCATGCGTAGTCTCTAACTTCTAAATAACTTGTGCTATCATACCTGTGCCTCTTCAATATTGATCGTGGACATTTTTTTGGGAGGTTTAGCAGTGTATAAAGCAGATAGAATATCTAAGAGAAAAATTGTCACACTTGCAGGCATAGATACTTACGTTCAAACATTTTTATTGAAGGAATAAAGTACAAATACATTCATACAATGCATAAAAATATTCCTTACAAATGATTTCACATATTTTAAAATTCTAATCAATATAATCTATAAAAACTATCATCATTCCGTCAAACATATTATATGACAAACCATACTCAAGCGCTTGAGGCATACTATCTGTCAGCTCCATATGCTGTAAGGATTGGCTCTTGTAACCTGTTATTGATTGATAATAAAATATATATTAATTATACCAGCATATTGGGTTTCTGTGAGGTCAGTTATTGAAGGCTGTAAACAGATGGCTTTTCACTCCCCCTTCCTTCCCATCTCCCCCTTTTCCTCCCAGGATGAAAGGCGGCATAGATACTTAAACTGAAGTACTCTACTTCTAACACCTTTTTTTCTTTAGAAATGTCCCAGATTTGCTTTTAAACAATTTCTTTATTTTGATGTCTATCCCGTTCTCCCAGAAGCTCAGAACGTGTTATAAAAGTTGACATTTGCAATCGTGTGACGACAGACTAGTCCTGACGACAAATAGGTTACAGCAGACAATCACAGAGCTTAGTCTAGAGACCAGACTGGTCTTAGCGAAGAGTACTAGGAGAAGTATATTTCTGGCAAGTAATATATATTTTTGTATTATTCAGTTTAGATATATATATAGATATATATATATATATGTGTGTGTGTGTGTATATGTTCTATGTGTGCACTGCATGTGCTATGTTGGGGGGGAGGTGTAGCTAGGATGGTAAAGCAGTTGGCAGGGGATTTTCGGGGGAGGGGGGGAGTTACATATGACTAGTCTGTTTTCAAACGATTGTGAATGTCTACTTGTAACCTGTTCTGAGCTTCTGGGAGAATGGGATAGACATCAAAATAAATAAATAAATGACAGCAGATAAAGACCTAAATGGCCCATCCAGTCTACCCTATAATCCCATGTATTACAATTTCATATTAAAATGTATTTTTTTTTTCTTTGTTAATTCTGGGCCATAGTCCTTAGAAGTGCGCACAGCAAGATTCTGAGGCCTAAAATGTCTCTGGATACATCCAAACACCCCTTTTGATTATCGGCACTTGGACGACCTGTCCTGTTGATTGTCCAAGTGCCGACTTGGGCGGGTTTTTTTAAAAGATGTATTTCTGTTTCGATTATAAGCCCCCTGTTGTCTTGGATCTTGTAACTCATTTGATTCTAGGAATTTCACTATCGCTTCCCATTATTTTTTTCCAATAATCAAAGTGAGGCTTACTGGCCTGTAGTTTCCAACAGAATGCAACAATCACAGGAGAAAATTCCTTCTCACAACAGAGAAATGAAGAACCCCCCCCCCCCCCCAGAGAAGGTGACCTCTGTGTTCTACAGTTTATTTACTTAAAGACTCGACACGTAAGTGTATCGGCCTATCTGGCCGGCATCAGGAGTCTTAACCTAAGACTGGATATTATTCTGTAGTCTATCGTTTTGTAGAAATGAACACAAGGTAAAGCACCAAACTCAGCACAACATTGTTTTAGGTACTCTTGAGGGTAAAAAAAAAAAGGGTAAATCCCTCTCCCCCTCCTGCTGATAACGTCTGCTCACTAAAAATAGTGAATGTCCCCTCCCCCGCTCCTTCCCCTCCCCCAACAGTACTGCGTGGGCATGTGCCCCTTCCCTTCCCCTGTACCTCTAACATTCCCGGCGTGATTTCCTGGACCTGCGCCTAGGAAGCGCTGTCAAGAGGAAGAGCCAATGCTGGCGCAAGCAGCGGGTTAGGGTTGCTGTTCACGCCGGGAACGTTAAAGAGGTACAGGGGGGAAAGGGTGAGTGGGCACAGCAGGAGGAAGGAGTGGATGGGGGGGAGCAGAGAAGAAGGTGGGGGAGGGGCACCACCGCCCCGGGCGCCTCTCACCTCGCTACGCCACTGATTGTAGGAATGGTTTTTGGGGGTGGGGGGAAGTTGTGAAGGTTAGTTTTATGAAATGGGTGCTTTGCGCGGAGGGTATTTTGGGGTGTGACCATAATTCAAGGGGGTTGGGAGAGTAGAGGCCGGGCAGTTTTTAAAGATGTGTTTCGTTATGGGCTCCTTTTACTAAGCTGCGTTAGCATTTTTAGCGCGCGCTAAACCCGCACTATGCGGCTAGAACTAACACCAGCTCAATGCTGGTGTTAAGGTCCAGCGCGCACTATTCCGCACGTTGAAGCCCTAACGCGGCTTAGTGAAAGGAGCCCTGTAAGTGCCTATGCTACAGAAGCTGGAACTCCTTCTCCCACAGAAATACATTGGGCTTTTTTTTTTTTTGGGGGGGGGGGAGAGAGCTTATTTCTCTGGAAGGATATGGCGTTACTCGAGAGGGTTCAAAGGAGAGCGACACATCTGATAAAAGGGATGGAAAACCTTTCATACGCTGAGAGATTGGAGAAACTGGGTCTCTTTTCCCTGGAGAAGAGGATACTTAGAGGGGATATGATAGAGACTTACAAGATCATGAAGGGCATAGAGAGAGTAGAGAGGGACAGAAAAAGAGAAAGGGAGACAGAGAGAAATAGAGAGAGAGAGAGAAAGTGAGAGACACAGAAATAAGAGAGAGAAAGAGAGAGAGAGAGATAGATAGAGAAATATTGGAGAAACTGGGTCTCTTTTACATGGAGAAGAGGAGACTTAGAGGGGATTTGATAGAGACTTACAAGATCATGAAGGGCATAGAGAGAGTAAAGAGAGACAGATTCTTCAAACTTTCGAATAATAAAAGAATAAGAGGGCATTCGGAAAAGTTGAAAGGGGACAGATTCAAAACGAATGCTAGGAAGTTCTTCTTTACCCAACGTGTGGTGGACACCTGGAATGCGCTTCCAGAGGACGTAATAGGGCATAGTACGGTACTGGGGTTTAAGAAAGGATTGGACAATTTCCTGCTGGAAAAGGAGATAGAGGGGTATAGATAGAGGATTACTGCACCTGTTGGGCCACCGCGTGAGCGGACTGGTGGGCACGATGGATCTCAGGTCTGACCCGGCGGAGGCATTGCTTATGTTCTTATGAATCCTCAGTTTGAATTGGCCCATTTTCAAATCTCAGGTATTTTTTAATCAGTTTCCCCAACATGCCAAGTTCCATCTCATCCTGTAAAGTTTTCAGAGCTTTCTTGTTCCCCAGACCTGTTCCCATAGAAATACATTGGGCCTTTTTTTTTTTTGGGGGGGTAGGGGGTAGGAAAGCTTATTTCTTTGTAACCCCTTGTCCACTTTTATCCTTTCTTTTCAACTTGATGTGTTCTTTTATTGGGGGGGGGGGGGAGGGGAGGGTTTCAGATGTACCAAGTTTCCGTTAATTTAGTTAAAAAAATTGGGAGGGGGGGAGTATGAGAGCTTATTTCTCTGTAACCCCTTGTCCACTTTTATCCTTTTTTTTCAACTTGGTGTGTTTTTATTGGGGGGGAGGGTTTGATGTACCAAGTTTCAGTTAATATAGTTAAAAAAAATTGGGGAGGGGGAGTAGGAGAGCTTTTTTCTCTGTAACCCCTTGTCCACTTGTATCCTTTTTTTCAACTTGATATGTCTTTTAACTGGGGGGGTAGGGGAGTTTAGATATACCAAGTTCCAGTTCATTTAGTTATATTTAGGGGGAGAGCTTATTTTTTTGTAACCCCTTATCCACTTTTATTCTTTTTTTAACTTGATGTGTCTTTTCACTGGGGGAAAGTAGGGGGGGGGTTCAGACGTACCACGTTTCAGTTAATTTAGTTAAATGGGGGGGGGGAGAGCTTATTTCTTTGTAAACCTTTATCCACTCATTCTTTTTTTTTTTTAACTTGATGTGTCTTTTTACTGGGGGAGAGTAAGGGGGGTTCAGACGTACCACGTTTCAGATCATTTAGTTAAATTTTGGAGAGCTCTTTGGCCCCTTCTCAGAGGACAGTGGTTTTAGCCTCTCTCCTTTATCCCCACTGTCTAATTATTATCGCACAGAGAAATATGGAAAATAATAATTATATATATATATATATTTTTTTTAAAACCCAACTTTCACTCGATTTGGTCGGGAGAAAATTTTTTTTTTTTCTTCTTCAGTGAAAGTGACAGCGCTACTTTACATGTAAGGCTTGGCTTGATGATGCGAGACCCCGGTCAGTGAGTGGAGGAGTGGATTGGATGAGAGCACAGGCTCCCTCTGCCTGCCTGTCTGCGCTGTATATCACTCTTCCTCTGAGGGTCTCTCCCGCAGCATCTCAGAGTCACAGTTTCTTGACGCGCTGTCTCTCTCTCTCTCTCCAACAACTTGCTTTTTTTTTTTTTCTCTTTCTCAGACGGATCTTCGGTTCGCGGGCAAGAAGGAGGGGGGGAAACCAAAGAGGAAACGAGGAACTGGGATCTTTAGTCGTCCTCTCAGCCACCGGCGCTTAACTCAGGTGAGCCGAGCTTTGACAGTCCCGGTCCTTCTTCGCGCCTTTATTCTTCTTGGAAAATATGCCATCAACGGATCGCACGGGCTGATCGTTAATGCAGGGGGGGAGGGGGGAGGGGGAAGGACAAGCATGTGCTCGCTGTCTCTTTCCGTTTGGGGTGAGATTTTAGTTTCAGAAAAAAAAAGAGGAAGGAAAGAAATCGAGCAGCGCGTTAAAAATAAAATTCTCTTCTTGTCTCTCGAGTTTCTTCGGGAGGAATGCAAATACAAGTCATTTCCCGTTTGGGGGAGGGAGTGCTAGAAAAAAACAAACAAACCAACCAAACCAGCTGCAAGAAGAAAAAGTTGGATTAGAAGGGGGGAAAAAATGAAAAATGCATGACCAGCTGACACAAAGAGAGATTTGTTAGACCGAAATCAGTCAGATGGGTGGGAGCCTTGGCGCCTGCGGGGGGAGAAAATTCTGATGCACCGTTTAAAGACGTGCTTTATTGGAAATAAAGTCATTAATTGTACGGACGCTATTTTGCTGTCGAGCAAGCTTGGGTGCATTTGCAGCTTTTCTTGCTCCCTACCTCAGCCCTGCTTCTGAGGACAGAGAGGGATGGCTCTCTCGGTCTAGTCACGCCGAAGGCAGAATAAGGTGAAGCTGGTGAGTGGGTGGATGGATTGGGGTGTGTGAGGGGGAGGGGGAGGTTTGCTGATTGGGATCCAGCCCCTTTTCTGATTCTTTTTTTTCCCCTTCGGAGCCAATGAGGGGGGGGGGGGGAGGGGGGATACCCGTGGCAGTTTGGGCTCCCTGTGCTCTCTAAGAAGGAGCTCATCTGTTATTTAATTAATTAACGGACACGTGTTCGTTTAAAAGCTCCTCTCCAGACCTATTCACCGGCCTTTTTTTTTAAAAAAAATAGGGTAAATGCGCTCCCAATTCTAGGAGATTCGGCATTCCTGAGCATTTGGAGCTGAGGCTGCTCTGATTCAAGCCCTTCAGGCAAATAGCTCCTTTGCTCGCCACTGAAAGCCGGTTGCATTTTAAAAATGTGCTTTTAGGGAGGGGGAGTGACTACATCACCCACAGTAAAATGAACCGGCTCTCGGAATTTGTTTTCAATATTATCCTCTAGATTTTTTTTTTTTTTTAATGATTATTTGTTTTGGATTTATTTTTTTAATATCTGTATCTCTAAATTTGTGGACTAAATTATGGGAATAATTTTTTGACACCCCCCCCCCCACTTCTTTATTTCACGTTTAGTACATTTCATTTACTAACTCTGTAGTCAAGTCAAGTTTGCTGTAATTTTGAAAATTCAATAACTGATTTTTTTTTTTTTAAATGTGCTTTTGGGGTCCTCGGACCTGGGAATATGCTACTCTAAAGGCATATATAGAGAGTCAGAGCCTATAAAAGATTATGGGCTTCTTTTACTAAGCTGCGGTAGCGTTTTTAGCACGCGCTGCAGATTAGCGCGTGCTAACCCCCGCGCTACGCGGAAAAACTAACGCCAGCTCAATGGAGGCGTTAGCGTCTAAAACCGCTAGGGCCCCATATCAACATGTCTGAATTTTGTGGTAGGAATAATTGGACCGTGCGAGATGTAATAATACAACATAAAGCGATTGCCTTCTCTTCTAGAAGAGTGCTACTGAGGTTAGTGTATGAGGGCTTTCTTCTAGAATGTAATTACTGGTCCAGAGACTGTGTGTAACTCGGAAGCTGGCAGCGCTCACTTCGGATGTCTTGTGCACACCTCCTATTGGGTAGTTCATTTGAAAGGGCTGTGAAAGGACATGGTCGGGCTTGGGAAGCCGTAATTAATGTAGACCGTTCCTAAATAGAGTTAATGATGGTTGCTTTTCAACCACAGTAGCACATTAAACAATAGGCAAGCAATAATTTGATCCCTTGTAAATTAGGAAGAAAGGCCTCTGTACAGAAAGAAACTCCTCCCTTATTCCTGTCCCATGGCTCTTCTCTCCCTATGTAGCATCTTACTTACCCTTTATCTTAGATTCCCCCCCCCCCCCCCCCCATTTTCCTTCTCTACCACTATCTTCTTTTCATGGCTTCCTCCTCCTCACCTCACCTATTCGGCTTGTGCATTTTTGGCTTCCTTCTTGTTCTGCATCCTAGTTTCTCTTATTTGCACTGGTGTTAATTGATATTAATTCCCAGGCTCAGTAAAAGGCTGTGATTCTTCCCTTCCTTTCTGATCTCTCTCTCCTGTTTTTAGTTCCTCTTCCCTTCATTCTCTGTGCTTCTCTCCCAGTCTTTGTGTTTTCTCTCCATCCCTCATTTTTTCCCCTTTCTGTCATCTCTTGCTCCTTTGGCCTCACTTTCTTTCCTCGTTGTCTCGCTCCTCAGCTGCTGCTATTGGGCCTCCGCCCTACTGACTGCATCTACCAAACCTCCAGTCTCGCCATATCCCTGCTTAGTAAGTCCTTGAAACTAGTGGTGGCCCTGAGCATAGTGTTTTTGCATCTTGTGTGTGAATATGGCAACCTTGTTTGGTGTGGGTTTCTTATTTGGGCAGGAAGCCTGTAAGAGGACAAGGAAGGGTCACCATGGGAAATTGTGAGCCTGTTCTAGCTGGTTCACAATCCCTTCACTCACAATGTGTTTCTTCTTAGTACTGGGCCCATAGCCACCTTCAGTGACGTAACCAGAGCATTGGGGACCCCCAAATAATATTCTCTATATATTCTCCTCTTTTTCCTCCCTCCCATGCAGCATTTTTTCTCACTTCCTCCTTCCTCTTCTAAGAGGCCACTATTTGTTGCTAGTGGCTAACCTGGAAGCCTTCCCTTTGTCATAAAATATGTCAGAGAGAAGGCGTCCAGGTCATCCATGGGCAGCATGTTAGCACCATTGTCTACAGCAGTGGTTCCCAACCCTGTCCTGGAGGTCCACCAGGCCAATTGGGTTTTCAGGCTAGCCCTAATAAATATGCATGGAGCAGGCTTGCATGCCTGTCACTTCTACTATATGCAAATTTATCTCATGCATATTCATTAGGGCTAGCCTGAAAACCCGATTGGTCTGGTGGTCCTCCAGGACAAGGTTGGGAACCACTGGTCTACAGCCTTTTGAAGAGAGCAAGTGTGGCTGTGCTGAATTATTGAAGGCTGCTGAGGTGGGATCCCCGCCAACCCAATAATACAATAACGAGTGCTTTTGCCCGTCCAACTGAAGGAACCCTTCCTACCTCAGGGACGAGCCTGGATTGATCGGGGGAGCTCGGCGCAGGAGCTGCACGGGCGATTCTGAGCCCAGAGCAGAGGTCAGTCCCTCCCCATATCTATCATGGACGCCAACCTTAAGTTGAGTCTCTCGGCTATTAAAACTGACTATGGGACTATCTACTCCAAAGTAGAATAGCAAGGAGTGCGACTGTCTGATTTAACTAAAAAATTGGAGAAACAAGAAGAACATTTTTTTTAAAATTTAAAGGAAATTAAAATTGTCCAAATGGAAATGGTTAAAGAAAGATCATTTATTTCCCACAAGTTGGAGAACTTTGAAAACTCTCTGAGAAAGAACAATCTAAGATTTTTGAATTTTCCTAAATGTCCCGTCATTTCACCTGTTGAGATGGCGAGAAAATATTTCCAAGAGGTTCTTGCCATTCCATTGGAAAATTTACCTCCAATTGTGAGGGCTTACTATTTGAGTATAAAGAAACCTCCAAGGGGAATCTACTCCTATTGAAAATCTAAAAGAAAATTTGGACATGAATTTGTCTTCATTTCTGGAAAGTTCCCTTGAGGTGATAACCGACAGAACCTCTATGTTGCTGACATTGTGCTTTGGAAAGTGATAGGGAATATATTCTTTGTTTGTATTTCTGACACATTAACAATAAGTTTTTGGGCTCTAATGTTAGAAATTTTCCAGATCTGGCTCAGAAAACCCAGAAGTGAAGGAAGGAATTCTTGGCCCTGAGGCCAAGAGTCCTAGCTCTTGGGGCTACTTTTTTGGTTAAATTTCCAGCAAAATGTTACATTACCTATCAAAGTAAGAATTTTCTTTTTTTTTGAGACCAAACAGCTTTTAGATTTTATTGGACCAAAAGAAAGGTTGGAATCTCAGTCCAATGATAAATGACCTACCATCCGGCTGTAGCTTGGGTTACCTATTGCCGTTACTCTAATATATAATTTTATTTCCAAACTGATGAAATTTTCCTTTCTTGATTTTCAAAATTGTGGACTAAATATTAGTTAATATTTTCAATACATTTGATTGCATAATTATGTGATTTCTTTTCTTTTTGTTTGTTTCCAATCTTTTTCAAGTTATGTATGCTTGATTTAAAATTGAAAAGGCTATTAATTAAAAAAAAAATGTGGGTGTCTCCTATACTAGGACTCCCTACACTAGGACTTGGCGTGCTCCTAGTGAGTCAGGTTTTCAAAATATCCACAATGAAAACGCATGAGAGATTTGCATGTGCTGCCTCCTCGATATGCATGACTATTTCATCAATATTCATTGTGGATGTTAGAAAAATCTTACTGGTAGAGTGTTGTCCATGGCCTGGGATGAGAGCCAGTGCCTTATACATCGGTTCTGTATGAATAATTTACATTGGGTTTGCTTTACCGCAAATTCTGGACAGGTCTTAGCAGTTTACAGTCTAAGAAAGAGATTATCAGAGTAGGAAAAGAAAGCCAATTTGTAGATAGGAAAGTATCGCATCACTCGGCATGTAAAAGTGGAGCATAAGACAGAGGACAGTCTAAAAGGGATTCTATCCAATGGGAGTAGAACATCAGAATATTATTTGATCAGCACATAAAGTGGGGTGATAGTCAAGAGTTAGGAACACAATTTTGTGGAAGATGTGTCTTTGTGGACGGTCTTGCTACAGCGAGGATGTTCATATAATTTATGCTAAGTGGGTGGGAAGGCTTGTGTGAACAGCCATGTCTTGAGGGCAACGTTAAATTCCTTAAGAGAGGGGGAGCATATTCCAGGTTGTTCTTTCTACACAAAACGAGTCCTTTAGGCCAATTCCTGACCTAGCCTCTTGAGAAGTGCATTCCCAAAGTCCAGCTCCAACTTTTTCAGTCTCACCAAGGTATTGGGGATCCCTTCCTGTTTCTGATGGACTGGTGTTTTTGGATGTGAAGCTTTGTTACCCTTTCGTTTTGTCTGCACTGCCCTTCTGGGAGAATTGCTTCCAGCTTCCTCAGCCATCTGGTTGTTCTCTGTGCCGGGCTCTGCATGATAAGGCTTCCTTGCCTTCACTCTTGGCTTTCCTGCTACATGGGCAGTACTTCTAATTTCTCTTATTCCATATAAAGTCCTGGGGCCAAATATTTGCACTGAGAAGTCTCTGCCCCTATAGAGCAGAAAGAAAATCGGGATTGTTCACCCTCGAAAAGAGGAGACTGCGAGGAGATATGATAGAGACTTTTAAAATACTAAAAGGATTTTACATAATAGAGCAAGAAACATCATTTTGTCATTCACTTTGTCAAATGTGACACGGACAAGAGGTCATGGACTGAAACTGAGGGGCAGCAGGCTCAGGTCAAATGTCAGGAAGTTCTGTTTCACACAGCGAGTGGTGGACGCTTGGAATGCTCTCCCAGAGGAGGTTGTGACTGAGACTACCATTCTGGGTTTCAAGTGCAAGTTGGATGCACACCTCCTTGCAAAACACATTGAGGGATACAGGTAATCAGGTTCTCCATCTGGGAGCACCTGACTTGGCCTCCGCGTGTGCGGGTCGCCGGACTAGATGGACCTATGTTATGTTATGTCTGATTTGGTTAAAGAAGATAGACGAATAATTCATCGCAAACTTGACTGATCTAGTTTTCCATCTAACTATACAGTAGAAATTTTAAGAATTCTAGAATGTGTTTAATAGAGGAGAATATAGCCCCTAGGTCCACAGAAATTTCCTGTCGGTCCACAGGGCCAGCATGTGCATCAGGCCCAAAACAGTGTTCTTCAACCGCCGGTCCACGGTGCGATCGATGCGGCGTTATCTTCGAGCCAGCTCCCACTTCCTAACGGGCAGTGGCTCCTATGGGCATCCTGTGCCTGAACCGGAAGCCTTCTCTCTGACGTTGCAACATCAGAGGGAAGGCTTCCAGATGAGGCACGGGACGTGCGAGGTGCAATTAGTACTATTATGGGGGCGGGGTCTGGGGTGGAGATTGGGTAGAGATGGGTGGGGTCTGGCCCACGACTTAGCCCAGTGTTCTTCAACCGCCGGTCCACGGACCGATGCCGGTCCACAGAATAATTCTTTTATTTCTGCCGGTCCATAGGTATAAAAAGGTTGAAAAACACTGGCCTAGAGCACATCTCTGACACCATACAACAATGTTGCAAAGTGTGGGGTTATACTGCTTGTTCATACGACTGGTCCAACCCTGTTATACTGCTTGTTCATACGACTGGTCCAAGTAGAAGAACTCCATCTTAAAATAGGAAAGACCTAAATTACGCAAAAACTAAACATACAGAGCAACATTCACATATATAATTCATGCCATAATATATCATGTACTAATGTCAAATCACAGGAGAGCTAACTGGAGACTCAAAAGTCCATTAGAAAATATGAATAAGCTCAGATTCAATTGAATCTCGCTCAAAAGCCTCAGGGAAGAAAAAGGTTTTCAACATAATTTTAAAAGTATTAAGTTTTTCCTCCAGCCTCAGATCATGGGGCAGACCATTCCACAAATTTGGTGCCATGAAATAAAAAGCTCTATTTCTCGTAAATTCCTACCTTGCCCTGTTTACTGATGGAAGTACTAATCTGTTGTCCTGAATAGTTCTTAGTTATCCCAGGACAAGCAGGCAGGTATTCTCACTAGTGGGTGATGTCATCCGACAGAGCCCCGATACGGACGTCTCACAAGCATATTTTGCTTGAAGAAACTCAGAAGATTCGAGATGCCCGCACCGCGCATGCGCCAGTGCCTTCCCGCCCGATGGTCCGGGCGTGTCTCCTCAGTTCTTTTCTTTCCGCGGAGCTGAGAAGTTTTACTTCGATTCTGCTCTGACTGAATTCTCGTTTTTTGCCTTCTTATAGCCGCGGTTTTGAGTTCTTTTTACTCTTATCGTGAATTTTATTTCTTTTATTTCTTTTTTTTAAAAAAAAAAAATTCTTCCGGCGATTCGGCCGGGTCGGCTGCGTGGCTCAGGCCCCGCTCCTTCGATCTCGCGGCGGAGCTTTTTCGGCCTATGTCCCGGCCAATTACCGGTTTTAAAAAGTGTAGCAAGTGCCAGCGCGCGATTTCGCTGACGGACCCGCATCGACGCTGCCTGTAGTGTCTTGGTCCAGAACATTCCCGAAATCGTGCCGGCCTTGTTCCACTCTTACAGCGCGGGCGTTTAAGCATCGCTGTTTTTTGTGGGAGTCGATGTTCAAAATGGAAGCTGCGAAGGAACCTTCATCTTCGACTTTGGCTGCCGCTTCGCCTGCCCATGCGAAGCCCACCACCACTCCTGCTACTCCGGGTCTACTGAAGCCGGCTTCCTTTGTCCCGGTTTTGACCCCGTCTTCGGCGCCGGTGCCTTCCGTCTCTTCGGATCAGGTACCGCCTTCTACCATTCCGCCCGTGGTTATCAAAGTGCCGAAAGCTTCCAAGCAAAAGCACTCAACCACGAAGGAGCGCGAAGACTGTGCTGGAGGACCCCCTTTCGGTGCGGATCCCTCCATATCGGCTTTGTTGCGGTCCCTTTTGGAAGCTCAGTTTGTCGAGCTCATGCACACCATGGGACCCAGGTTAATCGCCACCATCCAGGGTGACCTTCCGGTTCCGATTCCGGGGGGCGGACTGCCCCCTCCTCCTCCTCCTCGCCGGTCGGTCTCGCTGCTTGGCGAGGAGGAGCGGCGGGCGGCGGCCGGTCCCTCGAGGCGGGCCTCCTTTAGTGATATGCCCCCTTTAGAGCCCATCACACCCCCAGACGAAGAAGTCTGGCATACCTCTTCGGGTAATCGAAGCCCTGGGCATCGCAAGTCTCAGGAAGAGTTCTTCCGCACTCCATATCAGGCCTGGAATGCATCTCGAGAGGCGTCGAATCTCCCGCCTCTTCGCTCCACGGCCTCGAGTCCCATCTGCTCGCTTGAGGCGTCGGGGGACTATGCTAAACATCGTCGTTCTAGATCTCCCTCCAGACACCGAGGGGGCATCGGTCCAGACATTCTTCACGGCACTCCTTGTGGCACTCTGAAGTTTTGCCGCAGAAGAAGCTGCAACGTATGGGGTACTCTTCGTCTGACATGTCTCCTCCGTGGGGGCCGGAGTACGAGGAACCGAGTACCTCTTATTCTCCCTGTCGATCCCAGGTCTCTGTGGATCCCGAGGCCTTGACTTCGTCCAGTCCTTCTCAGAGGCCTGTGCTGGCGGATCAGTTGTCTTTTTCTTCTTTCCTCCGGCAGATGGCGGATGACCTGGACATTACCTTGGACACCGGTTCTCAGTACTCCAAGGAATACCTGGACACCATGCATTTGCCTCATCCTCTTGCGGAGTCTCTTCGCCTGCCGCTGCATAAACTACTCGATCAAACGTTTATGAGATGTTTTGAAACGCCATTCTCCATTCCTGCGGTTCCGGGCAAGTTGGATGCTCGATACCGCACGGTTCATCACAAGGGGTTCGAGGGCTCTCAACTCTCTCACCAATCCCTGCTGGTCGAATCCTCCCTCAAGCGGTCTCATCCGTCCCAGGTGTACGCCTCGGTGCCTCCTGGTCGCGAGGGCAAGACCATGGATGAGTTTGGGAGGAAAATATACCAGAACTCGATGATGGCTTCCTGAGTTCTGAATTACACTTTTCATTTAACAACTTATTTGGAGTTCTTCCTGCCTGTGCTTCGGAAGTTCACACCTTACATTGAGTCTCAGGCTCGCTTTGAATTCGAGGAAGTAGTGGCCTCGCTGTCCCAGCTACGTCTCCAGTTGATGCAATCCTCTTACGATGCTTTTGAACTTTCGGCACGGGCTGCCGCCTGTTCCGTGGCTATGCGTCGATTGGCATGGCTTTGGACCATTGACATGGATCCGAACCTCCAGGACAGACTTGCCAATGTTCCTAGTGCAGGAGCGGATTTATTTGACGAGTCCATCGAGACTGTGACGAAGTTATCTGACCATGAAAAGTCTTTTCAGTCAATCCTTCGGCCCAAGCCTAAGCCTCAACAGTCTTGGCCTACTAGACCGCCCTTGATCTATCAGAGGCGGTACACTCCAAGGCAGGCTCCAGCTGCGAGGCAACCAGCGAAGAGGCAGCCGCCTCAGAAGGCTCAGCAGAAACCTCAGCCTTCTACTATCCCCAAGGCTCCTCAGCCTTTTTGACTCTCTCTCCGGGAGCATAACCAACCTCATT
Organism: Geotrypetes seraphini; assembly: GCF_902459505.1. Lineage (NCBI taxonomy): Eukaryota > Metazoa > Chordata > Amphibia > Gymnophiona > Dermophiidae > Geotrypetes > Geotrypetes seraphini. The sequence goes on along the minus strand of NC_047090.1, from coordinate 159,235,150 downwards.
CTGCATCCTCCTGTTTTTCCTATAGGGGGTCGCCTCCATCATTTCTTTCATTGTTGGGAGGCTATTACCACCGACCTCTGGGTCCTGTCCATCGTCAAGGAAGGATACTCTCTTCAATTCCTGCTCCAGGATCTACACTCCTCATCGTCTCGAGGCAGATGCCTTTCTGCTGGATTGGGGGAATCGCTTTCTGTATGCGTTTCCTCCCTTTCCTCTCATTCAAAAGACTCTGGTCAAGCTGAAGTCCGACCATGCCACCATGATTCTGATAGCTCCTCGGTGGCCCAGACAACCTTGGTTCTCCCTTCTGCTTCAACTCAGCAGCAGGGAGCCATTCCTTCTTCCAGTGTTTCCTTCACTGCTTACTCAGCATCAGGGATCTCTACTTCATCCCAACCTGCAGTCTCTCCACCTGACAGCTTGGTTCCTCTCAACGTAACTCCTCACTAGTTTTCCCAGGCGGTGAGGGATGTCTTGGAGGCTTCCAGGAAGCCGGCTACTCGTCAATGCTACTCCCAAAAATGGACTAGATTTTCTTCCTGGTGTGTTTCCCATTCTAAGGAGCCTCAGCGAGCCTCCCTATCCTCTGTATTGGACTATCTTCTACACCTGTCTCAGTCTGGTCTCAAGTCTACATCTATACGAGTCCACCTGAGTGCTATTGCGGCTTTCCATCAGCCTCTACAAGGGAAACCTCTCTCTGCTCATCCTGTGGTTTCCAGATTTATGAAAGGACTTTTCCATGTCAATCCTCTCAAACCTCCTCCAGTGGTTTGGAATCTCAATATTGTCCTTTCTCAGCTTATGAAACCTCCTTTTGAGCCTCTCAACAAGGCTCCACTAAAGTTTCTCACTTGGAAAGTGGTTTTTCTAGTGGCCCTCACGTCTGCTCGCAGGGTCAGTGAGCTTCAGGCCTTAGTGGCGGTTCCTCCTTTCACAGTATTCCATCATGACAAGGTGGTCCTCCGCACTCATCCGAAATTCCTGCCTAAAGTGGTCTCTGAATTTCATCTCAACCAATCCATTGTACTTCCAGTGTTTTTTCCAAAGCCTCATTCTCATCCTGGAGAATCAGCTCTTCATATTCTGGACTGTAAACGTGCTTTGGCTTTCTACCTGGATCGCACCAAACCACACAGAACTGCTCCTCAGCTTTTCGTCTCCTTTGATCCAAACAAGCTGGGACGACCTGTATTGAAGTGCACCATCTCCAACTGGATGGCGGCTTGTATCTGTTTCTACTATGCCCAGGCTGGATTACCCCTTCCCTGTAAGGTCACAGCCCATAAGGTCAGAGCAATGGCAGCCTCTATAGCCTTCCGCAGATCGACACCGATTGAGGAGATTTGTAAGGCTGCCACTTGGTCCTCGGTTCATACATTCACCTCTCATTATTGTCTGGATACTTTCTCCAGAAGGGATGGACAGTTTGGCCAAACAGTGTTACAAAATTTATTCTCCTAAGTTGCCAACTCTCCCACCATCCCATTGAGGTTAGCTTGGAGGTCACCCACTAGTGAGAATACCTGCCTGCTTGTCCTGGGATAAAGCAATGTTACTTACCGTAACAGTTGTTATCCAGGGACAGCAGGCAGCTATTCTCACGTCCCACCCACCTCCCCTGGGTTGGCTTCTCTGCTAGCTACCTGAACTGAGGAGACATGCCCGGACCATCGGGCGGGAAGGCACTGGTGCATGCGCGGTGCGGGCATCTCGAAACTTCTGAGTTTCTTCAAGCAAAATATGCTTGTGAGACGTCCGTATCGGGGCTCTGTCAGATGACATCACCCACTAGTGAGAATAGCTGCCTGATGTCCCTGGATAACAACTGTTACGGTAAGTAACATTGCTTTCTTATCGGTGCATAGGGAACTGTCAAAGAATGCAAATAATTGGGTTGCCGAGAATAAAAAGCTCGATGTATAAGAATTAGTGCTTTGAAACGGGTTCTGTATAAAAAAAACTGGCAACCAATGGAATTGTAAATAGCGTGGTGTTACCCAATCGAACTTCTTTTTAAAACCCAATACTTAATGGCAATATTTTGAATGGTTTGTAATCTTTTAAGATTTCTTTTTGATAATCCCAGGTATACAACATTGCAATAATCTAATTTTGAGATTACTAATGCATGAATAAAAGTGTGTAGATGTCTATCTAACCCAGTATCCTGCTTCCAACAGTGGCCAATTCAGATCACAAGTACCTGGCAGAAACCCAAATAGTAGCAACATGCCATGCTACTGGTCACAGGGCAAGCAGTGGCTTCCCCATGTCTGTTTCAATAAAAGACGGTGGATGTTTCTTCCAGAAACTTCTCCAAACCTTGCTTTTTAAAACCCAGACATGTTAACTGCTGCTGCCACATCCTCTGCCACTTACGAACGGGAAAGCGTCTCGGAGGTCTCGGTGGGAGAAGCGCTAGCCACCAGTGACCATAACATGGTATGGTTTAATCTTAGGAAAGGCTTCCCTAGATCTCAAACAAGAACAAGGGTACTCAATTTACGGGGCACTGACTTCGCACGCATGGGAGATTTCGTTCATCAGACACTACAGGGTCAAAAAGCAACCGATAATGTGGAAGCTATGTGGTCAACCTTGAAATCGACCCTTCAGGAGGCAACTATCCGCTACATTAAATCGGTGAATAAACAACAAAGAAACAAGAGACCCAAATGGTTCACTGATGAGGTCATGTGCCACGTCAAGGAGAAGAAAAGAGCATTTCTCTCATACAAACGCACCGGGGAGAAAGAAGCAAACATTGAATACAAGACAAAGTCCGCAGCGGTCAAAACAGTTGTCAGAGAGGCCAAACTTCGAATGGAAGAAACTCTAGCGAAGAACATTAAGAAAGGGGACAAATCCTTCTTCAGGTACATTAGCGACAGGAAGAAGAACACAAATGGGATAGTACGCCTTAGAACGTCAGACGGGAGTTATGTGGAAACAGATTCCGATAAAGCTAAACTGCTGAATGATTACTTCTGCTCTGTCTTTACCTGCGAGGCACCAGGGCACGGGCCACGGTTGGAAACAAAGCAAAGCATGGAAGATCCATTTCAGAATTTTGAGTTCACAACTGCTGATGTTTACAGAGAACTGTCAAGACTCAAGGTGAACAAAGCCATGGGACCGGACAATTTGCACCCACGAGTGCTCAGAGAGCTATGTGATGTTCTAGCAAAACCGTTAGCCATGCTCTTCAATCTCTCCCTAAGTACGGGAAGAGTCCCCCTGGACTGGAAAACAGCTAACGTCGTTCCTCTGCACAAAAAGGGATGCAGAGCAGAGACTGCGAATTACCGACCAGCGAGTCTCACATCAATTGTGTGTAAACTCATGGAAACTCTACTTAAAGGTAAATTAGACACGATTTTGGATGAGGGAGACCTAAGGGATCCCCGTCAACATGGATTCACTAGGGGTAGGTCATGCCAATCCAATCTTATCAGCTTCTTTGATTGGGTGATGGGAAAGCTAGACCAAGGAGAGTCTCTGGACATAGTATACTTGGATTTCAGCAAAGCGTTTGACAGTGTCCCACACCGCAGACTATTAAACAAGATGAAATCGATGGGTTTAGGCGAGAAGCTAACTGCATGGGTCAGTGATTGGCTGAGTGGTAGACTTCAGAGGGTGGTGGTCAACGGCACCCTCTCTGAGACATCGGAGGTGACTAGCGGAGTACCGCAGGGCTCAGTCCTGGGACCATCCCTTTTCAACATATTCATAAGAGACTTGACCCGAGGGCTTCAGGGTAAAGTGACACTGTTCGCCGACGATGCCAAACTGTGTAATATAGTAAGTGAAAACAATCTTAAGGGTAGTATGACGCAGGATCTGATCACATTGGAAAACTGGTCCTCGACATGGCAGCTGGGCTTCAACGCTAAGAAATGTAAGGTCATGCATCTCGGCTGCGGAAATCCATGCAAAACTTACACCTTGAATGGAGAAACACTAGCTAGGACTTCAGAAGAACGGGACTTGGGAGTAATCGTCAGTGCAGACATGAAGGCTGCCAAACAAGGCCTCATCCAAGGCAAGGCAAATGTTGGGATGCATCAATAGAGGCTTCATCAGCCGCAAACCTGAAGTCATAATGCCGCTCTACAGAACCATGGTGAGACCTCACCTGGAATACTGTGTGCAATTTTGGAGACCGCACTACAAAAAAGATGTGCTTCAAGCTGAATCGGTCCCAAGAATGGTCTCCGGACTCAAGAGTCTCCCATACAAGGAAAGACTGGACAAACTGCAGCTCTACTCTCTTGAGGAACGTAGAGAAAGGGGAGACATGATTGAAACATTTAAGTACATCACAGGTCGCGTCGAGGCGGAAAGCGATATATTCTTCCCCAGGGGACCCTCTGTCACAAGGGGGCACCCGCTCAAACTCAGAGGAGGGAAATTTAATGGTGACACCAGGAAGTATTTCTTCACAGAAAGGGTAGTAGATCACTGGAACAAACTTCCGGTGCAGGTGGTCAAGGCCACCAGCGTGCTCGACTTTAAAAATAAATGGGACATCCACGTGGGATCCCTACAGGGGTCGAGCTAAGGAACTGGGTCATTAGCACTCAGACTTGATGGGGTGGGTCAGAAGAGTGGGCAGACTTGATGGGCTGTAGCCCTTTTCTGCTGTCATCTTTCTATGTTTCTATGTTCCAGAGCTTAACTATTCTATTCTGAAAATCTAGGTACACTACATCAACTGGCTCACCTTTATCAACATGTTTATTCATGCCTTTGAAGGGTTTTTGAGAACATTGGGAACATACAACTTTCATAGAGGTTAATGGATAGAATACCAAAAAATACCTTTTATTGGACTAATGAAAATTTTTTCTACTGCTGTTGGGTAACTCCCCTCCTCAGGTCCGTAGTACAGTCCTGTAGAATGACATTCATTTCCATTGTAGTTGGATCGAGTATGAAACAAACTGCACTACAGTATGTGAATGGAGAGAGAACTTCTTCTGATAAAGTCAAAACAAAGAAGATTAACCCAAAAGTTGGGCGCCTAAATTTAGGCATGAGGATAGATATGCAAGCAAGTTAACAAGGTGTTGAAAATCAGTAATTGTAATTAATTGGCAACAATCACATTTGCACATTCGTCTGCCCTAGTCGCTATTCTATAACATCCACATGTAAATCTTATAGCGTGCAACTGAACAGGACATAGCTATGGGAGGGTTATGGGTGGTTTGGGGGCAGAACATTTTGGCTTGAAGTTCCCTGACCCTGGGACCATTAACCTAAGCAAACTATTAAACAAATAAGTTGAGAATTTTTTTTTTTTAATTTTGTTTCGAAAAAGTTTGAATAGTTACCGTATTTTTCGCTCCATAAGACGCACCTGAATATAACACGCACCCATGTGTACAGGAGGAAAAACCAAGAAAAAAAAAATTGGGTTCAGAATTTTTTTTCTTGGTTTTTCCTCCTCTACACATGGGTGCATCTGGTGGTCTGAGGATGCTTTAGGGACATGTGGGTGATGCAGGAGCGTGCATCAGGGCAGCATTTGAGCACAGGAAGTGCAGGAGTTTGTGGCTCTGGAGCTGAGTATCCAGAGAGAGTGAAGGGCTTTCTGCAGCCTTTGTTACTTGCTGCTGGCTTCCCTCCATAAAGAAGACGATCCCTGTGCTTCAGGGCCTCAGACCTCCCCTCATCTCCTCCCTCCCTTTCCTCTCTGCCTTCCTTCCACAAAAATGATCCCTGTGCTTCAGGGCCTCAGACTTTCTCTCCACCATCCTCCCTTTCCTCTCAAGCATTAGGAGTGCCATGGCACTCCCACTAGGCCCAGTGGAGCAGCCCATCTCCCTTGCTGCTGTGGAGTCTGGAGGCCGCAGCATCCCCGTCATTCACCATCGTAGCAGACCTTCTTCTTCCCTCCGCCTTGACTGTACGCCATGCCTTGACTGTATGCCCGCTCGTACCTCGAAGATAAGTAAGACACCGGGAGGCCACGCTGCTCCAGTTAATATGGTGACTCCAGTGACCCTGACTGCCTCGACATGCAGACCTAAGGTAACGCTACAAGCGGAGGCGATCACCGAACTAAAGAACCATCTTGTGGCGATTCTGGATGACCACCTCAACCAAATCTTGGTGGACGGGATTAAAGACAATGTAGAAAGGCAGGCTACCCAACTCCAGCAGGTGGAGGACTGGGTTTCTGCCCATGAGGACCAAGCGGTGGAACTGGCAGTGACTGTTTGGGTTTTAGAGGACAAATACAGATGGCTGAAAGATTGGGCGGAAGACATTGAAAACTGGAGTCAGAGAGTACGCGGGGAGAGGGGGTGGGGCCAGGCTTTAGGAGCAACATTAACCCTTGGAAGGGGGCAGAGATCTGCATCAATGGCATGGCAGGGGCAGGCATGTGCCACGGAGCTTAGAGAAGAGAGCGGCCCGAAGGAACATAAATGTCTAGGGGCGGGGCCAGCTGCACCATCCCAAAGTGCATTGTAATTGGCTACGGCGGGGCTACCGGATACTGCCAGGTACTAGGTACCTGCCCCAACAGAACGATCGGAGAGGCAGGACTCTGTGGATCTTGGCTGAGGAAGGACTGGGGCTGAGCGCGAGGAAGCAGCATTTTAAAATAGGTACCGGGGGAGGTTTTAAAAAAGTGTATTTGCTCCATAAGACGCACCCACTTTTCCACCCCCTTTTTAGATGGAAAAAAAGTGTGTCTTATGGAGCAAAAAATACGGTACTAAAAAAAATAAGGACCGATGACGAGTGGACACATAAAAGCTTAAGGCAATGAAATTCTTGAGCCTTGAGTGGTGTTGCTGAGGTTTTGGGATAAAAGTGGTTAATTGTTTGGGAATTTTTGAATGGTATATATAAAATTGATACTAAATCCCAAGTTGAGTGGCAAGCCTATAGAGAAATTAGAAGCCAGCATTTTCACCAGTTTCAGAAGGTAACATAATATAACATCGTACTTATAAACCGCATAACCGTAAGTTCAATGTGGTGAACAAAAGATTAAAAATAACATAACCTAATGATGATTTAAATTGGTTCGCTAAATATTTTGAAAAAAGATGAGTTTTCAATTGAGTTCTAAAGTGCTTGTAAGAGCAAGCACTATGCAACTGTGGCCTAAATTCCCTGTCATAGAAAGCAGCCTGAAATGCTAGTGTATGTTCCAAGGATTTTTTGCTCTTACAACCTTGAGCAGATGGAAAATTAAACAATGCATGTGGTTCTCTCCTATATTTATGAAATGCTATGAGAAATCTATAGGTCATATAGTTTGGAGCAATACCATACGCAACTTTGTAACAAAGACAGTCCAGCTTAAACAAAACACGCGCCTCCACTGGAAACCAATGCACCTTACGGTAGAAAGGAGTCACATGATCATATTTCTTTAGACCATAAATGAATTTGACCCCCGTATTTTGAATCAGTCTAAGCCTAGCCATCTCTTTCTTGGTACAGGTATAAATGCTGGTGACCAAAATTAGGTATGAAATCTGCGATAAACTAGTATTCTATGACTAGACAGACCATATGCTCTTTATCTGCCTTCATAGTCCTATATATTTCTATAAAAGATATAAACAGGATGGAGTCAGTCCAGAGGAAGGCTACTAAAATGGATGGTGATCTACATCATAAGGTGTACGGGGACAGACATAAAGATCTCAATATATGTACTTTGGAGGAAAGGTGGGAGAGGGGAGACTTGATAGAGATGTTTAAATACCTATATGGTATAAATGTGTGAGTCTTTATCAATTGAAAGGAAACTCTGGAATGAGGGGGCATAGGTTGAAGGTAAATACTGAAGACAATACAGGTAGGGTACATGCAGTTGAGAATGTTATATAGGTTGAAACCGATGCTGCAGGATTATAATTTTCGTACGGTAGTGCAGACGCTAATTCTAAGCAAGGTTGATTATTGTAACGCATTGTATCTAGGGGTTGTAAAGGTGAAGTTGAGGGCGTTGCAGCTACTTCTAAATTCAGCAGTACGATTCATAACCGGCGTGCCGAGAGAAGTCCATATAACGCCAATTCATAAACGACTGCACTGTTACCGATCCAGCACAGGGTGCAATACAAGGTACTGTCGATAGTTCATCAGGTTGTGTACCACGTCTCTCCCGCTACACTGAAGGAGTAGTTTGTAATCTACCGCCCACAAAGAAGTATGAGATCTGAAAAATGCATGCAATTAAATTCCAATAAAAGTCAGTCTATTGTTCATTCAAGGATATGAGATGCTATGGTGTCGTTAGTGGGGGGAGGGGCGTCAAGCTTTGGAACAGCTCGACTGGAACCTTGCGGTTTTATGTACCCAGATTAGGATTTAAGAAACTTTTAAAAACCTATTGGTTTGTCGACGCATTTATGTAATTGAGTGCAAATGTGATTCAAGATATGAAGCTGTGGTGCATGGTCAAGGATTTGATTTATGCCTTTTGATGTTATTTTATGATTATGTAGAATTTGTTTTAATAACAATTATGTTGTCAAATTTTATGTGTGTTACTTATGTAAACCGTGTGTGGCGCAGTGCTTAAAGCTACAGCCTCAACACCCTGGGGTTGTGGGTTCAAACCCACGCTGCTCCTTGTGACCCTGGGCAAGTCACTTAATCCCCCCCCCCCCATTGCCCCAGGTACATTAGGTAAATTGTGAGCCCGCCGGGACAGACACGGAAAAATGCTTGAGTACCTGAATAAATTAATGTAAAACCGTTCTGAACTTCCCTGGGAGAACGGTATAGAAAATTGAATAAATAAATTCAGAAGTAACCTCAGAAAATACTTTGTCACGGAAAGGGTAGTGAATGCTTGGAACGGCCTCCTAGTTTAGTTGGTGAAGATGAAAAGTGTTAACTGAATTCAAGGAAGCATGGGTTAAGTACATTGGATCTGATGGAGAGGCTGATAAGGCAGGCCATATGGTGTTTTATCTGCCTTTATTTTTCTGTGTTTCTATAAAGGCTCTTAGCACCGTATAGCACTGTATGGAATACTAGTTTAACACAGATCTCACCAGCACCTACACCTCTTCCGCGAACAGGACCCTTAACCCTCTTTCCCCGCTACAATCCTACCCCCCCCCACCCCTTCCTTTCTCTCCCCCCCCCCTCTCTTGGTTCCCTCTCCCTCCCTTTTTTCTTCCAATCCAACTATGATAAACATCTGCAAAAACCCAATACTTCCTTCCTCGTTGCTTGTAATTCCGACAAAATTTTGTAAATCCGTGTTCAGACCGGATCCTAATTTAATTGATGTGAACTGCCTAGAACTCTTTGGGTATGGCGGTATATAAGAACTTAATAATAATAATAATTTATAGAATCTTCCTTTAAGCCTCCAGTCACTAACCCCGGTTTCTATATATGGCGCTGATATTTGGGTGCTGATCGAGGATGTATGCCCAACTAAATTGGCTAATGTACTGCCACGTTTCTTATCTAACAAGCACGGGTATGTAAAAGTAACCTCCAAGAAAGCAGCAGAGTAATATGATCCTTTATTGCATAAACATCAGAGGATCACTAAATAATGCAGATAAACATCAGATAATATACAAGGTAGAGGCAAAGGATATCTATATACACAAAATAGAAACCATCACCATTTCTGCCACTTTCCATCCTGATCGGGAACCCGGGCGATCAATAGGTGGTACAGCTCATGGTTCCCGGGGCTGCAGCTGGGTTCATGTTGGAACTGTCCCAGTGTTTCTTATATACCTTTTTTTCCACACTACCTTTGCCCTGTCTCACTGCTGTCTCTGCGTCTCCCTCTTTTTTTCCAGCTGGGAGGTTAACAGCTAACAAACCAATTAGTGCCAATAATTGGGTGCCAATTGTCACTAGTTTGAATTTGCGCACGCATCTTGCTGTGTGCGTTTCTAAAGCAATAGTTAGGTGCCATCGACTTGTGCTCGCGTCCTAGCGACTTGATAAATTACAGATCTAAAAAGAGATCAGTCCGGCAAAGTCCCCCAGTGTCATCCCCACGGTTGCGTTTAACATGTCCGGCCATCTGATTGCAGGTTACCCTCTTCGCCTGGTTCTAAAACAATATACACCCGAATCTCGTAGTGTTCAACCCCAAAGGGGGCGTGGCTGTGGGGACTGCATGAGCAAGCCATGGGCATTCCTGAAATCTAGGCGCAGCATTGTAGAATACCAAGGATGTGCACCCAGCCTGGGCACCAGAGATTACACCTGGTTTTAGCAGGCATAAGTCTTGTTGCCCAAATTGGGCACTTGATACAATTCTGTCATCGGCGTTCATCTTTGAGTGCCAATTTATTTATTTATTTTTTTTGGGGGGTGCAATTTTGTCATTGTTCCTTGCATGTACATATGCCTAACAAGCATAAGTGCAGAGGAAATTAGCACTTACATAGCTAATAACCCTCAGCACTATTCTTCAAGGGTGTGCGCAAGTGCTATAGCAAGCAATTGCAAGGTGGTATACATTTATCTATTTAGATTTATATCCCATCCTCCCCAAAGAGCTCAGAATGGGTTACAGTTTACATTCATAGTGTTACAATATAGAGTTTACATACAGAACACTGCAGCTAAATTTGTTTTCGGTAAGAGTAAATTCGACTACGTAATCCCTCTGTTTAAGGAATTACATTGGCTTCCAGTGTATCTCAGAATTCAATTTAAGTGCATTTATATTGCATTTAAGATCCTATTTGGCATTTTTGCCACTTTGATTCCTTTTTTTTTTTTATTTATAATTTTGAATACTTTACAATATCCAAGAGTTCAAAAGAAAAAAGGATATCACATAAAATAAAGTAATACATAATCAAATCATACATACAAAGTTCCTTTCAAGCCCACATTAATGGGGAGTATATCTTGCTATTTCTAAAAATAAAGTTCAGGAAATATAAAGAATGGTAATTCTTGGTTCATAATTATGAACCCTGAATCATTCCTTAATCTAGGATACTGTTATATTAATTCTCCTCATATTTCTCAGTAAGGTGAAACAAATCTCATTTCTATTTCTTTTCTCTTGCAATTAAGAATTGTTGTAGTTGTAGTGGATCCCAAAAAGAATATTCGATATCTTGTAGTTTAATCATACATTTACAAGGAAATTTCAGGTAAAAGGATGCATCCAGTGCCAATACTCTATCCTTCAATTTCAAAAATTCTTTCCTCCTCAACTGTGTAGTTCTGGATACATCCGGAAAAATCCTGACCAAATCCCCTCAAAAAACTTGAATCTGCCCAGGGGGAGGACCATCTGACCACACCAGAGGTAAATTTGACTGAATTTCTAGAAGACACACAGGATGTGATTCAGACTCTTTCCACCCTGGTAATAACATGTATGAGCGAGATGGATAAAATGTTGATAATGAGACTTTGATTCCTTTAGACGGAAATGTTCATAGATCTCATCTTGCCAGAAGTTCTCAAAAAATTAAAACTTACATTTCCCTCTCTCAGTGGTAAAACCAGAACCTTTAAGAGATTTAGTCATTCTTTTGCTTTTAAATTAACCGAATTCTGGAATGCTTTACTGCATATATTAAGAAGTTTAGGTTCTTTTGCTTTATTCCGGAAAGTTCTGAAAACCTTTTTGTTTGCTAAACATTTTTGAAATTAACTATTTCAGTCTACTTTTCCTTGTCAAGTTTATGTATTATGTATTACATTATTGTTAACCGAGTCGAGCTCCTCTTGGTTGACGACTCGGTCTATAAAAAAAGTTTTAGTTTAGTTTATATCTTCATATATGATTACTTACTGCTGCTCGTGAAGGGTTGAGGAAGTGACTAGGCAAAAAGGTAGGTTTTTACAGCTTTTCTAAAGTTAAGAAAGTCCTTTAAGGGTTCTGATATGAAGAGGTAGGTTGTTCCAGAGGTTTGATAACAAATGGAAATAGGATTGTTTCTAGGCTGTCTGGAGTTGTAGGGCGTGTCCTGATGGTGTATGTAGGCGTATTTCATCTTGGGAGCATAGCGTTCTCTTTGGGGTGTAGAGAGGAAGTTTGTCTGAGAAGTATTTGGGTGTCATGCTGTAGATAGATTTATATGATAACACTAGGCCTTTGAAAATGCAGCGTTTGGTTATGGGCAGCCAGTGGGCCGATAGGGGAGACATGATCGAGACGTTCAAATATGTCACAGGCCGTATCGAGGTGGAAGAGGATCTCTTTTTCCTTAAAGGACCCACGGCAACAAGAGGGGCATCCGTTGAAATTCAGGGGTGGGAAATTTCATGGCGACACCGGAAAATATTTCTTCACCGAAAGGGTGGTTGATCGCTGGAATAATTTTCCACAACAGGTAATTGAGGCCAGCAGCGTGCCAGATTTTAAGAAAAGATGGGATTGGCATGTGGGATCTCTTCATGGAGGTAGTTAGGGGGTGGGCCATTAGTGTGGGCAGACTAGATGGGCCGTGGCCCTTTTCTGCCGTCATGTTCTATGTTTCTATCAGTGCTGGAGAGACTGGGTCATGGGCTTGTAGATTTTTTATGTGGGCGGAGCATGGGCGGGACATGGCCGTGTCTTAAAATATTCTAAAAGTTGCACGCATAATTGGAAGTTGCGCGTGTTGCTCACGCTTAAGCAGGACCATTTGGCCTAGCATAAATGGGCATGCCTACATTTAGATGCACCAATGTTACAGTATATTCATGGAAGTATTCTATAGTGGAATTTGGCACCTAAATACAGTTTTAGAATAGGTGCTCCTTGTATCACATCAGAGTGCCTCTTTATAGGATTGCTACTTTAGGGGATAGCTTTATGAAGAGACACCTAGGGCTCCTTTTACGAAGCCGCGGTAGCGGCTTTAACGCGCGTGACTTTTAATCACGTGCTAACCCCCCACGCTAGCTGTAAAACTACCACTTGCTCAAGAGGAGGCGGTAGCGGCTAGCGCGGCCGGCAGTTTAGCACGCGCTATTATGTGCGTTAAACCGTTACCGCGGCTTCGTAAAAGGAGCCCCTAGTTTTAGGTGGCAAGAATGTGTATAAATGCTGGTAGTCTAGTAACTTAGCACATAAATGAATACAAGTGCGTGAAAATGACCAGTTTTTGGCTAAGCGGTATTGTGTAAGTACACACCCAAATTAGGATTTACCCGGACGGCTTTTCAAACCCGGCACTTTGTCTGGTAGTGCTATAGAAATAATAGTAGTAGTATTACTTTCCATCCAATGATAAGTGCTATTTAGCTGGCTGGGGGTGAGGGTGCGATGCATAATTAACATTTGCAGACTGTAAAATATCAGTGGTCTCAAACTCAAACCCGTTGCAGGGCCACATTATGGATTTGTAGGTACTTGGAGGGCCTCAGAAAAAAAACAGTTAATGTCTTATTAAAGAAATGACAATTTTGCATGAGGTAAAACTCTTTATAGTTTATAAATCTTTCCTTTTGGCTAAGTCTTAATAATAATATTGTAATTTATAGCTAAAGATCAAGTTTCGAGTTTCAAGTTTCTTTATTTTTGATATACCGTCTATAAAAATACACGTCTAGACGGTGTACATTATAAAAAAATTATAGAAAACAATTAAAATAAGTAAATAAAAACAATAATTTATCAAATATTAAAAAAATATTGCACAAATTCAAATTAATGTACATGGAACAGGAGGAAAGTAAGGGAGGGAGAGGTTGTTTAAAATACAGTGGTACCTTGGATTACGAGCATAATCCGTTCCAGGAGCATGCTCGTAATCCAAAATGCTCGTTTATCAAAGCAAGTTTCTCCATAGGAAATAATGGAAACTCGCTTTGATACGTTCCCCCCCATTCCCCCCCATGTGAACCAACATTGCTCCCCCCGAAGGCCCCCCCCTGCGATCCGGCACCCTCCCCCCCCGTGATCCGGCACCCCCCCCCCCCGCGATTGGGCACCCCCCCCGCCACTGCTTACTGTCATCTGGGCATCGGCATGTCCTGTGCGTTGGTGACGGTGCCCGAAGATCGGCCTCCTCTTCTTGCTGGGCCTTGAGCATCTGCGCATGCACGGAGAATGTGAACTCGCAGGCCTTGAGCATGCACAGATGCTCAAGGCCCAGCAAGAAGAGGAGGCCGATCTTCGGGCACCGGCACCAAAGCAAAGGACATGCCGGTGCCCAGATGACAGTAAGCAGCGGTGGGGGGGGGGGGTGGCCAATCGCGGCGCGGAGGGTGCCCAATCACGGTGGGGGGGGGTGCTGGATCGCAGGTGGGTGCCGGATAGCGGTGGGGGGGGGGGCGCTCGTAAATCGAGCCATGCTCGGTTTCTGAGGCGCCGATTGTGCGAATGTTTTGCTCGTCTTGCAAAACACTCGCAAACCGGTGCACTCGTAAACTGAGGTACCACTGTACATCAAAGTAAAATTAATAAAAATGGATGGTAAATGAGGAGTGGTAAAGACATTAGGAAGGGGGGGATCACTTCAGAAGAAGTGTTAGTTGTTTCAAAGCTACAGATGAATCAGGGAGTTGAAAGGTGATCAAGAAACAGTTTTATTTTACTTTTATGATTATGATAAACATACCGAGGGCCTCAAAATAGTACCTGGCAGGCCGCATGTTGCCCCTGGGCCGCGAGTTTGAGACCACTTGCATATAGAGTAAAGGATTTTAAAATCTAAATTTGAGGATTACACCAGATGTATGGCTGGTATAACAGTTCATGCCTTATCAGCCATGTAAGCTAATATTTTATAAAGAAAAGTGGGCGGCTATTTTCTTTATAGAAACAGGTGTCATTTAGGTGTTTTCCTACTGCCTAAATTTGGGCGCCCCCTTATATATTAACCTTCCCATATGCCGTCTTTTTTAAGTGTGACTTTAGGAAAGTGAAGTGCTATCTTATTGAGGTAAAGCCCAAACTTACAGTCTGTTCTGATCAGACCTGGATTACAGGAGCCAGCTCTGAGGGAATAGTTGGGGGTTACCCCTTTGGGATAAGATCTTTGGTAAGTTGATCTCCAGTTCTCAATCTTACATTAGCTTCAGGAAATTATTAAAAACTCACGTTTTTACGAAGAATTCTTGGCATCTCAACTGTTATACTTCCATTTTTTCTCTTTGAATTCTTTATATAGAATTGTCATTTCCCTGCATATTTTATTTTATTTCTTCCATTTGTGCATCGCACGTACCTTTACAAGCTCTAAGCGACATTACAGAGGAAGGGGTTAGAAGAAGGTAGGGAGGACAATGGAGGGCAGGAAGGAGTGGAGAGGAGAGAAGTATGTAGAATATTTCATAGAAATTCCTAACTTTACAGATAGGAGCATCAACTATGTAAATGATCTTGAAATGAATTAAAGGAATATGTAAAAAGGAATAGAAGGGGGGAACCATTAAACAGTAGAATTCAGTTAATAAAATAAAAAGAATAGGGGGTAAAAAACGATGGAATAAAATTTAAAATAATTCATAAACTGAAAGAAAAAAATGAAAATGAAAATCAAATGAGTCTGGCAAAACCGCGCTGAGCTGTGAGGTTGAAGCGGTATATAAGATTATTGTTATGTTATTGTTATATTTGTTAAATCAAAACAGAGGACACCTGACTCTGCCCTGCCCCTGCGTCCCGCTAATCTTGCCCCTAAACTGCTCCCCACCCCACCCCAGCCTTTCATTCTCTAGCTACCCCAAAATCTGGTATGGCTTTCTGAGTCTCCCCTGTCCCCGGTACCACCTCCAGCATTGCAAGTTCAAAACGTTGAGCAGCCGGTAGAGTTAGCAAGAAGATCCTGCTGCCGTTAGCCTGCACCAGGAACCTTCACTCAGTCTGCACTTCCTGTTCTCATGGTGGGCAGATGCCGCAGAGTGAAGGCTTCGTGGGAAGGCAAACGGCAGCAGGATTCTGTTGCTAAAACTGCCGGCTACTTGAAGTTTTCTGAAATTGCAGCACCGGAGGAGGGTGCTGAGGATGGGAGACTTCCGACTCCGTAGTGGGGGGGAGGGGCTAGACTGGAGAGAGCAAGTCCGAAACCCGGACAAACTCCCTCTAGTCCAGGAAACTGTCAAAAGAGGACATAGCCGGGTAAATCCTGACGTCTGGTAATCCAAGAGTAGTGGTTGCTGAGCACCCCCATTATTGAGCAAACTTTTTCGCTCGGTTCATGGAGGAGTAATTTGTATCCTGTTTGACACCTGCAATCATTTTGAAGTGTTGGCGCCTACAGCTTGGATCGTAACTGGGTCTCGGGAGATTAGATTTATCCATGAGTCGCTTGGCTTAAATTGTGAGCAAAGGGAGCTTGTTGTCTCTTTCAAGCACGGCTGTAGCCAGCTGTGTGCAGAGATCCCTGACCATTGACTCACCGGCTTGGTTGTGGGTGGAGTGGGAGTGCTGGGGGTGGGGGGAGGTTTGCAAAGAGATACGCCTGGTTTTTGCCTGCTATCGATGTGCAATAAAGCCCTCCCCAATCTCCAAAGCCAAGTCTGGCGCATTCCCCTTAATATGGGCTCAATGATGTGCGGACTGTTAAATGTGAAAGGTGCCTCTGGTTCTCGGATGTGAAAAGTTGCCCTTTTTTACTTGTGTTTTTTAGGCATCTATGGATTCAAGTTCTCGTGCTACTTCGATCGTGTGTGTTTCTTTACCATGACAGGAGTGTAGAGGCCTTCAGTCAGGCGCCGATGATACTGGAAACTATCTGATTCCAGGGACGGAAACGTAGAAACAAAGATAATGATGGCAGACAAAGACCCTACGAGGAGGCCGCTGAAAAGTTCTCAGCCCTACCAGCAAAGCTGGGGCAGTCTCCATCGACGGCTAGATACTTAGTCCAGCAAATTTTTTTTTCCCCCACTTTTTTCATTCTGTATTTTTCCCGACGGAATGAAAAAAGTGGAAAATCACTGGACTGAGTGTATAGCCCTTGATGGAGATTGCCCCAACTTTGTTGGTTGGGCTGAGAAGTTAGCAGCCCCTCGTATGGCCTATGAAGTATGCCCATCCATGCTATCTACCATCCCTTCCTTTCCCTTGTCCCATGCTTTCTTGAATTCAGAAATGGGCAGGATTCTAACAACAGGCAGGGCAGGATTAATTCATCAAGGGCCCTTAGGCACACAAGTTCACTGGGCCCCCCTGCCTCACCCCCATTTATTTACCCATTTTCCTATTTACTTCTTTATTTCCACTTTATTTCTTTTATTTTAAAATTCAAAACAAACAACAAAGATG
This sequence comes from Geotrypetes seraphini, assembly GCF_902459505.1. NCBI lineage: Eukaryota > Metazoa > Chordata > Amphibia > Gymnophiona > Dermophiidae > Geotrypetes > Geotrypetes seraphini. Next base: position 159,217,965 of record NC_047090.1, on the reverse strand, counting down.
ACCATACCAGTGCCAGTGTACAGTTTTTCTTCTATGCAATCTCCAAACATCTCTGACCAAATACACCCTTCCTTCCTGGAGGAAGAGATCTTCAGCTAGCAGGGCTTTGGGAAGCCCACCAATTTATATTTTGCATTTGGGTAGGAGGCATGGGGCATGGCGGAAAGAAAATTTTATTGGACTAAAGCATTTCTCAATTAGCTTTCTGAGATTAAAACCTCTTTCATCAGGTCAGTAAACTATACTGCTGTTACAGTATCCCTGTCCTGACCTGAGGAAAGAAGCTATGGTCTCTGAATTAGTAAAAAAAAAAATGTATTAAAATTAGTCCAATAAACAGGTTCACCTTATTTCCATTTTCTATTTCTGCCTGATCAATCTCCCATCGGATCCGCCCATGCAAATGAGGGGAAATGGCATGCATAAGTAAGAAGGCATCGATTCACTAAGCAGCAGAAGAAACACCGATTTTGTTTGCAGATCCGAAATGAAGCAACTGCTGAGGACCAGTCGCTTACTGTCCTTGCTGACTCTCCTGCACTCTGCCGCCCTGAAATCCCAGTATCGAGGTTACAACCCCAACCATCAAAATAAAAAATATAAAACTGTAAAATATCTCTACATATGCGTACGAACTCCCTTTCTGCAAAAAGCGCAGTGCTAACCCGTGGTTTTAACTCACGGCTTTAAAGCGTGTTCTGTTCCATAATCTGGCTGCACAAAAATCATTCCTTTTAAATTTATGTCCACTCGTAGGGCCAGCAAGTAAACTGCAGCCGCCCCTCCCCCTTTAATTTAAGCTCGCTTGCGCAAAGAGCAAGCGCATGCGCAAATGGCATCTACAACCAACAAGAGTAATCTGCGTATGCGTCTCGATCGCTCTCTACAGCAATCCGCGGGATCACTTGTGGGCGTGCATCCAATCAGATCATTTGCATGCTGAACCTGTAGGGAATCGGTTGTTGGGCAAAACTCAGCCGCGAATCGCCCAACATCGATCCAGATTGGTGAGTTTAGTGAATCTAGGCCTGTATGACTTATCCAGTCAGCCCTTCCTCTCCCTCTGAGATCCTATGTGCCTGTCCCAAGCTTTCTTGAATTCACAGTTTTTGTCTCCACCGCCTCCAATGGGAGGCTGTTCCATGAGTTCATCGCCTTTTCCACGAAGTAGCATTTCCTCAGGTTACTCCTGAGTCCCCTTTCGCCTTCATCCCACGCCCCCTCAGTCCAGAGCTTCCTTTCAATTAGTGCAATCAAGGTACCAGTAGCAGGAGGCTTCCCTTAGGAGCCAATTCTCTGGGTGCCAGTGAGGTGCTGTGCACACCCAATATTGAGCAAGCCCTTTCGTTGTGTCTATGAAGAGGTCATCTCTATTACATTTGGCACCCCCAGTAATTTTGAAATGCTGGTACCTGGGAGGCATCCTATTTGGCCATTATCATGGTCCTGGCTCTTAGAAGGAAGTATACTCTGACCAGTTTGTGTGAAGGTGGCACGGTGTTAGATGGCAAACCAGTGTTGCTTCCCTTATTAAAAGCTATGCATTTGGAGCGGAGGGTGAGGCACTTTGTTTGTCATTGGCAGGCAGGAGTGAGCAGATGGGCTGTTTAGATTTGCTGGTAGTTGGCTTGACCGCCAAGCTCATTAGAGTTTGAGGCATTGACGGTTTTATTAGAAAAAAATGGAGTGGCCAGAGATAGGAGCTCAGAACGGTTTACATGAATTTATTCAGATACTCACCTGGTTTGCCATATGGCTCCAGAAAAAAAGAGGACAGATTGGGACATCTGAAAGCAGTGGAAGTAAAACCCGCATGTCTCAATCCATCTTCCTTTTTTCTGGGGGCCATGTGGTAACACTACCAAATTAATAGGGAAGAGTATGTAAAATCAGCAAGTAACAAAGCTCATACTCCATAAACAATATCTATAGAAGCCCCCTACAATTCCACTCAGTACTGCCAAATAATCACTCACAGATAGAGGAAATACATCACCACAATCATACACCACACACTAAATTCAAAGCAGAAACAGAGGGAAAGGGAGCACAAGAGAACCAGAAAAGAAAAAGAAAGTGGAGAAAAAGCCTCAGTTCAGCTTCACGGGCTCAAAAAACTCCACTTTCTCTCATAGGGGCTCTGTTTTTCTGAATCAAAATGTTCACTGAATCAAGTATCAGCGGTAGCCACTCCCCAGTTGGAGATCGAAACATCCAAAAGTCTTGGAAAATGCAGGGAAAGTTCAAAAATCACAAACAGGCACAGATTAACCTCAGTGCATGAGATGGATAAAACCCAGATACTTAGCTGCCGGCCATCTCATGCCTTTCGTACCACGATCCTCCCAAACGAGCATGCACATGCAGGACAGCAGAACTTGAAACGAGGTCTTCACTACAGGACCCGACCGGGAACTTCCTTGTTTCGCCAAGGCTGCTTCAGGAGTCTTGCAAAAGCCACAATCAAAGATATCACTGCTGGTGCAAGCACTGCACAATGGCGCCATGTGGTAACCCCAGAAATCTGGGAAATACACTGAGATTGTCTGATTATTCTGGAATGAACCTGAACAAGTGGTTGTTACAAAATCTAAAATCATTGTAAGATGCAAACTTTGAAGGTTGCAAAAATCCCTTCCCTGGGGAATACATGTCAGTGATGACTACATTGGACTTAATCTAAAGATTTGCCCTGCGGCTGAAAGCCTCGGGGGTTCACAAAAATGTCTGACATGAGCATGGGGACAGCAATGGGCTTAGACTGTAGCACCTTTATCCCACACATTACTCATCGGTGTCCTTTTTGAAGAGTATTTGAAAACTGTTATTTTTTTTAACCAAATCTAATTTTACCAGGAACATGACTCTTTTTTTTTTTCCCTAGTCTTAATGACAAGATGTGTTTAAAATATCCTGCTGTTGCTTCTCTGATACCCTGCAAATGAGGTTCCTGTTTATCAAAGGTGTGCAAATGTTTGTTGAGAGCTCCTACTGCTGCTGAGAGAGTGTCACTGAATGTGCAGTCTGCTCGGTACAGAGATATATATATATATATATATATATATATATATATATATATATATATATAATTTTTTTTTTTTTTGCAATTTCTTTTACTGCTACTCTGAGAACTCATAGCTTCCTTTCCCTTGAAAAGCCACAGTTGGTGTACTAGAAGGAATCGGGGTCTTCCTTGAAGGAAGAAATTCTTCCAAACGGAGGAAACGAGCCAGCTGTGGTGGACGTTTGATATCAACTGCAAACAGTTCTCTCCCTGTAATAACTTGAATTTATCGGGAAAGGCATCTGATGTTTTCATATTCCAGCATTTGGATGCAGAATCTGAAAAAGCTTCTGCTCTTTAGCTTTCGCATGGCGCGAGTGCGAAAGGAGGGTAGCATTTCACCCGGTCCCTTGCATTCCACATCTGGTTTGACAGTGTGTCACTCACGCCTGTCTTGAATTTTTGCACTGGTGTTCCGAGCCATGCATTGGGTGTGTAAATCAACCCACCACCTTTATTCCCACCATAATTATTGGTTTGTGCTGGATAACATGTTTTGCATAGATCAGCTGTCAAGCCTACAGCTTCACAGATGGGGCTTTAGTAATTCAGGTCTCTGCAGATACTATATTCTTTTATCCTAGAAATGTCACTAATTAGGATTTCTCTTTCTCCCTTGCCTACTTTTCCTTTTATCCTGTCATATTTATTTAAACAGGGGAGTCTACTGCATGCTATATATACCTGTTTTAATTTCTGGATTAATTACTTCCAGAATTTTTAACGCTCTCTGCCTTTAATGATGTGATTGTGCTTTTTTTTTTGTTTCATCTTTTCCATTCAGCGGACCCTCCCCAGTGAGAAAATTTGCCCTAGAAATGAAATGGGAGAACCCTTATTGGAAGAGAGACTACGTCGTAGAATAGTTTTTTTTTTGCAGCGTTTCCCCTTCTTCCTTATCTATAGGAAGCAGCAAATGTAACGCTTTGGTCTGCGTTACAGTAGTAGCTCAGCATGTATTATCTTTTGCTGTTTAGGAAGCTGCTTCTAATTTTAGTGCCGAGATGCCTTGATAAATACACTCTTGACCTCTAGCAATTACAAGCAGATGGCATGTCGAAAAGGTTTACGAATTCCTTTTAGCGGGGTTGTATTAACTGGAAGCCTGATTTGTTTAAAGATGGATCATGGGGAAGAAAGAAAAAAAAACGGCAAAACGCATCTAGAGGATGGGATTGTCTGCTGCAAGATGTGACATTGCAACCCATTAGGGGGAGGGGCACTACTTTCCAAGATTGGAAAAACAGGCTGGGGATCTTCAGGCAAAGGGATCACTGTACATGGAAGGAGAGGAGTGGAAGTGGCTTCAGATGGTGTTGGAGGCATGAAACCCTGCTTGAGTACCACACAAGAATTTTGGGGAGGGGAGTAGGAAATGGTATGCGGCAGCCTGTTTTCTGAAGAACAGTGGGTAGAGAGCTGGAGTGTGAGGGTTGGGATAGGAAGCTGGTTGGTGGTACATAGGAACATAAGTATTGCAGTACTGGGACAGACCAACGGTCCAGAAAGCCCAGAATCCTGTTTCCAACAGTGGCCAATCCAGGTTACAAGTACCTGGCAAGATCCCACATTGGGAGGTATTAAGGAAGTAAGGGAATGGGGTATTATAAATGATGATAGAATTGAAAAATGAACTTGCAGAGCTACTGTTAGTACTTTGTAATTTTTCTTTAAAATTCAGCATAGTACTAGACTGGGAAGGAGAGAGATATGCCAGACCATAGAATGGAAGGGAAGGAGAGGAGAGAATTGTTAGACCTCAGGAAGAGGGAGGGAGGGAAGGAGAGAGAGATTCCAGGCTATGTAGCCCGTTCTCACGGTGGCCAATCCAGGTCTCTAGTACCTGGCCAAATCCCAAAGAGTAGCAACATTCCATGCTGCTGAAGCAGGGCAAGCAGTTGCTTCCTCCATGTCTCAATAACAGACTATGGACTTTTTCTCTAGGAACTTGTCCAAACCTTTCTTAAAACCAGCTATGCTATCTGCTCTTACCACAACCTCAGGCAATTCATTCCAGAGCTTAACTATTCTCTAAATGAAAAAAATTCCTCCTATTGGTTTTAAAAGTATTTCCCTATAACTTCGAGTGTCTCCTAGTCTTTGTAATTTTTGATGGAATGAAAAATCAATCCACTTGGACCCGTTCTACTCCACTCAGGATTTTGTAGACTTCAATCATATCTCCCCTCAGCCATCTCTTTTCCAAGCTGAAGAGCCCTAACTGTTTTGGTCTTTCCTTATATGAGAGGAGTTCCATCCCCTTTATCATCTTGGTTGCTCTTCTTTGAACCTTTTCTAGCGCCACTGTATCTTTCTTGAGATAAGGAGACCAGAATTGAACCCAATACTCCAGATGTCGCAACATGGAGCGATACAGGGGCATTATAACATTCTTAGTCTTGTTAACCATCCCTTTTTTAAATAATCCCTAGCATCCTGTTTGCTTTTTGGCCGCTGCTGCACATTGGGCAGAAGGTTTTTTGGGTTTTAGAGGGTTTACCATAGTTCGTGATTAGGATAATCGTGGCATGGTCAGAGATCAATATTTCCTTAATAATGACTTCACATAGATTTGGTAACTTTGTTGGTGGTTAGGAAAAGAATCAGTCCTAGAGAATTATGTGGGTTGGATACAGATGATAAGTAGCATTAAGATCTTAGGGGTCATCTTCGACGATAAACTAACCTACCATGATCACATTAGTAATATTGTTAAATCAATTTTTTACAGACTTCGTCAAATCCATTCAGTTTCAAAATTTTTATGTCCAAAGTCTCTTAACATATTAATTCACTCCTTGGTTATCTCAAAAATTGATTATTGCAATGCCTTATTGAAGGGAATAGCCCAAAATGAAATCAAACGTTTACAGATCATCCAAAATGCATCAATCAAACTTATAATGAAAGCTAAGAAATTCGATCACATGACGCCCCTTCTTAAGAAAGCGCACTGGCTCCCAGTCGCACACTTATAACGTATAAATTAAGTCTGCTTACCTTCAAATCTTTGCTATACAAAACTCCGGCCTTCATTTACAAATCATTGATTCCCTATACCTCAACCAGACTACTGAGGTCCAATGATCAACATTTACTAGTTATTCCTCACTTAAAATTATTAACACACGGCGGCATTTCATCTTTTCCGTTACAGCTCCTCAAACATGGAATTCCCTCTGTATTTACTTAAGGGAAGAAAACAATTTGGATAAATTTAAGAGCAAACTAAAAAGCTTTCTTTTTAAAGATGCATTTAGTAATTAGAAAGCCTGACCAGGAGTTTCATTCTAATCCCATAACCTCTCTGAGGTTCATTGTCCTTTCCCTTCCTATTGTTTTTTACCATAATTGTCTTCTCTTCTATCAATCAGTTTGTATTTCTTTTCCCATCCTTTCCTTGTGTTTTATTATGTTTGTAAAGTTAGTCTTCAATATGCTTTGTAAGGTTTGCTTCTCTGTTTGTTTTTGTTGCCCCCTTAATTTTGTAATTTTACTGATGTGTTCATCGCTTAGAATTTTGAATAAGCAATCAATCAAATTTATAATAAACGTGAAATTTGAAGGTGTAACTTTTTTAGTTTTCGGGTTTAGGATTCTCCAGGGATCCGATAAATTAAATTGCTCAATAATATCTTGCAGTAAGATCCAAGGTTTCATTTTTCTAAATTGGACCTTACAGCATCTATCTAATAGTGGGTTTAATTTAAAAATTATAATCACCTCCTATAACATATTCTGACTGAGATTGTTGTAATAGTATTTCTGCGATCTCTGAAAAGAATTGTGGATCATCCACATTTGGCGTTAGGACTTGTTTTTGGACTTGTAGCGTAATACTGACTTATCTTCCATTAATATCTTTGAAATTTGATAGAACTGTGGCATTTAGTGCTTTGTTAACTATTATTGTGACCACAATGGCTCAGATATAGTGAAAAAAAAAATCAATGATATAGATAGTAACACTTTCACATAAATTAATGCATGATGTCAAATTGTGTAATGCCAGAACAGCACAGGCTCTACAACAAATTAAATAGAAGGAAAAAGCCTCAGAAAAGGGCCCTCCCACCTCCACAAAAAGTGGTTTATTAAAGGTGGTTGAGTGGTCACCTCATTGGCAAAAAACCTTCATCAAAACTGAGAACACTCTGTGCTGTGCTGTAGAAAACTCAAAATGATAGAAAAAAAATAATTATTCAACTTATCTTCAGCTGATTGGTACCCAGGACTTGGAATACCTGGATTTGGCGAGATTTACATATAACGTAACATAGTAATGAGCAGATTCCTGCATCGAGACAAGATTCTGGTTCCTATCTTTTTATTATTGTAATTGCTTTTAAATGCGGTCAATTACCATGCCAGTTAAAGGCAATTAAACTAATTTAGAGGACGGCAGGGTGCCACTTCCAGAATCAGGGCCATTATGAATACTGAGTATATAAGTCACATAGCGAGATACAAAGCCCAAACCAGTAAAGGTGAAGTATAAAGATGGACAAACAGCTCCACCAAAAGAAGGAAAGGATAAATATATAGAGAGGCATAATCAAAAGGGACGTCTAAGTCCGTTTACGTCCATTTCGCAAGTCGTCCAAAGCCAAAAAATGCCTAAGTGACATTTTCGAAAGAGAAGTCCAACTTCTTTTGACTTTCGAAAATCGTCCAAATTATACATCCTGCAGATCTGATCTAAAACGTCTATCTTTATAGTCAATTTTCGTACAAATGTCCGTCTAAGTCAAAAACGTCTAGAACAAGCCCTGTTGGATGTGGGAGGGGTCTGCAAAGTGATTGACAGAACACCCACAGGGCACCTAAATAGTGGGGTACCTTACAGGGCACTGCTGTGAACTTCACAAACAGGGTGACATGGCTTCTCCTCACTACAGCTCCCTTATAGGTGACGGTGAGCCCCCCAAATCACCTCCAGAATCCCCTAGACCCACTTATCTACCACCCCTATAGCCCTTATGGATGCAGGAGCCACTTATATGCCAGTACAAAAGGGTTTTGGGGGTGTATAGGGGAGTGCACATGTTTCAGTAATAATGCAGTGATTACAGGAGCTTATGGGCATGGGTCCATCTCTCTATGGGTCCCAAACCCACCTCCAAGATGACTTAAGCTGGCTCTGGTCTGGACGACTAGGCTTTCCTATGCTAGGCAGCCAGGTGATGATGGTCTGGAGGCTGAAATTTCAAGTTATGATTAAAATTTTTATTGGGGTGGGGGGTGTTAGTGATCACTGGGGTAGTGTGTGGGGGTCTGTGTTATGTGTTTTCAGTGATTATCTGGTGAGTTTAGGTGGGTTTTAGTGACTTAGACCATGTTTTAGATGGTCTAAGTCACAACGTCCAAGTTCCGTCGATCCTGGGCTGTATAACTTTTGGTTATACATGCTGTACGACTAAGTGTGGCCCACGTCCCGCCCAACTCCCGCCCTCGACATACCTCCCGAAACACCCCGTTTAGCTTTGAACGTTGAGCGGCTCTATGAAGGCCTAAGTCGTTTAGAAATACGTCCAAAACCCGGTTTGATTATCGGCACTTGGACGTTTTAGAGAAATGTTCGTCCAAGTGCCGATTTAGGCCGGTTTTTGGACGTTTTTCTCTTTCGATTATGAGCCCCATACTGTATATTAACTCCTGCCAAAAATAAATGCCTTAAAAATTCAATAAAACATCAGTAAAAATGGTTAGTAATGATCACCCAGGTCAACTGGAAATGCTAAATTGTGTTCAAGTCTATAATCTATACTGACAAAAGTCAGATAAATGTCCAAAATAGTCTATGGGGTAAAGAGACACCCCTGCTACAAAGAAGAGCAAAAATGCAAGAACCTGCCAGAGAACAACTACAAAAACAGCAATAAAATTTAAGGAGAGAAACAAAAAAACTTACCAATGTTAAAATCTCACTGTGCTTTACAAAGAAGCATCCTGTAACATCAAACACCAAGGGCTCCTTTTACTAAGGCCGCGTTAGGGCTTTAATGCGCGGAATAGCACGCGGTAAATTGCCGCCCTCACTAGACCTTAACACTAGCATTGAGTTGGCGTTGGTTCTAGCCGCGTAGCGCGGGTTTAGCGTGCGCTAAAATGCGTGCGCTCAAAACGCTAGTAAAAGGAGCCTCAAGTGAAAAGGGGTTTGCCACACTAACAGCTGCTATAAATCCCATTAAGAGAACATGTCAGCCCTTACTACCCGCAACTGCACTGGTTACCAGTGGAAGCTAAAATATTATTTAAATTTGCTTGTATCCGTTACAAACTGTTATTTGGATTGTCTCCATCGCTGGCTACCGGTGATTTCTAGGATTCACTTTAAATGTACCTGCCTAATTTTCAAGATCCTACATGGCATTCTTCCTCCCCTAATTCCACTATCCTGGAGTTCTTCGAGACCTGACACTACCAGATCCGCCCACAAACTCAAACTATCTTTTTCCCCTCGTTAAAAGGCGTCATGTATGCAGGTAAATTAGGGAAATCCCTTTTCTTCAAATTCACTGAGCTTTGGAATAACCTCCCTGCCCCGCTGCGGAACCTAGGCTCATTCCAATTATTCCGAAAGCATCTGAAAACCTGGCTTTTCTCCAAAACATAAAGCTATCTATTTAAAATGTAAAGCTAGCTATCCTCTTCATAACCTCTAATTTCTTATTATGCCCTTCCCTCACTTATTGAATTTACCTGTAAACCATGCCGAGCTCTATCTTTATGGAGATGATGCGGTATACAAACTTAAGGTTTAGTTTAATTTGGTTTATCTTTTTTTGCACTTTGAATTGTATAGATCAGTCAAGTTTACTCGCTGTACTTGTTTATTTACTTTTCCGAATCCTAAAAATTGCTGCTACAAGAAGTTTTTGGATAGAACCTTGGCCTTTCAAGCAGGCAAAGTCCAATCCTGGTTAGATGACATGATCCAGCAAGCTGCATCATATTGTTCTTTTAGGAAACTAGCAAAGACCTACTTGTTAAAAAAAATATCTATTTGACTAAGAGCCATGTACTGTATTTGTGCTTTTTACTTATTTGTATCTCATCACGAATGTCCAGTTCTCTTTTTTGTAAACAGTCTAGAACTCTTGGGTGTTGGTGGTATAGAAAATGAAGTTATTATTATTAGCTTAAAGACCTTACCCAAGAAGCAAGTGTGTCTAATTTGCATATTGAGAGCAGCAAGAAAGAAAAAATCCTCATTAGTAGGACTAAAAATATCAAAGAAAAAATTTAAATAATCAAATTAATCATAATTCTGAATAAATATAATAGAAATTAAAAAAACACCCAATTTGTAAGTTCACCCTGATGTAATTATGTCACGAACCTAAGGGGGCATATAACAATGATATAGCCAAACTAGCATCGTATTAAGAAACGATAATGCCATATTGCCCTTTTGAAGTGTAAAGTTAAAAACTCCAGAAACATTTAAAGAATATATTACACTTCTCCTTCCATATTTGCGGGGGATGCGGGCAGAACATAGCTGTGAATACCGAAAAACCACAAATAGCTTTTTCGCAGTTTTTCAGTAAAATAGACCTGAAAAAGATAATAAACCATGAATAACCCGACCTGCGATTTGCTCCGTACAACGCTGGGAGCAGCGATTTCCTCCATGAACCACCGGGAGCAACGATTTCCAATGTGAAACTCCAGGTTCAGTGACAAAAATTAGGGGCCGGAGTCAGCAGCTGAAAAATGCGAATCCGCAGATACGGAGGGAGAAGTGTAGTATAAAAATATATAAGTACACTAACAAAACCTTAAATCTCACATTAATAGTGAAATAAAAAAATATTTGTACAGAAATATGTCTGCATGATCAAAAAACTATTACCAATATAAGAATGAAAACATTAGTATATAAAGCATTCACTGATTCAAATGAATGGTCTCAAATCTAATTCTGGATAAACAGAATCAAGTTCAAAAATTAGCCTTTTGTTCTTCTTGTAAAAGGTCTGTGTCTGAGTTACCATCATTCTGATTCAAATATAATACTTTAAAAACAAGAACTTTTAGATCAGTAATGGAATGGCCTTTTTCATTCCCTGACTAAGAAGATGGGCTGATTCTATATTCCTACAAATACAACTCCTGTATTCTATAATACGGGTTTTAACCATTCACTGAGGGGCCCTTTTACTAAGGCATGCTAGCTGTTTTAACGCACACTAAATATTAGTGCACGCTAAACGCTAACGCGTCCATAGGATATAATGGATGCGTTAGCGTTTAGCGTTTGCTAAAACAGCTAATGTGCCTTAGTAAAAGGACCCTTTAGTTTTACTGATGTAAATTAAGGAACGTGGACACTGTACAACAGGGATCTCAAAGTGCCTCCTTGAGGGCCGCAATCCAGTCGGGTTTTCAGGATTTCCCCAATGAATATGCATTGAAAGCAGTGCATGCGCATAGATCTCATGCACATTCATTGGGGAAATCCTGAAAATCTGACTGGATTGCGGCCTTCAAGGAGGGACTTTGAGACCCCTGCTGTACAAGATAGATAACATTAGAGGTGTTATAATCAGAACTATGGGCTAGATCAGGGGTGGGCAACGCGGGCCAGAACCCAGTCGGGTTTTCAGGATTTCCCCAATGAATATGCATGAGATCCATTTACATGTAATGGGAGGCAGTGCATGCAAATAGATCTCATGCATATTCATTGGGGAAATCCTAAAAAACCTGACTGGATTCCGGCCCTCGCTGCCCACCCCTGGGCTAGATTCACAAAGCCTACCTTTGCTGGGCGATCCATGGCCGAGTCTTCCTGGGCGATCGATTCAGCAAGCCTCATCATGCAAATTAATGCAGTCGGAGGCACGCCCCACAGTCACTGAACAGATCGCTGCAGAGCGATTGGGACGCATGCCCAGACCATCTTATTTTCCTATAGTTGGTCAGTGCATGCGTTTGCTCTCAGCACAAGCGTGGGAGGGAGAGGTGTGTGTGTGTGTGTGTTGGGGGGGGCAATCTAGTCGGGTTTTCAGGATTTCCCCAATGAATATGCAGGCTAGATCCAAGGCTGTCTGCTCGGATTTAAGAGACAGGGACAGCGTATAGGACATGAAGGTTTCCGGGACACGGTGCTCTTGGTTCCCAGGTCAGAGGGTCGGCCTTCAGCGTGGAAGAATCAGGATGAAGGATCCCTCCTCTTCTCTGCCTCTCCTTCCAGTACACCCCAACTAGCAGAGGACAGTGACAGTTTGACACAGAAGAGTACACTTCAGCCCTTGAGATTAGCTGGGGCTGGTGGTGAGAAGTGCAGCCCCGCTTTTAACCCACGGGTTAAAAACAAGGGTTTGCAGAGAGGCATGGCGGAAAAGAGCATGGTGGCATAGGACAGAGAGGCAGGGCAGAAGAGAGAAGGGCAGCATGGCGGAAGAGAGCAGAGAGGAGAGCGGCAGAGAGCAGGGCACTTTTTGGATGGTTTCAGGCTGCAAGGCTGGGATTTCAGGCAGAGAGCAGGACAGTCAGAAAGGTGAGTGACTGGTCCCCAACAATCGCTTCTTTTGATCGGCCAGCCCAATCAGTGTTCCTGAAGTTTTTTTAGTGAATCACTTCCTTCCTACATTTACATACTATTCCCCCTCATTTGCATACGCAGATCAGATCAGGCAGGAATCGGATTGGGAGTAAGGTTAGTGAATGGGGGTGGGGTCGCAAAGTGATCACAAACCGATTGGTTTGCTTAGTGAATCTAGCCCTATGTCATAATTGAAATTTTTTTTGGGTGTGCCAAGTTGGATGAAAACAGTAGTAGTAATGCAATGTTGACACACACTACACCACTACCCAACAAAGGTGAAACTGCCTCCAGAACTGGGATGAAAATTTACTTTATTTCACAATATGTGATCCAGAAAAATGACCCAACACTGACAGTGTTTCGGCACTTGCCTGCCTCAGGGGACTTTTCTCTCTTTCACAAAAGATTTGTCCCAATGCAGCAAAACATTTTCTAAAATTGAAAGCGCCGTGTTGTCTCCTAACTCCGGCATTCAGCTCTTAACTCTGTTTTCAAGGCCTCCTTACGCATTTACTGTTTCTTTCCTCTCTTTCACCTCTCGCACTACATCCATCTTTGGCATGGATTTTCATATTCTGTTTTCTTCCATTTTTCTGCCGCCATCTCAAATCTATCTTCCCTCCCTTCCCCTTCCCTCCATCTGTCCATGTGCCACCATCTCCTTCAGTATCTCTCTCTTATTTCTCCCTACCTCTCCCCCCCCCCTCACCATACAATATAAGCAGGTTATAGTGGCATGTACCCAGGACTTTTAAATGCGACGTTCACTGCAGTACCCACTAGAGTGCCCCTCTGCTCAGATGTCTATGTGACCAGTTTGCTAAGAATGCTGGCTGCTTGGCCATCCCAATAACTTGTGTTTTTTGCGCATTTTTTATTTGGACATCTTTGTATTAAAAAATGGCATAAAAAGTTAGATGTACTAAGGGCCAAAATGACTACATAGGTCATTAAAAAAAAAAAAAAAAAAGACCTCTTGCTGTTTTGAAAATGGACATTTTCTCTACTGGATTTCTGGATGTCTTTCCCAAAACGTCCAAACTCAGACTTAGACATCCTATTGATAATGGCCCTCCACGTGTGTAATTGTGTAAGCCGTGTATAATTGTAGTTATGAGATGTATTTTTCGAGTAAAATTTATATAAAATTAAGATAAATAAATGTAAACATCTGCAGATGTGCCAGGTCTATGGGTCTGGTTTATGCTAGCATCCTATAATGGTATTCCGGCGCCCATATTTCATTAAATAATAAGGTGTCGCCATGCAGTATCAGATTGCCTAAAAGGAGGTGCCCACTTATAAAATTGTTATTTATTTATTTAATTTGTTTCTATCCCAACCTCCCCAAAGAGCTCAGAACGGGTTACAGGTTAACATACATAATACAGTGGTACCTTGGTTTATGAGCATAATTCGTTCCAGAAGCATGCTCGTAAAACAAATTACTTGTATATCAAAGCGAGTTTCCCCATAGAAAGTAAGGGAAACTCGCTTGATTCATTTCCCCCCCCCACGAGGCCAGTGGCACTGCTCTATCCCCCCGAGAACCAGCATTGCTCCCCCCCTCACTCACGAATCCCCCCCCCCCCGTGTGATCTACCAACCCCCCGCTCGCATCGCCCCCCCCCCCCCGCCGCTAACCAACATCCTTCACGTACCCATCACCCACCTGAACACATCACCCCCCATCTGGTACAGGACATGCCGGTGCCGGTGCCCGAAGATCTGTTGTTCTTTTCGCTGAGCCTTGAGCATCTGTGCATGCTCAAGGTCTTAGTTCCTGCTCTCTCCGAGATTCTCGAGATCTCTGAGAATCTCGGAGAGAGCAAGAACTAAGGCCTTGAGTATGCGCAGATGCTCAAGGCCCAGCGACAGATCTTTGGGCACCGGCACCGGCATGTCCTGTGCGTTGGTGCCGGGTGCCAGATGGGGGTAAGTGATGTGTTTGGGTGGGTGATGGGTACGGGGAGGATGTCGGATCGCGGGGGGGGGGGGGGCAAAATCGCACCGGGGGGTGCCGGATTGCAGGGGGAGGTGCTTGTACATCGAGGCAAGCTCGGTTTCCGAGGCGCCGATTTTGCAAATGTTTTGCTCGTTTTGCAAAACACTCGCAAACCGGTGCACTCGTAAACCGAGGTACCACTGTATACGTTAACAGGTTATAATTCGCCACAGAAACTGGGACTCTTTTCCCTGGAGAAGAGGAGACTTAGAGAGGATATGATAGAGACTTACAAGATCATGAAGGACATGGAGAGAGTGGAGAGGGACAGATTTTTCAAACTTTTGAATAATAAACGAACAAGAGGGCATTCGGAAAAGTTGAAAGGGGACAGACTCAAAACAAATGCTAGGAAGTTCTTCTTTACCCATCATGTGGTGGACACCTGGAATGCGCTTCCAGAGGGCGTAATAGGGCAGAGTACGGTACTGGGGTTCAAGAAAGGATTGGACAATTTCCTGCTGGAAAAGGGGATAGAGGGGTATAGATAGAGGATTACTGCACAGGTCCTGGACCCGTTGGGCCGCCACGTGAGCGGACTGCTGGGCACGATGGACCTCAGGTCTGACCCCAGTAGAGGCATTTCTTATGTTCTTAAGTTATAGTACAAGTTTGTTTTTATACAAGTTTTTATCCTAACTCGATTTGCCCCCTTATTGATCCTTTGGTCTTCATCATTAAAAGAACAAAACTATCTTTGGCGCTAAAATACACAAATCTGTTCTTACCATTACAGCATGACTGAAGTATTGAATAAATGTGAAGCTGCCATGGAAGAATTTGCCTTAAATCCAAACACAGAAGGCGGCTCATCTGCCCAGGTATAATTTTGAATTTTTCCTTTTTAAAATTCAAAGTTTTCATAGATCTATCGGGGGGGGGGGGGGGGGAGGGTAAAATGCTTTGGACCGTCACTGGGTGACTTTAAAGAAGTAGCTGGGTATTCACTCTGTTCAGAAACCAAGGTCTCCTTTTATCAAGGCGTGCTACGGGGGTTAGCGCGTCGGACATTTCATCATGCGCTAACCCCCGCGGCAGCCTAAAATCCTAACGCCTCGCCAATGGAGGCGTTAGGTACTAGCGTGGCAGGCGGTTTAACGCGCGGTATTCTGCGTGTTAAACCGCTACCGCGCCTTTGTAAAAGGACCCCCGAATATGCCGACTGACAAGCGCTCATAAATAAAAAGTTCACATAATTTAAAGGTGCACCTAAATAAGGGGTCCTTATACTAAGGCGCCCAAGCTGTTTTAGCATGCGCTAAACGCTAACGTGTCCTCCTCTCTATGGTTCATTAGCCCACCCACCAGGAGTGCAGCTCTACTAGGCTTCCCCATACCAGTTGCTGCTGTTTTAGAGACAAGTATGTACCTTTATGTTCTCATTTTTTGTGTGGTGGAAGGGGGATCAGTGAGCACTGGGGGAGTGTGGGGGTTTCTTACCTTGATGTATGCATCTGGACAATTTGGACACATTTGTAGCACTTAGACCCTTCTAAAACAGGTCTAGTTTCAAACATATAAGTTCTGTCGAGGATGTCTTGCAAAATGTTTGATTGTCATGCAAGATGTCCATGTCTAACCCACCCTTGAAACCGCCCAACGCCCGCCCATAACATGCCTCCACCATGCCCATCTCGTGCTCTGGATGTACAGAGGCTGGAACACCTTGCTAGATGTACAGAAATACGGTTTCGATTATCAGCACTTGGGCGTCCTGGCGATTAGAACGTCCTAAGTGCCAATTTAGGATGCTTTTTGGACGTCTATGTTTTTTGATTAGGAACTTGTAAGTCATTATATGTACTTTTATGCCAGTTAGAATTTTGTAACGGGACATTAATGTGCATTTGTGGTCATGCAAAAATAACCTTATAAAATTACCCCAGAGAGGGCTGCAGTGGGGATAGACGAGTAGAGGAGGAACGTGAAAGTGCTTAGGGAAGAGGAGAAATGGAAAATGAGGGATCGGAGGACAAAACTTTTAAAATGAATAGTAGAAAATATTTTTTCACTCGGCGAATAGTTAAACTCTGGAACTCAGTACCAGAAGACATGATAACTACAGTGAGCCTATCTGGGTTTAAAAAAGGTTAGGACAAGTTCCTGGAGAAGGAATCCATGGTCTGCAATTGAGATAGAGATGGGGGAAGCCATTTGTGTCCCTGGGATTAGTGGCGTGAAATCTTGCTACTCTTTGGGATTCTGTCTAGCACTTGTGACCTGGATTGGCCACTGCTGGAAGGAGGATACTGGGCTACATGGACCATTGTTCTGTATCAGTATGGCGATTATGTTCTTTTTCTATTCTATTCTACAATATTTATTGCCCGCACTAATCTTAAACTAGATTCTAGGTGAATAATATAACATAACATCGTACTTCTTAACTGCATAACCATAAGTTCTACATGGTTTACAAAAGATTAGAAACTAAAAACAATTTGATAATGGCAGGAAAATTATTTGACCAAGTATTTTGAGAAAAGATGAGTTTTTAATTGGGTTCTAAAATGTTTATAGGAGCAAGCTCCAAGCAATAACGATCAAAATTCTCTATCGTGGGAAGCCGCTTGAAATG
This sequence comes from Geotrypetes seraphini, assembly GCF_902459505.1. Lineage (NCBI taxonomy): Eukaryota > Metazoa > Chordata > Amphibia > Gymnophiona > Dermophiidae > Geotrypetes > Geotrypetes seraphini. The sequence goes on along the minus strand of NC_047090.1, from coordinate 159,200,762 downwards.
CTAGAGCATGGTCAAGAGATTTCTTGATTTTCCAGCCTTGTACTGATGGAAAAGTAAACAGGGCATGAGATCTTCTACTATATTTATACGATGCTAAAGAGAATCTATTAGCCATATAAGACGGAGCGGTACCATACATAACCTTATAGCAAAAGCAACCCAGCTTAAACAGAACACGCGCCTCCATTGGAAGCCAATGCAACTCATAATAGAATGGAGTGGAATGCATAAAATTTTATATTTAGAATTAAACCACAAATTAAAAAGCTACAACAATTAAAAATTGTGAGTCTTTAAGAGGAGAGAGAGAAGAAAGAACTGCAACAGTATGGGATGAGGAATGCAATGAGGAAGAGAGCTGTATGGAAGTGGAATGGGGTTGGAATGACTTTCCAGAGAAGAAATGCTTTAACCTTATTTTCCCGCAACCCCTTTCAAAATAAATAATGAGTACTGGGCTGGAGGAGGAGGTAGGAAGCTGCAGGAAGTGCATTCTGTCCCTGAGGTGTAATTTTGGCAGAATTTTTAGAACCCTGCTTCTTGTGGGGTTTACTGGTTTCTAGAAATGATAAAACTGAGCTTTCTTGGGTTCATATGGCTCGATAGTCAAAGGCTTTTATCCATATAACTGGATCCATTCTCTGAATAAATGCCTTGGCCAAATGCTGTCTGTGGATATTTAGCGGCACTAATGCCGGGATAGTGCAAGGAGCAGCAAGTTAGGTAAAGTGTAGCGACATTCAGCCTGCTGTCTGGATAATTTAGGACAGTTAAAACAGCTTGTGCCCAGAGAGCCAGATGCTGGATAAGGAGTCAGGAAGGAAGGACTTGCCCAAGTTGAATGAATCCGTTTTAGAAGGAAGCGAAGACTGCCTCCATTGCATGCAGATTTATCTCATATATATTGATTATGGATATCCTGAAAACCAGTCTGGCTAGAGTTACCCAAGGACAGGATTGGGAACTGCTAATCTAAGACTGAGATCCAGTGGCATAGCGGTGATGCCCCTTTCCTGCTCCCCCCCCCCCTGCTGCGTGCCCCTTCTCCGTACATTTTTATCTTTGGCAAAAGCAACCATGAAGTTGCTGCTCACATCGGTTTTGGCACTCTCTGATGTCACTTCCTTGGTGCGGGTCCCGGAAGTGATGTTGGAGAGTGCCGGAGCCGACTGCTCGCGCCCAAGATAAAAAGGTATGGGGGGGGGGGAAGGGAAGAGGCACATGCATGGAACAGGGGGTCAGAGAGCAGGAGGGATGCCGGTGCCCTGAGGAAGACCTCGCCCAGGGTGGACTTCCTCCCCCACCCCCCTTATTACACCACTGCTGAGATCAGAGCAGGTATCCACTTCCAGTTCTCAAGGTTTTCAGGCTCCCCCTCCCCCCTACTGAATATGCATGAGAGAGATTTACATGCAATTTCTCAGTTGTATAAAAATGATGACTATTGATTAGGGGGTATCCTGACAATCCAATCTGTTCGTAGCCCTCAAAGACTATCCATTAATATACTTTGGGCTCTGTTTGTGAAAGAGGTTCTGTCCAAGGGAAACTTCCATGAAGAGTCTCTTCCATGCGCTATTCTGACCAACTTGTAAGTAGATGTTCAATATAAATTATAAGGATATTACACTGTGAAATGCATCTGTTGTCATCGTTGCAAAAGACACAGGAGCTTTTGTGATGTGCTTTTTTAAAATGGCAACAGATGGCATGACGTATTTTTTTTATTATTGATGTTTACCAAAACTGTATTACCAAACTCTGAGAGAATGCAGACTATTCTTGACTTTCACAACTGCTATTTTTGGGCAAATAGTGGATAAATGTAGGAACTTACATTTCAAAAATAACTCATAAAAATGGCATGCTACCAGCGTCCTCAAGGCAGATAGCTGCAACAATAACTTATACCATCCAGAAAACTCAGGTCCCCTTTTATGAAGCCGCGTTAGGCTTCTTTTTATCACCGGCCGTGGCAGTATTAGCGCCGACGCTCACAGAATTCCTATGAGCTAATACCGCCATGGCCGGCAATAATAAAGCATGGACTGAAGCTGAGGCAGGACAGGTCCAGGACAAATATCAGGAGGTTCTGTTTCATGCAGCGAGTGGTAGACACCTGGAATGCTCTCCCAGAGGAGGTAATTGCAGAATCCACCGTTCTAGGATTTAAGGGTAAGCTAGATGTACATCTCCTAATGAGTGGCATAGAGTGATACGGGTAAGGGTAAACTAGATGCACATCTCCTTATGAGAAGCATAGAGTGATATGGGGACTAAAACTATGCCAGGGTACACCTGGCAGGGCCTCTGCGTGTGCGGATCGCCGGACTTGATGGACCCAGGGTCTGATCCGGAGATGGCAATTCTTATGTTCTAACACAGTTTCATAAAAGGGGGCCTTAGAAAGGACAGAGACATTTCAACAGTGAAAATTGCTTCTCCAAATTTAAAAATTAGCATTAGTTCACTGGGGAGAGGGGTGATTATTATTTATAAAAGCTAAGATTTCAAATATAAAACTAAAAAAATGTTAATTTTTAAAAATGTGTTAATGGAATGGATATGTTAGGCTTTTCCAGATACACGGGAGAAGTATCCAAAGCTGACCAAAAGATTACCATCAATTGTGGTAGAACCTACCGAGTCCGAGGACGTGGAGAGTGGTGAGTTGCGATGGCCACCAGAGGATCTGAAATCAGAGGACAAAAATCCTTCCAGAGGATCGAAATCTGCTCAGCAAAAGCAAATGGATCTTGAAGGTATACATTCATAGGTTCTTCCAAGGTTATCATCATTTATGAAATAATGTGCTATAAATATTTCTCTTACCTATGAAATTATATGCAGGAACACAGGATTATCATGATGGTAAGAGTCATACCGTGCAACTCAAATCAAGTGCATGTTGTACACTTCTCAGATTTGTAGAGATGCAGTATATAAGAAATATTTGTAAATAAAAGAGCTGAATTTTATTCCACTTAAATCTAAGCAAAGTGACTCCTCCACACTGGTAATAAGGTCCATAGGTGTGAACAGAAATATTCGTCCTAAATTTCTCCAGTGAACAGTTTTACTTTAACCTTGGCATATGCCTTCTTTTGGTTCTCGACTTTTATGCTAGCTGAATAATGGATTCTGGTGGGTTTTACTGCTAGGATTTTGTGCCTCTCACTCAAATGTCTTCTACGTAATCCCTCGTTCCTTGCTTTAGCAAGTAGAGCCCAAGGTTCTGCAGCCTGCACAGCTTTTCATGCTAAATCTTCAAATCTGTATTTCCCATTTTCCACTTCTACCATATTCTTGTAGTTTGGTATCAGTTTTTCTTTTGACCAAGACTGCACTGCCTGGTATAAACTGCAGACATATGTTTATACTGGATGATCCAGCTTCTCCCTTCGGTAGTTAGCTGGGATCAGACACCATTTTTCAGACTGTATTATATAAAACTTCTGGTTCTTATTTCTTTTTGTATTTTGCTATTATATACCAATAAAGTTTTTGAACTAAAAAAAAAAAATCCCCCTTATTACAGCAGGTGTCTTGCTCTCTAACTTATTTTAATGTCTTAAATACTGCCTTAAGGCCTGAAAATAGTGTACATTCAGGTATAGTAGGGATTTTCAGATGAATTTTCATCACCTGGAATACTGAATCCAGCACTGGTCTCTGTACATGAAGAAGGATACAGTACTACTTGAAAGAGTCCAGAGAAGAGCAACTAAAATGGTTAAGGGGCTGGAGGAGTTGCCGTACAGTGAGAGATTAGAGAAACTGGGCCTCTTCTCCCTTAAAAAGAAGAGACTGAGAGGGGACATGATCGTAACGTTCAAGATAATGAAAGGAATATACTTAGTAGATAAAGACAGGTTGTTCACCCTCTCCAAGGTAGAGAATACGAGAGGGCACTCTCTAAAGTTAAAAGGGGATAGATTCCATTCAAACGTATGGATGTTGCGATGATCCACCTCCTTCCACGATGCCCCCAAAAGGCAAGAGGGATGCTAACTCCCTCCTGCCATGTTAAACCCCTTCTGGCCTGGCTGGGCCCGGCCCACCTCCCTCCCGTTGCAAAATCTAGTCCGGCTGGCCAGGCCCTGCCCACTCACCAAAAAAACAAACTGCAGGAGGGATGTCAAATCCCTCCTGCCACCCCCCAGACACCCCCTACTCATTCCAAGCCCACTTTTCACCCCCCCCCCTCCCGTTACCTTTAACGGAACATGAGGGATGCTCAACCCCTCCTGCTCCAATGCCTCCCACGATGACCCTGCAGCCTTAGGCCCTGCCCCGGTGCATCATGCAATGCACGGGGCGGGTTGGCTAAAGCTCCTGCTTTGGGAGGGGCCAGGGGCATCTGAGCCAATCAGGGACTTCCTTAGGGCTGAGCCTTAAGAAGTCCCTGATTGGCTATTGCTTTGACCAATCAGGGACTTCCTTAGGCTCAGCCCTAAAGAATTCCAATATTGGCTCAGGTACCCCAGGCCCCTCCCAAGGTGGGAGCCTGAGCCAGTCAGGGCCTTAGGCTCCTCCTCATGCATCACATGATAGGGCAGGGCCTAAGGCCTCAGAGTCATCACGGGAGGCATTGGAGCAGGAGGGGTTGAGCATCCCTTCTGAAGTTTGTTTTTTGGTTGGTGGGTGGGTGGGCTGGGCCCGGCTGGCCGGCCAGGCTAGATTTTGCAACAGGGAGGGAGGTGGACCTGGCTGGGCCCAACAAGGCCAGGAGGGGTTTAACATGGCAGGAGGGAGTTGGTATCCCTCCTGCCTTTTGTGGGGCATTTGCGTGCGGGGGGGGGGGTGGAATCACGACTTTTTTTTTCCCTTTTTTGTAGGCCAGGGAGCCCGTGGTTTTAACCTGCTTTAACTACTTTAACCCGTGGGTTAAAACCACTGGATCCCAGTGCGGGAAGGGCAGGAGAGATTCGGGATGAGAGCGGAGTGGCAGGAGAGATTTGGGGCGAGAGCGGGAGAGTCGGGGCAAGTAGATTCGGGGAACAGCTTCGAGGCAGCAGAGAGCAGGCTGCGGGGTAATTTTTTGTGGGATTCGGGGCACTTGTTGGGAGGGGGGGTTTAATTTTTTTTTAATCGGGCAGATATTTGCATATGTAAAACATGCAAAATATTTGCCCAATTAAAAAAAAAAATTTTTAAGCCAGCAGAAGCCCTGACAGCAGCTGTTTCTCCTGTCACTACTGTCAGGGCTTTAGCGATCTGTGTAGTTGGCTGGGGGCGTGCCAACCATCATCTCCATTTGCATGCAGGCCTTTAGTGAATTCATCGGCCTGCATGCAAATGGAAACGGATCGCACACGGATCGGAGGGTTAGTGAATCTAGCCCTAAGTGCAATAATTAATTGTTAAAAAAGTAAATAAAAATTTTGTTACATAGGGCTAGATTCACGAACCTGCCCGATCAGGACTGACCCATGCCCAATCTGAGCAGGTCCGATGGATTCTTGAAACTCAAATATGCAGTAGGGGTGATCGGAGGAATGCCCCCATCTTCCGGCACGGATTGCTGGTGTGCGATCCCAACGCATGCGCAGACCATCTATAGATGGTCTGCGCATATGTCTAGACCAATGTTCCCTCTAAGGATTGATGAGGTGTGTGCAAAAAAAATATGCATGAGCGACAAGTTACATACTCCACAAATTTATGAGCAGGCGCGGAGGACGCATTTTTAAACAAATGTAGTTTATCCTTGTACTCCTTATGTAATTTTAATCATCTATGGATATGTTTGTATGTTTATTGTTCAAAAGGTTTTATTTATTTCCCCAAATTTATTTTTGTTATACGCATTGAAAATATTTGATATTGCGTTTAAATCAAAATCTCAATAAACTTGAAACGAGTGCCCGTGAGATTGTGGGAGGGTTAAATACTCAAAGCTTAGAAGAATAACAATTTACTTAAAGTTTTTGCTACGCCAGCTTTCTGGTATCTTTACATACAGTGGTATACCTAGCTTATGTAACACCCAGGGCCCATCATTTTTTGGCACCCCCCCATCTGTAAGAAAAACATGATTTTTAGTAACAAACCACACGTCACACATGAGTACCTAGGAAAAGGCAGCATCTTACATATTGCAGTGAGCAGTACATCAGTATACCCATTGTAAAACTAAACAAGCCAGACCAGCACAGATCAATCCTACACCGTCAATCCTAACAGAAAACCATGTCTTTCGAACACACAGAACACAGAAAACACCTTCGCCTAGTATGGAATATGTCATCACAAACTAACCCCTCCCCCTTTTACAAAACTGTAGTGTGGATTTTAGCCATGGTGGGAACAGCCTTGACGCTCATAGAATTCTGAGCATCAGAGATGCTACCACCACGGCTGGCACTAAAACACGCTCCACAGTTTTGTAAAAGGGGGATAATAGAAATACACAGCTTCAACGCTCTAGCTTAGGGGTGCTGAAACTTTTGGGGCTTGCGAGCTACTTTAAAATGACCAAGTCAAAATGATCTACCAGCAATAAAATTAAAAAACATAAAGCACACTATAGGCTGAGAAAATGTTAATTATCATTCCTATTCTGGGTTTTTTTCAAAGAGGTCAAGGCAGATGACTCTATGCATTGTTACCTCAGTAACAACCATACAAAAATAGAAAAATATACCCCCCTTCCTTTTTATTAAACCATAATAGAAGTTTTTAGCGCAGGGAACTGCGCTAAATGCCCAGCGCTGCTCTCGACGCTCATAGGCTCTCTGCGCTAAAAAACACTATTGCGATTTAGTAAAAGGGGGCCATAGTGCAAAATATAGACAGCATATATAAATTCAGACACATTTTGATCACTAAATTTAAAATAAAATAATTTTTCCTACCTTGTCTGGTGATTTCATGAGTCTCTGGTTGCACTTTCATCTTCTGACTGTGCATCCAATCTTTCTTCCCTTCTTTCAGCCTGTATGCTTCCTCTCCTGCAGACCTCATTCCCTCCCCTAACTTTTTCTTCCTCTCTCCTTGCCCTTTCTTTCTTTTTTTTCCTCTTAATGCCCCCTTTCTATTTTTCTTTTCCCTTCTGTCTCCCTGCCTGCCCCCTTTTTTTCTCCCTACCCTCCACAAAGCCACTGCTGCCACCATTGGGGGAAACAGGCCCCATAGCCACCGCCGCAACCATCGGGGGAAACAGGCCCCAAAGCCACCGCCGCAACCATCGGGGGAAACAGGCCCCAAAGCCACCGCCGCAACCATCGGGGGAAACAGGCCCCAAAGCCACCGCTGCAACCATCGGGGGAAACAGGCCCCAAAGCCACCGCCGCGACTGCCCCAAGCTCTCTCTGCTTCCCACCGGGCCAACCAGCAATCCCCCGACGTCAATTCTGCCTTCGGAGAGGAAGTTCCGCCCAGCCAGGCAGCGATTGGCTGGCCTGAACTTCCTCTCCGACTGCAGCCTTAGGGCGAGTGCACAGCCGGGGTGGACCGCCCCCTCCCCCCTTGGTAGGACACAGGAGACGTGACAGCGGCTCCTCTCACGAATCCCCACCTGCGTCGGAAGTCCGATGCAGTCGGGGATCTTGAGATGAGCCACTGCTGCATCTTTTAACTTTAAAATACAGGCCGCCGCCGCCGCTTCCTCTCACCTCCTCCCGCCCTCGAGTGAGCGACAGGAGACAAAGTATGAGCGACGCCACTGAAAATAGTGAGCGATCGCTCATGCGCTCACCTTAAAGGGAACACTGGTCTCTAGACCCGTCCGAGCTGCGACTTTTTTATTTTTATTTTTTAACTTTGCTTTTTCTGTACTTTTTAGCCCAGTGAGCCCATGGTTTTAACCTGCCTAAACCCGTGGGTTAAAACCATGGGCTCGCAGTGCGGGGAAGGGCCGGAGAGATTCGGGGCAGAAGGCAGGAGAAAACCGGGGACGAGTAGGGTGGAGATTCGGGGCAGAGCAAGTAGGAGAGATCGGGGCAGAGCAGGCAGGAGAAGAGCATCGGAGCGGCAGGCAGGAGAGATTCGGGGCAGCAGAGAGCAGGGCTTTGGAGAGTTGGAAAGACATTTTCAACTGGTTCCCAGCAGTCGCTTCTTGGGATCGGCCAGCCCAGTCGGTTTGAAAAATTTGGATGGTGAATCGTGTCCCTGTCTACTTTGCATGCACGGATACGAAGCAGATCGCAGGAGAGGTTAGTGAATGGGGCCGGAGGGAAATCTGGTCGCAAAGGGGTCGCAAACTGATCGGTACAATGATTTGCTTTGTGAATCTAGCCCAAAGTGTAGATAAAAACATCCAGTGTAAATAGCGGTCAAGGATTTTCACATTCCTTGTGACCTTCATTGCCCCAGAATCAAAATAAGTACCTGTATATATGTAAAAAACTTTGAATGTGTAACCACAAAAAAGCAGTATACAAGCCCCATTCCCTTCCTTTATCTCTAATGTGTTTGTTAAAATAGTGAATCGAATGGACTCCTGAGGAAGGCAACTATTGCCAAAACACAGATAAGTTTCAAGTTTATTTAAGCTTGATATACCACTCAACATTCTTTAGCGGTTTACATAATAAAAAAGCCAAAAAAATAGATTAAAAATAGGTTGGACTGCCAGACCATGTTGTAATGAAAAAGCCCCCAAAAATAGGTTGGTCTGCCAGACCATGTTGTAACAAAAAAGCCCCAAAAAATAGATTAAAAACAGGTTGGACTGCCAGACCATGTTGTAACAAAAAAGCCCCCCCCAAATAGATTAAAAACAGGTTGGACTGCCAGACCATGTTGTAACAAACAAGCCCCAAAAAATAGATTAAAAACAGGTTGGACTGCCAGACCATGTTGTAACAAAAAAGCCCCAAAAATAGATTAAAAATAGGTTGGTCTGCCAGACCATGTTGTAACAAAAAAGCCCCCAAAAAGCCTCCCCCAAAATAGATTAAAAACAGGTTGGTCTGCCAGACTATGTTGTAACAAAAAAGCCCCCCAAAATAGATTTAAAACAGGTTGGACTGCCAGACCATGTTGTAACAAAAAAGCCCCCCAAAATAGATTAAAAACAGGTTGGTCTGCCGGACCGTGTTGTAACAAAAAAAGGCAAAAAAATAGATTAAAAACAGGTTGGTCTGCCAGACCTGTGGAAACACACAAAAAACCTTTAGTAGGCAAAGATACAAGTCCAAAACAATTCCCGACCGGGACTGTAAGAGAGAAGATGAAGGAATCTCAAGCGCTCACAGCTAAAAGCTCAATGTATCTTAAGAGCTAATAACCACAGGGTGAGCTATCATTGATCCTTATGAATTCTCTCAATTTATTTATCAAAACCACTCTGTGTATTCTTTATATCTTTTGTATTTTTTATATATATATATTTTTTTATTATATTTTTTTATAAAATGAATATTCTTCACAAAAGGTTTTTAAACATTTGTATATATATGCATTTTCTTCTTATGAAATACTTATTAGTACTTTTAAATTTCCTTCTATGAGGCTTCAAGTACTTATCTCAATAAAGTGATGTGATAGCTAAAGTGATGTAATAGCTACGGAAGATCTCCGTTTCGCTCAAAATAATTCTATAAGAGCTTCGTCAGGTGAAACTGCCGTAATCACTACAGAAAAGAAGAAAGACAAAATATCTATTTAAAAAGATATCATTAAAAAAGGTATTTAAGTAGTGTGAACAATAATATCAAAATTTGAGTTTTACACACTTGTATTAAGAAGCGCACTAGGACATCAATTTTGGTTGTACTTTAGGACAATTTAACCTAATCTGCACGTATCTATAAATATTAAAGAATTATTGTAACTGCTGTTGTTTTAAACTTACTATGATTTTTGACTTGCTGTATATATTAAGTTTCTATTAGCTAAAACACATTGAAAAAGCTTACTTATTTAACCATTCAGTAACCCACTAATGAGCTTCAAGTTAAACATATCCAAACTTTAGAATCAACAGTCTAAACATACCTATTTAAGTCGGCATCACTTCTACCGAAGGCAAGAAGAGAGCGAGAGAAAGACCTTTAAGTCCAACTACACGCCCTGCTTACTCTCTCTCTAGAGCCGTCTTAGAAAGCTGTCGGCATTCAAAAGTTATAAACTGAAGGCGTCTGATGTCACTTCCGGAAGCCATAACGCTGTGTAAATTCAAAGCAAACTAACCCAGGAAAGTGACATCATATCTAAAAAATGCCATTGATTAAACAAAGCATATTACATGAAAGCTTGCCAATTGATGGCAATATTCAAGCCAGATGGTTGAAGGCTATGTAACCGATCTATCCATCTTTGTTCCAAACGTAACAATTTATTCCCCCTGTCCCCTCCCCTAATGGATGCCGGTACTGAATCGATAATCATACATTTCAGATCCGTAAAAATATGATGGTGATCACAACAGTGAGTGACCAGTGGAGCTTCTTTCCTTTTTAATTTTAAACATGATTTATGTTCTGCCATGCGGATGTTAAAACGCCTAGTAGTTTTACCTACATATACCTTTTGGCAGGGACAAATGATTAAATAGACAACATGGTCAGATCTACAGGTGGTAACGTGTCTTAACTCATATTTTCTATGATCCAAAGGATTCTCAAAGGTTGACATCTCCCACAGCTTGAATGAGACCCTAACTTCTTATGTGAGTCTATTTTAATTGGATCGGGTTGTAATCTAAGGTGTTCTTTTAGATTTCGTGATCTTGAATATGTGAGTCGTAATTTCAAATTTTCAAAGCAGGAATGATTCTGAACTATCCTCCAATGATTTCGGATGATATCTGCTATTTGATCAGATTCAGTATTATATCTTAACACGAATGTTTGAACTTCATCCGTAAATTCAGAATGCATGACTTCTCTGGTGGTTCTACTAGAAGACTGTAATAACCACTCTTGATAGTTAAATTTAGCTCTTTGATATGATGTAGTTAACTGTTTTTCTGGATACCCTTTCGATCTTAAATTTTTGGCTAGTTTCTTAGCAGACGATTTAAAGTCAGTTTTATGGGTACAAATCCGTCGAAAGCGCAGAAATTGAGCTAATGGCAAACTATTCTTAAGTGGAACAGGATGACAACTGTCATAATGCAGCAGGCTGGTGGTGTCAGTAGGTTTAATAAAGAGTTTAGTTTCAAAATGGTTATCTCTAACACTCACCCATGTATCAAGGAAGTTAATACCTTCCATAGATTGGTTTTTAGTGAATTGGATATTCTCATCGTTAGTGTTTAACCATGCTACAAACTCTATAAGCTGATTGTTAGAACCTTGCCAGATCATAAAGACATCGTCGATGTATCTTTTCCAGCCTACTATACAGTGACTCCACTGGTGGGATGCCAAAAACATTTCTTCGTACTGTTTCATGTAAAGACCTGCTATGGATGGAGCACAAGTAGCGCCCATTGCTACCCCTTTTATTTGGAGGTATAAATCTTTACCATCAGTAAAGAAGTTATTTGTTAATGCTAATTTTAGCAGTGACATAATGAAAGCAGTCGGACTTTGATGGGGACGGCATCTAGACTGGAGCGCCATATGAGCGATCTCTAAACATTTCTCCTGGGGAAGCGATGTATACAATGATATAATGTCTAAAGTCACCAGGATGATAGGAGTATTAGTTAATTCTAGGCTCTGTAGCCATAACAGAAACTGTGACGTGTCTTTAATATAAGACGAGCCTGTTGTTACAATAGGTTTCAGAAAAAAATCAGCATATGTTGAAAGAGGCTCAAGAATAGAGTTGATTGAAGAGATAATAGGTCTTCCGGGGGGCTTATCTAGTCTTTTATGTACCTTTGGAAGTAAATACATCCATGGGATAGTGCTGTATTCTCTGTTAAGAAATTGAAACTCTTTTTTTGTCACATATCCTTCGTCAAAACCTTCTTGGGTTAACGCCAAGATTGTAGATTTTAGTTGGGGAGTTGGATCAACTGCTGACATTGTATAGGTGGTGTTATCTGATAGTTGTTTAGTCAATTCATCCTGATAATCTGATCTATTCCAGATGACTGTTCCGCCACCTTTATCCGCTCTACTAATAACTACAGAAGAGTCCTGTTGTAATTTCTGTAGAGCACAATGTTCACTTTTAGTTAAATTATAGGAATCAACTTTCTTATATCGAAAAGGAGCTACGTCTTGAAGGACCAGTTTTTTAAAGGTGTACAGCAAGGGGTCTAGAGGACCTGGAGGGCACCAACTAGATTTCTTAGTAACAACTGATCGATCATTATATGATTCTTTATCATAAAAAAATTTTTTCAAAGATAAAGAACGAATGAATTTTTCAAGATCGACTTGAAACTGAAAATAGTCAAAGGGGGCCGTAGGAACAAACGCCAACCCTTTTGATAACACTCTCTCTTCTTCCTGGGTCAGTTCACGATTGGAAATATTAATGATGGTAGAATCTGGTGTAGTACACTCTAATAGTTGTTGCGATTGTTGCCAGACCTGTGAACAATTAATTATTGCACTAACTCCTGTGCACCTAAATCCCCTTGGCTGCAACTCAGAAGGGGTCACAGCCAGGGGTAGGATAGGTGCCTTCCCCAAAAATTGTTCGCAGAGTTATAGAACAGTGCCATTCCTTTGCTCAGGTGCCAAGAGCTGGGCGCCAGCATTTACACCAGGTTTCAGTTGGCGTAAATACCTGCACCCAATCTGGGCACGGTAATGGACTCTAAGCACCGTTCTATTAAGAGGGCTCAACTCGGAATAGAGCTCCGCAGTGGCTTTGGATAATAGGAAATGGGGGTCCTGTATTTTTTTTGTTCTTTATTTAGGGTGGGTTCATTTAACTTACATACCCCCCCACCCCCTGCTTTTACAAAAGAGCAGAAGAGGTTTTTAGCATCGGCCGGCATGCTGAATGCTCTGTGCTGCCCTGGCGGTCATAGAGTTCCTATGAGCGTTGGAGCGGTGCAGAGCATTCAGCGTGCTGGCCGGTGCTAAAAACCTCTTCTGCACTTTTGTAAAAGAAGGGGATTTTTTTTTCAGTGATTTACCTCCCCTACATACTTGGGATTACAATTTGTTCTTGATTACAGAAGAATAGCGCAATGAGCTGCGTCTTTAGTTCTGTGCTAGGTTGCTTGTTGCATACTGCACAACTTCCCTCTAATCTCCAGAGATAACGGAACTAAGCAAGCATGCAGTATTCCAATTTATGCTGTCTTTGATTTACTCTTCCTGACCATGAGATGTATGAAAAAAGCACCTGGTGTTCACCATTAGTAGCTATTTAAAGTGGAAACTTGTCAAATGTAATTAACCATTTAGCATTAGGAAGGTTGTTGATAGAAGTCAGCAAGTCCTCAAATATGATTCATTAAGCAATGATCTGCAATTGGCAGGGCCCTTATGAGCAGTAAATGCCTTGTATGGGAGAGCAGAAGGCCCAAGCCAAGCTAAAGCCATCAGTAGAGACTATAATAATAATAATAATAATAATTTTATTTTTATATACCGCCAAAGCCATGAAAAGTTTGAAGCGGTTTACAAGAAGAAGCGCTGGACAATCAGCGAAAAGGTCAACAATTCAAAGACATCTATACAATCTGTGCCTGTGCTGAAATTCAAAGCAAGTTCACCAGCCAGGAACGGCTGCTGATCAGTTAGGTCGCTTGTATGCGTCTATCTGGTCATTTTCAGACTTATCTTCCGCCAGCCTTGCTAAACTCGCCTAACCCCTTCTCCTCAAATTATTCACTGGCTCCCTCTCCACCTTCGCATTCAGTTCAAACTCCTATTACTAACCTACAAGTGTGTTATTCTGCAGCCTCTCAATATCTCTCCTCTCTTTTCTCTCCTTATGCATCTCCCCGAAAACTCCGTTCATAGAAACATAGAAAATGACGGCAGAAAAGGGCCACAGCCCATCAAGTCTGCCCACTCAATTGACCCTCCCCCTTACTGTCTTCTTGGAGATCCCACTCTGATGACCCCTCCCCTTAACTCTACCCTCCTAGAGATCCAACAAGTGCATCCCATTTATTCTTAAAATCTGGCACGCTGCTGGCCTCGACCACCTGTACTGGAAGCTCATTCCAATGATCAACCACTCTTTCGGTGAAGAAATATTTCCTGGTGTCGCCCTGAAATTTCCCGCCCCTGATTTTCAGTGGATGCCCTCTTGTGGCCGAGGGTCCCTTAAGAAAGAAACAGTCATCTTCCACCTCGATACGACCTGTGATATATTTAAATGTCTCAATCATGTCTCCCCTCTCCCTATGTTCTTCTAGGGAGTATAGCCGCAATTTATTCAGCCTCTCCTCGTATGAAAGATCCTTTAGCCCTAAGACCATCCTGGTGGCCATTCGCTGAACCGACTCAACTCTCAGCACATCTTTACGGTAATGTGGCCTCCAGACTTGTACACAGTATTCCAGATGAGGTCTCACCATGGTTCTGTACAAAGGCATAATGACCTCGGGCTTCCAATTAACGAAACTTCTACGGATACAACCCAGCATTTATCTAGCCTTGGATGAAGCCTTCTCCACTTGATTGGCAGTTTTCATGTCTTCACTGATGATCACTCCTAAATCCCGTTCTGCCATAGTCCTAGCCAAGTTCTCTCCATTCAAGATGTAAGTTCTGCACTGATTTTTGTTGCCAAGGTGCATGATCTTACATTTTTTAGCATTGAATCCCAGTTGCCAGGTCGAGGACCAATGCTCTAACAAAAGCAGGTCCTGCGTCATACTGTTGGACAAATTGCTGTCACTTACTATGTTACATAGTTTAGCATCACCAGCGAATAATGTTATTTTCCCTTGAAGCCCTTGAGTCAGGTCACCTACAAATATGTTGAAAAGGATCGGGCCCATGACCGAGCCCTGCGGTACTCCACTGGTCACCTCTGACGTTTTAGAGGATAGGAAGAGAGCGAGCGGCTACGGAAATAGCAGCAGCAGCGGCTGGTTCCAGCCTCCTGTTTTTCTCCCTTCTATTCCACTGGGCGGCGCATCCGGGCCTCAGCTGCCTCCACCACCACTCCTCTGACTCCCTTCGCATTCAGGCGGGACATGGAGGAACGAGCCTCTCAAGCTGCACCAGAGGAACTAAAGGTACAGGGGAGAGATTGGAGGGGGTACGGGGGGGACCTGCCTGCCTGCCTTGGGGTAGAGGGTGGGGATGAAGAGTACAGGAGGAAGGAAATGACAATCCCAGCATAAGAACCAGGGCAATCAGGGGAGGGAAAGAGACAGAGCAATCCCAGCATAAGAACCAGGACAACTAGGGGAGGGAAAGAGACAGAGCAAAGAAATGCTGAAGGAGGAGGGAGCATAAGGACAGGGACATGGAATAATGCTGGAAAGGGGAGGAATAAAGATACAGAGATGTGATACTTAATGGAAGGGTAGGAAATGGTACACATGGATAGTGAAGAAGAAAAGAAATATTATGTACTTTGGGGGGGCCATGCCTGCCTGCTTGCTTGCCTCGGGGTGGGGGGCCTGTCACTAGGCCTGCCTGCCCTGTGCCCTGTCCCTGCCTACCACTAGACTACCAGAAGGGGGACAGGGTACAGAGTCAGCAGTGAGGGGGGACAGGGCGCAGAGCCTAGCAGGGAGAATTTGGTTCAGAATGGGTTTTTTTCTTGTTTTCCTCCTCTAAATCTAGGGTGC
Organism: Geotrypetes seraphini; assembly: GCF_902459505.1. Classification (NCBI taxonomy): domain Eukaryota; kingdom Metazoa; phylum Chordata; class Amphibia; order Gymnophiona; family Dermophiidae; genus Geotrypetes; species Geotrypetes seraphini. The sequence continues at coordinate 159,185,146 of NC_047090.1, read as the reverse complement.
GTCTTATGGTCAGATGCATCTTATGGAGTGAAAAATACTATAACTTTTATCCTGCATGCTGATAGTGATCTTATCAAAATAACCTTTGACTAAACCTCACAGGTTGTAGCCTGATAAACAAATATAAACCATAGACCAACTTATCTTTGTTAATGATCCGTTCCCTACAGGACCCATCCTCAGTTCTCTCCTAAGTGATCTGAGGAGTCAGGAAGGTCTTACATAAGCTCAGGATCTGATACAGCACTACCCCCTGGGCACCAGAATTATTACATAACCTAATAATAATAATAAATGTATTTATATACCGCAATACCTCACGGTTCAGTGCAGTTTACAATAAGAAGAACTGTAAAAACACAGCAAATTTACACCATAAAGCACAGTGCATTTTATATAGGGAGAAATAGAGGAAAGCCTCACCACAGTGAACGTGGATTTGGACCAAATATACAACCAAATTGACAAGTTAAAAAGTGACAAATCTCCTGGACCAGATGGAATTCACCCGAGAGTGCTAAAGGAGCTTAAGGTCGAAATTGGAAAACTATTGCAAACCCTAGCTAACATGTCAATTAGAACCGGGCAAATACCAGACGATTGGAAGATAGCGAATGTCATCCCAATCTTCAAAAAAGGATTGAGGGGAGAACCAGGTAACTATAGACCTGTGAGTCCTACGTTGGTTCCTGGGAAGATGATTGAAGCACTAATCAAGGACAGCATAGTACAACACCTGGAAAATAACGACCTGATGAGAGCCAGTCAACACGGCTTCAGGAAGGGGAAGTCATGTTTGACGAATTTACTTCAATTTTTTGAGAAGGTGAACAAACAAATCGATAGCGGAGACCCGGTGGATATAATATACTTGGACTTCCAGAAAGCGTTCGACAAGGTTCCGCACGCAAGGCTTCTGAGGAAACTACAAAGCCATGGATAGGCAAATGGCTGGAAAACAGATTGCAGAGGGTCCACGTAAATGGGAAGTTCTCGGACTGCGAGAAGATGACAAGCGGTGTGCCCCAGGGCTCGGTTCTCGGGCCCATCTTATTCAATATCTTCATAAATGACCTGGAAGAGGGAACAACAAGAATTATTATCAAGTTTGCAGATGACACAAAACTAGGTCGGGCAGTTGGGACACAAAAGGACACCGAAAAACTGCAGAAGGATTTGAACCAGCTGGAGAAATGGGCAGAAAAGTGGCAGATGAAGTTTAATATAGAAAAATGCAAAGTGATGCACCTGGGCAGGAAAAACAAGGAGCATGAATATAAAATGTTAAGTGTAACTTTGGGCAAGAGCGAACAAGAAAGAGACCTGGGGGTACTGATAGACAGGACCCTGAAGCTGTTGGCTCAATGCGCAGCGGCATCAAAGAAAGCAAACAGGATGTTGGGCATGATAAAGAAGGGAATCACGAGTAGATCGGCGGACGTCATAATGGTATCTGATTGTAATGTGTTGGTATTACTCTTGCTTATCTTTATACTGTATGAAAGGGTGTGTGTGTGGGGGGGGGGGGAAGGATTACGTATTTATTATATCATTTGATGGAATTAAGTGCTGTTTATTTTGTACATTGTCTGATAATATGTTGATGTTGGTTATTAAAATGAATAAAGATTTATTTAAAAAAAAAAAAAGAAGAAGAAGAAGAAATTTCTACAAATGCTGGTTCACCTTACACCCCTTTACTTTGTATCTTAGCTGTGGCACCTAGTAATCCTTCTTCTGTGCTGAATATAAGAAATATGAGACTCTGTGCAGTATATGGTATTGACTGGGGTAAAACAAATACAGTAGGTTAGAGGAAGTTCCTGTCCAAGAAGTTCAGCTGTATAATTTTCAGCATTGAAAGGTGTGATAACACAACGGTAGAATCACATGTCTGTGCTGTGTACATTGAATAAATATGACCAGCCTTATGTTGCAGAGAATTGGTTTTTTGGGTTTTTTTATTGAAATTTTACAAACATCAAAAGTATAAGAATAAAACAAAACAATAAGCAGCAGATACCAAAATATACATAATAATATGCAAAATATAGAATAGTTAATATACAAAGTAAAGATAATTAGGATATATATACGAGTCCTTACATATTCATCATGAGGGGTCCAAATTTTTGTGAATCTGGCTATGCTATTTTGTTTGAATGTTATTATTTCCTCATACTTTCTGATGACATAAATGTGTTTTCACCATTCGTAAAAATTAAGCCTAGAATTGTCTTTCCAATTGGAAACTATATGGTGGATAGCTAAGGCAATCATGAAATCAACTATTTTTTTATTTAATGGTGGTATTGATATATCTGGATTAGAGGAACGCAATATGATTGATTTATATGACATGGGCAACTCATTAATATTCAAGTTTAAAATTGAGCAGATTTTGGACCAAATGTCTGACCAGTAAACTTGTAAATTAGGGCATTCATATAAGAAGTGTATTAGAGTCCCAGGTTGCTGTTGGCATGACCAACAGAGCTCTGAAGTCGCATGTAACACTTTAGCCATTTTAGCAGCTTTATGCATAATGAAAACTGTAAACTGGCACATGGATGCCGACATAGTAGGTCTAGCTGAAAATGCCCAGAAGGATTTCCAATCTATTACTCTTGGATTTTCATTAAGATCTGTTGCCCACATATTATCGAAGGGGAATATCTTTTTCTCTCTCACACTCTCTTAAGATTTTATGTAGTTTTGATGCTCTTTTGGTTCCTGATAATAAACGGCCTATATTCTTTGATAAATTAGTTAGACCAGAGTCCTTACACTTAGATAATAAAGACTTAAGTGGAATCAAGATCCTCTGCCATAAATTGGTACCTACACTGTGATAATCTAGAATATGTTTAAGTTCACCTGTAGAAATTAGTCCCTCATTGCTGGTAAGATGTGAATTGTTTTATTGTTGTTGATTTAATGCAAGCGTTGTATGTAATTTACTTTTACTCTTTTATCAGGTGCAGGCAGTGCTGAGAGCACAGGAGCTGGAGAGGATAACTAGAAGTTCCAGGGGCGTCTTGTGTGCAAGCTCCTGGTGACTACTGGAAGATAAATACCCCTTAGAAAAAGTAGTGAAGTGATCTAAGGTCAAGCTGCCAACCCCCAGTGCTGGTAGCAAATTTTAGGATGTTCGGGGACTATAATGCTGTTCCTTTTTCACATTTTAAGCTTTCGGGAAGAGACTTGTATTGTATATAGTTTAGTTTCATTTAGAAAACTACCGAGTTACAAGAAGTAAAGTTGTTGCATTCCAACGATCGTGAAACTGCAAAACGCTAAGAGTCTCACAATGACCAGACTTTGAAGGCAGCTTCTAGTTCAGCAAAAGTGCAACTTCAGGTTCCAATAGGTGCACAAAATAAATGCATTTCTACCGAGATTATAGCTCTCTTTGACCCTTTGCTTTTCCCCAGCTACTTAAAATTAGCACTGTGATGTTTTTGACTAGGGGCTCCTTCTACTAAGGTGCGCTAGGGCTTTCACGCGCGGAATAGCACGCGACTGCATTGCCGCACGCACTAGACCTTAATGCCAGCATTGAGCTGATGTTAGTTCTAGAAGCGTAGCATGCGGTAATTTCCTGCGTGCACTAAAAATGCGAGAGCACCTTAGTAAAAGGAGCCCTAAGTGTATAGTGAAGATTCTTCTTGAGCATGTTTTAAGGCTGGGGTGTCCAACCTGCGGCCCGAGGGCCACATGCGGCCTCGTGAAGTATTTTGTGCGGCCCTGGTCGAGGGCTATGCAGTGTTTTCCTCTGCTGCTCCTGGGTGTTGCTGGCTCCCTCCTCTGTCTTGCTGCATCGTTTGTGCGGCCCCAGAAACATTTTTTTCAGCCAATGCGGCCCAGGGAAGCCAAAAGGTTGGACACCCCTGTTTTAAGGAGACACAATGTTTATTTGTTTTATCACAATGCAATTTACATTCATTTGTAAATGGCTAAAATAAAAATTATAAACCAGCAAGAAATTTACATTCGAATAACCCTCCCCCAGGACTATAATAGAATGGATTTTATGTTTTAATTTACCTTGTGCTGACTAGTCTCATACCAGCTTAATAACTCCCCAAGCTTCCCTACATATTCTTAAAGATTATGAAGACAAACCAAAATGATGTGGTCCATGAGCTCTTACAGACCTCATAGGCCTCTTCTTCAGATGTGACCATAGAGTTGGAGGAGGAAACCTGTCTAGTGGCACCTGAAAAAAAAAAAAAGGGCTCGACAGCTTATGGCCACAATCTCTTTTGATCAGTCCTTTGGAAAATGTCACAACCCACAAAGGCTCCTAGAAGTGGATGAGTAGTTTAACGGTTAGTGCAACAGAATGAGAATCGGGGGGAGGGTCTCAGTTTAAATCCTACTATGGCTCCCTGCGATCTTACGCAAGTCACATAACTCTTGTCTCGGGTACGGAGCTCAATTGTGAGCCGTCCGTGGGACAGAGGAATATTTACTGTGTCTGAATGTACAGGCTTACAGAGGGTATATGAGAAATTAAATAGATAACTCGCTACACCTCCTCGTCAGAATGTTCTGAAAATGCTTCATGGACACCAGAGCTAAAGGATGTGAAGAATCATTTCTTCTCATTGAGAATGATTAACTCAGCTGCTTTTGGATGATTTTCTAACTTCATTGTTGCATTTAATTTCCATTAAACTAGCGGAAGGGAAGAATTTTCACCTTGAGATATCTGTAAGCTCCTCGTTGATTGGATCCATTTTGTAGCCACACGATAACTGGGAGGTTCGAGAAGAAGATTGTTTTGTTTTTTTTAATAAAGAAGAGTGTGAGCTCAAGTGAAGCAAAACTCAAGGAAGACGGGGAAGGTGGAGTGATGGTAAATTACAGCACAGCATCCATTTTCTAAAATTTGTTGTCGTTCCATGGAAGCACTTCTTTATTGATGTCTTAAGTCCTGTTTTTCGAACTCCTACAAATGCTTTTTTTTTTGCTTTCTAATTGTATCTGTACTTTGAATTAAAATGGATAAATAAGGAAATGCCAATTTAAAGATACCGAAAGGATTTCTTTTTCCCCATAAAACTTTGATGCCATCAGATTGACAGGTGTTTGACACCAAAAGGTAGTCCTTAATCAGCAGTAGTTGGAACAGTCGCTGGGTGGTTTATGGTCCTACGTCACAGAAATACCAGGATCAAGTGTTTATACAACTTTCGTTGTTGATTTAATCATGAATTAGTAATGTGTGTGACCATTGGGCAGACTGGATGGACCGTTCAGGTCTTTATATGCCATCATCTACTATGTATTAAAGTATCAGAAAGAACAAATGAAACACAGAGAGAGACAGAATGAGTGTTCTCATGGAGAAATCCCCCTTCCCTAATTTATTTATGTTGCAACTCTTAAAAAAAAAAAGTGATCAGTTTTTCTATACATGTGACATTAGTGGTATCATCCATCCATTGTTTTTGTATTTTTATTCTGGATGAAAAAAGCTTTATAGAAATATGAAAAAGTTATTCATAGCAATATTTTTCTAGCCTAGCTGGAAGTATATCAGATCTGTATTTCATGTTGTCTGTAGATGTATAAAAGCTTTCTGAAATAAGACCCTTGTTTCATTTTCTTCTGTTTTAACTTTTTTAAAAAATAAATCTTATGTTAGGTTGCCTCATTTGTGTCTAGCACCTTATTATGTCTAGTGGCGCGTAGTAAGGGGTATGTGGTGGATGCAGACTGCAGGCACCGCTCTGCCCTGCCATACCACGCCATCCCTCCCCTCCCCACCACCCTGCACCTCTGTAGGTCTGTGCTAGCACGAGCAACTTCTCCTGCCTGTTGCTCACGTCAGCCTGGTTCCCCTCTGACATCACTTCCCAGGTCACGGGGCCAGGAAGTGATGTCAGAGGAAAATCCAACGCTGGTGCGAGGAGCGTGCTGGAGAAGCTACTTGAGGTATGGGGGTGGAGGGAAGAGTGCAAGTGTGGCATGGGGGGTGGGAAGGAGCGGGAGGGGGCCACCTACCTTTTCTATGCCACTGATTATGTCTATTTGAAAATACACTTAAGATTTTTGAAAAGCTTAAAGAGCTATCGGAACTCATTGTACTTGTTTTATAAATATCAGAAGGGCTATTTTCTGGTTAACTGACTGAAGCAGATTATTGTCCACGTCTCTGTATCCATTATTCAATCGTCCTACGTGAAAGTGTCCATCTTTTCTACTTTACGGCACTGAATGCCTAGAACAAACTGCCTGACTTGGTACTTCAAACTCTGTCCCTGGCAGTATTCAAATCCAGACCCAACGTCCACTTCTTTGAAGCTGCTTTCAATTCCAACCCAACTTCTAAGCACCCATACCTGTCTAGTTATTCCCTCTATAATTCCTCCAACTGGCCTCTGTATATAGATGCACCTTTTTGTCCAGTTTGTCTCAGCTAGATTGTAAGCTCATTCGAGCGGGGACCATCTCTTCCATGTTTTGGTGTACACTTCTCCCTCCATATTCACAGTTTCAGCATTCGCAGTTTTGATTATTCACGGTTTTTAGCATGCTGGCTCCTTCCCCCCAATTATGTCAGCTTGCATAGAGAAATCACTGATTCCAAGCGCTTACAGAGAAAATCGCCGATTCCCAGCACTTTCTTCACCGTGTTTTGCCTCTTCTGCAGGAACAGGCCAGGTCTCCCACCCTATTATTTGCGGTTTCACCCTATTCACGATGGTTTTTAATAGAAAACAGCGAATAACATATGAAAAAGTTATTTGCGGTTTTTCTGTATTCGTGGTTCTGTTAATCCCCTATCTCAGCGAATACGGAGAGAGAAGTGTACAGTGCTGCGTGAGCTTGGTAACACTATAGAAATGATAAGTAGCTCTAGTAGCATTCTCTTTGGCTACAGTTTTGGTGGCTTTCCAGCAAAGGTAGTGAAGTAATTACTAATCAACCACGTGGAATCAAGCTGTTGCCTCGGCAGCGCTTCTGAGCAGAAATCCTGGGTTTGATTCTAGGGTTAACCAAAAAAACTCTGTGGAGTGACGATGTTCCTAAATGGACTTTATTTGAAAGTGTCAAAGTTCCAAAGGTACACTAAAATCATCCACATAAAATAATTCCATCCGCATAAAAGTAAATCATCCACATAAGAGCCTTAAAGGACCTAGTCCGCTAGGGATACAGGACCCAACATGATCCACGTTTCGACAAAAAGTCTTCTTCAGGGGTCCCTGGGGGTCCTATAAAGGTGAGTACGTGGGAAACAATTGTGTGGTGAGCCGGAAGTGAGACACTGCTTGCATTTGCACCTTTATAGGACCCCCAGGGACCCCTGAAGAAGACTTTTTGTCAAAACGCAGACCATGTTCGGTCCTGTATCCCTAGCGTACTAGGTCCTTTAAGGCTTTTATGTGGATGAATTTATTTTATGTGGATGATTTCAGTGTACCTTTGGAACTCTGACACTTTCAAATAAAGTACATTTAGGAACATTGTCACTCCACAGAGTTTTTTTTGGTTTTCTCTGGATTTTCTTCTTTGTGGATATTTTGGGGTCAATTCCTTTTGTTTTTTGATTCTAGGCTTGCCAATTTTTCTACATTTGGGGTCAGTTCCTTTTGTTTATTGATTCTAGGCTTGCCAATTTTTCTACAAATGAGCTGGGGGGAGAGGAAGGGCGGTAATCCCTTCTGAACCTGAGGTTGTGAGAGTGGGGCATATATTTTATTTAAAAAATTGCCGTTACAGATATAACAGGGTATTACACAGTTAACACACAACCAACAGTTAATGCAGCAGCTTGATACTTAGCACAAGCAAAGCCCTGCGTTAACTGCATAGCGTGGAATGTGGTAGGGAATTGCCTATATTTTGATAGGTGATGCCAGTGGCATGGCAAGGTGAGGTGGCTCCCAGGGTGAAGGCACCTGACATTCCTCTGTACCTCTTGTAGTCATCACCAGCAGTGAGCAGGGTCTCCTGTCCACTGCTCGCGCTAGTTGAGCCTGCCCTCTGACCCCATGAACAGGAAGTGACATCAGAGGGAGGGTTGAGGCTGGCACAAGCAGCGAGGGAGGAGGAGACCCTGCTCGCTGAAAGTGGCAACTACAAGAGGTACGGGTAGGAATATATTTGAGAGCCCCCCCCCCCCGCACCAGGCAGTAGGAGCGATGCAAGCGCCCCCATCAAGTTGGTGCCTGGGGTGTACGCCTCCTTGGCCCCTTACTACATCCTTGGGTGACACCATGGGGCTCTTTTACTAAAGCTTAGTGTGTTTTAATAGAATTAATAAGTAAATATCCCAGTCTCTTCTTCAACATTGGTCCATAATTTATGTTCAATATCAAAGGACTAATGTCTCTACTATCTCATCAACCTCTATATAATTATTTAATTGTTTAGGGCTTCAGACATGCCATTTTTTGTTCGCCCGTTTTTTCGGCGATACAAAGTAGTCTTAGTGGCTATGGCTGTGGCTTCTTCATTCGCCCATTCAAAGAATTTTTTTAAAACGTTTTAATATTTTTAAATAATTTTTATATGTTTTTCCTTAATTTAATTCCTTTTCTTGTATAAAGTGCATAGTGCTCTCATAAATATTTGCAATAAAAAATTTTTGCAATAAAAGTTTTAACTTATCTTAAGTATATGTTGTTTCCTTAATAGGATCGGGTAGGGGCTTGTCACATCGACATGTTTCGCCGTGAGACTTTTTCAAGATTATATCCCCCTTTTTCAGTTTAAACAGACCATCCCGATATCCGAATTTTCTAATCTAACATTCTAATAGAATTAATTCTAATAGAATTAATATGCACTGAAGGCTATGATGTCCATTTTAAACCTACGATGTAGCATTTACCTCCAATTCTATTTATGGCACTCAAAATTGTGCATACAAATTTGGGCGTACACCCAATTTCTGTGTGCTAGCTAAGTAATAAGCAAATTTGCACCAATAATTGGGTACTAACAATCAATTGGCATGAATCGGCGACAATTTAGATTTACATTTTGCTAAGCACTATTTTATACAGATGCACCTGTAAATTTCTTAGTACGCAACTGAGAAGGGGGTGTGCCATGGGAAGAGCATGAGTGGGTCATGGGTGTTCACTAAAGATACATAAGAACATAAGAAATGGCCGGATCAGACCTTAGGTCCATCCATTCCGGCGACCCACACTCGCGGAGGCCAAGCCAGGTGTTCCCTGTTGAGAAACCTTGTTTACTCGTATCCCTTGATGTGATTTGCGAGAAGGTGTGCATCCAACTTGCCCTTGAATCCCGGAATGGTGGTCTCCATCACGACCTCCTCCGGGAGTGAGTTCCAAGCGTCCACCACTCGTTGTGTGAAGCAGAATTTCCTGATATTTGTCCTGGGCCTGGTGCCCCTCAGCTTCAGTCCATGACCTCTTGTCCGAGTCACATTGGACAATGTGAATAACGATGATTCTTGCTCTATTTTGTCAAATCCTTTTAGTATTTTAAAAGTCTCTATCATGTCCCCTCGCAGTCTTCTCATCTCTTCCTACTCTCCCACCCACTTTTCTGGTCTGGGCCACTCTCTCTTTCTCTATCCTCCCCCCAATCCCACTTGCAGGTCCAGCATCCATGTCCCCTTCCTTCACCCTACCCAATACCACCCACCAGTACCTCTCTTGCTCACACCCTGAAGCCCCGTCCCACTTCCCATGGTCTGGCATCTCTCTCCACTGGCCAAGCATCTCTTCCTCCTTTCCCACCCACCCCTTGCTGGTCTGGGTCACTCTCTGTGCCACTCATCCTCCCTCAACATCATCCATGTCTCCGCCTCCTCCCTCCCCCCCCCCCCCCCACTGCGGTCTGGCCTCTCTCTCATATATCTCTTCTGCCAATTTTCTCTCGAGGGGGGGAAGGATTCCTGGTGCCACGTTCATTGGGGGTCGTTGGTGGGGGGACTTTTTTTATGGGACAGATATTTTGCGTGTGTAACACATGTAAAATATCTGTGCCACTGAAAAAATGAAAAAAAAACAAAACCAGGCAGACCTGTCGGTAACACAGTTAACAATTAATCAGGAGATTCAAAAATATCCAACACTTCTCACACCTACATTGCATATCATCAAAAAAGAGAAAACCCAGGTAGTGTTTATCACTTTACTTCTTCAAAATGAGTAAGATCACTCCAGTTATCCTACAACCTCTATATCTTCTATCTTCTGCACTAGTATGGCTTCAAAAATCAATATTCAAAACATCTTAACATCCTCTGCTCCAGGTGGGTCTTTGATATGTACTCACTAAAATTTATTTTTAAAAACTAAAGCTAAACCAGGAGAGGAACATCAGAAATTCAACTTGGGAAAGGGATCATGGGGCCTCTTAAAGCACACAGCTCTTTCAGAACCCCCTTCACCAATCCCAGTTCTTTAATCATTTGTTTCTCCCCCCACCCACCCCCTACCTTCCTATTTCTAAATTTTGTTTACTAATTATTTATTTTAAATTAATTAAATATGAAATATTCCTTAGCACAATCGCAACAAAGTGCACTAGCAACTGATACAAATCACGTGTGAAACTGCACTCATCTGTCCCTTAGGACTCCAGCGCTGTCTGACTTACATAATTGATGCCAGGGTGCAGCTAACATACTGCACCCTTTGGCGTTTTGGTTTGTAAACTTTCATTGGGGGATTCCTCAGGACACAAGTTTGTCGGTGTCACGCTCAGGGTAACTAGAATCTTCTTGTTTACTGCCACTGGCCTGACCTATACCTATGGTTTTGCCTATGTTCTCTTTTTTGATGGTAACACAGTTGGCTTTTTTCCCGATAGTTAAAACCCCTGGGGTTTTTTTTTTTTTTTGGGGGGGGGGGTTTGCACAGCCAAGCGATGTTAGTGCATCAATCGCTTAGCTACTTTCCATGGGATTTTAGCTAATTTACTTGGCCTGGATTGGAAAATGGTCGTTCGAGGGGAAAACCACACTGTGAGCCGTTTTGTGCATCGGGTCGGTAAAAGCGATCATCGCTAAAGCTGTGATAACAGGTTTAGCGATGATCGCTGACTTTAGTGCATCTAGCCCCTAAATACAAACGCATATTTAGCTCGCTGTTCACCCATATCGGTGCGACGATCTGGAACGGACTCCCTACCATCATTGAGGCTGAGACCACCTGCCTTAGATTTTGAAAGATGCTAAAAGCTCATCTCTTTGAGGAAATGTACTCCATAGACAATTAACACTAAGACACTAAACAGACCTATTTTTCTGCCTTCACTTGTCTACATGGAATTGTAAACATAGGTCCTGTTCTGTATACCCATTCCTCTCTATCTTCCTTGTAATACTCGCTCCCCAATTCTCCAATGCTTTCCGCTCTGTATGTTATTTGCTCTATATTTACTGTGTACTCCTAAACTCATTGTTAGTCCTGTGAATTGTAAGTTGCCTTGAACCTTGTTAGGCATAGATCAACCCAGAAATTGCAGATTAGATTAGATAAATCACAAATAGAGCTTTCTTTCTCTATCTGGTTTGGGTACAATCTTCCCAAAGATTCAGTTGCCTATGTTTTTACATCCCCTGGGAAGGTAATTGGATTGTCTTTCAGACATGGGTGTAGAAGAGAACCTAAACTGTGTAGTGGATGAACAGGAAAATTAAGTGAAATGTTCCTTGATGCCAACAACGATGGATGAATCTGTTACAGTAACAGTAAGGCGCTTGAGCAGCTGGTCACACGATGGAAAGACATTGCAGATGTCAGGCAAGACACAAATGATGTCATTTAGCAGTAGTTCATTGAAATCCAAAAGCAAATTCTGCATTAAAAAAAAAAAAAAATCATTGAATTCCATCAGTTGCTAAATGTCTAAGGGCTCCTTTTACGAAGGTGCTCTAGCGGTTTTAGCGCACGCACCTGATTAGCGTGCGCTAGTCAAAAAACTACCGCCTGCTCAAGAGGAGGTGGTAGTGGCTAGCGTGCGGGCAGCATTTTAGCACACGCTATTCCACGCGTTAAAGCCCTAACGCGCCTTCGTAAATAATAATAATAATAATAATTTTATTCTTCTATACCGCCATAGTCAGATGACTTCTAGACGGTTCAAATCAAAGAGGGCTGGACAATCAAGTCTAAGATATGTTACCTTTTTACATATTGATGCTAGTTTCAAGGTTTTTAGTGAATGACACGGCACCTACAGCAAATATATAGTGTTTGCATACTATCTTCATGCTATATATACACCAGAGAATAAAATAATTACTCTATATATACACCCATCCTATATATTTATACCACAATACACTCATCCTATGTATATCGTATGTCCCTCTGGGTTCTGTCCCTATCCTCATCCCCGCCCCAATTCTACGGGCTCTGTCCCTGTCCCCCACCCCACGGACTTTGCCTCATCCCCGTCCCACGGGTACCCGTCCCTGTGTCATTTTCTACTTCACATGACTGACTGGCTGAAGGTCGGGTTAATCCGTAGTAGGCATTTGGCATTAACCTTATGGCTTCAGTGTTGTTAAAGGCACATACAGGCGATCATGTTGTGTGATAGTCGGTGGAGATACTGTATATATCTTTTCATCTGTATACCAGATGAAGCTGACGCTGTGCTCTGGGTACTTGGTCAAAAGCTACTTGCACCGTTTCAGGCGTGTGTCTTTGTTGTGTAAAGCTAACTCTTGGGCATGTCACATTTTAAGACACTTTAATTTCAGATCATGAATTATCCTAACCACAGCTGTCTGGCTTATTCCTGCTTCTCTTGATGTGTGGTATGTTTGTGGCACGTCCGGGCTCAGTACAAGATCACGTACAACGTCAATGTGCTCCTGTGTGCGTCTCGAGTGCCTGGCTTACGATCCACAGTGCCCGTTGCTTGGATCTTGCTTAGCAGCACATCAAGGCCATTTTTGATCCAACCCTTCTGCAGTGAAAACCGTTTTGATACAGAAACTGTTTACAAGCTATCATCTGCTTCTGCGCTTATCATATAGCCAGGGCAGGATTAATTTGTCGAGGGCCCCTAGGCACACAAGTACACTGGGCCCCCTGCCCCGCCCTGCCCCACCCCACCCCACCATGCGCCCAGGCGGAAACAGGAAGCTGCATCAGAGGGAAGCTTTGGGCAAGCAGCACCGCTTGCACAATTACAGTTCCCGTTGCCTTTCTTACCCACGTTGCTTGCTTGTCTTACTTTCCGTCGATTGGGGGGGGACGCGTTGCCGATCGGGGGGGGGGGGGAGGGGCCTGCGTTGCCGATCAATGCTGGAGGGGCCCATTGCCATTTGGAAAAAACAATGTTGATACCCTTCTTCATCGGGCCCCCCTGACCATTTCGGGCCCTAGGCACGTGCCTACTTGGCCTATTGGTTAATCCTGCCCTGCATATAGCAACTATTCAATTTCACAGGGTAGTGTTGTGCAGTTGGAAATATTTACAACATTTTACATCAACTTCATTTGCACGAAATTTCATAAGAACCGGCTGAGTTCGGTAGAAGATACGACAAAAAACATTTGGGTGTGCGGCCCGGCCCCTTCCCTCTAAGCTGAGCAGGTGTCCTCCAGCTGCATTGCTACCACTAGGGGGTGGAATATTTTCAGTCGCTAAGGACAGGTATGTTCCCTGGAGTCCTGCAGAACTTGCCTGTCCCTCACAATTGAAAAATGTGACAGTAAAACAGCACCCTCTATTGGTGAGACTGTGGGTGGAGGACTCCTGCTCAGCTTAGAGGGAACAGGCCCGGGCGGGCCCGGGGTTTTTTTTTAATTTTTTTATTTTTTTTAAGTTCACCGTGTACGTATCTTGCTAAGGACAGAAAAAGACTTTGAAGCAGTCTAGGAGGAAGGTGACAAAAATGTTATGGAGTTTGTGCCAAAAGCTGAACGAGAAGAGATTTGAATATGTATGCCCTAGAGGAAAAGAGTGACAGGAGAGATATGATAGACATTTAAATACTTGACAGGTATTGATATGCAAACAAATCTTTTTCAGAGTCAGGGAAGCAGTAGAACTAGAGGACATGAATTGAGGCTGCAGGGAGGTAGACTTAGAAAAACATCAGGAAATACTTTTTTTTAAAAAATAAGAGGGAAGTGGATGACTGGCAGACCTTCCCGGTGGAGTTGGTGGAATCAGAAATAGAGAGAGAATTCAGAAACACTTGGGATAAAGACAGAAGACCCCTATGAAGGATGAAGAAGAAATGAAAGCAAAACTTACTTGATCTTCACACGTTAAACAGGTCATAAAGTGGTGTAACCTACAAGAAATGACAGGTACTTGCCACAGTATACAGTAATTAGTGTATCACACATTGTCTAGGTTATGCCTATAGGACACCTGAGATAAATTGTGGAATCTTCACTACAGCCAGTGATGTAGTAAGGAGGGGGGGGGGGCGGTCCGCCCTGGGCCCTCCTACTCTCTGCTCCGCCTCTTCCCACTCCTCCCCTTGTCACATGTGCGCCCCCACTTCCCTCCCCCCCATACCTCTAGCTCACTGCCATGAGCAAGAACTTTAACGTGCTCCTTGCGACCGCGTCGTCTCTCCCGCCGACGTCGCTTCTGGGTGCCGCCCATAGAAAGTGACGGCGGGAGAGATGACAGGGGCGCAAGGAGCACGTTGAAGTTCTTGCCGCTCGCGTTGGTGAAAAACTAGATGTATGGGGGTCGGGGAGGGAGCGAGAGGGGCAGAGAAGAGGGCTGGGAGGGGCGCCTCGCACCCTCGCTACGCCACTGACTACAGCATGAACTCTGCTTTGACTTTTTCCACTGAAACAAACACCCCCCCCAAAAAAAAAAAAAAAAAACCCACCAGTATCTTGATGAGTACAAGAATACAGCTTTGTTAAAAAAAATTCCAGTAATTGCTTTGTAGGGGGCAGGGTTGCTAGAAAATAGAAATAGGTCCCGTTAGCACAGGTTGGTTTTAAATTCAGGCAGCTGTGGTGGAAGGCTTGAAAGGACGGTTATGTTTTCAGAGCAGACCTAAACCTGGCCAAATCGCTTTCAGATCTAAAATTGGATCTGCGAAGTCCAGAGGGATGGCACGTGAATTGGAAGCCACAGGACAGGTGCATTCCAGATGGATTTTAGCGGGCAGGGGTAGAGTCGGGATGATCGGCTTGGACCACAGCGGATTAATTGGTTGGAAAGATCTTTGGAACAGCCAGAAAGCTGGTAGAAGAATTTAGAATGATTCGTGCTCTTTGCCCTCTTTTAGTGCCTTGGGTTCTTCTTGACACTTTTGGAGTCTTGGGGTGCGCTGCCTGCTAGCAAGGGTTAGTCAAGTGTCATTAAAAATGGATGAAAAGCTCTTCCTATTGACTTTAATTGATCCGAAAACAAATGTAATAATTGATCAAAAATATTTTCTCTTGTACGTTTCTTTGCGACAACTCCCTGTATTTATTTTGTCCAATAATATGATTGGCAGATCTAATTATGTCTGCTACAATTTTCCTTTATAAGTAATGTATTATTTCCTCAAACTTCTGGACCGCGGGTGTTGACGCTGAATGTGCTGTATGTTCCGATACGATGACAGTTTTGACTGTAAGAATTCTCTCTCTTATACAAGATCCCTTTGATCAAGCTTCAAATTTTATTTAAAATTTGATGTACACGCATGGTCATAAATTCAAAGCGTATTACAGATCTAAAATGGGGAAAACTTTATTGTACAATATTAGACAGACATATAAATGACAGGACTGGTACAGAGTGAAAGAGCGGAGGAACTGCAATGGTTATAATAAAGAAAGTCACTATAAATACGAACATCACAATATAACCAGTATAAAATAAAATTAAATGAATAAATAGTGTTCAGACCTCTTTTTTTTTTTAAATGAATAAATAAATAAATAGTGTTCAGACCCGCAACCTTCAGTTTCAAGTTTATAAAAATTTTGATATAAACGCAATATCAAATATTTTCAATGCGTATAACAATAAAACAAAAATTTTGAGGGGAGGACAACGTAAAACAATTTAAACAGTGTTTAAGTGCAATCATATACACAACACCAGCTGCCGTTAGACTATCATAACACTATTTATGTCTATACCACCAATTAAACTTTTCATATATTTTTTTATTTTAACAATGAACCTATCTTTTTTGGTGGTTAGTTCTCTGTTGATGGTCACCCAATAGGCAACTTGGAGTTGTAAAGTGCTCGTGCTTGATATGTGCTTGATATAAACAATTTAGCAGCCATAAACCAACACAATTAAATTAGTATTATCCCTATATGTATTTATTTTATATAATAAAGAAAGAACATATAGGGCTCCTTTTACGAAGGTGCGCTAGCATTTTTAGCGCACGCACCGGATTAGCGCACACTAGCTGAAAAACTACCGCCTGCTCAAGAGGAGGCGGTTGCGGCTAGCGCGCGCTATTTTGCACATTAAGGCCCTAACGCACCTTCATAAAAGGAGCCCATAGGGAAAAAAACACAACCGGGCGGGATGAGGGTAAAAGAGAAAAAAACCCCCCAGAGAACATCTATAAAAAGAGGCTTAATCTCTGAGTCTAAAAATCCGAGAGTAAGATACTAGCGATATGAATGAAGAGAGCTCATAAGTCTCCAAATTATGTTTCAAAGGCATCAACAACAACAATTTATTATTTCTATAGCGCTACCAGGCCCACGCAGCGCTGTACATGCGAGAGATGGTCCCTTCTCAGAAGAGCTTACAGTCTAATTGTGACATTATTAGTAGCAGTTCTTGCTGTTGCCTGTTTGAGCACATGGTTATGTGTCAGCGTGGTTGAAAGAGCGCATTGGTCTGTCAAGCTGAAGTTCTCTCATCATTTAGAAAATTGCTGTACATGGTTGTGTTAATTTTGAAGGAAGGTGATGTGAAAAAATGTCCATTCTATTTAGAGGGTAATTTTCTATCTGGGTGTCCGGTTTAAGAGGGCAGGTAGGCACTTAACTTTCTATGAAGACACAGTAGTGTAGTAAGGGGGAGAAGCAGGGGGCGGACTGCTCTAGGCACTGTCTTGGTGGGGATGCCAGCACCTCTCTGCCCCCCCTACATGCCACGCTCGCACCCTCCCTTCCCTGTACCCAAGTACCTCTTTAAAATCTTCACCACCGTGAGCAGTTACTCTAGCCTTTTGCTCATGCTTAAGGTGACCATTTATTTTTTTCATCAAAAGGGGACATCTATTAATTCTCAGTCCCGCCCCCAATCCTGCCCTAGCCCCGCCCCCAATCCCACCCTAGCCCCGCCCCCCAATTTCTTCCATTCATTTTTCATGTACACATAATATTTTCATATTAATCCATGTAGTTCCCAGAAGACCATTTCGACACAGTGGCCCCTATGAACAATGAGGATAATGCTATCTGAGCTGGTGTGGATCCTAATTGGTATAGTTATGACTCTCATTGATATGCTTTCCTCATCGGGAGTGTTTCTATTCCAGGCCATCCAATATCTCTGGTGAGTCCTAGTGCATCATTTACTCTCTTCTAAGCATGGAGGTCAAAATCAAGCCCCAGGCATTGGTGTGGTAGGATAACTGCAATGTAGCTATGCCATGTGATGTGCCCATTTGGATCCCACTAATGCCAGTCTGGGATCCCATGAATGATGGCTTTCTATAGCTGCATCGCTAACCGGGTTGCTCATTGATTGCTGAGTAGGCAGCCTCCTGAACCAGTCAAACCGCATCAAAGAAAAGAAAAAGCAGGGCTCTTAGGCTGGATATTCTCCAAATCCCCCCTCCGAAGACCCTGACAGTACTGATCTGAATTTGATTGGCTGAACAGCATCTGCCTGTTGCCTGATCAACCAATAAAATTCATAGCAGTGCCCTCAGGGCCTTTAGGGGGTGGGTTTAATCCCCTGAAGGACCTGACTGCATGCCACTGTCATTGGAGTAGCTGTTTATTATCCATTGGGGAGTGCATGCATCTCAGTGAAGAGCTCGCATGTGACTTCCAATGGCATTCATACACAAAGTTACGTGGGTTGGGCCACTGTGATAAAGGGCCGGTGACTTGGGCGAGCTGGGATTTGCAGTCACTGTATCTAGAATATTCGAAGGCCATGTAATTGTTCTTTAAGTGATAGGTGGGCTATGTACATCAAATGCCTATACATCCTTTGAACATTGTTTTTCGCAAAGACCATCACGGGATCACACTTTTAGGAGTGTGGAAGGCTTGTTTTATGAATGGGGTTGTGCTGTGGCATGGTAAAAGGCCATAGGCTTTGTGGCTCAGCACATATAAGGTAGCCCGTTCTGCTCTGTAGGCTAGACTTTGGTTACCGTACATGTGCCCAAATGGCCCTACCTGTACTTTGAAAGTCTTCACGGGGATAGCATGTGTACCCAACCAAAATGTGGTGTTACGTGTTCTCGTTTGTGGGATACAACGCTAAGGTCTATTAGGAACTTACTTAAATTGCATTTTATTGGCCCTGATAACTGTGGCCGCATTTAAGCTTTGGTAGTGAGAAAACCGCATCACAGGCATCATTCAAAAACCTCTGCCCCATTGGCTGTTAAGGAGCAGGCACACTGATCTGGGGTGGCTGACAGCCAACGAACAGCTGGCAGTGTGCAGTTCATCTATGAGGCCCAGACTGTTCGCCTCTATGTATACGTGCATTGGATGGGGGAGGGGCTGTCATGTACTCACTGTTATGCATGTTCTTGGTATCAAATGTTTACATTATTTGTATTTTTTTGTACACAGCCATAGAATGATTCCTCACTCTTTTTTTTTTTGTTGTTGTTGTAATCAATTAAATATGTCCTTTGGAGACAGCAATATATCCAGTGTGTCTATAGGTGCGTATGGCTGGGGAAGAGAGTGTGGTAGTGTATACATCAGAAAGATGATTCCACAAGCACAATCATATTATGCTTTTAGAAAGTTAGATAAGTTTGTAACGTGATTATTGTTGTATCTCTGTTTATATGTACCGGTATATTTCACTGATTGTACAGTCCTTCTTCGTTGTGAACCGCCTGGAACTTATGGTTGGGCGGTATACAAGAATAAAGATTATTATTATTATATTAGGGGCTATAGTGAGTGCTGGGATGACAGTGGTGCAATGGTCAGGCTTTGTATGGGCTAAGGGAGGGGGGGGGCTCACTGTACAGATGCATCTGCTCATGTCGTAGCATCATGTGATATGGCTGCTGCCTTAATACATCGCAGACGCACTCTGAAGTCTGCAGTATGTCTGCTGATGGGGTTATTCATCACATGAGACATCAGACTCTGAATCTGGGTAATGGGTATTCCCTGTGCAGTACTATTATCGTAGAGGGTACAAAGGTTGGCTTTCTTGTCACTCTGCCAATGCGCTGGATCATGTGAATCCGGGCAGTGATGAGATCTAGAGAATGACACGGGGACAAATGTTTCCCTGTCCCCGCGGGAACTCATTTTCCCGTCCCGTCCCCTCAAGTTCTTTTCCTGTCCCTGCCCCATTCCTGCAAGCTCCGTCCTCATCTGCACAAGCCTCAAACACTTTAAAATCATAATAGCAACATTCTAGAGCTCAGACACTGATGTCATAATGCCTCATTCCCCAATGCCTAAGCTCCGTCCTCATCTGCACAAGCCTCAAACGCTTTAAAAATTATAAGTAGCAACATTCTAGAGCTCAGTTTGTGATGTCATAATGCCTCATTCTGCCAATGCCAAAGCTCTGTCTTCATCTGCACAAGCCTCAAACACTTTAAAATCATAATAGCAACATTCTAGAGCTCAGACACTGATGTCATAATGCCTCATTCCCCAATGCCTAAGCTCCGTCCTCATCTGCACAAGCCTCAAACGCTTTAAAAATTATAAGTAGCAACATTCTAGAGCTCAGTTTGTGATGTCATAATGCCTCATTCTGCCAATGCCAAAGCTCTGTCTTCATCTGCACAAGCCTCAAACACTTTAAAATCATAATAGCAACATTCTAGAGCTCAGACACTGATGTCATAATGCCTCATTCCCCAATGCCTAAGCTCTGTCTTCATCTGCACAAGCCTCAAACATTTTAAAATCATAAGTGTTCGAAGCTTCTGTGGTTAAGGTAGAGCTTACAGCAACAAGGACAGTGACAAAACTCATGGGGACGGGGCGGGGGAATTGAGTTCCTGCAGGGACAGGGACAAATTTGTCTCCATGCCAATCTCTAATGAGACCCATAAAGGACTGGCGTAAGGGGTCTGAATGATCACTTTAGAGAAAGCAGGCCTACAGTACACCCATCATTTGTGCTTTGGATTAGAGGAGTGGGTACCAGTGTGAGTGCGTGTGCACATGGCAGAAAAAGCGAGGAGCCATTTGCTGAAGGTCAGCAGTAAAATTGTGATAGTTCACTTCATATGAATACATTAGAAATGAGACTAATAGTCATGCATTAACATCTTCTATTCATGTCAGAATTGAACTAAAACAATTTATCCACCACATCATATCTGAGTAAATGATGGTACTATAATTAAATCGATGATGAAAGAGAATATAAATGTTTTCTAGAAGAGCTTTTGTGAAGAATTTTAGTCATTTTTAATTACAGGAATCAGGAACAAATGTGCAGTTGAGTTCAGCATGTTCTATATATATTTATAAAAAGAGAGAACTTATATATCCAAGGGAGAAAGAACCCAAAACAGAAATTCGCAGTTTAATTTTCAAGATTCCTTCAGAGTAGAAAAGTTTCCAAGTATTACCGCAGACAAATTTACAGAAGACACGAAAGGGCTGAAGGATGCTTGGCTGCATTGTGAGGGGCTTGAACAGAGGAAAAAAAAAAGGGGGGTGGTGGTGTCCCTGTACAAGTTGGTGGTGAGCCCCCTGTGCAGTATTAGAGGCTGTATCTTGTCAAGTCATGTCATGGTACACGGGTTTGTCGTGGCACTGGGGCTTGCGCGCCTCTGAGAAGCTGAAAGCTATGCCATCAGTCGTTTCACTACCAGCGGGGCCTCCCAAGGCGGACAGATTCCAATGGAGGTGTCAGACTAATGATGGGTAGCAACAGATAGAAACATAGAAACATAGAAGATGACGGCAGAAAAGGGCTACAGCCCATCAAGTGTGCCCACTCTGCTTACCCACCCCCTGTCTATGCCCTAATGACCCAATTTCCTTATCTTGACCCTCGTAGGGATCCCACATGGGTATCCCATTTATTCTTAAAGTCTGGCACGCTGTCTGCCTCGATCACCTGCACTGGAAGCTTGTTCCAATGATCAACCACTCTCTCTGTGAAGAAATACTTTCTGGTGTCGCCATGAAATTTTCCGCCCCTGAGTTTGAGCGGGTGCCCTCTTGTGGCCGAGGGTCCCTTGAGAAAGAAAATATCATCTTCCACTTCGACACGTCCCGTGAGGTACTTAAATGTTTCGATCATGTCTCCCCTCTCCCTACGGTCCTCGAGAGTGTAGAGCTGCAATTTGTTCAGTCTCTCTTTGTACGAGAGACCCTTGAGCCCCGAGATCATCCTGGTGGCCGCTGAACCGATTCAATTCTGCGCACATCTTTACTGTAATGTGGCCTCCAGAATTGCACACAGTACTCCAGATGAAGTCTCACCATGGCCCTGTACAACGGCATTATGACTTCAGGCTTTCGGCTGACGAAACTTCTATTGATAGGCAGTGTTGGAGGCGGAGGATGGTGTTTGAAGCAACAACGGTGACAACATTGAATTTATACTGTGCAGAAGGTCCGGCAGTCTACTTCTGTATTCTGCCATGAAAACTTGATGATGTTTTCAAGTTTCTAGGGTTCGAACACAAGTCGAAGGCACCTTACATATCTTGCCAAGATAAGACTCAAAGCCATTGTGCTGGAAGACGTATGAGAGAGTGACAGGAAACATATGGCATTTAAATTATCAAAATATAGTAAAGAACAAAACAACCTTTTCCAGAAATGGAGAGGCAATAGACTGGTTTAATGGCTTTCTGCTTTACTGTATTACCCATGCAGCAAACTCCTCAGGACATCGTTCCTCTGGTTTGCCAGAAGCATCACTATAGGACCTCTTCTGCAGGGTCATTTGAATTCACCAGAGAGCACTAGAGAGAAAACATACAGTTAAGTCTTTTTCCTCTCCAGTTCTAAAAAACAGTAGGAACAGGTAACTGGACTTCTTTTCCACATCAGAGCTCTTCAGACACATATCCTCCTGCTCTCCTGGCCCACCTTCTTCAGTTTTCTCAGGAAGATTCTCTTAAGCTTCTCATGGACAAACTCTTGGACTGTACCACTTTGGTCACCCTTAGAGGGGAGTACCATAGCACATGGTTCAGTCCTAACCTACTTTTTCACCTGTATTCATATGTCATCTGCTGGGAGCCAATTTTACATATGGAATAGAAGAATTCAGAAAAAAATTAGCAACTTAATTTATGATTCAAATAAATCTTCCAACCATAAGACTATCAGGCTCCTGGAAGGATTTCAGAATCTTATAAAGCAGCCAACAAACTTATCTTCCTTAAGAAAAACTAATTCTCCCAAATCTCTTGCACAGTTCATTGGTTTTACTATATTTGTTTACGTGGACAACATTCAACTTCTTCATCCAATTGATACTACAAATCCTCAGGAGATATAAGACATTAATCGAAAACTTGACCTGATTTCTTCATGGTTGTTTACAAATAATCTTTTATTGAAACCTCCAAAATCTAAAGCTTTACTTTTTCACTACAAGGGATAATCAATCACTTTCCTTCCCCACTGTTACTTTTTAATGTTCCTATTCAACTTTCAACAACATTAAAAATTCTAGGTGTTACATTTGATTCAAAGTTAACCTTCCAATCACAAATTTCTACAGTAATACAGCATAGTTATTATAATCTTTACCTTATTCGTTCAATATCTAATGTTTTACTTCCTTCTATTATTAATATACTCATCCATTCTTTAGTAATTGGTACACTGGATTACTGTAATTCATTATATTATGGTATTAGACAAAAGGACTTCGATAAAACTGATTTCAGGGAAAAAAGAAATTTGATCATGTCACAACTCACAAAAAGAAATTATACTCTAAGCATTTTTGAAGAAATATTGGTTGCTAAGTGACAGAGTCCAGTATAATTATGCTATGTTGTGTGCTTATTTGACTTTGGACCGAAGATACTGCAACATTTCTTTAAGTTGATGCTGCAATCCTTAAAATCCTATAAGGTAACATTAATTGCCTTGTGAATATTAACCAAATGCATCCATAAACAGAAACGTTTTTAATAATGTTTTAAAATGTTCAAGATTAGATTCTAATCAAATATAGTTTGGAAGAGCATTCCAGAGTTGTGGATCATTTACTCTGAAAATACAATCTCTGTTGGATGCATATATAATTTGTCTTGCAGAAGGAATTACAAGAAGGTTTTGCTGAAGGGAACGGAGTGTACGAGATGGTGAATAGAATATTACATTACATTAGTGATTTCTATTCCACCATTACCTTGTGGTTCAAGGCGGATAACACAAGGCAACAAAAAATATTTTTTCAGAATCATCTGACAACAGAGCACATTTTTCTAAATCAGTTTGACACGCTGATTCCAGATCTGTTATTAGTTTTTTCAGTCACATACACTTTTAAAGTTATAACTAGTGTTAGGGTTTTAAGAACTGCAGCATCAACTTAAAGAAATATCTTTGGTCCAAAGTCAAATAAGCACACAGCATAGCATAATTATACTGGACTGCGTCACTTAGCAACCAATATTTCTTAAAAAATGCTTAGAGTATGATTTCTTTTTGTGAGATGTGTCTGGATTGTCACGGCACAACATCCAGCAGTAGTCGGCCATCATATTCTCATTCCAGAAACCTTGGTAGCGACGCTCCATTAACTGAATGTCCTGGTGAAAACTTTCTCCTTGCTCATCACTCACCATACCAAAATTTACGGAAAAAAAGTCAAGATGTGAGTGCAAAAAGTGTATTTTTAATGACATGCGACAGCCAAGCTTCTGATATGAGTCAAGGAGATTCTGAACTCCTTCCATGTATGAAGGAGACTTATGGTTGCCCGGAAAGTTTTCCACTAACTACTTGAATGCCTCCCAAGCTTCAATCTCAGCTGCTGAGAGTGATTTTCTTCATCCTGCATAACGGACTTGATCTGTGGGCCTATAAATATCCCTTCCTTCAGTTTTGCCATGCTGATTTTGGGAAATTTCTTAACAAGATATTGAAAACCTTGTGAGTTTGCTTTATCCATGGCCTTTACTAGGTTCTTCACCAATCCCAGCTTGATATGAAGAGGTGGATGAAATATTTTATGAGGATCCACCATTGGCATAAATTTCACACTGCTTGTCCCTGGGTTATAGGTATCTCTCAGCTGCCAGACACGCTTGACATAATTTTCAGCTGTAAATCTGCTATCTCACAAGTACAGGAAACAGCAGTATTTAGTGAATCCTCCTTGCATTCCTATTAGCATGCCAACGGCCTTCAGATCATCACAGATGTTCCACTGGTGTGTTTTATAACTGATTGCTTCTAGTAAATTCTTCATATCCTCATAAGACTCCTTTAGATGAGCAGAATGGGCAATTGATATACTGTACTTGGTTTGGAATTTCCGTTGTGCAATAACTCTGCCTTCAAGCTTCTCTGTGGAGAATCAATGAAGAGATGCCAATCATCTGGACAATGCACTTGTGACAAACTGCTGAAGAGCCCATTGATGTCATGATAAAAGCACAATGAGCCATTTACAGTGAAGAATGTTGTTAAGTTATGATTCCTTTTTTTATAATGAGTTATATTAGCATCTTTTGCAAGCAAGGGCTTTTGCTTAAGCATTGAGGCAAAAAGTTCTGCTTTTCCTTCTGAAAGATTTAGATCACGAATAAGGTCATTGATTTCAGCTTGTGTAAAGGTCTCTGGCTCTGAATCTTCATCATTTACATCAGGATCAGACAATTCTGGATTGTGACCAGCTGCTGCGTCATCATCACATTCCTCATCATGTCCCACAGAAGCAAGTCCATCTTATGGAGGTCCAGGGACAGGCGGTGAGTCAACATGAGGAACAGGCCTAATAGCAGAATCCAGAGCAGGATATATAATTTTGTGCTTAGCTAAGAATCCACTTGTATTCACAAGGCAAAAGTGGCAATCTTTAATATGGTCTCGCGGTTCCCTCCATATCATTAGGATTGCAAATGACATCGCTGCTTTTCATCAATTGAGCCAGTCACGAAGTCCGTTGGAACAACTGGTACAGATGATATGTGGAGCCCAAGACTTATCCTGGACACCCAGTCGACAGCCAAAGTACAATTTGTATACCTTCTTCAGATCTATGGTAATTGGGCGACATCGTGCTTTCGTCGTGAATGAACCACAGACATAGGAACATAGTAGATGACAGCAGATAAAGACTTGAATGGTCCATCCTGTCTGCCCAACCTGATTCAATTTAAATTTTTTATACAATTTTTTCTTCTTAGCTATTTATGGGCAAGAATCCAGAGCTCTTCCCGGTACTGTGCTTGGGTTCCAACTGCCAAAATCTCCGTCAAAACCTACTCCAGCCCATCTACACCCTCCCAGCCATTGACGCAACAGAAATTATCTGGGTGATTAATACAATGTCTTGGCATGATAAAGACTGTTATTAATCACCATAAATAATGTCTGTAGCATAAAAAAACAAAGACAACTGTTGTTAATCTTCCTTATACATTTATCCTATAAATGCATGATATTTCACCCAATTAACGTTTATAATTATATATAATGAGCTTCATCACAAAAATGTGACATGTTAGTGAAAGATTAAACACAGATTTGAATCAGCATGAAAAAATACTACAAAACTTATCCAACATTAACTCTGATGAAAATGATGTGTTGACCTGTGAAATTATCCAAGCTTTTTTTTAACCCCGATAAGCTAACTGATTTCACCACATTCTCTAGCAACGAATTCCAGAGTTTAATTACACATTGTGTGAAGAAATATTTTCTCCGGTTTGTTTTAAATCAACTATTTAGTAACTTCATCGCATGCCCTCTAGTGCTTTTTATAGAACTATGTAAGGGGATGATGCATATGCATGCAGATTTTATAAAGTATGTGAGTACGTCACAAACCCATTTCACCTTACTACGCCACTGTGGCTTTGTAAGAAGATAAGCCTTTTTAAAATGACCTCCATAATATCTCACTTGAAAGCAACTAAATAAATGACTATTTTGGAGATCCCATTTCTCCTTCAGTGTAGGTTACTGAGACAGTGCAATTATTGACAGGATCACAGCAAGGTACCATATGTGAGCCCGATGCCCATATATAGGTCACAATTATGTCCTGCCCATTATTTAAGAGCAAACTAAAAAGCTTTCTTTTTAAAGATGCATTTGATAATTAGAAAGCTTGACTAGGAGTTTCATTCCAATTCCATAATCTCTCTGAGGTTCATTGATCTCTCCCTTCCTATTGTGTTTTTTTTTTAACCATAATTGTCTTCTCTCCTATTAACAATTGTATTTCTTTTCCCATCCTTTCCTTCTGTTTTAATATGTTTGTAAAGTTAGTCTCTAATATGTTTCGTAAGGTTTAGTTCTTTGTTTTGTTGCCCCTTAAACTTTGTAATTTTACTGATATATTCATCGCTTAGAATTTTGAATAGGCGATCAATCAGATTTATAATAAACTTGAAACTTGATCTCCCCTGTTTGGATGGGTTCATAGACAACGGCGCAAAAGACAAAGGCGCACCCGGACAATTGAGCGCAGCACGGAGGCGCGCGCCGCTCTAAATGACTGTTTTTAGGGCTCCGACGGGGGGGCATGGGGGGAACCCCTCCCCTTTACTTAATAGACATCGTGCCGGTGTTATGGGGGGTTTGGGGGTTGTAACCCTCCACATTTTACTGTAAACTTAACTTTTTCCCTAAAAACAGGGAAAAAGTGAAGTTTTCAGTAAAATGTGGGGGGTTACAACCCCCCAAGCCCCCACAATGCCCCCACAATGCGGCGCGATGTCTATTAAGTAAAGTGGGGGGGTTCCCCCCCACCCCCCTGTCGGAGCCCTAAAAACAGTAATTTAGAGCGGTGTGCGCTCCGCGCTGCGCTCAATTGTCTGGGCGCGCCTTTGTCCCGGCGCGCTTTTGACCTGACACCGTTTGGATGTGATGACATCCGTAGGAGTACTAGGGGGCCTGCCGCAGAGGGAGCACGTCCGGCTTGGGATGCTTCTTTGGAAACAAATAACCAAATGCAATCCATCTCTTTACATTATAAATCTCAGAACGGGGATTACTCCGTTCCTGGGCTGAAAATCGAGTTTCCTACAAGCTAGATGGAGAACGAAAATCTGCAGGCAATGATCAGTGATTTTACCGTTTACAATATCAGTAAGCTGAGTTTTTCCAGTAAAGAATATCAACCAATTAGTTTTGGGATCAATGTGTGTAGAAAGTAAATTACATTATATTTATTCTGATTTGTCAATAAATCTGTAAACAATCTAAATTGATAAGCCACAATATACCACCATAAGGAGGTCATTTTCTAAGGGTTGTGTGACATCTACGGTACACATCCAAAAATGTCAAACGAAAAAAAAAACTATATGACAACCTAATAGTCTCCAAAGTAGCTAAACTAGACAGACAAATCACCACTCTGTTATCATCGACCACAACCTACAAAACCTTTACGAAAGATATTAAAACCTTACTCTTCAAAAAATACATAAAACCCATCTAGCACAACCAGTCCCTACCCAACCCCCCCCCCACCATCTCTATACCCTTAATACTCTCTAATGTGCTTCTAACTACCCAACAAAGTCTAAAATGCTTCTAATTTACCCAATACTTATCACCTTAAGATCTCGACTTCTCTTTGGTACTTCTTAAGTAAATATTATGACATCGCTTATGCTGTTCCTGCAAATTTTTAATGTAATTCTTGATAACTTTGATGTAATCCGCCTTGAACCGCAAGGCATTGGCGGAATAGAAATCACTAATGTAATGTCATTTACACATATAAATTGCCTTCACATGTAAATGACAACTTCAAAATGCTGATGTTTACACATATGTTGCCCTGAATGCACAGGTGTGTTTAGGGTAAGATTTGCATGAGCCAGTTTTAAACATTTCCCTGTTGGCTTTTGCAGCTTCTCCAAGGCATCCATAAGTTCACCTGAGCTCTAAACCAAGTGATTGGGATTTATGGGGTTAATATTAAAAAAGGTTTAACCAGGCACAAGAGCTGACCACTGATATTCAGTGGTACTTAATTGGTCAGTGATGCTCAATATCTCTGCTAATCGGCCATACCATAACAGGCAGGGTGTAACAACCTAGTCAGGTGTTGCAGACTGGCCCGGACTTCCAGGAGAAAATACATTCAGCACACATGAACAAAAATCTTTCTTTTCATTATGTTTGCCTCACACAAAAACACAAAAGGTGTTGGCTTACGTCAGCTATGCTGCTTTACTCATAGGCACTCTTCTGATTCCCAAGGCTCTGCCTTAGCCTATCTCTAGGGAACCCGGGAGTTCCTCTTTCTCTCTCTCAGGGACCTACCTGAATGATTCTGGTCTGGGGCAAAAATACTCCTCTCTGCCTGAGTCTCACCTCTATGACTCAGCAGTGAGCTTCTAAAATGCAGGTCACTTTGGGACCTGTAGTTCACCTTTCTAGTTAGCGCTTCCTGCTACCTGGTGGTGAAAGAAACCCCTTAATCTGTCACACAGGGTTAGGAGCAGAATGGGAGAAGAGTATGGGTAGACCATCAACTGAGCTGGTTAGTGGTAATATTCAGTCCTGTAACCTCTAAATTGATAACCATCTATCTGCGAAAAGCCAGGTACAATCAATAACAAAACAATGTTTCCTTGTGATGAGAAAGCTGAGATCCAGCAGAAAATATTTCAAAACTGAGGCTTTCCAAATTTTAGTGCAATCCCTAATCCTATTTCGACTAAAATATTGCTGTCGCATTTACAACTAGTTCAAAATGCCGCAGTAAGACTCATATAAAGACTATGGAAATCAGAACATCTAAAGCCATCCTATATGAAACTACGTTGGCTGCCCATGACTGCAAGAATCAAGTTTAATTACACATCACTGCCTTTAAGATCCTAACAGGGAATGCCCCCAACTACCTAACAGAGTTGGCCATCCTACTCCAGGGTGCTTCCATCAGATATTCTACCAGAAATCTTTTCCACTTAAAATTCCCAGCATGCAACAATATAAAGTCTACCAGGCAAATCACCTTATCTATCAAATATCAATGAACAAAATGCTGGAACCAATTTACGATATTGTGACCACTATCTCAGGTTCAGAAAACTTTTAAAAGCATTTATGTACCAAGACAGGGAGCGAGCTCTGAAGTAACTGAAATGTCAATTGTAAAACCCCATCCCTAAACTGTATAATGCAACTCCTGGGACAAAACAAAAAACCAATGATGAACCACTTGTACTTGTAACTATTCATTTGCAACTATGAGGCCCCACTTGGAGTACTGTGTTCAGTTTTGGAGACCGTATCTGGCGAAGGACATATGAAGACTTGAAGCAGTCCAGAGGAGGGCGACGAAGATGATAGGAAGTTTGCGCCAAAAGACCTATGAGGAGAGACTGGAAGCCCTGAATATGTATACCCTAGAGCAGGGGTGCCCAAAAGATCGATTGGGATCAACCAGTCGATTGCAAAGGCAACGCGAATCGATCGCAGAGCCCATCTCGGGCTCCGTGATAGACTCACATTGCCTTTGTATTCTCCCTGTTCCCCAACAGGCCAGCAGCAACTACAGATGTGCCGGGCAAGCCAGCCCCCCCCCCCCCCCGACGTCAATTCTGATGTCGGAGAGGAAGTTCCAGGCCAGCCAATTGCTGCCTAGCTGGCCCGGAACTTCCTCTCCGATGTCAGAATTGACGTCAGGGGGGAAGGCTACTGGCCTGTTGCAGCTTTGGGAAACAGGGAAAATTCGTCAGCAATGGCAGCGGTGGTTTAGGGGCCTGTTTCCAGATGACAGCCCCAGTGGTGGCTTGGGGAGAAAGAAAGGGGAGACAGAAAGACAGGGAGGCAGAACAGGGAGACAGAAAGGGAGACAGAAAGACAGACAGAAAGAAAGGGGGGTAGGGAGACAGAAAGAATTAAAGGGGAGTAGGGAGACAGAAAGAATGAATGGGGGTAGGGAGACAGAAAGAATGAAAGGGGGCATGGAGACAGAAAGAAAGAAAGGGGGCAGGGAGACAGAAAGAAAGACAGACAGCAGAGAGAAAGAAAGGGGGGCAGGGAGACAGAAAGAAAGACAGACAGACAGAGAGAAAAAGAAAGGGGGCAAGGAGGCAGAAAGAAAGGGGAGGGGGCAGGGAGAAAGGAAGGAAAAGGGGGAGGGAGTGGAGTGTGTCGGGTGGCAAGGGGCAGGCAGGGAGAGAGGAAGAAAAAGTTGGACTCATGGAAGGACAGAGATGTTGGTTGGGGAATGGAATGAGGTCTGGAGGAAACAAAGCATGCAGGAGGCAGAAAGGAGGGAAGAAATATTGCATGCGCAGTCAGAAGAAGAAAGTGCAACCAAAGACTCATGAAATCACCAGACAACAAAGGTAGGACAAATGATTTTATTTTAAATTTAGTGATCAAAATGTGTCCATTTTGAGAATTTATATCTGCTGTCTATATTTTGCACTATGGCCCCCTTTTACTAAACTGCAGTAGTGGATTTTAGCGCAGGGAGCCTATGAGTGCTGAGAGCAGCGCGGGGCATTCAGCACAGCTCCCTGTGCTAAAAACTGCTATCGTGGTTTAGTAAAAAGGGAGGGGGTATATTTGTCTATTTTTGTATAGTTGTTACTGAGGTGACATTGCATATTTTAAAGTCATCTTCCTTGACCTCTTTGAAACCCCCCCCCCTGAATATAAATGATAATTAACATTTTCTGTGTACAGTGTGCTTTGTGTTTTTTAAAAAAATTTATTGTTGGTAGATCATTTTGACTTGGTCATTTTAAAAGTAGTTCGTAAGCCAAAAAAGTGTGGGCACCCCTGCCCTGGAGGAAAGGAGGGACAGGAGAGATATTATTCAGACGTTCAAGTACTTCAAAGGTATTAACGTAGAACAAAATCTTTTCAAGAGAAAGGAAAATGGTAAAACCAGAGGACATAATTTGAGGCTGAGTGGTGGGAGACTCAAGAGCAATGTAAGGAAATTCTTCTTTATGGAGAGGGTGGTGGATGCCTGGAATGCGCTCCCGAGAGAGGTGGTGGAGAGGAAAACAGTGACGGAGTTCAAAAGAGCGTGGGATGAACACAGAGGATCTAGAATCAGAAAATAATAGTAAATATTGAAGCACTAAGATCAGTATTGGTCAGACTTGCATGGTCTGGGTCTGTATATGGCCCTTTGGTTGAGGATGGGCTGGGGAGGGCTTCAATAGCTGGGAGGGTGGAAATGGGCTGGAGTGAACTTTGACAGAGACTTCAGTAGTTGGAACCTAAGCACAGTACCAGGCAGAGCTTTGGATTCTTGCCCAGAAATAGCTAAGAAGAAAAAAAAAATTTAAATTGAATCAGGTTGGGCAGACAGGATGGACCATTTGGGTCTTTCTCTGCCGTCAACTACTTTGTTACTATATGACTTAACTTTATTAATAGTTGCACTGATCTACCTGTACTAGCAATCAACTGAAATTATGAAGTTTCAAGTTTAATAAATTCTTTGATTAGATCGCAAAATCTCATTTCAATGCGATTTACATCAGATAAAAATCAGATAAAATAATAAAATCCACATATATTACATATACTGCTAATTGACATTAAAACATTAGGGAAAAGGGCAACTTAAATTACAATATTAAAAAAATAAAGCCAAAAATAAAATCGGGTATAGGTTTAGTACACACAGGATGGGAGACACATACCCACATATTTCAGTAACCTCCTCATCCTACCCTAAAATATAGTAAGACTGATTTATTAAAAAGCGTCTTTAAAAAGCCAGCTTTTTAGGAGACTTTTAAATTTGTTCAATAGTGTTTCTTCTCTTAGATTAAGTGGAAGTAAGTTCCAGATGTGGGGGGCCGAAACAGAAAAAATCATGTCTCTCCTAGAGTATATAACTTTGAAAGAAGGGACTATTAATAGGGCTTTGTCTTCTGATCTTAAAGATTTTAATGGGGAGTTGACAGAGAGAGGAAACTAGAACTTTCAGGGATGCGTGTAAATAGATTATATGTAGTTGAAATGGCCAACCTCCTTAAGAGGTGGTATTAAAATAAAAATGTATTGAGTATTTAGCTGCAATAGCAAAACCTAGTATTGCATGTGTATATAAATAGGACAATTAATTTGGTATAAACATGTGCGTATATGTAGGATGGTAGATTATGGCATAATCAGGCCGGTATTAATAACTCTGTAACACCACCACAGAGCTCCGTGTATTTCAGCATAGAGCCCATGTACAGTATTTTAACACCTCACAACTCCTTATTGTAACATCTCTACAGAAGCTCATGCATTGTAGCGCCTTTGCAGAAGCTCATGTTGACCACTCTAAATTGACTCCCCAGACATTAGTCAGTTTCAAGTTTCAAGTTTAATGGAGATTTGATTAATCGCTTAATCATAATTCTAAGCGATGTACATAATAATAAAATTACAAAATGTGGGGAACAATACAATAAATAACAAAAATCAGGTCTGACAAGACTATTGACAAACGTAACAAAACTAAGAACATAAGGGAAGAGAGGGATAAGAACCCTTCTTTACAAAACTCCAGCTTTCATTTATAAGTTATTAATTCCATATACTTCCAATAGAACGTTAAGATCTACTGAACAGCACTTGCTGACGATTCCCTCTCTTAGAATTATTAATACTAGACGGCAATTGATTTTTTCTGTTACAGCCCCCCAAACTTGGAACTCACTTCCTATTCACTTGAGGAAAGAACACAACTTAGAAAAATTCAAAAGTAAACTAAAGAGCTTTCTTTTTAAAGACGCCTTTGAAAATTAGCCATTTAGTCTTCCAACCAATTTTACTTTTTCTCTCTAATTTTATTGAAGTAATTTTTAACTTCCCTTTCCTTCTGTATCTCCCTTATCTGTCTCTTTAACTTTTAAATAATTTGTAGTTCTTATCCCTCTCTTCCCTTATGTTCTTAGTTTTGTTACGTTTGTCAATAGCCAGTGCGCTTTATTGAGAAGGGGTGTTACGTGGTCAAACTTTTTGGTATAAAAGCTCTCAATAAACAATCCTATTGAATGTCCATGTTAAATTGTCCATTGTAATTTCCTGGGCAACTGACCCAACCTCTTGTAATGCGATCTGACCTTGAACTGAATAGGTAAAGGCGGAATAGAAAATCTGATTAACATAAGCAGCTGAGTAACTGTATGAAGTTAGGACAGCAAACAGCTGTATCCTACCTTTGTGTGGCCAGTTAACCAGCACTAGTTTGAACATTGGCTGGTTATTAATGCTGGGAGTTATGCATGCCCTGGCACTGAAGATCTAGGGTTGGGTCAGCCAGCAACTGAAAGCGACTTTTACGTCACTTACGGCAGTGAGCTGAATATTGACCTCCGTAATTATAATTATCAGCAATTGTACATAGAACTTGCCAGGTGAAGCTACATTTTTTTTCCCTGAACATTTACCCTCCAAGTCTATATATGGCGTTCAAAATTGTGCATGCAAATTTGGGTGCGCACTCAATTTGCATACGCAATTTAAGTGAAGAATGAGTCAACCATTGGTGCTAATTGGACCAATTTGAATTTATGCATGCATCTTTGTAGTTGGTGTTGTACACAAATGCATGCATAAATATTTCTGCATGGCTTCAAAAAAAGAGGGCGTGGCCATGGGAGGGGCTTGGGGGTGAGGTGGTGGGGGGGGGGGGGGGCAGGGCATTCCTAGAATTTGTGTACAGTATTTTAGAATAAGGCAAATCCATGCCTAAGTTAGGTGTGAGGATTTCAACCAAATATCAGTTGCTGCAAATCCTTGCACCTAAACGTGGATGCACATCCTGGCGCTAAGCGCTATTCTATACACGGTGACCAACTCTGAGCGCCATTTAGATAATAGCACTTAGGGCCAGATTCTGAAACAAGTCACCAACAATTAGGCATCAGGAAGCGCCTATTAGCAAATGACATGGTGACAAAATTCATCACCATTCCTGTCCCCGTGGATAACATAAGAACATAAGAAGCGCCATCTCCGGAACAGACCCTAGGTCCATCAAGTCCGGCGATCCGCACACGCGGAGGCCCCGCCAGGTGTACCCTGGCATAGTTTTGGTCCCCATATCGCTCCAAGCTTCTCGTAAAGAGAAGTGCATCTAGCGTACCCTTATCCATGTCACTTCATGCCATCCATAAGGAGATGTACATCTAACTTATCCTTAAATCCTAGAACGGTGGATTCCGCAATTACCTCTTCTGGGAGAGCATTCCAGGTGTCCACCACTCATTGCGTGAAGCAGAACTTCCTGATATTTGTCTTGAACTTGTCCCCCCTTAGCTTCAGCCCATGTCCTCTTGTCCGTGCCACATTGGACATTGTAAATAACGTTTTTTCCTGCTCTATTTTGTCAATTCCTTTCAGTATTTTGAAGGTCTCGATCATATCCCCTCGCAGTCTCCTTTTCTCAAGGGAGAACAATCCCAGTCTCTTAAGTCTTTCCTCGTAATCCAGGTCCTCCATACCTTTCACCAGCTTTGTTGCTCGTCTCTGCACCCTCTCTAGCAGTTTTATATCCTTCTTTAGGTATGGAGACCAATGCTGGACGCAGTATTCCAAGTGTGGTCTGACCATCGCTCTATAAAGCGGCATTATGGATAACCGCGGGAAACCATCTAAATGTTATTCTTTAAGGAAAGAGGGAAGAATCAGAGTATGAATGGGCACAGCCACTGACCCTCAAGCCTTGCATTGAAGAATGCTGGTATAGAAGGGCTGAGGTTGAGACAGACACTAAATAATGACACAGGATGGTTGGAACATAAGACCATAAGTGTTGCCGTACAAGTACCTGGCAGAAACCCAGAGTAGCAACATTCCAGAGCTGAGACTGTGATGTCATAATGCCTCATTCCACCAATGCCTACAAGCCAAACTCATCAGTGATGTCACAATGGCTTCATAATCCTATACTTGGCTACATAAGAATCAGAGTATGAATGGGCCCAGCCACTGACCCTCAAGCCTTGCATTGAAGAATGCTGGTGTAGAAGGACTGAGGTTGAGATAGACATGATAGAATGGCACGGGATTGTTTCATATGATTATTTATTTATTTATTCAATTTTCTATACCGTTCTCCCAGGAGATCTCAGAGCAGTTTACATGAATTTATTCAGGTACTCAAGCATTTTTCCCTGTCTGTCCCGGCGGCCTCACAATCTATCTAATGTACCTGGGACAATGGGGGAATTAAGTGACTTGCCCAGGGTCACAAGGAACAGCGTGGGTTCGAACCCACCACCTCAGGGTGCTGAGGCTGTAGCTTTAACCACTGCACCATTCTAGAAATCAAAATGTAGTAAAAGTGATCCAAATATAGGACAATCAAGCTATTGTGACATCACTGATGAGGTTGGCTCTTACTCATTGGTGGAATGAAGAATTATGATGTCACAATACCAGCTGTGGTTATCAGAGGTTGAAACTTTTCATAGTATTTATTTATTCAATTTTCTATACTGTTCTCCCAGTGGAGCTCAGAACGGTTTACCTGAATTTATTCAGGTACTCAAGCATTTTTCCCTGTCTGTCCCGGTGGGCTCACAATCTATCTAATGTACCTGGGACAATGGGGGGATTAAGTGACTTGCCCAGGGTCACAATGAGCAGCATAACCTCAGGGGGCTAAGGCTGTAGCTTTAGCCACTCCACCACACTGCAGGGACGGGAATAGTGATAAATTTTGTCACGTGTCATTCTCTGGTGTCTACCGGTGCCTAACGTAAATGTTTTACATGATTTTAAGTGGCGTGATAATTGGTTG